>NC_134589.1:29535339-30802839 GCF_037038515.1 Microtus pennsylvanicus | reverse complement strand
TCAAGGTCAGACTTTCCCCAGACATTTTCCACATTTTCTTTTGAGACAGGGTCTCTCAATTCATCACTTTTGAGGATAACTTTCTTAAAGATTGGCAATCCTCCATGCAATTTTTAAAGATCAGTGGAGAATTTATGATAAGGTTAATCTTCACTCCCAACCTGCCTGGACTTAATTCACCGAGGTGATTGGTGTGGCATACTTCTGGGTGTGTTTGTGGGGACATTAATTGACTGAGACAAAATATTTTACCCTGAAGGTGGGTAGCTCTATCCATGAACTGGGGCAGAAACAGAATCAAAAGGGAAAAATAAGAAATCGAGCACATAGAAGTCAGGTGTGCATAGAGGACAATGAGGAATACTGAGAACTCAGGAACAATCGCAGTGGGTTTTTGATCCTATTGCACGTACTGGCTTTGGGGGAGCCTAAGCAGTTTGGATGCTCACCTTTGGAGACCTGGATAGAGGTGGGCGGTCCTTGGGCTTCCCACAGGTCAGGGAACCCTGATTGCTCTTCGAGCAGATGAGGGAAGGGGACTTGATCGGGGGAGGGGGAGGGAAATGGGAGGCGGTTGAGGGGAGGAGGCAGAAATCCTTAATAAATAAATAAATTAATTAATTAAAAAAAAAAGAAATCGAGCACAATGTTGTCATTCTTCTTTCTTTTCTTGACTCATGCTAAGAACTTCAATGCTTTTTCATGCCCTCTGCCATGGTCTGGGCACTGTGAACAGAGTAAAAAGAAGTGTTAGTACCTTTGGTCACAGTGATGAGAAAAAGCAACGGGAGCGTTATAGTTTCCATAGATTCAATGTGTCTTTTACTCTGGGAGGTAGAGATGACAGATAGATAGATAGATGATATATAGATAGATAGATAGATAGATAGATAGATAGATAGACAGGAACAGAGAGACACAGAGAGGGACATAGGCACAACACACACACACACACACACACACACACACACAGAGACTCAGGGAGAGATGGAGCAGTTTATAAAGCTTCGCATTTAACTCTATTTGAATTTCTAATTGTCATTCAGAAACTGTGGCTTTGAACCTGCAGGAAACTAAACGGATGAATGTGAAAAAAATATCAAAGAGTGGTCCTTGCATTCCTGACGCAGTGCAGTGAAACTGGGAGAGGGAGAAGTCCATCTGGCTCTCCTCTGCGCTGGGTCTGCCATTCCACTAAGGTACAGGACACACCTGAGTGGGAATGTCAGCACTAATTGCTTGCTTCCTGCCAATCTTCTTCATTCCTTGGGGCCTTTGAAGAAAAGTAAATAAACATTCCCCTCAGGAATAAAATCCATCTGGGTTGGGGAAAATGACATTATTTCTCAGCATACTTAAGATTTTAAACCACAACAATTGAGAAACTCATGTACAATACTTGCTGCCAGCTCCCAGAGGAAGCAGACACTTTATGCAAGTAAATTTTTCGGCCATCTTTTCTTGTTGTATTCTGCACAGAGTACACCTAAGCTTTGATGGTCCAGTTCTATGAAGAGAATCTACCCTTGTTTCTGTACTGGTTGTAAAGAATGGCAAATCTCTAAGAAGTAAAGGAGTGATCGGGCTAGGGAGATGGCTCAGTTGGCAAGGTGCCTGATACTCAAACATGAAGAGGTGAGTTTGAAACCCAGGAACTCCACACAAAAAGCAGGGAATAGCAGTGTACACCCCTAATTCCAGTACCAGGGAGGTAGAGAAGGGAGGCACGCTGGAGTTCACACTGGGTCAAGCCAGTCTAGCCAAATTAATGAGAAACCTTATATCAATAAAACGGAGGGAGAGAATGACAGAGGATTTGCATATGCATGTAGACTTGCTTACACACATGAACACACACACATGCATACACACACAGAGTGTGTGTGAGAGAGAGAAGCTGTGTTCACTAGAATCAATCAAACAGTGTCTTCTAAATATAGTCGTGTATCCTAGACCTTCTGGAGGTGGCGAGGATTCTCCATAGGCTGAGGATGGCTGATGCTCAGTGGTAGCGTGACCCTCTCGTGCCTCTTCTCTATAATGTTTGTCTGATGTTCTGGAGTTTTCTCTGGCATCTACATCTGTGTTGTCATTTAATCTTTCTAACAGTCATATGAAGAAGGAGAATAATTGGTCCAGAATTTTAATAGCCTTTTTTTAAAAAATTTTAGTTCATTTATTCTCTGATTTCACATCTCTGATTCATATTCCAAACTTCTGGGAAAGTACTTTATTGAACATTTATGTTTACTAATACTATTCATGGTCAGTTATTTTCCCAAATACCCTGCATTATATTTAGCATGAACATCACCTTCTTCATAAGGTGAAAAATATCTCCATGAACATGCCTGATCTAATCTTCTGTCCCTTCCCCCATCATATACAGTTCTAACAACTACTCTTCCTTTGTCCCATGTCTGTCATAGTCTCTTTACAAAGTCGTCCTGCAAGGTCTTCTTCCCAGCCACCATGCCAGGGTAATAATCCTTAATCATTTGGTGACCTCTCTGGCCAGTGAATACTTTCCTTCAATTCAAGGCCCATCCAAGCAGGCAGACTCATTGGTTTCTTTTATTTCTGCTTCCCATTTAGGACTAGACAAATTTGTTATCACATTTCTGCTACTCTAACATATTTTAATTCCTTGAAAGGCAGGAAGAGGGCATTTAATCTTCATATCCTCAGTCTGAGACTGGAATGGATAGGTAAGGGAATTCCTCTCCATGCTGCAAAGTAGATTTGGTGGCTGTTTCTTTTTGGCTTTTCCCCAGACTCCACTGAGATGATCACTGTAGCATAAACACCCCAAGGTAAATAAAGCTGATTTATTAAGGGTTTGCAACGAAAAGGGACGAACTCACAAATAGAGAGAAAGGCTGAAGTCATCGCTGCTCGCTCTCTCTCTCTCTCTCTCTCTCTCTCTCTCTCTCTCTCTCTCTCTCTCTCTCTCTCTCTCTGCCATCCTGGGTCTTCTGTCATGCTAAGCAAGAGCCAGAACAAGAGAGCAAGAGCGCTTCTTTCGATGTATCAGTCCACCAGTCCACAGGAGCACCTCAGATCACACTCAGAGGTCACTGCGCTGGTTAGTTCTTATTGTTAACTTGACGCAGCTAGAGTTACCTGAGAAGAGGGAACCTCAATTAAAAATCAGATTGGCCTATGGCCTACGTATGTGAGAGGTTGTCTTGATTGATTATTGTGGGAGGGCCCAGACCATGCTGGTAGGCGCTATCCTTACGCAGCTGGCTTAGGTTATATAAGGGAGGTTATATAAGGGCATGAGTCAGGGAACAAAACAGTTAAGTGGCATTCATTCATAGTTCCTGGCTTGGGTGCCTGCCTTGACCTTCCCCACACCCCAGTGATGTACTATGACTCAGAAGTGTAAGCCAGCCCCTTTCTTTCCCCAAGTCACTTTTTGTTAGCGTGTCTGATCACTAGACATAGTAGCCCAATATGGGCTCACTTGGGCAGAGACTTTTTTGTATAAGGCTCCTTTCTATTTTCTTTTCCTTTTCCTCTTTTTCTTCTTTTCTTTCTTTCTTTTTTCTTCGAGACAGGGTTTCTCTGTGGTTTTGGAGCCTGTCCTAGAACTAACTCTTTTTTTTTTTTAAGGATTTATTTATTATGTATACAACATTCTGCCTCCATGTATGCCCGCACGCCAGAAGAGGGCACCAAATCTCATTACAGATGGTTGTGAGCCACCATATGGTTGCTGGGAATTGAACTCAGGACCTTTTGGAAGAGCAGCCAGTGCTCTTAACTGCTGAGCCATCTCTCCAGCCCTAGAACTAACTCTTGTAGACCAGGCTGGCCTTGAACTCACAGAGATCCACTGCCCTGTGCCTCCTGAGTGCTGGGATTAAAGGCGAGCACCACCGCTCGGCTAAGGCTCCTTTCTTGATACTGAACAGTGAGATGCAGTGAGGACCTGTTTCAACCACAAATGTGTATGGAGGCTAATGTGCCCAACAGCAATATTTGACCAATGGGGGCTGGGAGGAGGCGGAGCAAAAGGCCTTGAAAACACTCCTGAAATTGAGAATTTCTTGAGCACTTCTGTACACAATTCTTTCAGACTGAAAGATACCTTGCATTCAGTGGCAGTCTGCAGTATATTTTGCAATGGCTCTCAAGCTAATGCCCTCATTCTCTTTCCTTTTTCAACTTTCTCTCACATGCACTTCTCCATTTGAATAATGCATACACTAACTATGGAACAGAATAGACGCTGTTAGTCCAAGCTTTCCTCTCTTGGGAACACAGTCTTATGTAGGTCCATGCCTAGTGATTGGTAAAGGAGAACCTGAGTTCATACTTTGTTAAAAGAATGGATGGGCCAGGCAGTGATAGTACATGACTTTAATCCCAGCATTTAGATCTCTGAGTTCTAAGACAGCCTGGTCTGCAGAGCAAGTTCCAGGACAGCCAGCATTACACAGAAAAAAAAAAACCCTGTCTCAAAAAACAAAACAAAAAAATATGGATGAACCATAATAGGAATCACAAATAGATGTGTGTGTTTTACAATAGAAATTTATTTCCTGCCCTTTAATTTGGATAGTATTGAGTAATAAGTGTACAATGCTGGTCCTTGATGTCCTCAGGCAGACATCTGAAATTTCCAGGTGACTTTTCTTTTGAAATAGTTCTCAGACATGTCTGTTAGAGCCGTGTCTTTCCCTTTCTGCTAACACATGACATTGGAGTAGTTAGGCATGATTGTTCTTTAAGGTTTCATGTTTTCTCCTGTGGTCAATAAGCAGTAAAGTGTTTTCATATTGTGTAAGTGGTCTAATCTGCTGAATCCTGGCTAATTATATTGTTAGGGTTCCTGCGGCTAAGTGCCTAAGTTCCTGCTGAGAGTACCCTAGCAGACGGGAACCAAGGAAAGCAGCAGAAATCACACAATCCAGCAGATCCTATGCAAGACATTTATTGGGAGGTAGGGAGTGAAAAAGCCACCTCAGAGATGGGAAGAGAGAGAGAGAGAGAGAGAGAGAGAGAGAGAGAGAGAGAGAGAGAGAGAAAGGAGAGAGAGATTCTTTTATATGGTAAAGAGCAGCTGAATTAATTAATTCACTTGACTGGCAGCAGAGAAGCCCACACCCAAAAGAGTAGACTCTTCAGCCATCGCTCTCTTAGTTCCCCTAAAATGGCATCTCTCATTGCTTCTCACTGTTGGCAGGAAAATACTTTCTTCCTCAATGCATACTCTGAGGGAAACGTCCTCTAGAGACATAGCAAGGTGACACGCTGTGCAGCTTCTCTGCCAAGGACAAAAAGAGGGAAGGCCAGAATGTGGTGTGTCAGAGAGAAAGCAGAAAGTTAATAGAGGTTACCAATATAATTGATGAAGATAAGCCTGGAACTATTCCATGAGTTCTCTTAGGCTCCAAACAGCAAAGTTCCATTACTGTTTTATTTCCTGCTGGGATCTGAAGTAGAAAGGTCAAAAGTGACCTTAGCTAAATTAGGATAGTTGTGTTTTGCCTCTGGGAATATGAACAGAAAAAAAACAATATAATCAACTTGTTTTGATTTTGTGTTGTTTAAAATGTATCAGGCAAAGAAAAGAATAGAGGCCACACAATCAGGAATGCTTGTAAGTCAGGAGACAGGCTGACAATTGCTAGCCCAGAGTGCTTGAATCAAAACAGAAGGAGCATATTGACTTATGGCTCTATTTTGAAGGATGGTTTTGCATTAAAGAATTATAATGGCCTGTGCTTGAACTCTGAACACTGTGAACCATTGTTGGCAGTGAGTGATTTAGTTCTCCAAGGAAGGCAACTGGAACAACATGTCAGCCCCTCTTGCTCTTTCTCCAAGTAGCATTACAGAATTTTGAAAATTCAACTTCTTCTCATTTGACTGTGGCATAAATTATTTAATCAGAAACTTTCCAATTTTTCAAATATACAGATACTATCTACCTCCATTTTGCAGTATCAGCTTAGACGTTTCTCTCCTCCAGTGATTAATTGATCTCTGGGGGACGTTGGAATTGAACCAACTAAAACTATGAGATTTGAGCCTCATTGCATTTAGGAAGGAACCAATTAAAACTGTATCTTTTGATGCTTAGTTCCAACCATTTAACACTTTTATTTATATTTATTTACTTTGAGGCAGGATCACATGATTTCCAGACTGGCTTTGGATACCTTATGCAGCTTAGGATTACCTTGAATTTATAATCTTTCTTCCTTATCGTTCTAGTGTTGGGATTACAGGTGGGACCCACCTGTGCTGGGGGTGGAATTTAGGGCTCAGTTCATGTGAGGCAAGCAGGCTACCAACCAAGCTGTATCTCCAGTCAAACCTCATGTATTTCCTAAAGAGAAATCACTTGAATAAAAATTCATATTGACTATAAAAGGAAAGATCACATGATGCTTGTTGCCATCATTTACAAAGTTTTTTCTATAGCTTCCCCAAAACTTGTATTCTGAGGGGGAAAAGCTTCATCTCTTACTAAGCCAAGTATAACCTCCTCCCTTCTCATCCCTTTTGCCTCTGGCCCCTCCTCACCTTTTCAACACTATTCTGTTGTTAAAAAAGAATTAAGCATCTCCCAGGGATTCTTCCTGTTTTTCTAGATCTCGTTTATGCACCATTTGAGCAGGAACTGTTTAAGCTATATGACTAGAGTTGTCAATGAATAATTTTACTTTATTAAACAGGTAATGTGATTCTGTTCCTGACTCTCTTAAATTTCTTCTATCAAAATGCAGTAAGCCCTTGTTCAATTCTTTCTCTGTCCAACAATTCCTTTGGTACTTAAAGATGGGGATACATTCAGAGAAATACGTTGTGAGAGGACTCTGCCACTATGCTGATATCATACAACCTATTCAGAAAAACCGCAACAGCTCTGGGGTCACTCAATATGAATACTCTCACGGGATCACAGTCCTGCACCCAGCCCGTTGTTGATGAAAATATTTTGTGCTGCCTGATTGTACTGTCTTTGGGGAATTTGCTGCCAACTCAACCTTCCCTGTTTTTTCAGATTCCTTTGTATCCAATTCTGAGTCGTGTACCCAGGCTTTAGAAAGCTGAGTGCTGTATGCTGAATTGTATACTTTTCTCCATCGGTGCTCCAGTTTCCAGCGTCTCTATATTTGGAGATAGGATCTGCAGGAGGTAATTAGATCAGAATGGGGCCTTACAAATTGGGCTCTGTTCTGTTATGTCTGGTGATCTTACAAAGAGAAGGTAGGGTCTCTCACTCTCCTTCCTTTTCACATCCTATACTCTGAGAAAAGGCTCCATGAAGGTGAACACAAAAGCACATGGCCACAGCAAGCCCAGAGTCCTCACCAGGTACCACATTTAATCAGAATCTTGATCCAGGATTTAGAACCATCAGAGCTTAAGTCTCTGTTGTATAAACTATGCGGCTCTGGTGTTTTGTTAAATCGTCAGAACAGTCATGAATTGGCTACCTCTTGTTTCAGAAAAAAGCAACCTGGAGAAGGTGTCTTCTTATAGAAGTTTTTTTTTTCCTTTGAGAGAAGGGATGATGTTTTAAATGGTCAATGATTATAAGGATAAAGTCTTGGTAAAAGAGCGGCAGTTTGATTCGCAGTATATTCTGTTTTTTTGTTTTGTTGTTGTTGTTTTGTTTTTTTCCAGCAATGACAGTGGTAGCACCAAAATTTTTGTGGAGATCATCAATGGAGGAGCAGAATAGTTAGGAAAAAGGTAGCCATCATTCCTCTTGGCTAACTATGCATTAGAGTCTTTCGCCTACCCAACCTCTTGAAAAGGACACACTCTTTCCTTAACAACTCCAATTTAGTTTTCAGCGATCATATTCGGTTTTGTTCTCTGCCATTCTTAGATTATGTGCTAAATGAATCTAAGATAGTAAATTTATTCCACCAAGGACGTGAGGCTCAAGGTTGGATCACTGAAGGATTCTACCAATTGTAGAAACAGGGTACCCACCCACCAGAAATGTGTCCTGTATAATTATATACTAAAATAAATACCAATGCAAAGAAGCATGAATTATCTTCATAAAGTAAGTATGACATGTTTGTGGATATGTTGACATTTTGAGTATTTTAAATGCATTCTATCTCATAATCTCCCAAAGAGTTTGGAATTAAATAGCATAAACATTATTAAAACCATTTGTATGCAATGAATGAGAGCTAATGAAAGGCTCAAGAGACTGATAGATTTGAAATATTACAAGGCTCTAGTTGTGAGAGAAATAGTCTCATGCATATATATTATATTGTTTGTTCATTCATTTCTTTTATTTCCTGTCATATAGTTTTATTTTTAAAGTTTACAGAGCTTCTGGAATTCAGCATTGATTCTTACATCCCTTTTAATTTCTGTGTTGAGGATAAGATTCAGGGTCTTGCAGATGCTAGAAAGTAATCTACCATGGAGACACAGGCCAACCTCTCTGGGCTTTTCATGCAGTATTAGGGAACACATGTGATGTGGGATTGCCCTGTGTATGCTGTGAATATGTTTTATTGCCATTGGTTCATAAAGAAGCTATCTTTGGCCAATGACTTAACAGAATAAAGCCAGGAAGAAAATCAAAAAAGATGTAGAGAGAGAGTGGGCATAGTCAAAGAGGTGCCATGTAGCCACTGAAGGAGACAATAGAATCTTACTGGTAGGCTTCAGCCATGTGGTGATACACAGATTAATAGAAATGGGTTAATTTAAGATGTAAGAGTTAGTTAATAATAAGCCTGAGCTAGTAGGTCAAACTCTGCTGCAATTTATATAGTTTCTGTGTAATTATTTTAGATCTGGAGAGCTGGGAAATGGAAAAAGAGTTTCTGCCTATCGTAAGCTTCAACAGATCTTAAACTTTTAATGATCATCCTTCTGCCTCCATTTCCAAACTGCTGGGATGGCTACCATGTACCACCATAATGCACTTACCTCTGTCCTTTCATTCTGTCTTGATTACTCCAAACTTGACAAACAGCAAAACTTCTCCTACGGATTTCGACATTTCAACTTTGACACTGTTGGTGTTGCTTGCTGTTATACTCACCCTCCTTCACTTTGTTAATTAGCAGATGTGTGTTTAGTGTCATTTCGTCTTTTGCAGATGTTATTTTTAGCTCTGTATGATACTTTCTGGAGAACCAAACTTGTTTCCGTATTTTAATTCTCCAGGTGAGGCGAGGCTGACTAATTTTTTTCACAAAAATGCTGTCTCAGTGTGTCCCCTTGATGACAAAACTTACTCGGGAAATCTTGCTCTTGTTTTAACTTTAAGTCTGTCAACTCAGATCACTGATTGCTTTGCTAATGTATAACATTCTAATGGGCAAATCTTGGAGTGTACTTATATGTGTGTGTTGGATAAATGGGATGGATATTGCATCAAAACATTTCATACTTCTTCCCTATAATAGGAGAATAGGTGTATTTCCTTGGGAATTAAAGATATTAGGTCAGGGCAAAGCTCAGACAAGGTATTTGCTTGCTTTCTCACTGACCACCCCAGCCCATCATCATGTCCTTTCAACTCTAAGCCTGAGAATCATTAGCAAGAAACAGGTATCTCTTGAAAAGAACATTTTTTTCACAATTTAGGAGCAGGGCATCTTGGACAGCATAGGATAGAGAAGTAGATAGAGCAGATATAGCACACTGAAAGGAGTCCTGGACCAAAATGGTCTTTGGCGGATGGATGCAGTAAGGCCAAGGCATGCTTCCCAGAGGGTGTAGGAAGATGTACCTCTCTCCTTTCAAACTCTCATCAGGGAAATGCCACCCTTGGTTTCTCTTTCCCTACTTCCTATCCTTCAGTAATCCCTAGGACTTCAGCTTCAAAACATCTAAGTTGTTTCTAGGTTCTGGCTATTATAAATAATGCTGCTATAAACATAGTTGAACAAATGCTTTTGTAGTATGATTGAGCATCTTTTGGGTATATGCCCAAGAGAATAAAGGAGAGGGGGCCCGATCTTGATTTGCCCTGTAGTCAGACTGATGAATATCTTAAATATCACCATAGAGCCTTCATCCAGCAACTGATGGAGGCAAAGGCAGAGTCCCACATCGAAGCACTGGACTGAGCTCCCAAGGTCCAGTTGAAGAGTGGAAGGAATGGGAATATGAGCAAGGGGGTCAAGACCATGACGAGTTCACCCACTGAAACAGTTTGACTGAGCTAATGGAAGCTCACCAACTCCAGCTGGACTGGGAAGGAACAAGCATAGGGCCAAACTAGTTCCTCTGAATGTGGTTGACAGTTGCATGGCTGGGGCAGACTGAGGGGCCACTGGCAGTGGCACCAGGATTTATCCCTACTGCATGTACTGGCTTTTGGGGATGCTATTCTCTTTGGATATATACCTTGCTCAACCTAGATACTACAGGGAGGGCCTTGGACCTTCCACAAGGCAATGTGCCTTATCCTCTCTGAGGATAGATGGGGGTGGGGTGGGAGGGTATATGGAGGGAATGGGAGGAGGAGAGGGAGTGAGAACTTGGATTGATATTTTTTAAAAAAATTAATAAAAAAATAAAATAAGAGGTCAAGGTATTAGAAGATGACAAGGGAGCTGACCGGGTAAAGAATTTGTGTTTAATTCTCATAGGCAAGTAATTTTCATTAACAAGTGATTTGAGGGTCAGTGAGATGACTCCATAGGTACTTGCTGTCAAGCCTAGATACTTGAGATTGCTCCCTGGGTCCCACATCTGGAAGGAAAGAATCAACTCTTGCAAGTTGTCCCTGACCTCCATATTTGCCCTCCCCCACTAAATAAAACAATGTAAAAAAGTGATTTGATCAAAACAATTGTGAAACAAATCCCACATAACACACATGTATGTATTTGCTGCATATATGTATAATGCATATGTATACATGTGCTCACATGTAACAGACATGCAATCTCATATCTGTATCTCAATCTCATATCACAGTCTGGCTTCAGTAAAGAGGTGCTGTTGTTGAGAAAGGCAGGCAGTCTAAGCCTGTTTCATATTTCGGTGGTTGCTGGGCCAACTGCTACCTCACACCTACAGAACTCTAAGACTCAGAGAGTCACAAACTGCAATCAACTACAATAATTGGTTAAAGGTTTTTAAGTAAGTGAAGGCAGTGTTGCAATTCCACCTCTTGGACCGGGCAAACCTAACACATTTTAAATGTCTCCACTACTGGGGAAAACAAACCTGTTTTTATTGCTCAGTGACTGCATGACATTTTGAGCTGAAATGAATTGAGTCTGGCAATATTGTTTTATAGGGACATTTTCTCTTCAGAGTCCTAGGATTGCAGGAGTGTAAGAAATGATTGAAGAGCACCCAACCTTTTGATACATTCCACAGACATTGCCACTAACACTCTGTATATTATCTGTTTTTAGATATATCTAACTCTACGCCAACCTGTATCCAAAAGAGAGAAGGCTTTTGGGGAAGCGTCAAGCCAATACATAAACTTAGCCTAAAGAGTTGCAAACTAAAAAGGATTCTTAGCATGTGTTGAAAGTTATTATTGACATTGCTATACATAAACTCATCCTACTTTTTCTGTCCTTCATTTTCTTGCACTACCTTCAGCAGTAAGAACACTTTCCAGGCTGTCCATAGGGTTTGTTACTGTACATACCATCTCTACCCTCTTCTAGCCTCTTTGAAAAAATAGGCACAAGTGTTGCTATTGAATTTCTTCACTCAATAAAAGAGTTTCAAGTACAATTGTCTCTTTGGAAAAAAAAAACATCTTGCCACTAAGAAGTCTATATGAAAATATATTTGATCAGTTTTTTACAGCACTGGGGATCAACCATCAAGGGCATAGATAAGACCCCAAATCTTGTCTCAAGTTTAACATGGTTAAAAATAACCAGTAGCAGGGCAGAATTATCTGGTGATATACCAAGTAACGTCTCCACTGTCCTCTAGATTATCTCGTGGAAAAAGAAGCAGACAAGGAAAACAGGAAGTATAGTCACACGTCATTTGACATCTAAAATAAACTTCTGGTTTAGAGTAGAGAATATTTTTATGGTGCAAACAAAATATGTTCTGTGTATATTGACATAAATAACACTCTTGGTGAATTTTAGGATAAAATGCCAAGAACAAAGAAGCAAAATAATGGAATGTGTGTATTTGCTGCTATCATCTGGCCAACTTCACTTTGTTTGACTGTAGTTGGTAACTTATTAAGAACTATGTTCATAATTGAAAGTATGACAAGCTCTGAGGACACAATGACAAGATTTCTTTCTCCTTCAGGGAGCTTTAAGGGAGGGAGATCCATGAATGAGCTGAGTCAGATAAGATGACTACGGCCTACGAGGTACATGCATGGGATGAAGTTTGATCTGTAAAGACTTGTTTGGAAATTAGCTTTAACCAAGACATGAAGAATTGAAGGGTTAGAGACTCAGAAAAAGGCATGGAATATTCTTAGCATGTTCCCTGAAGCAGGAGGGAGCTTCTCTTATTCATTCTGGAAACCCATTGATGGCCAAAGAAATTTTAAATTAAAGGAAGCTAGTGAATGAGACAAGATTCAGGGAACCATGCTCCTTGACACAAAGAGTTATGAGAGATTTTTAATTATTTAATATTTGGATGACAAAGATTAAATACGTCCTATGTATACAATATATTTGCTACATAAGATTGCGGTGTGGTGGTGACAACAAGAGCAGCACACTTGCCATCAGTGCTGTCCGTTAGAACTTGTCATCTAAGTACAGCATCTGGGACAATTCAGCATCGCCCCAATTCTCCTTCCTCTCAGTCTTGGGATCACTGCTGTACTCGCTGTTTCTATGGATTCTATGATTTTAGATTCCACACCATATAAAGGCATGCAGCATTTGTGTCTGGCTTATTTCTCTTAGCACAGTGTGTTCTGAATTCGTTTGTGTTTTTACATTTTACAGATTGTCCTCATTTGTAAATGCTGAATAGCACTTAGTTGTATATTTGTATATTGCAGTTTCTTTTCCTTTTTTTTTTTGAGACAGGGTTTCTCTGTGTAACTTTTTTGCCTGTCCTGGAACTAGTTATTGTAGACCAAACTGGCATCAAACTCACAGAGATCCTCCTGCATCTGCTTCCCAAGTTCTGGGATTAAAGGTATGCATCACTACTGCCTAGCTTTTCTTTCTTTTTTTATGGGCATGTAAATTGTTTACTCATGGTTATGGTGAATAATTCTGAAATGGACATGAGTGTGTAGATATCCCTTTGATACTGATTTTGTTTCCTTTGGATGGAAATCCAGAGGAGCTATTGTTAAATAATAAGGTGGTTTTTTAATTTAAATTTTTTTCATTTTTTGACATAATAGCTGTATTAAGTTATATTTCCACTGATAGTATAATAGTCTATAAGGATCTCAGCAGTAGATGGGACATGAAGAGATTTGCACTTCCTTCCTTTTTATTTTGTATATATATGTGCGTAGTGGCTACGATTATGTGCCAGAGTCTGTATGGAGTGCTGGTCCCTCTCATTTGCCTTGATTAAGGCCAGGTCATCTTCTGTCCATTTATATTGACTTCTTGGTCAATATTTAGCTTCTTGTTCTGTTTTAAATAGCAGTTTTGTTTAAAGTCTGTCTTCTTTTACAATTTTTTCATCACTGAACGGTATTCCTTTCTATTCTTTTACTTTCAACTGATATGCGTAATTGGACTCAAAATATATCTCTTCTAGACAATTGGATCATGACGTTTGAAAATTAATTTGTCCTGTCTTTGACTTTCTGTGGCTAAGTCTGTTGTATTACATTCAGTGTAATCACTGATAAGGAAGCTATTCTCTCATTTTGAGATATGCTTTTGTGGGTCATATGGCTTCATGCTTTCTCTATCACCTACTTTCCTGTTATCTAATGTTTTCTTTGTACTGTTCCATTTTGATTCATTCTCATTTCTTTTTGTATACAAGTATATATATATTTACGATTATTTCTCAGTAGTTAACTTGGGAATTATAGTTAATATTTTAAATACAGACGTATTGATTTCTTAATTGATATCAACAATTTTAATCTTTAATACCAACTCTGCCACATTATGGTCATAAAATATGCTTTAATATGTTGTATTTACCTTAACAAAGAGTTACGAGAGTTATGTTTGTTATAAATTTGTCTTTGAAATAATGTAGGAAGGAGTTATATACAAATTATAGTAATATTTCCTTACAGACTCATCTGTGGAATCACCTTTCCTAGAGTTCGTTACTCTTTGTATGACTTTGAACTATTTTTAGTGTTCTTTCATTTCAGCTCCAAGGACTTTTATTAGTGTATCTCATAGGGTAGATTTTACTAGTGAGAAATTCTTCAATGTTTGCTTACCGAAGGATGTCTGAATTCCTCCCTTATTCTTTGTGGATCATATTGCCGAATACAGACTTTTTGATGCACAGTTTCTACTTCCTCTGGCCTTACTTAAGAAAATGGCATCCTACTCTCTTCTGGCCTCTGTAGTCTCTAGTAAGAAAGCAAGAAAAGTGTTATTATTTATTATTTGCTATTATTTTATTAAGGATCCACTTCTTCCTTCCTGCTGACATGGAACATCCAATTTATTTATTCCTGGAACAGGATTTTGTGTATAGCTATTGTCTTAAATGCATATGGAACCATGGACTAGAATACCTGCCATCCATCCCTAGATGCTTATTTCATGTGGCTTCTCAGAGCATGGCCACTGGGCTTCAAGAAGAAATGACAAAAGGACATCCTCTATAAAGGTTGGATTCAGAATGCCACAATCACTTATTTTGTTATTCTTTGGGATCCAGCCTAGGGCCTTGTGCATGCTAGGCAAGTGTTCTTCTACTGAGCTGCATTCCCAGTGCTAACAACATTAATTTTGCTCTATTCTCTTAGTCAGTATATTCATAGAGCCAATTTAGAAGTGAGGAAGAAAGAATAATGACTTTTAAAGAAATTATGTTATTTGAGGTTATAATATTATCATGCCATTTTCTCCTTTTCTTCTCTCCTTCAAAACCCTTGTATATAGCTGCCTCCTTTCTCTAGTTCAAATTCATGGCTTTCATTTTCACTAATTGTTATACACACATATGCACACACACACACTACTGAACACTTTAGTACAACTTGCTCAGACTGGAGCAAAGACAACAGTAGATATTCTACTTCTTTTTTTAAAAAAATATTATTTATTTATTGAAAATTTCCATCTCTTCCCCTCTTCCCATTTCCCTCCCACTCTCCCCCCTCCCATCCCCCCTTTTTCTCCAGTCCTAAGAGAAGTCAGGGTGCCCTGCCCTGTGCGAAATCCAAGGTCCTCCCCCTCCATCCAGGTCTAGGAAGGTGAACATTCAAACAGACTAGGCTCCCACAAAGCCAGTCTATGCAGAAGAATCAAAACCCAGTGCCATTGCCCTTGGCTTCTCAGTCAGCCCTCATTGTCAGCCACATTCAGAGAGTCTGGTCTGATCACATGCTCCATCAGTCCCAGTCCAGCTGGCCTTGGTGAGCTCCCACTAAATCAGCCCCACCGTCTCGGTGGGTGGGCACACTCCTCACGGTCCTGACTTCCTTTCTCATCTTCTCCCTCCTTCTGCTCTTCATCTGAACCTTGGGAGCTCAGTCCAGTGCTCCAATGTTATTCTCTGTCTCTATCTCCATCCATCGCTGGATGAAGGTTCTATGGTGATATGCAAGATGAATATTCATCAGTGTAACCATGGGAGAAGGCCAGTACAGGCACCCTCTCCTCTGCTGCCCAAGGACCAAGGTGGGGACATCTCCTTGCACACCTGGGAACCCCTCTAGAGCCAAGTCTCTTGTCAACCCACAGAGAGGGAAGTAACAATGAATATCCTTGAGAATACTGGGTCTTTAGCAATGCCTTAATTACATTTTGGCTAATTTGTGTGCACTAAATATGACTTCTATCACCAATGAGGTGCTCTCATGATTTGTTTAGTTAAACTAGGAACCAGTAATTATTTGTGGAAACTTATTTTATTTGAATAATGTTAATTCCCAATGCTTCTAAATATAACTGATACATGAATGGCTGAAGTACCTTTATCACTCGGCTTTGAAATATTCCCTTTCTGTTTAGAACTTGTGACTGGTTCCAGACTGTGAATTCATACTTTTTCTTTATTTAAATTTTAAATATGACTTAGACTAAAGCATACAAAAAATTTCCCTGACTGTTGAAGTATATTAATGGCAAATTACAGACAGTGTAAGAAATGAGAATGAGGAGAAATATGCAGAATTAGAAATAAGAACTGAGCCATTAACAGATACAGGGAACACTTTAAGCAAAGAAGCGAGAGAGCACCTCTTTTCAACATTATATGAATAAACTGGAAACTACAGAAGAGGCATTATTTTTAAATGAATGCATTAGCAGTCAAAACTGACTTTAAAACAGTAAAATAATTTAGAACAATAACCTTGGAAATTACTGAAAAATTATTGAAGCATTTTCTAAATTCAAAAGAAGAAATAAACAGAAAATGTAGCTTCCTGCTTCATTTGTTAATTCTCTCATAGCTTTAAAGAATTTATTATTCTGATGTTATTTGTAAGTCAGGAGCATGAAGAAGATTTAGAGCTAAGAAGCACAGATAAGAGAGAACGTAGGTTTTGTCTTTCTGAGCCAGAAATGTTCTTTTTAAAAAATTTCTTTTATTTTTTAAGCTACAATATAATTACATCGTGTTTCCCTTTTCTTTCTTCCCTCCAGACCCTCTCATATGCTGCTCCTTGCTTTCTTTCAATTCATGGCATCATTTTTTATTAACAGCTATTACATACACATTTGTATATGCATATACACATACAATATTCTCATTCCTGTATAATGTTCCTTATACAAATGTTTTTAGGATTGACAATTTGTTACTGGATGGGTGTGCACTTCCCTAGCAAAGATTAGTTCTCCCTGTCTTAGTATTATGTATTGCCTGTAGTTCTTGGGTAGGGTTGAGGCTTTGAGGGCTTTCTCCTATCCGATTTAGCATGTGTATTTTTGTTGTCTCTGCTTAGTCCATGCTTTAGGTAGCCTTGTTGGTGAGACTTTATGGGTTTAGCTTCTGACATCTATAGTAGACACAATCTCCCAGCGAACTTCTGATCCTCTTGCTCATACGATCCTTCTGTCCCTTCTTCCCCAGTGTTTCCCGAGCCCTATGTGTGGTAGTTGTTTGGTAGCTGTATCAGTTGGGACTGAGCCCCGGAGCTCTGTGTTTGATTGATTATGATTTTCTGTTGAGGTCTCTGTCTGGTATAGAGAGGTTTCCTTGAGGAAAGGTGCTAACTACATTTATCTGTGAGTATAAGGACAAATACTTAGAATATAGGTTGGGGTTACGCTGGTTTAGTAAAGTGGTGGTTGTAGGTTTCTCTTCTAAGATCCATGACTTTTTAGCCCTGGGTGGTTGGCTAAGTTTTCACTCTCAGGCATGGTATGCCTTTTGTTGAGCAGGTCTTAAGTCAAATTAAAAAGCTGTTGGCTACCACCAGCGTATGGATGTCACTATCATACCCTTCAGGGTTTTTTGTGACATGTTGGCCATTGCTGTGGCTCCCAGGCATCCTAGTTTCATAGGACTGTTGCTTTCTTCCTTTCTCTAAAAGCTTGCATTATCAGCAGGCTGTATTTTGTTGTGTGTTAAAGAGTTGGCAGTCAGCAACTTGCAAATGAGACACCAGACCCTCATTTACTGACGAAGGCCACAAAGCTGTTAAAGACCATGTTAGAGGTTATAAACTGGCAATTCTAGGCAGGAGACCAATTAGTTGAGCTTACAGTGTTAATTCATTTGTTTTACCAAATAAATATTAAAAATAAATGATTTTATATAAAACTCAGATTTCTTGTTTTTTTTTTTATTTTTTTTTCTAATATTACATGTAACAAAGCTGCCCCTGATTTTCGACGTGGTAGTGGCTGTTCGGTGCTGCAATAGCGATGTTATAACAATGTGACCACATTATATACCACTCTCTGTTGTACATATCCTCCCACTCTGTTGGCTCTTAAGAGTATATGCTCATGACCCCAGTTTCTTATCTCTGCTATTGGAACAAGAACAGCCAGGGACAGGTATAAAGAAATGAATGTGACTGTGTTCTGTTAAAATTTTTATGTTTAATTTCTTTCTTTATTTCTTCCTTAATCCAGGTATGGTTCAGTAATTGTTCAGCTTCCATGAGTTCGTAGGCTTTCTGGGGGTAGCATTGTTGTTGAATTCTAATTTTAATCCATGGTGATCTGATAAGACACAGGTGGTTACTAATATTTTTTTGTAACTGTGGAAGTTTGCTTTGTTACCAAGTATGTGGTCAATTTTCGAGAAGGTTCCATGAGCTGCAGAGAAGAAGGTATATTCTTTCCTATTTGGGTGGAATGTTCTATAGATGTCTGTTAAATCCATTTGATTCATTACCTCCATTAATTCTCTTATTTCTCTGTTAGGTTTCTGTCTGATTGACCTGTCCATTGGTGAGAGAGGAGTGTTGAAGTCTCCTACTATTAGTGTGTGCAGTTTGATGGCTGCCTTGAGTTTTAGTAATGTTTCTTTTACGTACGTGGGTGCTTTTATATTAGGGGCATAGATATTCAGGATTGAGACTTCATCCTGATGAATTGTTCCTGTTATGAGTATAAAATTTCCCGCTCCATCTCTTCTGATTGATTTAAGTTTGAAGTCAACTTTGTTAGAAATTAGTATGGCCACACCTGCTTGTTTCTTAGGTCCATTTGCTTGATAAGCCTTTTCCCAGCCCTTTACTCTGAATAGGTGCCTGTCTTTGTGGTTGAGGTGTGTTTCTTGTAAACAGCAGAATGTTGGATCCTGTTTTCGTATCCAATCTCTTAGCCTGTGCCTTTTTATAGGTGAGTTGAGTCCATTGACATTAAGTGATAATAATGACCAGTGGTTGTTAACTCCGGCCACTTTTTTAGTAGTAGAGTTTGTGTGTTTCCATTCTTTGAGTTGTGCTGGTGAAGGGTCTCTAGATGTCTGAGTTATTGTTGTGATTGTTGGACTCCTTAGTTAGTAATTTTCCTTCTATTACTTTCTGTAAGGCTGGATTGTGGCTACGTATTGTTTAAATTTGTTTTTATTCTGGAAAATTTTGTTTTCTCCATTTATAGTGAATGAAAGCTTGGCTGGGTATAGTAGTCTGGGCTTGCATCCATGGTCTCTTAGTTTTTGCAGTACATCTATCCAGGACCTTCTGGCTTTCATGGTTTCCATAGAGAAGTCAGGTGTAAGTCTGATAGGTTTACCTTTATAAGTAACTTGGCCTTTTTCCTTTGCAGCTCTTAATATTCTTTCTTTATTCTGTATGCTTTGTGTTTTGATTATTATATGGCAAGGGGATTTTTTTTTGATCCAGACTATTCAGTGTTCTGTATGCTTTTTGAACCTTCATAGGTACATTTTTCTTTAGGTTGGGAAAGTTTTCTTCTATAATTTTATTAAATATATTTTCTGGACCATTGAGCTGCACTTCTTCTCCTTCTTCTACTCCAATTATTCTTAGGTTTGGTCTTTTTATTGTTTCCCATATTTCCTGAATGTTTTGTTATGAGAGTTTGTTGGACTTGCTGTTTTCTTTGATCAGTGCATTTATTTTCTCTATGTTATCTTCAGAATCTGAGATTCTTTCTTCTATCTCTTGTATTCTGCTGGTTATGCTTGTTTCTGTAGTCTCTATTCGTTTACCTAGATTTTCCATGTCCAGCCGGCCCTCTGTTTGTGTTTTCTTCTTTGCCTCCATTTCAGTTTTCAAGTCTTGAACTGTTTCCATTATCTGTTTGATTATTTTTCCTTGGTTTCCTAGGGTATCATTCACTGATTTATTCAATTCTTCAAACTTTCTGTTATACTTCTCATCCATTTCTATAAGGGCATTTGTTACATGCTGTTTAAGGGTGTCAATCACTTTCATAAAGTCAATTTTTTCTACTTCTTCTTGATTAAGGTGCTCCTGTCCTCCTGTTGTGAGGTCGCTGGGTTCTGGTGGTTTCATGTTGTTCTTCAGATTGTTGGGTGAATTCTTGCATTGGCACCTGCCCATCTCTTCCTCTGAATGCTTCCCTATATATCTTCTTTTACAGGATCAGGTCTCCTTGCCTACCAATGTACCTTCCCAGTGATGGCACTCCCCAGTGATGTCTCTCCTGTTGCCGAGATCAGATATCTGTGCTGGCTGGGTAGCTCGTAAACAAAGCCTTGCTTGCTGCAGGCAGGCTATTGAAACAAAGGAGCTCCTGCCTGCTAGGTTGCCCTCGGGATTCGGCCCAAGGCGATGTCCCCAGTTAGTTCCTTGTGCAGCTGAGGATAGGGAACCTGAAATGACCCTATCCTATAGCAATACTGACAAATATCTTGCATATCACCATAGAACCTTTATCTAGTGATGGATGGAGATAGAGACAGAGACCCACACTGGAGCACTGGACTGAGCTCCCAAGGTCCCAATGAGGATCGGAAGGAGGGAGAACATGAGCAAGGAAGTCAGGATCATGAGGGGTGCACCCACCCACTGAGACAATGGGGCTGATCTATTGGGAGCTCACCAAGGCCAGCTGGACTGTGACTGAAAAAGCATGGGATAAAACCGGACTCTCTGAACATGGAGGACAATGAGGGTTGATGAGAAGCCAAGGACAATGGCACTGGGTTTTGATCCTACTGCATGTACTGGCTTTGTGGGAGCCTAGCCAGTTTGGATGTTCACCTTCCTAGACATGGACCAAGGGAGGAGGACCTTGTACTTTCCGCAGGGCACGGAACCCTGACTGCTCTTTGGACTGGAGAAGGAGGAGGAGAAGAGTGGGGGGAGGAGGAGAAGGGTGGGAGGAGGGGGAGGGAACTGGGAGGCTGGGAGGAGGCAGAAACTTTTTTTCCTTTTCTCAATAAAAAAAGAGAAAACATAAAAAAAAAAACTTTTATGTTTATAAGTACAGGACCATAAACTGCCATCTGCATAGTTAAGTGGTATGCTACGATTGTCCACAATTGGTATTTGACTTTGCCACCATTCTTATGAGCGAACCTATCCTGTATTGGCTTCATGGAGTGTAGGGATATTTTGTTTGTGCTTTAACAAATAAAGCTTGTCTTTTATTGTCAGAGAAGCAGTGCAGCTAGCCACTAGAGAGATCTTTCACCTCTACTGAATCCCCAGATCAAAAGAGTGATCCTGTCCTCAGAGACTGCAATGAGCTCCTGTCTCCTCCTGCCTTATATTGATCTCTCTGCCAGCCATGTCTCCCTAGTGCTGGGATTGAAGATGTGGGATTGCAAGTGTTGGGATCACCTTTGTGTGAGCTCCATTTCTCTTGTAGACTGGATCAATTTCGTGTAGCCCAGGGTGGCCTTGAACTAACAGATATTCATCTCCCTCTGTCTCCTGAGTCCTGGGATTAAAGGTGTGTGTCAC
Organism: Microtus pennsylvanicus; assembly: GCF_037038515.1. Lineage (NCBI taxonomy): Eukaryota > Metazoa > Chordata > Mammalia > Rodentia > Cricetidae > Microtus > Microtus pennsylvanicus. The sequence goes on along the minus strand of NC_134589.1, from coordinate 30,781,403 downwards.
CACTGCCGGACCTCTATGGCTAAGAAGCATGATTAGCTCCACACTCTGATCTTTAGGCGATCTTTATTTGCCAAAACACTAAATATCACTACAATGGAGGTGCAGATGGATTCTGAGGATCTATAACACAAAATAAAACAAAACAGTAGCAGGAAGAATTGGATCTAGTTTGCTATGGAATTTGGACTCTCCCTACAAACAAGACACAGAAAATGAAAGCTGTTATCCATATTAGATTTAGTGGAAGGCAGACACAAGAGTTAAAAATAGATCAGCTTGAATTTACAAATGGCTGAAATAGAAAATCAGATGTTTTAGGAATAGTCAGCTTGCTGTGTATATATTACATATATATATATATATATATATATATATATATATATATATGTGTGTTATATATACACACACAATATTTTAATATGTACATCAGCAGCTGGTTGCTTCTAAATGAGGAAACAGAGATTTGTTTAAAGTTAATATTGAAGTCTGATGTAGCTAGAAAATAAAGACATTTTTATTTATGTGTGTCAGAGAGTGAGTTTATTTTCTATACATATGGGGAGGCAGAAGGAGTGAGATCCCTGGAAGATCCTGTTATGGGCAATTGCAAGCAACTGACCTGGGTGCTGCAAAATGAAGCTGGGTCCCCTGGAAGAGTAGAAAGTACTTCAACCTGACCAGACACCTTTATTTTTTGTTGTTGCTTTGTTTGTTTTTTTTTTGAGACAGGGTTGCTCTCTGTAACAGTTCTGGCTGTCCCAGAACTCACTTTGTAGATCAGGCTGGCCTGGAACTCACAGAGATTCAATAGCAAACATTTTTACCAGACACAAAAGAAAGATTAAATTTGAGAAATCTGACTTTGTAATAGTTTTCTGAGCAATGGGCTTTGGATTTGACTTTGTAACAGTTTTCCAAGCAATAGGCTTTGGATTCAGGGCAGTGCTCAATACCCTGTTTTCAAATTCAAAGTTTAAAAGGAATCACACATCCAACTCATCATCATCATGGTCGATCTTGTTAGACTTTAAGACTTTTGAGATTTTCCTAAATTAAAGAGAAATCTGAATTATTGTAGAAGTCAAAATGTGAATTTGGAAGGGCTTGCCGCTCCACACTTTGGTTTAATGGTTTGGGAGGATCTTCTATCTATGTGGTGATTTTATTGGTTAATGAATAAAGAACTGCTTTGAGCCTATGACAGGGAAGAACAGAACTAGGTAGAGAAAGGTAGGCTGTAGGCCGGGAAAAAGAGGGGCAGAGTCAGAGAGACAGCATGGAGCTGCAGCCAGAGATAGACATGCTGAAACTTTGCTGGTAGGCCACGACGTTGTGGTGATTTACAGATTAATAGAAATGGGTTACATTAAGATGTAAGAGTTAGCCAATAAAAAGCTAGAGCTAAAGGACCTAGCAGTGATTTAATTAATACAGTTTCTGTGTGATTACTTTGGGTCTAAGCCAGCTGGGCGGCTTGTAAGGGCGTAAACGAATGCAGACAGATTGTAAAAATATATATAGCTTTAATGGTGAAATAGACTTACAGAACAACCTTTCCAGTGGAGACCAGGAAAGCAGAAAGGGATGGCTGGGAACACGCTTGCCAAATTTATAGGCCAACATTAGCCCGAGGCAAACACGCCCCCTAAGGGGCGGGACTTATCCCTACAGAGGCTGAGAAGAAAAAGCAGCCTCCCTCCAACAAATTGGCGCCAAAGTGGCAAACTAAAATCCACTTAAAAAGAAGTGGTTATGAGCCACATGAGGTAAGTGCTAGGAACTGAACTTGGCTCCCCAGGAAGAGCAGCAAAATTTTCTTAACCACTGAGTCATTTCTCCAGCCCCACCTTTGTCATTTACACCCCTATCTTTCATTTACAGTGCAGTTTCTGGTTTATGTACCATGGCAGTAGTCCTGTGCCCATAGCACATGAGGAAAAAGAAGAGTGAAGTCTGTCTCTTATCTCCTGGGTTGGGAAAGTTGGAAGATGTTGCCATTGTCTCAGATTTTGGAAGAAAAGCCCGGGAGAAAGCCAAGGCATGGAGGTGTTAATTGGGTTTTTAATGATTGATTCAACACATTTGTTCTCTTTTTCACATCAGAACGTGCAGATCCTTTTCACTGTAAAGTCACCCACCCACAGCAATGAAAGAAGGTAGAATCCAAAATATATTCTTGTCCTCACCTGGTCTTTAAAGTTGTGGTAAAGGCAAGGAAGAAGAGATGGAGAGATGGCTCAGTGGTTAAGAGCATGTCCTGCTCTTATAGAGGGCCTGAGTTCGGTTCCCAGCACCCAAGACAGGTAGCTCACAACTGCTTGTAACTCTAGTTCCAGAGAATCTGACAAACTCTTCTGGTTTATGTTGGTGCCTGTACTCATGTGCATTTTTCTTCAGACAAATACATAGTTTTAAAATTATGTATTTTTAAAAATTGAAAATCTCAAAAATAGTAAAATAAGAAAGAGGATTACATGCATTTTTCATAAGTCAACTTTATTACAAATTGGTATTTATCTTTCTTCCCCAAATATTGTGAGCATTACTTGTGGTTTGCGTGGTGTGAGCATAAGAAATCCACAGCCAATCAGGGACATAAAACTGCCTCTGCAAACGTTAGTTTGCAGAAAAGTAATGGAAAATTTAGATATTAAAAGGTTGGATTTTTACACAGATATAGAGTGATTTTTTATCAGTATCCACAAGTTATTGAGTATTTGAGAATAAATTAAACTTGATCAATATAATTGAATTTTCATTTCCTTGCAAAGTTTGAGCATCAAGGTTTTCTAGGGTAACCCTTTCTAAAGGTTAATCTTTTTATTAATTAAAGTTTACAGAACTTCTCATCACAAACACACACTTTGATTTATTGGCTCTGCTCTAAGAAAGTGGTTAGTTTTGTTAACTGTTTACTTTTTCAGTATAATATCAAATCAGAAAGGTAAAATTACACTTTCTCCTATTTGAGCCTCAGTGGCCTTATCCCCATAAGTAAAGAGGGTATAAAGAATATATCCATGGTTAAAAAAAAAATCATGTATCAGTGACCCAGAGTGATGCAAACATTACTCATTGTTTTTAATTTTTCTTTCAAAGTTTCCTCCTTCCCTGCATTTTCATCCCTGTATTTTGAAGCAGAATCATATTACCTATAACCTCTGATTTATCAAAAGATGAACCAATATTGGTAATTATGTTAATTTCAAAGCTAGAAACTTCTAGTAAATGACTATGAAATGAAGTCTCCTTGCCGGGACCACTTTAAAGCCAGATTTAACATTGATGTTTTTGAATGCAAAAGTACTGAGGATTTGGATTGGAGAAAATGATGTCTATGATGAAGGTTTTATGTTTGAAGAATATGGCCGCTACTAAGGACCATGTAAATGCATTTTTAAAGTCAGCCAGTTTAATGCAGATGTGGTTGCCCTGAGGCTTGTGAACTGTTCATGTTTGAGAGAAAAGAAGACATTTGCACCAGGGTATCTGAGTCTAGGTCTAGCACTCTTCAAGCTATTGGGTTTCTTTAAACTTTGAGTCACTTGAGTCTACAACAGGAGTAACAATAGTTAGTGCCTGCCTTATGGGGCTTAGGGAAACTATTTAAATGGTACTTATTATATTATTTAATTATAAATAATTATTTGTAAATAAATAAAACAATATAAATAAAATAATTATATTATTTAATATATATTTAATATATATTACACATATCTATATATAGTATTAGATGTCTTAGCTGATAAAGACAATAATGTAATTGACACTTGTGTTTCCCAACTTAATTTTTATCAAGCCTAATTATTTTACTGTATTTTTATCAGAATTTTCATTTGAAAAATATCTCAGTTGAAGCCTCCTATATGCTGTCTCTGTGTGCCATTCTTTCATGCCAGTTATGATCAGGGCTACTGTGATTTAGAGAAATGAAGGGTTTAAGAGTTCATGACTGTCTTTAACTAGATGAAGGACATACCATCACCATGAAGACAAATAGAAGCAAACAATCAATCAATTAAAAAAAAAAACAACAACAAGTGCCATAATACAGGCCCAAGGACTCAGGAAATATGTCACCTACAGAATTCCTCCTAAGAGCAACTGACCCCCATCATGTGTCATGGAGCCTGGAGTTTAAAAACAGACAATGTGATTCAGCTTCCACCTTTAAGTAACCAGGTTACTCCACCGCTTCCCTATTCTCACTATAAATGTTGGTTCTCAGACCCTGCATGGTGCATTCTCCTGTACCCTGATACTGAGCCATAATGTTTGGGACATCAACCTCTCAGACTGTTATGAGGTTGAATTAAGTCTACCCTTTATTTTCCTATGCTGTCTTATTTCCTATGCTAGGTGTATAATGAGGACAGATTTTTAATATTCCCGTAATCAAGTTTACTTTTCTGTGAATACCGGTAGAAATAGTTTTATATATGCCATTTTTTTTGGTCTTGGGGAACTCAATAGGAAGATTAAATATTGCTAAATTACTTGCAGCAGTGAATGACATTTTTTAGACTCTCCAAAATGTTCTAATTACTGCCAGATGATGTAGTACAAGTAGGTAGACTAGGGTATTTATCACATGTCTATTTTATAAATTGTTACTTATTTGTCTTTCCTTCGTAATAATGATGTACATGTTTTAAGATGTCTGGAAAGTGATACCACACACACTTATCATGTTGAAATATACTTATTCAAGTCAGCATTAGTATTTCAAAACTTTTTCATGTTATTAAACATTCCATTTAACTGCTTTATAACCTGCTTAAGACATTGTGCAAATTAGCACAATTTATATATACATCATGCAATAAATGGGTATTTGGGTTGCTTTCATCTTGTTTTTTTTCATTGTAAGTAGGTTTACAGTGAGCAGCATTGGATATGGAACCATTATTACAGTTATTGAAGTTTCTCTGTGTCTTGTGTTGACACATAGACCTTCAGGGTAAGACGACACACCTACAGCTTCAGAAGACAGCTAATTGTCCTCCGTAGAGGCTATGTTACTTTCTGTTACCATCCAGGAAATGTGAGGACTCATGTGATAGGATTCCTGTCTCACTGCACTCAGAGGAACTGCTGGACATTTAAGAGGACACTCATTAGGATGGCCATGATATGCATTCCATGGTCCTTTAGCTTGCATTTGTCAGATTGCTGGTGAAGCAGACAGTCTTCTTCATAGGTTATTGGCTGTTTCACATTCCTCCTTTGTGAAGACTCATCAATGTCCTTGTCCACTTCATCCCTGGGTTGTCTCTTTATTGGTTTGTAATTCTTTGTAGCTCTCAGTCCTGGCCTTTCTTCATTGATATGTTTTTAAAATACCCTTCACAGACTGTGCCTTGTAACATTTTTTACATTATTTTCATTTGAATAGATGTTTGGTGTTTTGATTTAGTCAAATTTATAATGTTTTACATAAAATATTATATTCTTCCTACTAAAGTCTAGGGGTGGCACTGCCAACCGTGGGCTGGGCCATCTCTCATTAATCACTAATCCAGAAAATGCCTCATCAACATGACTGCAGACCCATCTGATGGAGGCATTTTCACAACTGAATTTCCTCTCAAATGATCCTGCATGTGTCAAGTTGAGAAAAATGCTAATCAGGACAGCATCTCATATCATCTATTATATGCATACATATGTATATATGTGTGTACAAAGATATATACAACCTAAGCATAGTACCTATCTGCTAAAACCCCTTCACTGGTTCCCTGTTGTTTATAGAAAAAGAATAAATTTTCTCAACAGAAGAGATAAGGTCCCATGATTTAATTCCTTTTTACCTATATTTCTTGATCTCTTGTCACTGATACCTATGCTTCACACCTTAGATGAAAAGAGCAATACATAGGTCTTAAACTTGTCTTGATGCTTTATAGCTGCAAATCTATCTCTGTGACAGTCTCTTGTCCATAGTGCTCAATCTTGCAAGGTATTCTTGCCATATTACTGCTATTCTTTGAGACTTGTTCTTGTGTTTCTCTCTTTTCCATGAAACTGTCGCAACATAATTCTGTCTGTCTTTTATTTATGATAATGCCAGTGCAATTATTTTCTGAACATGCCACCCAAACACACTGCCAGGATCAACTTGGTAAAGGGTACCAAGAATCTTGTGCATGCCTCTATAAAAACTATATGAAATTACTTGTCGATCTTCCTTCTAAGTTGGGATCACAGTCCTATATTTCATTTCATTTCATTTTTTTACAGCTAAGAAATTCTCCTTAATATCTGATGCATGGAATAGGAAATTTGCTTAAGGAATAGGCATTAGCTTCTGGGGTATCATTCAGACAGTGCTTCTTTTATTAGATACCTTATAGGAGAAGAGGAATATTTTATCCAAATCCATGTGATGTTTACATTATAGTGGATTAGATTCTGTTTAGAAATAACAACAAATTTTAATTTAATTTGTGAGATTAAAGAGTGAATTCATGCACAGAGCTAGTAAATCTGGCATGTTTTCTTCAGAAACGTTTTAAAGATTTATTTTGTTTTATGTATATGTGAATGTATTCATGTATATGTGAGTGGAATGTGGTGTGGGTGTCTGTGTGTATGTGAATTTGTGTGTATGTGCTGTCTGGATGTATTTATGTTCATCTTGTATATGCTTGTTGTCCATGGAGGTCATAAAAGAGCATGAAGAGTATTTCCTTTGGGACTGGAGGTACAGATGTTGTGTGTCCTGGCTCTCGCATCCTTAATTTTCAATGTCAAAGTTTTGGAAAGAGTTTTTGTATTATCAGTGGGATTTTTGGCAAAGCTTGTCATGTCATGTCAAGTGTGTCATGTTGCTTAATCCTGTGTTTTGTTATTCCCACTTTCTTTTGTTTGCTTTCACTAAAACAGAGCAGACTGAGAAGCCAGATGTTCAGGGAGGGATGATCTGCAGATGCTCATGAGGGTGCTATATGCGGCATCTATTTAGCAGTTAGGGACTTCACATCGTTAACCTTCAAATTCTTCAGCAGGTGAAATGAAGGACCCGTATGTGCCAGTCTCTTCTGCTATCTATCCTAAGATAGTCTATAATCCCAGAAGGATTAAAGTCACATTGGCTGAGTATCATGACTATAAGTTTTTGTAACCAGATCAGGATCCTGAACTGCAGCCTGAAGCCTGTGCTAGGGATTCCAAAAGGAATGAACATTAAGTTGCCTTCTCTCGTGTGGAAGGGGAACAGATTAGATGAATGGGAACCAAAGCAACCAAAGCATCTCAGAATAACCCCTGTAACACGTACATATCTCTATCAAGTGATCCAGGGTTTCCGATTGTATTGAAGATGCAATTTAATGAGGCTTTTCAAGTTCTTAGCATTGAAAATAAATATCTCAAGTACTCTGGAGCAGAAGGATGCCTTTTAAAGAGTGGACCTGATCTTCTGTACATAAAACAGACATCATTTACTTGAGACTAGACATGGAAGCCTGGACCCAAAAGGTACTGTGGTCCAGGCATTTTTCCCTTCACATGGGATAGAGGGGAAGATGTTGAAGAAAAAAATATAAACTTATAGCTGAAAGCCAAGTTGAAAGTTGCCTCTATCATAACACTTTGACAACACTTTGGTTTTTTATACCACACACATAAATAAAAAATATTTAAAAAGAAGAGGAAAACATGTAAAGAAACATATTCTTAGATGGGGTTCCGAGGAAACAGTTCTTAAAGATTCCTATCTACAAGAAGTATTGAGGGAGTTCAAGAAGGGTCAGGGTCAAAGTAGGTAAACATTAATGTTGTGTGCTGTGAAGAGTAACCTGCATTTTGTCCCTGAGGAATCCTGGAGTAGACAGAAAGTACCACACAGTTTTGCCCATGTCCATTTGCTAGTGGCAGTTAGTCTCTTTCCTGTAGATTGTTACTTTACTGTGTTCAATTCTCATTCTGTGTATAAAACGTGATATTTTTGCTATTACAATATCCTTTCTTTGTAGTTTCAGGGAGGGTTAGAGATTTATACAGGTAAATTTACTTTTTCAATTTTATGTTCCTAAGATCAGCACAGATACAATTTTTTTCTTTTTTCTTTTTTCTTCTGTTTCCTTGCAACAAGGTCTTGTTGTGTGACCCAAGCTGGTCCCAAACTCCCCATCCTCTTGACTGCCAACATTATAGGCAAAGCAAATTACTTTCTCCATAATTTCTGATGGCAGGTACTTCAAATTTCCAGAATCACATGTTTTTGCTGCAGATTTTAAGCTGCTAAAAATATATTTTTTTCCAAATATATATGGATACTCTTAATTAAAATTTTAAATTTTCAACTCATGGCTATAATTCACTCTATTAAAAACATATTAATTTTGCCACATGACAATCATTGAGAATACTACATAATTTTTTGGCATTCTTTTTGTCATTAGTCAAGACTCCAGAAGGACTGTAATACTCTAAAAGACTGTAAAATTCTAGGCTTCCACAGGCTCTGATGTCTCTCCTAAATCTCGGCCTTCTCATTCACCACGTGGAATCTATGCCACGTTCTCCTAATGTTACTGAGATGTGTGATTGAGATATTTGCTCTGTTGCCAGTATTTTAGCATGAACTCATTGAGAAGTTGGACAAGTGTTGGTTCTTTTGTGTCTGGTTGCCTCATAAGCCATCTATATCAAAACTGAACTGAACTAATTAACTCCATAATTCATGTACGGCCTACTAAAGGGTTTTTAATGGCTTATAACATATTTGTCAGTTCTCAGAACAAGTCAGTGAAAACCAGATGGCCCAGAGGGCCATGCTTTTGTTGGCTCATGCTACTTGATAATGGCATCCTAAATTCAAGGCTAGCTCCTCTTGGCCTGTACATTTTTTTAAGTTTATAATGCTTTTATTTTATTATCATATTTTGTACATGACAGCATGAACTGTAACGTAGGTATCACATAGTCAGATGATTTGATTTTTCTTGCCAATATGTCACTATGGAAACTATTGAGAAAAAGCAACCAGTATGTCCTCTTTCCAATTATTTGTTTTGGCTATGGTAACATAGAGAGAAAACAACAACCTGATAAAATAACGGCTGAAGAATGTGATTATTTTAGAGCCAGAGAAATAACTCCCCTGATGAGCATATGAAAATAGCTTACTCTCTCCTTCTCCTGATTTCAGTCCTGGGATAAAATCGGACTCTCTGAACATAGCGGACAATGAGGACTACTGAGAACTCAAGAACAATGGCAATGGGTTTCTGATCCTACTGCACGCACTGGCTTTGTGGGAGCCTAGGCAGTTTGGATGCTCAACTTACTAGACCTGGATGGAGGTGGGGGTTCCTTGGACTTCCCAGAGGACAGGGAACCCTGATTGCTTTTCGGGCTGGGGGGAGACTTAATTGGGGGAGGGGGAGGGAAATGGGAGGCGGTGGCGGGGAAGAGACAGAAATCTTTAATAAATAAATAAATTAAAAAAATTAAAAAAAATGAAAAAAAAAGATTTATAGAAAAACTGAAAAAAAAAAAGAAAATAGCTTACTAGTCAGCTCAATAGTCCTGAAAATCAAGAGTCAATTCAAAGATAAGTCATTCATAAATATGGAATTGTGTAGAGCCTACTCTTTAAAAGCGTTTTCTTAAGGTACTGAATATTCTAACAGAAAAAGAATAACCTTTTCTGTTGGTTACATCTTATTTATTGACATTTATTGTTCATTTTTCGTGTAGGAAGTCCTTCTGTATATGTGTTGCTTTTATTGGTTAATGAATAAAGAGGCTGCTTTGGCCTGTGATAGGGCAGAATAGAGCTAGGTGAGGAAAAGGTAAATTGAATGCTGAGAGGAAGAAGTCAGAGTTGGGGAAAAGACATGTAGTCCCGCTGGAGATGGATGCCAGATGGAACTTCCCGTAAACCACAACCACAGAGCAATACTCAGATTAACAGAAATGGATTAATTTAAGATGTAAGAGCTAGCTAGAAGTTCGCTTAAGTGACTTGGCCAAACAGTGATTTAATTAATACAGTTTCTGAGTGATTATTTTTTTGGTCTGGGCAGCCAGGAACAAATGAACAGCTTCTGTTTACACATTTTAACTAAAATGAAGTATTTAATGCTGTAAAAATCTGCTGTTATTTCTTTAGTGTGATAGTTAACCTTCATTGTCAGCTTGACTGGATTTAAAATCACCACAAAATATACTTTGAGGGTGTTTTCTGACAGATATAACTAAACAGAGTTCTCAAAAGATGAAATATAAATGTGGAGAATCATCTTGGAAATGTTCAATATCCTTAGGCAGCAGGAAAATGCATATTAGAACTATTTTGTAATTTCATCTTACTCCAGTCAAAATGGTTCATGTCCAAAGTATAATTGACAATTGCTGGCCTGGGTATAGGAAAAAGTGGAACACTTATTCACAGCTGATGGGCGTGCAAGCTGGTATAGCCACTATGGAAATCAGTGTGGAGGTTCCTCAAAAGAAAAGGTCTAGCATCTGACCCATATATCCCACCCTTGGGAAAATACCCAAAGGATTTCATATTCTAGCACAAGGTTCTTGCGTGTTCGTGTTCATTCCTGCTCTATCCACAATAGCCCGGAAATGGTGGTGTCCATAAACAGATGAATAATGAAAATGTATATTTGCATAATGCAATGTTATTCAGCTATAAAGAAAAATGAAATCATGAAACTCACAAGAAAATGGGGGGGAGGTTAGAAACATTCTGAGCGAGGTAACTGAGACCCACAAAGATGAAGGTCACATGTTTTCCCTTGTTTGTGGATGTTCACTTTGACTCTGCAGACACGTGTATTTAGAATATCAATAGGGTTAGGTTGGGAACTTTCAAGGGAGGAAAGGTATAACATGATGGTATAAATGTTTGAAGCTATGAGCTAGAATTTTTAAAACTATGAGCTAAAACCAACTCTTCTTCCCTCAAGTTGGTTTGCCATGCATTTTTTTCTCACAGCAATAAAAAATGTGATTGCAGCAGTAAGTGATATTCATCATTTACTGGGAAAATCCCATGTGACAGTTATTATACTTCATGTTTATATAAGATAATTAGGTACTTCTTTTGTTTTTAAAATTAAAAATAAATTATTTTCTCATATAATATATCCCTACCACAGTTGCTTCTCCCTCCACTCCTCCCAGCTCCTTCCCACCTGGCCTATTCCCCAGATTCACTCCTCCTCCATTTCCCTTCAGAAAGAGCATCCCTCCAAGAAACAACAACCAAACACAACAAAATAAGATACAATAAGTCAAGGCAAAAGCCCATTTATTGAGGCTGAACAAAGCCACCCAATAGGAGGAAAAATATTGCAAGAATAGGTAAAAGAGTTAGAGAAATATCTAGTCCCACCATTAGGATCCCACAAGGATGTCAAACTAACAGCCAAAACATGCATGATGTCAAACAAACATCCAAAACATGTATGCAGAGGACCCAGAGACCTATTCAGGTCTTGTGCTTGCCACTTCAGTCTCTGTAAGCTCATATGAGCCCTGCTTACTTGATTCAGTGGGCAATGTTCTCCTTGTGTTCTCCATCTTCTCTGACTCCTAAAATCTTTCCTCCCCATCTTTCATGGGGTTCCTTGAGCTCCGAGAGGATGGATTGATGGAGACCTCCAATCATATACTTTCTCTTGCATAAATTTATATAATCCTTATTTTAGTTTTATTGTTTTACATATAAGGAAATTAAGGCTCAGTGATTTTTTAAAACTTTTCAGAAATAATACATTTGAAAGCGAGTAAACTTACATTTATCTCAGTGATATCCACCTTCAGAGTTCTCATCTTTCTCAGACAGTACCCTCACACCCGAATTTGAGAGATGTAATTGCATTTTGTAGAGACCATTTTATTGAATTTGGGTTTTATTATATTGCTAAGAGGGAGAAGTGATGAAAACAGAGAGTTGTGACCAAACCCTGGGTGAGTTCTGGGCTGACTTTCATAGACAGCTGGATCACAGTGCTTTTTTTTTGTTTCATGACCATCCATAATTCATAAATCAATAGCTTTATAATTTCAGAACTCAGCATAAGTTCAGGTCACTTTGAGACCATTGTGGACAGAGGCAAGACAATGGCTCTCTGTATGCCTGAGTCAGAACACAAGGAAGGACAGTGTCTGAGTCACCCCTCACCCAAGTTTCTCCATCTCTCCCAGATAGTAAGACTGACTGCTGCGGCCAGAAAGGCTCTTTTGCTCATGCTGCTTTTGGGCTTGGCTAAGTATTGTCTGATAGCCTGACTCTCCTCATATAGATCCCAGGGATAGAGTTCTTAGATTAGAGTCTCTAGAGAGGACCAGATCTTTTCCATTGCTATGGTTTCAGACCATGAGATATTTATGGCAATGGTCTCTTACTGCCCTAGCAGCAGCAACAGAGAATTAGCTCATGTGTGTGAGTAAAGTAGCTACATATTGCTAGGAATTGTTGTACTGGATAATGTGGGTTTAAAGATTGGACAAGGAGGTGGAGAGATGAGGGAGGTTAAACTCAGCCTGCAACTTTCAGTTATTAAAAGATAAGGAAAATTGCTTACTGTTCCAAGCCTTATTTTATCCTCCAATAGAATGAAAATGATATCTTACAGAAGTTTGGAAGGATGGCAAAATGTACAAAAGTTATTAATCTACTTCTCAATAAATGTCATGTCTATTGATTTCCTTATCAAACAAACATTTATTTACTGTGCTGGTGACTCTTGAAAGGGGATTAATGAGATGCGTTTTTTTACCTTAAATGACTTAAGAATCACAGGTTGCTTAGGCTGGAAGAATGTTGCATAATTATCAAACAATAAAGATAAAAATATGTTGAATTAGTAACACTGAGCTTAAGGACTCCACTTAGTCCAACTGTCAGCAAGTTGCTTATACTTCTTTATGAGTCTGATTCTTTTTTAATGAACCTTATTTAGACAAAAAAGGGGCATTTGTAATGGGTATTTTTGCTCTGCAAATGACCTTGGACTATCTGACCTGATAGTGGTGGTGCTTCCTGTCTGCCCACAGGGCATCTTAAAAGGAAAGAAAGAGGAGAGAGAGTCACTCTCTCTTGTTTGGGTGGTGGAGACCAGGTCAGGTGGAATAAAGCAACGTGTGATTGGTCCCCAGCTTTCCAAGGACTCTTCAACTGGATTTACCTTATCCTGTATTCATGAGTCCATTTTTCCCCCTTTCATATCTTAATAAATTCTTGATACCCCTTAAACAGATGCATGTGGATTTATCATAACAATAAATGTACATTTGTATATATGTGACTGTATGACATATGTATGTGTGACATATGCACGTATATAAAATACATACATGTGGCATAATGTATATGTGTATGAACATATGATGTTCATGTGTGTGCATTCTGGGACTCAGTTTCAGGGATGCAGTAGCATCTGTTGGAACCTTTCTTTTTAAGCCTTTTTAAGTCTAGTTTGTTTATTTCTCTTTATGAGACGTACATACATAGCACACTTCTTTCTTGAAGACATACTGAGAGCTTTAATAAAGTTCCCAAGGCCCCACCACTGCTGTTTTTCCTTTGTCTGAAATACATCTGTCCTTGCCATCATTAGGAGCACTTGCCAAAAACTCCCTTAAAGACAAACATTGTTAGTATTGTTTGTAAACTATATTGTCTTCCACTCCCAATTCTCAGATTCCCTTCTATCAACACACACGAAGTAAGGCTGGTGCCTGGGTTGACAACCAAGAGCTCTGGGAGAAGAAATAAAAGACATATTTTTCCTGCTAGGTAACTTTCCTTCGCTGTTCATCTGGAAAGCAGTCTTTTCCCTCTGTTCTCCAATTAAACATGACAGGAGTGGTTATTCAACCAAAAGAAACACAGACCTGTCAGACTCCCCCTCCTGCACACACTTTCCTGAGATTGTTGTGATATGTTGAGACATGCTGTCTGCTGCAGATGCTTGCCAGCTTGGGGGTACAGAATATCTTCTGAAGACTCCTGGAGAGCCCTTCTCCTGCCCTCAGCAGCTCTGCTGGGTCTGGATTTGAGCTGAGTTACTGCTGATTCAGGAAGAAAATTGTGTCATTAACTCTCTAACAAGGAGGGCAGGGCTAGCTTTTATTAGGTTGGTGTATAGAAGAATTAAATGAGACCTTACCTCTTTTCTCTCGGTGGTTACAGGAATCCAAAACTTGCTACACAGATTCATTAAAAAAGCAACCTTATCAGGAAGGAGTCAAAAGGGACTACGAAAGCTTTGGCTATGAATGTACTGCAGGCCTGTTCAATAACTAGCTGAACTTACTGCCATTTATTTCATTATTAGGTCATTTAAAGGAGATAGGCCAACCAGGGGTGGAAGGCATATATAAGCGGGGATTTAATGGGCTGGTAAGGGTGGAAGGTAGGAAGTAACGAACCTGCACACTGCTGTTTGGAGGGCAAGCGTAGCTATGTGCTTTCTGTGGGGCAGCCGAAGATCAAGTGATGGACTTCAGGTTTCAGATTCTAAGGTAAAGTAAAAAAGAGTCTGCTGCAATCACAGCACTTAGCTTTTAGGCCAATGCCAGAGAAATAAAACAGACAAGACTGCAATTACAAACTTGTCTAAATGAGAATACCTTTGACTTTTTACACTTCACTGGAGGAGGTGGAATAAGTGTCTGTTTTTGTGCAGTGGGTTAACCCTCAGGATGAGGGTTGGACTTTTAAGCTGTACACAGGTGAACTGTTTTAGTTTGAAATAACTAGGAATCCATTGTATCTGCCTGCGGACATCATGGTGCACCAGGAAGGGGATATTAGACAGATCACAGTTGCAAAACCCAAACCAGAAACAAACCCTACTGTGGGACAATGGTCTTGTACCCTGTAAAAGATTTTTCACTTGTACTGGTTTAATAAAATGCTGATTGGCCAGTAGCCAGGCAGGAAGTATAGGTGGAGCAATCAGAATAGGAAAATTCTGGGAAGAGGAAAAGCTCTGTCTGCTGTCATTACCCAGACACAGAGGAAACAAAATGAGAATGCCTTGCTGATAAAAGGTACCAAGTCACGTGGCTAACATAGAGAATTATGGGTTAATGTAAGATGTAAGAGTTAGTTAATAAGAAAGCCTGCACTAATAGGCTGACCAGTTTGTGATTAATGTAGGCCTCTGTGTGTTTCTTTGGAACTGAATGACTGTGGGACCAGCCAGGACAGAAAGCTCTGTCAACAAAACTCAGCACTGTTTATATGTGGGTGTGCGTAGAGTTCAGACAACTAAACCCCACTTACCTGCAGTTTATCCTCAATACCATTTCCCTTACCTCTGTGATGAAAGCCAAGGAGAGAAGCAACTATTTGCTGGGCCCTTATCATATGCAAAGGATGTTTCTGTAGACTTTGTATGTTTCATTTCATTGAACCTAAAAGTTAAAGTTACTATTTTAATGGTTATAAATCCATACATTATTACAATTGGTTGGGTGTTAACATTTTAACTACTGATGTTTTGCCTTTTGCTTTTAACAGCATATAAAATAGGTGTACATCACTAAGCATGGCATTTTATGGCATATAAATTGGGGTAAAGAACCCAAAAGTTACAGATATGAGCCTGCACATAGGCAAGGAAACTGAGTTCTAGAAAGTTATAATGTAGTGCCTATCATCACATGACAACACAGGTTGCTTTCTTTTCTTTTGAACTGGAATGATGTCTTTGGTTTGTCCCCCCTCCTCCCCCCCATTATCCATGGTTCGGCTATTTCCTGTCTATGTTTTAGAGAGCTTCACCCTGACAACACAAGGTGTAAAAATCTGCTTTGGTGGAAAGATGACCTGTAAGAACAATGTAGAGTGTGGGGAACAACAGGATTGGCTCTGGGGAGTTTTTCCTTGGAAGCCTTAGCCAGTAGGTATAGAAGTCTGTTGCCACAACAGAGACTTCAGAAAAACAAGGAGGGACATACTTTTATGAACATGGGAAGTCTGACTGCAGCCAAAACTGTCTTATGAGTTCGGCTTTTCTTTGTAGATCCCGGGTCTTACTTGTCATACTCTCGGCTTCTCTTCCCCAGTGACCTTGTATTTTACAGTGGCTAGAGACACAAAGTTTTGGTTCTAGTTTTCTGCAGACTTGCAAGAGTCACGTTTCTATGATTTGAGGCTAATCCTAGTTCTTTTACTATCTTCCCACAGAGTTAGACTAAAGGAGCTTTTATGCTGCATAACCCATAGTTTACTCTTTTCTTTGTACTTAATTGTGTGCCTTTGGTTTTCACTAAAATTAAATTGTGGCCAGTGAGGTGGCTCAACAGATAAAGGGCCCTGTTGTGCAAGCCTGATGAACTGAGTTTCATCCCTGGAATCCACCTACAGGTCGAAGGAGAGACTGGCTCCACAGAGTTGTCATCTGACTTCCACATGTAAACCATGGCACATGTGTTTATATGTGCCCCCTTTATTCATTTACACAACAATACATACATAATCTGTAAAACAAACATTGTACCACATCATCTTCTAATACCCTCATAAAAATTAGAAAAGAAATAAAAAAATCACTACATAGCCTCAGGGACTTGTAAGCAAGGCATGGTGAAGTTAGTATAGGATCGCTGCCCTTACCCTCGGCAGTGCATAATCTGCTGCATGCTCTTGACCTTTGGAGAGCAAAGACAAGTCCCTCAAGGAACTCAGGATGTGTCACTGCAGTCTCGTCACAGGACAAATCCCCCCAATAAGAATCCTTAAGTGCTCAACACTGATGGCATTAAAAGCTTCATGACTCGGAAGTGTGGGCTCCTCTCACCCTTTGCATGGACTTGTACTTCTTCTCATCATTCAGCTGCCTAATGATCCCCTTCTAGCAGGTGTAAATGAGTTTTCACACTCCAACCTGGCTTTTTTTTTTTTTTTTTTTTTTTTTTTTTTTTTTTTTTGAAGTCAAGATACCTTTAATAGATAGATAGATAGATAGATAGATAGATAGATAGATAGATTTAGTTTAACAGCCTGTACAATAAAATGTCTCTCCGTAGTTAGCTCATTCACAGTCAAAAATTTAAAGAAAATACAATAATATACATAATACAGACTCTCTGTATATTTTACATCTTTATGTTACTTTTTTTCTTTACTCTATTTCTTTTACTTTTATTTTTTAAATTTTGGCTTTCTGAGACAGGGTTTCTCTGTGTATCTTCGGCTGTTCTGGATCTCACTCCGTGTTCCAGGCTGGCCTCAAACTCACAGAGATCCACCTGCCTCTGCCTCCCAAGTGCTGGGATTAAAGGTATGTGCTACCATGCCCATCTACTCTAAAGGACTTTTTCTATCCTTTTTCTTTTCTCTACCAAGCCTATGTATATTCTTTTTTTTTTTTTTTTAATTTTTTTATTGATAAAAGGAGGATAAAGAAAAGAAAAAAAAACAAATTTCCACCTCCTCCCACCAGCCTCCCATTTCCCTCCCCCTCCTCCCACTCTTCTCCCCCTCCTCCCACTCTTCTCCCCCTCCTCCCACCCCTCTCCCCTTCCCCCCACTCCTCTCCCCCTCCCTTTCCAGTCCAAAGAGCTGTCAGGGTTCCCTGCCCTGTGGTACGTCCTAGGTCCTCCCCCCTCCATCCATATCTAGGAAGGTGAACATCCAGACTGGCTAGGCTCCCACCAAGCCAGCACATTGCATAGGATCAAAACCGCGTGCCATTGTCCTTGGCATCTCATCAGCCCTCATTGTTCGCCATGTTCCGAGAGTCCAGTTTTATCCCATGCTTTTTCTGGTAACAGTCCAGCTGGCCTTGGTGAGCTCGCAGTAGATCATCTCCACTGTCTCAGTGGGTGGGTGCACTCCTCGTGGTCCCGACATCTTTGCTCATGTTCTCACTCCTTCTGCTCCTCATTGGGACCTTGGGAGCTCAGTCCAGTGCTCCAGTGTGGGTCTCTGTCTCTATCTCCATCCATCGCCAGATGCAAGTTCTAGGATGGTATGCAATATATTCGTCAGTATTGCTCTAGGGTAGGGTCATTTCAGATTCCCTATCCTCAGCTGCCCAGGGAACTAACTGGGGACCTCAGCTTGGGCACCTGGGAGCCCCTCTAGGGTCAAGTCTCCTGCCCACCCTAAAGTGGGTCCCTTAACTAAGAATTGTGGTTCCGTGCTCCCCTATCCAACCTTCCTTTATCCCGATCCTCCTGTTTCCCCAAGTCCACCCTCCTTCCCTTCTACCTTTTCTCTCCCCATCTCCCCTAACCCCCATCCCACCCCACCCCCAAGATCCCACTTTTCCCCCCGGCAATTTTGTCTACTTCCCTTATCCAAGAGGATAACTATATGTTTTTCCTTGGGTTCACCTTCTTACTTAGCTTCTTTAGATTCGCCTATTGTAGACTCCGTGAACCCTATTTATGGCTAGAAACCAATTATGAGTGAGTACATCCCATGTTCGTCTTTTTGGGCCTGGGATACCTCACTCAGGATAGTGTTTTCTATTTCCATCCATTTGCATGCAAAATTCGAGAAGTCATTGTTTTTTACCGCAGCGTAGTACTCTAGTGTGTATATATTCCATACTTTCTTCATCCATTCTTCCATTGAAGGGTGCTGCGGCACCCGGGAACAGCCCGCCTACACTTCCTGATCAACCTACAGGGCTACACTGCCCGGTACCTCCTCTCTCTTCCTATCCCATCCACCAACCTGGCTTTTGTCAAGCCTTTAATGCACAGAGCTAATGAGTGCGATTGCTCTGAGTTTTCTCCCAAAAAGAAGGATACGGCTAACGGGTGATATACTGACAAGCGCACGGCTAATGTTATTCTGTTCGTAGGTGCTGAAGAGCACTGAGAATTTAAGAAAGATGAATCCCTAAAACAAAAGCAGACTCAAATATATTAAGCAGAGCCACGCCAGCAGCCTAATTCCACTACTTCCACACAAGATCTTGAAGCCACTCAAGCATATCGAAGATACCTCCAAGGCAAGGAGGAAGGAGGCAACTACCTCGTTAAAAATGCAAGCTGAGCCTGGATGCGGCTGGCCCAGCATAGTAAATTGTCCTCCCTGAAGAGGGTGAAGCCAACGAAGTGAAAATTGATCAGATCAAACATTGAGACTTTCGCAATTTCAGGACATGGAAAAGCTTGCAGATTTTTTTATCTTGCCAAATAGGACAACAAACTAATTTTCTCTAGGACTCTTGACATTTTTGCCATTTCGTTTCTCTCTGAACAATGTTGTTTGTTTGTTTTTATGTTGAGGATAAGCTACCAGAGATTTGGAAAAGGCTAAGCACAATGAAACAGTTTATATTCTTGCTGCAGTTGGCATGTGATAGTCCTCTTCCAAATATGATGGCATGCATTTTAAAGAATTCAGTAATACCTTTAGAAGAAAAACATGAAAATGAGCTCTGCCACATTTTCTATGATTTTTATTGATAAGACCAAGTGGAAACTGTCTCATCACTCAGTCACAGACACCAGGCTTACATATTTGCATTTTGTATATGTATTTTCTTTTTTGCAAGAAGTTAAGTTTCCTATCTGACTTCCTGCTTTCTCAGTGGGTTTTCCTTTCATCTTCAACATCTCAATCATTGGTTTTTCCATGCCCTACACAACAGAATTATGATTGGTTTATGTGTGGTGAGTCTAGCCTGTTTAAAAGAGAATGTAGCCCATTATGAGTTGTGTACGTGTGTGAATGAATATTGAGTGGAGGAAATGATAGTTTAACCCCCAAAGCAGAAGTGAATGAAATGATTATTTAGCCCTAAAGCATGATAAAGCAGAGAACCCTGTACACCCATATATATATATATATATATATATATATATATATATATATATATACACAATCTTAATCAAAAGGTTATGTTTTTACTTATTTCTGACAAGAGTTTAGGTACCTTTGTATAAATTATGCCTAACACACTTCTCCTGATTTCATTTTTTTTTTTTTTGCCCAAAGAATTTTATACAGAATTATTTTGGGTGTTCACAGTTTTCTCCAAAACTATTTTGTAGCTCACTTCTCATTCTAGTTCAATAGTCTTAAAGCTGTTTTATTGGTTTTCTGTTGAGGATGTAAATTATCACAAACTTAGTGATATAAGTAGATACAAGTTGATGTTCTATTTTGGAAGTACCAGAAACCTTAGAGGGGTCTGTCTCAGTTGGCTGAAACCAAGGAATCAGGAGGGTTGTGTCCCTTTCTGGAGATTTTTCTGTTTCTCAAGGCTACCTACAGTTTTTTGCCTTATAGCCCCTCTCATCACCAAGCCTGCAACAGTCAGCTGGCTGAGTTTTTCTCACAAAGGTATCCTGTCCCTTGCAGGAGCAAGTGTAGGGTAAAGAAGGTCCAAGCCCAGTTGTGGGTTTGAAAACCTACCGAACCTTAATAGCTCATGAGCCCCAAGCCCACCAACTGCTGAGTTCGAAATCCCACCATTCCTGGGTTTTCCACAAGCTCAGGACTTGAGATCCTATCAATTGATACCGTGGAAATAACCACCCTGGAAAAGTCACCCCCCCCCCCCAATCCTATATAAGCCTGTCTCCTGCTCAGTTTTTCCTGCTTCTCACCCAGGCAGAGACAGCCACTTTTCTGTTTTTTTTTTTTTCCCAAAAAGAATCTCTTGTATGAGGTTAGTTGTGCAGTGTGACTTTGTGCTGTTCCTTGGCTCCTGACTGCCAGAGTACCATTCCCTTCAGAGCTGTCACACTTGTACAGGGGAAAACCTCTCTCCTCAGAGCTGTAACACTTACAGCAAGCCAGCAGCAATCAGCTCATGAAGGCATCATGCAGGCCTCCCTTGCTCATTTTGAAGCACCTATTTGGGACTGGAGAAATGACTCAGCAGTGGCAGCTAAGAGCCCATGCTATTCTTACTGAAGACTAAAGGTTTAGTTCCCCGTATGTACATCAAGTGGCTTCCAACCACCTAACTCCAGCTCCAGGGAATCTGATGCCTCTGGCCTCCATGTCCATCCACACTCACGTACACAGGCTACAGACAGACGCACAGATGACATGCAGACGCAGACATAGTCACATATACAATTAAAAATCAATTAAAAGTCCCTGTTAATATATTAAGGTTTTCTTAAATTTGACATCCTACAGAGTAAGAAAATAACTCTCTAGGGCCTTTGTGTTTCTTGCAGTTTAATATATTGCTAAAGGACATGGACATTCTAGAAAACTTCTGTATCAGTGCTTCTCCACCTTCCTAACGCTGTGACTCTTTAACACACTTCCTCATGTTGTGCTGACCCCAACCATAAAATTATTTTCATCGCTACTTATTACTGCAATTTTGTAATGCAAATGTCTGAAATCCCGGATGGTCTTAGGCAACCCGTATGAAAGGCAACCCACAGGTCGAGAACCACTGTTCTATAGCTCTGAGGATGCATGCTTCATTAGCTTTGGTTAGCAGACTTTAAAGACAGAAGGGAATGCAGAGATCCATCAGGTGAATTGGTCAACTGAAAGGTATCTAACGGACACACTTTCAGGTTGACATATATATCACGCTTGTCTCTCATGTAAAGTATATACATTCATATATATATACATACACACACACGTTTGTGTGTGTGTGTGTGTGTGTGTGTGTGTGTATGGCTAAAAATGACTGAATGTACTTAATGCTCAAAAATGTAGAGTACAGGTTTAGTTAAATCCAGGCACGATGAGACTTGTTGATATCACAATGCCGTGTCAGTGCACTATGCGGTGCAGTGGCCCTTCTGAGGTGTACCAGTTCTTGAGTCATCCACTGTAACACCCGATTTGGTGTTACACCCTCGGTACAGTTCGCGCGCCACTGTACCGAACGCGAGTCGGGCAAGGGCCTGGAGATTGAAAAGAAGACACAGAGAGACCAGGGTCATTCAGAAGGAGATCAGCCGAATGCCACTTTATTCAGCGTTGGGGGAGTTTTTATCTACCTGACTGCAGCACAAGGATCTCCGCCCAGGCAGGTGGGAAATTACCATATTATCAATGGAGTGAATGCCCTGCAGCTAACCACCAGGCGGGGCAGGCATAGCACAGAAACACACAGGAAGCTTAGTAAGTTGATCATAAACTGTCCCCACAAATGCACCACAGGAATAAGGGAGACCAGGGCCCTACAATCCACCATCCTGTAAATAACCCCTCACCCACACTTAACTCATTGGTTGACAAAGTTGCTGTTTGGTAAAATCATTTTTTTCTTTGGTCCATTGTTGGTGTCCTATTTTGGGTGAAGAGATTTTTTTCTAATGTCTTCCCAGGTAAATTCAGACTGCAGTTCCACTAGCTCATCTGATGTAGCGAGATCTCTTTCTCATCCAAACCTCAACAGTTAGTTTCTGTTATAAAGATTATAATGCCTAAAAAGACTACTTAATCAGTTCTTAATCAGAGGGATGCGCTTAATCTACATCCCTCAGAAATGCGGAAAAGTTGTCCAGAGGAGGGACTTTGGATTCAATCACAGGAGACCTAGTAAGAAAACTGATCTTGAGAAGGGACTTTGGATGTAGTCACAGAAGGGCTAGCATTTCCTAACCCCTAAAAGCTGTGTGATGTTGGGGAAGCTCATTTGTCTTTCTATAGGTAGGTTTTTTTAAATTGTGAGAAAAAAATATTATATATGAGTAAAGTATATATATATATGTATAAAATTGTAAATGATTAAAATGCTCATATATGCCTAGTCTAGCATACAACATATAATAACTGTAAGAATTATTACTATAAATAATAGTATGAACTACAGCATCATTGATGGTATAACATCTACCTGGTATGCGTTTGTGTGCCCTAAGATTCTTATTAGGTGTTCATTGTTTGAGGACTAATTAAATCCACTCTCTGCAAATCTCAGTGTTTGCCCAAATTCACACCGCAAGTGGCTGTGGTAATAGCAGCAAGGGAGCGTTTTCTGAGTCAGGGACCTACATGTGAAGTGGTGAATTACTTCAGAAATTATCTTAGAATGTTCTGGAAACGTGCCAAGCGTTCATTGCTACGCAGAGCTGTGTGACTGGGATGAGAATTCAGGATGCAGGGCTCTGTCAGGCACTTCCTGTTGCCACAGCACTCTCTCCTCATTCTCATAGCCTGTTCTCTTCTGAGCTGCCATTCTTTCCAGCTCATGGTCCATCATGGGGCATTTCAAAGATGCTAAATATGTACACGTTGATTGATTGAACAGCTAATGTCTCCACAGCACCAATAAAACCATTACTGCTACCTCGTTTAAGACTGTTCTTCTCACAGGAGCTATGAAATCTGTAGCTCATTGAAAAACAGTAGAAATATCAGTAAGTGGACTTTAGAACAAATAAAATATGACATTTAAAACGATATTAGCCAAACCTTTATTGTTACACAGGGAAAATAGGATGTGAGATATTTCAAGTGGTGGGTCAGAACAAAAAAAAATACACAGAACTTTAAATTTTTTATGTATGATATGATCTGAACTAATTTAAATTATACAGCTATATCCAAAGTTATTAATTCTTAGAATAAGGAGTATCATGATTAATTCTTCTTTATATATATGCACACACATGCAAGTTTATAACCAGTAGAAAAAAACTATTTTAATGAGGTTTTCAGGAAGCAAATAGACTATGGGAAATTATAATGGAGTCTTTTAAGAATGTAATGGATAACAGTCTCCTACCACTGCCTAATTGGAGAGCAAACGCTGATTAAATTTATTGATCTTGAGCTAAGTTAAGGCTTTTAAATATCCCATAAGAGTTTTATAGCAACATAATACCTTCCGGTTTGGGGACACTCAAAATTAGGTCACATGGAAACCCATGAATTGAAATGGCAGCTTCAGACTTTGTGTGATACCAGTCTTTAGTTGCACTCTGAGCAAAGGTGTTCTTTGGCCAGCTTTCAGACAAGTTCACCATTTAACAGAAGAAAGATGACAGAATATTTTGTTGACAGAGAAATAAACAAATTTGGGGATTTCTCTGGAAGTTATGTCCGTTAGTAGATATATTTTTGTTTGGGGACAGGGGAATTCGAGCACTGTCTGTCAATATGGCATTCCTTTCTGACAAAATGTTCCCTGGCATGTGTTTAGGAACTTCTGGGGGCATATTTCAAAGGACTTAGGACTCAGAGTCACAGGTCAGCATCACACTCCAGTCTTCATGAAGTCCAGGGTAGAACAAAGGCACACACTGCTTATGTTGTTAATGAAACAGAGATACTTTGTGTTTACCTTGGTTGCTAAAAATCATTATCTAGTGTATGTGACACTATATATTATTGAAGGAAACTCTCACCATGAAGAAATGAATTTATTTTTTAATTTAAGTATTTATGATTCCGAGTAGTACCAACCTCCCACCTTAGGTATTAAGGGGCTGGGAAGATGGCTTCCTTGGTAAAGTATTCCTTTGCAAGCACCAACATCTAAATTCAGATTCCCAGCATATAAAAAGCTCAGCATGGCTGCATGTGCTAGCATTCCCAACTCTGGGATTCCGAGGACTTACTGGTGAACTAATTGTGGTAGGTTGAAAGTCATTGGTCCCATAATTTCATAGGGAGTGGGACTATTAAAAGGCATGGCTTCGCTGAAGTAGGTATGACCTTGTTAGAGGAAGTGTGTCACTGTGGGGACAAACTTTGAGGTTTCCTGTGCTCAGGATACTGTCCAGTGTGTCATTTGACTTTCTGTTGTCTGCAAGATGTGGGACTCTTAGGTACTCCTCTAGCACCAAGTCTACCTGTACGCTGCCATGATTTTCTCCACAATGATAATGGACTAACCTCTGAAACTGTAAGGGGCCACCTCAATAAAATGTTGCTATGGTCATGGTGTCTCTCCACAGTAGTAGAAACCCTAAGAGAATAATCTAGCCTAGTCAGCAAGCTCTGCATTCAGTAAATGAGTCTGTCTGAAAAAATAAAAAGTAAGGTGGCAATAGTGGAAGGCACCTGCTGTTGACCTCGGTCCTCCACATGTGCCTGCACACACCTGAGCACACAACAAGAATATTAAGTGTAACATAACCTCTCCAGACGATGCACATGTGATGCTAAAGTTAATAGACACCCTGACAAACTAAGTGTTACAGGGACTTTTGAAGTATTTGCAACTCTTTGATGCAGTCGCTCAGTAACTGCAGTCTATGTGTTGTTTGTATCAGAACTTTGAGCATCCTTCCGCCTTATCACTTACTCATGCATAAAACTGTTAGCATCACTTTCTGTTTATAGTTTATCTCACACTATCTCTACCTCTGCTAATCTTCTGGTGGCTGGGGAACGTGAAGTGAAAGTAACTGGGTTCTAAATGAAGAATGTGATATTCTCTAGAGCTCACTGCATGAAGTTAAATGTGCGTGATTTATAAACCATTAGAATGTGTGCTTGTGTGTGTGTGTTTACACACATGTGCATGTATGTGCATAGGTGTCTAATGTCTGGTTTTTGTATTTGTTCCAGTTAGATGAATTATCCAGTAATATGACCTTCTAATAAAATGAAACTTTGTTAAATATATATTTTAATGAGAATAATATTTTAAAAGATTAAAGAGGGTTTTGAAAGCAGTAAGATATATTTAATGTACAGTAATACATGTTGTCATTCCAATATGATCAGTGTCTTATAACTCTACACACATATAAACACACAAAGACATACACATAAGGTTCTACTACACTTTGTTTTCCTCCAGGGACCAGAGGGGAATAAAAACCTACTTACTCATTTATAGATGTTGTGAATGACTCCAGTTCTGTCATGTGAGTCACAACCTAAGACTAAACAATCAAGGCATTCAAAGAGGGAAGCATGGGTGTACATTAACAACGATGGAAGACACATAATGTGAGAATATTTAGGTTCAAAGTCTTCTCCTGCTGATAAATATCACCTTTGTATCTTACTCAGCATGCTTTTGAAGTGGGCAGTTTCAATTAGACCTTCCAAATTAAATTTTACAAAGTATTTTTCCTTACACCTAAGGTTTCTTCTGACAGCTTAGCCTCCTGGAAACAGCTGCTGATGATATTATCTACAACATGTCTTTAAGGAAAAGAAAATGATCTTCCGTTTTCACTGAGTGCCTCCTTTCCCTTTCTCTAGGATTCTTTACTGTATACATTTATTCTCACATAAACGTTACAAGACAGGTACATTCTCCTTTATCGCTGTGGCAAACTGGGCCTTGAAAAGTCTGTTAACTTGCCCAAGGTCTTGCCGCGTGGAAAGATTTCAATTCCATCTTGGGTCCACATCTAAGCCCTTCCTCTGCTGCAAATGGTTTACTTGGGTCAGAAGTCTGATAACAGAGAACCTTCATTAGTAACCTTTCTGTTGCTGCAATAAAACACCATCACCAAGGCAACTGATAAAACAAGGTAGTTAATTGAGCTTAGGGGTAGAGAGGGTCAGAGTCCTTGATTGCAGACTGAAGACACAGAGGAAAAAACAGCTGAGAGCTTTTTGCTCAAATCACAAATAGGAGGCATAGAATCACTAGGAATAGTATGTAAGTATTTTGACACCATGAAGTTCAAACCCAGTGATACACCTCCTCCAAAAGGTCATACCTTTCAGGTTTTCCCAAACAGTTCCACTAACTGGGGACCAAATGCTCGAGCATTTGAGCCTGTGGAACCATTATCATTCAAAACACCACAGAACCAAAGATGCTTCAGAAATATATCCAAACAACAAAACTAGTTTTGCTTTATGGATGGTACCTATGATATTCTTGATTCAAGTTTGAAGAAAGTAAAAACTGGACTACAAAATGTATGGCAAGTTTTGTTTGTCTGTAGATGGAGTCTGAAGAGTCTACCTGTGAGGCAGTTCAGTGCAATGTGAGCACTGGAGCTGTGTCAATATTTGTCTGCATGCTCTGATGTCTTAGGAGTGTGGCACCACTGAGGATTCAGACCTTTAAAAATTACCACAGTCTTCATAATAGCCATTTCTCAAATGTTGATATCCAGAAGAAGCATCTAAATGGCTGAGAAAAACCCATGCACTGAGACATGGTACTCTGAGAGCCAGAACTTACCAGATCATACACAATGGATACAGGAAACTTGTTTATCATGGTAACACCCAGGTCAACATCTGTTGGTCCCCAGAGGAGGATGCACTTACAAGTTAACATAATTTAAGTTCTGATCCATTCCCCACATGTACAATTGAGCTTGACATATAAGAAAACCCCTTACATTTCAGCTTAAATGATTTAAAGTGCACAAATGAAGCTCACATATGCAAGATGCATTGACTAAGGTCTCACTTCAAAGTCAAGGCACATTACTAATCTTTATTTCACTCCTGCCAATTTGTTGCTGTTTAAGACTCCTTAAATTTCAAAGTTGACGTCTGCCCTCATGTTGGGAACAAAGGGGAAATCTTCAGTGGAGTATGATAACAAAGTGAATTTTTCTAAAATTCCTACTGGCCTCCCGTCTTTCGGACTCACCCCGTCACTGGTGTTAGAGCACCACAGGAAGCATGTCTGTGTTAAATAAATATTTAAATATAAGCTCTTTGGCACGCTGGCCTGGGTCTGAAAGAATAGCAATGCATGTGTGAGCAGTGACTTGAGTACCCGTACTCTAAAACCTTTTACATAAGAGACGATGTGGGCACCAGAAATAGTTTCCTGACAAGTCATCTCCAAGTGAGACAGGACAATTTACTGCTTATACCCAAAGCATCTTAGGACAGAAATAGAATAGGAGCATAATCTTCCATAAAGAAGGGCAGCAATTTATGGCTTAAAGAAGAGGAAGAAGGACAATCTACCAGGCGACTGCCCAGCTTCTGTTGGCAACGCAGGAGGTGGTCATATGTAGGTTAATAATGAGTGTTTCATGGAGCTACTCTGCAGAACTTTATAGTAGCATTCTAAACCTCAAGCATCATTAACGGTGACAGATCCTTGTCCCTGAAACATCTTTTGTGTTAAATTTATTACTTTATCTTGAGCAAAGCCTCTGTACTTATTCTCTATGGCCCCATGGGTTAATAATTTATTTTCTTTAGTCAAAAGAAGGGTATCTTCATTTATTTTTCACAGATCAAAACTGTGTGGATGCAGATCGAATTGTAGCACTGCGAAGGAAAGCTTATTTCTCAGTCCTTGAATATTATGCATATGAGAGTGCACATTACAGAATAACCTAAATTTTATAGTCATTGAGTTTAATAAGTGGCTTTTCACTGTCAAGTCAGAAATGAAACTAAATAAATACAACTACTGTATGACCCATCTCTACCATCACTGAGCATATACCAGAGGACTTAGTCTTATCACACAGACACTTGAGTATCTGTGTTTATTATTGCACTATTCACAATACCCAGGAGTTAGAACCAGCCTATGTACTCATCAGCTGATGAGTGAATAAGGAAATCATGGTACATATACTCAATGGATTCATACTAGGTCATGAGGAAAAATGGAACAACAGCATTTGCAGCAACATAGACAGAATTGTAACCACCATTTCAAGCAGCATAAACTAGACACAGAACAATAGATGCTGTATGTTTTCTCTCACAAAAGGACCATATAATTCAATTTGTATGTGCATATGTGTGTGTGTGCATGTGCACAAAGGTCATGAAACTAGAAAGGAGACAATAAGCAAGGAATAGGAGTCCTTAATGGGAGAAAAAGAGAATAAGATACATAGGACATGAAATCAGAGAGGGGACTATTGACCTGAAAAGGGAACCAAGGAGGCTGATGAGGAGAGGATGAGAGATCAAATAAAAGCACCATACATATCCTGTGCTTGATACTACAGTGTAAGTTTTCACTCCTATAGCAAATCTGTTTCATCAACAAGTCTGTATATTTAATAGGATCCTTGAGTGGAGAAGACAGACAAATGTTGATGTTACCGCACAAGATGACAAGGGAACATTTACCACAGGAAATCCTAGTGAGTTATAAAAGGATCTCTCTTCCTGACAAAAGCATGCTTCTTTATCCTAGGTGGATCTCCTTATTTCTGCCCATATCCTTGAAAAAGTCCCTTTATTAGACTGTCTCCAATTACCTCATTTGGCTGTGCCATCTGCTTCCTGTCAAGACCCTGCTTGATATAATTTCTAATTTAAAATGCAAACTTTATCATAGTATTTAATTATCATATATATGAGTCTATTTCTGGACTCTATTCTCTTCATTGCCATGCTTAAATGTTCTTGCATCAATAACACAGTGTTTCAGTTAATCTAGTATAATCGTGTGGTTTTATGTCTGACACAGCAGCAGATCTTAAAGTTTTGGCCTTAGGATGCCCTTGTATTTTTAAAAATTTATCTAACAGTCCAAAGAGTCTTATGCTATAAAACTATAAAATCTCCAGTATTGAAATTAAACTGGAGTCATTTAAAAATAATGTATAATTCGTATTATAACAGCAATAATAAATCCATTATGTGCTAATTTATTTTATGTATAAACATAACTAGTTTCAAAAAATTTTAATAAGTATTCCATTGTTTTAATTTTTTAAAAAAATCTTTTAAATATGCAGTTAATGGAAAAAAATGTTTTATCACATCCAGATTGTACCTGGTGACTGTAGTATGCTGTTTTGCTTGGGCCAAATGAAGAAAATCTATTCCACACAGTTATAGAGTGGGAAGAGTGAGAGCTATCTTAATAGGCTTTGCAAATAGTTGTGTATAGCTGTTAATCCCACACCAAACTTTGAAATACAATCAGTTCTTTCCAATGTGTGTAAATCTTTCAATTATAACAAAAATCTCAGTTAGTATCCGCATGGATGCTATTAAGTGAGTTTCCACTGTTGGGAATCTCTCAAGCTCGTGGTAGGAGATTTTTATTTGTTCTTGAGAAAACACCTAATATCATAGGTCTAAAAAAATAAAAATCACAGTTTGTTGGTGACTTTTGAATAGAATTGGTGGCCAGCTCAATTCACAATTCAATAATCTCCTAAGCCCTGTTCCGCCAGAGTGTCACTTTTACTTCAACAATAAATAAGTCTGCAAGGGTGATTTCTATATTGTAACACAATATAATAAAAATACATGCACTCAAAGGTCCAGGTTTAATAAAACAAACAGCATATACGGCTTTTCCATGGACATATTAAAGCAGACCTGGCTTTCATTTTTGTGATAACATGACAGTGAAGAATACAGCTTCTGGTTGAGTTTTGTCTTCCGACTTTCTTGAATATGTGCGACAGTTGCCTTCATGTCTTCTGCAGGATAAACAGCAGCGTGGCAAAAATGGCAAGTAACATCCTCGTGTAGTGTTGACTTTAGAGACACTCTACAAAAGATTTAAGATAGCTTCAGCTATGTGTATTCAGTGTCTTAATGCTTAGAAACGGGAGGTCTTAAAAAATGAAGGGGAGGGGATCCAAATCTGTAGTCATCATCTATCTTAGGGGGAAATGTTCTTGAGGATGAGATAACATGAAATAAACTTCTTATATAAAGGTTTTCTGGAATCTTAGCCTTTAACTCAGGGTATAATTTCTTTTCATATTTTTAAAGTGTTTTGTGTGTCTTTCCATTGAAACAACTTTTAGAATGGTCTTGTATTCACTCATCACATTTTTCTTCCTGACTCAAGTGGGATATCTCATAGCCAGAAGAGGTGAGGGTGGTGGTTGACATTGTTCTGTTTTTTTTTTTGTTAGTTTTAATTTTGCTTTTCCTGATCACAGTTTGTCCTCTGCTAGAGTTGGGATGTAGTGATCAATGGACAGATTGAGAACCATGGCAGAACTGGTCCTGGTTTCCCTTTACCATTAGCTTCACACATCATCCACTTAAGTCAGGAGGAAGTTGTGATGGGTGTCTTTGTGTCTCAAAGACAAGTTCAATGTGGTGATAAGATTACGATGGCATCTCTTCTGCTTGCGAACCACCTTCACTGTCTGCCTGGTATGCTACCGCAGAACCATTTAAGCTCCTTTTTAAAATCTCATGCTTGAATCTCTGCCTAAGATTGAGGAGTAGAAAGTCCAGTACACAGCATCCTCCCAGAGAACAATAGGCAGATGGCCATTGGAGAAACAAACCCCTTATTCTGATTGTTGTTTTCTGAAGGAGTACATCTTTTGCTTATTTTTATTTCCAGTGACACATGAGGCATCTCAAGGAAGAAATCTGAAATTTTCTTCTAAAGCAGGAAGTATAAGCAACATTTCCTCTGCTGTATCGGTTCATTCTTGGGCATCATTTGGTTCCTAATCATAATAACAGCAATCCACGGAGAGTAAATTTAGATGCTGAAGGGTTCCAGATGAAAGAGCTCTTCTTCGTAGGAAATTAAGCTCAGTGGAGAAGAAAAGGAATATGCTCCTTGATATTGCAATCAGGGAGTAGAAAGCAACCTAAGCTGTGTTTGTGGGATTTTCTTTTAAATTCCCTTTTCCTATTATTTTCATTTAAATATAAAATATTGATATATTTTAAGGAGACTCACATTCTATGTTGAAAATAAGTTAGCAGTTAACATCATCTCATAAGGTTAGATCCCATGTGGGAAATATCACCTGTTGGCTTCCACCACCCACCCCGGGAGTGGGGCTGACTCTTTAAATATCATATATTCTGCTGTTCTAGTTATTTTTTAATATTTGTATTCTTTCATGGTAAGGCCAATGTCTGTGGATATTCATTCTTCCAATCTAGAAAAAAGTGATTTTGAAACTCCAGTAACTAAAAAGGACATAATTATTTTTGATGGGTACATCTCATTGAATTTATAGTATTCATATCAAAATATAAAAGCTTCTCCAGTTAGTGTCCCCTACATGTTCTTGAAATATCCATTTTAGTCATTTAACAACAACAAAACTAAAGTTAAAAAAGAAATCCTGGTGTTACAGTCTATCACGTCTGTGGTAAACTTTTTATTAGATCCGATGCTGCATGCCACATGGTTATTTGGGACACTTTCATCCTGTCCCTTAGCAATAAAATACTGGAGTTACTATAGCATCAATAGCAGCTGAAGTTTATGATAAGAGGAGAGCATTGACAGCTCATGTTATCAGCATGGAGGAGTATCAGTGGAACTTAACTTGATAGGGTTTCTTGTGGATACCTCACTACCCGCTCACAGCCACACTAAGAAATTGAGGTAAACTCGGACTAACAAATGCTCAGGACATAGACTCAGATTCATCAGGAAAAAAGATCTCTGTGAGCTCCTTGAGATAGAGATAGTATGTGAGTTGCCAAAGAGGAAGGAAACCTACAGTGAGAAAAGCAGCAAAAATCAATACTGTATCAGAGACAAGGATAGCAGTGTGGACTGGAATCTATCCTTTGTTTTATACAGTTCTTTCATTTATTTCCTGAGAGAGGATTTCTCTGTGTAACCTCAGCCGCAATAGAACTCTCTCTGTTGACCAGGTTGACCTCAAACGCAGAAATCCACTTGCCTTTGCCTCCTGAGTGCTGAGCTTAAAGGTGTGCACCACTACCACTAGGCTCTGGTCCTTCCATTTTTAAAAACTGTAACCACCTATCACCTTAAAGAAGCCTTTACAGGACAGAGTGGACACCTCCTGAGGCATGGCTGCATAAACATGCTGCAAAACATTATCTATAGCAGTAACTGTGTTGCCAAGTTCACATGGTACCAACTCTGACCATTGCAGTGCCCACTCATCCAGCCCCCAGATTTTTAGCACTGGAATCTCCTCTCCTTTTGAATTTTCTCTAGTCAACAGGATCTGTTATGTGCATGTAGAACTTCAGAGAGAAAAAGGAATTAATGCCCTGTGGTCAATGACCAGTAGGAACTGGTATATAATTCACTTCTCTCCTGCTTTGGATGAGATAGCTGAAGTGTGGATTTTATACTACAGCCAAGAGTTTACCAGTTGAACTAAGTTCTAACTTCGTACTTCGAGTTTCACAAAAAATATATTCTTTTTTTTTGCCTTCTAACTTCGACCTTCTCTTTCTTCTTTCCTACTTCTCAGCTATGGTTTTGTGAAATCACCTCCCAAATAAACTACTTCCAACCTCAAACCTTACTTAAGAGTCTGCTTCTAGGGAATCTCAACTTTATTTCAAAATTCATTTAATTAAAGTAAAATTACATCACTTCCCCATCTCCTCCCTTTGATTTTCTCCCTCCAACAGCTTCTGTGCCTACTTCTCTCAAATGGATAGCCTCTTTTTTTTACTAGACTATTGTTATTAAAATTATTATTGTTACATGTACATGCAAAGTTCTTCATAAATATATAAATACAACCTTTTAAATCCATTTTTGTGTGCATATACTTTCAGGGACTGGTGTGTATGCTGTGAATACCAATGGTTAATAAAGAAGCTCCTTTGGGCCTATTGCAGTGCAGAATATGGCAAGGCAGGAATTCCAAGCAGATAGAGGAGGAGACAGTAGGCAGAGTCAAGAAGAAGCCATGTAGCTGCCACAAGAGATAGATACTTAAATTTGGACAGAACCTTACCAGTAGTCCACAATTATGTGGCTATACACAGATTAATAGAAATGGGTTGATTTAAGATATAAGAGCTAGCCAATAAGAAGCATGAGCTTATAGGTCAAGCAGTGTTGTAACAATACAGTTTCCGTGTGACTTTTTTGGGTCTGAATGGCCGGGAAACAAATGAGCAGTCTCCACCAACAAGGTATGACAAATTTGTGTTGGATAACCAATTAAAGGGCTCATCACTGGGAAAGGCTAAATCACCCTCTCTCAGAAAGAACTCAAGAAACTGGTTATCAAAAGAGCAAATAATCCAATAGGAAAATATGAGGTACAGAACTAAACTCTCAACAGATGAATCTAAAATGGCTTAACGACACTTAACGAAATGCTCAATATCCTTAGCCATCAGAGAAATGCAAATCAAAACAACTCTGAGATTCCATCTTACACCTTTCAGAATGGACAAAATTAAAAACACTGATGACAATATATGCTGAAGAAGTAGGGTAAAGGGAACACTTCTAGATTGCTCGTGGGAATGCAAGCTGGTACAACCCCTTTGGATGTCTGTGTGGCGATTTCTCAGGAAATTTGGAACCATCCTACCTCATGACTGCAGCAAGACCCTTGGTATATACCCAAAGGATGCTCAATCATACCACAAGGACATGTGCTCAACTATGTTCATAGTAGCACTATTTGTCATAGCCAGGACCTAGATACAACCTAAATGTCCCTCGACTGAAGAAAGGATAAAGAAAATGTACATTTACACAATGGAGTACTACGCAGTGGAAAATATAGTGACATCTTAAAATTTTCAGTCAAATGTATGGATATAGAAAACATCATATTGAGTGAGGTAACCCAGACTAGAAAGATAAATATAATATGTACTTACTCAGAAATGCCTTTTAGACATAAAGCAAAGAAAAAACAGCTTACAGTTTACAACTGAAGAGAACCTACACAACAAAAATGATCCTGAGAGATACGTACATGGATTTAATCTACATGGAAAATAAAAAAGAAAAGATCTCCTGAGTAAATAAAATAAAAAAGAATTCATTAGTTTCCTGTAACTCTTGTCTAGGGGTAGGGCCATGGTGAGATTCCCCTCCCCTTCTACCTTAGTGTGGGAAAATGGTCTGTATTCTGTCAATTATATTTTAAATAAACACTTATTGGCCAGTAGCCAGACACAAAGTATAGGTGGGACAACCAAACAGGAAGTTGAAGTCGGTCAATGAGAACAGGAAATCCTGGAAAGAGGAAACCCCACTCCTTGGCAGTCCTAGCCCAAGCACAGAAGACGCAAGATGTGACTGCCTTGCTGAAAAAGGTACTGAGCCACGTGGCTAACACAGATAAGAATAATGGGCTAATGTAAGTTATAAGTGTTAATAAGAAGCCTGAGCTAATGGGCCAATCAGTTTATAACTAATGTAGACCTCTGTGTGGTTTCTTTGGGACTTAACGATTGCAAGAACCTGGCAGGACAGAAAACCTCGGACAACAACCTTAGCTTGTCTATTGATATTGCCATTGTTCAGCCTTGTTTTTGAGGCCATTTCTAAGAGAGACTGTTTTACAGCAGACATTCTGTTATTCTGCCTTTAATAATCTTCTCATCCCTCTTCCATGATGTGTTCTTCAAAAAGTGGGACTGTGTTCTAGGTTGAATCTCCATCTTCTGTTTGATGGGATTTCTTTGGCCCTTTAAATCTCATGCTTCACGTATTTCATGTAATAAAACTATATAATGTAATAAAAAATTCTGCTAGCTTTTCCCCATTAGTCACCCTTCACATTTCCCAAAGCTTTGCCTCTTGTTTCACTCTCACGAGCACATGGCTCACGTAGAGAAGCAGCTACCCATATTCCCACTTTCCACTGCACTTCCCCATCCTCTATGTGTGCACACTCTCATACCGATGACCTCAGCAGTCCTCTGGGGCCCTCATGCAGCTGAGTGTGTTTCCACTCGTTCTTAATTGGAGCATTTGTTCTATCACAAGCTACCTCATCATAGCCGGGGATCCTTTCATCAAATAATTATGTTTTCAAATTTTAGAAATCCTGTCTGGTTCCTTTTAAAATATGCCTAATGATTATTTGTAGTTTGCTGTTTTCTGCAAAATTTCAAGCTGGGTTTTAATTTGCTTTGGACATGGAGAACAAGGCTATTCTGTGGAATCCTAGCAACTAGTCTCTCCATGTTCCAGGCTCATTTTATTCTCATTCTTTTCTATGGTGGTTGTTTCTTGTGGGTTTGATGGGGTGTTTTGTTTGTTTGTTTGATGGAGTCATTATGTTTGGAACATTATCTGCTTCTCTGAGAAATCTTTGAAGTCTTGATATCTTGTTCCAGGAAGGAATTGTGTCTAGACTAAGAAGTCCAGTGTCTGGAGCCATATTGATATGGACAGCCCTTTGCCTTGATCATGGTTTGAAGTTTTTCAGTTCTGAACAAAGTGAATTTGGCTAGAAATCTCCAAGAGGCTAACTTCTATATACAATTTTTCTGAGAACGATGTCCTTTGTTAGCCATGAAAGTGTTTTTCTTTAGGTTCACACAAGCCCTCTAGAGTCTCACTTTTTAAAGGATTATTCTCTTTTAAAAGAATCTTTTGTTTTCTATTGTTCTTTCACCCTGCATGTGAGACCTAGAAAATATTGGATCTTTTCTTTAGGTTTGGCAAAGTTTTCAGGGTGAAATCATTCTGTGTACCTACCTCTTTCAGTTTTTATTTTCACATGTAATAGTGTCTTTTGAATTATTTCCTTGATGTCAGTTTTTATGTCCTTTTAAAAGTTTTGCAAAATATAACTTGTTCATCATTTAAATTTTGTTTCCATAATGTAGGCTGATTTCTAGCCAGTCCTAAAACTAGATACATATATTTGACATTAAAAACAACTTTTAGTGTCTGATACACTACCTAGTAAAGCTAATTTAAAAAAACTCCTCAAAACAAACCAAATTAATTAATAAATACTCTTAGCCCAATAATTTATTGGAGAATAACACATGCATTTTAGTCTATCTAAATTCATGTAGCCTACTCTCTACCATGCAGCCATATTTTCTGACACCACCATCTCTCTGGAACTGAGGTTGCTCTTGAACTTGTAGTCTTACTGCATCAGCCTCCTGAGTGCAGGCATTACAGATGTGAGGCACCATACCTGGTTTTACACAGATCAGTTTTTGTTTATTAAGATATTTTTGCATATATGTATGTATGCACATATATATTTGTATTTTACCAAAGAATTGAACTCAGGACCTCCTGCATGCAAAGTACATGTCCCACCACGAAAGGGTACCTACCTTCTTTACCATTTTTTTTATAGTAGTAACTCTGTGAATGGGGAAGACATAGAATACTTTTGTTTTAGTACGATGTTATTCCTATAAAGTGACTAAAGGTTCTAGTCGGTCCACTTACACTGAGAAAATAGAACAAAGTTGTTTAAGCAGAAATGTTGCTCTTAAAGTAAAAGTAAAACTCTCCTACAGAACTGTCCTGGAAATCCACCTCTTCCTAGTTCTCAAACTTGCTATATTTCAGATGGTGTCAGCTGTGCTCAGGCCCATAGACTCAGAATAGAGCTAACCAACTTTTGATGCTTGCCATAATACTACAAGACAATTCCTTAAAATAAATCTCTCTCCTCTCCTCTCCTCTCCTCTCCTCTCCTCTCCTCTCCTCTCCTCTCCCCTCCTCTCCTCTCCCCTCCTCTCCCCTCTTCTCCTCTCCCCTCTTCTCCTCTCCTCTCCTCTCCCCTCCTCTCCTCTCCCCTCCTCTCCCCTCTTCTCCTCTCCCCTCTTCTCCTCTCCTCTCCCCTCCTCTCCTCTCCCCTCCTCTCCCCTCCTCTCCTCTCCCCTCTTCTCCTCTCCTCTCCCCTCCTCTCCTCTCCCCTTCCCTCCTCTCCTCTCCCCTCCCCTCCCCTCCTCTTGGCTTTTTTCCCCTCCACTTCTCTTTCCCATGTGCATATAAATAGATACACTATTGATTTGCCTTATGCATCTTTCCAGTTGATTTCACAGAGAAATCAAACTAGCATAGATTTGATACAAAGACTATTTCTGAAGAAATAGTTTTTTTTTTTAAGGAAGAGATTTCTAGTTGTTTCTGGGGTTTTTGGAATTCGATTTCTAATTTAATTAGAGTTCAATGTGCAATGACTCTGTTCAAGCATGAAGTTGCTCTTTGACTTACAGTGGGGGTGCGTCCTGACAAATGCATCATTAGTCACAGACATTGTAAGATGAAAAATGTATTTAATCTATCTAATACACAAACATCATATCTTAGCCTAGCCTATTAAAAAGGTGTTCTCAGAAAATTTACATTTGCTTCCAGTTAGGCAAGTTAATGTAACAGAAAACTATTTTTAAAAAAGTTGAAAATTTCACACAAATTATTAAATTTATAACTCCCCAAAATGCTGGTAATGGTAGAAACCTCTAGTAACAGTTGTTTTTTGTTGTGTCCACATTCCTGGCAAGGATCTGTTGCTGTCTTCCACTGCCCAACATCCTGAGAGAATAATTGGTTCATTTCAGAGTGTTAGAGAGAACTCCAATGATGTGCTTGATTGACAATTATATAGGTAACTCAGACTGAGGGCAAAACTTTGGGTCTGTTCTGCTTTAACACAGAGGGTTGTATTCTAAGCCTTGGGATAAAGAGTATTAAAGGGAGTTTGTCATTTAAGGACTACCCTCTCACTGTGGAAAGGTCTCAAAGACAAACGTTTCACCATGAGTGTGAAAAATCTATGCAGGGAGCATTTGAGTCCTTAGGGAGTTCTGTGATTATTCTTCTCTGTGAACCAGGTCCTATAGTCTAGAAGTGAGTATAAAATCCAGAAAGCCAACCACAATGTGAACAGTTAGGTCTGACGGTGGCAAAGACCCAGGGGAAGAATGCAAGGAGGGAGCGTCAGGCAGACAGAGGTGGCTGATCTGGTGGACAGTGGCAATGGCATTCGGTGTGTACAAACCAAAGGTGCTTTCTAGCTTGCTGTTTTGCTCTCTGAAGGGGAACATGGGAGCACAGGCAATTCTTTTTCTTCCTTCTGTATAAACAGAGATAGATATTCTAAGTCAACTAGATTGAAGTTTAACCTATGTCATAAAAAAGATATTCATAGCTCCCAGTTGCTTGCAGATTTGGGCAAGTTTATACACTGAAGGACTGAATAAACAGATGTCATATTTGAGGGATATACAATATAGATGTATCATATTAAGTGGAATTATGACCTGCTCCTAATTAATTATTGTCACTTGGATATAATGTATGCAGCCAGGGAATGTGTTGGACAACCAATTGATGAGAAGTGAACTTGTCGTGATTAATTTTGTATAATTTTCTTAGGCAATGGAATACCCAGATATTTGCTCAAATATGATTCTGGATGCTTCTGTGAGAATAGTTTTGGATGACAGTAACATTTAAATTGTTAGATGAAGTAAAGTAGACAATTGCCTTCCAAAGCATGAACAGGTCTCAACTAATCAGATGGAGGCTTGATTAGAACCAGAGTCTGACCTATAGTGATATTTTGTTTGTGTTTAAATAAATAAAGCTTCCCTGAAGGTCAGAGTACAGAGCTAAACCACTAGAGGTCAGAGAGTGGTGGCACACACCTTTAATTCCAGAACTCAAGGCCACTCTGGGCTACACAAAATTGAATCTGTCTAAAAGAGAAATAGAAGAACTCACACAAAGGTGTTCTAGCACCCAGGAGTCACAGGCCTTTAAACCCAGCATTAGGGAGGTGGAGATAGGAATGATATGGCT
This sequence comes from Microtus pennsylvanicus, assembly GCF_037038515.1. Classification (NCBI taxonomy): domain Eukaryota; kingdom Metazoa; phylum Chordata; class Mammalia; order Rodentia; family Cricetidae; genus Microtus; species Microtus pennsylvanicus. The sequence goes on along the minus strand of NC_134589.1, from coordinate 30,742,143 downwards.
GGGTGGAAAGAGGTATATAATGTATATAACTCTGTAATGACACAGTTATGGCCAGCTAAAGAAAATAGAGGAAAACAGGACACAGTTTCTTAATAGAAACATTCTAAATGCAGTAGAATATTTCAACCCAAATATCCTGTATCTCATTGTTGTCTGGGTTTCTGTCCTGCCCGGTTCCCGTAATCGTTAAGTCCCAAAGAAATCACACAGAGGTCTACATTAGTTATAAACTGATTGGCCCATTAGCTCAGGCTTCTTATTAACTCCTATAACTTATATTAGCCCATTATTCTTGTCTATGATAGCGAGGCAGCCACATCTTGCTTCTTTTGTGGCGGGGTCAGAACGGCAGAGGAATGGGCTTCCTTCTTCCCAGAATTTTCCCCTTCTCATTGACCCACATCTACTTCCTGTCTGGTTGTCCTGCCTATACTTCCTGCCTGGCTACTGGCTAATCAGCATTTATTTAAAATTATAATTGACAGGATATAGACCATTGACCCACAGCATCCCATCACTGGGAAAGGTTATCTGGAAGTAAGGATTCTAAATTCTGGCCTTTAATTTTGAAAGAGAATGGAAGATATTTACTCCCCCTGCCCCAGCTGACAGCTTCTCTCAGAGCCACACTGTGTCCTCCAGGAGTCCATCATTAATTCCCATGGATATTATTTAGAATATTATCTACTTTTGCCCACTAAATGGACTTCAGTTCCATTGTGTGATCTATCTTCTTTGTTCCGAAGAGAAATTATTTTGAAGATATTTTACTCTCTTCTCTAGAAGCAATTAAGGAAAAATAATTTCCAAATAGTCACAAACACAATGTTTGTGCTTCATTCAATCCAATACTTAGAAGTATCACCGAGGTCATTTCCTATGCAATGAAAGGAAGAAAATAGCTCAGTGAAGAAACACCAGCTGCATCTTCCAGCCTTAGAAGGTTGGTAAACCTTTCTTAGGAATAAAAAGCAATCATCTCCTTTATTTCCAAAGGTAAGGAGCTCAGCTTCAAATAATTTCAATCAAAACAAAGGTGACTAACAACATCTTCCCAACAAGAGATGTGTATGTGACCCACAGCTGCCTACTTCGTGATTCTCTCTTAGAAGAAAATAAAAAGTTGGTTACAATAACAGTAATGTTCTTTCAAACCGTTGATCTCAGATCTTGAAAAACCTCTTCTTCAGGATTCAGCATGAAGAATAGGTTCAGATTGTCAGAACTATCTGTGATTGATATTACAAGTAAGTTTTAACAATAGGGAAATCAGTTTGTGTCAAAGCAGCTCAGGCCATTAGTGAGGATCATTTTTTCCCCTCTGTCTAACAAATAGCAATGAACTTCTTTTGAACAGATGTTCAAATTAGAACAAGCCCACAGGCTTGAAGCCTAAGCATATAATTTGAGTGACCCCAGTTGGAATTATGCTTTATCAAGACAGAGTTCAGAAAATACGTTGTGTGACTGCTCCTAGCTTCCTTTTGAACATTTGTTCTTTTTTTCCTGCTGTTTTCAACTTGTGATGATACTATTCTCATTCTTTTCTTTATGCATTTCCTCTTTTTTTTGTGTCTGATTTGACTCAAAAATTGAGCTCATGTTTTGAAGTCCTTATCACAATAGTCTCAGCAAAATATGTGAAATACACACACACACACACATACACACACACACATACTATACACACACACAGTAGGAAGCTACTTGTTTGTTCCCAGCTGCTCAGCCCCGAAATAACCACATAGAAACTGTATTAATTAAATCATTGCTTGGCCAATCACTATAGAAAATTCCTAGCAAGCTCTTACATGTTAAATTAACCCATTTTTGTTATTTTATATTTTACCACGAGGCTCATGGACTACCAGGTTCCAGCTAGCAGCTTGTGTCTTTCCCCTCTGGCAGCTACATGGTGTCTCTCTGACCCCACCTTCTTTCTCCCAGCATTCAGTTTAGTTTTCCCCGCCTACCTCTATTCTGCCCTGTGCAGGCCCAAGACAGATTCTTTATTAACCAATGGTATTCACAGAATACAGAGGGGAATGCCACATCACATACAAGTATATGTATATAAATTTTATTTGCCTATAATGGAGACAAACTCAAGTAGCCAGAAGCAAAACCTGGCATACTATATTCTCAGAAATATTTGCTGAAGTCCTACATCTTATACTCAGCTTCTTTTCTTCTAAATTGTAAATACAAAGAGAAAAAAATGCAGCAACCACCACCACCACCACAACAGGAGCTTATCATATCCATCCCAAGCCATTGTCTTACTGCCTCCATTTAACACCTTTCTAGTTCTGAGTGTGGCATTTCTCCTCCATATGTAAAATGCATAAAAACTAATATCATGAAAATATATATGTTCAAAGGGAGAAGGGACAACAATAGCAAAATTCCAAAAAGATAAAGAAGTGGGATACAAGTGAGGGAGAATGTGGAAATTCAGATACAATGCCTAAATCCTCTATCCCTGGGCCTTGAGTGTTCTGTAGTGCTGATAACAAAGTTGCTAACACAGCCTGACCTTCCCTGGGGTGGAGGAACAAGGATCGATTCTGTGTAAGTTGAAGTAGTCTGTGGTAGATCCTGAGTCCAAATTTGATGCTGACCTTTTGTCCCTTACTAGTTATTTAGTAACCACCACCTGTATCAGACCTGACATCCTCTCAGCTATTTGGAATACATTATCTTAGCAGATCACTGTCTTCCATCAACACAAAAGCTAAGAATGTCATCAGATAGCATCTAAGGCTTACAACATATATCCCTACTTTGTTCTAACCCACCAACCTGATGTTTCCACCACTATATTTGGTAAATGCCTTGACTTGCAACTTTATTTTGTCTGTGACTATCAAGGCTTCATGAAACTTTTTGTTGGAACATGTCAATCAAGTAACCTGAATCCATATTCCTGATTTCATGGTCACTCTCTGTAAGCTGTTAACATACTCATGTTTGACATGATAGCTGTGCTTTATGGTGATGCATATTTCTGCCAAGTTGACTTTGTTTAAAGGATCTTGGAAAGGAAAGGAATGGTTTCCCTTGCCAACTTGAAGCATCTGTCCTAACAAAACAGACACAATGAACTTCAAAAGAGCAGGTGCGCTCAGAAAAGCTGGATAGATTTTTCACCTTGATCACTCAAAGACTGTTACTCCCATTTTTTTTTACATTAGTAGACATAAGAAATCGATTTTTTGACTTCAGTTTCTTAGACATGTAAATAAAAATCATATTTTGCCTATGAAGTATCAATGGAATTACAGCTGTTTCTATGCCATGTTGATAAAAAAAAACAAAACAAAAAATCACTCTTCTTCAGTCTTTCTGTTTTCATCAACAGTTTGACAATTGAAAAAATAATCTCTTAGCTAGTTTCTCTAAGATATCTTCAGAAAGCTGTCTGCTAATTCTTCTGTCTAAGCTTCTCTCCCTATGGTCTTCCAGATAAATCTGGCTACCCCATCTCAAGGATCCTGTTTACCCTTTTGAGATCCATTTTTATCAAACATGAGTGCACATAACTCTATTTTTAAAAAGATGTCAAAAACATACTCAAGAGAAAATAAAACATTTTCAACAAATAGTACCAGGGAAACAATATTTACATGCAAAATACTGAAATTCATCGTGTATCAATTGTACTTAGAGGAAGCCCACAGAATGGTGAGCATTTATACCAGCTATACATCTGAAAAAGGATTAAAGGTCAGAATATATAAAGGAAGAGAGAGAGAGAGAGAGAGAGAGAGAGAGAGAGAGAGAGAGAGAGAGAGAGAATAACAAATGGCCCATTCAGAAAATGGGTTTAGAACTTGAACAAAAAGTTCTCAAAAGAAGAAAAAACTGCAAAGTCAACAAAACAACCAACAGGGACCATTGTCACTGGGAGATGGGGTGTGGAAAAGGGAACCCTCTTATTGTTAGAAGGCTTGCAAATTGACTGGTCTAACCACTCTGGAAATTAGGTGGAGAATTCTCAAAAAGCTAAAGATAAATCCATGTATGCCCAATAGGCCTGGTGCAGACACAGAGAGTAAGGAGAGAGATTTTTGCCATTCTGACTGGGTTATGATGAAATCTCAAAGTTGTTTTGATTTGCATTTCCTTAATTGCTAGGGATGGTGAATGTTTTTTGAGAAATTCCTTAGCCATTTCTTGTCTTCTTTTGAGACCTTTGTGTTCATGTGGTGGTGATGGTCCACTGCAGTTCTTCTAGGCTCACACTGAGGGGGCGACCCCAGAACAGCGACAGGTATAATTGGAATGGTGGTTCCATTCAGCAGCTTCTAGGAAGAGCACAGAAGCAATCTCTGTGCACAATATGGGAAGTATCTTCAAGCAGTTCTGTGCAGGCAGAGGAGCTCAGGCTTCTGCATAAAGGCGACAGGAGCCTTTTAAACATTATGTTACTTCCTTCTACTCACATGGGTGTTTCCCACCTTCAACTGCTTCCAAATCTCGAAAATTCTTTTTCTACTATATACCCAGATTTATCCTATCCATTCCATTTCTATTTACATTATTGAGAGAGTTTCCTGTTCTCCTGGATGGGTTATAGTTAAGATAATAATTCCTAAATGTCAATATTGGTCTGGTTTATATTATTTTACCTAGGGTTTTTTTTTGGGGGGGGGTCTGTATGGTATTTGCTCATGTGAGTCCCCTGTAGTTTGTTTAAACAATCCCTTACATGTTGTGTGTGATGTGATATACATTAATGCCCTTTATAATTTCTTATATTGCATATACTTACTTGTAACCAGGGTTTAGAGGGGCCCAGCAGCTCCAACAGTCTTGGCTCAGCTACTTCTTCCCATATGCCAATTAAAGTGATAAGTACTCTTAAGTCCATCTTCTGGATATTGACATGAGTTTGATTTAAATGGAGAAATAATTGGGCTTGGAGCAAACCATGTAAACAATTACATTGTACTAGTGAAAGCATGGTCTGCATGGTTGTTCTCTTTGTTCTGGTTTTGTAACATGCTTCAAAGAAGCCCTCTCATAGCTGTCACACAGAATCAGTCTGGATTTTAGGTGACAGTTACCTCTGCTCTAGGGTGTAGCTTCACCATCATGGATAATTGTCCTCACCTGATGGTGGTAGGCAGAGGCATGTGTCTTGCAAGGTTCTGCTGTACCTAGAATCTAAGGTTACTGGAGGCTGAAGGCAATGGCTTTTCTCTATGCCTTGATGCTTGAAAGGTGTTGAAGTGGGGTAGACAGATTCTCCTTGAGGGGTTAATATGCAGACCATCAGAGGTGACCAGGTGACCCAAAGCAAAGTGGATAGTAACAACATGAAGGCAGAGAGGCCCAGCTTTTTATCACATTTAGTTACATTGCACAACAAGAGACGGGTAAAAGCTTCTTTGCAAAAGCAGCTTCTAAATGCCTACTTCATACCCATCTGTGCGTCCTTGGCAGAGATTCTTAGGAAAGTCGGTCATTTTTCAGGCTGTGAGGTTAAAAAGAATGTGTACTAACTTACCTTCATTTTAGGCATGAATGAGGGTTAATCTTTCCCATGGTCAAAAAATATTATCAATTCTTTTATTGTCAAATTTGATAAACTAAAATAATAATATATTAGCATTGAAATATGTACTTTTTAGTCTTATATTTCAACATCCTTTTAAACATCTAAAGCCATATGTGTTTATTTCTCTGTGTACCTCTTATTTATGGATTTTAAGATCTTCTTGCTATTTCTTTTTTACCTTGCATATTTCTTTATATACTGAAGGCATTAGTTCTTGGTCATGTATATTGCATAATTTCCTCCAGTTTGCCAGATTCATTTGAGTTTTGTCTTTCCAGTCATTTTTTTGTATTTATGTAGTCAATCTTTTCTTTACATAATGAATATTTTATTTCATAATCCTGGGTTTTTATATTTGCTGTTTCTATAAGCCTTTTCAACTCCAAGGTACTCAAATATGTATTTTATTCTTTTCTAGAGTTTTTATAATGATTCCTTATATCCAAGTGTTTTATTCATCTAGTACTTTTTGACTTTAGGAGAAAAACTGGAAAAATGACTCTCTTATTCCTCTAAGTGGTTAGTAACTTGTTCCAACATGATTTACTGAATAACACACATTTATATTTCACTTCTTTATCATGTGCTAAAGTTGAGAGTATATTGGAGGTATGCATGTGTGGACTTTCAATAAAATTTTTTAAAATTTTAATTAAAATTTGATAAAATATGATGTGGGATACAACTCTCTATTCTGTGAATATGTTTCATTACTATTGATTAATAAAGAAAATGCTTTGGTCCATGGCAGGTCTGAATATAGCAAGGTGGGAATTCAAAGCAAAGGAATAAAAAATGTGGAGTCAGAGAGATGCCATGTAACTGCCGAAGGAGAAAGATGCCAGAATCTTACCAGTAGGCCACAGCCTCATGAGGATATATAGATTAATAGAAATGGGTTAGTTGAAGATGTAAGAGCTACTAGAAATATGCCTGAGCCATTGGCCAAACAGTGTTATAATTAATATAGTTTCAGTGTGATTATTCAGATCTGAGTGGCCAGGAAATGAATATACAGTTTCCTTTTACAAAAATGTGATTGTATCATTTAATCTTTCCAGTCCCTCCCATGTTCCTTCCCATTCTCTCTTTATTCCCTTTCAATTTGATGGCTTTTATATGGGATAGTTTAAAGGGAGGAAAGAGAAATGGAAAACAGTACATTTATATTATTATCTCAAAAATAAAAGATATAATAAAAATCATGGCCTCTGTTCTTTGATTAAGGTATAAACACAGACTGTTGAGTCTATTTAGTGTTGCATGGGTGTATATTGCTTCGGAGTTGACCATTTGGTATTGAGTAAGAAGTTAGGGAGCTCATCCTTGGGAAACACTAACTCTCCTTCTCTTAGAAGTCATACGTTTTCTGTAATTCTTTGTCTAAGGATCAAGCCCTCCATGAGGTTTTCCCCTTTCATAGTAGCAGTATTCCTGGTGCTGTCATTGTTCAAGTCTTGTTTAGGCAGCCATATTGTTGATGTAATATGGATGTAGCTTCTTTAGGAGATACAATCTTACTTTAAAAATCCTGGTCCTCTGCTAATAGTCTTCATCTTTCTCCCTTCTATGGTGTTTTTTTTTTTTGAGCCTTGGGTACAGGAGCTGTGTTGTAGACATATCCACTGGGCCTGGACTCTCCACAATCAGTTCACTTCTGTAGTAAGGAGGCCGCTTGTTTATCCGGGCCAACCAGAACTGAAATAATCACACAGAAACCATATTAATTAAATTACTGCTTGGCCCATTAGCTCTAGCTTCTTATTGGCTAACTCTTACATATTAATTTAACCCATTTCTATTAAACTGTATATCACCATGTGTCTGTGGCTTACTGGCTAAAGTTCGGGCATCTGTTTCCAGCAGGGCTATATGGCTTCTCTCTGACTCCTCCTTCTTTCTCCAAGCATTCAGTTTAGTTTTCCATGCCTACCTCTATTTCCTGCATAGGCCAAGATAGTTTCTTTATTAACCAATGGTATTCACAGCATACAAAGAGGAATCCCACATTGCCTTCCCTTTTCTGTTTAAATAAAAAGGAAGGTTTTAACTTTAACATAGTAAAATTATATATAACAAAACAGGTATCAAGCAAGAATTACAGTTATAATATTTATATCTACTTTATCTTTTACCATAACTAATGAAAACTATAACTATATGTTCTTCAGCTCTATCAAAGACTCCAGGAAAATATATTATTACCTAAGTTAACAGGAAGTACATTGTAAGCAACTTCCAAAACTCTAGAATTGACAGAGACATCTTGCTGCCTCGATAGTACCCAAAGTTCTTCTGTACCATTGGGGCATCCATTTTCAACCTACAGGCCCATAATATTCAGCAGACTTTTCCACAAAGCAGGAAATTTCAAAGACAGTTCTGCCTATATTGGCAGTTTGTCAGTCACTTTCTTCTGTGTCCTGAAGAATGCCTTGCAGACTCTTTCATGAAGCAGGAACCCTGAAGGATGGTCTTACCTTTAGTCAAGTTCAGCAGTGATTTCTCTGTGGGTCATGCATGTCCAGTTCATATAGCATATCTTCAATCAGTCCAGGCAAGAGCAGCCTCTTGCCCAAATGACTAACAAACTCCATAAGGAGCCTCTTCGATGCCCATCCTTCTCTTGATGTTATTGATACTGCCAGGAACAGATGTGTCTCACTGTCATGAAAAGTCCTAACTTTTTAAAACATTTTAAATGCCATATTCTGAAGGCCTCTGAAAGATTTGACAGCATTCATTTTAGTTTTCCATGCCTACCTCTATTACCGGCACAGGCACAAGACAGTTTCCTTATTAAACAATGGTATTCACAGCATACAAAGGGGAATTCCACATCACACTTCTGCATTTTGACCAGTTGTGATTTGCTATAATTGTCTTTTATGCCAAAGAAACTTCTTGGAGGGAATGGGAACTTGGATTTGTATGTATAAGGAAAAGAGATAGGTTGTTCTCTTTTAAAAAAAATAAAAATAAAATAATAAAAAAGAAACTTCTTTGGTAACAGGGTGAGAGCTACACTTATCTGTGAATATAAGGCTTTGCCTTAGAGTACATGTAAGAATCATGCTACTTGAGTAAAGTAGCAGTATGGTAAGCTTTCTTATTGAACTTTCTTGGACCGCCAGCCTCCAAATAACAACATGGAAGACTAATTATTAATTATGAAACTTGACCATTAGCCTGTGTTTTACCACTAGCTTTTTTTTTGTTTTGTTTTTCAAAACAGGGTTTCTCTACATCTTTGGAGCCTGTCCTGGAACTATCTCTTGTAGACTAGGCTGGCCTTGAACTCGCAGAGATCTGCCTTCCTCTGACTCCTGAGTACTGGGATTAAAGGTGTGTCCCACCACTGCCTGGCTCCACTAGCTCTTATAACTTAACATGCTTCTATTAATCTACATTTTTCTATGTGATTCTTTTTACCTCTCTTTGATTTGCATGTTGGACTCTTTCCATGTCCCATTGGTGTCTTCCTCATGTGCCTATATTCAACTGGAGTTCCTCTCTTTTCCTGGAAGTGCTACCTATTCCTTTTTCCCTAGCTTGGTTTATATTAAACCAATCACAATGACACATCTTCACACAGTATAAACAAATATTCCACAACATGGGGTATTAGATTCTCCTCTAAGATCCATGACCTCATAACCCTGAGTAATTGGCTAACTTTCTAGTGCCAGGCATGTCTAAGCGCATGTAAGCTATCTATGCTCTTATATGCTATTTATTGATAGCATTATCTATTTTTTTCTTCAATTTGTTATTTCAAAATATCTCTTTATTCTTGATTATTTGTTTTTCCTCAGTTTGACCAGATAAACACTCATTCCACTCTTCTGTCTTTAAGAAGAACTTGATATGGCCTTTAATTCATAACCAGTTTGGGTACCATAAAACGACCTTATGCATGCTTCAGCATAGTGAGATACTATATCTTAAAAGTGGTTTGAAAGCAGCTTCATTGAGACAATGATTCTAATTGCTATTCAGGGCTAAAGCCAGACTGATGCACATTTTACTAAAGTAAGAAAAGGATGCTGTTCTGAAGGCATTTATGTCACCTTCTTGACTATTCCATACTTCTTGGTTAGGACCCCAAAGACTTTTTCACATTTATAAACTGTGGGTCATTTTCCTCAAAAGGAAATGATTTTAATCATAAGAAGGATAACCACAGAATAGTGAAGAAAAACTGCATAAGAACCTGGCACTGGGATGAACAGTAAAGTCATTTAACTGCAAGGTGTTCTTTTGTGTATGCAGGCAGGGCAGCGCACACAATGGATATATGACAAAACAGAGTTTGAATATCTGCTGCCACTCATTTTTATTGCATTTATTTGGGGGCATCAGTATACATCACTTGTGCATGTTTGTATATGCATGTGTGTGCATATGCACATATATGTACATGTATATGTGTGCATGTATACGGAGATGAGACCACAACTTTGGGTATTGTTCCTCAGATGCTGTGTACCTTTTTCCCCTCTTACTTTCTCTCTGTCTTTCTCTGTCCTTCTTTCTCTTTGTTTCTTTCTTTTGTTTGTTTGAGATATAATATTCACTGTCCTAGAATTCACCACATAGGCCAGTAAGCTCTGGAAATTTGCAGACACATGACAGGGTTGTGGAATATTAGCTTAAGAGGGGTTGCATTTGTTTATGCTCTGGAATATTTATTTAATGATGCAAAGATGTGTTGCATTCTTTTATGTTGCTTTTGTTTAACTCTCTAAAGCTATGCCACACTGCCTGCCTAAAACTCCCGATTAATAGAATAAAGAGCTGAATGGTCAATAACTAGACAGAACAAAGGGTAGGCAAGGCTTCCAGGCAGAAAGAATAACTAGGAGGAGAAATATAGGCTAGAAATCTGAGCTAGGAGAGAAAATAGAAGCAGAGGAGGATGCCAGGGGCTAGCCACCCAGCTACATAACCAAACAGAGTAAGAAGGAAAGAATGACATGTAGAATAAAGAAAGGTAAAAAGCCCAGGACAAAATGTAGAAGAAGCAAAATTGGTTGATTTTAGTTAGAAAAGCTGGCTAGAAACAAGTCAAACTAAGGCCAGGCATCCATGTATTTATCTGAGAGCTTGGTGGCAGGTCCCCTAAGAGTAAAAGAAAAAAAACAAAACAAAACAAAGAAAACCCTATGGAAACAAAGACAGAAAAGCATGTCTGATTTTTTTCTGTGCTTTTCTATGTGGGTTCTGTAGGGTAAAATTTAGCTCCTCATATGTTCAAGGCAAGTACTGTCATAACTGAACTATCTACCCAGCCCTGCAACTTTTTCTGACAGCCACTGATTCTCCCAAGCCATTAGTAATTGTATGCTTGAATCTCTAGACCAGAAAATAAAACTTCTTGGGGAATCATCTTTATGTGGTCCTGGACTTGATGTAATTTGGGATTATAGCAGCAGGAAGCTCATTGTTCAGGGCTTGGTCCTTTCAAGTGCAAGATGTTCAAAATCTTAATTTAGGATGTAAGTGATGTTTGGATATCCAATAGCATAGATTCTTTTCTGACATGGTATGTCAGCCCACTTTATGCTGACTTGTAGGGGAGAGGAGACAGGGCCAGTAGGAATTTTTGCAAGTCCTATTAGGTAGATGAGGCAGGACACATTGTCTATTGTCTTCATAAGAGTGAAGATGGGACCTGTGTCTGCAAGAGTATATACTTATAGGTCACTAAAATCTGACATCAACATTCATGATTCAAATAAGGACCTGGGAAGGGAGGTATGGAGGTTTGAGATAGAAGTTTTGAGGAGTTTTAAATTTAACTTGAGCCCACATACAATGGTTTGTTATAGGCATCCCTGGGCTCCTTGTTAAAACAGAGAGCATTAGACTGCTAAGTAGCTTTTTGCTTATGAAATACTGTGAAGGTCCTTTTGATGTTTCTATGCACTTGTATTCAGAGTTACAGACACTGAATATTTCATAAGATATCCACAAATATGAATAGCACTGGGGATACTTACATAATAAGATATTTTAGCAAAACTTATTATTTTTATGTGACACTATTGTTCGCAGATTTTCTTTTCTCCCCCACCCCCATATTTATGGGTGACAAAAGAAAATGAATGACATCCAACAGCAACTGTTTTACGTGGGGAGCACTGAGACTTTTACACTTATTTTTTTTTTCTTTCTCTTAAGCATAGGCCTTTGAAGTATGAAAGGCCAGGGAATCTACAATACAAAGAGATGTTGCCAATAAGGAAGGTGGATAATGGCCTGCCAGAACCAGCTCACAGCTCAGATGCTTAAGCTGACAAATATAAGTAGGAATTTCTAAGAGGTTCCTCTTATGATTGTGTAGATGTTGTTTAAATACGGATTCTAAGGCTCCTCCCCTTAGACCCTGCATAGCAGCATCTTTGGATTGACCTAAAAAATGCAACTATTAAAGAACTGCTTAAGGTGATTGTGATATTGGTGATCCAGATCACTCTGGCTAAGAGTAGAAGACTTCTACTTCTTCCTTTCCAGCAAGAAACCCTATAGAATAATAAATTAAGAAACTCGAAAGTAGAAGGTATCTAGGAGTTATCTTCTAGCTCAAGCATCATCTCTGTGTGTATTAATGTGTGTGTATGTACATGGAATATGCAAATGTGATATATGTTTATGTGTGCATTCTCATGAGTGCATGGAGACAAAAGAAGGGCATTAGGTATCTTGTTCTATCACCCTATGTCTGATTCTCTTGAGACAACACTTCTCAATGAACCTGGAGCTAAACTGGCAGCTAGCAAGCCTCAGTGAACTTCCTGTCAGTGCTTGAGCTCCAGGCTCATGTGGACATTCATAACTGACTTTTTGAGTGAGTACTTGGAGCCAAACTTAAAACCTCAGGCTGTGTAGCAAGCACTTTTATTCACTGAGCCCTCTTCCTAGTTCCATTGTCACTTTTGAAAATCCAATTAGAATACATACACACTTTCGACATCACCTTTGTTGTGTGAAGTTTCTCATAACATGAAAACAGTGGTTTTTTTTTTCCTCCCTGTGCTTTTCAGCTACTTTCCTCCTATTTTCAGAGTTTGGTATAAATAACTCAGCACCTGTTTCAGATACTAGACAGTATTTTTCCACTTCTCTTGACACTTACATTTTCTGTATAAAACAGTCTTAGTTATAAGTAGTCCGTTTTCCCCCAGGATTTCAATTTTAAGGAATGAGTGGTATTTTATCAGATCTTTGCTCTGACCACTCTCAGCTTGCAGGTCTGTTTTAGATGCAAGATTGCTTTTTAAACACAAGAATTTTCAGTGGCATCTGTGGGAATCTGACTGCCCTTGAACTAGCATATTCTAAGCTCTACCATGTAGTTCACATTGCGAATATAGTCACCTGGTGACTTTTCTCAACTTCCATTTGACTACCCTAAAAGTCGAAACTTACTAACAAAAGATAAACCCCAAATCTGTCTGTCTGTGGATATAACAGAATGGATTCCCACATAACAATAGATGTGAGGTATAATTAACAGTGTTTCCCAATCCCATTTTATCATATATTTCTGTTTTTCTATCATCTTTTAACAACAAAATTGATAAATTTTGTGATGATAAATCAATAAAAGGTATTCCTACTTTTACTTCTAAGTTATGTTATTTTTAAACCAGTAAGTTACTTCTAACATTTCACAGACTTATATTTTCTTTTTAAATTTTTAATTAAAATAAAATTAAATTATCCTCTTTTCCTTCCTTCCTTTCAACCCCTTCCATGACCTCTCCCTCCAGCCTCTTTCATGACCCTTCACCCCCTCTCAAATTAATGGCCTCTTAGTCTTTAATTATTATTGCCATTATTATTATGTAGATTATATTCTATTGATTATATTATATGTGTGATTAGTGTTCCTGTATATATAGTAGAAATTTCAGGGATAAACACTTGGCATTAAATAACCAATTGAGGATTATATATCTTTTTTAATTAAAATTTTTAATTTTTGAATTTTATGCACAAATACTGTATTTACATAATTCCCACTCTCCGTCCTCCCACCAACTTTTCCTGTGTCCTCCAATGCCCTCTCAAGTATATGGCCTCTTCTTCCTTAATTATTGTGTTATACACACACTCACACACACGTATTGAGTCCATTTTGTGTTGCGTATAAGTCTATGTGCTTAGGGCTGATGACCTGGCATTAAGATAGGTTATGAAGGGACGACAGCCAATGATTGCCTGTAGCTTTCCTTCTAAGGGTTGAATCTTTTGAGAGTTCTCTCACCCATGTTGTAATGTCAAATGATGATGCCAAAATTCAGGGTTTTTTAGGCAGCCTTAATTTGAAATTTTACTGGTGCAGCTTCCCTACTATGTCTAGAAAACACTGTCACACAGAAAGTGTCCTGGTTCTTTGGACCTTACAATCCTTTGGCTCCTCTTTTAACAATGTTTCCTGAGCCTTAGGTATAGACATTGTGTCAGTTGGGTTTGGATGCCCCGCGGTCAGTTATTCTCTCTATTTTGGCCAGTTGTAGGTTTCTATAATGATTTCTGTCTGCTGCAAAATGAAGCTTCTTTGACGGGGTGGGGGGGGTGAGAACCACACTTGCCAGGCAAGGCTACTATTCTTAGAATGGTAACCAGATATTACTAGTGTTTAAAACCTGATAAACATGATTTTGAAAATAACGTAGGCTTACACTGTAATGGAAAAGTTACCCAGACAATACTTTTCCTATTTAAGTGACTTCACCATGGACATATTTTCTGAGATCTGAGTCAACAAAAAGAACAAAATGTTGACGATTTAGGTTAAAGTTGTGTAAAAATAGCTGCAGGCATCTTCGTTTAGTTAATCATTATAGTTACAAGACAAAGTTGATTGACTAGGCAAAAGCCAGATATATTTGATTTCCTCTTCCTCAGTTTTGTTCCTATTAGCCAATACCGTGTCAGCTCTGGGGCTGTGGGGAGAACCCAAATAGCACTACTGTCATCTAGGACCCAGTTTCCTGTTTCCTGTCTAAGATAGGAGGGTTATTAAATCCTTGGCCCTTGGACTACCATGTTTAACATAAAATCTGAGGTTTGTTTCTTAAAGATAAGGAAAGTGAGCAACCGATTCACTCTTTTCCATCTCAGTTTTCTCATTTATAAAACAGAGAGGATAATTTACCTTCAAATAGCTTCAAGACACATTGAAGTTCTCCTCAATTGCCCGTGTGAGCAGCTGTAGATCATTCCCTCCAGAGTTCTTCTCACTAAGGTTGTCCAGGAGTCAGCTGATGGAATGGAAACACATGGCTATGGGAGTCTCAGCATCTATTAGGCTGACTCTGGTTGTTTCTCAGGCTGTGACCCTATAAGGTTCAAGGAAGAATGCAAACACAGGCGAAGCCTTCAATCCTGCGTTCACAACTACTATTACTTCTGTCACAATCTAAGCGAAAGCATTGGACCAGGCTAGCTCAGATTTCAGCTAGCCGATACGTAGCTCTTGTATCTTGGTAGGAACTGGTACAAAGTCGTCTTCTAAACAGTGTGATATGCACAAAGACTAATCGCATCTATTTTGTGAAACCTGCCATGTAGAATGTGCCCTTTAGGAGATAATTATTAGTTACAGAAATAAATTGGTAGGGAAATTGGCAAACCTTAATCACATAATATTAAAACCCTTTCATTTCTGCAAGCATGCCTTATTAAATATTGCTCACTCCTTTGTACTTATGTTAGAAGGGTCATTTTAAACATGTGATGAAAATTACAGTACGAATTAAATTATATCCTATGTTTGCATGGTTTGGCAATGTGTGGTTATAATTCTCTTGAGCAACTAGCAATGCTTAGAGGTTTATAAAGGCTAGTGTCAGACTAAGCACTAAAATGAGTAAGTATGCTTTTATTTTGTGGATATATTCTGATAAGATCTTGGGCATTATATAGACAAATCTGAGGACTAAATAATATATACAAATTCATTATATGAAAATATTCATATGTCTTTTAACATGAATTCTATTCCTGAGGACAGGATTGTGCCTCTCGCCTCTTAGAATTGTCAAGAGCACTTCAGTTGTCGGCTTTGTCTTAAAATTGAGCTAGAACATCAGAAAAACACAGGAACGTGTTAGCGCTGCCACCCATAGGAAATGGTTTGCTTAAATTTTGTTTTTATAAAGTTGCCTTAATTTTTGGCTAACATTGCCAAAGGAGATGATTGCCTTTTGAAAAGTTCCAGTAATTGTTTCTGAACAATAGTGGAAGGCATTCCCTGTTTCATTGTTTGGTGAACATTTTGTAATAACTGAGGACAATAGATTGCTCCAAGACTCAGTGGGAAGCTTTGCCTCAAAGACAGCGCTTCCCCTTTTATTCTGGGTACTAATGCAGAGGCGAATAGAAAGCCTAATTACTCTATCACTCTACATGTGCAGGCTGTTTCTTTAGTGCAGCCTTGATTTCTATGTGTGTGCACACACGTGTGTACATGAGTGTGCCAGTGTGTACTCTCCACATGCAGGTGGAGGACAGGAGATGACATTAGTTGTCCCACTACATAACTCCCCACCTCGTTCTCCAGAGACAGTTTCTCACTGGACTTGGAGTTTGCCATTTTGTTTTTTTAATTTAGGTTGGCTCTCCAGCAAACCTTAGCAATTTTCCTCCCTCTATTCCTCAGGCTGGGTTTACAGACCCACATAGCCATGCCCAGTTTTCATGTGGGTGTTGGGAACCCAAACACAGATTCCTTTGCTGGCTTGGCTAGTGTGCTTACCCACTGATACATCCTCTGCCCTGCAGTCTTGCTTTTTACAACCTATTAAAAATGTTTTGTTCTACACACATTTTTCTTTTGATGATTTAATCCTTTTGGGAGGACACAGAATATAGTTAATTCTATTACCAAATTATGATGTTTGTTCATTCCTTCCCAAATGCATCTTTGCTAAACTCTGCTGGTAAGCATTTAATTTATTAAATACTATGCTTTCAATTTATCCATGTTGCTTCTTAATCATAAGAAAAGGAGCACAGGTTGATCGCAGAATGCTTTAGCTCTGTGGTGTGGTACACACTACCAACTTTAAGAAAAACCCTTTTTGAACTGAAATAATGCATGTATATACATATCTGTGGCAGCAATAAATGGCATGCTTTAACAAGTAGACAAATGCCTACCATACAGACTGATAATTCTTGTAACTATTATTCTTTATCACTTACCCATAGCTTTTGCAGAGATAGTCCTCAAACTATACAGTTCTATTCAAAGCAAAACAGAAAAATAATAAGGTAAACACACATGTTCTATTTATCAGGTCAATGTTATATCGACAATTTAAATATTTATTTACAAAATATTTCTAAAATTTATATGCCTTTCTTATTGCTCACTAATTTTTTTGTGTGTGCATGTGTGTATTCTTGTGTGTGGGTTTACATGTGTATGTAAGTACATTTTTACAGTGTGCGCATATGCATGTGAAAACCACTCAACCTTGGATATCATATCTTAAAGCCATTCACCTTGCTTTTTGACATGGGGTCTCCAAGTGGGACCTGAACTCACCTATATACCTCCTCAGAGCTATCCCAGCCACTACACTGGACTTTCTTGCATGGATTCTGAGGATGTAATGTCTCCACAGCTCCATCTACACCAACTTCTTAGCACTTCAAAGTACCTGGATCTTGCAAACCCCATCACATTGATCCCCTGGATGCTTCTTTCACTTTCAAAGCAGGGAAAAAGTAAGCCTCTTGAAATGCAGATCAGGTTCTGTTTCTGGCTTCTGCTGCCCATGTTTTAAGGACCCTTCAGTGAGATCCTTTTGATGAAACGATTTTCTCCAGCATGGTCTGGTACCTTCTCACTTTTCTTGCTTTCCTCACACCTATAGTGTGCCGCAACCTTCTCCACTCTCCTCATGGTCTCCATCCTTCCCTTTCCTGCCTTTCCAACACTACGCATCTTGTCATCATTATGCCTTTGGAAAAGTCTCCCAAGTCATTTTTAATAGACCAGATCTCTTAGTATATTCTCCCATGGAGTCAAATACTTATTCTTCAAACTCATCACCATGGTTTACAGCTAAATATGCTTAAGAGTTAACTAGTGTCAATCTCCTTACTACCTGTGAATAGCATGGGAAGATTGGGCCCACTTTGGTCCCCACCTGAATGAACTTTCGTCATAAAACTGATGTTTATTCACATCAATTCTTAGCACAAGGAGGAGGAGAGGTAGTCATCAGACCCTCCCTTAAAATTACAACCACTTCCACATTTCAGTACATTCTGCCCCCAGCTGCTTGTAATCCTGCACGGCTGCATGCAGTCCTTGGACGTATATAGAAGGGATGGATGTATAGGCCATATATAGCTATACTAAGATACATAGGGGATGGAATGTGGACTGGGGTGGGTGTTTCAATCATACAGCTTTTGTGAGTGGTGCAGGCTTTTTGAAGACACAGCTGCCTGTAGGTGAGTCATCCATGTTCCTCTAAGCAATCCCTCATTGGTTCACTAAGATGGACTTGAGTAGAATCATATCTTTGGTCTCTTGGTGGCATGTATAGAGTAAATAAATGTTTTGGCAAATATCTTCAGCAAGGATATATATATATATATATATATATATATATATATATATATATATATATATATATCCAACCCAGGAATATCTCTTCACCTCTTCCATCGTGCCCTTCTGTGTAAAACATACCCAAAAGAAGATAAAATGAAAAAAAAGACAGTTTCCCCCTTAAAGTTTAAAGGAAAGAAAAGTGCGCTGGAGTGACCAGCACTTTACCACGGGCATGATCTAGCTGGAATTAGCAATCCACCCAGAAATACTTTATTTTTATTGCTGCTATTTGTTTAAGTCACATCTGGTTTGTTTAAGCCAGATCTTATAAATTATCCCTTAATGTTTCCCGGGCAGTCTGGTTTGGGGAGGATGTTCCCTTTCCCCAGGGAGCTAATGAAAATTCAGTGTTTGCTTATTCCCTGTATCTCATCACAAAAAATCAATACCCGAAATACAATAGCTGCATAGTGATGATCTGTGGCCGAGGTGCCTTCACTGTGCTGAAAATTATAGCTCAGAAAGCAATCCGTGCTTCTCTCCTTCAAAAACTTTAGATTCACACGTCTGCTGCCTTCTTAACCCCAAGCCTTCCATCTTGTTACCAGACAGGAATGTTTTCTTTCCTTTGTCCAAGTGCCAACTCTTCCCGGAAGCCAGGCCCCGAGGGAAGCTGTTGGGAGCACACCTGTAGCGAGGTTTGAAATCTCCAAGGTCCTTCAGACTGAAGAAGCATGCAAACTGAAAATTGCAGAGCGGTTTTCTGAGGTCCTTTTTTCTTTTCTCAGAAAATTCTATCTGCTGGTGTGAAAACACAACAGCATTAGTGTTTACTGGGTCAACAAGACCAACGAATGTGTTTTCTTTATTGGAGTTGGTGAAGAGAAGATTTTTATTGAAGGAGAATGGAAAGTGAGACAAGCTACAGAAAATAGAAAAATAGAATTTGGATGCCTCCCTTCCCCCAAAAGCAGAAAAAATACAACCAACAACAACAAATCTTGAGGATCAGATAGACTTTCTGATGAGCTGATACCAAGAACAAAGCTTGAGATTCATTGATCCCTATGTGTAGAATAAAGAAATGACAAAAATTAGGGAATAAGTTGATTTTATTAAAACCTTAAATCATGCTTCCTTAGGTACAGGATAACACTCAGCTGGTGTGGGAGGTCCTTCTGTATACATGTTGCCTTTATTGGTTAATGAATAAAGAACTGTTTTGAGCCTATGTCAGGGAAGAACAGAACTAGGCCGGGAAAGCTAGGCTGTAGGCTGGGAGAAAAAAGGGGCAGAGTCAGAGCGAAGCCATGGAGCCACCAGAGTCGGATGCTGGAAAATTTACCCGATAAGCCACTGCCACATGGTAATATACGGATTAATAGAAATGGGTTAAATTAATATGTAAGAGATAGCCAATAAGAAGCTACAGCTAATGGGCTAAGCAGTTATTTAGCTAATGCAGTTTCTGTGTGATTATTTCGGGGCTAAGCGGCTGGGAATCAATGATAAGACTTCCTTACAACAATTTGTTTTACCAAATGCACAAAAGTACAATACATAAAAATACAAAAAATAGGGACAGAAATCCTAGAAGATATAAAGGAGAACTCTGAAAGGTAGTTGCAATTCACAATGGTGCGAGTGATGATGTTTTGTGTTTATTTTGTGGATGTCAGTCTCAGGGGAAACTGGCAGTAATTAGGCCGGAGAGAGGCAAATGCAAGGAACTCTGATATTTTAAGAAATGTTGATCCAACATCTGAATAGCCCAGAAGAAGAGAACGTGTAATCTAAAAATATTACCTCAGGATGGACTAAAGGACCTGAGAGGTGTCTCACCTGCGAAGAGCACTTGTTACTGAGTCTGACAACCTGAGTTCAATCCTTCCTCAGGTCCCCATGGCAGAAGGAGAGAACCAATTTCTGCAACTCATTACTGGACTCTTCACGCCTTCTGTGGCATGCACACATGCACACAAGTGAATAATAATAATAACAATGATCCCTAAAAGACCTTTACAGCATTCTATTTATGTTTAAAATGTGTTTTTTTTTTTTTTTGTCACTGGAGGTACAGAAAAAACCATTACACAGGAAAGTTGAAAAACTTGTGAAAACTTGCAGAGTTCATAAAACTTGTAGTTTGAATTAAAATTTTCTTCTGTCCTGAAACTTCTTATTAAACTTTGAATGGTGCTGAATCTCCCTTTGTGTAGACATTATTAAAGGAACATATGACTGCCTACAGGTGGCACCACTGAATAATAATTATTAAATGATTTAATTGCCACATTATAAAACATACATATTCTTTCAGCATTGTTTGTCTTAGAATCTAAAAACCCACATACCTTATGCTCTACAATGTTCATAGCAGCATTGTTTGTGATAGCCAGAACCTGGAAACAACCTAGATGCCCTTCAATGGAAGAATGGATGAAGAAAAGTATGGAATTTATACATATTAGAGTACTACTCAGCAATAAAAAACAAGGACTTCATGAATTTTGCATACAAATGGATGGAAATAGAAAACACTATCCTGAGTGAGGTAAGCCAGACCCAAAAAGAGGAACATGGGATGTACTCACTCATATTTGGTTTCTAGCCATAAACTAAGGACATTGAGCTTATAATTAGTGATCCTAGAGAAGCTAAATAAGGAGAACCCAAAGAAAAACATATAGGCATCCTCCTGAATATTAACCTTCAGCAAGCGATGAAAGGAGACAGAGACAGAGACCCAAATTGGAGCACAGGACTGAAATCTCAAGGTCCAAATCAGGAGCAGAAGGAGAGAGAGCACGAGCATGGAACTCAGGACCGCGAGGGGTGCACCCACACACTGAGACAATGGGGATGTTCTATCAGGAACTCACCAAGGCCAGCTGGCCTGGGTCTGAAAAGGCCTGGGATAAAACCGGACTCTCTGAACATAGCGGACAATGAGGACTACTGAGAACTCAAGAACAATGGCAATGGGTTTCTGATCCTACTGCACGCACTGGCTTTGTGGGAGCCTAGGCAGTTTGGATGCTCAACTTACTAGACCTGGATGGAGGTGGGGGTTCCTTGGACTTCCCACAGGACAGGGAACCCTGATTGCTTTTTGGGCTGGGGGGAGACTTAATTGGGGGAGGGGGAGGGAAATGGGAGGCGGTGGCGGGGAAGAGACAGAAATCTTTAATAAATAAATAAATAAAAAATAAAATAAAAAAAAAGAAAAAAAGAAAACTAGAATCAAGATATATATATATAAAAAGAACAGTAATACCTTGTCCGTAATCTAGCGAGTTTAAAAAAAAAAAAAAAAACCCACATACTTTACTTCAGCCCATTCAAAACAATGTGTAATTTTACTTAAGGCAAGAGAAAGAAATTGTTTCTATTTCTATTTTGATTGCTGCTTGATTGACTGCTTCTGCTCTTATGTTTTCGATAAATCCATGTTCGGATGAGGCACTGCCAATCCCCTCATTGACCAGTGAGGAAATGCTATGGGTCCCCTTTGATGAAGGACATTGTTCCTGCATCAAACAGTCTTCTGTTTTTTTGCGCAGTGTTTGGAGATAGCAGTTTATCTAATCAACTGCTGCTTGGAGGAAATTAACCTTCTGTCCCTGCTCCCCGCCCCCCCCCCAACTGGCTGACTGAAGAGGATTCTTGTTGTTGGGCAGAGGTTGGGTGGATTGCTTTCTACTATTTCCCAAGGAATCATTCACATTTGGGATGCTAAGCAATTACAGCCTCTGATTCAATGTACATAACAAACCTCCTGCCTCACCTCAGCTCAGACTCATTATGCCTCACCGGAGCTCTGTGTGTCGGATTTGCACCTCTGGTAATTAGCAGAGTTCCTCTGCCAGCCCTCCTTCCCACCATTGCCAGCATTTTCAGTGTTAGCAAACAAGCATCAATCACCAGCCTGATGAGCAAAATTAAGGCCTCCATGCGACTCTCTTCACAAACGGCACTGAAATTTTAGGCTTAGGAACTAATTTTGGCAGTGCGTTGCTTTTAAGAACAAATTGATTGCCACCAACGTCATAAGAAGAGCTGACTTGTGATGAGATTTGTGTTGGGCCCCACCCTGTGCTCAACCATTTACATGAATTATTTCATAGGATTCTAGCAAGACGTCTATCAATTAGCCATTGTACCTGCTCATTTTACAGTAAAAAAAAAATACACAAGGCTGGTAAGATGTCTCAATTGGTAAAGCACATGCCATGCGAGCAAGGGGTCCTGAGTTTGGAATTCCAGCACCCATATAAAAGCAAGGGCATGGCATATCTGTAATCCCAGTGCTACAGGGCAGAGACAGTTATATCCTTGGGTTGTGTTGTTGAGATCCAGGTTCAATGAGAAACTATCTCAAAAATCAAAGTGTAGAGCCTCCAAGGAAGACACCAACATTGACTTCTGGCCTCCACTTCATGCATGCACACCTACATGAACACATATACATACACACAACACACATTGATGCATGCACACATACACATATGCACATACACATGCGCTTATGCACACACATGCCTAATCCTCCTGAACTCTAAGTATGGGAGCCAGAATGAGGTGATAAATATTATCTCAATGTAAAACACTTCATTCTAACTCACTGATAGCAGCTCAGATTTTCTGGCTGGCTCAGACACTGCAGAGTGGATATTAACACTCAGATGATAAACCTGGGATGGCATTTGTTACATGACCTCAAATGCAATTTGAGGGAGACACGGGAAACAACAGCCAAAACTTTAAGAGTGCAGACAGACCAAAGGGTTGGGGAGTTAGAGAAAAGAAAAAGTTTTGTTTTCTACAGTTGATGTCATTTGTGTCGAGCTACATAATTTATTCATAATAAATTCATTTCTTGGGGTATGTGTGTGTACGTTGGTGTGGGTGGCTCTATTGTTATTAATGCTTTGGGGTGGAATGAAACTGAAGAAGAGACAGTGAGTGCTCCTTTGTCAACCTCAAACAGGTTTCGCCCTGACCTGTGACTCCTTTTCCGGGTCTAGTTTCTTTTATTCTCTGACTAAGGGCTGCTGCTGTCCTAATTCTAGTCCTGGTGCCCGTGTTATCCTTTTGAATTAGACTTGCTTTCTTGACCTATATTGACCTTTTAGTAATGACCCAGTTCTTAGAAAAGTTAAAAACAAGAACTAATGACTAATAGAGAATTTGCTAAAGAAATGCTATTTAACAGGCGAGTTTTCATTCGGAGATTTTTCCTTCTAATTTTTTTTCTTCCCGTGAACATATTTTGACTTTCCTACCGACCTGAACATTGCAGGTTTTGAGATGTTCCACAGCCGCATTCCATCTTCTTATCTGTCAGCGCTGGGTTTTCTTTATTATGAAGAATATTGATGATAACTATAGTCATCATTCGTTACTAAGCAATGATTAACCTGGGCTCCTGAAGCCTGATATCTACAGAACATCATTCCTAGTGTTTAAAGGTTATGGTTGAACTATGTGGCTTCAAATCTCTGGCCTCAAATACTCCAGTTCTGGAGCCTGTGAAAAAGCACTTAAGTTTTCTAGACATCAAATTTTGTGCTTCTATAACAGGGAATGCTAGTACCCGTTTCATAAGATTTTCATGGTTATATAGCTCATAACTGAGCTAGCACAGCATAAGGTAATAGGAAATATTTGAAATTGGAAGAACCCATATTATTATAAAAAAATAACAGATCCTTGGATTTAAAAACATTGCTTTAGTAGTATAGGTTACATCTTTTTCTTCCCATGAATATCTAAAAATCAGGGTAGTGTCCATAATTTAAAAAACAAAATTGTTCCCATATTTAGCTTATTAGACCCTGGGCAGCAATACAGAATGTGAAAATCTCAATATGTTTTTGAATTTATTCCACATGTTCCTATATGTTCTAATCCATTTTAAAACAAAACACTATAGAATAATATGTTCAATGTATAAATTACTTTGAAAATTATTTAGTAAAATTGAACAAATTTGTTAGGATTACTCAAGCTCTATAAAATGAATGTGTGAATTATGAATTGGGTTGGGTGTCTGAATATATGACACAGCAAGGTATATTTAGTGAGACTCTCCTCACCCCACCTTTTTAAGCATGCCATAGAAACCCATTCATAGATGTATCTTGGATGCATATCAATTTATAGATTTGGTTCAACTTAGTTTGAGTCAATCAATATCTGTCACTTAAATCTGTTATGATGGGCCACTTTATTGTAATAAATACCTTACATTAAGGCCAAGGCATTATTTGATACTGTTCACAAACTGAACTCATTACAATGGAAAATTCTTTGTTTGGTGCTTATGGGCTTATGGGTAAATGTGTGGGCCGGTGTTTGCATGTATATGCTGATAGTATTTAAAATACTCCACAGAAGCTTATATGGAAGGATATCTTCAAGTGCATAAAGTGTCAGAGCTAGAATATATATATGGTCCCCTCTCTCCTCCCATTTAAACTTTGCTTAAAAAACATCAACCAACCTTCAATTTCCTTGTTCCTATTCCCAATCACTCACCCTCAAGGGTCAGGAAGTAGCTTTTGTTCCAAATTCTTATCCTCTAATTTCTCTCTTATCTGCCTCAGTGTCTCAGGATGCTCAGACAAGGCTGCATTACTTTGCCACATGGTTGGTGCCTCCTGTTTAACAGTGACAGAAAAATTAGGTTTTGTAATAATATATTAGCACACATATTTTAAAACCCTCCAGACAAGGATCTAAAACATACAAAGAATTTTTTAAACATTATCAGTAAATAGTGCAATGGGTAAACATCAGTTTTAACGAATCAAAAAGATAGATTTTTGTCCGGCACTGATGCACTGGCTGTGAAAAGGCATCCTTCCATATGGGCTGCTAGAAGTAGAAGTTGCTCCAACAGGGATCCGGGCTGTGTTGTTTTATGAAACGTCCATGCATTTTGGTTAATAACCCAAGAAGTCTTTGTGGGTAAGATTTGTCAGGGTATTTTAGGCAGTTTGTACTTGCCGTCCTCCCAGCCTGGGTTAGTCTTGCCCCAGTTGGATGCAAGTCTGGTTCCCTCACATTTTTGAACCAGCTCTTTCCCCGAGACCCAATGAGAAACAGCAACCCTTTCCTCCTAATTCTTTGACTGGAGTGTGTAGCTTCCCGCTCTTCACAGCATTCGTCCTCATGTTACATACCGTGATTTTACTGTGTCAATGTTCATGATTTGTCTTTCATAATGAAGTGTGAACTCCACAAACATAAGAATTTTGTATGTTTTGTTCACTTGAGTGTCCCAAACGAGAAAGAGATAAGCATCCTAATAAGTTATATTGAATGACTAGATATGTAAGTTGAATTATAGTCATGTGTCATGATAAAGAAGAAATTAGAGTATATCACTGTGAGAAAACAGCTTTTAAGCAAGCATGTGGATGACCCATTTGTTTTAATAAAATCATGAAATACATGTGTATGCCTGTGTCATCTCTATTTCTCTATCTATATTTCTAAACACCTAGAAAAGATAGAGATAGGATATATCCCAAATTACAAATTAATGCAGGTTGCCTCCAGATATTGAATTTAGACTACAGAGTTAGGGAAGAGTACTGAAGTTGTTATACCTTCATATTATTTGCCTTGTGACCACAAGCATTGTATTACTTTTCCAATAAAAAAAAGTCCCCAATAAAATAAAGGCAATCACACCCCGCAGAACATGACTCGGGGCTGCTTCTTTAAAAGCAATATGGCAAACGTTGTGCACCGACTGCCAAACAGGCTGCGTCTCATCTTCATAATGTCAGTGTCTGCCAGTTTACAGCAAATGGATGTTTAGCTTCACTTGTCATTTCCCAGAGTCGCTGTTCGCGAAGACTTAGCCGAGAGGACTCCTGCAGTTTCCGCTTTAGCTCTTAGTTATCTGAGGCTTTGAGAGAAGTGACTGAGAGCTACACACCAAGTCTTTGACTTCTTATAAACATCTGTGCACCATAGACAGGACAGTGACAGTGGCCTGCCTGGGGCAGGGACACTGATGGATTCATGGTCTGTGGCAATCACAATCCTATGGTACCCCAGAGTAGGAGTCTATCTGTCCTTTATTGTTATGTGCCAGGATTTCTAAACAATGCCTTTCTAAAAATTCCCTCCTCCCTTGCATGTTACACCTAATTTTAAGACAATATCTGAGGTTATTGCTAAGCTAAAATGGACTGGACTCCAGAATAGCTATGAATGTGATCCAACACAAAATTGTAAATTTAGTAAAAACATTATGAAATTCCTCTTTTTTTTTTCCTGGATGGCAGTTCTTTTGAGCATTAACTTTGTAGGTAAAAGATCAATCAGGTCACAATGTCAAAATACAGGCATTGTCCTTGGTGACCCTCCCAAACTTGATGCTAAGATCCACTTGCTAGAGATGTAAAATATTTGAGTTATAGTGCATGAGGCAATCAAGCTGGTACCGAGCTGGAAGCTACATCCTACAGCTCAACTTTCAGAGTGATCAAAAGTACAGTGTATGGGACGAGGAGAGAAAGGGAATCAAGAGCTTTACCCAGCTGTGAACCCTGTGAGCTATAATAATGACAATATACACCTACTCGTTCGAGTATAGCACCAATGTTGTGGGAGTAACCAGCCACCTATTTATTGGATTTAAAGCCCAGGCTATAAGACTGAACTCACACCTTTTATTGCAAAAACAAAACAAAACAATACTGACTCATGCATGGTTCAAGTAGCAATCCCTCATGGTGACAGGAACCTGAAAGAATTGGTCACATCCCATCCACAATCAGGAACAGAGTAATGAATGTAGACCGCTGCTCATCCCCTTCTCCATTTATACAGTCCAGGATGATAGTAAGGGAATGGTACCAGCCACGGTAGATGAGTTTTCCCATCCAAATAAATGTAATAAAAATAATTTCCTACAGGTATACCTGGTAATGACTCCCGGATGATTCTAGATGTCAGGCTGACAACTAACACTCGCCTTCATAGCTGGACTCTCTTCCTTTGTAGGCTTTTCCTTAGTTGTCGATATTAGGAGGTTCTGTCAGGGAACGCCTCGGATTTGTTGATGCTTCCTCCTGACATTGCAGTAGTACATTTTAACACTTGCTTCTGTTTCTGCCCCTAAATTGTCTACTACTGTTGAGTAACAATGATTAGGCATCAAATAAATTCTGGAGTTTTCTGAAGTGTATGTTGACCTAAAGTTCAATGTGTGCATGGGCCATGGTGATCATGTGCCATGGGTGACTCTCAGAGCAGCATCTGGTTGGCAGGCTCTCAATTTCAAGGCTAAGACCCTCACTAATAAATCCATTCCTTGAGCTTGGTTTCCGGCTCCAGTCTTTATAATGTCACAACTGTGTGGTACCGAGTGTTGATATGATGTGCTGTGACATCTTTCTTTAGGCTGCATCTCTTCAGTGGGACGTCATGACATAGAGCTGAAATTGCCTAATTATTATGAGATTGAGACATATTTCTTAGAGTTTATGAACATGGAAATGTCTGTTTTTACTTTCTATTTCCTTCTTTAATTTTTCTGTCTTGGTAATTCGCTGTCTTCCAGTGAACATTCTCACAGAGTGTGCTGTCTATGCCTCTCTCTTTGGGGAAGTGTTGTGTTAATGGTATTGACAAAGACTATGTGATGTAGAATATGACAATTTGTTGTTGTATTCTAGCCAGGGTTTGATCATTTATTAAGTAGGTTTACCAGTCAGCTTGCTATCACAGTGACAAAATACCTAAAATAAGTAAATTAAAGGAGGAAAGTTGTTTTCTTTTACAGATGGGGGTCTTTAACAAAAGCTACCACTTAACTAGCTACATGGTCATGGATGACCATGAACTTCTGCTTTTCTTCTTGGCCCTTTATCTCATGTTCTGAGATTAGAGGACTTGAGATGCTTCATTGTGGCTCATTAGGCCTAACAGGAGACACATCTCAAAAGTTTTAGTTGATGCTTGACTGGTTGCACTGATTTTAAGACCCTGAGGAGACAGAAATATTATGGTGTAAGGGGATTGCTGAGGAAAGCTGCCTACATCATGGTAGCCAGGAGGCAGAAATACAGAGAGGGACCAGGAACAAGATATACCACTCAACATTATGTCCATAGCTAACTAACCCATCAATTGGGTTGTAATCTCATTATTCAGTCACTCCACAATGATGCCATTAGCTCTGGACCAAGACATGGGACTTTCTGGGGACACTTCATCTCCAAACCATAGCAAGATGGTCCTGTGAAAGGACATTTAAATACTGTGAGACATGAAGGCTTTGCCACTTGATGGGTGCCTCCGGGACAGCATCAGGAACACTTAGCTAAGGATTACAACACAGAATCTGAAGCCATTCCTGGGACCCATGGAGTAAGAATCTGTATTGAAAACAAAGTAAAAAATCTTTATTATGGGTAACAGAAGAAGTCTGAGTGAGGAGTGGATAAGTCCTGTGTGAATGTATGTTGTTGACAAGTACCACATCCTCAGACTCTAGGGTAATTGGCAAAGCCTTCTTCATACAGGCTCTGAAACTGACAAAGTATTCACCTAGTCCCAGTGCAAATGTTGGCAGTGCAGACAAAAAACTAGCAACTGGAGCTGTGTCCTCCCTGACAACTAGCTCACTCCTCTCACTGTGCTGTACGCAGCAAGCACCATGAGGCTCTGGGTTCTTACTGTGATGGTGCGCCTTCATCAGCCTGCTCACAGATCTGCTTTTCTGCACACGTGTTTGTGGATGGATCTCACCTTTCTTAACTCTACTGCCACTCCTAGTCAGGTTTCCAGGACCAAACCATGCTGGATGCAGTACTTTAAAACATATTATTCATTCATTTTGGTGTGTGTCTTTTGTGTGAGTGTGCATGAATGTGCATGTGTGTGCCTGTTCTCATACCATAACACTTGTTACAATCATAGGAAAACCTGAAGGAGTCAGTTTTCTCTTTCATATGTCACCAGCCTTGGCAGCACGTACCTCTACCCACCGAGCCATCTCACCAGCCCAGAATTTTTATTTTAATGTGATCTTTAAGTCAATTTGATGCTTATTAATTTTGAGAAGTAATAATATAGAAAAGTCCTTGCTGTTACAGATCCCAAAAGAGTATCAAATCTTGGTGGTTGCTGTAGTTTTAAAGAAGCACATTTTAGAGAAATATAAAAATAATAGAGAAAAATGATACATCACTTTATATTTGAAGGGGCAGATATAGCTCTAGTTACCCACTGTGCTGGCTACTTGTCAACTTGACACAGCTAGAGTCGTCTCAGAGGAGGGTGCCTCAGTTGAGAAAATGGCTTCATAAAATAGGACTGTAGGCAAATCTATAGGGTGTTTTCTTAGTGATTGATGGGGGAAGGCCCTGCTCAATGTAGTTTAAGGTACCCCTGGGCTTGTAGTCCTTGGTGTCATAAGAAACCAAGGTAAGTAAGCTATGACTTCTAGGTTCTCAAAAGGGTTGAGTTCCCTTTTTGGCATCACTCAGAGGACAGTTACTAAGGATACGTAAACCAAGTAAACCCTTCCCCTACAAGCTGCTTTTGTTCATGGTGTTTCATCATGACTATGATAACCCTCCCTAAAACACCCCCTCCTATTATTATATACAGCAGATGGTCGTTGAATTTATCATAGCTGGCACTGTGAATTGTGGTGAATTCAACTCAGTTGGGAGATCTTGAACCATATTTTGCTAAAGTATTGACTTCATTTAAAATTACCACCACCTATTTCATCTCAAAATAGTCCCTGTTGGTAAGACTACAGGGAAAATAATGCTTTAGGCTGATACTGAGTCTGTAAGCAAATATGGCAAGCTTTGACATTTTATAATGCCCAGTTTTGTTGCTTTACTGAGATAGAAGCGTAGAAGAAACAGTACAGGACTTTCTGGGACATCCTAAGTCACACCCACACTTACCCTATCATGTTCTACTGATTAGCTGGTTTAGTAATCTCTCAGCTTTCACTATTTTGTTTTCAGCACAGCTTCGATCCTATCAGAATGCCACTTTATTTCTTTAATTACCACTACTAGTCTTTCTTTGCTAGGTTTTTTTTTTATTTTTTCTTCATTAGCACCATTTATTTATCCCTTTATATGCTCTTTGCTGTCCTTTCTCCACAGGAAGTGGCCTGCAAATGCTTTGGAGAATGTGCTGCATGCAAATCTTTGCAGTGGTGGCCATGGGTCTTATTTTCTGTAGGCATGTGGTGAAGAGTAAAAGTCATTTTTTTCATTTTAGGAAAGAATCAATTAGTACAAATATATAATGTGATGCTTGGTTCTGATTGTCACTAGGACACAACCTAGGATGAGCTGGGAAGAAAGCCACCATGACCAATGTCTAGGTCAGGCTGGCCTGTGGACGTGTCTGTAGAAGATTGTTTCCAATACCCATAATGATATGGAAAGACCTATCCTGAAAGTAGGCAGCATCGTTTTCTGGGTTTGAATGTTGGAACAAGAGAAAACTAGCTGAGTAGCATGCAAGCATGCATGTTATCTCTCTACCTTTGACTAGGAATGTAACTAGTTACTTCACATCTTTGACACCTTAACTCCCCCATAAGGACCAAAATCCAAATAAACTTTCTTCCCTCAGTTTAATTTTTGTCAGGATATTTTAAAATGATAACAACAGAAATGAAACCGGGATAAGGCAGCGTTGTAATTATTTTTGTTAACCAGAGTGATCAATAATAATCTACACAGTGGCTTCAGGATGCTAAATTGGAGGGGGTGGGGCAGGGGATGAAGTTCACTGTGAGAATACTGGACCAGGATGCATAGGATTTAAGTTTCATCCCAGGCACTGCAAAAAAAAATGCAGAAGATTCAATGATTCAAATACATTATACAATTGTCATTGGGTGACTTCATACTTGTGACATCTTTGCAAGATAAAGTCAAAGAGGATGTCAAAAAAGCATATATCTCAAGATGCGTTTAGTTACCCTGTGGCTGAAAGCAATTCCAAGAACAGTCTTCTATCCTCACAAAATGTAATAAAATTCTGAATGTGAAGCCAGTTTGCTATGCCACTGTTCTCATTGTGGACTTCATGGGTATGTCTAAGGAGAGCATCATTCTGCCACAGACTTCTATCATAGTGGGAGATTGAAAGGAATGAGGAAGATTCAAGATGGCTGTCTTAAGAACTGACACATTATTTCCTTCTATGTGGAGCTGGGCAAAACAAGTCACAGGTCTCATTTTCAATTCAACTGAGCTCTGGAATGCAAGGCTACTGTGTCTAGAAGAAAAGCCAGAAATCCTTAGTTACAAGTATTGATGGCTATCAGAGATTACCACACTAGAAGAAACCATAGGTTTCAACTAATTCATTTTGCCAGATACCAATCTTGTAAGCTTAGTAAGCTTGACTTTCTTAGCCCGTAAAATAGCTACACAACTGCCGTTTCTAATCTTTTGTGCTGCTTTGAGAACCAGAGTCTACAGTCTTGCGAAAGCCCCCTGTGTATGTCAAGGATTTTCTTCAGCATATTTTTTTTACCTCGTAAGAAGTAGCTTTATTTCCTTTTGAATCCCATTGTATTAACTTGGAAATGGAAGGGATCTAATTATTAAATATGAGCACTGCTACATAAAAATCGCAGTAGAAATCTATTAAAACATCAAGATTTTTAGATAATTTTGAAAACCAAGCAGAAAAGTAAAAACTCGGCATTGGCTTTTCTCATTACCCTTGTAAGAAAACGCAACGTTTTTCTGTTTCTTAGAAACCTGGAATCAATTCTATCACTTCTACAACCTTATGACTTCACAGACTACCAAAAGTTACATTCCCCAAATTAATAATTTACATTGAATTCAAGCCCCCAGGAGCCCAGTGTCTCTTAGATCATGGTTGTATAATGATGGAACTGCTTTCTATGAAGCTTCTGGGCAGCACACAAGGGTTTGAAAGCCCATCAGAAGGCAAAGTATTAAAAGAAAAATTGAATATGTGGGCGGAAGCCCAAGAGGAACTTTGCGGGAGAGTAAGTATACTTAATCAGGAATTTTAAGCTTTTCTGCTTAACCTGTCATTTGAACCTCCCTTCACTTCTCTCCCTATATTTTATAGAACAGTAACATTTTCTGGAAGTTAGACTTTGTAGTAGTTGCTGTTGTTGTTATTCATGGTGGTGGTGGTGTGTGTGTGTCTCTGTGGAGGTCAGAATCCAACCTCGGATGTCTGTTTTTGACGTTCACTTTGTTCAAGAAAGGGTCTCTTTGATGTTCACAGCACACACCAGTTAGCCTAGAAGCGTCTGTGGATTCTTCGGCCTCAGCTTTCCATTTCCCCACAGGGATGAGATGGGATTCCAGATACCTGTTCCAGCTTTTATGGGAGTTTTAGGTATTTGAACTCCAGCCATGGGTTTTATGCAGCAAGAGCTTTACCCACTGAGTCATCTCTCCAGCTTTTGTTTATTTGAGGGACAGTCTAAACTGGGGACTGGACAGCAAAGTAAGAATGAAGGATAGACTTTCAGGCAAGACTTAAAATAAGCTAGCCATGGCTTGTATCTTCCAAAGACAATTATATTTGGTATATAAATAACATATTTGATGACTTAGCTATCACTTTCCTTAGAAACAGAGGAGTAATACAAGAGATAAGAGGTTAGCAGCAGAATTAAAGGGAGACATCAAGTTCCAGGAAGAAAATGGCATTGGTTAAGGGAACAAGGACCACTCCCAGAGACAGAAAGTGATGAAGTAATCATTTAGGATGGAGAATGTCAAATGGAACGAGGTCTAAATTAGCTCTGGAAAGAAAACTTGGTGCATGTGTCTTGGCCAAATCTGTCCTCCTAAAGCAGTGAGACAGAACAGGCACTGGATATATATTGGTCTTTGGAATTTCACTCCTCGTTAATTTTCCAAAGGATTTTTATTCACAAAGCATCTGGATTTGTGTAATTGCTTACCTACTAGTGTCCATGACATGGCTGGATGATAACCAGGGTAGAGATAGACGAGAGAAACATAGTGCTCTCTCAGAGTTCAGCACATTAGCCAATAAGAATATTCAACAATGTCATAATCCAAGCCTGTCATTGCTGAGCTGTGTGGCCCAGACTGATTGACTTAACCACTCTGAACGATAGGTCTCTCACATGAACAGAATAATTCTTAGCTAGTAAATCAGACAAAATCACTTGAGTTCTTCTCTTTAATGAATTAAATGAGAGCAATGGCAGGCTCTCCCTCCCTTCAAATATTTGCATTTGTACTGGCTTCACCCACTCCTCTGCAACAGGTGCTAACTCGTGCTGAACATCAGTGCTCTTCTCTGGTGGCCACTTTCTTCCTTAGTTGCGAAAGATGCCCAGCCCCATCCCCCATACTGATGTAGGAGTGTCTTCTGTTTTGTGTTGATTTCATTGGTTAAATAAAGAAACTGCCTTGGCTTTTTGATAGGGCAGAAAATTAGGTAGGCGGGGTAGACAGAACAGGTTGCTGGGTAGAAGGAAATGTGGCAGACACCATGGCTCTCCTCTCTTAGACGGATGCCAGTTAGACTCATCCCTGTAAGCCACAGTCAAGTGGCGATAGAAATTATTAGAAATTGGTTGAATCAATATGTAAGAACTAGCCAATAAGAGGTTAGAACTAATGGGCCAGGCAGTGTTTAAATGAATACAGTTTTTCTGTTATTATTTCCAGGGCTAAGCTAGCCATGCAGGAGCTGGGCGGGATGAAAAGTAGGTCTGCTCGCCTCATCACTACACCATACATTCTAATATAAATCACAGTGTATCACTCTTTGCAAATGGCATTTTTATAATGTAAAACCAGGCTCAGTTCAAGAACAATTCATTTTCTATTAAAAAAAATCATTCAAAATATCCTTGCAAAAGAACATTTAATGTTGATTACTGCTTTAAAAGACCACATCAAAACAAGCAGTTATTGCCACTGTGGTGGAAGGTGGTATCTTTCTAAGGTCAGCTTAGTGTTACTTAGTCAAGGCTAATGAGCAATCCACTCCTTTAAGTTAATACTAAATGAAAAAGTAGCATGGGTTTACACACTTTTTTCTATTTTTTATAAGAGATATTTTCTTTTTCTTTATTAAAAATTATTTATTTATCATATACAATGTTCTGCCTTCATGTATACCTGAATGCCAGAAGAGGGCACCAGATCTCATTATAGATGGTTGTGAGCCACCATGTGGTTGCTGGGAATTGAACTTGGGACCTCTAGAAGAGCAACCAGCGCTCTTAACCTCTGAGCTATTTCTCCATCTGCTAAACATTGTTCTTGTACATACTCACTTATAAATTCATAGTTTAAGGGAATTCAGTCTAGTGGATGATTCTACTGGTGACTATACTTATATTTTCTATTTTAATAACTAATCATCAATATCAGCAAGATTGCTCAGTGAATGGAGGTTCTTGTAGCCAAGCCTGAGGACCCAAAATTAGTCCTTGGACCTGCCCAGTGGAAGAGTGAAGCGACAGTTTTGACTCCAAGTTGTTTTCACATAGATACATACACACAGACAAACACACATATGCACATCAAAATTAATATATTAAAGTCAATTATCAGCATTTTAAAATATTTTTAATAGTATCTCTAGCACAGGCTGGCCTGGAGTTCCCCTATTTAACAAAGGATTACCTTGAACATTTAGTCTTCCTGCTTCTACCTCCTACAGGATGTGGTTAGTCTTGTACCACCATGACTGGTTTGAGTGGTATTAAGAATTGAGCTTAGGGGCTTGTTCATGCTAGGTAAATGCAATAGAAACTGAGTTACATTTCCAACCATATATCCAACTTCTTCCAGGGATATCTGTAACCCAGAGGTAGAGTATGTGTTTGGTTACTGAAGAGCCCAAAACCCCTTGTTTGAATAACATCTGGACATTAAATAGAATAGATAGTCTAAATGATAAGAAAAAAGAGCTAAGTAACTCACTTAGCATAATATTTTCGCAAAATTCTGAACTGGATCTACAAAAAGATGATATCTGCTATACAATTTGCATAAACACTCAAAATGTATTGGATTTAAATAGGTTTATTCTGGATCTAAGTAGATGCCAACGAAATAATCAAGACAGATGTAATTAACATAAACCAAAGAAGACAAAGAGAAAGAAAAGTAATTTTTTGGCAGAGAATTATTCCTTGAAATTTCTTTAGTGCTAGGCAACCCCAGACACTGATTTGATTTGTATTGTAATGTAGTGATAATAAAGTCACATGTCATTAGCTTTCCTCTGAGTGCTTTGAAAGGAAAAGGTTCCCTTTCCAGATCGATTTTTTTAGACGTTGGTCTTCAGTCTGAGTCAAGAGTTTCTTAGCTGGAAAACTAGCCCCTCTGAAGCCTACAGACTGGTTTCTGTAAGATGTGCACTCGAAGGAGGAGATGAGGCGTGAGTCACTGCCAACCATCATCAGCCTCAAAAGAATCCATACTCCCAGACTCAGAGGTAGAGATTGTGGCTCTCCTGGGAAGCATTGAAGAGTACATTCAAACACAGGCAGGTTTAGTGAATCCTGACAGCTTCTACTTTTTGCGTTCCTATTGGCTTAATTCTTTTTCAATAAAACATCCATATTTTTTAAATTAAAACAAAACCAAGATCAGTGTAAACCAATTCTAAAACCGTTTTTGTATTTTAATATGTTTTTAATTGAAATGGAATTACATTCAGCCCCCTTTCATTTCTCCTTCCAACCCATTTCATTCTCCCCAATTCTCAAGTTGTCAGCCTTTCTTATTTGATTATTGTTGGGATGTGTGTGTAAGCACACACACACACATGTTCATACATGACAAATACATACATACATACATTCTGGTGAGTCAATTCCTGTTGTTTGTATGTATATAGGGTTTCTGGGGTGACCACTGTGCATTGGACAACCTCTTCTTGTCTCTCCCATATTTTCCTCAGGAATAGTGGCATCTTAATGTTCATTAAGATGGAAGAAATGATCTAGTTTGATACCTTGTTGAGCAAGATGACTCTTGGCCAATGAAGAACCGTATTTTCATTACTTCAAGATCAGTTGCATCTTGACCACTGGGTCGGATTACTTTGAACATATTTCCCAAGAGGGATTCTCATTAAGATATGTTTGCCTCAGGGGCTAATGTAGAAACCCATTTCACTCATTAATTACTTCATGGGTAGAAATTGCTTCCTAAGCTTTACTTGGAGGCAATTTTCCTCCCTTAGTCTAATTTCCCTTTCTATACCAGATTTAATTGCCTGTGATAAATACAAAGAAGGAAAATAGTCAGCCTGTCATCCGAAGTTCTGAAGATACAAAGAACTGCATTCTTCAATTAAGTCTGTTATTAGCCACCTTTCCCTCTCTACCAAAGGATTTGCAACACATCTTTAAATATCAAACTGTTTAGTTTCCCTCTGAGCCTGGATTTGGTTGGGCTTATTTCAGTACAAGGACTGTTAGTGTCTCTGCTTTCAATAATGCCGTGAACAAAAATAATCTATGTGAGGTGAAAGAGAAATGCACTTATACTGACCCCCACCTAGCAAATCTGATTATCATAAATAACTTGACACTAGAGCTCATCAGCTCCAGTCCCTGCTCCAGAGGAATTTATGTTCAATGGGTAGCTCAATTTTCCTGCCTGTCATTGAGCGAAGAGTGCCAATGAGTGTGCAATGTGGCAAGAACTCCACACCTTTCCCCTTCCCGCATCTTTGAGGAGGAATCAACGCTGATTTTCAGAACAGATGTGGTCCTGAGTTTTGATTTGAGCCTTGCCAATCGTGCACTTGACCTTACCTTTGACTTATTTCCAGGAAGATGAAGCTGTGTTATTCAGGCTTTCCACAAAAATATTGACTGGATAGTAGAGACATATGTGCCTATGCATCTATCATCTAACCATTTAAAGAGAAAAAGACAAACAAATAAAGAATGAGAGAATCATTGTAAAGACTTTGATCACACAGTTATCAAGGCTAAGAGTCCCTATCTACAGGCTTGAGACACAGGAGAGCTAGGGCTGAAGGTGTACTTGCAGTGTGGGGTTGAAAATCTGAAAACCAGGCCAGCCAATATGGTAAGTTCCAGTAAGCCTAAGACAACAAATGATGCAGTTCAAAGGAAACCAAAGGTAGTAATTTCCTCTTTGGGCAGCTTTTGTATTCTCTTTAGGCCTCCATATGTTTGGATTGATAATAGAGAAATCTTCTATAGTAGGTCTATTTTGATTTGCATGGGCATCTCATCTTGGAGTAGTTCACAGAAAAAAAAATATATGTGCATCCCATGACCCAGTCAAGTTGACATAGGAGCAGAAACATATTAGGAGTCTTGATGTCAACAACATCTTAGAAAGCAAAAACAAAACAAAGCAAAACAAAATAGCAAACATTTAAGTAGAAAGGGGAAAATCAAATAACAGATGACATAATGTTTCTTAAGTAACTTTCCTGTTGATAAGGAGTACTTTTATCATCAACTGTTGAACACGCTTTAATGGTCATTGAAATTGGCAATAGTTTACATAAAAACTTTATTAAAACAAAAATTTACTTACAAGTCAATGATGGGGAATCTTTGTCAGTCAATTGCTAAGGAGATTATAAAGAGATGTCCTACTTGCTCATTCTATAACCGAATACTTTTAGGATATATTTTCATATTGCACTATATATTATTCTTACCTCTGATCAAGATATTTACTTATACATTGTTTATATTTTGGGGTCATTGTCCTCATTTGCTGCACATTTGTTTACAGATTATTTAGTATTCTGATATGGTCTTAGTCTTTAAGTTATACAGGTATTAAGTATTATAGGTCAATAGTTACTCATGTTTGTTATACATATAGTCAGATCAATTAGGTTCTTTAGATACATAGAGATTGTATTCTGTCTAGATAGGTAATTTTCAATCACTTTAAGAATCTGTAAAACACGGCATTTAAGTAACTTAGGGTTCTGTTTACATGAGACACGATAGTTTCTGAGAGCACCAATCTATTCCCGAGAGAGTGTTGAGCACTGAAGACACTCCACTTGGAGTTTGCTTTCTTCTTGGCCCAATTGGCCTTTGGACAAGGAACTGCCCAGGCCTCAGCCACTGACAAAGTACATGGTATCCAAACTGTATAAGCAAGATACAAGGAAAAGGACTGCCAAGCCTTGCCAAGACAGGGTAAGATGGTTTCTGCATCTGAAAATGGTCTGTTAGTTATGCTAGGCCTTAGCCAAAGTTGGTTGCTTCAACATTGCAAAAATAAGACAGTAGCCAATTATCTCCGTCATATACTGCCCGCTTTGGAAGCTGCTTGATTGCACTTCCTGCCTACTCAAGTAATATCATCTCCCTTCTCAGGCCTTCGATGGGGTTGAATATTATATAAACTTAGTTACCTTCCTTTTAGGATTTAGCCAAGCAAATTTCTGATGCAAGACTTACACTCTTTAGAATGTTTATTAAAACATTTCTCATGTGTTCCTTGCTTAATATTGTTTATGTTGGTTGTAATTTTATATTTTATATCTGTTCCCATTGTATATAGTTTTGTATTGGGTTTGGATTGCTCCTATGTAGTCAAAAAGGGGAGGTTATGGGGAACCTTTGTCAGCTAATTATCTTTAAGAGGTGGGACCAAGTTAGGGCATGGCTTTCTGGGAAAAACACAACCCAGGTGCTCTCTCTCTATGATTCCTGCTCTACATAGCTGAGTTTGGTCTTCTTCTTCCTGTTTTGTGAGTTTGCCCCTTATATTAATATATATATACATACTCTATCTTTTAGTAGTTTTAGTAGCCTGGTTATTTCTTTACCCAAGATAACTCAACAAGTTAAGACACTTGCCACAAAATGACACCATTATATTTAAGCATTTACTTGAATGAAAACATTAGTTTTTATAAATGGTATGCTGATGATTTTGAACTATAACTGACTGCCATAATGAGAGAAATCTGAGCAAAAGAGACCTCAAAGTCTGCACCCACAATAACACACTTCTTCCAACAAGGTCACACTTCCTAATAATTCTACTCCCTTTGGGATCCATTTTCTTTCCAACCAGCACTGGAGAAAAGTATTTATCTGGTTTATACTTCTGCATCATACTCCATCATTCAAGGAAGTCAGGCCAAGTACTTAAATAGAGCAGGAACCTGGAGACAGGAGCTAATGTAAAGGAGCTGGAGGAGAGTTGCTTATTGGCTTCATCTCTGTAGCTTACTCAATCCCTTTTCTTATACACAGAACCACTAGCACAGGAGTAATTCTACCTATAATGAACTGGGCCCTCCCACACCAATCACCAATTAAGAAAGTGACTGATCTTATGGTTGTAGTTTCTCAAATGAGATTCCAATCTCTCAAATGACTCTAGCCTATTTCATGTTGACATAAAACTAACCAGCACAAGGGGAAAGAGAGTTGAACCTGTAGCAAGTACCAGTGATATCTGATCCTGAGCACAGTAATTTGATTATTCACAAGTTTATTCTCATACCTAATTTTATATTAGCATAATCACATGATTATGCACCTAAAGAGGAGAGGGTTGTTTCTATGAAAGCTAAGTTGGGTGCTTAGGTACGTTCTGCAAAATTGAGTGGGGAAAATATTATATATAATATTATATAATATATTTTAAATATTTATATATAGATATGAATTTATATATAATCCAAATAAACTTTGATAAAGGGAGATGTGAATCTAGGATTATGTATTTGGAGTACATGGAGTGTTGACTTTAATGGGAGAGGAAACAGAAGTCACGGAAGATGGCATATAAAAGTCATATATATAAGAAATCTCAGTAATGGACCTGAAAAAAAAGAGATGAAAATAGTAACAAACAAACAAAAAACTCTCTGGTACCAATGGAAGTATAAGTTATGTCAACTATTATTTCAAATAATGCACTCCAGCAATTTATGCGAAATATGTGTGAAGCAAACACTGCTGTTTGATGTCTTTACTGATTTGCAATATTTCTGATTAATTGGTCCATCTTTGATGCTAGTTTTTAATTGGCACAGCTGATAATGAGTGTGAGTCACTTGTATTCTCTTCAGTCGCTACTCCCTCAACCCCATCCCCTCTGTAGAGGAGTAGATTTCCCCACCCTGCTTGACATCAGGCTTCTTCTTATGACTTAGTTTATTATCCAACGCAAAGTGCATGGAAGTGACAGTATGTTCATTCTTAGCTAAGGTTTTACATGGCTTGACTCATTTCTGTAAGCCAATATTGACCTTCTGAAATTAACCAAGAGAATCCAAGCCTGACTAAGCCTGGCCAACTTTTAGCTGAGTTGCAGTAAATCAGCTTGTCAACATACCTGTCAAGAGTGAGAATTCACTTCATGCATTTAAGTAAGTGCTGCTATTTTTATACTTTGCCATGCAAGTATATCTAACATTGCCACTTCTTCCCTTAAAAGCAATTTTCTCCTAAATATTTAAACTGTAGATGGAGCTTCTTTCCCTGAAACAAGTCCAAAATACTATCAAGTGTGTTTAATATCCCCCAAAATGTTTGCTTTTAAAGACGTGGGCCTAAAATAGAAAAGGCTTTGGTGGCACAAGAAAAATATGAGAAATGAAATTAGTTAATATATTTTAAATAAATTCTAATATTTAAATGATTTATGTAGTATTTTCATGTTCATTTACTTCAACTTTCAAGTTGTCTTACAACTACATATCATATTAGCATTTTATAGGTTTATTAACATTATATCAATTATATCACCATGACAAACAACACACACACAGAGTTAGGAAGAGTATGGAATCGGGCAGTTTTCATGCAATAGTTTAAGATTATGTTTTTGAAAGTGGTTAGCAAAATGCCACTGTTATTTTTACAATTCTGTGTGTGTGTGAGTGTGTGTGTGTGTGTGTGACATGTGTGTGGTGCATTCATTTGATAGGGTATACACATGTAGATGGCAGAAAGGATTTCATGTATCTTCCTCTGTGGCTTTCCCTCTTACTGCCTTGAGACTGGGCCTCTCACCGACTCGGAACTTGCAGCATCTTCTATGGCCACTAGTTTGGGAACACCTGGGATCTATATGCACTTGTGCTGTTTCCTCTAATGCTATTGCTACACAAACCTGCCACTATGCCTAGATTTCTGTATTTGTATCCACTGAGTATACCCCTACAGTATATTGCAAGACATATAGAAGGAGCTATCCTATCGTTATTTTATTTATATTCAAAAGAGGGATTGCCAAGTATTTGGTACTGGAAAAATGTTTAATAAGGAAAAGAACGTATATGTGTAAATTCTACCTTGGATAAACCTATTGTTTGAATTGTTTGAAGGCTGATTTAATTGATTTGGTTTTTTTTTCTTTCTGTCATGTTTGCTTTCTCCTTGGAGTATAATTGTGTGTGTGTGTGTGTGTGTGTGTGTGTGTGTGTGTGTGTGTGTGTGTGTAATATATGTGAAAGAGAATGGTGTTACCAATAATGAAGAGCTCAAGATCCACTGAAGGGGTAGTCTTTTGGCAGAGTATTGATTGAATATCTAATAATGTACATATATTCTGGAAATGTTAAGACAATACAAACCAGAAATTTCCAGAGATATTGTCTGTGCTTTGAAATGTCTGAACATGCTTGTTTCTTTCTATTTTTTGAGTTGTGAGCTCATAGGTTTATACACTGTAGACTTGCTTGTGCTAGTGAGTGATTATAAATGATAAAATATGTCTGACTACAGGATTGGTTAAATCTGTCATGGAATATGCATGCAATGAGATTCAGCATGTTTTACACTTAGGGAAAATTCAATAAATATTGTTAGCTCCCTTGCTGCAGTCCTTAAAACCAAGGATGTAAATGTGTATTTATTGACAATAAGCAGAATGCTCAACGTAGTAAGAATAACTGGTTGCCAAGCAGCATGCATAATATAGTTCCATTTCTTTACAGATAAAACAGTACACAGATCTTTATGTTTTTCTATATGCACAAAGAAAGTTGAAGTATTTCACTTGGATAATAAGAATTGTTGATCTGGGAAAATGGTTCATCGAGTAACATACTTGTTATACAATGGAGAGTACTGAAGTTTGAGTCTCCAGAAATCAAGTTAAAAACAAAGAGTAAAACAAACAAAAACAACCAGGTGGTCATAGTGACTCATCTGTAAGGTCAACCCGTAAGGCTACAGTGGAATGCTGAGACTTCATTTTTTAGAATGGTTTGGATTCAACAAGACATGCTGCCTCAATATGTAAGGTAGAGATAAATCAAGACAGTCATTCGGTGTCAACCTCAGGTTGCGCATGTACACCTCACACACACTCCCACACCACATATAAGAACATATTGAAAATTAAAGATTATTCCAAAGGGTAGCGATTTATTTTCTTTTTAGACTTAATGCTCTTGCATTATTTTCTGATCAAATATTTTATTTTGATTTATAAAACACAGAAAATTATTTTGATGAAAAATAATTTCAATTATTCAAGTAAAGATGATATAAAGGCAACTATGCTAGTAGTGACTAGGGTGAAAACTTTAAAATGTCCAGTCCTCTGTGTGGATCTGCTCTGGTGTTTAGGGGTGA
Organism: Microtus pennsylvanicus; assembly: GCF_037038515.1. Classification (NCBI taxonomy): domain Eukaryota; kingdom Metazoa; phylum Chordata; class Mammalia; order Rodentia; family Cricetidae; genus Microtus; species Microtus pennsylvanicus. The sequence goes on along the minus strand of NC_134589.1, from coordinate 30,699,387 downwards.
ATTTATAACTGTCTTAGAAGTTCCTAGGTTTTCCTACCAGATTCACAGTCTGTATTGATTTCCAGCTGCATACATTTTAAAATCTAGGTAATTTTCCATAAAATGTAAAAAAGCAGACACTGCGGACATTATTCCTCAAACCACTAGCCAGTAGTAACAAGTAAAGCTGGAATCAAAACTCAATCAGCTTTCCATCTCCTGTCTCTGTGCCTTTAGAGTACACAGCACACATATGAGATGAGACACAATTGTAATAACACGTTATTTGTTGTTTGCCCAAAGTTCAATTAACTGAGCATCCTGCATTTTCTTTGCCAAATCTAGTAACCCCATTGACAAACCATATGCATGGCCTTCTTTACTTACCTAATGGAGGGTAATCAACCCTTGCAGGATTATTCTGTCAGAAGTGATAATGGCCTTTTCTATTAACGTGCACAGCCAATGGCCTTTATCCCAACTCTAACTATGCTTTGGTACACTTGGCCTCAGCACTGAATATTATGGTTGCCAGACACTAGGCAATCTCATAATCAGAAATCTGGTCTCATAGGATCATGTTCATTATAGATCCAATAGGAAAAGGACAAATACTGCTACATCTGCTAAAGGGAAGAAGAGAAATTCTCTCTTTTCTCTTAAAGATCCCCATAAAAAAGGACCACTTACATGGTTCTAATGTTCCCCCTTTATAATCTCCAAATATGAAATGGCACCTGCTGTAGCCCTTGACTTTCCTAGTGTCACAATGGCATAGCCATCTATCCCAATACAAAAGAACAAAAATGTCAAGGTTGGAGTCTGGCTATTAAGAATATGCTTAGATCAAATCTGGTCTCAGTGGGATTACATACATTCTTGTCACTTGACTGACAATTGGCTAAAGCAATGGTGTCACTGGGACAAGCATTTTTCAACTTCGAGGAAGCCCTGCTGGGCACGTATGTTCTCATGACAGTGTAAAAGATACAGCCATATGAATAGAAATTCTTGAGCTTTTTCTTTTTCAGATTATATTCTACCATGTGTTGTTCAGTGCTACTGTATATCTACCTCATACTTAAAGGACAGGCAATCAGATCCTGCTGATTGGTAGGTGAGTGTGACCCATGATATGAGAAAAGGCATGAACACAGGGAAGCATCTATGGCATTGTGGGTGCATCTGACATACTCCCCTCAACTCACATGATAATTAATAGCAACATAACTGGCCTTTTACTAAGTGCTTACAATGTTCAATTTGTAAGCTCTCTTTAACAATGGTTAAGCAATACGCATTGCCTGTAACATCACTAGGAGACAAAGCCTTATGGGAGATTAGAGATCAGGACAGCCTATGATCATGTCTCTGGGGAATTATCATCATTAGGTCAGCTGAGACGGGAAGACCTGCACTGTGGGTGGCAGCATTCCCTGGACTAAGATCTCAGACTGAATACAAAGAGGGAAGTAAATGGAGTATTCGCCACCTCTGCTCCTGTCTGTACCTGGCTGCCTTATGCTCCCGCTGTTATGACCTCCCGATCACTGTGGACTGCAACCTTGAACTGTGAGCTCAAATGAAACGCTATCTCCCTTTAAACGCTTTTATCAGAGGGTCTTTCTGCAACAAGAAAAGTGACTAATTGTGACTATTCAGGGACCACATAGGCATCATAGGGCACCAGTAAAAAGACAGGGCCAGAAGCTCCCTGAAGTTGGCCCAGCAAGGGGTCCTCCTTGGCACCGAAAGCAGTTCACATTTTAACACATACAAATTGATTTTAGGTCTGAGCAATCAGCTGTGGTGCTGTTTTCTCCTGAATCCATCAGAATTATAAATCTGTTTAACCTTTTTCTTCTCCCCTGAACTTCTATTAAATGCACAAATATGCAGTGCATAGATAATGTAACGCAGAATGAGATGGAAAATAAGTTCTTCATCCATTTCTAATCTAATTGTGGCAACTTGCTGATAACTAATGAAAAGACCAGAAGGTAATCATTTCTGCTTCTGAATGAAGAACTCTGCACCGTGACTGCAGCTGTCTGCACTTCAAGCTCCATTTGTTGAGACTAACATAGAAACAGGATATTTGGCTCTTTCAGAAGCACTACACAACATTGTTTGGTGACCCATGACAGAAACATATATTGGTCTTTACCTTCCCGTAATTATTGTCTCCATCACACTTTATAACACAGCAAATGCTCTAGGTTGTCCAAGCAAAGGTAAAATTAAATATTAAAAGGCTTTCTTGTTGGTGCTACTGGCAATTAACATTAATGAAAATTTAAATTATGTGTGACACAAAATTAAGAAAAACAATCATATTTAATTAACTGTATAACTCATAATGATTTTCACAGAAAAGGTGTTGGCTAGATATTCAGCTTTTGAAAAACAAAAAGACCAAAGTTAGAGGAATCAGGTCAGAGGGGAAGTGCTTACCTAGCATGTATTAGACTCTGCATTCAAGTCCCAACATGGGAAAATGATTCTCATTCTCAAGATGACAACACAATACAATTTTTAAGTCTCTCTCTCTCTCCCTCTCCCTCTCCCTCTCCCTCTCCCTCTCCCTCTCCCTCTCTCTCTCTCTCTCTCTCTCTCTCTCTCTCTCTCTCTCTCTCTCTCTCACACACACACACACACACACACACACACACACACACAGGACATGTGCTCTTATAGCTTGAATCACATTCAGAAAAACTATATTTTTAAGATTTTCCTTGAAATTACTTATTCATATCTCCTAAATGTATAGGATAATCAGAATAGGGATTGCTATCCCCCTATTTGGTCATATATATTATACTCTAAATATCCCTTGTGAATAAAAATGCTACTTGTAGAACAAGGAGACTCTTGATTTAGCACCATCTATAGAGGGTGGGAGAGGCAAAGAGCCAACTAACTCATGGTCCACTACCACCCCCTCAGGACACACACACACCCTCTGATCTTCCAGTGGAAGATGTTCTTGGATACGTTCCCAACACCTCTCTTCCTTGTTAGCAGAATCTACCCACTAATACGGAGAACAAACCTGCTACATAATTTGTCAGTCTTCCTTGTAAGTAAGGCAAAAACAGGAGATAAGATGTTGGCCTGTGAGACAGAAGTGTCATTTACTTCAGACTTCTGGGCAAGTATTTATTTTTCTTTGAATAAAAAACATTAGTGGAGGCAGAAGAGCCTCCCCTTCATGTCTGCTTCTGTATGTGACCTATAGGGATGTTATAGAACAAACTGCCACACTTACCTGTAATCATGAGTTCAAGGTCAAGCAGCAATACCTGTATCTCAACAACAGATATTAAGGAGTCACACAACCAACTTTGATTTTGAAAGATTAAATGCATAGTGCATATAAATTTGGTTTTATAAACTATAAAGTTGGCAGTTGACTACCTTGAAGTCTACTAAATCTCCTTCCTGCCCCCTCTCCAAGTTCTATACTTAGCAAATAATAGCAAAATGCATTCTGGTTTCATGGAAGGCAATGAATAGCAATGATGTTTCAGAAATCATGAACACCTTGGCAGTAGGAGTCTTATTTGAATTCTAAGTAGGGAGAGAGGTATCCTGGGATGACAAGTTGGGGTGCATTGAAACTCTTTGTCTTTCTGTTTTGAAGGCCCTCTAATCCCTTTATCAGGAACAAGATCTATTAGACTGCATGCTTTAGAGGGAGTATTGGTCCAAGGCAGCACCCAAATTGTGACGTGATGGAAACAGAGGGACACTGAAGGAAGATAAGGAGGAGCACAGTTGGGAGAGGGAAGGGAAGAGATAAAGAAGGAGGAAAGGGGGAGAGAACGAGAATATTCTAAGTCCCTGGTCTTGGTAGGTGACATATTCTTTGATTGGAATGAATCCTGAAGTCTTGATTCTTATGTGCTTCTCCAGTGCTTATGGAGCTGTGCTGGGATCTTTGAAAGGTGTATATATAATATACCAGAGTGACAGTTCTAATGATAATTTGAAAAGGAGAAGATATTCTCCTGCCTAGGAGGACTGAGGAGAGCCTGTGTTTTCTTTTTTATTTCACATATCATTTAGAACTTGGCATGATGACTGCACAAAGTGAGGAGGCTTTAAAAACATAATGAGAATATATACAAAAAAATCCCCAGCATTGTGTTATTCTGGAATGCCCTGGAATGTTCAGGGCTTGTTGCATGGGGAAAGGAAGGCTGTTATAGTGGTGCTTGTTTTTATTGCACTGGGTTTGCAGTGAGTATCTCACGCCTTCCCTCATGGTAAATAAATAAAATACCATGACCTTTACTTGGTTGCTAAACAACGCAAGTCCAGCATTGGTATTTTGAAAGCTGCTTCTTCTATAATTTTGACCTCAAGGACTTTACATTCCTTGTTGGAAATGTATAATGCTAATGAAATTAAACTGTTAGATACAATTTAGTTTTCTCATAATGTGTTCTACTGGACCACAAAGAATGAAGCAATCACACCCCCCCCCCCCCCTAATCAGTACTTCTCATGCTCATGACTTCTTTTGTGATGGATTTTTGTAAAGTGAGTTGAAATGTATATTTCAGTTTAGCTTAATGTGAATGCTTTCTCCCTCTCCAACTACATTAAACATCCCCGGAAGGTAAAGACTCCCTGTGACAATTTTCAGTTTTTGTTACAAAAGAGCTGTTGAAAATATGTCCCATGTAAAACTACTTCTTTTGGATGTCAATAGATATTTAAATTCTTCTCTTCTTAAATAGGAAAAAGGAACTTCAAAAGACAAATACTTATTATCTCACATTTCAAAATATTATCATATCCCATGTCCTAAACTGGGGATATAACTATAAATATTCCCAAATCTATTTATCATAAAACTTACTTTTTGAGGAGACATCTGGCACAATAAAGTATCGTGCTGACTAGTTTTTTGTTGTCAACTTTGCTGTAGGAATTACTAGAGCCAGTAGCCTTTAAGTTACCTGCCCACTTGGATGTGGCCTTTTATACTATAAATGTTGATGTAAAGCTCGCATCTGGCCTCTCTTCCTGTGGTGTGATTCAGTTCCTATTCCTCGTTTATGCAGAGGATTGTGATCTGTGAGTCTACCCCTAAATAAATAACCATTTATTATACTCAATTTTGAGCTAGTGTAGTTTTTAGGCTAATTTTTTAGCATCCTTCTTCATCTGGCACCCAATGTACCGCTCGAACCCATGATCCTAAGATTAGGTGTCTCAAGCTCTACCAACTGAGCTAGACAGGCAGCTGGAAAACAAACTAACGGCCTCCCTTCAATAATTGCCATGCCAACATAGCCAAGAAAATCCATGTAAAATCTGAGAAAGCTTCAAAAGGAATCCTAGACACAAAAGAACAGAGTTAAGCATGGTTTGGTAGCAGCATTTTCTTGGATGGGCTCTGTTTGCTAGATGCAAGCAGAGGCAGGGCACCTTTAAGAGAGGTTTTCCCAAGCTTTCTCAGGCTTTCTGTGGATATAGTTTTCCACATGTTGGGGGCCATTCTGTAGAAGGAGCTGCAGGCCTCTTCCCACGGCCCAGCTCCTGGCCGCCTTCCTAGCTTATGCCCTGAAATAACAACACACAAATTATATTCTTTTAAACACTGCTTGGCCCATTATATCTAGCCTCTTCCCAGCTAAATCTTGCACCTGGTCTAGCTTATTTCTAATAATATGTGTAGCACCCTAAGGTGCACTTACTGGGAAGATTCTAGCCTACATCCATCCTGGGTCAGCGCTTCATTGTGTCTGCCCCAGAGAGGAGAGCTAAGGCGTATGAGCTCACTTCCTCTTCCTCCCAGCATTCTGTTCTGTTTATTCCACCCACCTATGTTCTAACCTATAAAATGGGCCAAGGCAATTTCTTTATTAGCCAATGACCTTCCTCCATGACAGCGGTAGCAGAAAAAAGACATGCTGTTTTAAAAAATGTCTGGCTCTTTTATGGAGACTGAGAATTTAAATGGGGTTTGTGAGAGGACTGCTACTACTTGCTTAATGGCAACAGAGATGCTCTGTGTGCCTATAAAAGGGGTGTAAGCATGGCTCCTGCTAAACATACCTCCACCCTGCCATGCTGGACTAGGTGGGGCAAGCAGGCAGTATTTCCCCTAGTAATGCTGCAACTTAAGTTTTTAAGAAGTGCTTAGCATTTTTAGAGGTGCTCTTGGACAGTAAAGAATTACAGATACACAATTAGATTCAGACGTAAAAGATCTCTAAATGGGTCACAATGTTAGAAAAATGTACGTAGGCTTAGAAGAGAGATGTAAAAGAGTATAGAGAGTTATAAAAAAGTAAATGGTTTATAAAAAGAAAGGAAGTCTTTAAAGAGATAGAGTATAATAAAATAAATATTAAAAAGTAATAGATTTAGAACAAATAAGCCATGTAAAGATGGAGAATACACAGAAAATCTGGATTATGTTTATTATAATGTTTTCTTTAAATTTTTTGATTGTGAAGGAGTTAAGTACAGAGAGACATTTCATTGTATGGGCTGCTAAGCTGAACCAGCATGAATATTATAGAGGTATCTTGACTTCAGAATTTGGGTCTAAGGATATGTTGCTTTGAAAGAGAGGTTCTTCTTTTGTTTCCACAGAGGATAAGAACCTGTAGATTCATTCCAGGTAAATGTGGTTTGATGCACCAAAACCCCCTGAGGGGTGTTGTGAACATCCTCAAAAATTACTTTGCCCAGCAAAAAATAAGAAGCAGTATGGATAGAACTATGCCCATATTCTCAATTATTGTTTATAAGTGTTTGTTTACATTTAAAGGGTAATATTCTATAGAGATTTGCATTGGTATGGGTCTTGCTTTATTGATACAAATTTAAGATCAATTTTATTCTATGTATACTTCTGCTCCTGATTAAGGTATTGTGTTTGTGTAGCTCATTTAAAAATGTAACGTATATTTAATAAATATAGGTTAGATAGGTATTCTTCAAGTTACTTTCCTTCAGGATATGTCATTTAAAAGGTTTTAAAAACTTAGGACTTTTCATGACACTGAGACACATCTGTCCCTGGCAGCACCAATCTACTTCAAGAAGAAGTTTAACATTGAAAAGGCTCCTTATGGAGTAGGTTAGCCATTTGGGCAAGATGTTGCTCTTGCCTGGACTTCTTGATGAACTGGACCTGCATGATCTGAAGAGAAATGACTGCTGAACTTGCCTAAAGGTGAGACTGTCCTTCGGGGTTCCTGTTTCATAGAAGAGTCTGCAGATAGTCTGCAGGACACAGAAAAAAGTTACTGACAAACTGCCAATATAGGTGAAACTGTCGTTAAAATTTCCTGCTTCATGGAAAAGTCTGCTGCATACTATGGGCCTATTGGCTGAAGATGGGTGCTCCAATGATACGGAAGAACTTTGGGTGACTGTCTAGGCAGTGACATGTTTCTGTCATTTCTAGAGTTTTGGAAGTTGCTTACAATGAACCTCCTGTTAACTTAGGTAATATTGTATCCTTCTTTGTAGTCTTTGATGGAGCTAAAGAATAGATGCAGTTTTCCTCAGTAATGATAAAAGATAAATTAGACATGGATATTATAATTTTTGCTTGATAACTGTTTTGTTATATGTAATTTTACTATGTTTAAGTTATAACCTTCCTTTTTATTTAAACAGAAAAGGAGAGGTAATGTGGCATTCCCCTCTGTATGCTGTGATTACCATTAATGAATAAAAAGACTGCTTTGAGCAGGGCAGAACTTAGCTAGGTGGGTGAGACTAAACTGAATACTAGGAGAAAGGAGGCAGAGTGAGAGAAGCCATGTAGCCTTATGGTGACAGATGCCAGACTTTCGTCAGTAAGCCACAGCCACGTGGAAATGCACAGATTAATAGAAATGGGATAAATTAATATGTAAGAATTACTCAATAAGAAGCTAGAGCTAATGGGCTAAACAGTGATTTAAATAACATAGTTTCTGTGTGATTATTTCGGAGCTGAGCAGCTAGAAACCAACTAGTGGCCTCCTTTCAACACAACTTGACACAAGTTAAAGTCATCAAAGAAGAGGGAGCCTCAATAAAAAGATGTCTCCCAAAGATCAGAACGTCGACAAGCCCTTATGGCATTTTCTTGATTAGTGATTGATGTGGAAGGGTCAAGTCCATTGTGGGTGGAGTCAGGCCTGGTCTTGTGATCCTGGGTTCTCTAAGAGAGCAGGATGAGCAAGCTAGTAAGCAGCGCTCCTCTATGGCCTCTGCATTGTCTCCTGCCTCCTGGTTCCATGCCTATTTGAGTGCCTGTTCTGACTTCCTGCAATGATGAACTATGATTTTGAAGTGTAAGCTGAATACACTCATCTTCTTTATTGTTTTGGTCATGGTGTTTCATCACATCAATAGAAACATTAACTAGAATCAGTATCTGAAGAGACAGTGCACACTGAGAAATGAAGCTTTATAATATACAGTCTTCCATTATGAATATAGTCTATGCCATATCCAGACAAGAAGATTCATCTATTGGTTCAAGAAGAATGAATGATGCTTATTATTTTTTGAAATGTAAAGAAAATAACTTTAGCATTGTAGACAAGCAAGCCCACTTTGTATGACTGATGTCCTGTTAAAAGGAATATTTAAATGTATTAATTTATGAATATTATTTGATAAAAGCAGTATGAGAGTTAATCATGTATTGCTCAAATTATATATAAGGGATCTAAATGGAAAGATCCTGTAATAGACAGTGACAGTGGACAGGATTCAGTCTCTGATTTTCAGCAAGGTAACTAGTTTATAGCAATGGAATTTCTCCATGAGAAGACAAACATCAAATGTGAAAAACTGAGTAAAATGTTCAAAACTAACAACAACCAAAAATTAGTGATACCAAGGCAAGAAAATCTTAGAGAATGAAAACTCAAGGAAGAGGAAACTCATGCAGCATAACTGGATTCTCGAGTCTGCTCTTTCTAGCAAAGCATTTGAAAGAGTTGATGACTGAAACGCTTTGAAATAATACACCACTTAAAGGATCCCAAAATTGGAGTTCAGAATCTGCTATTTAAGACAAAAAAACAAAGCAACAACAAACAGACAAAACAAGCAGAACAAGCAAATGAAACCACCTTCCTGGAGTAATGGAAATCCAGAATCAACAAGTTGTCATAGGAACTGAAATTCTGCTTTGGACTCAAATGTGAATGAATTAAATCTCTGGATGAACTTGTCCTGATTCTCACATAATTCCTTGCCAGAGGCTTTGTAGATGCCTCCTGCAAGAGGGTGACATTTGGTCCCTAAAATTATTTCTATAATTATTTTTCAGAAGTAGTAAGTTAAAAAATAACAGAGTACATGGAGAAAGAATAGTAATGTTTGAAGGAAAGGACAATAGAATCAGACTCATGTGAGGCCCAGATATCAGAGTACCTGGCACAGGAGAGAACTGTGGCTAACAGTGTTCACGAAAATAGAATACATATAAAGAATCTGATTGAAACCCAAGAAACTGTAGTTGAAAGTAAATTATATAATTGACCTCATCACTGAAGGAGAAGCTGAAAAGAACAGAGAACAAAGAAAAAGCTTGCCATTGGGTACTAAGATCCTGCTAAATAAGAGAGACATGGAAGTGGGAGGGAGGACAGATAGGAGCTTCTAAAAGTCAGCTGATCATGTGAACACATGATTTCTTTGATAATGTGGATATTAGTATGTTTAAGATTTATTATTATGAATGGAAACCCAAAGTTTATTGAATAACCAATACAGCCATGCTGTTTGAGAAATTCAAGGTAGATATTTTATTTATACCATGCCGTGCTCCCTGAAATCACACATTAGTAAAACCCCCACCAGGATCCACATAGAATAAGAGTAATGGAAGGACTAATGTAACAGCTATGCACACCCTAACTTCCTAAGTAGCTGAGAAAGAGACTTGCCACTTATATCTTCTTAATCTTACTGAGTTCAGAACTTACATTCAACGCACAATGCTTACTGGCTGGCATACAGTTAGGGACAAAAGCTTCTGAGACACATTGAGGGCTGAATTGGAGGCTTATTGTTTCTTAAATACACAAAATAATACCGAGTGCTAAACCCTCAAATGTCCTTTACTTAATGTCTTTTACTATGATGGTTAGCCTACATGAATCCAAGCTCCTCTTTTTCTATCAATCTGATCTTTGGATAAAGAAGCCAGCAGCAACACAGAGTGCTCCCCTGCTATGCGGGCGACTGGAAGGCATCCACAGAGCACCCCAGACTCTATAAACATCTCACTTAGTGAGGCATCCACTTTAGTACCCAGAATGTCAACACTTCCAGCAACTTTTCCTTCCCTTGATCGGGAGAATTATGCTTATTTCTGCTGTGATGAACAGGCTGCTGTATGTCAGCAGCACACTTTATTGAGTCTGCTAGCTTTAGACATCAGTGACCAGGGTGTACTTGTGCTGCTTTTGTATGGCTTTTTGTCCAGAGTCACACATAACCAAAATCATAAGTCTTCTCAAGGCCACAGATTAATTTTTATTTGCCATTTCGAAGAGGAAGCTAAAACCTAATTCTTAAAACCTAATCCCTTAAACTCACTCAGACAAAAAATATTGTGTGCTGAGAAGCCTCACCATGGCATGAAGCAGTTCCTGGAAGTGTAATTCCCAGAGGAGGTCTTTTGTACATCAGCTCCTGGTATTCCTCCCCCTCATTGCAACTAAAGCCAAGTATAAAATAATTCAGAATACCAGCATCACAAAGGGAGATTACGCCTATATTACTGTTTCTAGTTAGAATTGGGCATTGTTCATATGTGTTTGATGACATTCAAAAGCTCAGAATCAGGTCCACCCATTTCTGAAACAGAGAAAGAATACATGTTATGCTTTATTCTGTGTTCGGACTTTATTAGTTTCCTTTTCCTCTTTTGTAGCCATTAGAATTCTATTCAAGATTTATAATTTATAATTTCCTGGTGGGGGAAAGACTACTTTTGACACTGAGTTGTGAGTTGCCATTGTTTATCTTTCTGACTTTTAATATATAATTTTATATACATATAATTGAATTTGTATTCTTTTGTTACCCATACACAGCAAAATCAACCTTTGGGTTTATTTTTAATAAGCCAATAAATCTAGTTTGTAAGTGTGCTAGACTTAAAAGTTAAGATGAGTTGGCATGCAACAGCCAGTACATTCAGGGGAGAAACTTCCTAATGAAATATTTACAGCTTGATCCTGTGCGGGAAGCCACAGCTATAGCAAAGTTTCTGAGAGCAACAGCTGTGCTACATATAGACAATGTGGCTGTGTAGCAAATATGCTCAATCTTCCATTCTTCTGTTCTTTATGCTCCTCTTCTGCAATGTTCTCTGGATCATGGAGGAGTTAACACAGATATGCCATTTAAGGCTGTCAGTTTCTTCACTAATGTAGTCATTCATAGTCACTCTTGCTCTGGTAAACAACCTCTCACCCACTTAGACAAGGAACTAGGTGAGTTGCATGGGCCACATACACAAAGAAGGCGTGAAATAAAATATTAGTAGGAAGAAGGGCTCTGACAAGAGAAGAGAGGAGGAGACAGGAACAGGGGTTGAAATGAACTGAAATATGACATATGACTTAATTTATAATCTGATGGGGGAATGACTACTTTTGACACTGAGTTGTGAGTTGCCATTGTTTATCTTTCTGACTTTTAATATATAATTATATATATAATATATATGTATATTATATATATGAAACTCTAAAAAAATAAAAAGCAGTTGTAAAAGGAACACCTTGTATTGAGAACAGAAGTTCTAATAATAGAATAACTACTAAACATTAACCAGAAGTGTCTTGAAACAAAATAAAATTTAAATATATTATAGAAATTTGTTATTAATATGTCTACTTTCTTAGGACACAGAGCATCAAATCCTATGTTTATGCAATTGAAGCTTTTAGAACTTATGATTTCAGGATGCTATTTTAAGAAAAATATTTCTATAACTGTGTCCTAATGATCCAAATATAACAGGACAATTGACAACAGTCCCTCTGCCGAAAAGCTAGGAGATAGTCCCAGACCTGAAAGATGGTATAGGAAGATGGGAAAGTGCAAGAAGACGAACAAATGGGAAGAAGTTGTTAAGATGTCGTTTTGACATGACTCTCAACTGTAGCACTCCAGGATGACGGACAAAGAGGTGTACCTAGTCCTCTGTGGCAGTAGCAATGACATCAGTAAACATTCCCCACACCTATACCAAGTTACCACATGACTTTACTCTCAGTGACTGCATCGGGCAGATCGCTGAAGAATTTCAGACAAAACAGGAGAAATTGTGACTAGGTACATTTGAAGCCAAGGAGAGAGGTGAAAATGTACATCCCAAAGGAGACATTCAGGATAAATTGGAGTTCATGGAGACTGAGTTACTTTCCTCTAGTGCTTCAATGGGAGAGTATAATGAGAATGAGGGGTTAGCGTCTTCTCCTTTATCAACTCACTTGCCTGTTCTAGGAATCTTTGCTTCCAGTTGAGATAGTGGTTGTCATGGAAACTTCTTTATGTTGAATGATAAGCCAGTAAGCACATGCATTTAGTTTTGTAAAAAAAATATATATATGTTAAAATATTTTCCTAATAAATGGTCAACATTCTTGAGTGAAACAAATCCATATTTCCAGTAGAAAAATGCAACACACACAAATAAAATTTACTTTTAGATACATTTTTTTTCAGAAGATTAAAGTCTCCCAGAAAGGACTATTTAATGAAATATGGTGTGAGCAAAAAGAAAATGTTCAAACCTGGCCAGGTGGTGGTGGTGCACACCTTTAATCCCAGCGCTCAGGAAGCAGAGGCAGGTGGATCTCTGTGAGTTTGAGGCCACTCTGGAACTACAGAGTGAGTTCCAGGAAAGCTAGGACTTTTACACAAACCTTAGCAAACTTAATGCCAATGCTGAGAGAAGAATTTATTTTCTTAATCTCTCTCTCTCTCTCTCTCTCTCTCTCTCTCTCTCTCTCTCTCTCTCTCTCTCTCCTCCCCCTCCCCTCTGTGTGTGTGTGTGTGTGTGTAGTGTGTGTTCTCAAATGCACATGCACACATGGCCATGCACAGGCATGTGGGAATGCCCTTACCTGTGCATGCTTGGGTGGAGACCATAGCTAATGTCAGGAGTCTTCTCTCACTCCTTACAACCTGTGTTCATTTGTCTGTGACAGGGCCTCTTACTGAACCCTCTGTTCATCATTCCAGCTAAACTAGCTGCCCAGTGAACCTCCAGGATCTACCTGGAATTGTACTTCAGGACAGGAGTTGCATGTCTACACAGTCACCGTGAGGATGGAAGGATGACTGTTAACATAGGGTCTCACTGTGTAGTTCTGGCTAGTCTTGAAGTCACTATGCAGAGCAGGCTCGCCTTAGACACACAGATTTCCTGACACACTCTAGCATACTGGCTCAGATGTGAGAACAAAACAAATCAAAACATGGAATCTGGGAATCCCAACACAAGACCTCACCCTTGTACAAGTACTTTAGCCATTGATGCATGTCCCCAGTCCATTCAGGGTGTTCTTCATGATTCTGATCCCCTTCCTCACGAGAGAAGCACTTCATTGTGCATCAGGCATTCTGAAAAGCACAGAGACAGGGGAAGAGGAGGGGAGAATCCTCTTTGCCTTATTTAGACCACAGTTAACACATGTCAGATAAATCTACTTAAAGTGCTCTTCTGCTAATTAGTTCATCATTACAAATTTCAGACGGGTGTTTTCTAACTAGTAACTAGAGCTTTTTATTAATTTATCTGAGAGACTCCGTGTGTTTAACATTTAATGAGATTTCAAGCAATCATGCAAAGCCAGACAACATTTTTTTTCAGTTTATTACTTTGGCAAAGAAACAAATCTTTGTTCTTTCTTATGAACTTCTTCTGTGTTTGCACAGAATAAGAGAAATAGATTATGTATTGGACATAATTTGACTGCAAAAGTCCCCTTTAAAGCCATCTCCAGGATGCTTCCCTGTAGATGCCTTAATGGTGGCTAGAGTCCTTAAACCCTTCTCTCTCTCCTTTGACCTTTGTAGATGGTGATAAATTCAGAATGTCTCTTTATTACTTCTACAAAGAGACATTTCTATCTTGAGAAGAATGAGCATGGAAGATAACTGATTCAAAGAGAAAATCTTTCATCAAAATTTGGAACTCTGTCCCAGCAAGGATAACTCAGAAAAACCTGCCAAGCCACAGAAGAATGAGGTTTATTTCTATTAAATCATATATATATGTATATGTATATATATATACATACATATATATATGTATATATATATATATATATGTCATGGATCATGGCATCAGAACACAAAACAAATGTCAGAAATTGCTCAGGCAAAATGTTAAATTGTCAAAAGAAGAGCTTTGCTCAATATGTTTTAACTTCAGGGAAAGGAAACGCATCACCCATCAATGGTCCCTGGTTTCATCTTCACCTGTTAATTATCAGCTCTTGGAGATGTGTCAACAGCTTATGACTGTGGAACATCACTACAGCTCTGTAGCAGACCCTGAAGGCTACAGGCAACAGACAAGTTAGAGTAATTTCAGTCTCCATAGCTTCTAAACTAGCCGCTGTATCTGACTTGTAGCCCTTGGTTGGCAGGAGGACCAGAGCAGCTGTGAATGAGACTTAACACCAAAGTCTAAACTCACCGCAAACAGTATGAGGCACTTTTGTGATTTTTTTTTCTGGTGACTGGACTGCATTCCTCAGGCGTGTGCTTTGTAGATAACAGCATCGTGTCACATTTAAAAGGTTGGGCATGCCTGAAAATGTTACCAGTGACAGCTAATAAATCCTGTGGAATTCTTTCTTTCACCTCTCTACACAGAAACAAACACGTCTTAGTTTTTCTTCTATTGCTGTGATAAAGCTCTCCGATAAAAGAAACTTGAGAGAGAGAAAGTTTAGTTTCAGCTCACAGTTTGAGAAGGACATAAGCCACAATGATGGAGGAGACATGATGGCAGGAAGGAGAGGTATGGTGGCAGAAGCTCTATGCTCAAAGCCACACACAGGAAGTGAGGCCAGGCTTTAAGTGACACACTACATCCAGCAAGGAGTTGTCTCCTATAGATTCCACTATCTTCCCTCAGCACCATCAACTGGGTACCAGGTGTTTAAACATGTAAACCTGTAGGAGACACTCCATATTCAAACCACCATAACAAAAATAAAATCTTAGTATTCAATGAAAATGAGCTTGCTCAGCCCAAAGATCACTTGGATTCCTTTTGAGATTGGTTATCCTCCAAACAGAAGCATCGTATCTGAGAACTTAGGAGAAGATCCCCGAGTCTCTATGGAACTCTAATCTCACACCAGGCTTTCCTATCAGAAATGTAGGAATGAGACTCTAAATCTGTGCTTTACAAGATCTCTTGGTGGTTCTGGTTCTAGCGTAGACTATAGAATCATCCTGTAAGTTGAAAGACCAGGTATACTAGTAAATCTGAAAACCTGACTGTAAAGATGTAGCAGTGGACTTCAATGGCCCATCTCAAAAGACAGTATGGCGAATTTTCCCTCTATGAAAGCAAACAAACAACTTTTTCTCTCTTTGCATGGATACTGAATGATTCATTTACCTGGAACCCATGATGCTTAAATCATGCAAGTGGAGAAGCTTGGTAATAATAAAGTAGAGTATTGTTATTCCTCTCATTGTCTTATGGATATATGTTGTGAATGGAATAAACACTAGCAAGAACAGTCACAAGTGAATTTTTTGTTTCATTTTTTAAAAACCTAAGATGCAGGGTGTGCTGATTTGTATTTGTGTGTAAAGACTTTTTTTTAAATGTAGAAAAGCCTAATTTTCATGGTGACTAGTCCTGGTTTATAAGAAAGATGTAATGCTTCATAGTGATTGGTGTCAGAGTCGAATCATATTTGCTTATTTATTTATATAGTAGATAAAATTCTAGGAAGAGAAGTTGGGCTTTTTACTTACAAGGCAAGCAATATTGTATATGATTATGTATGTGGTATAGAGTAAGTGAATAGAAGGGTAAGATAGATCTCATTAGGAAAGGAAATATTATAGATAGTGGGTGGGTAGGCGCTGGAACATGAAGATCAAGTGAGGAAGGAGAGGGAAGTGAGAGATCAGGGAGGGAACACAAAGAGAGACAGCCAAAGCTAAGGGTCATTTGAGGGTTAGTATGGAAACCTAATACAGTAGAAGCACCCTAAATACATACATACATGAAGGTGATTGAATGAAATCACCAAATAATTCAGGAGACATAGTGCCAACTGAACATCTCTTGTCTTTAAATGAAGCTTTCAATACAGGGACTGGGTGACATCCATTTGAGTTGTTGGCAAAAAGATTCCCATGGGAACACTCAAAGAACTGAAACCCTTGCCAGGACTATAGATTGTTCTCCACAAATGAGAAACATAAACATCAATCCAGCTACAAATCCTTTAATCTACAATGGTGTCCTGCCTGGAAAATATGCTAGTGTAATGGTGTCACAAAGCTTATGGGAGCAACCAACCAGTGTATGCTTTGGCTTAAGAACCACTCCATGAGATAGAACCTACACACAACCACGCTTGGGCGATTGAGAACCTAAAACTAAATAGCTCAGGGACCTAAGGTGAAAGCCAATACTACTGTTCTACTAAAAGAACATAGTAATAAAATAACTCCTAATGATATTCTGCTAATTCATAGAACTGCACCTTGCTCAACTATCATCAGAGAAACTTCCTCCTACAGCATATAGGAGCAAATACAGAGAATCACAGCCAGAGAGTATGCAGAAAGTGAGAGACCTTGGAACACTCAACTTTGAATGTGATGCCTTTACCAAATCCCTCCTCTCAGGGCTGAGAGAACTCTATGGACAAGGGGGTGGAAAGAATTAAAGAGCTACCGAAATGAAAATGGAACATAACAAGAGACACAGGAAATTTAGAGAATCATGCTTTAAAAACCTGTACTCCACAAAATTGGAAAACCTAAAGGAAATGTACAATTTTCTGAATAGTTGCTACAAATCAAAATTAAATCAAGACCAAATAAACAATTTAAATAGACCTATAACTCCTAGAGAAATAGAAGCAGTCATCAAAGTGTCCTGACAGCTGGGCGGTGGTGGCACATGCCTTTAATCCCAGCACTCGGGAGGCAGAGGCAGGCGGATCTCTGTGAGTTCGAGACCAGCCTGGTCTACAAGAGCTAGTTCCAGGACAGGTTCCAAAACCACAGAGAAACCCTGTCTCGAAAAAGCAAAAAAAAAAAAAAAAAAAAAAAAAAGAAAAAAACCAAAAAAGTGTCCTGAACCCCCCCCCCCAAAAAAAAAATCCCAGGGACAGGTGTGATTTCAGTGCATAATTCTACCAGAATTTCAAAGAAGAGCTAATACCAATATTCCTCAAAATGTTCAACACAATAGAAACAGAAGGAAAATTGCCAAACTCTTTTATGAGGCTACAGTGATCCTCCTACCCAAACAAAACAAAGACACAACTATGAAACAGAATTGCAGACCAATCTCACTCATGAACATTGATGCAAAAATCCTCAGTAAAATTCTGGCAAACCAAATCTAAAAACACATCAGAAAAGTCATCTACCATGATCAAGCAGGCTTCATTACAGAGATGCAGGAATGGTCCAACATATGAAAGTCTGTCAATGTAGTCTGACATATAAACAGACTGAAAGAAAAAACATATGATCATTTCATTAAATGCTAAAAAAAAAGCCTTTGACAAAAATCCAATACCCCTTCATGATAAAGGTCTTGCAGAGATCAGGGATACAAGGAACATACAGAAATATAATAAAGGCAATATAAAGCGAGCCATCAACCAACATCAAACTAAGTGGAGAGAAACTCAAAGTAATTCCCCTAGAATCAGGAACAAGACAAGGCTGCCTACTCTCTTAATATATATTCAATATAGTACTCAAAGTTCTAGCTAGAACAATAAGACAACTAAAGGAGATCAAAGGGATACAAATTGGAAAGGAAGAAATCAAACTTTCGCTATTTGCTGATGATATAATAGTATGCATAAAAGACTCCAAAAATTCTACCAGGGAACTTCTATAGCTGATAAACGCTTTCAGTAATGTGGAAGGTTAGAAGATTAACTGAAAGAAATCAGTAGCCCACATATGTACAACTGATAAACAGCCTGAGAAAGAAATCAGCGAAACATCACCTTTCACAATAGCCACAAACAACATACAAAGTCTTGGGGTAACTGGTATCATTCATTATGCAGGTGACTCGAGGTCAGTCCCATTAGGGGAGGTGGGTGACCTGAGGCTACATGGGTCCCCTGGCAGGTGAGAGGCAGACAGTTATACCATGAAGAGAGAGCTTGGGTATAGAGTTTATTTAATGGGTAAGGGGATTATGGAGGAAAGAGGTAAAAATAGAGAGATAGAGAGATTAGATAGCAAGGTAGGTAGATAGCTAGGTAGGTAGGTAGATAGATAGATAGATAGATAGATAGATAGATAGATAGATAGATAGATAGATGAAAAGAAGGGAAAGATGGGAGGGAGGCAGTAGTTACCTCTTCAGAAGAGGGACAGTCAGAGCTATAGCTGGCTGGGAAGGAGGCAGGAGATCTGCTTGCCTCAGTGTTGGGGGAGAGGGGAAAATTGGGAGTGGGTGGAGCTTTTCTCTTAAAGGGATAGGGTATCCAGGTACAGGCCATCAGATTACAATATTCCTGATTTCTCTTATAATAATAATAAAAAAAACCAGGAAGTTAGGCATGACAGGTTGAGGGGATAGGGGTGGTGAGTTCTCAAGACTGCTTCCTGCTTATTTATGGGCACTGAGTCTTTTATAGGAGACACAAGAAAGCTGGGTGCTGGTCACATCCTGGGGTAGCTGGTCATTTTGGTCCTGTCCAGGATTTGTGGTGTGAAACTGTTCAGTGTCTCTTGGACCTGGCAAAAGCAGAGAACAAAGTTAAGTTTGGGAAGAAAATAATTTTTTTCAGGACCAGGGAATTGAGAGGGGGTGTATCTGACCTGTTTAAAGTGATTCCTTCACTTCGGGTCCCTGGAACGTACAAGTTTGTAAAACATAAGTTTTAAACAGCAGCATATTTATGTCAGATGACTGTATTTTTTTTGTTTGTTTTTTTGGTTTTTTGAGACAGGGTTTCCCTGTGGCTTTGGAGCCTGTCCTGGAACTAGCTCTGTAGACCAGGCTGGTCTCGAACTCACAGAGATCCGCCTGCCTCTGCCTCCCGAGTGCTGGGATTAAAGGCATGCGCCACCATCGCCCGGCCAGATGACTGTAACAGATGTTTTTGTACAATGAAAAGTATCTTTAGAGAATGACCAATGAAAAGCATGAAAGGCAGTGTGAGAGAGAAATTTGTTAACTTGTGTTTGTCCTCACACCTTAATAACGTGCAGGTACACACCTTAATAACTTGCATTTTTATATCTTAAAACACCTTTTATTTAGAACATGTTAAGAAGTTGTACCGAAATTTGGTGAGATTGTCCTTTTACTCTGGCAAAACCTCTCTGTTAAACTGCACCAGGGATCTTTGAGATGGATAACATTTTACTTGAGTTATTGATTAAAAAACAACAGAGAACTTACTCTATTGGCTGCCTAGAGCCACTCCTTAGGGTCCTCCATCGTCGTTGAGGGCAGGGGCATCAGCACTGCATTTGCCTTCTGCTGTTTAGCGCAGGACCTGCCGAGTTTTAGAAGATCCTGCGGGATAGGAACTTTGTAGGAAGACAAGCCTACCTTGTCCTGAGCAGCTAGGCAGTCTATTCCATTTGAATCTTTGTCCATGTCTGGGGATCTTCAGGAGTTTTGATGAAAGGCAGTTCTACCCAATGATTAGTGCTTTCACTTGATGAAGCAAATTGCAGATGGATGTTGTTCTCTGTCCATCTGCCTTCTTTGGAGAAAACACAGTGCTGCTGCTAAGAGCCAACCTGTCTCTCTGTTAAGAAAAGTCTTTTAAAAATTAAACATTTAAACGCTCAAATTCCCAGATCTCTGAGCAGTTAAGGGCTGTTTATCAGGTATAGATTTGTTATGATTACAGTATAGAATCTGCCTGGAGAGTGGAGTCCAAGCTTAACTGTCTTGGTTTTTTAACTTAACAGGTGAGATTTATACTTGTGAATGAAAAAGAAGAAAAAGCTGTTTGCAATAGGAGCTTAATGGTAGAACTGACAATAGTTGAGAACAGCTTATAGGAAAAGCTGTAGGTTAGCTTTAAAACATTTCTTAACAGTAAGTACATGTACAGTTACACATAGTTGAATTTAAGTTTTATGCATATATACACACAGAGTTAAAGCTAACTTATGTTCATACATAAAGTTAACTGAAAAGTAACATGCATGCACACACACATATATTGAACAGGAGTTGATTGAGGTGGATGCTGTGGTTGGCCCTACCAAAAGCATGCCACTGTGCAAAACACACATATAAGAGGAACTGAGACACAAAATAGTAAACTGTGAGACTAGGCAAGGAATACCTCAGTAAAGATGGCAACTTGGTTACCTGACCTGTTCTTAGTCAAGATGGTGATGAGGTCATTTGATCTATCCTTAGTCAAGATGGTGGTGGTCACATGTTGCACAGATAAACCATGTTTTCAGAGCTGTGGCATAAATTTTAAGCAGATGCAAATAACAAGAGAGACATAGAGGCCATGTAGAACATACATTTAAAATAGAATCACATCCATGTGGCCACACCATTCACACATTTTTTCATACATGGAGTAGACAGGAAAATTACTCAGTATTGTCCGCTGCTGCACCACTAACCACCATGGGGAGCAAGGACTGGAATGGAAAACAGTCACCTCGCAGATACAACTAGTCTTGCTGGCTCCTGCTGGACCAGCAGTAGCGGTGGTAGAAACAGAATAGAAGGAATTGGAGCAACAAAAGGAATATTTACAGTCAATGTGGGGGTGGGGCTGACCAGTGAAAGGAAAACCAGACAGGAGTAAGGTGCCAGCAGGACACTGGCAATGCAGAACATGATTTGGATAGAAACTTTTTAATCTGCCTGTTTGCTGATAGAAATGAGAAAGCGGCCACTTTAGGTTGTTATTTAAGGGGTACATAGACCACATGTTAGTGCAAAGGCGAGTAAGGTTAAGAATCTGTAATGAAGGCAGAGGTTTTAGGGTCCGTAAAAGACATTCCATGGGGTTGACTGGATTGATAGTTTTAGGAAGTTTATTCCCCATGGCCAAGAGTGTGAGAGACGCAAAACACAGTGGCTATGTATTTGCGAACATCTTTGAGATAGGATGAGATAGGACAGGTCAGTTTGAGTTTCTTCAGCACAGGAGTTAAGAACCAGGCAGGACCACTCTGAGTGTCCTGAGATGAGGACAGCAGTCCTAGATGAGACAAGGACAACAGTCTGAGACAAGATGAAGATAAGAGTCTCAGACGAGAAACCAGATCTTGGTCCTCAGCCATGGGGTCAGCAGAGATGAATGCCAATGAAAGCTGACTTGGGGAAGGGGACCTTACCATTTAGTTGGCAGGTATAGTGATGGAGCAGGCACAAGAAGTGGAAAATGGTCCAAGTCCAGGGTCTCCACATGCCCTCAGCCAGCCTGCCTGCCTGAGGGTGGGAGGGAACGTGGCTGAGTCAGGTACCAAGGTTATCATTCATAACACAGGTGACCCAGCGCCAGTTCCATAAGGTGCAGTGCTGGGTGATCTAAGGCCATGCAGGTCTTCTGGTGGGTGGGAGACCATGGTGAGTAAGAGACGGATACAGCATGCAGAGAGAGCTTGGGTATAGAGTATATTTAATGGATAAGGGGATTATGAAGGAAAGAGGTAAATAAATAATAAATCTCCTGTGTTCTAGAGATGATGATGATGATAGATAGATAGGTAGATAGATAGACAGACAGACAGACAGACAGATAGACAGACAGACAGAGGGAATAAAGGAGGAAGAGGTGAGGGAGTCAATAGTTACCGTCTTAGAAGAGGGACAGACACAGAGAGAGCTGGCTTGGGAAGAGGCAGAAGATCTACTTGTCTCAGCAGTGGGGGTAAGGGGTGGGGAAGGGACTGGGGAGATTTGGAGTGGGTAGGGCTTGTCTCCTAAAGGGAAAGGGTTCCCAGGGGACAGACCAGGCCAGCAGATTGCAACAGTAACTCTAACCAAACAAGTAAAAGACCTCTATGACAAGAACTTTATGTGTTTGGGAAGGTCATGTTTTAGGAACTGTTCTCTTACATGCTTAAGATTCTTAATTTTCCTTCAGAGCCACAGATATGTTTGTCTTAGCACATTTGGTTTGCTATATCAAAATGTCCCAAACTTGTTGGCTTATAAGCCATAGAAACTTATTTCTCATAGTTTAAACACCTGGAAAGATCATTATCAAGGTACTGGCAGATTCAATGTCTGTTGAGGACTTCTTCTTGTGTTCTAGAAGATTCATGACAACTGCATCTTCAGGTATTGAAAGAGAAAATGCAGCTCCAACAAACTTTTTATGAGGTCTCTCATCTCATTCTAGGGGCTCTGCCTTCACAGGGTAATCACGTGCATAATATCATCATTTTCATTGGTGATTAAATTTTCAATTTATGCTTTCCAAGGAAATGAAAATGTTCAGACCAAAGCAAGGTTCAAAACCTTGACCCTAGCTTCACTGTGGGCAGAGGTTGCTAGGAGTGCTCTCTAGGTTTTTGTTTGTTGTTGTTGCTTGGTTTTTGTTTTTCAAGATGAGGTTTCTCTCTGTTGCCATGATTGTCTTAGAACTCCCTCTATAGACCAGGCTGGTCTTGAACTCAGAGATTTACCTGACTCTACCTCTTGAGTGCACTACCACTGCCAGGCAAAGTGTTCTCTCTGTTCCTATTCTCAGAACAATTCTTTGACACAGACGAACAGCCAATGCTATCCATATTGAGCAGCCCTGAAATAGTTGTATTTTGTTCAATTTACTTGGTTCATACATTCTCATAACAATAAATCTTACTTAGAAACTTTTTAAAAAGTCAAGTGCTTTAGAGGAAAGTTTCTTGTAGAAAAAAATCAGATGCAGAACACAAAGTGAAGCCAAAGTATAATAAAATTTATGTAGTCTTGTTATGTAATGTATTCTACTAGTAATGAACAAAGAAGTAGTCAGAGAATTGCCACAGGGAAATAAATAAAATGGAATGATATTTGAATAGCTGCAGAAGACAAAATACATTAATAGGAACATCAAGAAAAATGCTTTCTTCTAGAAAGAATGTTTTATAAACTTAGGAATATTTTTTCACCTACAAGAGTCTAAAGTAACTTATACTACATTAATGGATTACCAACCCTTCAGTGTATCAGATTCCAGAATGAGGATAAGTTATGGAAAAGTATATTTGCTCTTTTAGATAAGCAGAAATTCCATACCCCATCACAAGAGTACCTTGGTTCTGCCTTTTACTATTATTCTCGAGCAATTATATATCAATTTGACTAGAGAAACATGGAAAATTCATACTATATTTCTTCGATGATAGAATGCCATAGTAGCAACATTGGTTAAAAAATTCATGCATGCAACACATAATTTTTTAGTTAACTTTGTTTCCAACTTGATGCTTCTATTCGACTAGATCTTCAGAAAAACAATCCCAAACTCAGTATCAGTTGTTTCTAGAGTTTCCTCTTTGACCTCAAATTGCTCGAGAACTCTATAATGCTAACCATTTGTCTCAAGAGAATGGGAGAAGTCTGGGGAAAGTGTCAACAAATGTGTCTATTGCTAAGTCAGCTCACCATTTCTGCTGATTGGTTTTCAGCTTTCTTGTTGCCTTTGGTTTGGTTAAGCTGTGTGTATGAAGTGGAAATACCTATCTGAAATCAGTACGAAAAGTGCTACACAGTTTCCAAAAAAGAGAATAGTGCCATTTGTGACCCAAATCTAGAATTTTCCACCATTTTCTGTTGTTGTTATATGAATTCTACTCATTTCCCTCCGTCTGTTTGCTTCCATATGTCCACTTCCAAATCCTTCAGTGGCTGGGGGAAATTAGAATTTGGATTACTTGTAGACTATTTTTAGTTTTCTCTCTGTCACATCCCTCCCCTGAGGGAGGCCTTAGATTAATACTTTCTCTCTTTGAATAGGAAGAAGGAAATGCAACATGATACAATGAGAAACATAATTATTTTTTAGTAGATTATGAATGGCTAAAGAAATTGTTTAGCAGTTAATGTGCATTGCTCTGTCAGAGGACCCAAGTTTCACTCCCCATATCTATTAGCTCCAGTCCCCCCTCAGGGGATCTTATGCCTTTTCTGGATCTCTCTCTCTCTCTCTCTCTCTCTCTCTCTCTCTCTCTCTCTCTCTCTCTCTCTCTCACAGACACACACACACACCTAAAAATAAAATAATTCTTTAAAAAAAAAGACTCAGGGCAAATGGTAGTTCCAAGGACTTACTTGAGAAATGGAATGTGCAGTTGCCATGGATTTGTTTACCAGCTATAGGGATGGAGAATGTGACAGCCCATCAAAGAATGGTGGTTCTAGAGACAGTTGCATGGTAGAATCATGCAGGGACCATTCACACACAGACACATTAACTACAATCTAATTAAATCAAAATATCTGGACAATTGGACTCAGAAAATTAGTGTGATTAAGAAAAAAAGCCTAGGGTGATTCTGAGTAACAGACATGATTAAGAACCAGTGCCTTTGAGCCTTGCCTACCCAAGTATAGTCCCAAAGTAATGGTTTCATGTCTTTTTTTGTTTGTTTGTTTGTTTTTTGAGACAGGGTTTCTCTGTAGCTTTGGAGCCTGTCCTGGAACTAGCTCTTGTAGACCAGGCTGGCCTCATACTCACAGAGATCCTCCTGCCTCTACCTCCCGAGTGCTGGGATTAAAGACGTGTGCCACCTGTTTCCTGTCTTGAGAGTTTAAGAAATGAGGACTCCGAGGGCCTAGCTCAGCCCCTGTTTGATTGGTGTTGATGGAAGCAACATTAAAATTGGAAGAAAGAAGATAGGCATCTCCAAAACCATATTGTTCTTTAATCAGATCATCTGAAGGACAACTCAAGTGGAAGCAGTGTATATGTATGAAGATGGACGCTACACAGCAATCCCACACTAGCTCAGAATTGAATAGAATAAAGGATTATTTATTTAGGGGTGGACTCATACAGATCACAATCCTCTCTACACAAACTGGGAGCAGGAACTGAATCCAGCAGCCAGGAGTGAGAGTGTTCCAGCTTCACAGCTTTTATAGTACAAGAGACCATGCCCAAGTGGGCTGGTATCTTAAAGGCTATTGGCTGAAGGAGTTCCCACAGCATATGTGGGGTTTCATAGGAGGAAAAACAGGGACACTGGAGATGGAAGATTCCACCTGGACTTATTTCCTGTGAATTCTCAAAATGGTAGCTACCAGAGGGTATCAAGTCAACCCACCTGAGGCCATTAACCCCTCAGACACAGATATCCTTAATCTTCATTCCTCTTTTAAGGAGGGTGATTCTGACAGGCACAGCTCAACCTGGGCAGGTGGAAGACACCCAGCAGAGGAGCAAATATATGGTGGAGAAATGGGAGTGAAAGCAAAGTGAAGCTGTGGTTCAAGTGTTGTGGAGAGAGGCAGAACGAAAAACTCAAAGGCAGCCAGGAACAGGCTGATGTGTGTGGCCTGTGCTGCCACAAGGGGCCATGGTGATGTCTGGTTTAAGCGGCTGCTGAGGGTCATGTTTGGGAATCCAAAGTCTGTGTTGCTGTCTGTGGTCCTTGTTGCCACCAAAGGCCACACATGTGCCCGGGGTATCGAATACTACATGTGGCCATGTTGGTTTCTGAGGGACATGGCTGCCAGGGCCATGCAGATCTGGGTTACCTGTGCTGTCATCTGGAAACATGGTGTTGTCCAGCTTGGGCTGTCAAAGGGTCATGTCTGGGTTATGGCCTTACTTCAGCAAGGATTAGTATTGATGTCCATGGATCATGTTACCACAGGGAGGTGGGACATTGGAGGAACATGTAAATTGTAGGTATTGAAATCCAAGGCCATGCTGAGTCAGCCCTGCCCTTCACTGGCCTTGGGATATCTGGACCTGACCTCATAGGAGATCTCCCCCATCTCCACACTCAGAGAGCTAGCCGCATCCCTCACCACAGATATGAGAACACTGACCCCAATGGTATGGGTGCAGGACAGCTGGTCCCACCCCTCATCCAGGAGTCCCTGTAGAGGCCCGAACTGACCAACTCAGTTATCACTCAGGCCCACATCCAATGCTTTGAGTTGGCCAATCCCAACATCCATCCCCTCAATGCCCTGCAAGAGCACGTGAAGGGACTGGTCCTATCGAACCATAGCCTAAGGATCTCCTTGACTCTGGGAACAGCAGGATATCCAAGAGGAGTTTTGGTGAAAGTCCAGTATTGATGGTATATCAGAAGTCAAAGTTAAACCAGTTTAACAACTCATTGCAATGAACATTTGCAAATAAAGCTGTTGGAACAAAGGGGTATACTGCGTGACTCATCACAGCTCCCAATGCCACTAAAATGATTGAAGAGTTGATGGAGAGACAGGAAAGACAGAGGATTAAAGTGGGTTTTTTCTTGATATTTTTATTTATTTATTTTTAATTTTCTTTTGGTGAAGCACTGAAAGGGTGAAGGGTACATATGGAGGGACTGAGAAATGAGTGGAATTTGGGAGCATGATGGGAAATTCACAAAAAAATCAATAAAAATTACGTTTAAAAGGAAGGTGGTGATTCTTAGGAACATTCAAAGTTGAAAAAGTGAGGATGGAGGGCCGTATCTTTCCTTGTCACTGACTTATGACTGTGTTTTAGTATAAACTCCAAATGAAAGGTTGAAAGAATACATAAACCCTTGAATGGTTAGAGATATTCTGTGGCACAAAATATCCAGAATTGTCAAACTTTAAGGGTTTTCCTGGATACCACCCATTCCTCCTTATATTTGCTATATCTTTTTGTGTCAATGTGTATGTATGTGTACTTTTGTGGTGTGTGTGGATGTATATGTTTACATGTGTGTGCTGGGAGGAGATGAGGGAGTGTTCTAGGTCATACGCGTGTATTTAGGAGACTAGAGGTTGACTTTGGAATGTCTTCCTTATTAGTCTCTTTATCTTGACAGTGTCCCTCTCTAAATTTGAAGCTCACCATGTTGACTAGACTGTGTGGCCAGTGATCCCTTGAGTTCTGGCCCTAGCCCTGGGATTGCAAGCATGCCCCATCATTCCTGACTTTTCTCTGTGTATTGGGATCTGAACTCTGGTACTCATGCTTGCAAAACAAATGCTTTACCCACTGAGCCATCTCCCAAGCCCCTCATGGAGGATCTCAAACTGCAGCCATTCAGGTGTAATGGCTTGTTCGGAACAAAAAACATCAGCATCTGCAACCCTAGGGATGAGATAAGAAAGCTCAAGTATCTCAGTTGTCATAGCCACTTTACAGTCTATCTCAGTGTTTGTTCACATCCCCAGGACTTTACAGTATAGATCACTCTGTATTCATCTTCACATTAAGTTTTAACTTATTGCCTCATAGATGAAACAGGTTTTGAGTCTAGTGATATAATTTCTTTTGGAAAGAATAGTAAGTATCAAAATGGGATTTCTGCCAGGACTCTCATCCTAGTCCCAGGCTAGTTATTCTTCCACGATTCTTGGGTGTTTTGGAATTGACGAATTTCAATTGACACATCATTCTTTTCCCTTTTAATGAAGTGAAAGTATCTGAAGTAGAGAAGATAATTTTAGGATGCTGAGACTGCAGTAAATAATGTGTAATTAACAAAGGATTATTTCATTAAAAACATTGAAAATTTATCTAGTAGTGGATGCCTTTAGTCCTAGCACTTGAGCAGCAGAGACGGGGCAGATCTCTGTAAGTTTGAGGCCAGCTTCGTCTACATAGAGAGTTCTAAGCCAGCCAGGGCTACACAGTGAGACCTTGTCTCAAAACCAAAAACAATAAATGAATAAATGAATAAATAAATAAATACATAAATAGAATCAGCAACAAGAAAAAATAACCTTTCAATTTAACTTTCTGGACAAGACAGGTATTTTGTTTTTTAAGAGGGCAGGACATTTGACAGGGGAAGAGTTGTTTGGAAGCTAGGAGGCTATCATATAAAATAAATGAGATTTAAAACCCTGATGTGGATAAACTGGAGTAGCCATCCTGACACCGTAGGAAGAACCTAGAATGTTTGAAAGAGAATATTGAGCAATGCCAATTAATGCCACAGAGCAACACTACAAAGGTTTACGTACTTAGCAGTCAGAGGATATGCACAGAAGTGTTGTTCCCAATTGTGTCACATATTCTCCAGAGTGGAAAAGGACAGAGAAATACATTGCCAGATCGGACATCATTAGAATATCATTTGTTAAACTGCTTCATACAGATAATTAACCTTAGGGCACAGCCTTGTGCCTTTTCTATACCAAGTAGTGTGCGAGCAATCCTTTTGCTTTCTCCAGTTTTTTCACTTCAGTTATAGACCCCGTTTCCTTTGAAGTTCACTGCCTTTGACAACTTTATATATCACTTGATTATTAACCTAGCACAGAGAATGTGGCAGAAAGATATGGGTCCCTGGGTCGTTCGTTAATTTCTACTGTGCAGCCTGAGCAAATTTAAATCCTCTCCTGGGGAGTCTTCTTGGTTCTCAGTGTCACCTCGACAATTTAATGAGAATATAAAAAAACATGAAACCTTTTAAGTTTTCAGAACACAAGTATGTCATAAGATAACACACTGTCCCAAAGTGCCTTAAATCTCCTTCCTGCTTAGCTTTGTAAAATGCACTCTGCTTTTCGCCACACCAAAATGTTGACAACCTCACAGAATCTTAGTTTTGCTCCAGGAGGCCTGCTCTAGCATTGGGGGTAACTCCATGGTGTACAACTTTAAGTTGTGTATGCCTTGAGGATTACACTTTCTGCTTTTGATTCATCACCATGAGGCAAGCATTTTTGTTGGCTTTCCTATGTATTAGAGGTTTATTCATTTCAAATTCACAAATAATTCATGAAGCCTCATGAATATGCATATTCTCTCTTATGTGGTTAAAACATTATTAATCACCTTTTCCTAGGAGTAATAGACTACATTAAGTGCGATTTAGAAGGAATAACGGATTAGAAAGTTCAGGATTTGCAAAAAGTAATGTCTGTCTTTCTGGGTTGTTTTAGGGAATGCACTCCAGAGTAGAGGTCATCTAGCATTTGTTATGCCCCGTGTTATTTAAGTCATCGTTTTCCCACTGATATCTGTTGTTCTGTGTAAATAACAAAACCAAAGATGTAAAATGGACGAATAATTAAGCCTAGGAGAAAAAATGCACAAGGAAAGTATGGTATTATTTATACATATGCTTGTAGCATCTAAAGTTCTTATTGGAGGCTGCTTGTTCGTTCCCGGCTACCCAGACTCAAAATAACCACTCAAAAACTATATTATTATATCTCTGTTTGGCCAGTTACTTAAGTGTACTGTTAGCTAGCTTTTATATATTTGGTTAACTCATTTTTATTAATCTGTGTATTGCCACGTGGCTGTGGCTTACTGGCAAGGTTTTGTCTGGCAGCTTGCGTCTTTCTCCTCTGGTGGCTTCCACACTTCTCCCGACTCCTTCTTTCTCCCAGCATTTACTTTAGTTTTGTCTCCTAGCTCTACCCTGTCCTATCACAGGCCAAGACAGTTTCTTTATTCATTAACCAATAAAAACAACACATATATAAAAGGACTTTCCACATCATAATGTAGCCTACTATCTTCTAAAGAAGCTATATTTACTGGAAAAATCATTGTGCTTCTATATGAAATACACACCTGGAACTAAAACTTTATTATTACAGTTGTGAAGGCTATCTGTCTTAGTACCTATAATTATTCCACAAAACTCTTACCTAGGAGTAAAGATTTAATAACATCTCGTAAAAGGAATGAAATTTGTTTTTCTTTTGTTTTGTTGAAATTTGTTTTCTGATTAGCTATTCAAAGTTGAAAGGGTAAATGTGACTTTTATTACTTTGATTGCTATTAACCTTAAAGAGACCCACATAAATACACATTGCTGCACATAAGCAGCTGTATAAATGGCTTTGTAAGACGTATATTGGGCTTTAGTGTTCAGGAGAACAGGAAATATTTTCATTGAAACATATTTATAACCTTACCTGTTACCTTCTCAAAAACTACCAAATTATCAGTTTTTATCCAGTGGTAAGGCAATGTGGTCATGTTATCTATTTTTTTTTTAAAATCCAATACCAGTTTGCATGTTCGCTCAGCTGCTACTCACTAATTGGCCAGAGCAAAAGTGGAAGACTCACAGCACTTGTTATTGCTATGAGAGTTTCCCAACTTCAGTTGCTGAGCCTTCCCTCTTGTTTTTAACAGGGAAAAGAAATTTTCCCAGCACGGAAACCTTCTTTCAGTAACTAATAAGAAGTCTGAAGCAGAATTGCTGCCTGAAGACTTCACAAGGCTGAAACTCTTAGGATTCTTCAAAGGGTGTCATAAATAGAACCATTTGAATTTTGTTTAGGTAACTAGAGAAATAAGGACAGTTTGGGGATAAATACACTCTTACCACGTTCTTTGACTTCCTTCCCTCCTCCCTCTCTCTCTTTCAATCCTTCTTTGTAAATTTCTCAGGAAATTATCAAAGGATTTACACCTAAAAAATTATTGCCCAATAGAAGCCTTTAAGATTTTTTTTTTTTACCCCTCTGGAATCCTCCATGTTCTAGGAAATAAGCCAGTAGCTAACATTTTTAGAAAGTTTCCATAAAGGGTCTATTATAGAGGGTTTTAAACTTATGGTGACTCCCTATTTCATCTGCTTGGAACCCTGAGTTTAGGAGGGGGATAAACAGCTTTGGTGGTTATATTTAAAATATAAAATGGAAACATACCAGGTAATGTTTTAAGATATCATTTTAGATCTGGGGAGGGAGCAATGTCACTGATGGGAAAGAAAAAAGCTCTCATCACTTAGGAGGTTGTTATTAAACATGTAATAACAGTAGAGGTGTTCAACCGACTGGGTCATTAACAGCAACGTGACCCGTAATTCTGTTGCTTGGAACAGATACATTACAGGGATTCAGTATTACAGGGATTCAGTATTAGATTATTGAGCCATTTGCTTAAAGGGAAAGGTACCAAATGTATTCTCGCTTTGTATTGGTACATCTAAACTGTAGACGCCTCAACATCTTCAATTCGCTTACAAAAGTTTGTGAATTAGCAGAAGAAATTCCCCACGATTTGAGGCTGAATTAATCTTTGATGAAACAAGCAACTCTTGTCTTTAAAATAAATTGCAATAAAAGGTTTTGTGTTTTATTTTCTCAGAGATGATTTTTATAAAATTGAAGTGATTTGCTTATTAACTGTTGCTAACCCTTATTGCTCAATGATTTCTAGTTCACTTTCAATACACTTCCCATCCCACCCCACTCTCACTTAGGGGAAGAATTTAGTTTTTTTTTTTTGTTATTTTTATAATCAGTGCAGGAAAAAAAATCTGATGTGGTTATAACTCCAGTTCCTCACAGTATTACAAAAGCCCTAGTTTCCTATCCTAATCTTGAGGCCTTTGAAAATGGCAGTTTTCAAGAATCAACCAACATCTCTAAGAAAGTCTCTGTGTAGTTTTGCTAAATTGATTTATATTTCTTAAGAGATGCCTTTAATTTTGCTTAAGTACAACTTAGAATTTAAGTAGAGTTTTCTGGAATATTTGGGTGTCTTGACTAATATAGTTTCCTACAATGAAGAAAGTTCTGGAATACAGAAGAATATACTCATTTTTCAGAAGCCTAACCTATATTCCTACCTAGTCTCTGTGTTCCCATAGCATCCTACAGAATCTGTCACTCAGCATAATCCTATCTATTTCCTTTTGTCTCATTAAACTTCTGGAATTCCTTCTGTCCTATCACACTATTAACAATTAAAGAAGATGATTTGAAAATTGTCCTTTTCATTTTTGATACTTCCTATGATTATGGAAAACCAGTGTTCCTCTGAAAACCTCCAGCATCGCTCAGATCATAGGATGAGGATGTTCATCAGCATTGAGCCCGCTGCTCCTCTTCCCCCTGACTCCTTGGCTAGGATGCATGCCAGCTCCTGAGAGATAGAGCAGACTGGGAAGAGAATCAAGTTTGCCTTTCTGCCTGTTGATTCATTCTTGGGTTTTTGTTTTGTTTTTTGGTTTTTTTTTGTTGTTGTTGTTTTTGCTCCTATTCTCCCAGTCAGCTTGTTCATTTACTCTCTTGTCCACTCTGTTCAATTAATCTCTTGTAAGCCTGTTGGCAAGAATTGCAGAAAGACACAAAAATCTACCATCTGAATCCAAGCGAATAATGAAACAATATCTGCTTTGGCAGAATAACTAAAAGTGTTGAAGAACTTTTTAAAAAGGCCACATCTAAAAATATCAAGAGAGTTTAGTAACTGACCTAAGTTAATGACCGTTGGGGATGTCATGTACCTTCGGGTGCCTAACAAAACCTCTAGGTTATTATGCTAAATATTATGGGGAAAGAAGGAAGGAAATAAATAATCTCAATGTTGTGTGGGAAGGAATGAGAGGTTGAGCAAGTAGCAGAGGACAGAATTGGGATTGGGGTTGAATTTGTTCAAATATTTGAAAACTGAATAAAACTTTAAAAACTATTACATAATATTGTAGTTTGGGAAACTAACATGGATTTTGTGACTATTGATTTTAGGAACCAATTTTAAGTGACTCACATGGATAATTGTGATTTGCCTGAAACAAAACATTGCTTAGCACCTGGCTTGGTCTACACCACATACTGTATCCTTTACCTGAATGTCACAATGCTGTCTGTTCCTATGTGTTGTATAATCCTGGTACAAGTGAGAACTGTTACCAGTCTTGGAACCTAGCTTTCTTGAACGTTCATCCTTATACCTAAAACACGAAGTTCTGCCTCCACACTCCTATTATAGCTCTGTGAAGATTCCTACAGGGTGGACCATGAGTCTATTTTGCATGAATGGAGACAGTTTTTGTTGGGTTGTCCTAATCAGAGTCATGTACACCCACATGGAGAATCAGTCACGAAATCTGCCTTCCCTGTGTGCTCCCTCCCTCCCATAGAGCTTCTTGAAGCCCTTCTCTCCCCTAGAAAGCATATAACCTCCTCACTTGTGCTAAAATTGTCTTCATACTTAATAGCATATAATTTCAAATTACAAATGCACATGCACGAAGGCTGTCCTCATTCAGTATGAGATTATAGACATGTTTTTAGCATTTGCTTTTCTTAGTCACAAATACCTCATAGACAGTCTTCAAGCCAACAGGTATAATTCTGACTTATTTCCTAAGTTGATGTTAATGGTTCATGGAATGGAGATGCTACCTTCACTTTGCATGATGCTTCAACCAATAAAATTCCCATGCAGGGTTTAGGAGATAACTCAGACAGTAAAAGGCTCACCCCGTAAAAGGAAGTTCCCAATTCAATCTTCTGGGACCCATATAAAAAGCCAGATAAGTGCTGTTTGTGGTGCTTGGAACCTCAGGATAAAGAGGTCTCTCCGAGTGATCGCAGGGGCTTGCTGAACAGCAAGAGTAAGCAAACTGATTATATGAGTTCTAGGTCCAGATAGAGACATCACCTAAAAAGAAACCTAGAGGGCAGTTGAAGAAGGTGCTTAAGGATACTGGTGAGATGGCTCAGTGCTTAAAGGGGCTTGATGCTCTTTCAGAGGACTTGAGTTCAGATCATAGGATCTGCATTGAAAGTAACGCAATGGTTTGTCACTTCAACTCCAGGGGTGTTTCAGTGCCTCTTCTGACCTCCTGAGGCTCCTGCACACACATGGTATACACATACACATAAGTAAACAGAAAGCAAATTGGAAAAGGAGATAACTCCCAATGCTAGCCTTGAGCCTCCATGATATACACGAGCAAGCAAGCGGGGGTGTGTGCCCCAATTTGGAAAGATTAATTGTGTTTTATAGCTACAGTCCTAGTAGGTGGAGGTTGAAATGCTATACTGATTTTTAATTTTTTCTGAAACAATGCCCTATTATATCATGAAAACTCTGTAACCAACTCCAGTTTTCTTCTTGTCTTCTAAAGACATTCTCTACTTGTGTTCTCTCTAACAGTATGTGCAACCATCTCCTTCAAAGGTGTGGTTGTTTTCTGGAGGTAAAATGGGAAACCACTGTTACTTTAATTTCTCATTTTCTGAATTATCAATAAGTTTGAGCACATTTCTTTTCATTTTTTCAAACACATTTATATATTTAGTGTGTGTGTGTGTGTGTGTGTGTGTGTGTGTGTGTGTGTGTTCATGGTATTCTGTTCAACAATGCTCTTCTTTTTTATATATTTATTTATTATGTATACACTATTCTGTCTGCGTGTATGCCTGCAGGCCAGAAGAGGGCACCAGACCCCATTAGAGATGGTAGTGAGCCACCATGTGGTTGCTGGGAATTGAACTTGGGACCTTTGGAAGAGCAGGCAATGCTCTTAACTACTGAGCCATTTCTCCAGCCCCCAACAATGCTCTTCTTCCACCATGTGGATTCCAGACATTCATTGCAGTCTCAAGGCTTGGCAGTATGTATCTTTACCCACTTAGCCATAGTTCGAGTTCCAAGAAAATATTTTTTGATCTTTACTCATATTCCTTCCCCTTTTATTGGATTTCTGTGCATTTCCTGCCAATATATAAAGCTTTTCAATTTTAAATGAAAAACATAAATATCAAAAATGTTCAGTTTTTCAAAACACATTTACATTAGGTCAGTCATGACATGTTTCTGCCTTTTTGTGCAAATAGATTTTATATAATAGAAATAAATACTAATTAAGTTATCCTTAATGAGGTGGGGGGGTAAATATGCACTTATTTGTCTGTAGCTGTATGTGTATGTAGATGCCAGAGGCCAGCCTTGGCTGTTCTTTAGACACTGGCCACCTTGATTTTCTGAGACAAGGTCTCTCACTGGAAATGTGGACCCACTGATTAGGCTAGGCAAGCTGGCCAGAGAGTCCTAGATTTCTGCCTTCCAGAAATTGAGATTACAAACAGGTTCTGCCACGCTCAGTCCTTTTTTATGTGGATTTTGGGGATCAAACTGAGGTCCTTATGCTTGCCTGGCAAGAATTCTACCCAAGCTACTTTCTAGCCTGAGGCTTAAATTTTAACCCAAACATAAACTTGGCAAATTTGGAAGAAATTAAGTGTTGCTTTAACCATCTAGTCTCAGGCTATGTTTAGATCCCAAAGGCATAGAATACCTTTATACTGTCTTGTGATTTGTTGTTTAAGAATTATTAGTTAAATATAAATTCACTATAAAATATGGAAAAATTCAGTGTAGAATATGGGAAACTATTTTATCGTTTGAAATTTCCTCTCTCTATTTTATAGGCCATAAACCTTTTTTTCCTATCCATTATTTTAAAATTTCTGTTCCAAATTTATTTCACTTGCTCTATATTTCCTTTCACCATATGGAGCTTGAAGATATTTTATAAGTGAAATTTCTCTTATGTTTTATTTATACACACTGGCTTCCAATTTGCCTCTGAAGTTTCCTTTCACTTCACCACCAAACTACTGGACTTCTTTTTAAAATTGATTTTGTCTTCTACATTTGAATCATATATATCCAAATCACATGCTTTGGCAGGTGGTTTTATACTTTTTTACATTTTTTTCATAAATAGCTAAGTTCCTAAATACTTTATAGTATTTTCCAATAAATATAATTTCTATTGTTAATGTGCTTCATATTCTCTTATATTTTAGATTCCTTTACTTATCTTTGGTGTTTCATCCAATGACACATTTATCCAATTACTGGGTATTCAGGTTAGCCTCTGACATTAAGGCATGGTCTTCTTCATTATGGCCACTGTTCTTTACTTTGTTCTTACTCTTCAGTAGTATTTTTTAGGGTGAACTTTAAAATATATTTATAAAATTTAGCTTGATTTCTTGTTGGCTTTACAATTAGAACTGCATAGAATTTGTATTAATTTAAGAAGAGCAGGGTTTATGAGAGTAAGTGATATGTGTTTGTATTTGCTCAGATTCCATTTTATGCCCCTAAATAAACTTTATTTGTTCTTGTGTTGTTTTTGGTTCTTATTTCTTTCTTACTGCATTTACTTCTAAGTATTTTGTAGTTTTTAGTGTAGATGAAATAACTGGTTTCTTGTTTGCATTTTTAGTTGCATGTTTGCTTTATTTCTGATGTATTTATATGTCTTGTATGGTTTATGGATATCACACATTTTCTTCCTTGTGAAAAATATGAGACTAGAAACCAAAGAGGATATTTTTGACTCTAAAACCACACGGGTTGTCTTTAGTTGCATATTTCATCTTCACACTAAAAGACAGCTTACATTTTTAACTTAGAGTTGAAAGCATGATAATATTTTTTTTAGCATTGAAACTAAACACTTCGCTCCTGACTTGTGCTCACACACGATGCTCTTAATGATTTTTCATTTTATGTCTTTGGGTCTTTTGCCTGCATCTATTACGTATACTATCTGCAAGCTTCAGGCCCATGACAGTCAAAAAATGGCATGGGATTCCCTGGGATTGGAGTTGTAAGTGGTTTTGAGCCACTATGTAGATACTGGGGCATTAAACCCAGATCTTATGGAAGAGCAGACATTTCTCTTAACTGTTGAGGCATCTCTCCTGCCCCTTTAAGTCTTTTTGAGCTGTTATAACAAAATGTTTTACAGCTCATCCATCATGAAAATTTTTCTCTAACCATTTTGGAGGTAGAGTATAAGACCAAAATTCCAACATATTTGTGTCTGGTATAGGCTACTTTCAGTAAACAATATCTTCTGACTGCATTCTCCAGGATAAAAAGGCTAGCTGATTTTCCTCAGTATCTTCTATGAACAATGTACTTACAAGCCCATTTATGAAGGCTCAGCTTTCATGATGTAATCATTTCCCAAAATCTTCACCGCCCCCCAATATGGTCACCTTGCTAATCAGGATTCAGCATAGGAATTTGGGGCTCATAGAGTGAGACTACAGCACACACAGAAATGTGCTTGAACACACTTTAAACCATTGCTAGCACACTGATACATCTTATATTGAGAGGAATAATGAGTATTTCTTCTTTGTCAAAAGCTATAGTTGCTTCTTAGAATTTTAATTAGTCAACTATTTTAAAGACTTATTTTAAAACTTTAATTATGCCTATGTGCATGTGAGTGCAATTGCTCAAAGGGGCCAGAAGAAGGTGTCAGATGTCCTGCAGCTGGAGTTACAAGTGTTTGGGAGCCACTTGGCGTGGGTGCTAAAAATCACTCTGGGCCTCTTCAAGAGCAGTGTGTGCTCGGAACTACTGATCCATCTTTTCAGTCTTCTTACACTTTTTAAGTGGTAGCCTATTTTGATATTTTCAACAATAAAAACAACATTGTTTACAAAAATTTTTAAACATTTATGTGCACACATTTCCCAGTTTTGCTCTAAATGTCTTTGGAAAGTAGAGTTTGTGGCTCATAAAGAATGCAGTACCACTAATAACCAAACAATTTCTAGGTTTCTGTATGTGAGGGAGAGAATCCCAGCATTCACACACATGTGAGTCTCCTTTGTATCCTGGCTAGCTTATGTTCTTTAAACTTAATACTATTAGGATCAAGTCCATCTATGCTATTACAAGTGACAGGATTACATTGTTTATAACTAACTAGCACTCTATGATGTATTTATACCACATTTGCTTTAACAGTTTTAACAATTTTTATTTTAAAAACTATATTAGAATAGCACTTATATTTTTGCTCAAATGTCTAGAGATGTCTTATTTTTAATTGTGAGACAACTGTTCTTACTATTTTAACATAAGCCAACTTAATAAATTCTTTAAATAAATAGATATGTATATATTTCACACAATTGGTTCTGTTCCCCTAGAGGACCCTAACTAGCATATGATCCTTTGGATCCTATATATATTTTAGGATTAATTTCTTTTTTTTTTTTTTTGGTTTTTCGAGACAGGGTTTCTCTGTGGTTTTGAAGCCTGTCCTGGAACTAGCTCTTGTAGACCAGGCTGGTCTCGAACTCATAGAGATCCGCCTGCCTCTGCCTCCCGAGTGCTGGGATTAAAGGTGTGCACCACCACTGCCCGGTTTAGGATTAATTTCTTGCTAAGTGAAGTATAATGTTGATATTTGATAAGGATTGTGTTAAATATGTAGATCTATTTAGGCAGTATGGGTATTTAAGCATTAATCTACAAATATGAAGCTTCTTGCCATTCCTTTTTGTACTCGGGCAATAAGTAGCTGTGGGGGTGGTAAAACTAGGGGTATTGTAAGCAACCCTTTATGTGAAGAGCTACATCTTAGAGTTCTGTAGGATCCGTGACAGCTTTGCTGTGGGGCTCACATCATTCACTCAAGTCACCATAACTTGTGAGCTGATGTGTCAATTATGCAAACCCAGTAGCCTTGTTCCAGCTCCAGCCCAGCAAATCTCTAGGTCATTCTGTTTCACACTGTTCTCTTTTGATCAGTGTTTAGAAAACCCTCTACATATGTTATACCAAACTATGAATTCACCACTCATTCCTGAGTGTGTTTATTTTATTTTTGCCATTTCAACCCTCTGGATGTAGGTATTACTGTGCAGTGAACTCTGATTTTGAAGTTCTGGTGAGATGACCAGAGAACTTATATTTCCTCTTTTGAGAACGATCAATGTCTACACATAGTATTGCTTGTCCTTTTAATCTATTTGTGCTTGTTTCATAACATTTTTTGTTATGATCACTAAGCAAAGACTAGTGACTTCCAGTGCTCTGTCTAAGTTGCGATGGTCGAACCAGTCTGGATTTACTCTCTGGCCTTCATTCTTCGCTTCTGTTCTTTTCTTTTTTTTCCTCTAGAGAAATAATCTAGAAAGATTTAACTTTTCTTCTGACCTTGCTTTTATACTTAG
This sequence comes from Microtus pennsylvanicus, assembly GCF_037038515.1. NCBI lineage: Eukaryota > Metazoa > Chordata > Mammalia > Rodentia > Cricetidae > Microtus > Microtus pennsylvanicus. Next base: position 30,660,323 of record NC_134589.1, on the reverse strand, counting down.
AAACTTTGTTTTATAAAAGAGTTAACAACAATTTTAGAATTCTTTTTTATTAAAAAAGTACATCAAGCTGATATTTTATTTTCATTTTTATGTTACAGGTGAGGATCCAACACTCTAAACCATCTATAGTCAATGACTATGCTGTCCTTCTTTTTTTAAGGGGTTTAGAGACAGGGTTTCTCTGTGTAACAGCCCTGGCTGTCCTGGAACTCACCCTGTAGACCAAGCTGGCCTTGAACTCACAGAGATCCTCCTGTCTCTGCTTCTCAAGTGCTGGAATTAAAGACATGCACCACCACTGCCTGGCTAAGACTACAGTGTCTTGATACTGTCATCCAAAGTTTGTCTTGACTCCTTAATACTACTTAGAAACCTGCTCATCTTCTCTGCCTCTGTAAAACCACTCTGTTGGGCTTCAAGCCTTTCTTGTCAGTATAAATTATTAGCTGGAGAATACCTTATGGAAAAGACCCACAAAAGTTAGGTTATCTCAAATACTTTTTACCTGTGAGTCTAGTTCCTAAAACCTTGACTAACTACAGATCTGGCATATTCAAAAGACCATTCTTTCTTCTCCCCTCCCTCTCTGTCTTTTTCTCTTTCTTAACTTTCTGCTGCTTCTAGAAAGAGGAGAATCTTTCTTGTAAAGATGTTTCTCTAGCATCTCCTTACCTCTTTCTGCACTGTATGTGACTCTAAAAGAGACAGAGAGCTTTCGGGAGGGCAATAGCAGTCTCAGCTAAGTACACTGTGCACTGAGGACAGAAGATCAGATTTCTCAGGTTAGAAACAATTCAAAGATAACATGGGACCTCGAATAGGTCCATGGTACCAGAGAAGAGTAGAATCCGAGCAGTTTAGGAGGACAGTCATTGCAAACAGAGTCTGAAGTCGTAGAGAGCAGGTAAGACATAATATATGTGAGGAACTTCATCTGTCAGTGGCAGAGGAGCAATAACTGATGGTCCCTTGGGGACAATAGGGCCTAATGACATCTAAACACAGTGATGCGTATCAGGCCCTAGTTTCAGCTCCACAACCATGAGTCAGCCCACCTGTAACTGCCTGTTCTTCGGTGGTGGGGATGCTGAAGCTTCTATCTGCATTTGGAGAACAGTGGAGGCACTGTGCATTTGCATGGAAAAAAAGAAATCAATATGCTCCCTGTTGTGTTTATCCTCATTAGCTGAGGGCAGGAACTCTCCTGAGTGTCTTAAGTAGCATCCCTTGCGAGACCTCCCATGCAAGGGCATATTAGAAATCACTCCCCTCTTTAAAATGATGTGCTATTCCATAGTTTGAAATATTACGTTGCTTCTCATTTTCAAGGCCTTCCATCTCTTGGAGTCATACACTGAAATAAGAAAGAAAAAAGGCTTCTCTAATTCCCAGCAAAAAACACTTGTTACATTGCTTTCATTCATCAGGCAAAGGTACGAGGTTTCTGTGTTGTCCACCTGACATCTGGCTCCTTCAAGCAGACCACCCACCAAACACTGTTGTAAAACCCAATTCCTTGTGCCTCCCAAAGCCAGGGCAGTGGGCAAATAGTCCCAGACCAGGCAGAAACAAAATAGGTCAGAGCTTCCTTTGAAGACCTGTGCATTCTGCCCCAGGCTTCATCATATCTCGGAAGTGTTTCTGCAGCCCTGTGGGAGGACAGCGCCTGCTGGGATTCCGTAGATTGCTTCACAAATGCAATTTGGATTCGTTTCCCTTAGAACTGCTTTGGAAGAGCCTTCCTTCTCTTCCTCCAAACACAATATGCCTTTTAAGGCATCACGTAATTAGATCTGTGTATTAATCATTTAGCACTTGAGGAGTTTGGTATATTTTTCTCTGGGTTTGACTAAATTGACTACAGAGGGCCAGGGAGAGAGGGCATGATTGTGAACCCCCTGCCAGCACAGTTCAGCTAGGTCCATTAGGACTGAGGAGTAATGGAGCCTCAGGAAGATGTCATTAAAGCACGAGAGCTAGAATACATAATGATGCTGATTTAAAAGGAAAAAAAAATCAATGCTGCAAATTTTATCTGGGTGACCAATTACAGAGGGAAAACAAAATAATCCCAGAAAAATATAAGCAAATAAGAACACAACTGTGCTAACAATTGGGCAATTCCTTCATCATGGTGTTCATACAAGGAAATTAACAGTCGTAGAACAGAAAGAAACTCCAACAAGGGGAACGAGAACTCAAGCCAATGACCTTCTACAGCTCTGGTATCTGCCTCCCCTTACCCTCTAAAGGCTCTGCTCCAAAGAGTCTTTATTTACCCAATGGATAGATTGTGGGATTAGACATTAGTTAGCCCAAGTCTTCCCCAGCCACTGGCTTTAACCATCTATCCACCCACTCTTCCAAGATGGTCCTTAAACCAGGGAAAGGGGGGTGTTATTGCCTATAAAGACTTATGCATGATCAAGCCAATCAATAGTCCAGCATAGAGGGGGAGTAGTTCAAGAGCCCCACCCAAGGTGAAGAGGTATTGATAACTGATGACTTTTAGGGAGGGGAGGAATCAATTTTCTTTAAGGGTTGTCTCCTGATATATCAACCATACTGTATGGGAGAGCTTCACATGTATGAGTATATGGGTAGTACAAATTGAACTCACTGGGTTATAGAAAAAAAATGTTGGGAAAGTGTTGTAGTAGGAGCGGCGGGCTGCATCCCCGGCACCCGGCCGCTCGCATGGCTAGCTTTACCCGAAATAATTACATGGAAACTGTATTCTTTTAAACACTGCTTGACCCATTAGTTCCAGCCTCTTATTGGCTAGCTCTTACATATCGATCTAACCCATTTCTAATATCCCTGTAACACCATGGGGTGTCTTACCAGGGAAGATCTTAACCTGCATCTGTCTGGAGTGGGAGAATCATGGCGACTCCTCTATTCAGCGTCTTTCTCCCAGCATTCTGTTCTGTTTACTCCTCCCACCTATGTTTTAACCTATGAGGGCCAAGCAGTTTCTTTATTGCTTAACCAATGAAAGCAACAGATTGATATATGACACTCCCATATCAGGAAGGGGTGAGTTTGTGTTATATCCAAAAGGAGTTAGGGGGAAAATGGATGAATATGATCAAAATACATTGAAGGTATATATGAAATTCTAAAACAATAAAAACATTGTATCAAAATTACTCAGTTATCAGGCAAGGCTTCCTGAGGTGGGATTGGGACACCAACCCAACCATAAAACCTTCAACCTAACATCTATTTTGCCTGCCAGATGTACTAGGACAATGGAGGTGCAGAACTTGTAAGTGGCCAATCATTGGCAGCTCTAAACTGAGGCCCACACCACAAGAGGAAATCAATGCCCTACACTGCCTGAATGACCAGGAACCTCAGGCTGGAAAGCTTAGAGACTTATAAGAGAAGTTAAAATCAATAAAATGATTCCTAATGCTATCCTTATATACTTATAGATTGGAGCCTAGCCAAATTGTCATCAAAGAGACTTATGCTGGCAGCTGATGGAAACAGATGCAGGGACCCAGAGACAAACATTAAATAGAGAGACTACTCAAACCGGAGATCGCTATCAAGTCTATCTGGAAAGGGGTGAGAGGAAGACATGTAGGAGCCAGATACAGGAACACATGGCCTACAGACTTCAACTAAGCAGGGTTCATAGAGGCTCACAGAGACGGAAGCAGCAATCATGGAACAGGCTTGAGCTTGCACTAGGTTCTCTACATGTGTGCCATGGTTGTCAGCTTGTTGTTTTTGTGGAACTCCTAACAGTGGGAGCAGGGCGTATCTCTAACTCTTCTGTCTGCTCTTGGGACCCCTTTCCTCCTATTTGCTTGCCTTGCCCAGGCTTGGTATGAGAATTTGTGCCTAGTCTTAATGCATCTTGTCATGCCATGTTTGGTGGCTATTCCTGGGATGCCTGGTCTTTTCTGAAGGAAAATGGAGGAGGAGAGGATTTAGGAAAGAGGGAAAAGGGCAGGCCTGGCAGAGGTGGAGGGAGAGAAAACTGTGGTCAGGAAGAATTAAGTGCCAAAAAGAAAAAATAAATGAAATACTTTGTTATACCATGTTATACAATGACACATCTTAACATCTTTCTACCTCTCCTTTTCCCAATTAAATGGTTGGTTGAATTTTCAATTACGCATTGTAGAATTACCTGGGAAGGGATTCTCAGAGAAGAATTGTCTAGATTAGCTTGACCTGCAGGCACGCTAGTGAAAGATTTTCTTAAGTGAGCTTTGGTAGGAAGCAACTTGAACGTGGGTCTCAACATTTCATGGTAGGAAAACTAGACAGAAGGAAGGGTAAGAGGAAGTTGAAATGCACGTGGGCTCATTAACTGCTTACTCTGCTTTTGATTGTGGGCTAAACATGAGCACTCACTCATTAACCCCTTATTCTTTGCTCTTGACTGTGAGCTGAATATGAGCATGCGTTCATTAATTCATTACTCTTTGTTATTGGCTGTGGCTATAACGTGACTGACCAATTGCTTTGAGTTCCTGCTAGTTTGACTTCCCTGCAATGGCAAACTGTTTCTAGGAATTGTGAAACACACAGATCCTTTCTCCCTTATGCTGCTCTTATTAGGGTATTTTATCACAGGGACAGGAAGAGAATCCAAGGCACCTTGTGTCCTGGGTTGGTTTGAATGAGAGTGGCCCCCAAAGAATCAAAAGGATGGATGGTCGGTCTCCTGTTGGATTAGGAGTGGTTTGAAGATTGGAAGAGGTGTGTCACTGGGGGTAGCTTTGAGGTTTGCCAGCCCTGTCCCTCTCTCTGTTTCTGTCTCTTGGTTGTAGATCAAGACATAAGCTCCCAGATGTTCCTTCACTCTGTCACCATGGACTCTCCAATGATCTGAAATCATAAGCCAAATTAATTTCTTTTATAAGTAACCTTGGTCATGGTTATTTATCGCAACAATATTAAAGTAACTAAGACAAGACAACTTCTACTTTTTTCTTTTCCTCCCTTCCTCCTCCCATCCTTCTCTCCCCTGTTCTTCCCTCCTCCCTCCTTATCTTCTTTCCTTCCTCCCTTTCTTTTTCTTTCTTCCTTTCTCTGGTGTGTATACTTATTATTCTTTTGAGTATAGAGAATGCATAAATGCTAAAGAAAAAAATCAAGACATGGTTATAACTAGCTAAGTAACAATTAAAGTTTGGATATAAAATTTCCAGTACACATTCATGTGTTTGAACATTTGATTCTCAACTTGTCATGTTTGAACCTTTGAGACTGTGATCAGGTTAGTGAAAAGAAGTAGCTTCTGAAAGTGGAACTTGATAGTAATTACAGTTTCTGATCTTAGCCCAAGCACATTGCTTCCTGATGTACCAGGACCATGGCTGCATGCCATTGTAATGAATGCCGAATGCTGCTATGGCCTCCTCATTGTGATGAACTGAAACTGAGCCCAAATAAATCCTTCTTTGAGTTTCTTCTTTCAAACCCTTGTTCACAGCAACAAGGGAATGGTAATTACTTAAGTAAGAAACTCTGGGATTTGGTATTTCTACGCACTAAAGCAACTTGTTATACTTGTAAGAACTACCAGAACCAAACAGTTCAGGATGTGTAGCCACACTGCATAGAGGAGTGTCTGTGAAAAAAGAGGCCCTTTATGTTGTGACTGTAGTTGTCTCATCCTTTGATGTGGGAGAGTCTTTTGGTTTGTGTTGATTTCATTGGTTAAAAAGAAACTGCCTTGGCCCTTTAATAGGACAGAAAATTAGGTAGGCGGAGTAAACAGAACAGAATGCTGGGAGAAAGAAGCCCAGTCAGGCAGATGCCATGCCTCTCCTCTCCAAGATGGACGCAGGTTAAGATCCTTTCTGGTAAGCCACCACCTCGTGGTGCTACACAGATTATTAGAAATGGGTTAATCAAGATATGAGAATTAGCCAGTAAGAGGCTAGAGCTAATGGGCCAAGCAGTGTTTAAAAGAATACAATTTGTGTGTTATTATTTCCGGGGCTAAGCTAGCCGTGTGGGAGCTGAGTGGGAGCACAGCACGCTGCTCCTGCTACAATCCTTTCAGCCACACATAGGAACAGGTCACCATGAAGACGGTGGTGTAGCCTGTATTGCTTCTGTAGCTTTCTGGTCCCAATGCAGACAATAAAGACTTTGTCCTCAAAACTCTCAGATTGCATGCTTTGATCTCAGAATGCAAATAGGCAGCTGGCTTAAGGAGGAGCCATTGTTTTAATTTTCACACCCAAGAGCAGCTTCCTCAACAATCATTCTCTTTCCTTTGGGATTTAGGCATTTGAGTAGATCTATGGCAGTTCACCAACCACACAGATCAGACCAGACTTCAGTGACCACACGGGACAAGAAGTGCAGTCCTTGCAAAGATGTTAGGGGTCTGGGACTTACATTTCAGGTGAAAAAGTGCTTACCTATCATGCAAGAGAATCTAGACTCAATCACTAGCAACACACACCACATCATATACACTCCACACAATACACACCTACCATACACACACAAACCACATGCTACATATAACACATACCACATCATGTACACAACACACACACACCAAACACACACACACACTATACACACACATGCACACACCATACACACCCACCACACACACACAAATTACATACCACACACAACACATACCACAAACTACAAATATTCACTACACACAAAACACATCACACACAAAAGACACCACACACACCACACCACATATACCACACCACACACACCACACCACACATACCACACCACACACACCACACCACATACCACATACACAGATCACATACTATACACCACAAATACTCCACTACACACACATACACACCACATTCACATACACACCATACACACATACCATGCACACCAATACCACACACCACACACACTGCATACCACATGCCACATACTACACACAACACACACACCAAATACCACACACCGCAAATACTCACTACACAAATACACCACACACACACGCAAGCTATAAACACCACACACTACACACACACAAACTATACACACCACACACTGCACACCATACACACCACACATACCATAAACATACACCATACACCACATACCGTAGACCACAAGCCACACAAGCCACACATGTCACATACCATGCACCAAAAATACTCACCACACACCACACACACAGCACACTACACACACCATGCACCAGATACACACATCCCCCAATACACAAACCTTGGAATGAAACCTAAAAATAAATGGTTTTCTGACAGCCGAGAAGAGTAGAAGTCTGATTTCCAGAACAAACTCGCTTGTACTATTCCTAGTTTTCAGTCAAATATTACTAGACACACAAGAAAATGGAAGTATGCCCCATTCATTGCAAAGAAAGAAAACTGACAAAAGGAATCACTGGAGGGGCTAGAGAAGCTAGACTTTGGGTTTACAAACAAGAGCTTTAAATGAACTATTTCTGCTCAAGGAGCTAAAGTAAACTCGAAACAAAACTGTAACTTATCTGGAGAATAGTTTGAGTAAACCAAGGTTTATTAATAAAGAGATTGGAATTCAAGAAAAGGAAGCAAACAGAATTTCCAAAGATGAAAAGTGCAGTAGTCTAGTTTCATGTTTTTTTTTTCTTTTTTAATCACTAGCCGGTACAAGAGTACTTGAATTGAATAACAGTTTAGGAATTGGCGAGCTTAAAGATGGGGCACTTGAAATTACTCAGTCAGAAGAGCAGAAGCAGAATCATGAAACATAATAAGGAGCCCTGGTGCCTGGGCTAATTGCATTTGTGTCATGATAATATATCCTGGGTACAAGCAACTTAGAGGAGGGAGAGGTGTTACGCTCCCAGTTACAGACACAGTTCCTTATGGCATGGGAGTTAGAGGCTGAAAGTTAGTGTCACACCTCTAGTCAAGAGCGGAGGGAGAAGAGAGCATTCTTGCTTCCTTTTGAGCTATCTCTTGTTTTATGTAGCTCAGCATGTCCACCCTGCGTTAGTTAACAATCCCACATTGATCAGTGTGACTCTCCTACATCGATCAACAATTACTCTCCCATAGACATACTTACAGGTCAACCTGATCCAGAAAATCCTTGGATTGAGGATGGCTTCTCAGGTGATTCTAGGCTGTGGCAAGTTGACAGTTAAATATTCAGCATTCTAGCACTTATGGGACACTATTAACATAGCAAAGTTTACATGAGTAAGTGCCAGAAAGAGAAGAGAAAGAAAAAGTGTTAAAAAAAATAACTGAAGAAATTATAACTGACCTTCAGAATTTGAGGAAAGGCACTAATTATATAGTCAGGAAAGCTCCAGAAACTTCAACTGGAAGCTATACTTCAAGCAGAACTACCAGGAGATACATTTTAATTGAACTGTCAAAATCCACAGAGAAAGAGCCCTGAAAACAGGAACAAAGAATTGACTTTTCATAAACAAGGATTTCCCTTCAAATTAAGTCAGCTTCTTATTGTTAACAACAACAATAAATTTATGTTTATCAATAGCTCACAAGTGCCCTGTTTGTCTTTTTTATAATAGCCATTGTAACAAGGGAGGTGCCAGCTCATCATAGATTTAATTGGCATTTGTCTGATGAATAGTAATGTTGACCATGATTTCATGTATCTGTTGTCTTCTTTTGAGCAATGTCTATCGAGGCTCTCTGCTTATTTTTAATTGGGTTATTTGTTTCTACATTATTGAGCTATTTGAGTTTCTTATGTAGTGTTATCAACTACTTTACAAGTAAGTGATTAGAGAATATTTTCTCTCTGTTGATCATTTTGTTCACTGTTTAGAATCTTTGTGTGTGGAGTGTATGAATGTACAAGCTTATATATGTGTGTAGTGCATTGTGCAAATTATTATATAGGGAAGTGTAGTATAAGTATGTACATGTGTGTGCAGTGTATCTGTGTACATGCTTATATTTGGGTGTGTAGAGTATGTGTGTACATGCTTATGTTTGGGTGTATAGTATATGTGTAAACATGCTTATACGTGTGTGTAGAGTCCAGAGGTCGATGCCAGGTATCTTCTTTAGTTACTCTCAATCTTATTCTTTGAGGCAGAGTCTTACACTAACCTGGAGCTTGCTGACTGATAACACTGGCCAGGGATTTACCAGGGAATCTTTTGACTTTACCTACCAAGTTCTAGAATAGAAGGTATATACTACCACATCTGACTTTTATGTGGGTGCCGAGGATCCAAACTCAGATCCCCTCAATGCCCTGCAAGCATTTTACCAACTGAGTTATGTCTTCTGCTCACACCACCCCTGAATCTTGTATTCTTGGATATAGTCTTTATGTTTAGAAGAAAATGAGTTCATATTTCATCAAGAAATTTATTTGTAGGCACAGGCTATTCCAATTGACACATTGAGAACAGATGCACACATCAGCTCCAAGAAAAATCAGCTGGCCTTTAATGTGCAGGGCCCAGAGTTGGCTATATCAGGTGTTTCAAGATTGCGTTTGTTTTGATGCTTGAATAGAGCCTGGGGCTTCGTGCATGCTCAGCATACACTCTACCACTGAGCTACATCCCCAGGCCCTCACTTGTCTTTATTTCCATCAATATTGGAAACTTTACAAACAGTGTGATGGAAAATAGCAATACTAATGAAATCCATTAAAATCATGCATTCATGCTGTATTCTATACAAGCAGGACATTCACATAGAAAAATCCTGTCCATTTGGAATGTGGTATTCATTCCATGCACAGTTGTGGACAAGGTTTTCCTTTCAAGATCCCTTATTCATTTTATTCTGATAATGGATAGCTTATCCTGCTTAGGAAGAAATACCATCTGTGCAGGCCTAATCTTCTTAAATAAAATTTTATCCATGTGGTTAGGAACTTGATCTCTAAATACCTTTTAGTATAGTTTCTATAGAATAAAGAAGTTCTCCAAAGCTACAGAGAAACCCTGTCTCCAAAAACCAAACAACAAAAAAAGAATAAAGAAGTAGTAAATGATCATAGCAATTTTTTTGCTTTCCAATGCTAACTTCAGAGTTTTACAAAATAATCTAATACTCTAATATTAAAAATTTGTTCTGACAGAACACAGTGAACATATATGGACATAAATGCATGTATCCGTATCTCTATGTGCATAACATGTTTGTGTAAGTAAGAAAATACATACATATGTTCTCTTTACCTGATATGTATATAATACAATTATAACTAATCATGTGTAATATGGTGCCTGTATATATTGTTTTTTTTTTCTTTCTATTACTCCACCAAGTAAAAAAAGGTGTGGTAGGTGCTAGTGATTTGACAACCAAAGAAAAAACTTGTCATACAGGTTCAGCTTTTGTTTCTTGTACGGACATGAGAAAAAAAATAAGAAAAAAGTCAAAGGCTTTGTAAGAGAGACAACACATGTAGCAATATTTAAAATCGGGGGTCTTAAAGCACCAAAGTGATGATGGTAAATGCATTTACCATGGATGCTTTGTTCTCCGGTTAGTTTTCAATGAGAAACTTCTCCCAGGCAATTCCCTGAGATTGTGTCTGTTAGGTTTTTCTTAAAATGAGGCTCTCCACCGACGCAAATAATTCCAACAAGGCCAAATTAGACAAAAAAAAGATGCCCATGTTTAATGCAGTGCTCCCAGGTGGCACCAGGAAAGCATGGCAAGGAAATGAAAGAGAAAAAGGAAGACCACGCAAAATCCGGAGACCACATGCACGTTCTCTAAGGAGCAGTTTAAGTAGCCTGTGGGAGTGGTCTTGACTTTCCCTGGAAAGTGGTTACCGTTTGGTGGGACTTCTTGACCCTCCCTGGGGAGGGGTCACAGTTTGGTGGGTTTTCCCAGAGGTGGAGTTTGGGCTAAGGGGAGGGGGCTTGAAATGGGGTTCCTGCCCAGTATTCCAAAGATGGGTGCCAGGAGCTGGGATGAGGCCCCTGACTATAATATTCCAGACTCTGTATAAAGGGGTGTTAGGAAGCTGGGGTGATGCTTTTGACCAAACAGTGTCCTAACTAAGAGATTCCTGTAGCAACTCCAAGTCAGTCATTCTTTTCTTCAAAGAAGAGAATTCACAAGAGCTTATTACAAATTTCTTGGCACTAAATCCAGAGATTTTGGATTAGTACACCTAAGAAGATGCTAAATATTTTGATCCCAAACATCCACTCTCGGTGCTTTTAATGGCAGTGGTCTATGGTCATAATTTGCAAGAACTATCTTAGCCTGCTCAGACATAATTAAGAATCTTCTCTGATAAGGAGAAAGGCCTAAACATACAATGACTGGTTTTCACTGGGACTATATAAGTTATAGCTATAGAAAAACATAAAACTAGGAGCTTTGGGGTTCTGTGAAATTTCATATGCCATAAATTCAAAAGAGGATACCTGAAAATACTTCTGACCTTCAGATGAGAAGAGTTTGTTGTATGAGATCATTTCAGGGTCATATGGATGGGCACTTAGTGATTGGGAAATTATTGTATTTCTTTCTATCCTACTTAGTGATCAGTAATGCTTCTTTATTTGAAAATGAATGAATGTCTAATATTTCAGTCTGGTCACTTCAAAAAAGAAGTACCTACTTTTGCAGTTGGTTGTCCAGCATATGCATTTTATCCCTTGGGAAATGCTTCTCTCTGACATGGGATACTTGTTTCCCAAAATTAAAAAGGTAGGACCCATAGAAGCCTGAAAATATCATGGCATGAAAACATGTTTTTAAAAACCTTACAAGTTCAAACTAATTAATTTTTTTAAAATCCTGTCTGTGATCTTACATTAGTTGCTTCCCTAAAGCTGGCTAATGAATTCTCTTCATATTTCTGGCTGGCTGGCATAGGCTCTCTACAAGTAATCCAGAGAATCTTGGGAGATAGCAGCTACCAACTTCTCTACCATGGTAGTGGGAAAACTTATCTTCTAGGTAATGTCACAAACTAATGGGGGAAAGTTGCTAGTTAATAATAATGGCATCTGTTCCATGTAAAGCATCCCTGATGTCCCAAAGCAGTGACAGAAGATCTGGAGGAGGAAGATGGGGAGGATATTGATGAGGCCAAGAATGGCTTCCCTCTGGAGGAGGTGTCATGCCTCAGAGGCACCAAGCAAGATTACTTTATGCATGCTACTTTGGATGAAAATAAGGAAGTGGACAATGGAGGCAAAAAAGAAACAATTGACAATCTTCAGCGAGGCGAATTGGAGGCTTTTATTCAAAATCTTAATTTGGCCAAATACACAAACTTTTTGATTGAAGAGGATGAGCCAGATGAAAATGAAAATGATAACAAAAAAGAAGCAAATTTACTCAAGGTAAAAAATAAAAAAAAAAAACAAAAAGCAATAGAAAGTAAAAATACATCAGAAAAGAAGTTGAAAATTAAGAATGTACCAAAATAGCAATCTGATAGCAGTACTATCCCCAAACCAAGGAAAGATAAACAACCTGATGTGTTTGAATTTCTTGAGAGACAAAAGTTGTTACTGAAGCCTGGAGGCAAATGGTATGACATGGAGTACAGCAAGACTGCTCTTCGGAACCCCGGCCTCAGGGTGTGGCGGCTAAATACAAAGCCCTGACTCAAAAGCTGTATGAGCACGAAGTCAGCTTATTCAAAAATAAGACAAGTAATCAAAAGGGAGGCTTTTCCACCTGGGTGAACGCAATCAATTGTGTCACTGGGAACAACACTAGGTAACAGGATGACAGCCATGATCCTTCTGATCCAGGATGATGCTGTGTACATGCTCCAGTTTGTAGAAACCTTCTTGAACCTTGTTAAGAAGAAGGGCAGCAAGCAGCAGTGCCTCCTGGCTTTGGATACATTCATGAATACTCATTACTGACCTTCTGCAGGAGCGTTGGAAGCTGCAGGGCTTCAGCCAGCATCCTTTGCACCAACTGGAAGAGGTGTCCAGCAGCAACAAGGACTCAAGAGATAGAAGATTCATACTGTGGTATTATGAACACCAGCTGAAACAGTTAGTAGCAGAATTTGTGCAGGTCCTAGAAACTCTAAGTCATGATTCCCTGGTAACCACTAGAATCTGAGTCCTACTAGCTGCTCATGATGTGCTCTAAGCCTGCGGAGGAAAAGGCTCTTCTGGGTCAGGTGGTAAATAAGCTGGAAGACCCTCAGAACAGAATCGCCACACAGCGTCCCATCTGTTAGAGGTGTAACTGCAGAAGCATCCCAATATGAAAGGAGCTGTGGGTAGAGAAATATAGACATATGATCCATTCAATTGAAATCCTCTGTTCTGTGGAGCTGAAAACAAGTCTTTGGGAGCTCAGAAAGTTATCTGAGCATTTCCACCCTTCTGTGGCCTTTTATGCTAAGACTATCCTTGAGGGAAATTTTATTCAGTATTCAAGGGACCCATTGCAGGATTTCACACTCATGAGATTCTTGGATTGATTTGTATACTAAAATCCAAAACTACACAAAGGCAAAGAAAATACTGACAGTGTTGTGATGCAGTCAAAAGGGAAACATTTTATAAAGGATGTTCGTAATCTTGCTGTGAATAATAAAGAGTTCCTTGTAAAAGAAGAAAGCCAGATCCCAGCGGATGAAGTGTTTTTCTGCAGGTATAAGAAAGTTGAGGTTGTTAAAAAGAAACAGAAGCACAATGCAAATGAAGACAGTATAGAACGTGTTGATGATGAAGAATTTGATAAGCTGATTGACACATTTGAAGGTGATAACTGCTTTATGCCTGGAAAGGACGATATTGATTTTGCTAGCAATATGAAATAAAGGGAACTAAGGAGAACTTGAAAGATTCAGAGAGTAGTGAAAATGAGCTTGGTGACCTGGATGATGATGGATTTTCCCTAGGAAGTATGAATGATGAAGACTTCAAAATTGATGGAGGTGGAGAAACATTCATGGATATGTCAGACGATGAAATGGAAGAACTTGATGAAGTCAGCTCTATAGCCAGTACTAAGAAAAGCAAGAGAAAGAATGAAGATAATATGGACTTTGCTGGGTCGTTTCAAGGATCAAAGCAATGTTTCGATGACTTTAGCCTGTTTGTCTCTGCTGAGGAGTTTGGCCATCTGCTGGATGAAAACATGGGATCCAAGTTTGATAATAGTGGTATGATCACCATGGCTATCCAAGATAAGGCAAGTTTCAAACAGCTCAAGTGGGAAGCTGAGTGTGATGATTGGCTGCAAAACAGAGATGTGGAAAGCATCATCAAGAAAAAGAAAAATTTCAAAAAGAAGATGAAAATCCCTCAAAACTCCGAAAGGCAAAGGAAATAAGTGCTTCAGAGTGAATAATAAATGAAGATTCTACTCACCCTTTATTCTTGCTATCCAACCACTTTTCTTGATCTTTCTCTTTCACTCCATATATTCTAGACTGTTCAATGGATTTGTAATAAACTGTTGAAACAAATAATAATAATAATGACATCTGAACATTCTTGTGTTCAGTTCATATCTGGAGATGTTTTCATTTTCAATTTTCCCAAAGTGATCACACTTACTTACAAATTTATCTTATATGAACTCTGTAGTTACGATATATTGGAATATCTTTTTGGGTCTTATAAGTAAAAGATAAACACCCGACCTTAACAACAATTAAAGTTAGCTATAAAACACATTAACAGTTTTCAGACTCTGCTAGGAAAGTGCTAATGATGTATTGGAGCAACAAAACTATAATAAATAAAGTATAAACATCCTAGAAATATGTCAAATGTCAATGCTTATTATAAAAACAAGATTCATAATTTTATTAATACGAACACAGCAATTGGAATAAGAAATTTTGACTAAGATGTTAGTGGAGTTTTCTCTATCTGTATGAGTGTGAACTTAAAGTATGATAAATATTCCATTATTTATCTAGAGTAGGAGAATGGAAGCATAGGATAAGCTCTTCTATGCAACCTTGTTTTTAACTGACAATTTAAGAAGCATGGCTGGTTTGCTCAGTGGTTAAGAATACTTGCTGCTGCTCCCCCGACCCAACAGGAAGACCCTCTGTTTATTTGATTAAACAAAAATAAAATGAGCTGCACAGGAACAATTTTAGAGTTCAAAGAGTCACCGGCTTTGTTTTAAGGCTGCAGTAGCTGATAGTTCTTGCTACTTCTTCACTTGTACTTCTGTGGACCACAGAGACGCATTCAGAAGCCTGTTAGCTCACAGTAGGTTTGGAATGTTTCGCCACTAGCTCTTCACCTGCTCATTTTGCCCATCATGCCTGCGACTGGCAATAATAACATAAGCTTTTGAAAGTAAAGTCCAAAAAGAGGGGAAAGGGATAAAAAAGAAATGCTCTTTTACTCTGAGGTTTGTGGATAATTCCCTTAACCACCTACTGCCTTGATAAACTCTAAAATGCCACAGCAATCCTAAAAGTGCCAGAGGGAGCTGGACTCTCAGTGTGCTAGCAGTGAGGGCTCTGCAGCCAGGGGAGGGATGCTGGCAGTGTGTTTCAGGAGAGGGATGCTGACAGTGTGTTCCAGGGGAGAGATGCTGGCAGTGTGTTTCAGGAGAGGGATGCTGGCAGTGTGTTCCAGGGGAGGGATGCTGGCAGTGTGTTTCAGGAGAGGGATGCTGGCAGTGTGTTCCAGGGGAGGGATGCTGGCAGTGTGTCCCAGGGGAGGGATGCTGGCAGTGTGTTCCTTCCATCAACTTTTTATGAAAATAGCAGAGGATGAACTTAGTCCCTCTCATATCAGGCAACACGCCTCTGTGAATTCCACCCAGATCTGTATTTACTTCACCACACTGGTTGGTTTATTAGATTTTCTGTCTCACTTTTGGGAAGGTCACCTACCTTGTGTCAGCACCTGATGGGTCTCAAAAGGGATAGTATGAATCCAATGGGGAGTGGGCAGATGACAGGGGGCTGGCTGCCTTGAAGGCAATGTTTAGGAATCCAGATATGACTCCCAGTAGAGAAATATTTGACCTTGAACAAGAAATATTAGGTCAGTATAGTCATTCACCCAAGAAGTTCTCAACTGTTCTTGCTTTCCCCGGCCACAAACCCAATTCTGAATACTTGCTGCTCTTACTAAAGACCCGTTTGGTCACAGGATCCCACAGAGTAGCTCACAACTGCCAGTTCCAGATGTCCAATTCTGACCTTTGTGGGCATCAGGCACACATGTGGTGCAATTTACATATATACAGGCAATAAATTCATACAATACTCATATAGCATTTATTATTAAAAATAACAATTTGGTATGACTAAAAAACTATATAAAGGCAAATTTGTATACCCAAAATTTTAATATGGATTTTTTTTACAGAGAATTTTCAAATATTCCCATTTAGATTACCCACACAACAGATTCTTTGAAGAACATTTGAAGTTTAAATTGGACTCCTCCTGCCCAGAACCTTTCTATCTGCAACTTGCACATGGTATATATTAGGACTGATATTCTGATATGGGTTGGGGAGTGAGGTTGAAAGTAAATACATGGAAATAAGAAGGCCTGTATGATTCTTGAAAGAGTACCTAATACTGTAACATAATGGAAACGAAGGCTCTTGCCTTTCTAATGTAAATTATAAATTTGAATTGCTTCTGAGTGAGCATAGCTGGTAGGCACACGTAGAAAATGGAGTGAGGAAGGATTCAAAGTGGAGAGGCTCAGATACATACTAAACACCTCCAAGGCTGTCCAGTGTCTTTGCTGTAATTTAAGAGATCATTTTCATGGTGTGTATTCACATATGTAAATACTTTCCCAGAGAAACCGTACATTGATTTTCTTTGAACATAAATTGTAACTGTCTATAAGATTAAGTAAGCACAGTATATTCTATTGGTAAATATAGGTTGGAAAGAAACCAGGATGATGGGGGCTGAAGAGATGGCTCAGAGGTTAAGAGCATTGCCTGCTCTTCCAAAGGTCCTGAGTTCAATTCCCAGCAACCACATAGTGGCTCACAGCCATCTGTAATGGGGTCTGGTGCAGTCTTCTGGCCTGCAGACATACACACAGACAAAATAATGTATACATAATAAATAAATAAATATTAAAAAAAAGAAACCAGGATGAAAAAAACGCAATAGCCTTTTGATAATTCTGACATGTCAGTGATACCAGATGGCTTGGTTAAAAATACCCGAGTGTAAAGAAGCACACACTTTTTCATTCACATCTCTTGCTGATTATTCATAGAACTGGCTTTGCTGTAGCTATGGACTAGGACAGAGTAATCAAAGCCTGGTTAGAGGATAGACATTCATTTATCAGGTGAATAGCCTAGCAAGCAAGGAAGAAGAAACGTGGCAACATGAGCCCATGATATTTTTTTATTAAATACTGGGTTTTCCTAAAGTCTCACATACCTGAATCTAATTCTATTAAGTACCTCAGTGATACTGAAATTTAAGAGAGTTTTTGCCACACACACCCAAGGTCCCAGACAGAACATCTCTTTGGGTGATATGCACAGGACAGATCCAACAACACTGACAGGAATTAAAACGACTTGAAATTGAGCTGAAATTAGGGACACAACTCACAAATGAATAACTCTTTAGAGTGTGCTTAAAATTATGAAAGCCAATTGCCACTGAAACAAAAATACTAATATTTATTATATACTTTAAGCAACAGTCATAATTTCATAAGATAATAGTCAAAATGTTCAAGATACCCTGTAAATTGCATTTCATATGTAAAGAAAACCTAGACAACAATAAGGACCCTAAGAGAGATATACATGGATCTAATCTACATGAGAAATAGAAAAAGACAAGATCTCCTGAGGTATTGTGAAATAATACCAACTTACAAGATTTTGAAACATAATATATAATTGATCAGTATTAGAGTTCAGAACATATTAAAATAACACAAAAATGTGGCAAGGAGTGAACAGGAAGGGAAGAGGAATGGAAAAGGCAAATCCTGGCAAACCTGAGGAGAATATAATAATGCTTAGATTAAATATGTGCACACAGCTTCCCAGTGGTGACCTCAAAACCCTCACATATGCGTTATGATGACAGCGCAGTGATCGTAAGCAGCACAGACTCAAAGTCCTCAGCACAATATTTAATAATTCAGCTAGAAATTATAAACATATTCATCACAAACAAATGGAATTTATAGTACAAATGCAAAGTACTTTATAATTCAATTAGTATCATTTGTAATATAAATGGACAAAGTAAATTGTTGTCAATGGTCAAGAAAAGTGTTCATGCCGGTGCGGTGACAAGCCAATAGTCTTAGCACTTAGAGGCTGAAACAGGAGGGTTTCAATGTGAAGGCTACACTGGAAGGTCTCTCAAATAAGCCAAACAAAACAAAAGCACTCCATTCCTCCAAATACAAAATACATTGTTTAGAGAGAAACAAATAAAAAGTCAATGCATTTTTCCTCGAAATTACATCAGTATGTTTCCTTGTTTCTTCTGTAGAAATGAATTTATTCTAAAGCTACCATAGCCAAAGTAATTTAGAAAATAATCTACAAAGCTGCTGGAGGAATCATTTTGCCTCAGAAACAGAATTATTGCAAAGGCACATTGATCCATACAGTGAACTACTGGCAAAAGAACCAGATGGACATAGCAAGAAAAGAAGCAAAAAAAATTGATAAATTGGCCCACACTGATAGAGTTAATTGGTGACAAAGGCACTGAGCTATTTCGATAGAGGAAGAATAATATAACAAATGATCCTAAGCTTATTGGGCATCCAAAGATAAAAATATAGAGCTAAAACAATACTCATATTATGAACAAAGATAGAAATAAAAATTAGTCAAAATGGACCATTGAACAGAATATAAAACTAACAATGGTAAACTTCAAAAATACATAAGAAAAAACATGGCATCTGCATTAGGTGCGTATTTTTAAAACATGTTACTTACAGTATAATTCATAGAAAAAATTCAATAAATTTATCCTCAGTAAAATTGAAATTTGTTGGCTATTTAATAGATACTGCTTTGATAATAAAGAGACAAGTTACAACCTGGGGAAAAATACTGGTCAATATATATATAACAAAAGATTTGTAATAGAGTATGTAAATGAGTGAAAACATCAGCCTCAGCCTAATTTACCAGTAGGCAAAAGATGTGGAGGTACATCAACAAACACAGCATGTGACAACACTTACACAGGAACATGATGCTGTCTGAATCTTCCTGGGAACATATTTAAGATGTTACAGCAAGAATGTAAAAAACAAGCCCTCGGCATGTTATGGGATAACTAGAATGGTTGTACATTAAAGACTAGAATATGAATTCCTCATGCCCTTCAGCATCAGCTTGGCATTTCCTTAAAAAATATATACAATAACCCACTCTTAGGTATTTGCCTAAGAGAAATAAGGCCGTATGTTCATACAAAATTTAAATTTACGCAAATACTTACAGTATATTTGTTCAAAATTATTACAAGTTAAAAGTTGCATGAATGTCACCCAAAAGCTCAGCAGACAATGACAATATCATATGGCTACGGAATATCACTCAGTAATAAAAATAATAAAAATAAGCAAAATATTAATGCACATGAAGACATAGATGTATTTCGAATGTACTGTGCTAGACAAAAGAAGCATGACTTGATTGCTCACTAAGTAGCATTTAATTTATATGGTGCTCTCAAAACACCAGATGGTTTGGAGTACAGTTTAGTGGTTTACAGGGTCAGCACGGGTTGACTGTGAAGAAGCTGGAGACAATATTGTTTAGGGTGGGGCATGGGGATGCAATTGCTCTGGTTTATTTTATAATTCATGTGTAAGGATGTTTGATTAAATATTTGTGTGTGCACCATGTAAATACATGGTGCCTACAGAGACCAGAAGAGGGCATACATCCCCTGAGTCTACATTTACAGATGGCTGTGAGCAGCCATTTGTGTGCTGGTAAGCAAAACCAGATCCTCTGCCAGAGCAGCATCCTAACCACTGCATCACCTCTTTAGCCCCAGTCTAGCTGTTTTACATTTGTTCTTCATGGTAGTTGTACAACCCTATGTGTTTATTGATTAAAGTATACCTTGGTAGCTATAGAGTATATTAACTGTACATTCTGCCTCAACAGAATTATCTACAGCTAAAATAGCTCGTTGTGCAGTCTGAAGTATTCTTAAGTTCCTTAAAAACTGAGTAGAACTAGAAAAAAATACTATTATTTCCATGTCTATCTTTACAGTGTTTAGGTGCCATGTTCATGAGCAACAATTTTAAGCAAGAGGTAAAGATTTTAGACGGGAAATTGTATTCCATCACTCACCTCAGAGCATCGGCTTTCCAAACAGTTCAGTGTTCTGTAAGAAGACATCACCATGTTCTAAGTGACCAGCAGGGTGAAAGAAGCTATTTCCTGCCTGCCAGATAGTTGCCTTGCTCTATCAAAATTTCAATCAGACAGTCTCATCAGATATTTTGCCTATCGTGTCTCTGTCAACCAATTTACTCTAGAAAGGATGGGACACACTCAGAAAAAAAAAAGACATAAGGGAAATAAAACAAAAAAAATTGGCCAAAGACGAATACATTTCTTTATAATTAGCAATATAATTTTATTTGTATTTATAGTTTTGGGCCAAATGGTTCCACATAATTGTAATTTGAAAGAACATTAAAAATAAAATATGATTGATGGTTGAATGGTACAGTATAGCTTGGGTATAAATTTTATAAAGCAAGAGGCTGCTAAATTTCTCACAGAACCTGTTTGTTATGTATATACTCAACTAGATTTTCTTTCAGAACATTTTTTTTCTAAAAATGATGATGAGTAGATCTTGTTAATTCTTTCAAGTAATGGTAACAAAAGCAATATATTCTGTTGATATTTTTAAAAACTTTGGGTAGTAGCGCATGCCTTTAACCACAACACCCAGGAGGCAGAGGCAGGTGGATCTCTATGAGTTCAAGACAAATCTGATTTACATACTGAGTTCCAGGTAATCCAGAGCTACACAGAAAGACCTTCTCTCACAATTTCTTAAATATGTTTTACATCGAAATAGAGTGATATCACATTTACCCTCTCTTTTCTCTTTCCATTTCCTCCCTGCTCCCCTCCCTAGGACCTTTCCCATATACCCCACTCTCAACTAATAGCCTCATTTTCTTTGCTTTTGTATGTATGTACACACACACACACACACACACACACACACACACACACACCCCAAACCTGCTGAGTCTGTTTTTGTTGGCAGTGTATATATGAGAATCACAACACTGGAATTCATATTTTTAACATTGATCCTACATTAAATTGTCAATTACAGTATAAAACTGCCTATTTTAGTTATACATAGCAAGAAACACTCGAGAACAGACTTCAGCTTATGTGCAGGATACTGAAAAGTTCAGGAAGAATCTAATCCCAGGGGAAGAAAACTGAATACTACCGTGAAGTACAGCTCTGTCTCATTCAGGTTTCAGCTGGCAAAAGCTGGCAACCCAAATAAGTTAAAGGTGGAAAACAGGATTTTCTTGATTTTATAAAATCAAATGTATTGAGTGCTTCAAACTCTCTAAAAGGTATAACACTTGGGAAACTGACACGTTGAAGCTTTTAGTTTATCAAGTCTGAAATATTCTCATTTCTCTTTATGATTTACCACTAGAACACAGAAGCAGGACCCAGTTAAGGATTTAATAAATTATTTTGAGATGGTTATTAGTTTTCTTATACTAAAGAAGCCTACAAAGATAAGACTTTTAAAATAATTTCAAAGCAAGTGCTCATTTTTTTTATCAATACGTTATGAATTCAGGAATGATTTTCTGGATGTCACTGCCAAATTGCTGTCTAGAAGGTCATAAGGAAGACTTTCTTACAATCTTGAATCATTTCCATATTTTAAAAGGGAGTTTTAAAAACAAATTTAAGGTAGCTGTCAATCAGAATATGAAATGTCACTGTGGAGAATCAGGGACAGCATGTCTGTATGCTTTACAAGAGAAGACATGGCAGTGAAATGTTTACATTAGCAATGATGTACATTTTTTTTCTCCTGTGGTGTGTCTAAAGTAAATGAATATGATTTCGCAGGTGGAGTCCTGAATGAACACCATACTTATGTACCTGTGGAAAAGCGTGTTGCAATTTGCCTTTGCTTGGACCTCAATTAACTTAGGTCCTATAAAAGGTTGATGCAGACATTTGGAAAGAAGTTTTATATGTACAAAAGCTACTATAGATGGATCAGAAGGAATTCAGATAAAAAGAACAAACATCAGATGTTATAAATATAAAAGAAAATTAAAATATCCATTAACTATTGTAGTTCTCATGGATCCTCCAGATTACTGGTTTTTAACTACTACTCAGATACTAGCTGAGAGTTTTATCTGCAAACAGGTTTTGAGAATTATATAGACAGTGAGCATTCATAGAAACAGTGAATGACATTTGAATCTTTCCAAGCCGCTGTCATAATCAAGCAATGTTTGCCACCACGTATAAAATAAAAGGAATTCATTAAGTACTTTTTAGTTTAATGACAGTGGATTTTAAAGAATGTGAAATAATTTGCTTTGAAGATGCTAAATCTCTTTGTGACTAAGATCTCATTACCCATTATGAATGACCAGTAAAAAGATGGGTTTCTATTTATCCTGATCACTAGAATACATGAGACATAGGTAGCAAGAAAGAAAGCTTGGAGCTCAGAAGGTTACTTTATAGCTTAATTTTGATTTTACTTTAATCAAATGGAGAATTAATAAATGTAGAGAAGGGATAATTTGAAGAAGGAAGTTCTATATTTCCTTTGTTCTGTATTGTGGGGAGTAGAGAATGATGTCTGATGGGTAGAACATTGTGACTGATTCATCAATTGGTTATTTGATTGATTGCTTAGTTGATTTTTGAGACAGCATCTTACTAGGTAGCACAAAGTGGCCTTGAACTCTAGGTTTTCTTGCCTCTGCCTTCTGAGTGTTGGGGTTACAAGAATGTGAAGTAACACACAGAAAACATAGGTTGAAAAGAACGCACAAGTGAAAAACAAAGGGAGGGGATGAACCCTCATTCCCTCTTGTCAAGTGAGTTTCAAAATGCATTCTAATGATTGGCCATAATGCATAATGGGGATTAAACTCAAACCAAGTCCTCTGAATCTTTGCCCTAAGAAAGACATGTACACCTATCAAATATGCACAGCAAAAATCTATAAACAATTAGATATCATGACAAGAGTATAAGATTATAACACCAGTACAAGATTTTTTAAAAGATAGGTTCTTTTCTCTGCACGCAGTGAAGTTCAATAGCAGAAAGGGGTGTATGGGAATGCGAGCCTTATAGCCCCACTGCCCATATCTACAAGTAAGATCACAATTGCTTTTCATGCTCCATGGGAAGAGCCTAATATAGCATATTTCTATTTTGCCCTTTCTTTTCCTTTGGCTATAGCTGTTCTCTGAATGTAAAAGCTCCTGATGCCTGCACCTGCTCTGCTATAGGAGGAAAGAGAACTCAGGAGATAAAAACTGGTCTGCACTTCTTTCCCCACAGAGAGCCCCATTCTTCTCTAATTTTGTGCACATCACTGAACCTGGCAGTAGCCATTAATAACATTTTGCTAAGAGACAAGGATAATGGAGAGGCTCTACAACACAGAAGAGCTCCTACATATGGGCACAAATATTCTAGAATACTTTCTAGGCTAGTCTAGCCTATTCTGGAATATACGGCTTAATCTTACTATTCATTTACTCTGCCATTGCCTCTGGTTCAAAATCCAAGTACATTGAAGTCTGGCCTCCAGAAGTCAAGAAATCTTCCTGAATTCACACCCATGACCTATTTACTTTCACTGTTGATCCAAGATGAGCTTTCCTCAATGATTATATGTTAGTATCTGTTCTTCGCATATTGGAAACACTGACTTATACATGTAAAAGTTTCTCAATAGAATTCTAGAGAAGTGTCCAAGGAATTTCCTAAGCCACTATTAGTTAGAGAGTGCAAAAATCTGAGTGTTCTTCTATTTATACTTATGACCTATCCTGTTAAGTTACTGATGAGTGAAAGAAAAATGGGACAATAAACAAGAATGTGAGGAAAACTAGTTCTAAGTTCTCAGAAGTAGGTACTCCAAAATAACCAAATTAGGTAGTATAATCAGTTAAATTTAATTTAACAACTGCAAATGATGGCAATTTAAAAATTTCCATTAGACTATGACAAGTTTTCAAATTTTACACACACACACACACACACACACACAGTTTTCAGCCTAAGAGCTGCTAGTTTTGACTTTGTTCCTAACTTTGTAAGGAATAGATCTGCATGTTCTTTGAGAGGAGATATAACACCTATGGAGGTCAGAAAGAGGATAGGATGGAGTTATGGATGATTATGAACAAGCATGAGGGTCCTGGGAACCAACTATAGGCCCTCTGCAGAAGCAGAAAGTACTCTTAACTACTGAGCCATCTCTCCAGCTCCCATACACATACTTCCAAAAAGAAAATAAATCTTCAAAATAAAACATAAAACTTAGCCATGGGCAAGATAGCTCAGGGGGTAAAGGCACACCCCTATCTGCCCATATGCTGAAATGATTAAGAAAAGGAACGGTTTTACATGACTTGGGGGCTTTACGGAAACCATTAGCAAAGGACATAGAAAGAGGGAAACAAAATTAACTGGCAATTGACTTGAAGGATAAGACTCTACAGTTTGCAGTTTCAGGGGGGTTAAGAAAAGATAAAGAATAAAAAAATGGCTCTGAAAGATGTCTGAACAAAAAACTGAGAAAAAATTAGGTGTGAAGGAAAGGAGGACTTTTATCTTTGCCACAGGGTTGCATGTGAAATCCCTGGATGAAGAGGTTTGGGTGTCATATATTAATACATGTGGCATCATGGATGAAGAGTCAAGACTGAAAAGTACTTTGGAGTCACTGTCAGAGGGACAACAGACAATGTGGAGAAAGGATAACTTCATGACTGAAAGATAAGAAGGGCAATGTGTAAAGTCAATAAACCAAAGTGCATGTATGTATGTATGTATGCACATATGTATGTATAAGAACTAGTGATGTTATAGACGAGAGTCTGTGGACTGAGATGACATGCAGTGTGTTCATCTCTAGTGGGTGAATTCAGAGCAAGGGGTTGGAAGTTCGCATCAAAATGTATCGGCTACTTGTCTCTCTTGCAGGAAATGGAACTGGGATCTGTGCATTCTTAATGCAGGACATATCTATCTGTTAATTAACAGCAGCTGATCACCTGGAAATAGAGTATAATAGGCCTGCATTGATGTTATCAGTCCTCCTGATGATGCTGACTTGGTTTTAAATGGTAACTAGTATTCAAGCAATTGCCAACGAACAGCCCTGGATTTCACCAAAGCATTTGCTATGCTTTAAAGTAAGAAACAGAAATATGACTCCCCCATACCCATCAATAGGAGTGATCCAATGGAATCTTTTAACATATGGTAGGGGTAAGAGTGCTACCAAAGCCCATGACAGTCCAGTTTCCTGTCTAATCAGAAGTTCCTATCAGAGGTAACTAATACTTTTGAGAGATTACCGTGATATCCTGTGGCATGAAAGGCAATCTATGAAAATATAGATATGCCTACTGTTTATTGCTGTGAAGAGACACCATGACCATGGTAACTCTGATAAAGAAAAACATTTAATTTAGTGAAAAATGATTGCTCTTCGCTTCTTGTTACCATGCCTAAATGATACTATGGCAACCAGGCTGCTTAAAAGGGGAGGGGAGACAGGTGCTGCTTAGCAGCTTGAAGGCTGGTTTACAGTTTCAGAGGTTTAGTCCATTATCACCATGGTGGGACATGATGGTGTGCAGGAAGACATGGGGCTGGAGAAGTCCTGAGAGGTCTACACCTTGATCTGCAGGTTCTTTGTACTGGTTATAGCTAGAGCATGCAAAGCCTGCCTCCACAGTAATACTCTTCTTCCAAAAAGTACAACTCCTAATAGTGTCACTCCCTATGGGCCAAGCATTAAGCACATGAATCTATGGAGGCCATGCCTGTTCAAACTACAACATGTTACTCCCTGGTCCCCAGAGGCTTGTAGCCATAACACACTACAAAACACATTTAGTCCAACTTCAAAAGTCCACATAGTCTATCACAGTCACAACAATGTTTAAAAGTTTAAAGATCAAAGTCCCTTCTGAGAGTCATGCAATCTATTAACTGTAAAGCCCTATTTTTTTTAAAAAAAAATTCATATACTTTAAACATATAATGGCACAGGATATACATTACCATTCCAAAATAGAAGAAAGGAAGGACAATGATGAAATACTGGACCAAAGACCAAAAACCAGCCGGACAATCTTCATACTCTGCATCTTCATGTCTGATGTCCAAACGCTCTTCAGAACCCCCTCCTTTCAGTTTTATTGACAGCAATATACTTCTTTCTGTTAGGCTGGTTCCACTCCCTATCAACAGTTTCTGCCCTTAGCAGTTACCCCAACATCTTGGGGTCTCCAAGGTAGTTCAGTCTTCACAGCTTCACACAAAGACTTGTCTAGGCCTCCATTCAGGAACACCGCTGACACATTATTAGCCTCAGAAGATTCTATAACCCCTTTTTTTTCTCTCCTTGACTTTAAAGCCAGAACCATATAGTTGAAGCTGCTGCTTACTAGGGCTGGAACATTGCCTGCTTGTTCAATTACATATTCACCAGCTTTCTGTTTTCAATAATTCCTTCAGTGCCTTAAGCTTGGCTGTCCTGAAACTGGATCTATAGACCTCGCTGTCCTCAAACTCAGAGATTCTTCCATGTTCTTCTTAGTATAATCCATTAAGCAGTGCTTAAAACATTTCAACTGCTTTCCTAATCTGAACTCACAAAGTCTACATTTTTTTTCCAAACAAAAAAGTGGTTAAGAGTATCACAACAGTGCCCACACCCTGGCACCAACTTCTGTCTTAGTTTGGGTTTTTATTGCTGTGAAGAGACACCATGACCAGGGCAACTCTTATAAAGGAAAACATTTAATTAGGGCTGGTTTACAGATTCAGAGGTTTAGTCCATTATCATCATGTTGTGTATGGTGGCATGCAGGCAGACACAGGACTAGAGAAGAAACTGAGAGTTCTACATCTTGTTCTGAAGACAACAGGAAGAGATTGGGAGCCACTAAACCTAGCTTGAGCGTCTGGGACCTCAAAAATCTACCCACAGAGATATACCTCCCCCCAAAAGCCACACCTATTCCAACAAGGCCACACCTCCACATAGAGAATAGTGCCATTTTCTATGGGCCAAGCATTCAAACACATGAGTCTATGGGGGGCATCCTTATTCAAACTACTTCATCTACATATGAACTCCCCAAATTTAAACAAAATTTATACTTTTCTATGTTTGGTATTTAAATGTTTCTAGTATGCTACAAAACAACAACAATAACAAACCCAAAACAAAACAAAAAAACCAAATGAGAAAGGCAATACTAGTATTTGTCTCAAAAGATCTGGTATGGTGGTAGAGGCCTTCATTTCTGATGCTGAGGAGTTTTAGGCAGGAGGGGAGTGAGTTTGAGCACAGCTTGGGCTACATAGTGAGAACTTGCCTAGGACAATTGAGGATCAATTGTGAAGTTGGCATATTGATGTTGATAATGTCTGTTGAGCATCACAGATCCTTCACGGGAGTGTGCCATATTTTTTATCCATACTAAAATTCATGTCCTTTTTGATGAATATACTCATGCTAACTTTGTAATCCATCACATGAAGAGGTGAACTGAGTAGATCAAATAATACATGTGGAGAAAGGCTACAACATATAGGAGACAAAGAGTGTATGAGAACATTCAGCCAACACTCCCAAAACTGTGAGGGCTTTAGTTTCAGTTGATATTCTAAGCGTTATCTTTTGTTTAGGAATGACTATTTCTGACCTGGATAGGTCATATCATCTGAACTGAAGTCAAATGGCTTGGGATGTATTCTATTTCTATCATTTATTTATTGTATAACATTGAGAAACATAGGCAGTCTGAGGGGTGAGAATTGAATTACATCTTGGTGAGACTGGAAGTTGTTAGCACCAAAGAACTCTGGAATGAAAAAGAGAGCAATGTGTTGTTGATGTCATGAATCCACCTTATGGAGATGTTATGTGCATGTCTTCATAGTTATCCATAGTTTATTAAATAAATGCTGTGGCATAATGGCCCTTGTACACTCTAAAGATTTGTCTCTCATATTGGTTTAATAAAATACTTATTGGCTAGGAGCAAGGCAGAAAGTATAGGCAGAGCAACCAGACTAGGAGGATTCTGGGAATAGGAAAGGCAGAGTCACAGTCATCAGTCAGAACTAGAGGAAGCAATATGAGATGCTAAGACATTATTCAACTATAGGTCCACAGTATATTGAATATTATTGGAACTGTTTTACAAATCAAGAAAAAAAAGCATGAATTACAGAGCTTGTATTTGGAAGTGTGCTGAACTGCTTATTACTGAGACATTAAGGAGATAAAATGTGTTATTTCATTTTTGAAGTTTTAAATTTGTGTGTGTGTGTTTGCACAAACATGGGCATTAGCATATGTGTGCACATTCTGATAAAGACCAGATGTTGATGTTGGAAGAAATTTGGTTGTTTTGACTTCTATTCATATTTTATTTTTGAGATTATAATCATTCCTCTGTTCCATTTTCTTCTTTTTAGCTCTTCAAATGTACCCCTCCCCCTGGCTCTCATTCAAATTCATGGGCTTCTTTTCTTTAATTGTTCTTGTTTGGTTGTTGTTCTTTGTTTTGTGTGTGTGTGTGCGTGTGCGCACAAATATGTGTGTGTGTATTTCTAAATATGTAAATACAACATGCTTAGTCTGTATATATTTTTCAGGGTTGTCAATTTGCTATTGGATAATCACATGGCATATTCTTCTTCAGGGAAGACTAGTTTTTCCACTCTCAACATTCTTTGGTTGCCTGCAGTTCTTTGCCAAGGCTTGAAAGGCTTCCGAGTTTTCCCTCTTCCACATTAGCATGCTTGTCAGTGTTGTGTGGTTCAGATCATATGCAGGCAACCATGTTAGTGAGATTTCTTAGGTATATCTTCTCTATCATTTCTAGAACCAATCTTACAGCAATCTTCTTGTTCCTCTGGCCGTTATAACCTTTCTACCCTCTCTTCTGTAGCAGTTATCCCTAAGCTTAGCACCAGGAGCTGTGTTGTAGATGTATCAACTGGGTCTGGGCTCCACAAAACTGCCTTTGAATCAGTTATGGTTTTCTGTAATAGTCACTGTTTGTTAAAAAGACAAGTTTGCCTGAGGAGGGGTAAGAATCATACCAAACCCAAAAATGTTATAGGTGAATGTTGTTGCCCTTGGTCCACTCCTAGAGATTGAAATTAAGTTCCCACTACTGAAGATGCCAAACACTTTGGGCACAGGCTGGATCTGCCCTGAGAGCTCCCTCCTCATAAGAAAGTACCATGCAAACTTTCAAAAGAGGAAATGACTCAGCCATGATTCCTATAAACCACAACTACTCAGCAAAGCACAATAACTCTAAGGCAGAAATAGTGCCATACATGTCTTGGGGGTAACCAACAAATCTCAACTAAGACTTAGGGATCATGCTTGGTCTTATCTTTTGAGTCATGGTCGGGGTCTTTCAGCTATACTGTCTATTGAGTATATGCTAGACAAATTTATTTGTCTTTGTCTCCCTATCACTGGAATTAGAGTTGTATGCAGCTGACCCTAGGTTTTATGTAGGTACTTAGTGGGGCCTTGAGTACCAGCCTCAGTACCCCCTCAGGATTCAGAATAAAATGTCTATGGCAAGATTTGAGTGTAAAAAAATTAACTCAAGTACGTTACCACTACATATTCTTTATTCCTTTGAATGAAGAAGTGAAGAAGCAGGGAAGAGAAGAAGAAGAAGAAGAAGAAGAAGAAGAAGAAGAAGAAGAAGAAGAAGAAGAAGAAGAAGAAGAAGAAGAAGAAGAAGAAGAAGAAGAAGAAGAAGAAGGGGTGAGCAGGTTTCTAGATTTTTTAGGCATAGTTGGGAAATTTAGTAGATGAAAACAATGATAATATGACTATCAAAATCACAAAAAGGGCAGGTAGAACCTGACAAAGCAGCACTTTAGAACAAATGACACCACCCAGGAAAGTGCCAGCATTCAAGGGGAAATACCTGACACTACAAACTATTAGATAAAGTTACTAAATATCCCTGAATCCTGGATTCACCCATTCTCCTCATTCAATCTCTTTTGCAATAATTAGCTTTGGGGACGCCCAGATTTGTTTGTTAGCAAAGGTAGCACATGCTTTCTTCCTACCCAGTGCCTCTCTTCTTTAGACATTTCTATGTGGTCTGTTAGCAGGTAATTTTGTGGAATTGACTCTATGTAAATTTGACTGTGAGAACAAAGAGTGAATATTATTTCTCTAAGGTCTCATGATGTGGAAGAATGGAAAGGCCATTCTGTTGCCTGTGCAGGAGAAATTATATTGCTGAGGTGTTTGGGGGAATGAATCCTATTTTGAAATGAGAACCATGGCCTCACAAGGTTTTCACCAATATGACAGCAACTTTTCCAAAAGACAAGAGTTCCCGCAGCTCTGTAAAACGGGTGTCCCATAAGTTGTACACTTGCAGGTCTGCCTTTATGGATCTGTCAGCTGTAAGTTTGTGGGCTCCAACAGGTACCCGTCCTCATAATCCAGGCCCTCATGCTTGTGTGTCAGGGGCTTTACTCATCTGGTCACCTTCCAAGTCTCTGAAATACATGTTCAGTGGTATGAAAAAAACAAAAAAACCCATTCTATTTCATATTTACCTATGGATTTTTTCACTTACCAAATATTTATCAAACATGTTCCAGAAAGCTTTGTCCTATAGTAGGTACTATGCACATCACTCTAATGGCAGAACACATACTGTCTATTAGTATGAAAAGAAGTAAAGTTTGTGTTGCCCTGCTGTGTGGATAACCCAGTATGCTACAGAACATGTAACATACTGGGTCAATCCAGCCTTGAGTGACAAGGAACTTTTTGTTGAGACTATAATATGTAAGAAAGACATGCATCGGAATGACCTATAAATTGACTTCTTCCTTCCTTTCTATGGTAGTTTGAATGCAATTGGCCTCTATAATCCCATAATCTCATAGGGAGTGGCACTATTAGGAGGTGTGTCTTTGTTGTAGTAGGTATGGCCTTGATGGAGGAAGCAACACACTTGTCACTGTGGGGGAAGGCTTTTTCTTGGCAATGAGAGTTTATTATGGGCTACTGAAGGCATTTGACTATTGCCAGAAAATGATGGATCTTGAAGGTCCCGGGAAAATCATAAAACCCCTGAGGAAAGTTCTGATCTATAAACTGTTTCTTACAATTGTTGCTGAGACATCCTTTTTTTCTGTTTAATTTTTCTTTTCTGATATGCAAACTATCTTAACCCTCCCCACATCTCATGAACACCCTTCTCTTGTTCTCTGGAAGCTGACTGGATTCCAGCTGTGCTTTCTACTGTACATGATGTACTACTGCTAAGCTAGTTCCCTGCTGGCAATAATTATACAGCTCATTCTTCTAAATTATACTAAACTCAGCTCAAAATATTAAATTGTGCATTAAAAAATATTAAAACCCTTGCTCTTGTATGGGTTATCTTCCTCTATGAAATTTATTTAGTCAATATAGTCTCCCTAGAGACCTGGTGACCCAGTTTGCAAGTACCTCAAAATATCGGAGCCAAATACACTCATTCAACTTCTGTGTTTTCTTTGTTACTGTGTTGAAAGGAAGCTGCCC
Source organism: Microtus pennsylvanicus (assembly GCF_037038515.1). Lineage (NCBI taxonomy): Eukaryota > Metazoa > Chordata > Mammalia > Rodentia > Cricetidae > Microtus > Microtus pennsylvanicus. The sequence continues at coordinate 30,628,559 of NC_134589.1, read as the reverse complement.
TTTACTGAGTGTCCTATCGACATGGGGTCAATTTAGTTATATTTTTATTGAGTCTGTGAGATAAGGATTTGGTCAGAAAGTATCAGCAACTTTTCCCAAGCCACTGTCTTAAGCAGGACAGTTGATATTGAGAACCTCAGGTGTTTTAATTGGTTTGTGCTTTGGTTGGTAAATTCAGGGGTCAAACAGCTGCATGTTTTTGTAAAGAAAGTTTTATCAGGACATGATTGCATATGTTTATTTATAGCTTCATTTCTAGTTAAATGACAGTCCCGAGTAGTTTTTTTTTTAATTTTTTTTTTTTTTTTTGGTTTTTCGAGACAGGGTTTCTCTGTGGCTTTGGAGCCTGTCCTGGAACTAGCTCTGTAGACCAGGCTGGTCTCGAACTCACAGAGATCCGCCTGCCTCTGCCTCCCGAGTGCTGGGATTAAAGGCGTGCGCCACCACCGCCCGGCTGTTTTTTTTTTTTAACAGAGAGTATGTGTTTCCTAAATTGTATATATCTACCTGCTCACCTGTCACTTAAAGTGTATGTCAGCTGATTAACATACAAAGATAACTTTAACCAACGGGAGATTTTTCTATGTGTAGAATCCTCTTGATTTTTGTATCATTCATTTTGTATCACAAAATTTCCTAACTGATTTATGACATTGGAAAGATTTCCCTTTTGAGGCATGATGTGAAGGACGGTTGGATTGCAAGGCAGCCCGAGAGTCCCTAAGAACTTTGTCAGTCTAGACCCTGTTTCCAGATTCAGATCAGGGAGCATTGCCATGGATATAGGAACGATGGGTTTATTTCTAAGCACTTTTGCATGGACGTCCGGTCCTGTGAGTATCAAGCCTGGTATGTATTCAGAGTAAGGTTTAGGTCAAATATACCCAGTTTTTCGAATGGGAGGTGACCTTTTAGAATGCTACAACTTTGGCAGCTGCAGTGAATGCACAGTAGACTGTTTGGAGATGTAGGATGGCTGCCCAAAGTGAAGCTGATGTGCAGTATGTGTGGGAATGGACTCATCCAAAGAGATGATAATGCCGTGTGCCTGAAGTGTGGGCATATTGAACCTACCCATTCATTTTTAGTCACTGTCCCATTACTGTCTAGAGACACCATGATCAAGAGAACACTTATAAAAGAAAGCATTTAATTTAGGCTTGCTTAGAGTTTCAGTGGTTTAGCTCTTTATCAATGAGGTTCAGGACGCCATGCTTAGCACTGGAGCAGCAGCTGAAAGCCACAGCCTAATCTGTAGGCTCAGAGAGGCCCTGGGCTTGACATGAGTTTTTAAAATCCCAAAACCCACTCCCTGAGACACATTTCCTCCAACAAGACCACAGCTACTCCAACAAAGCAACATCTAATCTTTTTCAAATAGTGCTGCTTCTTGATTCAGGAGCCTTTGGAGGCCATTCTCGTTCAACCCAAAAGTTAGGATGTGTTTAAAAAACAAAAGCCCATTTAGAAGCTGTGGAGCTATTGTTTAAATCATTGCACCATGTTTTCAAATTAAGTGACATCGAGTAATACCGATGCTGATGTAGAGGTACTATCCACAGTTTTGCATAACTCTCCTATAGAGGAAGGCATGATAGTAGGTTAGCCTGCCTTCCCTTGATGCAGGAGCTGATGTATGCTGTGAATATGTTTTATTGTCATTAGTTAATAAAGAAGCTGCTTTCGGCTTAACAGAGTAAAGCCAGGCTGAAAGAGTTATCTAGAGAGAGTAGGCAGAGTCAGGGAGAAGCCATGTAGCTGCCACCAGAGACAGATCCCTCCATTGGAGCTTGCCAGAACTTTGCCGGTAGGCCACAGCCTCATGGTGATGCACAGCTTAATGGAGATGGGTTAGTTTAGGATATAAGAGCTAGCTAGCAATATGCGTAAGCTATTGGTCAAACAGTATTGCAAATAATATAGTTTCTGTATGTTTATTGTGGGACCGGATGGGATAGAAGCCTTCTCCAACATTTTCTAATATCAGACAATGGAATTTTGGTTTTATGGAGGCAGATTTGTTTTCCCAATTTGGGCCATATCTTATAAGCTATTCTCCTTATTAGAATAACTTACATAACATAATCTCCTTAAATGCCTGCCTCATTTTGGTTTTGAACATGTTTTCTCTTTCCTCTTCTACCCAGTGTTTATCTGCAAATAACATTTTGCTGTCTGAATTCTGCCTCACTCTGAGTTTTTGAAGAAATCAAGTTGTGACATCTGTACCACTATGAAAAAGAATAATATTCCTGCCATATAGACTTGTATGTGTGTGTGTGTGTGAGAGAGAGAGAGAGAGAGACAGAGACAGAGAGAGAGACAGAGAGAGAGACAGAGAGAGAGACAGAGAGACAGCAGGATCATTAACACATTGATGTGTTTGAAATGTATCTAGTTTATAGATATACTAAGTGCAAGGTAGTCATTAGCATTACTGAAGAACATACAATGAACAATGGAGAAGGTTTATTGATCATACTTTTTAGAACTAAACAAATTCCGGTTTTACTACCAATAAATGTAACTAATTAATTATTTCTTTCACACCTTTACCTTAAAACAGAACAGAAAGTTGACTGTCTTTGACCAAACAGAACAATACAAGGTCATAAATATAGCTTCAGTCTCTGTTTTCAATTCAGCCTCTTTCCCTTCCCACTGCTTCTGCTGTATTTTATACTGCTATATTGAGATCTCATGGTCAATTTATATATAACAGAGTTTCTATTATTCTAGAAATAAGTATCTACCTACTTTCTTGGATACATTAATGCTATTTTCTCTTAAGATTTACTTTCTAAATCATTTTGTATTACAGTGTTTCCCAGGTAGAAGCATGTGTTCCCATTCACACTAGATAAAGCAGTAAAGCACATGTTTTTCATTGTACACTCCCAACATTGTTCTTTCTACCCTACAAGTGGCATTAAGTTATTGCTTCATGCATCTGTCTTCTTTACTGTAGGAGCAGTTTTTAGAGAATAAAGGGTATGTTGCAGTTTTAGTGTTTTATATAGAGTTGATACCCATACTGGCTGGGTTTTGTGTGTGTGTGTCAGTGTGGCACAAACTAGAGTCAAGAGAGAGGAAGGAACTTCAGTAGAGGAAATGTCTCCATGAGATACAACTGTAAGGCATTTTCTCAGTTAGTGATTGGGGAAGGCCCAGCCCAAGGTGGGTGGCGCCTTCCCTTTGCAGGTAGTCCTGGGTTCTACAAGAAGGCAGGCTCAGCAAGCCAGGAGAAGCAAGCCAGTAAGCAGTTCTGCTCCAGGCCCCTGTATCAGCTCCTGCCTCTAGGTTCCAGCCCTGCCTGAGTTCTGACCTGCCTTCCTCCAATGGACTATGATCTGGAATAGTAAGCCAAATAAACCCTGTCCTCCTCAGCTTGCTCTTTGGTCATGGTGTTTTGCTGTAGCAATAGAAACTCTAACTAAGATAGTACCCAACAAATTTTGTTTGAATATTGCACTGAAATATAAGATGCCCTGTACACTGTTAAATATAGCTGACAATTTCATAGACCTTGAAATTGCTTTATTATTCCAAGACTGCTTGTGGCAAACTCAGGAAAATTCACATGCACCTGCGCTCACATGCCTATGCCTGCATTTCTCACATGCCTATTTTCTGAGGTCAGTATGTCTCAATGTGCGGTGGCAACCCTGTTGGGGGGTCAGAGGATCCTTTCACAGGGGTCACCTAAGACCATCCTGAATATCATGTAATTATATTACAATTCATAACATTAGCAAAATTGCTATTATGAAGTAGTAATGGAAATAGTTTTATGGTTGGAGGTCACAACATGAGGAGCTGTATTAAAAGTCTGCAGCGTTGAGAAGGTTGAGAGCTACTGCTTTAGGAAGTCAGAATTATTGTCAAGAATATTAAAGAATGCTTTCACTTTCTATTATTTATTTGAAAAGATCCTTATTTCATTTTTATTAAAATCCAGGTACAAAATGCTCTATAATTCCACTCTCTTTAGTCATGTATACCCTCTCAAAATGGAATATTTTAGCACTTCCAATAATGACTTATTTTAAATATTGAGAAAATGGTGCAAAAAGGATTTAATACTAATAATTACACAAGTTTAATTTGAAAATTTGATGAAATGCATTAATGGACTAAGAGGAAAAAGAGACTGCTCTTTTTTTCTGCATGCGATGTAGAATCTCAGAGGCCTAGTACTAATTTAAAAAAAAAAAAAGATAAAATGTTAATATGCTGAGGCGATCCACCCAGGACCCAAAATTTTATCACTTCATGATAAATAAAATCCACATGGTGACATCTGTTTCTTTATTCAGTGTTTTGGAATTGAGTTTTTCCTCTGTGCCAGGTCATACACAAAGGGTGGGTTATGGCCGTAAATTAGATATGAACTGAAAGCCCAGTGGAGAAGACAGACAAGTAAACATTAATTAGGCTTCAAGCAGACAAATGCGAGGAGATAAGTATTAGGTGTCACCCAGGGAGATTAGAGGGCAATGTCCCTTGTCATGGAGGCAAAGGGATGGGGGTGATGGGAGATGATAACACTTTCATGTGTGCTTTGCCGCAGGTGCCACTTGTATTTATTATTATCTAACTGCTTCCTGTTACACCACTGCTTTTTTCCTTCACAAAGGTACACGTATTAAACCCCCAGCTAACGTGAAATCCTGGGAAGTTTTTCCCTTAAAATTCTAAAGTCTCTATAAATACTGGGTGCTCAGTAACAACACCCACAATCACTAATGGCCAATCGCCTCTTGCCAAAGCTGCTCCTAAGCTGAGTTAAACAAATAAGCAGGTGACTTCCTTCTGGTTTACAATCCAGCTGACTAGGAGAGTGCTCAGGGAGCCTTGTGAGAGCAGCTCCAACCCCATCGTTGTTAAAAAGATTTACTGGGCTCATCTGCCTGGCTTGGTGCAGAAATGCTGCCATTAAAAGTGAAAGGGCAATACCTTCAAAACAGAACAAAGTCAACTGTTTTTATCTTCGAAGACATTAACATGATAATGTCATTGTTCCTCCAAGGGTGACTAGCCCGCCAATAAATATGCAGATGCCATTCAGTGAGACACAAGGGGCAGACTATTAGGGGAAATGTTTATAGTCTGTTGCTCCTGGGGAAAAAATTGGCCTTTCTCCTTTGACCTTAATTTATTTATTTATTCCTACAGTTACATTTTCATCGAGATATCTATGGGCAGGAATTCAGGTAAGTTAAGACATGAAGACGACATCATCATCATCGTCACCATCATCGTAGATTTTTATCCAGGTATCACTACATGGTTTCAGATAAATCTGGAAATGGGGTACTCGAAAAGATACTTTGAAGAACTTGCTCTGACCACAATGTTGGCCAGAGAATTTTTATTTTGCTATCAATAATGTGGCATTTTCTTGGAAATTTTAAGTGGAGAAGAGATATAGATGTGGTTCAAGAAGATTGAATTGGAATGAATGTGTTTGAATAATTATAGGGGTTCATCGTTATGATAATTTCTCATCTGAACTTTTCCCTAAAAACTAATTTTAGATTACCATAAGTCGTTTCCTTTAACTCTCCGAAAAACTCTTCTTTACTAGACCAGAGGTGTGTGGTAGCCACCATAAAAAGTGATAATGTTGCAGGCCATAACATTGTATCAAAAGAAAGCTGAAAGACCAGATTTGGGGAAGAGCCAAAGTAGGGCATCTGCAGAGATTTGTGAGTCTCTAGAGTTCAGTCTTTGAATGACTGAGCTAAGACTCTGCTCAACATGCGCATTTTATTTAGGTCAAGTTGCATGACCATATTTGGAGTGAGACTCACACTTGAATAACATCTTAGAAGAGCAGACTCCCCTGCAACAGGAGAGGTGAAAACAGACGGCAAAACATAGGACACTCCAAGGACATCCTCCCCAAATGCCCATGTTCCTTAGCAAGACCATCAAGGCACTGTCTAAGAGGGCCAATTGCTCTTTTTAGACTTTGATCCTTTATATGACCACGTCTGCAACAAATCAGGACACTCGCTTCTTACACACACCGTGGATTTTCAGGACTCTAGCATTTGTGTGTCCTTGTCTCTCAGTCATTGTCTTCCAACTTTTCCTTTTCCATAGCTAAAATCTTTCTACCCCTTACTAGCTTAAATATTTATAGAAATCATCATCTGTTTGTAAAGAACACTTTCTTCTATCTCAGATATGTCATTGACTTTCTCTCATCAATAATTTAACAAAGCTATTACCAACAACTAAAAGAATATAGAAATTTACAGTGCCCCAAATCACGTGTCTTATTTCATTCGATGCCTGCAATGTATTTTGTTGTGCTTCTTTGTTGTTGTTTGGCTTTTTTCCGTTTGTCTATTCTTTGTTGTTGTTCTGGTAAATAAATATCAGCAGAAAAATAGCTTGGTTGGCTATAATTTTAATCCAAGCTCTCTTACTTTATTTCTAACTTATTTGACTACCTGACCCTCTACTAGTTTCAAATTTTAATGGCTTCAATCTTTGTTTACTTGTTGCTTTCATATAGTGGCTATTTTTTTAAATTTTAAGTGATCAATAAATGTGTTAGATGAAAGAATGAAGAAATAAGATCTTACATTATTAAATGATGATTATTCCAATTCGGAATAGGGGCGATTTATAGAGATCAGATAGTGGAATGAATACATCTTCTTCTTACAATTATATTTGGAGCTTACCTTGAAAACAGCATTTGGAAAGGCAGAGAGGTGATATAGAGAACACCCTGGAGGCTGAGCTCTTCCCACTACTACTAGTAGTAGATTTTCTTTAATATTAACATATAAAGATAAACAATCAACCTCTAAATGCCGAACCGGTGGGTTGGCATCAGCCAGGGTGCCCTAGTTATTTATCATCTGCTCCACTAATCAGACAGATCCCTAAGGCAGCTGTCAGGCTTAGCCCTATAATCCGTGAGAGACTTTGAGTTTCAAGTCCCCTCAGTTAAATTTCATTTGACAGTCAATTTAAAATCTGGGATATAGTATAGCACAATTCTCACCATAAGAATTATGAGGCAATGGACATTCTGTTTAACAGGGCTTTCTTTTGCAAGCCCTCTTCACAACCAGGAACATTTAATTCATATTTTACAGACTGATACCTTCTGGAACTAATAAGAAACCTGAGAAATGCTGAAGAGGCAAAGAGCACCTGAAATTCTTATATCATTCACAGTAAATAACATCTTGCCTGATTATCGGAAATCATGTGTATAACAGCCAGAGTCCAGTATTCAGGGTTAGATAGGGTAATGTGTCATTCATAACTCTGACACTGGCTTCCTGGGGGAAACTAAGTAGTATATATAATTAGTTTAGGTTCACATTACCTCCTTTTAGAATGAGAATACCCATCTCATAAGATACTGTAAATACGCACCAGATTAACATGTATGATGTGCTCTGTATATATTGAGTCTTCAAAATATATTTCAGGGCTAGGAATACAGTTCTGTGGGTAAAGTCCTTGCTGCGCAGAGCCAGCATATAGCTAGATGTGGTAGCACCTGTCTGTAAGACCAGCTCTTATAGTGATGAAGACGGGAGACAGAAGATGAAGTAGTTTTAGAGAAAGGACACCCAAAGCAAGTGGTTTTAATTCTTGTCCTTGGCCAATTGCTATAAATGTCCTTTCTGTTCTGAGAGCAGTAATACATGGAGAAGCGCGTGTTTCTTGTTTTTTCTCTTCTACGAAATGAAGTGCTCCTCCTGGAAGCTGTACTTGTTTGAGTGTGAACAGAACTCCAATTCAGATACTGCTATTCCTTTTGGTAAAGAGTTTTCAATTAGGTCACTGGATTTTCATGGTGAAAATGGGTTATATCTAGTTGTATCTGTTATAATTGTAATAGTCTATTCATTTTTAGGCCCCATGCACACAACTCTGTCTTAATTTTATCTCCTCTTGCTTACAATTGATCTACACTCTGACGGACTTATTGCAGTCTAACTCCATCTGTCTGGGTCCTCTTGATGTCACCTTCCAAGGTCTAAGAGCCAACAGGAGTAGAGATCCTAAACCCTTTTATGTTCCAATTTTAGTGCATCTCCTAAATGATTTTAGAACATCAACTCTTAAAGGGAGAATGTTCCAGACATTAATAGGCTACAAGGCTATTTGGGAAGAGTCCTTCTTTCATGGTCCACTTTGCACCCTACTTCCCATTTCCTTGGTAACCCTAAAATAAGAAAACATTACCATTGCCCCCTTAGCATCTATAATATTTTAAAAGGTGAAGACATGTCGCGTCCACCCTTGACCAGCAAGGAAAAACGCAACACCCGGAGCTCTTCTTGCAGCAGTTTTCAGGACTTTATTCACACTTCTCTCTCTCTTCCCCTCTCTCCTTGACCTCTCTCTCCGGGCAAACCTCTCCCAGCCCTTAAGTAGGCATGGGCTGCCAACCCTGAACTGCCAGGTGGGCACTGCCCATAGGTTCACGCATATGCAGGCAGCTGATAATCATTGCGTGATCATAGCATAGGTCAGGCCTTAGCCATCATCTCAGGAGTTGATTATACATCTCCATCAGGTGTGATACCACGCAACTTGCTATAAAGACATACAGGCTTTGTTCAGGGCCATCCAAAGCTATGTCTTCCTGGTCAAAAGAATGGGATGTACCTCTAGCTCAGGCCATATGACATTACAAAACTGCTCCAAAGATTAAGACATAACACAGTATTGTCTCCTTTCTTAAGAGTTAAATCAGCTGGGCCGTGTCAATCCCTGGGCCAGGGAACCACTCCTCGGGAAAGTTGATTCACTTGAAGATAACGAGCTAATGAAATGGGAAGAATAATTATCTCTTTGTCAGGATAAGGTTCTACTATTCTTCCCAAAAGCCCCTTCCAAGATGCAGCCTTTTTATAGAACTCCTAGCATGCCAAACTGTCTTGCTTTCCTGTGTTAAAACGAAAACAAATAAACAAAAATCAAAATGTAACTCTTTTTATAATATTTCTTTTTATTTTAGATATTGGCTAAAGCTTTCCTTGATACTGTGAGCTTCCTCACTATTTTCTTCCACTCTCTACTCTTCCTCCATGCAGCTGCTTGCCAGACTCCATTGGTGAATGTATTGGTTCTTTGAGACTGTAAATTAAAAGGCATGACTTTTCCTCTTTCTGTTTTTCATCTAACCCTACCCCCTAACAGCTGCTAAGGTTTTTACTCGCTCTGTTGTTTTCCTCTACAATTCTAAAATTGTCTCTAAGTATTCTTCAGAATCCATTTTTGTGTTAATTTATTAATAAAACTAAAGATCCCAAAGGCGACCCCATATTTCCTTGGTATTACTGTATTGGGATTGGACATGGAGACCTGAAAGCTTGCTGCCTTGCATAACGGCAAACAAGAAACCTGTTTCAAACAGTGTTGGCAGCAAGAACTGACAAGTAAGGTTATGCTCTGACTGCCACATTCATGTAATGATCTGCAGGTCCTGTACTCACACACATGCACTTGTAAGCCTACATGCACACACACACACACACACACACACACGCACACATGCACACATGCACACACGCACACAAATCATACATTCAATGCACACAAAGATTTAAAAAGAATTACCAATTGAAAAACATCCTTGTCTCACACTATTTATGCACATACTCTTCAAAAACACCAGCACATTGGACTGAGATAACTTGCCCAAATGGCATAGAAAAGGGGCCCTATACTAGCCTGGCATTTGAGTTCTCTTGGAACAAACACTGGAATGTCCTTAGAAGTGGAAACGATTTATTGATCTGGACAAACCTCACAGGATTATAAAGTCGACCCGCAATCTATAAAAATGAAAGGAAAGAGGAGGGTAAGACTGGGTGCAGAAGAGTTTCAGCTTCAAATGCTGGCCTGCTGGCTGAGGACTTCCTAGGAAGTGAGTGAGCTATATTCAGGTAGTTCCCACATATGCCAATAGCTAAAGACCGCCAACTAACTCCATTTGCTGCAACTGAATGACGAGCTCTTTCTTGAAGGAAGATCTGAGGGCCTAGCTCAAGCTTGTTACATCTAGAAACTGTATTCTCCTAGATCAAAAAGCAGTGATGACCTTTAAAGGTTCACATCATTCAAAGCTAAGACACTTGATAACTAAAAAGATAAAACTTTTAATATGAGATGAAAGCTTTGATGTGTGTGTTCAAAATGCATTCAGGACAGTAAAAGTGCAGACTCACCCCATCCCCAGATTTCAAGCTAAATGTGTCCCCCAAAAAAATCACAGAAGAAAATCAAGTGGCCATTGACAAATTGAACAGAAATACAACTTGAAAATACTATCAACTTATGCAATGTAAAGGAGAATTTTTGTATTGTGATATTTTACTTATGTTTTATAAATAAAGCTTGCCAGAAAGACCAGAATGTTAAAACTAAGACCCTAGAGGACAGGCAGTGGTGTTACACAACTTTAATCCCAGGATTGGGGAGACAGAGGCAGTGAATTTTTGTGAGTTTAAGGCCACCTTGAGCTACACAAGATCACTGCAGCAACAGATCCAGGTGTGCTACTGGTACACACCTTTAATCCCAGCACTTGAGAGGAATATAAACTGGATAAGATAGGAACTCTTCTCTATCAGACTAAGGATTTCTTAGAGGTAAGAGCTCTCTAGTTGCTTGCCTGCTTTGCTTTTCTGATCTTCAGGTTGAATCCCAATATCTTTCTTTGGGTTTTTATTATTCATGCTACATTCTTGTTTTGGGAAAAGATATATTTTGAGTTCTCAGTTCTATTAATTTCTAGGTTTTTGTAAGGCAGATTTCCAGCCTCTAACAGAAAGTTAATTTCTAACACATTGAATTATTAATTGAGCAAACATTTATTGAATTAGTTCTATATTTTATATTATAGATGTTAGTCTACTGTGTCAAACATAGAAGATACAGATCCTCATACAAGACACACAATAGCAAAATTCTGTTTATAAAACATGCTCATTACACTATAAACCTTATACCACAGTATATTACAGAAGAATACAAGAGATGAGTATAAGCGAAGATACGGTGGAACCACCAAACCAGACCACTTTGTGGGTAGAAAGGGAAGATTATTGAGGGAATAAACTGTCTGTCTGCCTCGAAGAACAGAGGGCAGCAACTTGGCAGAAAAACAAGTGGATTTTATATAGTCGGCAAGATGGGGCCTGTGAACGGATGCAGACTTTTAAGATTAATCTGTAACTAGATGCCCTTGCCTGATGTAGTTGATGGTTGGGGCAGATAAGAAAGGGTCCTGGTAAGTAGAAACCCATCCTAAGAGATTCCTGAGTAATATTGAATTTAAGCTTCTGTTTACCCAATCACAATCCTTTTAACCAGCTCAGAGTCCTTCTGTTTAAGGTATTGTCACCAGCACTGCCACTTTGGGTGCCTGGATTTGGATCTAACAATGAGGTACTAGGATAGAGAAGGAGGTGGGAGAAGGTTTTATTTGTGCAAATGGCCTTCAAGTTGAGATCAGGATGGTTAAGTTAGATATAAAACTAGGAGAATTTAGATTTCCAGCAAAAGCCAATACCGTACTTGAACATGTGAAGGCAAAATCAAGAAGCTCCAGCCCTAGACAGTCAGCAGAAAAGAGTGACAGGGTCTGGAGTAACAAGAGAAGGAATTACGAGCAGTTTTTACCCGGTAGGTTATATTTTTCTCAGGGAAATCCAGGAGGAATTCACTGGCTACAAGAGGTTTCTAAATTATTGTGGAAGCAATGAATTCAGTGAACAGGGGAGACGAAACATAATGGGGAGACATAGTACGATACAAAAGCATAGTGATTCCTAGCTGTCTAGGTTCATATGCTTTGTCCTTCTGGGCTGTTTACTTAGAATCTGAAGAAATCCAGCAGTTTGACTTCTTTGATTTATTTGATTCCCTGAACAAAGAGTGGAAATCAGTGTACTTTCCTGTTTCTATGTTAATCCATTCTAGAATAAGAAACACTTTCTTATTTCTGTCATAAACCACACTGAGACTGTCATTGGCGAGGGAACAGCAACAGAACTCAAAAATGTACTCTTAGCAGCCTGAGTCATCTCATTAATCTTTAGAGTGCTCAGCTCAAGCAAACCCGAGAATCATCATTTCCATACAGAAAAGAATTTCAATAGGAGATAATATATGAATCAACATTTGGGTTTACTTAAAACATTATAAAGTAGATTTTAAGCAAGAGGGGTAACGAAAAGAGAGGTATCCAGAAAGGAAAATGTGTGCGTGTGGCTTTCCCAAAGATGAATCACTCTTCCCTGGTTTACAATAGTCACATCTACTATTTTAGTAAGTTTGCAGTTAGTATCTTGAAAGGATTGATAAGGAATCTGAATGCTATCATAGAGTGGTTCCTGAGAGTCACCTGAGAAAATTACGAATGATGAGGTCACAAGGCTGAAAGTAGACTATCTTTCCTGTACACAAAGTGAACACTTTTTGTTTGAGATTCCAAGTACGACTTCAGGAAAAGGCTACTCAAGGTCATAGCCATTCAGAGGTTAAGCCTAGTTCATTGCTGTTGCCATAGAAGGATGCTGGCTCTAAACTGGTGACCTTCACAGTAGTATTGTTGATTATACTGAAATTCTTGTCTCTCAGTTGATGAGAGGCCAAAAATCCGATTCAGGGATCGCGTTTCTTTTTCTTCCCTTATCTCCATAATTCTTCCTTTATTTCTGTCTTGTCTTAGGACCAGGCCAAGACAAACCAAAGTGAAAAGAAACTTATCTCCTTGTCCAAAACACATTTGTTCCTAGAAGATCAACTATAAAACAACTAATAACTTACTGACCAAAATCAGCAACTTGCTTAAAATACATCAGGATCTAGCAATGCAAAGGTCCTGTGGGCCATTCTCATCTCCTTTCTCATCTCCATTCTCATCTTTTACCAGGTGAGAGATAGGAATGGTTAATGAATGAAGATACTTAAGAGTCGAGGTTCTTGTCTGAAGGTTCTTTTGATGCAATCTAAGGCGTGTTATTTGTTAGGTCTCAAAGAAACCTGGTAAATGTCTCACTCAGTACTTTGGCCTCTTTCCCAGCACTTCTCACCTCACCCCTACCTTAAACCTCTCCCTCCGAGGGACTGGACTTCTGCTTCCCTCCCCCACAGACTGATCTTTATATAACTTGGCCATTTTAGGTACACTGATCTTTTGACCTGGACCTCAGCCTCTCTTGGTTCATGACTCCTCTTTTGCTCTCTCCTTCGCCTTCCCCTGTTTCATGGCCTAGTTTAGTCTGTCAACCATGTTCAGCCTAAATTCTTCTATCTGCCTGCTTTTTTCTCTTATATCTACAATAAAAATTTCATACTTTAAATGTAGTCACATCCTCCTCCTCCCTTTATTTTATTTTTTCATTCATTATTAAGGAGCATAGTTCAGTTAGTTTTCCATTTTAATTGCTAAATATTACATAATAATTTCTCCTGTGCATGTTGCTCCTCATAATACATCTGATTTTAAGCATATGCATAGAAGATGGTAAGTGGGGGATTTGCCCCTCAAGCTCCTTTAAAAACACAGTTTTTCCTAATTCTATATGTACTCAAAAGTAGTTCAGACTGGATAGGCTCATTGCTTAAAGTTCCCAGACTTAAAGTATGACTGAATAAACCCTAAGTATGATGGTCATTAAGAGAGGAAAGACTACCGCCATTATTTTGAGTGAAGTAGGCAGGTGGTTTGATGCAGGTGGGAGTCCTAGGTTGCTAAAAATTGCTACATTGTTCAGAGTGGGGGTTGTGTGTGTGTTCTACTTGAAGGTGTGTGTGTGTGTGTGTTTGTGTGTGTGTATAGCCTAAATTAAGTGGAGGCCAGTTTTCTATTTGAGTGAAGGCTTCACCCCAGCCCCTGGCATCTATACATCCAAAGAGTCTGAAATGTTTGGGTGGAAGTTCCATCCCAAGCCCCCTCCCCTGGGTATAACTTCAGTCCAGATTCCACCCCTGAGAAAATCCACCAAACAATGATCCCTCCCCAGAAATACTAAAGACCACTCCCACACAGTACTTAAATTTCCTCCTAGAGAACAAACATGGTTTTCCAGTCTTCCTTCCTGTCTCCTCTCTGGAAAGCCATCTGGGAACATTTATATCTCTTAAACCTGGGCTTTTTCTAATTCAGTTTGATTTGATCTGATTCAGATTCTGGTCTCAGTGGAGAGGCACATTGGGGTGCAGAAACTTTTCAGCTTCTAAACTTTGTTTGTCTGACTCAATCAACACTTTTATTAAATCATGCAGTCCATCCAAGACATCTTTCCCTATATCCTTTCTGGAGCACCGCAATGTCAGTACAGTGGTAACACTCTTCTTTGCTTTGATAATCTAAATAAATCTCCTACATTAAATTAATAAGTATTTATAGTGGTTGAAGGAGTGAACACTCAATTGGAAAATTTCCAACAAGTGGTAATAGAGATAATATACACAGAAGAATGCTTTGTGATAGATTTTTGAACCTAAAATGGTAGATGAAGAAAATGAAGACAGACACTTGATTCTGCCGTTTGTCAATTGTTTGCTATGGGAGGTATGCTGGGTGGGATATGAACAGTCCTGTTGTTATGTACCCAAAAATAACATTACATGTGAAGTGATCATTAGCACATATGTCATCTGATAATTGTTTTCTTTTCTAGAGGGCAATGTCCCGACCTCCCTGCATTGTAGACCCACTGATCCAGATAAGGAACAGAGACATCAACTCAATTACCTATAAAGTATGCTGAGCAACTATTTTAGACATTTATTTATTTTAGTTTAATGGATTTCGATGTTTTCCCTGCATGTATGTGCAGTATATACATGTGCCCACAGAAACCAGAAGAAGGCATAGGATCCCCTGGAACTGGCATTACAGATGGTTGTGAGGCACCACGTGGGTGCTAGAACTGACTATGGGTCATTTGTAGGGATAGCTAGCACTCTTCCCTTCTGACCCATCTATTTAACCACAAACAACTATCTTGATGGGGTTATTGAGTAAGTAAATTGACTCGATAGGTAAGTGTGGTTGGAGAGGAGGATGTTTGAGGCATAATTTCTGAGATATTATTGTTGAAATAGGAGCAGCGGGGCTGTGTCCCCAGCACCCGGCCGCCCACATGGCTAGCTTAGTATTCTTTTAAACACTGCCTGGCCCATAAGTTCCAGCCTCTTATTGGCTATCTCTTACATATCGATCTAACCCATTTCTAATATCCCTGTAACACCATGAAATATCTTACCAGGGAAGATCTTAACCTGCATCTGTGTCTAGTAGGAGAATCATGGCGACTCCTTGACTCAGCTTCTTTCTCCCAGCATTCTGTTCTGTTTACTCTGCCTACCTAATTTTATGTCCTATTAAAGGGCCAAGGCAGTCTCTTTATTTAACCGATGAAATTAACACAAAACAGAAGACTCTCCCCCATCGTATTATGATTTTAGGCTCTATTATCTTCCAGGTTCTAGGCATGGACATGGATGAGACATACACAGTAGAACAGAACATGCCACATGTGAAGACCACAACCTAGGTGGAAGCATTAGCTCTGTTGATGGTGAAGGTCTGTTGAATTTAGAAACACTGGGGAAAATTTGTTTATAAACATTTTCACTTCTTGGCGACAAACAATAGAACTGGTCCTGACCAAAGAAGTGTTCAAGTAATACCAATGGGATTTTATTTTTATTCTAATAACACTCACGTGGTGTTTCTAAATGGGTGTTGAGTGAGCTGAGTTCAATATTATAGCACTCTGTTCAGCACTGTAAATATAAGATACTGAAATCTCAGGCAAAAGTCAAGAATCTTACTGAGTAAAATGAGATGTAGGAATGCAAATAACTGTCTTCCGCATTCATTCAATTTATTATTTATCATAAATTATATTTGCAAATCATCAGGTAGATGACAAAGAAGTAGTAGAATGGCTAAACAGAGTAATACCAGTATGGACATGTATGTGAAAACCATTAACCAGCTATGTAGCTGTTAGAAGGTTGATCCCCTTCCTCATAGTCAACAGGCTGTAAAGCCAATGGAAAAAAACTGTCAGGAAAATGGAGCCTGAATCCTGTTTCTGACCCTGGGAGGAGACATGGCATTTTAAGGTGCTGTGGCCCTGGGAAAAGATGTGGAATCCTAAGATGCCTGTGGCCCTGGGAGGAAACACGGCATCCTAAGGTGCCTGTGGCCCTGGGAAAAGATTTGGCATCCTAACGTGCTTGTGGCCCTGGGAGGAGACATGGCATTCTAAGGTGCCTGGAAGGTTATTAATTGGTGGCCATCTAAGCTAGATTCTAGAAGTCCTAAAGCTGATAAGATTGATATCTGGCAGGGTGCTTTATTTATGTTGCTTTGGCCTACAAGAGTCCGCTTAAATGTTCCAGTCTGTCACCTGAATGGGAAAGTGCCTCTTGGAAAAGCAGCCCATTCTAAAGACTTAGGAAATAATATAAAACCTCCCTAAACTATAAATCAGACAATTTTTTTTTGCCATTGGAGAGTGCTTCCACTTGACTCTGTAATAACTAATAACCTCTTGTCTGTCTCCTGTATTGCACTGTGTCTTTTTTTTCCATGGAAACCATAAGGACTGGACAACTGAAGGGAAGCCTGTATGAGATTCCAGTAGTAATAGGATTAAAATGCCTCAATCATCCTGGGGTAGATTTTATTCTACCAAAGCCATTATTTTCAATCTTATAGCTTAACATTATTCTACAGTCAAGAATTTAGTTGAAGACTTACTAATGCTACCATTAAGCTCAAATCTCTTATTTTTTGTGCATTCAACTGAGACAATTGGAGTTGCTCTCGACATGTGCAAAAGTCACGCTTATTTAAGACTCAGCTCTTACTTCAACCCCTTCCTTCCTGCAGGCTCAGACTCCAGAGGTCTAGAGCACATAGCAGGTCAGGAGGGCATCTGCACACTGTAAAAAAGGCTTTGGGAAATATGCTCAAGAGCATTTTAGGGCCACAATTTCAATTACAAAGGCGGATTTGAATAAAGGGAATCAGGGATTAGGTGAGGGGGATTGAGAGCAAAGCTTTTCACCCTCTACATCTTCCCCAGAGACTAACCTCTTTATTGGGAGGGATCAACATGGCAGCAAATGCAGACTTTCCCACCTGCTCCGTTGGCTGCTGCCTCTCTCTGCAGCTACAGAGGAAGTCTGAGTGAGAGAATACTCTCTTCCATCATATGTATTTTTTTTTAATCCTAGAGGATACACATTCCCTGAATGTGAACCTTCAATTCTGCCAACAGAATTGAATCACACTTTTGTGTTGCAGCAACGCAGAGGCAGTCTTTTCTCTCAAAACGGCTGCAATATGTTTTTCCTTCCTTCCTTCCTTCCTTCCTTCCTTCCTTCCTTCCTTCCTTCCTTCCTTCCTCCCTCCCTCCCTCCCTCTCTCTCTCTCTCTCTCTTTCTTTCTCTCTTTTTAAGGCAAAGGAGCTTTAATGATACTTTCCCAGTACAGAATTAAGAAAAAGTCTTGACATTACTCCGTCAAACTGTGCTTGACACATGATGTAAAACCATAGCCCCTAAGACTGCCCAACAGAATGTACGCTTTTCATCCTCCAAAATTATTTACTTTTAAAGTTCCTTTTTCCCTCCCTCCCTCCCTCCCTCCCTCCCTCCCTCCCTCCCTCCCTTCTTCCTTCATTTCCCCCCACCTCTTTCTAGTCTACCTTTTCCTCTCATTCCTCCTCTTTGTTTTCCCATCACTCTTTATGAGAGAGAAAAGCAAACGAAGCCTTTACTTGAAAATAAACCTAACTTGAATCTTAGGAGATGGCTCAGTAAACAAAGCCCTTGGTGCATAAGCATGGCAACTGGAGTGCAACTTCCTCGAACTCACACAAAAGCCTGGTAGGTTTAGTGGCTGCTTGTATGCAGCTTGTAGGAGTCAGATACAGGGACTCTCCAGAGCAAGCTGGCTCACTGCACTAGCTGGAATTGCCAAGCTCTAGGATCCTCAAGTGACCCTGCCACATTAAGTAAAATGGAGAACAATCAAGGAAGACACTAGACATCAATTTCAGGCCTCCGCATGCATCATCAGATAAGGGCATAAGCACCCCCCCATACACACACAAACACACACACACACACACACACACACACACACACACACACGCCCCAGACATACATGTATACCACTTACAGACACACACAAAAAAAGAAAAATTCAACTTCCAAGATTATGAAATACATTCAGAGGCTGGAGTTCAAACTTAGGCAGTTAAGATAAAGCAAATGATTTTGATGTTTGTACCTGGAGTATATTCCTTAACTGTAGTCATAGCTTTTCTTATCATTAAAAGAATAATAAGGATATGGCAAATTTATTCGCTGTAATTGATTCCAGGCTTGACATATCTTGATAGCCAAATTTCTTCAACTACCCATTTATTATTTGGGATTTTATAGGGGAAAACAAAAGAAAGAGCTAATGCAAGTATAAAGATTATATAGATTTATTGAGCCAATCAAATGAAACATATCAAACAATGAGCAGGCATATGTTGATATGTGAGATCATTTAATTCTTGTTACTCTTTCTGACTCAAGCCACCGTGTGATCAGGAGGTAGGATAGTGTCACATTAGTAGTGAGAACAAGCAAAGTCAGAAAAAGAACAGTCAAACCGAAGGGTAAAGTGCATGAACTTCTGTGTAAAACAAGAGTGATGCCAATGGCCTTGAATGAATCCAGAATCCCTTTAGTGCTCTTTGTGGTGGTCCAAAAATGTGAGTCTATAGTTTTATGTTAACTTGTCACAAGCCAAAGTAACTTGAGAGGAGGGAACCTCAATTAAGAAAATACCTTCATAAAATCTGGGCTGTAGGAAAGCCTGTAGGATATTTTCTTAGTTAGCGATTATGCGTGTTTGGGTGCAATAAGAAAGCAGGTTGAGCAAGCCATGAGAAGCACCCAGTAAGCAGCGTTCCTCCATGGCCTCTGCACTGACTCCTGCTTTTAAGTTCCTACCCTGTTTGGGTTCCTATCCTGACTTCCTTTGGTGATGAACTGTGATTTATGGACATTTAAATAAAGTCTTTCCTCCCTAAGTTGCTTTGGTAATGGTGTTGATCACAGCGTTAGTAACCCTAACTAAGACAGTGTGTATACATATGTTTAAAAATGCATTGAAAATGTGCTTTAGGCATATATATTGAACTCATAGAAATGTTTAGTTTTGTTGATGGCATCTAGAATTGGTAGCAGTGTTTGAAGGCAAATTAAACTTTATTTGCATACTATATTAAAAAGCATAACTGGAATATTTATGTAATACTTGTAAAATTAACAGAAAATTTGAAAACTCAATTATACTAATATTACTTTAATATTTTATTAAGTGAACATCCTAACATAAAATTTATTGCAAACAGACGTAGATTCATTTTCTGTAATGCTACTGCATGTGTAGTTAAAGTTGCCCAAATAATAGTGCCTGTTTTAATTTTTAAAATATAGATAAAGGAAATTGGCTTATTTTTACATGTATGAGCTATAATATCCTCTCCTCCAACAAAAAAAATTGCTGATAGAAGAAATAAATCTTACCTTACTTTTGTGTTCATTTTTTTTTTTTAGAGTTTTCGAGACAGGGTTTCTCCGTAGCTTTTTGGTTCCTGTCCTGGAACTAGCTCTTGTAGACCAGGCTGGCCTCGAACTCACAGAGATCCGCCTGCCTCTGCCTCCTGAGTGCTGGGATTAAAGGCGTGCGCCACCACCGCCCAGCTTGTGTTCATTTTTGAATAGTTGAAGAGTGTCCCTTATATGAAGACTAGCAGAAAACCAAGTGGAAAGTCCCTTTATTCTTCGTCCCGTGCAGAGTGGATAGACCCTTAGGGGGCCCACATGATCCATCTGCCTCTGCAGTGCATATTCTCCTGTAACCATGGCCTGTTAGATGTCAACTATGCTATTGAATCGTTTCTAATAAACAGATTACAAGGAAGTAATGCGATGATATTTCCATGAGTGGGGCACAAAGACAGGGGCCTGCATTTGGGACAGTCTCTCCTGATTTCTTTTACTTTACCCTGGAGGAAGTCAGGTATCCTTTTAGAAAGGTCCAAATGATTAAAGGCTAATTCTTGCCAACAGTCATAAAAACTGATCATCGCAGATGAGAGCAAAGATCCTCCAGGATTCAACTTGGCTGCATGTCTTAGGAGCAAACACACCTAGACTCCTCTTGGGAATGTCATGAGATTATAGTCACCCAATGGTTTAATTACCCATTCTTAGGCTAAAGTCTTTCCTGTGTATATCCAAGATACCTTATTCTCTTTCCTACTGAAACCTTAACAGAAAACATGGTAGTGACTGTGTACCAGTTGCTGTTCTTAGAACTGCAAACACATTTAAACATTTCTAACCCATACATATATATAAAAGTAGTGTATGGGTTTTTATATAGACATCCCAACCAATTACTATAGACTCTGTGGCTTAAGACAAGAAAGGGAACTGGTTCATAATTTTGGTGTCTGGAATTTGAAGTCTGGTAGTTCACAAGTCTTTGTGCTCTCTGAGAAACTAGGTAGCATTTTCTGCCCCTGTCCCAACTCCTATCTGCATCTCAGTCTTGGTTTTCCTCATCTTACATCAGCCTAGTGTTCACCTCTGTCTTCCCACACTGTTTGCCTTGCACGTCTTTACACTGTCTTTCTTCTGTGTGTGTGCATTTGAAGGTGTAGCCCACTTTCTTTTTATAAAATCAGTCATGGAGATAAAAAGGCACTTTAGGGACCTTATTTTAACTTTATTTTTATGAAAGCTGTATTTTCTGAGTAAGAACGTGTTGTGGTATAATAGTGTTTTATTTGCTTTTTTTTAAACACAAATTTTCCTGCAAAATTCAAGATGTCATTATTTTTTCCTGCTGTGTAGTACTCCATTGTGTAAATGTACCACATCTTATGTTGTGTAAAGTGCTTTGCGCATTCACATACTATGCAGTAGATCCTATCGAAACCAAATCGAAAACAATATTTAAAGTAACTATAAAAGTATTAAAACACAATAACTAGGAAAACATTCTGAAGACTGATTTTACCTCCATTCTTCTCAATTACAAGTGACATAGTTTTCTACTGTGCTGAGTAAACCACATGGGTGACAACTACCAGAAATAGAAATGGGAATTTTATAGGTTTATCCAAAATAATGTCCTCATCGCAAAACAGGTAAGTCAATGAATGTTTCCCCAGCACAGCATTGTTTCTCAATTACAATTAAACTAGCAAGTTCCCTTCAGATCCCGGGTTACTGAAGAGTTAAATAAACATCGCCCATCTGTTCACCAACAATTACAATGACCAGTTGTACAGTTAGTCAGTAATGCTTAATCAGCATGTCAATGGTTAGCCAGTTGGCTTAGGAGTGCAGGTAGTTCCTTTATGCTGGAGACTGTTGAAATGGAATTGTATGAAATAATTTCACCTTGGGAGCAGTGGAAGCCAAGATTGAAGGATTTGGTGGTCTGTGTTAATGTGAAGAAAACGTAAGGCTTCCTCCACTCCAACACTTGCTTTGGTGCCTAAGCCACAGAACCAAAACTGCACATGGATATTTTCAGGTTTTCTCAACATCCCGTTTGACAGTTTCCATTTATTTTATACCTTTACCTAAAAATACCAAGGAAATAAAAAATACTAATTATTATTCAAATCTAGACTGGAGTGTAAATTCCTACGTGCAGTGCTGAGAGTTCAGTGATGACTTTATTAATGGCGACTGGTTGTCTGAAGTTCCATTTTCATTGCACTAATAACTCAAGGGATTTCCTGACAGTAATAACATCTTCTAGTCCAGTTTTTCTCAAAAATGCCAAAATATTAGTGCTTAACCTCCCCAGTGGTGTGCTCGAAGGCTGGTATTTGTCTCCCTGCAAGGATGCACAGGAAGAGAAGCTAGATGACTATTCCCTGTGATGAAACTATTTAATCTAATCAGCCATTGCCCTCCATCAAAGAACTCATTATCAAGACATTGATGTTAAAAATATAGTAATTTAAAAAGCAAAGAGAAGAAGAAGTGTGAAGACTGAGGAAACAGAAGGGAAGTAAAGTAGAAGGTAGAACATGAATTTCTTTTTAATGAAAGTAATATCGATGGATTAGACAAAATTGTAAACACGTTTTCAGAAAAGTCTAAACTACTTGTATGTGAAGTAAAGCTGAGAGCTTATTTCTCATCCCTGTTATCATTTAGAGTTATGGAGTGTGTTATAGTTTAGATCTCAAATATCTTCCAAAACTCACGGACTAAAGAGTTGATATGCAGTGGGTGGGGCTCCTGTGAGTTGGGGAAAACTGAGGAACGATGTTGGTAGAGACAACAAGAAGTAAGGGACACGCTTTTGAAGGGTATGTTTTGTTTCTGATTGTCTCAGTCACCACAGGGTAAGCAGGGTTGTTCTGCTTTGCACTGTCTGTCAGGATGCTGGGTCTCACATCAGGTATAAACAGCTAACCATGAACTGAAAACACAGTCCAATCAATCCCATCAATTCTCCTTCTTCTTAGAGTTTTCAATTCTGAGATTTTGTCACAGTGATGAAATGCTGAGTAGCACACAGTCCAGGGATAATATGTAATGGTGGCTCAACTACATTCTCAAATGCATGGGGGCTAGGTTGGTTAGTGTTTGACTCATGTTTAAGGCTATGTTTTTTTTATTTCAGTTAATAGGAGAGAGGGATACTTGTAGCAAAACGGTGGAAAGAACACTTTAGATGCTTTTTTATTTAAATATTTATCTCTATGTTTTAATAGGTGAATATGTGTGTATTTACATATGGGTGTGTACACAAGCATGAAAATACCCATGGGGGATAGAAGGTGGGAATAGCTCATCTGGAGCTGTAGTTACAGGCAGTCATGAGTTATCCAAAATGCGTGCTAGAAATCCAACACAGGTCAGAATAGCACATGTCATGCTCCTAAATACTGAGCCATCTTTCTAGCCCCTTTTAAATTACTCTTAATAGTAGTTTCTGAAAGGTGTCACCTTCTGCATCCTTCCTTCTGACCAGAACCTAGTCCTAGTAACAAAACTACACTTCAGTGCAAGGGACACTGATGATGTCTATTTGAATGATTATTTATTAAAAAAGTGTTTAACAATATTTCTGTGAAATATTTTAAAAATAGACTTTTCTTTTCTGAGACATGTTTTTTTCTGTGTAGCCCTGGCTGTCCTAAAACTCACTCTGTATACCAGGTTGGCCTTGAATTTAGAGATCCACCTGCCTCTGCCCCCTAAGTGCTGGGATTAAAGGTGTGAGCCACCAGTGCTCAACTGGTAATTATTTTATATGGGCTCATAAGTCACCATTTTACTTTTTACCATTTCATCTGGAAGTTATAAGTGTGAGCTAAAATAATATCCCCTTTCTTCATTTATCATTTGTAAAACCTTCCCTGACAAAGAAAGCTAAGTATGATCTTCTGGTTAATTTCAATTAAAAGTATTCAGATAAGAAGAGTCTATAGTCTATATGTCCATTTAAATGCAAAAAAAAACGGGAAGGGCATACTATAGGGATGAGTCCTCTTACTATAGGTCCCTATAACATGTTATTTAGGACACTAAAAGTGACCACATATTCTTTGACCCTCCTCCCACTGAGAGATGAGTGATATCTATGTCTTCTTACTTTCAATATGGTCATATTCTCACAAGTAAAATATAGTGAGATTGTTCCTGTGTTGGTATCATTCTTTTCACAGATAGATTCCATCTGGGGGATATAAGATCTCAGATGTCAACTACAATGTAAGATTATTATTTCAAAAAATCACAAAACCATGAAGAAACCCAACCTATCTGTAAGTGAAACTCCATGGAGAAAAGAGATTCCAAGCAGCCTCTAGCTGTGGCAACACCCTAGCTTATGTATGAGACACATGAGTGACAGAGCCATCACATACATTCCACACGCAGCACACGCAGCAAGGAAAAACACCAGATAAACATGCTGGAGGGTAGACATGAAGCCCTAGTTGTTGTGTGGTCCCAGACAAGTTGTCCAGTGAACCGCTTGCTATTTAAAGGTCTTGGCCAGTGTGGCACAGAGATGCTCCTCTTCACTTGCCTGTCTCAAATTTCTGAACTAACAACAACAAAAAATTGTAGGCATAATAAAACATTTGTTTTGTTATTTCACAATACTAGGTGTGATCTGCTAAGCAAAGACAGATAGCTAGAACAAGTCCTGTGAACGAGGGTTTTGTTTACGGGAAGTACCTTGAGAATTTGATTAGTGACATGAAATATAAATATGCCATTTTTCTTTTCTCTTTAGGGAAAAAAAAACCACTAAAATCTAGGGCTAAGAAAGGAAAATTTTCCTTTCCATTCACGAAAGGCTGCTATATTTGTAGTCTAGTAGTGCATAAGATTTATATTTAGTTTATCAATCAGCAGAATAGGATATTGCTTCATTTATAACATGTTAAATGATGCATAAATGTAATACAATGCAAATGAAATATGATAAGCTGTAGAAATGTATATACAAATTTGATTCAATATGTTCGCAATTCCTTTTGCCCTCTGCCAGTGTGAATGCCTTTGCATAATCCATGTCTCTAATTATCCCTTCTTCTGCTTTGCATATAAATAGCTAATTAGATAGTGTCCCTGTCAGCTATGAAGTATATAATATCCAAAGACATACTCCTTTAGAAATTTAATTTAGGATAACAGATTGTTCCAGCCAATTGAAAGAGCTCAAGGTTCTAACTTAGGGAATAATTTGATGTTTTAATTTGAAGTCAGAAATGTCACATGTGAATCAAAATATTAGCCTAAGTAATTTACTTATTTTGGAATATTCTATTTTATGCTGAAGATATTTCAATTCTTCTTCTCACTTTATATCTCCCCAACATGTGGTAGAAAAGGCAATAAGAACAGCAGCTAAAATTTCCTTTACTTAAGGGAACAGCATTAAGAAGACTATTATCCTGGGACCAACCTCCTGTTCGCTGTAGTAGTCTTTCCTGCCTGACTCCTTCTTCACTAGGGCCCCCGAAATTATCTCAGTTGTGCCCTCACATTCTACCTTTTTCTTTCATCCTCTGCATAAATCATAGCTATGCCCTAGTATGCAGACAGAGAGGAAAACAACAGTTCCAGAATTGCTACCAAGGTCCTGACTAAAGGGACATAAGGAAGAAAGACTGGAAGAGAGGCTGACAGTGAGAAAACCAATGGAGAAAATGATTGGCGGAGGCTGACAATGAGGTAGATGAGATGGCCAAGAGGAAGAAGGTGGGGAAGAAGAAGAGGTTGGACAACAATGAAGGGGAAGTTTAACCTACAAGGCCTCTGTGATATATTCACTCTCCTTCCAGTCTCAGAATCTCAATGCGGTCACTTTCTCGTAGTGAGGTAGATCCTACCACCCACGGTGGACGGAGCCAGTCTCACAGGGCACCATGAGAAGCACTCTTGACCGCCCCACTGAATCCACAATGCAAATTTGCAAGAGGGGAGGAGAAGTGATCCCAAAATTTCAAGGTCCTGCTTTTTTTCTATAAAACATGTTAAAAGGAAAATTTATGTTTTTATTTTCATTGCCATACTCTGTTTATGTAGATATTGCTAGAAGCTAGACATTTTTTAATGATGAGTGACCAAAAAAGCCATTGTGTTCTTTTTCCTACATCTGACTTTATGTATGGTTCAGACCTACTGATTATAATCTCAAAAGAGAAACAGCAGCAACCAAGACCATGTAATAGAGAACTATCTATCAGATTAAAGGGAAGAAAATGAGTTCTTTTCTTTTCTTGCTTCTGCAACAAAAGCCCTAACGGAAGTCACTTGAGGGAGGAGGGATTTATTTCCACTCATGATTTCAGGGAACTTCTAGGGTAACTTCTCACATCTTGGCAGGTTACAGGTTGAGAAGGCTCAAGCCAAAAGTGGATATTTCCTTCAAGGCCTGGTGCTCAGTGGTCCACATCTGTTACCTGCTAAATGTCCCTTACTTCCTAAAGTAACACCTCTAGTTGGCGTCCAAGTGTTCAACTACATGAGCCTGCCAGCCTTGCAATCACCTTCCCATAGCTGGGGTCCAGGTGAACAAACAAAAAGCATGTAAAGTACATAGTCAGCTCAAGCAGTAACAAGGAGTGATGAAGGAGCCGTTAAGCCGGTCTTTCAGGTGTGAGCCCTAGAATGCTTGTTTGCTAGCGGGACTTAGCAAACACTCATAACATAGGAAATTTTCCCCAAAGGATGTTTTTTTCTAGGTGTAGTTCTATGGAAGAATTACTAGTGTAGGAAATAGTTGCGCAGTAGCAATGGTGTGATGATCAAGGTTTGGAGGAGGAAACACCAGAGTATCAGTGAACACTGCTCAGGAATATTCCCATGGGAAAGCTTCCAGATTTTTAAAAAGTAAAAGGCACAAGTCCTAAGTGGCGGTGTACACCTGCAATCACAACACTCAGGAGGAGGATGCAGAATAATCACTATGAGTTTGAGGCTAGTCTGTCCCATGCAGTGATTTCCAGGTCTGGCTAGGCTACAGAGTAACACCTTATCTGAAACAGAGGAAAAGTCTGTCATTGGGGAAAAACGATTAGTTAGTCACTGTATTAAAAGCTCCCTAACTTCGAAGCCTGCTAGGTTTGGTTCAAAGTCACGGCTAGTAGTATATTACTAGCTGCAAATATCAGAAGCTTATTTTTTTTTAATTTAAGCAGAAATTGGATTAATGGGACTAATTTGTAGGGAGTGCTCACACTGGAAATTGAATGAAGTTTCAATAGTAGCCAAGAGAGCACAACCACAGGCATGTGCCAAAGTTTTGCTTAGGAAAACACTTCTTGAACTGTTACATCTGGGAACTTTTGCTCTCTGTCAAAGTTGACAACCATGAACACTCATTGCCATACTCTGGTGACCTTGGATAAGCTCCATTTGACCTTAAGTATTTGCTTCACTCCTCCAAGAAGCGAAGTGAACATGGACTGATTCATTGAGGCCATCGAGCCAAATTTTAACTACTAGGCAAGGAGGAAAATATCTGGTCTTCCTTCTTTAGATTCCTAAGACCATCTGAAGCCCTCAACTCTGCTAATGGAGATGAAACACAGGACCTAGGCATTAAAGTTTAATGAAGTCCATATACATTTGAGGAAGAGAAAGCCCCAGCTGGAGACTTCAGGCTTGTACCACTTCCGCCCATCATTGGTTGAAATCAGGAGTACAGTCTGACTTCTCCAGGAATTTAGTTCCTCATTTTGGCTAATGAGAAATTTCAGCTCCAACTGAATTCCATTCATCCCAGACACCGGGTGAACAGCAAACTTCCCTAGATATTTAACTAGGATTAATTAGGATAATAATCAACCCCCAGAAAGCTCAGTCCCCACATTCTTATAGTTTAGCCTCATTGGCATATTCTTCGGTGAGAATTCCACCACAACTGTGTTGCACTCTGCCCCTTCTTCATTGTCACCGCCTATCAGTCATCAAGATCTTGAGACTTCTTATTTCCTGTATTTGAAATGTGATGGAGTCGTATGTCTCTTTTCCTTCTATCTTTCATTCTTGACTGAAGCCTTTCTGCTTCCATCAGCAGCTAAGTTCTCAGTCACATATTCAAGAAATGAGCCCAAACAGAGCTCCAATAGTGGAAAGCTAACTGCAAAAGCTACCACAAGAAATGGATGATCCCGCTATGAAAATATAGCAATAGGAAATCAAAGAAATCATGTCCTTAACTCGAGCAATGTTAGGGGAGTAAAGAATCAAGCGTAGGAGAGTACATACTAAAAGGTGATAACACAGAACCTGTCACAGGTAGAGTAACAAAAAAAAAAGTAGAAAATAAATGAGAGCAGTAAATTGAACCATGAAAGTAAAGAATTATATTCAAGGGAAAACTGAAAAATATAACTGAACAAATGACAAAAATAAAGTTGAAAGTTGGGGAAAGGGGAGGTGTAAGTGAAGGTTTCTCTGTTCTGTGGCCACTTCTAAATAATCACTTTGGCACTTAATATTAATTCCAAAATGTTTGTGCTATAGTTCAGGCTTATCACTAATTAGCTCTTATATTTAAATTAGCTCATTTCTATTAATCCATGTAGTGCCATGTGACTTGGTACTTTTTCTCAGTACAACATTCTCATTTTGCTTCTTCGTGTTTTCTGGTGACTCTCTCATTTTGTCCTTCCTCTTCCCAGAATTCTTAGTTTGTTCACCTGACCTATACCTCCTGCCTGGCTACTGGTCAATCAGTCTTTTATTAAATCAATTTGAGTGACAAATCTTTACAGAGTATAAAAGGATTATTCTATAACAGGGAGAAGAAAGAGAAATAAGGTTAAAATTAAATATTAATATGCTGGAGACAGGGCTTAGTGATTAAGAGTACTTACTGCTCTTGTAGAGGACCTGGGTTAATTCCATGCACCCAAATCAGCCTGCTCATAGCCACTATTGTAATTCCAACTCCAAGGGATCTGATACCATTCTTTGACTTCCAGGGGCTCCCTGCATACACATAATACAAATGAACTCAGACAAACACACAATAATAATAATATAGTAATGATAAAATATTTAAAAATATTAATGTACTAAAATCTGAATGTAGTAATTTACATTTGAAGTCCCCACACTCATAAGGAAGACAAAGACAGGTAGAGAGCAAACCACAAGCCATTTTGTGTCACAATGACTAAAGAGAGAAGAAAGAAAAAAGGAACAGGATATCGTAAATATATCCATTAAAATTAGATATTAAACAAGAGCTGCATAGAAATAAAAGAAAAGAACCAGAGAATAAAACAACTGTACATATTTAAATTTCTCAGTCTGATATAAACAGTTTGGCTTAAATCGACTTTTAAAAGGCATATAACCAACCAACTGGTTGGTAGTAGCCCATGCCTTTAATCCCAGAAGGCAGGTAGATCTCTGTGAGTTTGAGGCCTGCCTGGTCTATAAGAACTAGTTCCAGGGCAGGTTCCAAAGCTACAGCAAAACCCTTTCTTGAAAAACAAAATAAACAAACAAACAAAAAGGCATATAACCAAAAACAAGAGTAAAGACAAAAAAGTTCAAAAAGAAAAATAAAGGATGTTACAAAATGTTAATTAAAAGATTAAAAAAATTGCTGTAAAGTACAACATAAAAATCAGAGAAAATAAAAAAATGAGGGCCATTTTTCCATTTTCTGGGGTGTCATTAAATAGGGCACAAATGCTGTTTTCATTTCTTCGTGCTTTGTGTTGGCACTTTGTGGTGAGAAGAGAGCCTTGGTTGCTGTGGGATAACTCTTCTGTATGCTGGAAATACATGTTCCTCTTGTACATTGATAATAAAAACTGCTTTGGCCTAAAGCAAGGCAGAAAATAGCTATCTGGAAAGTCAAACTGAATACAGGGAGAAAGAAGGGCACAGTCAAGCGAGATGCAAGCCAGTCCCCCAAGAAACAAGATGCCAGCAGACTAGTAAAAGCCATGGGCACAGGGCAATACATAAATTAATAGATATGGCTTAATTTAAATGTAAGGGCTAGTTACTAACAAGCCGTTTATAATTAATATTAGGCCTCTGAGTGATTATTTAGAAGCAGCTTCCAGACAGGGCAGGACAGAGAAATCTCCATGTACATTGGTGATATTTGAAATTCTACGCTCATCTTTGTTGCTTGCTCAGCAACCAGAGGATGTGCTTTGCAGTGGTGTGGGTAGTTGCTTTCATTCTATGTGGATTTACTGTCTCCAGGTACTAGGTGGAGATGATGGAAAAACCTCTCTACGAGCAGGCTTAAAACCCTGGTATTTTGGGTTTCTGAACTTGAGGCATAGGCCTTAGAAGCTTTACTCCCTTGCGAATTTACTCGCCATCGTTTCTTCCACTTGCCACTTTCTCCCTGCATTCATCCTCAAGAAGTTCTGGCAGATAGATAGTTTTTCTCTTTGTACCATGATGGGGAAGCAAGTCCTTCTCCAGTCTATGGCTCAGAGCTGAAGCACACAGTCACTATGTAGGAATCTCCGCAGTTCTCATCCCCCGCCACCCTGTTGCCTCCATCTTGAGAGTTTCTGCCGACTAGCTCTCAGGGTGTATTCCCTGGACATTTGTCCTGTGTTCATGGATTGGGCAGTCTGGGAACTATGGGGCCTCTAAGGAGACCCAGTCACTGACTAACAGATTGACTTCAAAATGATTCCTCTCATTGCTGAGGGTGAGAGATGAGAGAGTTGGAATTTCCTGTGCTTCTGTGCTACATGAACCCCAGGATTATTGTTGGGTTGTACTGCAAATCTGCTCAGTGATAGAGTCCCGTATTAATTGGATTTTCTGAGTGAAGGGGTTTTCTTTGGTGTTTGTTCTTCCCTCAGACATATTTTGCCTTCGCCCTCTCCCTCGATCCATCCCTTTCTCCCCCTACTCTGCCCTAAACTTCATTCACCTTGGGGAATAGTCTCTCTGGTGTATTTCCCATGTAGATATGGAGATCAGGCAGGCAATGTGGGGGGATCATTTACCACATTCTCTGGCTATCTTTTTATCTCCTACATGATCAATGACCAATGAATAATGATGAAGACGTAAATAATCCAAACTTTTCTCAGGAATATTTTTCCTGGGATTTTTATGACCCTTCAGTTAATACTAATTAGTTAATCAATCTAGAATTCAGCTCTTTAATATGCAGAGATATAACTCAAAATCTTTTTCCAATAGAGTAGATAATTATCAGAGCCACATTTCTCTAACTGCCTACATTTTAACATTGATTTTTAAATGTCAAAGTTGTCACATACTGCTAGATCTTTGTGTGAATAAATGCAATGGCTTTATTTTAGCTGTTTTGCTTTAATCTGATTTATTTACTGGCTGCTCCACTGTACATGGACCAAAGGAGTAACTAATATTAGTGTTTTTGGTGTTTAGCAGAAAAAAATTCTTATATGTTTTGCGTTTGACAGTTCATATGTCCTTACCTGCTTTTTAGAGTTCCTTTAAATTAGCTTGAAAGTTTCTTTAAAATTGTACTAGAATTTTCTCTGATGCTAACTAATTCATGTTAGTGCATTTGAGAGAATTTTTTACTCATCAATTAACAAAATGCGTAGCTATTGATTGGCTTCTGTGTACCACAACAGAATGAGATAGATGAGATTTGATTGTCATCTTGATTATCTGAGAATCATATTTTAAATATAGAGAGAAACAGTTCAAATTAATTTATCAATATTTATTTAACTCAACCTGTCTAAAATCTGATCAACATGCAAGCAATCAATGTAAAAACCTAATCTTGGATTATGAGAGTCTATGATGTTTGAAGAAAGTAGACAAAGTACTACTCTTATCAAGCCCCCACGCTCCTACAGTACAGGGACCATATCCACGATGGTACAATGACAGTGTCTCCATATTCAGACAAGTCGTTCTTTAATCACTGCTGTAACCGTTGTGCTGTGCATGTTTGTCAGCCATTGGTCTCACCTGGTTCCACTGGACTGGATTCTCTCTCACCCGTCAGTCCCCATAGCCACTTATGAAATATTCACTCAGAAACTAATATTAGATATAATTGTTTAGCCAATGGTTAAGTCATATTACTGACTAGCTTTCTCAGTTAAATTAACCCATTTTTATTAATCTGTGTATCACCACATGGCTGTGGCTTATTTGTAATGTTCTGGTATCTTATTCCTTTGGTGGCTACATTGTGCCTCTCTGACTCTATTTTAATTCTCTCTGTATCTCTGTTTGGATTTCCCATTTGGTATATTTTGCTTGACCATTGGATAAATCAATGCTATTTAGCAACCAATAAAAGCAACACATATTCGTAGCACACAGAAGGACATCCCACATCACATTGGTGCATTTGCTATCGTGTGTTGTTCTGTCCATGGCTGTAACACTAACAGCAGTACATTTTAAATCACACTCAAATTTCAGCATTATATACTTATGTCTTCTTAATTTTTGAAGTTTTGTTAAAGAGTTACGGCAGATACAGAATGTTTGATTAAGAGATTTTCCTAGTTCTTTCTAGACTGATAAGATTTAATAAAAATTTCCTCTTTTTGACTAAACATTTTAAAGGTGAATTGGTCACTCTATGTACATGTCTGAGGCTTTTCTATTTGTAAATTCAGCTTTAGGATGTTTTCCATTTGGCTGCAAAAGCTTCAATTGCTGGAATAATAATTTGTTTCCTACCCGCAGGATTATTCATCTGTAAGGAAGGGATGCATCAAATATTTATTCCTGTCTTGGGGTATTGAATGCCTGTTGCTATTAGTCTGTTCATCATTGTAGTTAGATCTGATGACAGGTGAGTAAACAGTTTTTCTTAACTTTTCAGACACTTTTAAAAAGAAGTTTTGAGACTTTGTTAGGTAAACTTTCCAGAGGAAAAACTTTCAGGGGTTTAAAGAGGTGTCATATTCCTGGGCATAATTTTCAATAATAATTATGGTTCTTTTTTAGCCTTTTAACATGAAATCTCAATGTTTTCTTCATATTTGGAAATTGGAACATTTTAATTATTTACAAATAATAAAATATAAATAAATTTATTATTTATTTTGGTTTGTCTTTATATTGTTAGTTCTAAAAGATAACTCTCACCTTAAAGGTGATAAGATAGTGTTTATTCTGGAGTCTAACATGAGTGGCCGTGGCCCACAAGCACAGATTTATGTTACTTCAAACTCCACATTCCAGTGTAGTAGCGGTGTGATGAAGTTTTACAGTGACAGCGAAGAGCGTCAGACATCAAGGTACCTTCCAAGTACACCGGTAGAGAAATCAAATAGGCAAGTCTAAATCAAATCTCTGCTCTAGGCCTCAGATGCTGTCTGACAACACTCTTGGCCTTTCGGTTGGTGGAAGCTACTGGCACGCAAAGTTAATCCTTTCCTAAATCACTTACCTATCACTCACAAGGATGTTAAGTCAGACAGAGAGACTGGCAAGAAATGGCTGTGAAGGAGATTAAAGATGGCCCAAGATAAACAGCAATTAGGCACTGGACCTGTGCTGTTCCATCCTCTTCACAGTCACTGAAATTTTAATCAGTTAATCATCCTAGCAGAAGGTTGATGGGAGGGTGTGCCTCCTCCCAGTGTTGGTCAGTGCTGAAGTCTTAGCTGAATGTGCAGTTGAAGGAATATCCTTATTCAAAGTCACCTGTATGACCATAGGAAAGTTCGGTTGTTCATTGGCTGTTGGGCAGAAGTCTTTTATTCCTTACTAAAGGTGGGCTGCAGGACTCTATCTGTTCTTTGCCTTGTGGGTTTATATACAGTGCAACCCACGGCATAAAGACTGGTTGCAGTATTTTGTTCGGTGGTCAGACCTCTTTTTGTTTGCTTAGTATTGCTATTTAATGTTTCTATTAAGCTTCACATATTCATAACCAAAACACTAACTAGAGTAGTATTGCTTTGACCCCACATAAAAAGAAAATTCGTGTTATGCTGGCAGGGAATGCAGAATCTGACCAGGAACTTTTAATATAAGGGTCATGGGTGTGAAGGTGCAGCGTGGCCAGTGCACATAGCATTTGATCAGAGTGCAATCTAGAAGTCATTTGAGAAACTATCCTCTTCAGAGGCAAATTCTGAATGTGTTTTCCTGCCTTTGAATAGAGGTGACCCTTAGTGACTTGTTTTGAATGAACACAGCTGCTCAGAAGAGGCTCCTTCAGATGACAGGAAGGAAAGTTTCTCATGAAGAAACAAGACTTTACCTTGAACCTTCTACAAGGCTAATTAATTGCCTTGTACTGGCTCACCTGGGGCTTAAAAGTCCCTTCTGTCTAGGCAAGCAGATTTCTGTGAGTTCGAGGCCAGCCAAGTCTACATAAGTGAGTTTCAGGATAGCCAGGGTTATAAGAGAGAAACCCTGTCTCAAAAAGCCAAATCAAACAAAACCAAAAACAACAAGAAAAACACCTCTTCTGTCTGTTTTTTTGCAACAGTGTTAGGGCTTGGCTTGCCTTTGCTCATCTGTTTAATCCAAGACAGTATAACTTTTCTTTGAAAACAGAGCTTCCTCCAACTTATACTTAGTTTATCAAGTTTATTCTATTATCTCAAAAAAAGTCAGAATAACTGCTCTTGCCACACCTATCTATGTAGCAGGACTAATACAATTATTTATTCAAAAACTTATAATCCATAAGCTACTAATGTTTTTGTTATATGTAGCTCCCAGATTCTCCAATGTACTCACTCTTTAATTAAGATACTTAATTTTTTTTCAGAAGAAAATATATAATATATTGTGCGTCTTGTAGGATATTTTCTGTTAAGGTTCCTGCTAAAAACTAATGTAATATTGAGATTATCTAAATTTATGTGTCAGATGATATACATTTTATGATTCTTTATATCCTTCTCAATTTCTTTTTCCCTAAAATACAAAATTTTCTGTTCTTATTTTATATGCATAAGTCCACTTTATTTGACTAAGCTATTTCCATATTTTTCAAATGGAAAATGTTTTTTTAAAGGAAACATTTCTGCCATGTTTAAGATAAATGGAGAAGGAATAAATATTTAAAAATATCTGAGTGGAAGGCAGGTTAAAAATTAGAGTTGTGGAGACCACCGATTACAATTTTTCAATAACTTATGTGTTTATGAAAACTTAAAATCAGAACTTCTGAATTTAATGTCATTCTATTTGTAGCTTCAGGCTACTGCAAATTTGGCTTAAGTTTTCCTGATACATCCTGAATGTTCTCAACTGAAACTTCCTTGGCTAAATATTTGCCAGATCTTTGCAGTGTTTTTGAGAACTTTAGTTTGGGACGCTGTTTTCTCATCTCTCACCTTCCATTGATAATGTTTTTTAACTGCACACTAAGCCAGTTGTGGACTTATTTTTGGATGCCTTTTAACTATCTAGTACCCTTTTCTAAACCTCATGATTCTGATGTTTATGTTTACATAAACATTGTTAACACCTTCTAGTGACAGAACGCTTTTATATTGAGTAAAAACAGTTATAATAAAATTTACTGTTAGACCTCTGCTTCCACCAGAGTCCCTTTAATCCTCTAAAATACAATCACCCCTCAGGTACATTTCTCTACAGCTGCATCATTCTGTCATCTTGCTTCGCCATGCTCTATCTCAGAGTCTTCTCATAATTTTTGTTTTTCTATCTAATCAGGTTCCCTCTCAACCTTCTGTACAGAGAAACTTCTCTCCATTCATCCTGCACTTCCACAACCAATTCTGCAGAGCTGGGACACTGTGATTTCTCAGTAGGGGATCATTAGCTCAATGCCTCCCCATTTTGGCACCTCAGAAGGACTGATAAAAGACTGGAAATCCTGGTCTTTCATTCTGTTTTTTGAAAGTAAAGAGCTATGTTTGGTTTAAATGATAAATGTTATTCGCTATACTACAACAAAAATTATCTAGTTCCATAAAAACCCTTTTAAAATTCTGTCATTAAATATGCCATGCTAATTCTTGGATTAATATAAGAGAACATTCTAAAAAAATCTTCTGTATTTCAATTATGAGTATTTTGGTTCTTTTTTTACCTACACATGTCCACTTTTCTTGGCTAAGCTATTTCTACACAGTTTTGAAATGGGAAAGTATATTACCTGTATTTATACTAATTCAGGCTTTATCCTTAAAATAAGTAGGGAATAATTCAGTGCTTAAAACCAGAAGCTCTATTTTCTCAAAGATAAAAAGTAAAACACTGAACGTAAATGAATTAAGCATTTACTTAAAAAATTAAGCTGTACAAAAAGAAAACTAAGGGAAGAGAAGAAAATAAAGGTAGAAACCAAACATTATAAAATGCAATGAAAGCAGGTTAATAAATAAATTCATGAACATATTTTCTTAGATACGCACAACTGATAGAGAATAAATTACTTTGATCAAGAATAAAGGGAGGAAACCCTGATATAGGGATAGGAGTTTTCAAATTAGAAAGTGGTCTTTTGCTCAAGAATATGCAAATCACTTAAACTTTGTATATAAAGTATTTCATAAGAATTTCATATAATACTCTTGTACTATGAAGGATATGTCACACAAAGAAATGATCCACATATCCCAAAAGACATATATCAATGGAATTTCTACTTAAAAGTTTTTGAAGTGGTAAAAAAAAATAAAATAAAACAGTGCATAAGAGAGAAAATTCCTTGGTACCCAAAGGAAGAGTAAGCACACAAGCACATGAAACATCTCCCGACTTCTTTCAATATATGAAGAACTCATATCATCAATGAGAAAAGGAACATCAATCTAATAGACAAATGGACAAAAAATAAGAACTAGCGGTACACAGAATAAATAGCTAGTAAGAATGAAATCAGTCTACGACGAATAGAATGAATGTAATCAATTTTTCACGTACCAAGCAGACAAATTAAAAACATTAGCTGACAAATTACACTTGGAGAGACTTGGAGAAGGAGAAACATTAAAGAAATGCGCATGTAAATTTTCAGTCCTCAATGTAACTTTTGATATTTATCAACATGGAAAATGCACATAGCCCTTGACACAAAGAACACTACTTCTAATGAACTAAGTTAGCATCAGATATATTGGCATATTTGAACAATAGAACCTGGAGGAGGCAGTTTATGACTGAGTAGTGGAAAAATCATCTATCATGGTGCAGTTGCTTATGAATAAAGAACAGTATTTCCAAATAGAAGGTATTGAAGCATCTAACATTGTAAGGAAATTTATAAGAAATGCAAATTAGTTATTTGTCTAATTCTCCCATATTTTCAGAAAATATGTCTACAGAAGCAGAGATGCTTGCATAAACAAAATGATCCTGGGAAGATATAGGAAACATTAGCACAACAGTCACATCTAAGGAATAAAAACATTCAAGATTTAATGGAAGAGCAGGATTGAACTTCATCATAATCCCCTTGGTCTTTGAAAGTTTCTCTCTTTGAATCTATAGGTTTTAATGAATTAAATCTGTTCTTAGACAATTTCAGACATGTGTATAATGTATAATTACTACTCTCAACCCCCATGCTCTACCATCTTGCTATATTTCCTATCTCCTTTCATCCCTAGGTTCTTTTTTTTATATAATAATGTCCATTCAGTTTGTTTCATGATTCAGAGTTCAAGCAGGGCTGTCTGTATGACTTAGATCTGGAGGTGTCTGTTGGAGCATTTTGGGCCCAATGGTGGATAACTAACTTGGGAATGGAATATTTGACTTCCTCTAGTTGGGTACAAATTGAAATTTATATCCCTGTGTCAGATATACTAATAGTTTCAGTATGTGTGAATCCGAAGTGTACTCTGAATTAACCTAAGACAGAATTGGATGCAAAGAGTTTGTCTTCCACACTTTGTTTAGCAGAGTTCCACATTGCTGTTCAGGGTAAGTTTAGTGAGAGCTTTTTAACTCCCCTACCAACTTCTCCTAGTCCTTTCCTTTCACTAGTACTAGAAAAGAAGAAAAAGTTTATTTTTAGTTCATTGTAATCATGATATGGAACATATAGAGAGCAGTTTAATACATGGAAAGGGTGGTGCCACATACCTCAGCTATATCTCCCTACCTAAGTGATTTATTACTAAAGGAAGACTAAATCAGTGCAGTCATTTAGGCAGTTAGGTATTAAGCATAAAAAATACCATTAGCTTACATCATATGAGCTTTTATTACAGGAAAACCCTTTTTATATGTTCAAGGAAGTTTATTTGTGTATTGTTTATTACAACCAAAAATAAGGACCTCCATGTCTGCAGTAGAGTAGTGCTAACTCTGGAAATACTATGGGACAGACAATAAGAATAACATTTCATATATATTAATGCAGAATACATATGGAATATCGCTCTATAT
The DNA here is from genome assembly GCF_037038515.1 of Microtus pennsylvanicus. NCBI lineage: Eukaryota > Metazoa > Chordata > Mammalia > Rodentia > Cricetidae > Microtus > Microtus pennsylvanicus. The sequence continues at coordinate 30,590,639 of NC_134589.1, read as the reverse complement.
ATATTTGTGTAGCATGATTCCAGAAGACACGATGAGTGAAAGGTGTGGGAAATTGTTATATGTGAAGTATAAGATTATTTAATTATTGAAAAAAGACAAATGTTTGAAAAAATTATTTACCACCACACCGTAAACACTCTGGAAACAAACAAGCAAACTGGACAGCAAAAATCAAATGTAAGTACTAATCAGGCAGAACAGAAGGGGAATGAAGGGAAGGGGTGTTCCAGGAAGTTTCTAGCTGTTGTTTGTGTTCTCACACAAATAGTATCTTTATATATTTCAAATTTGAAAAGAGATTAAAGAAAAGCTACTCTCAATAACTAGGAAGTCATGGAAAAAAGCTCTATTTTCTTTTTGTTTTAACCATCTTCTTTTTCTGTAGTTTCTTTAGTGTTCTGAAATTTGAGTATGGCTGTGCAATCTTAGCAGATTTGATCCTTATGTCTTAGCCTCCTGAGTCCTAGCAGAGCAGGCCTAAGCCACCATATCTGAGTCAAAACTATTGTTGAAGACAAAATTTCATTTCTATTCTTTGGCTGCTTGAAATCATACTGCTGCACACATTTCATTGGTGGGAGGAAGTGTCTCCGGCAGGGCAAAGGGCAAGGAACAATAACCTCATCAGGAGCGTCACTGAGATGATTTAACCCGAATAGCAGTACTGCCATAGGGTGTGATTAATACTCATTTTCTACACCAGTAAACTGCAATATTACAAAATTCCCGGAGATCCTATGCATGTAAGCATGACTATATAACAATAAAGCATCGTGTAGTGTAAATCCTTTTGGATGTAAAGCATGTTTACCTGTTGGCAGAACGGAATAGATCACATTGTTTCAAGAAAATCATATAAAACTGTTACCTCAAATAATTCTGTTGTGTATTGTTCTTAGTGGCTATTTAGGGTAGGGGTTTTCTTTAAGCTATTGATTTACATTTAAAAGCATTCATGCTTGGAGACTACTCCACATAACAATAGAATCTAAGGAAGCCCTCCCTGAATCCATTGCCCAATGGTCCCCTGTGCAATTCTATCAACTTGAGTTTAAACAGGATCTCTGAGTTACTCTGATCTGTAGAACGTGTCAAGGAGAGGTAGAACATCATATTCATGATCATATTAGCTTTTATAATGCTTCATTTGATTACTATGCTCTCTCTGGAGATTCTCCTTAGGGCCAAAGAGAAGAGCCTTGTTGGAGAAGCCTAAGAAATACGAAATCATGGGTGTCTGCTAGCAGAGGTGTGGGCTAAATTAACAAACTCCTAATAGGCATAAACTCTCAACTCTATAATTACAAGGAAATGTGTTCTAAGAATTTGAGGAAACTTGGAAGTACATTTTTCTCTCCAAATAAGAATGGGACCCAGCAACTCCATTGACTCCTGCCTCTGAAACCCTAAGTGGAGGACTCACATAACCCTGGAGTCCCGAAGCTGAGGTAATGAATGTGCACTGCTCTAATGTACTGTGTTTATGGTAATTTGCTCTGCAGAGGGAGATAGCTGACGCAATCAGCCAGATGTAGATTTCCATGCATGTGGTTCAAATCACCTGAGAAATCGACACAGTGATTTTCAGGGGAAGGAGAGAAAGAAATTGGTCTACTGGCTGTCTAACTGTGTGAGCAGAGCTTCTCCTTGGAGAATACAAGTATGGAAAAGGCTGGAATACACATTTCAGATGGTGATCTTGCCTAGCTTCACAATGTTACCCAATGTCATGTCGAAAATATTGGCTGGGGTGCCTGATACTGCTCTTGAATATTAACAGAAGTCCTCAGGAAACATTTTATCCAGGCAAATACTATTCCTCTTAGCTAGTTCTCTTTTATAGAAAAGGATGGCTTTGGACTATAGGAGCATATGTTTTCAGCTTGTCCGAATATTACAAATCTGACATGTGTTACAGTCATCCAGAGATGCTGTGGTCTATTGGTCAAAGCTTTAATTATTATCTGATATCTTGCTGGCACAGATGAATTTTCTTTATGTCTCCTAAAGTTCTGTCTCTGCTCGGGGATAATTATCTGCCAGCACAGGTATTGAGAACTGCTTCCTTGAATTGCTTTCTTGGGAATGTCAAGGAACTATTCTCTCTCTTAAGTAGTTTTGCTTTCATTCCAAGTGGCTCTGCCTCTGATAGGCTCACAGATCCTGTTCAATACTTGTTAACAAACTTGTTTATCTTAGCAAGCATCTCAGAATGTAGGTATTTGGAGTATGGATTTCGATTTTCTGCCCTATTTTTCAACTCCTAAGAAATAAAATAATTACTGCTGGAACTGGTAAGGATGTGATTATGTATCATTTGGGATTCATAAATCCATAAAGTAAAACATAAATGATCTTTCTCGTTTGTGTCTTATTGATTGGCCGTATATGGATATCATTGTGTCAGCTCACAAAGAATGATAACAAAACTTATTATTAATTATTACAGATTTCCCATAGCTTAGGCTTGTTTCTAACTGGCTCTTATAACTTAAATTAACCCATTTCCATTAATTTACTTTCTGCTTTAAGACTTTATTACCTTGTGGAAGTGCTCATACTGCTTCCTCTGCATCTGCTGGTGACCCCACCTTTCTTCTTCCCAGAGCTCTTTCTGTCCAGAAGTCTATACCGCCTGCCTAGTTATTGGCCATTTAGCTTTTTATTAAGCCAATGGCAGTGCAAGCAAATATCTAACAGCAATTCTTTTCATCTGTAAATGATGATAATATCTACTATGTGTTATATGAGAAAAGACTGACTAAAACAATATTTACTGTCATAGACAATAGTTGTTTTTAAAGCCTTAGGGTCTAATAGAATTGGATCAAATGGCACTAAATGGCTCAAGAACCTTATATCATCTTTATTCTTTTTCTCTGTAAATTTTAAGATGAATTTTGCACTAGGTTCATTTTACAGAAATCATAACAACTTAAATTACTTTCTGGTAATCTACTAAAATCCCTGTATTGTACACAATTGGTTATTCTGTGCATCACATCTGTCCTTTGTTTGCAGGGAGATCACAATTCTGATAAGAACAGAAGGGGACAAGCTGTCTAACTCTTTGACTATGGATAAGTCTGTGCAACTTTTACATTTTGAATAGACTTCATAGATGATGGGACAGCTCAAAGACAAAATATTATGATGCCAAGCACAATGAATTCAGAGTAGTGTAAAACCATAATTTAGTTCAAACTCTTTTGAACTGAGATATGGAATGTCAAGAGAAGGAATGAGAAAATAAGACCTTAAGATGTGAATGTGACAAAGGCTCTTCTCATCTACTGTTGAACACTGTAGTTGATCCAAAGAGAATATAGACTGTTATAATAACTGAGATGTGGAAAATTGCATGGGATTGAAGGAATAGGTAGAATACCTCCGAAGGGTTGATATAAAATCTCTGGAACCCTTCTGTGTCTAGGTATATTATCTGCCTGTATTAGTGAGTTCTTTTTTCTTTATTTCCTTTTCATTCATTTTTTTAATAAGCAAAAGTTTTTATTTTGCTCATACTTGTTAAGGCTTGGTGTCTACAGAACATGACATGAGCTCTGGGGAGAGCTCCCTTTGGATGCATCATGTTGTGGGAATGTAGAGTGTATGCATATCTTCTATCTACAATACTTCACCCCTTAAAAAGCTGCTATAACTAATCATGGGGATTCTATCCAAATGCCCCACACTAATCTAATCACAGCATAGACATCTGACTTCTAATTATTATAGGTTGTTTGTTAAGTTTCAACCCCTACAGAGCCATTTACATAGGACTATAGAGCTCCAATGCAAGGGCATGTGTGACGGAAAACAACATTAAGCCACATTATTGCCCTTCTTTACCCTTCCTGTGTCTTAGAGGCTGATATCTAAACCTAAATTTCCTGGTCTCCCCCAGTGCAGTGTTTAGAAAATACTAGTCTCTTCTATTTCCTCTTTCTGCCTTAGCTTGTTTTTCATTGTCAAGAAATAATATATTGTTTTCAACAAGTCTATAATCTCCTGAGAGAAGAGTCTTAAGAGCTTAAAACTGAGAACTTAAAAATGTGTCCATAACTCATTTATTCACTAACTTCCACATCTGGATTGTCACATATGTATTCCAGGTTGAGTGAACATTTATTTTGTAGGTTAATGGATGGGCTGTCATTTCAGTTTTAATGGGCTCTGTAGTGTTTTAATGACAGGAGATCGAATAAACCTCTCTCTAGAAAGAGAACAACATATAACTTATATTTGGAGCCATACAGCAAAGTAAACATTTCTTCATAAAAGCTTGTCCTGTTATGAATTGCCTTGTTACCTAGTGAAACTATAGTCTAGCTTAATGTTCTAACTTTACATCTTTCAGGTACACCTTTAGATGATTCCCATGATTCTTCATATAATGAGAAACAATGCTTTGATATCAACATGGAAAAATCAGATAACAGAGAGAAAATGTTTATTTTAGATTTTAGTTCCTGAAGTTTCAATACATAAACAATTGGCTCAGTGATTTTGTGTGAGGCAGCACATCATGGCATTTTGCTAATTGCTGAAGCAAACCGGCTTACTTCATGGCCATGGCACAAAAGAGGGTGTAAGAAGAGTTAAGGGTCCCACTTGTTCACTGCAAAGACTGATCCCAATTGCCTGAATATCTCCCCTTGGATCACCTCCAAAAGATTCAGCTACCTACTTATACCATCATCTCAGGGGCCAAGCTTTTTACCTACAGATCTAAACTCTAGTGATGAATGTGTATGTATGTATGTATGTATGTATGTATGTATGTATGTATGTGTGTGTGTATGTATGCACGTACTTTGAATGCTTATCTTTAAGGTTATGAAATATATACAGATACAGAGACAAAATTCAGAAGGATTTAATTACTTGCTCAAGTTTGCCCAGTTAACATGCTTATGAACTCTCATTTCTTTGGCGCCTATTGCTTTAAATGTAGCTCTTAACTGCTTTAAGAATGGCAGCTGTTCATCCTTTCCATTTAACTGGGTTTTGTGTTTGTTTACTATAACCTCTGCTGATAATATCTTTTAAGGTTGTTTTGTTGGGTTCATTGCTCTTGTTCTACTACCTACTTATCTAATTCTCAGAGATCTAAAGGCTGGGAAGTATAAGATATTCACACTAGAAGATTCAGTGTATAATGAGAATCTATACAAGGGATGTAAGATACTTGTGGTATTCTTCCATGGTAGAAAGCAAAAGGACAGAAGAAGGGAAAGGGAAGGAATATTCTTCAAGTTCTTTTATGAAGACCCTGAGTGTTGGAGGAAGGTCCTCTTGTTCTTCCCAATTGCCTGGCTAGCTTAGACCAGAAAAAAATCACACAGAAATTGTATTAATTAAATCACTGCTTGGCCCATTAGTTCTAAGTTCTTATTGGCTAACTCTTATATTAATTTAACCCATGCTATTAATCTGTGTCTCACCATGTGGCAGTGGCTTACCGGCAAAGTTTCAGCATGTCTGACTCTGGTGGCAGTAGCTCCAAGACTTCTCCCTGACTCTGCCTTCCTCCTCCCATGTTATAGGTCAAGCCAGCTCTTTATTCATTAACCAATAAAAGCAACACATAGACAGAAGGACCTCTCACACCATTTCCCCTTTTCTGTTTAAACAAAAAGGAAGGCTTTAATTTTAACAAAGTAAAATTTTATATATGAGAAAACAGGTATCAAGCAAGAATTACAGTTTCAATATTTATATCTACTTTATCTTTTATCATAACTAAGGAAAACTATATTATTATTACTATCTGTCCTTCAACTCCATCAAAGACTCCAGAAGGATATAATATTACCTAAGTAAACAGGGAATGCATTGTAAGCAACTTCCAAAACTTTAGAATTAAAATAGACATCTTGCTGCCTAGATAGTCACCCAAAATTTTTCTGTACCACTGGGGCATCCATCTTTAGCCTACAGGCTGATAGTATCCAGCAGACTTTTCCATGAAGCAGGAAACTTCAAAGACAGGTCTGCCTATATTGGCCGTTTTCCAGTCACTTTCTTCTGTATCCTGCAAAATGTCTGTCAGACTCTTTCATGAAGCAGGAACCCCGAAGAACCATTTCACCTTTAGGCAAGTTCAGCAGTCATTTCTCTGTAGGTACTGCATGTCCAGGTAAGCAGTCCAGGCAGGATCAGTTTCTTGCCTAAATGGCTAACCAACTCCATAAGGAGCCTCTTCAATGCCCATCATCCTTTTGAAGTGGCTTGGTGCTGCCAGGAGCAGATGTGTCTGTCATGAAAAGTCTTAAATTCTTAAACATTTTAAATGCCATATTCTGAAGGTCTTTGAAAGAGTTGAAGAGTACCTATCTAACTAAAACATACCTCTAAATACATCTAGAAAATCTAGCTAACATGACTAAAAGCTTGACTATTATAGATGATTATCTATTAACCTATATTTCGTAATTATACATTACATTTTTAAAATGAACTACACATCACAATACCTTAATCAAGGGCAGAAATATACATACACACTATAATAAAATTTCCCTTAAATTTTTATCAGTAAACTAGGGTCCATACCAAAGCAAATTATTCAGCTCTATAGAATATCCCCTTTTAAATGTAAACAAATAATTATAAACAATTTTTGGGGATATGCTGTTTATTGGGCAAAGTATTTTCATTGTGGGGGTATTTACAGCAACCTTTCTCAGGGGTTTGGTCCATCAAACCATATTGGTCTGGAAGCAATCCACCTGAGCAACTCCATAAGATCATTACTATCTAAGTCCCTACCTTTTAAAACTATCATTGTGAAGACTGGGTGCTAATATATGAGTCTTAGAGAGACACATATTCATCAGCTCAGGAGATTTTGTGGTAAGAAATTTGTTCACCGGGAAACACACAGTGGGAAGTAACAATTTCTCTTATTGCTTACTACCATGGGTGGGTTTCTCTACTACATGGTAACCTGCATGCTCCAAGATACATCCTATTTTTAACTAGCTGAGAGTTGTGAGATCCATCATGGGACCATGATTGACTTAGATATGAAAACCATGTAAAGAACTACATAAAAGAAAACCATAGTGGTATCTGCTGATGACCAGAATTGCCACTCTGGATTATACTGGCCCTTGAGGCTACACATAGCCTGGTACTTCCATATAAAAAGTGAAGGCATTAGGGCATTTTTCTACATAGAGGCCTAATGAAGATGAAGAGTCTATATTCTCAAAAAGACATCACTTCATTGCACTATCGCTGACATTAGAGTTTTAATCTCCAGTTTGTGAGCTTTTCTAGAGGACCATACTGGGGGGTGCCTTAGAAGGGCAAACTTGTCCCTCATCAAGTCATCTGTGCCACGTGACTAAATTACTTTTTCTTCAAGAAGAAACAATGACCCCTGTAACATGATCATGGAGGTTCCTCACGCCCTGCTGCTCATCTTCCTGAAACTCTTCACACTTGGACTCCCAGTTACCTGCTGCTCTCCTCACACCTGGCCCCATATCCCTACTTCCTCTTTATGTCTGTTTGCTGGTCTAGCTCTTCTTTACTTTGTGATTTTTTGCTTGACCATGGACAAAGTATTGCTTGTGAAACCCAGTGAATTCTAGACTAAGCAACAAACTGTGATTATATGTATCTACTCCAACACTGATCCTTACCTTAGGATGCTTGTTCCCCAAAAGTTGTCTTTTTATAGACAATCTGCATCAGCCACCACAGGGTTGAATCCACTTTGTTTCCATACTTCTTGTCACTGCTATATTATAGTGACTCATTCCTTTGTCGAAGTATTTCTTGTTAAATTACTGTGAAAATTTCCTGTCATTGAAATTCACTATTTACCAGGGAACATAGAATAATGTCACCAAAATTATGATCTTAACTGAAGCTCTCCTGAGATCCAGCTTTTATTTTTTTAATCGGTAACATGCAGATAATGATACAGAATTCGATCGTGTGAAAATTAAAGAGATGAATTGCTTGCGTAAGTCTAGAGAATATTTGACCTTTTGAATGGATCTGAGCTTTTCTACTAATGTCATTTTTCCTACCTTTCAATTATCTGCTTCAATGTGCTACCTTCCAAGAACCCTTTCTGAAGTCATTTCAATTGGTTTAGGCAGCCCAGTGAGTTATCTTTACCATACTACCAAGGGCTTTATCCAAGAAAACTCAGTAAAGTTGTAGAAGACTTGGTATTAATATCAATGTAGTTGGACTCTGTAATTTTTTCTTCTTCAAATTTTATTACCCCAGAGAACAGATATTTTTAACTGTGGGGATGAGTGAAACATCTGACAGAGCACATCAACATATCACTGAGAAAAATATAAATTTAAATTAATTTTCTTAAGAGAATGTATTTGAAGATGCTATTCTCAAGCACCAAGAATAGTGAAACTAAAGGCATGACAAGAAAAATCCAAGATTATTAAATTTATGTCAAATGGTCCTTTATTTTCAGAGATCACTGTGTCTAGAATATTGTGTTCATTATAATATCACAGACAATGTAGTTTTGACCTTCTTTTATATGGCAGGAAAATATGTTGGAAACACAAATTGAGGTCAGACTAAATGCTTAGTTTATAAGCCTGACCTTAATCATTAGAAATCTGAGTGCCATCAAGGATTTAACTCAAGCCTTGGCACAAGAAAGAAGGTGATGTAACAAGGGGCAATTTATGTATGTAGCAGTTTTCTTTGGAATGGAGGAAGTGCAGGGTTTTTAATGGAGAATGATTGATGTGTTTTGGCACATAATCCAAGGAGCCTCATGCTCTGTTATATACTATGTTAAGAAAATAAGAAACAGTGACATCCTTCCAGGCCTGAGACAGTAAGTATAGAATAAAGTGTCAAAGCTAGATGTTGGTAATACGCATCTACAATTCCAGAAGGAGGCAGAGGCAGATCTATGTGGTTGGAGGCCAGCCTTTTCTACAAAGCAAGGTCTAGGACAGCCAGAGCTCTTACAAAGCAAAACCTTGTCTCAGAAAAACAGAAATTAAACAAACAAATAAAAGAACAAAGTATCAAAAGGAATGAGCCATTCCTCAGTTTTAGAATACTAAGCCTAGATAGTTATAACCACATTGAATTTATCTTGGAGCTACCAAGGCATTGAGGTCTGAACCACTTTCAAATACAATAGAACCAGAGACAACATTCAATTTTAATACTACCCGAGAGCCATCTTACAGAGTTGCATACCTTAGTATCCTGGTGTGTCACACAGAGGCATGTTAAGGTGTAGCTGTTGTGTGACACTATCTGAAAAAAATGTGGAAAAAAATGTCCACTCACCCCAAAGAGGGAGTCGATGATCACAGTAAAGCTATTAACAAAGGCCAGCTTAGTGAAGCAATCAGTTTAACTGGGGCTGCTTGCAGGATGTGTATGAGAGGCTACATATAAAAGCAGAAATGACTCGGAGACGGCTGCATCACCATAAGCACGCCCGCGCATTGGTGACGGACCATGAAAGCTGGGAACTTAAGAGTACACTTACAACAGGTTGGAGAGCTCTTTCCAGGCAGGTTAGTAGCTGGTCTGAGAGTCTCTCTGCCTTCCTGACCGCATATCTATGTTCCAGGAAGGGGGCTCTAGAGAATTTGATCCCTTTTGGAGGCTTCTTCAAGTTTCAAGTGTTTTACTTTCTGAGTTTTAAGGAGACTCCCTTTAGAATATCCTGAGTCAAACGCTTCATCAAGAGGGGAAATGTTACAAAATAGTCCCACTATAAAGTAAATGTTAACTGAATCTAGGGACCTTTGTTTCTTGCTTGCTAGCTACCATGAAACTGTCTAGCATTTTTACTCAGGCTGAATATAAGAGAAGTCTTTGGGAATTGTAATAAAGTCAAATTGCCTCCACTTAAGGCAGGGAAGTGAGAAAAACAAAGCAAATGAAACAACTATTTTGGCATGCACTATTTCTGACATGGGAAGAATGTGGCTTTTCCTGGGGAGATAGAGACAAACATCAGGTCACCCTAGATAGGAAAGACACCAATGACAGACAAATCCTTTCTCCCAGGTCTATGTTGGGGATCCCTGAGTTTACTGGAATATGATGGTTAGTGAAATTGTCAACAGGAAAGAATGCAGGATAATCTGGGATATGGATCTCTGGGCATTTGCAAAGTTATCTTCATTATGTTCATTGACATGGAAGGTCCATCCTGACTGGAGGCAGGGTGTTTACCTGCTGAGGGATCTCTATATAAAATGAAGAAAGTGAGCTGGGCATTAGACAGCATTGGTCCCTCACTGTTTCCTGATTGTGGTTATGATGTGACCAGTGTTTACTGCCTCAACTTTTCTGCTACGATAGACTGTTCCATATAGAATGGACAAACCCTTTCTCCCTTCAGTTGCTGTTGTCAGGATATTTGTTATAGTAACAAGAAGAGAAAATAGTGCACGAGGTTACTTAGAGATGCATAAGTGGCCGAGAAGGAGTAATGTCACTGAAAAGCCCAGCTTGGCACGGGTGATGACTCATGGATGTTGCATTCCCAGTAATTGCTCACCAATTGTATACCAGCAGGAAGTGGCACCGTGGATCTTGTAACTTGTTTTCATCTTCCGAGGTCTTAGGAGCCTCCCTTAGCCCATCAGGAGAGAATCTTTTCGTTTAGACGAAATATCTAACCAACAAATAAACAGGTGGAAAATGGAATCTTACTGAAATTTAGTTTTGAAAGAGCCCATTTCATGGTCTGTTTAACTGTATCACAGGAATAATCGAACAAGATAGGAAGGGGAAAGAATTGCTATCCTCACATCTTGCCTGATACCGTAGAATGTGACTTGAAGCTAAAAGAACTTCAAGTTTTCCAATTATTAAATACTTAGCTGGGGAAAGGACATCTGTTCCTAATCGGTAGTTTAGTCTTATGTATGCACACATGCGTGTTTGTGTATGTTTGTGAACCAAAAACAGTCATACTTGTAAAACTGTTGTCATTATAATAGCAATAAATAGACAACAGGTTATGAATTACTAGGTCATTAATGCAAGCTTCTTGATTAAAGTCATTTTGATTCTATCATTATGAATTATCACATACCCCAGGCATGCATTAAGACTTCAAAGCACACATGTCCAGACTTGTTTTATTGTTTAATTATTTATAAGTAATATTGCTTGTAATAAAACTACTTTAATAAAAATTAATAGAAATTTTCTATTTTGTCGATGTAAATTGTTTTTTTCAAGCATTGCCTGGTCAGCTGCTGACTTTGTGCCATTCACCAACGTGTACTCTCACAAACAGCTACATTAAGAAAAAAGGGATATAGAGCCCTTCATATTATACAATCACCTAGTCTCAACGCAATTTACAAGCATTGATTAATTATGTTTTAATAGTGCCCCTCTGGGGTGTGTAGCTGCTATTTTTTCCACATGTCAAATAGGAAATATTAAACTATATACAAACTTTTTAATCCTAAATTTACTTTTGACTATTTAAGGTTCACAGACTGTGTATTTATCAGGGGTTAAGGAGATCACGTTCAATAAGAGAGGAGCAAGTGTCTGTGTATAGTTATACAGCAAAGGTTCAGTGAGAACACACACACACACACACACACACACGCGCGCGTGCGCGCGCGTGTGCTTTTAAGTCCTGGGGATACATCTCTCCAAAGACACCTATTAAAACATGCTAGGAAGTTAGTGTGTGGTAGAGTGCATTCTTCGGCATACCAGGCTGCAGTTCAAACCCTAAGAAAGGATTTACCCTAAAGGCAAGTATTAAGGGCGGGAGGGAGAGCAACACAAGGCATTTTGCTTAATGTTCTACTTGTAATTTATGTTTCTATTGCCTTTCTGGATTCTCTGCTTCACTCCAACCCCCATTAACTTGATCTTCTAGACACCTTTTCATTCCTCATGGACATTTTCTCTCTTTCTACCCCCTTTGCATGGAATAATGACATACACATGTGCCAACCATTATTCAGTCTTGAAAAAATGCCAAGAGTGATTTGATTTAAGCAACTGAAGTTGAAAGTACTAAAGAAACAAGGGCAGTTCAGTTACTCTCTCCACTCTTGCTTAAGGTCATCCTTGTGGATTCCTTGGAATTTCTCTAGTGCTAGGTTTCTTGCTAGCCCCATAATGGCTCCCTCAATCAAGATATCTTTTTTCTTGTTCTCCATCTCTGTTCTTCCTCCACCTGGACCATCTCCTTTCTTCTCGTTATCCTCCCCCTCCCTTTCCTTCCTTATCCTCTCCTTTCTTCTCTCCTTTCTCCTTCATTTTACCCCTACCTCCATGCCCATAGTTTTCTCAAGAGATCTTGTCTATCTCCCCTTACCAGAGGAATCTATGTATGTTTCTCTTAGAGTTCTCCTTGTTACTTAGCTTCTCTGTGGTGGCAAACTATAGGCTCCTTATCTTTTTTTTTACAGCTAGTATTCATGTATGAGTGGGTATATACCATGCTCAATTATCTGGATCTGGATTACCTCACTCAAGATATTTTTATAGTTCCATCCATTTGCAAGCAATTTTCAATATGTCATTTTGTTTTTAACCACTGAGTACTTTTTACCACTCCATTGTGTAAATATATCACATTTTCTTTTTCCATTCTTCAGTTGTTTCCAGGTTTTGGCTATTACAAATAATGCTGCTATGAGCATAGTTGAACAAATTTTTTTTGTAGTATGGTTGAGCATCCATTGGGTATGTGACTAAGAGTGGTATTTCTGGTTCTTGCGGTAGGTTGATTGCCAGTTTTCTGAGAAACCGCCATACTGATTTCCAGGGTGGTTCTACAAATTTATATTCCAACCAGCAATGGAGGAGTGTTCCTTTTACTTCACATGCTCTCCAACATGAGCTGTTATTGGTGTTTTTGATTTTAGCCATTCTGACAGGTGTAAAATAGTATCTCAGAGTAATTTTGATCTGCATTTCTGTGATGGTTAAGGATGTTGAACATTTTCTTAAGTGTCTTTCAGCCATTTGTAATTCTTCTGTTGAGAATTCTGTTTAGATATGCACCCCATTTTTAAACTGGACTATTTGATATTTTGATGTCTAATTTCTTGAGTTCTTATATATATTGGAGATCAGTCCTCTGTCTGACGTGGGGTTGTGAACCTCTTTTCCCATTCAGTAGGCTGAATTTTTGTCTTAGTCGCTGTGTTCTTTGCTTTACAGAAGCTTCTCAGTTTTAGGGGTCCCATTTATTTATTATTGCTCTCAGTGTCTGTGCTACTGGGGTTATTTTTTTTTTTGAAGTAGTCTCCTATGCCCATGCATTGAAGGCTACTTCCCATTTTCTCTGCTATCAGGTTCAGTGTGGTCAGACTTATATTGAGGCCTTTAATCCATTTGGACTTGAGTTTTGTGCATGGGGATAGGTATGTATCTATTTTCATTCCTTTTTTTATTAGAAATCATACATTTTATTATAACTTTTTTTGTTTTTTTGTTTTTTTCTTAGAGTTTTTCCCTTTTTTTATTGAGAAAAGGAAAAAAAAAAACAAGTTTCCACCTCCTCCCAGCCTCCCATTTCCCTCCCCCTCCTCCCATCCTTCTCCTCCTCCTCCCACCCTTCTCCCCCTCCCTCCACTCCTCTCCCCCTCCCTCTCCAGTCCAAAGAGCAGACAGGGTTCCCTGCCCTGTTGTAAGTCCTAGGTCCTCCCCACTCCGTCCATATCTAGGCTCAGCCGTTAAAGGCTAGGCTCACAACCAAAACTATTTTCATTCTTCTGTGTGCTGACATCCAGTTATGCCAGCAACATTTGTTGAAGATGCTTTCTTTTTTCCCCAGTATATAATTTTAACTTCTTTGTCAAAAATCAGGTGTTTATAAGACCCTAAACAATAGTGGTGAGGGTGCCTGAACTGGTCTTGTAGTCAGATTGATGGCTATCTTAAATGTCATAACAGAACCTTCATCCAGCAACTGATGGAAGCAGATGCAGAGAACCACAGCAGAGTATTGGGCTGAACTCCCAAAGTCCAGTAGAAGAGAGGGAGGAGTGAGAATATGAGCAAAGAGGTCAAAAACCATGATGGAAATACCCACTGAAACAGCTTACCTGAGCTAATGGAAGTCTTCCAACTCTAACCTGACAGTGAGGGAATCAGAATAGAACCAAACTAGGCCCTCTGAATGAGGGTGGAAGTTGTATGACTGTGGAGCCACTGGCAGTGAAACTAAGATTTATTCCTACTGCTTTTTAGAACCTATTTTCTTTGGGGGGGGGATACCTTGTTCAACCTAGATATAGTAGGGAGGACCTTGCTTCTGCCTCAAAGCAATGCACTTTGTTGACCTTCCATGGGAAGCCTTACCCTCTCTGATCAGTGGGATGGGGTGGAAGAGGAAGGTAGAGAGAGCAGGAGGAGGGGAGGGAATGGAAAATGGATTTGGCATGAAAAATGAGAAAAAATAGTGTTTTAAATGAACTAAAATAAAAATTAATATTAAAATATAAATAGTAAGCTATATATGGGGACAAAACAAGGGAAATTCTGCCATAGTTTCTGTCAGCTGCAGTTCCAGAGCTGCCTTTCCTGTTACCCTGGAGTCTTGGTACAGTGGCTATGAGAAGAATCTCACAGTCACGAATGGGCAGCTAGCCCACACTGGAGTCTACAGTTGTCTCAGAACTGTTCTTCCCTCTGCTGTAGAAGCCAGATGCCGGAAACACCTATTCTTTCCTCCACTGATCCTATCCCTACAGAGACTTTTATTGGCAAACCCAAGAGCACACCTAGAAAAATGGATTTGAAATGCATCATTAATCTATTCAGCTCGCGGCAGAGTGGAGTATATAGACAGTATGCAGCTAATAACAAATAGAACACTAGTTTCTATCTGCATACATTTTAGAAAGATTCCTGCTGCTTGTAACTGATGACTTATGACTAGAAGGAATGTCAAAGGAAAATTAGTTTATAGGCAAGAAATTTTGATAACTTGAAAGTATTAGAAAATTCTGCTTTTGGAGGAGTATATATGTGTACTGTGTTATATGTATGATATATGTTTTTATTTGATAGTTTAATATGTACACATGTACATGCTGCTATATGTGCATGTGAGTCCATGTGCTTATGGAGACCAGAAGTTTGTCTTGGTCACTTGCCACTGTTATTTTTGATACATACTAATTTGAATATACAAGAAGGCAGAAAGTTGCTATTATTTAAACTATAAAATTTTTATTTCTCATCAGCATTATGAAGGATTGCATTACTTACTAGCTCTCCTATGTAGAGCTATATTAGCGAGTGAAGGGATAGAAGAGTTGGTAAAGTGTTCACCACACATGCATGAACATCTGAGCTTGATTTCCCATCACCCACCTGCTCACAATGGTATAAGCGCATAATTCCTGGAATGTGTATGCTGGAATCCCAGGACTGTGGAGACAGAGACCTGAGGATTCCTGGGCCTCACTGGACAGCTTGTCTAGCTTACTCTCTGAGTTTCAGGCTCAGTGAGAAACTGTCTCAAATATGAGGAGGAAGGAAAGTTATTGAGGAAGGCATTCAACATTGACCTCTGGTTTTCACACCCATATGCACACATACATGCACACACACGCATGTGATGATTTATAAAGCATGTACACAGGCACTATATGGGACTCCTGATTGGTATCTTACAGTGACAGTGTTAAGCAATTTTAATGGCTAAGTGCTATTAGCCAGAGAAATTCTTCACTTATCCTCTGGAACAGGGGTAGATAGAGTATGATATAAAATCTGAATTAGGGCAGTTGCTTCTGCTCTCTGATGTGGGATCTAGCTTTAGAGTCACGTCTTGTCAATGTGAACACCCATTCAGAAGTGGAAAGTGGGAAGGGTAGATGATTTATCAACTTTTGATAACTCTTCTGGGCTAATGAAAGGCATAACCAGGATTTTATTGGCCTCCCTTGGATGGAATATGTAAAGAATCCTGCTACATAAAAAGGCAGATTGAATAATAGATGGGAAGGAAAATTATTCAATATATTTGCTATGGAAATTGGGTGATGAAAAAGGATATTAGGACCCAGACGTAATATAGGTAATGAAATCATCAATAAAAAATTCACCACCATAGGAGTGATTATGAACAGAAAGCTTTGGACAATGGTTATGACCAGTATGCTAAGTAAAGTGCTTTTCATGTACATCATTCCAATTTGACAAAAGCGTCCATAACTTTTCACTGGCAGTCCTGTATTATGTATTTTTGGAAAAATTGAATGATATTTGGATTCATGCAGAACAGACAAAAGCAGTTTTCTGGGGATAATTAAGTGAGACTAATAGAACAGAATATTCAGGTTCTGCTATTTTCTTACTTTTATTAGACTTGAAACACTATGAGACGTGATAAGAATAATCGTTTATGTTACAATGAACAAGGTGGTGTTATGTGGACTCTAGATGGTTACAGAATCCTGAAGTTCATGCCTGTCAGGATTTATCTGCTGGTACCATCCAACTTCTTCCTGATTGGGCTGGTGATGTTATGGAAGAGAATATATGCCTAGTATTATGACGATTGAGGTCATAAGCCATGTGGGAAAATCTACCAGTCATATTTTGCCACATGGTCAGGTGGTTTAGTTTCCTTCTAACTATTTATGTTTATAGCCTTAGACTAGTGTTGCTATCACCTTCAAGTCAGGAAAGCTTTTCTTCAGCAGTGGCTGATGGTCAAAGAGAAGATTCATAAGTAATCAATGAGCTGAGAATGAAAGGCTGCTGAGTTGTTTGCTCTAAATGGGACATCTCCATGACTCTGCTAAAGCCCAGGAAACGCCACTGGGGAGTGAGCAGGAGAAGACTGGAAGCTTAGAGATGAGGAAAAATACAGTGGACCAAAGGTTCCTGGGTAGGACATGTATGTTTCAATCATAAACACACAAAATCTGATGAAGCTAAAAGATGAGGAGAAATACAGTTGGTCAAAGGTTCCTGGGTAGGACATGTATGTTTCAATCATAAACACACAAAATCTGATGAAGCTAAAAGATGAGGAGAAATACAGTGGACCAAAGGTTCCTGGGTAGGACATGTATGTTTCAATCATAAACCCACAAAATCTGATGCTGACTGCATTTTTACTCCAAAGGGAGAAGAAACGGAATACTGGACATGAGGAAATTCATGGGACTAGTTGGGAAGAAGAAAGGGGTTCGAATAAATGAGAAAATTATGGGGAGTGGGAGGGGTGAATGTTATCTCAGTGTATTGTGTAAAAGCGTGTTACTCCAAAAATAAAGCATTGATTTAAAAACCATGAGATTCTACATTTGTAAATGAGAATACATGGGTTACATATGTGTGGGCATGTATACATTAGTACATGGACAGATGTGTGCTTTCATAAATGTTTGTGTGTGAATTTGCCTATGTATGTGGTTTGTGTGCATTGGTTGGTATGTGGGGCTAACATGGAGATAAATGGATTCTTCCCAACACTAAGACAGCCCATTAACAAGTATTTATAATTGTATGTCTGACCCTGGAGTTCTGATAACAGTTTTGGAGTCTTGTTTAATTGACATAATTGTTTATACTTGGTAAGTCCTACCCTGTTGGGGACATATATTTCCTTAAGTGAATAATTATGAAATTTAAACTTATTAATCTTAATCAATGATGCATAAGAATTCTGGCTTACCATGTAAGCTATATTGACATAAATCATGCATTTGAGAAAGCCTATAACAGACTTAAAATCAATAATTTGCAGACATATTTTGCAAGTATTTTGTCAACTTGGAAGCTTTCTATCAATGTCGAATTTTACTATGGTTTCATTGATTAACCACTTGCTTCCATTCCGCCAGAAGCCCTCTCTTGATTTCACTAAATTAGCTGTTATATAATAAACACATAATGTTAGGAAGAAGAATACCCAGGAACAAAATAAGTGGAACTGTATCCTAGGTACAGGTCTAACTCTGAGCACTCATACACCAGTGTGGCAGGTGAATCCTTGAATTTGCCTGGATGGTCTTGGATCAGACATCAAAATGCCTGCCTTGAATCCTGATCTTATCACTGACGGTATGCTATTAGCTGTTGTTTTCTTATCTGTGGAAGGTTAGAAATGTCTTCCCTGACTAACTCACAAGTTTGTAGGAGCTTTAAGAGAGCAAGCATGAAATTTCTCTGGACACTAAAAAGAGAGCTCTGTGTAAATGTGAGAAATTATAGCATTGCCATTTTAATAATTCTTGTAACTATTGTTCATAGTTTGGGTTGTTGATATAACAATATTACAAAATATAAAAACAGCTTGGAATGAGGTGGGTCTATCTATATGTAAGGAAGATTTATAGCCTTCTTTGATTCTGTGTTGCTAATAAGTAGAGCCAGGGATGGATGTGGTTTTCCTAGTGGTCTCTTTATATGGCTTGTCTGACTCCTTTACCAAGATTTATATTTGCTTGAGCATGCACCCTGTACCACAATTATGGACCCCATCAATCTCGAGCATATTTGCTACGGCAGTAGTCACGTCCCTTGCCTCCTTAAGGGTCTACAGAGGGCCTCTGAGATGCTTTGCTTCCTGTGGCTTTGACAGATTTTCTTGAGTTTTGCTGTGTTTGCAGGAAGATTGGAGGTTTGTAGGGGGTCCAAAAAGCACTGTATTAAGGCCAATCCCTGAGCAAATGTCGTTAAAAGCCAAATAGTTTTTCATGATGATTCCTTGTCCAATGGAGACTTACGCAAGTCAAAGGCTGCTTCCTTTTCTTTCTGTGTCTTAGAGTCCCTAAAGCCAAATTAAATGATGAAAGTCGTTCAACACTTGCTATAGGAAAGTTTTAGCCCCTGCAAGAACCAAAAAATAACCTTTCCGCTGTGTACAGTCATGACGGGGTTCAATCAGTAAAATCTGAACCTTGAATCTGTGTGTTGGATGAAGCCCAAATGGGCCTTTTGAGTTTTATTACTGGCACGTGAGCCCAGAGAGTAATTGTGATAACTCATTCCCTGATAATATTTCTTTAAGGAGTATATTTCAAACTTGTTAACAGTGTGATCCTAGCCAATCTTTCTAGGTGTGTGTGTGTGTGTGTGTGTGTGTGTGTGTGTGTGTGTGTGTGTAAGCCTGAGGACAAACTCAGTAAACTCAGTTGTTCATATGCTAGGCAAGCCTTTGATTAGTAACCTTCATCCAGTCCAATTTTAAGGTGGGTACTGTAAAAATGACTTATGTTGGCAGCATATATAATTACTTAATATCTTCTAAATACATCATGAAATTTCTTGCCTCCATCTTTTCAACAACAAAGTATTTTCTCTCTCTATGGGATGTGTCATGCTTGTCCCTATTAAGTCATCTTATTTATGTTTATAATCTAACTTAAATATTGTATTTGTCAACTTTTATGTTAAAACAAAACAGCTTTGAAAAACAGAGGGGCACCATGAAGAGCTTTTATTATGTTTCCAGGTCATCAGATTGATTGTTCAGTGACCCACACTTGGATATAAGGATATTTGTTCTCATTCAGGATAGAGCTAACTGGGCTTAGTCCTAAGCTTCTGGTTGGTTTTGAGCCCTTGATGAAGAAAAATAAATTTTCTATTGGCTGTTATCCTGGGATGCAAGGAGAACCCACAATTCACAAACAAGTGTTGTGTTACTGTTAGTCTTCAATCCATTAACATTCCCTGTTAGAAAACATGGGACATAACCAAGTTCAATGCTAATGGATCATAGACACAACCACCCTGTGGTATGACACAGGGCAGTATATAATTTTATCACGGGAAAGTCATATGACGTCAATTGCTTAATACAAATATGAAGCCTTCATTAACTCTTCTAGCAGAACCAATGGTGACGTCTATGTTCTTAAATACATTTTGTGATGCTTACCTCTTGGAATTTTCCCTAATTAATCTTCCAAGCACATAGAAAATTGTAGAATTTTCTATTTATGAATTTTCAGTATCATACTCTTATTTGTTTATAATAGAGGATCAATATATTTGAATAGATGAAAGAGTGAGCCATACAAAAAGCTCTAACAAAATCTTCTTTCTATGATAGATTATTCTGATATGCCTACGTTAAGTTTGACATATTCTAAATAAACAAATACATTTAATAATTCTAACATACCAAGAATCATAGCTTAGGTGAGCCAACTTAAATGTATATAGAAAGCTTATATTAGCCCATTGCTGCACAAAAATCAAACTATCTAACAAAAAGCTACTGTATAATAAGTAATGCCTGGTCTTAATAATTTATTGAGAGACTTTTGCAGGAGTATGCCGAAACCAGTGACCTTTGGAGCAGGTACGAGGGAGCAACTTCCTAGGGAGCAGGCCTGAGCCAACCAGCCTCTGCCAGAGCAAGACCCAGCCTGTGACCTCTTGAGAGCAGGCCTGAAGGACATTCAAGATTGCAAAATGACCTCTGTGAGCCCCACATGACCTCTGAAATTACTGGAACTATGGCCCCCACTCCACCACGTGGAACAACTATCTGAGCCTTGGATTCTCTGGCACCTGGAAGAGTGATCACCAGAGACAGAGTTCCAACTACACCAATCAGAGGAAAAGATGGGTAGAAAAGATAAGAACACACTCAACACCACAAACAGCAACACAGCACCACCAAAAGATAGTGGCTCTCTAATAGCAAGACTTGAACACTCCAATACAGATGAAGCAGAAGAAAATGACTTTAAAAATAACTTCAGGAGAATGTTTGAGGTCCTTAAAGTGGGAATGAAAAATTATCTTAAAAAAATGGAAGAAAAGACAAACGAAACATTGGAAGAAATCATCAAATCCCTTAAAAGAAACAAAGATAAAAACAATCAAACAGGTGAAAGAAATGATTTGACTTGAAACCTGAAATAGAGACAATAAAGAAATCACAAACCAAGGAATTCTAGAAACGGAAAATATAGGAAAACAATCAGAAACCACAAATGCAAGTATAAACAGCAGAATACAAGAGATGGAAAAGAGAATCTCAAGCATTTAAGATGCAATAGAGGGAATAGCCTCATCAGTAAAAGAAAACATTAAATCTAGTAAAAGTTTAACACAAAATATCCAGGAACTATAGGCCACCATGAAAAGACCAAACCTAAGATTAATAGAGATAGAAAGAAGGAGAAGGTGCCCAACTCAAAAGTACAAAAAATATTTTCTACAAAATCATAGAAGAAAACTTTCCCAACCTAAAGAAAGATATGCATATGAAGATACAAGAATGCTTACAGTAAATAGACTGCACCAAAAACAACAACAAAAAGGACCCCCAACAGTCCCCTTGTACATAATAATCAAGACATTAAACATACAGAATAAAGAAAGAATATTAAGAGCTGGAAAGGAAAAAGACCAAGAAACATATAAAGGCAGACCTATCAGAATTATACCTGTCTTCTCAATGGAAATAATGAAAGCCAGAAAGTCCCAATCAAGCGTTATGCAGACATTCAGAGACCATAGATGCTAATCCAGACAACTATACCTAGTAAAACTTTCAATTACCATAGCCAGAGAAATCAAGATATGTCATGACAGAACAGATTTACCCAATACCTAGACACAAACCCAACTCTCCACAAAGTAGTAGAAGGAAAACTCAAATCCAAAGAAGTTAACTACATCCACAAAATCACAGACAATAGATGATATCACAGCAGCAAATCCTAAAGAAGGGAAAAGCACACATTATTAATAACACCACCAACAACAAAAACTAAAATAATAGGAACTAACAAAGTGGGCTCCAAGAGAGACATACATGGGTCTAATCTACATGGGAAGTAGAAAAAGATATGATCTGAGTAAATTGGGAGTGTGGGGATCATGGGAGAGGGCAAAAAAGGGAGGGAGGAAGAAGGGAAGGTAGTGAAGAAAATATATAGCTCAATAAAAAAACATACAAAAAAGCTTGCCTGAAGATAGTAAAAAAAAATAATTTATTGAATTCCTGTTTCCTAACAATTGTGCACCACTGTAACATAGACTATGACCTGTTGACCCTACTGGTCTCATTGATGTACAGGAGCCGTGGCTTGCTGCTTCTCTATCACACTGAGAGAAAAGATCAAATTAAACATCTCTATCCTTGGGAAATTTTTAAAATACAATCTCTCCTAAATACACATTGCTTTTTAGCACTATAAACTCTCCAAAACTCTTTAAGACAACATCTTTTAAACTTGGGAAAATATAAAAGAGAAACCAAATGTGAAAATCTCAGATTATGTTAGAACCTTGGCCCCCTATTTATGCATTGGGCCTCTGATCTGACCAGGAATAATTTGGGCTGCTGTCTGGTCATTTCAAGTAGGGACACATGACATTGCTTTTCTAGACTGTGACTCAGTACTTTAACTGAGTGACAAATTCTCCTATTCCTTTAGTCTGTTAGGGATGCAGTTCTAGTGGAAATGTAGACTG
This sequence comes from Microtus pennsylvanicus, assembly GCF_037038515.1. Classification (NCBI taxonomy): domain Eukaryota; kingdom Metazoa; phylum Chordata; class Mammalia; order Rodentia; family Cricetidae; genus Microtus; species Microtus pennsylvanicus. The sequence continues at coordinate 30,568,220 of NC_134589.1, read as the reverse complement.
AAAGGTTAATATTTATCATCTACTTCATGTCTGAGTCTATAAACTATCATATCCCCAGCTTGATTTTAAGCCAATGAAAGAAGGTAGCAGGAAATGAGAATCTCCTTTCCTGGACAATTTAGACTGAATTAATAGTGACAGTAATGACATTTTGGTTGGCAAAGCTTCTCTCATCTTTTTTATCTTTTTTTTTTGTCAACAGTTATTTCAAGATTTTGAAGTTTAAACTAGTTCTGAGGCTTTTATAGAAGGAGGAAGTTGAATAAATATGTTTTTCCTTGAGTTTTCAACTTCAGGGGAAGAACAAAAGAAATATTTTTTATTTCATTTCAATGCCCAACTTTTTGCAATGCTACCAAAGCAAATGCCAGCACATATATTATATCTATATTAAAAGTAGAATTGTTTACCTTTGATGAAGTAAGGAAACTAATTTACAATGCTTCTAATCTGTCTTGGGGGAAAATCTTGGAATAAGAGATTCTAATTCATGGTTCACTAACAAGATTAGGAGAAGCTAAGAACCAAAGCATCTGCCATATTAATTAATCGGATGTTGGGAATTACTGTTACAAAGTGGGCTTGTGAGCATGTTTGTCTGATTTAATTTTAAAGTATCAAGTGATCTCAGTTCAGATTTTGTTTAAAAGAGCATGGGGGTTTGCATTTTGAATGAGTTGTTTCGTCCCAACTTCCGCAACATCCCCCTTTAACTTTCTCTGTCTGTCTCATGTGTAGGGATGATCCCTGTTACTGCTTTTTTCTTTTTCTTTTTTTTTTTTTTTTTTACATCTCAACCTCAAGGCTATTGGATAATTTCCAGCTCTGGGACATGTCTTCCTGCCTGCAAATGAGGGGATTTGTTTGGCTTTGTTGGTCTGCAAAAGCACTCTCTATTCCTGCACAGCTATTTCCAACCACGATTTTAAGTCTCTTGAGTGATGTGCACCCTCTGCTTCCTGTCCCTCTTGCTTTCATCTTTCCATGCACGTCAACTCAGAACTCAAGGGAGGGTTTTTACAATAGCCGAAGTGCATGTCTGTCATTGCAAACAAACCCAGTTACCCTGCAAGCTTCAAATGTATCTAGCCCATAGATTAACACAAGATAACTTTTGAATAAGGATTCATTAGAAATATCGTTGTTACTTTGAGTTCCATACTTTTATGGCTCCTATAGCCTAAAAAGAAAATAAAAAAATGGTAACACCAGCCAGCTGTGTTGGTCCTATTTCCCTCTCGATACTCTTGCGGATGACAAATTTTCTCAATTCGATTTATCAACCTGAAGAACAGGGTCTGTACTGCAGCCTTTGCTTGTCTTTAGTTAAGCATGGCAAGATTTTCCCTAATTAGTGCTTGTAAAACACCACAAGGTTCTCAGATGAATTAAAGTGTGAAATCTTATTACAAGCTGCATATTGCTAGAGTAACAAACAGACATGGCAAATTGCACCATTTCCTTTTCTCTATTGCTTTTAAGGAGCAATGTAAGTCATAATTACCCACAAGTATTGACTCGATTTCCTCGAGCTATCTCTACTCCTAAATTAACCTTCCTCTTTCCGTGCACTCGGTTGGTTTTAGGGTGTTGAGGAAAATATTGTCTTCCAAATATTGATAAATTGGCATCCTGAAATGCTCATGTTTGTGAAGAAAGCTCCCTGCACAAGCCCGGAACTTACTGTGCCCTTTAGAAACTGCATAGTTTAAAATGATGCAGAATCATTTTGTTGGAGAGCAGGCCTGTTCACACAGGAAGAGATATTATAGGTTTCTTCTAACCTTGGAAGGGAGGGCCAATTTTAACCTCCAAAGAAGCACCTTGCCACATCAAATCCTATACACCATTCAAGAACTTTGTATAATGGGAATAGACAAATGTGTTATGGACCTCAGTTTTATCATCCTGTCTGAGGGTGGGTGAATGTGTGAAGGTCTTGAAATCCACTTGACCTTATACACCAACTGATCAACAAAAATTCTAAGGCTGAAGATATATAAACAGTTTATTTCATGCTGCGGGGGAAAATAGGGAGAAAAATATACACCAAACAATTAACAATAATGGATATATTAATTTGGTAATTACTGTGACTCACATCAAACTCATGATGACTAATCACCATCCGGCCCTTTGCTTTCCTTTTCACCACCTTTGTCAACACACCTGTTAACCAATATTTCCTTCAATGAATAGTTCCTTTGGTTTCTTCTTCTTTTTACTTATTTATTATTTATTTATTGGCTCCCAGTAGTTGTCATTAATATAATAAAAACACTCATTATAAAATCATTAGTGTGAATGAAAATAAAGGTTTGCATTGTGAATGCCCTCACCAGGCTCCTCATCGCCTGAAATGTCATAGCGCATTAGATAGAATCGTGGTGGTGTATGAGGGAAAATTCACAATGCCCACATGGGAAGGCAGGAGTTTCGAGCTGTTTTCTAGTGCGGTGGGGCTTTAAAAATTAATTTCTTTCTGAAGGCTTGAACAGTTTGGAGGCTAAAGTCCTCATTAACTTATATCTAAAGGCTGTGGGTCCCATATAGACATTGTGGCCTTTTCTTGTCTTCCTAATTGTACCGCCACAACTTTCATCCATTTTCTCTGCTTTACTGTTTGAAAGTTTTCCATTTTGGAGGAGAACTGTTTGGAAGAGCTTTTTAAAAATAACTTTTTGATGTGCTAAGATAGTTTAAATTTGGAGTGTATTTCCAATAGTGTAACTTTTAATATTCTGGAGACTTTTGGAGTAGATGAAGGGCTGTTTCAGAATTTGGGATGCTGGGAAAGACATATGAATTGGCCACCGTATTTTCTGTGTAGCAATGGCTATGTGGAGTATGAGGAAGTAATGAATATGGTGAGCTACCTCTAATACCTACATTGTAAAGCCCATTGCAGTTTGTGCAGTGCCTTCTTGTACATGACCAACTTGATCACTAGTGGAATTATGATTAATGGACTTATTTCAATGAAAGTTTTATTGGTTATTGAAAGTTGTTTGCTTTATCTAGGAAGAACTGAAGTTTTAAAAAGTTATAGGAAAGATATATACAGACAGATACAGAGAGAGACAAAGAGAAAGAGAGTACATGCTTGCGTGTGTGTGTGTGTGTGTGTGCGTGCGCGCGTGTGTTTATATGTGTGTGCCTGTTCATGTGTGGTCAGAGCTTTGCCTCCCAATTTGTTTGAGATAGAATCTCATATTATTTGCCACTAAGTAAATAAGGTATCTGCTCCAAGAGTTTTCATAAGTTTTCCCGTCTCTGTCTCCCAAATCACCATTGTTGCAATGCAGATGTGCACTACCCCACTCAACCTTTCATGTGTTCTGGTGATTTGAAGGAGGTTCTATGGTTCCGCGGTGAGACCTTTAGGCTTGAAGCATCTCCTCAGCCCAAGAAGTTTTGAAGTAGCAGAGTTATAAGAGAAAGAAAGGAAGGAAGGAAGGAAGGAAGAGAGAAAGGAAGGAAGGAAAGAAGGAAGGAAACAAAATTCTATTGTGCTATGTTGTGCATTTTTCTAGCTTACAGTCGCTTCTCTTTTTGTTTTTGTTAATTTGTAGTTCTGCTATGTGGCAGAAAATTAACAGTAATATATACTATTCTGGCCCATAGAAAACCGATTAACTGCTTCTCATGAATTGCAATTGATTTTTGCCTTTATTAGTTTTAATTCTACTGTAAATGAATACCTGCATTCCTTCTATGGCTATCTGTATGCTAATCTGAATTCTCATTTTTTACATTAAGTTTATTCTTTGACAATTTCATACACATTTAAATGCATTCTGGTCAGTCTCACTGCCCACTGTGTTTTGTCTCCCTCCTTCCCCTCAGCTCTCCTTTTCTTCCTAAAATTCCCTTTCTCAAGGACTCTCTTTTGACCCTTTTCTATGAGCTCATTGGTTCAGGCATTAATTAAATAACTAAATGAAGTACATAGTAATAACAATAAGAATAATATATTGTATATTGCTGCATGTTTTTGATGGTATTAAGAAGTAACCCTTTCGCCTGGTAAAGAATATTCTTTTTAAACAACCTCATGGTACTTCAGAGTCTTGACAGTACTATCTTCTATCCTACCTGGCCCCAAATTCCTGTGTTCATCACTCGATCCTCTGTAAACTACATCTGTCAACAGGGCGTTTCATCTATCAATAGCTCCTTGGTATTTATATATTTATAAAAGTCAACAGACAACTCAAAGAAATACTTTGAATTTCATGACATCATGGTAGGGGCTGTTCTACAAGGTCTAGAGATTTGCTGGTAAGACTTTAAAGATTTTGTCTCACCATAAAGATTGCTGCTTGCATTTCTAGATTTTAGCAATCAGGACTTATTTATGTTGTCCCCAGGTTCAATAGCTCTGGCAGCAGTGATAACAGGAAGCTGGAAGGAAGATTCTAACACCCATGTGGTGCCACTCCTTTTTGTCTTTTTGGTTTTCTAGCATTCCTGTTGTTCTTCTGACCTGTTAGTGTCTACCATGCTTGCAGCTCTTCTGTTGGAGCAGAGAATGCACAGAAATGCACTTTCTTTGACAGTGCAAAGAACAGTTTTCCAAGGTATTTGTAAAAAAAAAAAAAAGTAAATGTGTTGGAATGGTTAACTTCCTTTCTGGAAATAGTCTTACACTGGTTTTCTGTGTATACAATTCTTCATAAGGGATGGATGGCTATTGAGTGACAGGAAGTAAAAGGATTTTCACACAGATACAAAGCTGTAAGTAGATACAGGCATATCACAGGTTCCATATTTGAAACAAGTTTGTATCTTTGTGTCTGCTGAAATAATTGAACATGAGAAAGAGGGTACTGACCCATCACAAAGTTCAAGGTTGATACCCCTATGACAAAGGAGACATGAAAAACAGAGAAGGGAATGAATCTATTAGAACATCGTTTTACATGGCACAAGGACCTTCAGATCGCAGACCCAAAGACTCAAAGTAAATTACCCATTTTTATTCTTAAGCTCAATGTAGGAAGGCAATATACAATGTAGTTAGTGTTAGTGGATAAAAGGGGGGCACAATAATGACAAAATAAATGGAATGGAGAAGGCCATTGAGTATTGTGTTTAGAATCTTTCCCCCTGTTCATCTGAATAATTTCTTCTTACCAGATACTAGACAGGACCCTTCTCCAATCTTAACTCCTTAATTGCCACCTCTTACACAAAAACAAGCAACAAAGGAATAGCTTAAGTTTTATATACTATGACCCAGGAAAGACGACTTCTAATTTTGTGGCTTGTCCCTAATCATAAAGTGTGGAAATACAGAAGTGTAGAAGGGACAACAGATGTTTATGGGCCCTTTAGGGCACCATGTTTAGAGGTCCAGTAAAAACAATTCAATAGGAACATTGTGCCTTAAAACAATCCTGCCAAGATGCTAGACATCAGATTGGGAATTAAGAAATATGTTAGATGACAAGATGATGTGGGAGTGATTTCTTATTAATAAAGAAACTGCTTAGGCCCATTTGATAGGCCAACCCTTAGGTGGGTGGAGTAAACAGAACAGAATGCTGGGAGAAAGAAGCTGAGTCAGAGAGTCACCATGATTCTCCCATTCCAGACAGACGCGGGTTAAGATCTTTCCTGGTAAGCCACCTAGTGGACTACACAGATTATTAGAAATGGGTTAGATCAATATGTAAGAGTTAGCCAATGAGAGGCTGGAACTAATGGGCCAGGCAGTGTTTAAAAGAATACAGTTTCTGTGTAATTATTTCAGGGTAAAGCCAGCCGGTGGCGGAACACAGCCCGGCTGCTCTTTCTTACTACAACAAGAGAAATACACTCCCTTATTTTTGGTCTCCTGACTGAGAATGTATAAAAGTGTCTCCATGTCTTCACAGAGATGAGTTTTGAGCAGATTAGGAAGCTGGGCAATTAACTTGGTGAGAGCCAACTTAAAGGACTCAGATTCCTGTCGTTTTTTAACCCCAGTGGTTTAGAGTTCTCAGAGTCATTGTGCTTACTTCACTTTTGTAAATCTCTTAGTGCTCAGAGAAGTCTTTTTTAAAATCCCCAATCTACTTTAGCTGCACTAAGAGGAATCAAGAGAGAGACTTGGCTTGGATTGAATCAAAGTATTAATGGGATTGAAGTAAACCCTGAGGCCAATATGCATTGGCAGGTGGAGAGAAAAATGGAAAAACCTCAGGGGGAAAAGAAAGGGAGAGGCTGAAGTAAGTGCCTGTTCATTAGTCATTTCTCACACCTGAGCTTTTCTCCTAATAATGAGCTTATTCTATCAAGGGACTTTTATCAATGATAACATCTCTATCAGAAGGAAAAGGTGGAGGTGAGGAGACAAATCTGTAATGGTCTAGAATGCATGATACGCTTGTTTCATTATTTTACAGTCTTTTCTTTCATATATGTGTATGTGGTGTGCAAGTGAGTGTGTATGTGTGTGTGTGTGTTTAGACAACACAGATAGACAAATAGAAAAAAGGTGTATTGAACCCAGGAATTTCGTGCTTAGTGGGAGACTTCCACTGTTTGTTAGGCACAGCTGTATGCCCACACAGTGTCTCCAGATTAATAGTGACAATCGGGAGTCACTCTTGGGTTCCATCTCCTAGGGGGTCAGCCCTTGTATAGAGGCACCAGGCAAACCAAAAACAAGATGTGTGCCTCTCTAACTGAAGGACAGACAGACGAAGAAAGCAAAGAGAGAACGCCTTGCTCACTTACAAGGGAGGCAAATGACATGGAATATATGGGGGGGCAATTTACTGAATAATACCCCAGAAGGGGGTGCTGGACCATGCAGCAAAGAAGAGGTGATCACTTGGGCATCGGTAGTGAAACGAAAGCAAAATTTAAAAATATGCCCTGATCCACGCGGGATGCTAGCATGGGAGCCCCATGTTGGGTTGACAAGTATTGCAAGGGACAAGTCCAAGTGGTAACCTTTTAGGGAAGGGGTTAAGACGGTATGGAATCAATGGCATAGACTCTGGGAGCCAGGTAAAAGCAAAAGCCAACTCCTTTATTGAGGGTATGGGCAGGGCTCTGATATCCCCACCTGGGACCCAGGAGCGGTACCAATGTAGAATGCTGTGTTGTCTCTCTGTCCTTGGCCCAGGTCCTCATAACATTAGAAGTCTCCGGGCCTTGAGGCAGACTTCTGATTGACTCATAGGGAAGTTATTCATGCACATGCAAGACTGACCCCAAGCCACTTGTTAGCCTCCCCCTACAGGGTAGGAGGGAGGCTCAGTGTTTAAGACCACTGGCTGTTCTTGGGGCGGATTTAGGTTTAAATCCCAGCACCTACATGGCTGCCCTGTGATAGGCTGTAACTCCAGTTCCAGCGTGCCCTCTTCTGGCCTCTGTGGGCACTGCACATGTGATACACATAATCCATGCAGGCAAACATTCGTTACCCAGAATATAAATAAATAAATCTTAAAAATAGAATCAATTTAGGATAACAAATCAGCTTTGTGAACAAGTATATATCATTTGTCTCTCACCTTACTGCTTACTAGCTAAAAGTTTGTAATAAATATCACTGTTCCTCGGACTAGTTCTGTGGAACATGGTGATAGTAATAGATGCATTACAAGGTTGTTATAAGGGTTTTTGTTTGCTTGCTTGCTGTGTGGTTTTGGAACATTATATTTTAAAACATTTTTAGTAGAACTATAAAAATTCTAGTTCTTTCTGTTGGGTTGGTTGAAAAGATTACTAGAAATTTACTAAAGATTTTAGTAAACTTCATTGAGGCAATTTCTTTCAAGATAGAGGGATCTACATTCTAGGAAAGATAATCGATTACACAGCATTTCAGTGAATCAGAGATAACTAGAATTTGAGTAATTCCTGTAAATAGTTTTAGTTTTTCATTTCCTCAAAAAGATTACTTTTTTTTGGAGTTTTAATAACTTTTAATTTCTTTTTAATTAAAATGTAGTTACATCATTTTCTCCCTCCTGCTTCCAACTCCTTTCATGACTCCTTCCTCCTTTTCTTAATTATTCTTACATATATAAACAAAACATGCATTATTATAACATATATACATATACACATATATAATCAAATACATATACAACCTGCTGAGTCTGTTTAGTGTTGCTTGTATGTATGTATGTTTTCAGATATGACTACTTGATGGAGGAGTTACTTTCATTGGTTAATAAAGAAACCGCCTTGGCCCATTTGATAGGCCAGCCCTTAGGTGGGTGGAGTAGACAGAACAGAATGCTGGGAAGAAGGGAAGTGAGGCAGATGTGATGAAGCTCCAGCCCAAGATGGACGTAGGCTAGAATCTTCCCGGTAAACCAAACCTCGTGGTATAACTTCATTAAAAATATATATTATAAATATGCAATATTAGGTAATATACAATAATATGATTCCCAATGGCTTTTCAAAAAAGATTACTTTTTAAAATCAGCTTTTATTTGGTACCTTTGCAAGCTGATCTCTACTTAACTGTTCCCGTTCATTCTCCATGACTCTATCCTGTTATATCCCACAGAATGCAGATTCCTATAGAGTGTAACCCTTACACTCTTAGTGCCTTCTCCTGTTTGGATTTAGACAATGAAAGAAATCACCACGGGACTGAAAGACAAGGGACAGAAGGAGGTCAGTGTGTTTTCTGTTTCTTCTCTAGCCTCTTTTTTTCCTGAGGCCCTGATCTTGCCTCTCTGCAGGGCTGGTGTACAGATATGTTGATACAGCACCACGGGCTCATATTCCTTCATAGCTGTACCTCTCAGGTCAGGTAGTGCCATTAAAGGTAAGATTCCCTTCTTTCTATTTATTTATGTTTTGGATCTACAGGCGGCAGAAATTTTCACTTGCTGAGATGCTTCTCTGAATGTGAATTAGCATCCATTCTTCTCCCCTGTATTGCTTTCTAAGGTTTCTTATGAAGTTCTCCTTTGATGTCTGCTGGAACCTTATTTCATTTTCTTTCCCTAGCTTTTATAACACATCATTATAAATATACTCTTTAAAACAGACACGTATACTCTTTCAGTGCTGGAAGGCAGAAACCCAGACTTATGGTTCTTGTAGGACAATGCTTTCTCCAATAGACCAAGCATTTTCCCCACCTCACGCACATCTGATGGTGATTCGAAACCTTTTTTTTTAATTTTTGCCTGTGGCAACATCACTGTAATTTCTGTCTTCATCTTTCCATGGCCTCTCTTACTACCTGACTGAGTGTTCTTTAAAGGAATGCAAGACAATCTCACATTTAGATGCTTAACTCATGTATACCTGCAAAGCCCCTGTGTCCAAATAAGTGTACAGTCACAATTTACAAGACGTAAGTCTGGGTTTTCTCTTGTTGGGGATGAGTCCTCATGGAGCCTGCTACACGGATGCACGCAAGCTCTTAATTCCTAACACAGGTAATTGTTACTGTGCCCTGTAACACAGTTTATATTGGTCTTAATAATAAAAACATGGTGTCTGATACTAGGGGATGAAAGCTGAAAGACCAGTCAGGCAGAGCCACCAGCCACGAGTTCTTACCTTTACAAAATCCTCAGACCAAATGGGGTATCCTGTCTCTACAAGTCCTCAGGCTGAATGTCCTTTCTATGAAACTTCAGACTGAATCCTCAGCTCCCGTCTTCTCTTGCCTTATGATGTGGGAAGTCCTTCTGTATATGTGTTTATTGGTTAATGAATAAAGAAGCTGCTTTGGCCTGTAATAGGGCAGAGTAGAGCTAGGCGGGAAATTGAATGATGGCAGAAAGAAGGCGGAGTCAGTGAGATGTCATGTAGCTGCCAGAGGAGAAAGACTCAAACTACCAGTTGGAACCTTGCCGGTAGACCATTAGCACCATGGTAAAATATAAAATAATAAAAATGGGTTAATTTAAGATATAAGAGCTAGCTAGCAATACACTTAAGGTATATGGCCAGAGTTTTAAATAATATAGTTCCTGTGTAATTGTTTAGGGTCCAAGCAGCTGGGAACGAAAGAACAGCCTCCTCTAATAGCCTTATATTCATCTCTCTTCCCAGCCATCACTTTCTGTCTCCACCTCCTTAGTGCTGGGATTAAAGGTGTGAGCCACCACCACTTGGCTCTGTTTCTCTTTTAGACTGATTCAGTCACAGGTAGGCTAGGATGGCCTTGAAATCACAGAGATCTGTCTACCTCTGTCTCCTGAGTGCACTGGCATTAAAGGTGTGTGCCACCACTGCCTGGTTCCTATGGCTAACTAGTGTGGGTAGCCTCACAATATGATCTTCAGGTAAGCTTTATTTGTTAAAACACAAACAAAATACCACTACATTTCCCTTTACAAAATGTTTCTATCTATGATCAGCACCAATTAAGCTGACTCTTTTCTGTGTTTATGATGTTCAGGGACCAGACTATGTACGTAGTACCACAAACCTGGTTTGTGGTAGGACTTCCAGGCAGGATATTTCCCTGGGTACTTAGATAGCTGGGATTTCAGCCATATTTTAGGTGCCATGTTCTATACTACCAACATGATTAGACATTTGTGGCAAGGTGAAATATTATGATTAATGTCTCTTTATCTAGTGATTTTTTTTCTAAAAGCCATAGCTAAGGTAAACTAATACAGAAAATTTCTGTGAGCTGAATTACTGTCAAATCAAGAATGTTAAATACATTACTTCCACTTTCACAGTTCTGAAAATTAAAGGAAATTGAAGTAAAGAATGTCAAAGCAACTTCTAAATTTGCTTTGGCAACAGACAGCAGGGATTTCCTAAGCTATAGGAAAAGAGTATCGCCTCTTTGTTTGACGGAGTGATTCCTAACATATGGTGCTCACTATTGCCAGTGGGATTTCATAACTTAACACCAGAGAGAACAGCAGTTTTTTAAACTGTCAAGTTGGCTCAGGTATGAGAAAGACTTGTTTCCACATCTGGCAAGAAGGATCCACAGTGAGGATGTGAAGGGGCGGGGGGCTCTCATTCATCTCTCCCTAGTCTGGGTTCCAGCAGTGCCTCTTCAGGTTTGTCTTTTGCAGAGTGTCTCAGCTCACCTTGTTTAGATCATAGTCCACTAACCACGGAAGAAGGAAACTGCTTGTTTACTCAGAGGAATTGTCAGATGTTCCCCATTAGGTTTTGAAGTCCGTCAGGCTCTCATCTCTTGATCTGCATTCGATGCTTTACACTTTTGCACGGAGCAGTAACAGTGCAGTCGAAAGTTATTCATTTAAAATATCCAGAAGAGAAGAGCGACTTAAGCCTCAAACTAAGAATAGCATTTCTTTGTTTCTGTTGCTCACAAGGATATGGTGTGGGGGATATACATCACCAATTATTTAAAGCAGTCATTCGTGTTTCTTTAGGTACCTAATTAATTCATCTCCCAAAGGATGTAGAGTGCATAGAAGAACCATTGTTCTTACGTCTGGGATTACTATTGTAATCTAGAAGAAATTATTCTTACTCTTAGGAAAGGTAATTTCTTAGTTTGTTCTGGGGTTAATCATAACTAAAGAATTGAGAATGAGGAAAATAAATCAGGTATGTTAGCTCATTCTTAAAATCACAGAATTCAGAAAGATGAAGCAGGAGAATCCCAGGTTCAAGACTGTTCTGGACTGTTCGGGAAGGTATTGAGACCCGTCTGGACTATAGAGTAAAATCCAGTTGAGGGAAAAAGATACATGGACAGGTAGGAGATAGATCAAGAGGCAGATAGGTATTTAAATGTATAGATAATGTATATATATATGTGTGTGTGTACATATACATATAAATGGATGGATAGATGAATAGATGATAGATGAATAGATAGATAGATATAGAGAAATAGATGATAGATAGATAGATAGAGACAGATAGATTGATAGATGAATGACAGTTAACAAAGAAAGCTGTTTAGAGATCTCTTTGTGCCCATGAGGTATTGTTCAGTATCACATAATAGGAACCTGAATCTATTTTTTATAGCTGGCCGAGTAATTTCAGACTCCCAGTGTTTGATACCAGATGTATTCTTCCTGTTAAAATGAGAAGAGCTATTCTAACCATCCCTCAACTACTGAAGGAGAGACCCGATTTATCTGGGCTTCAACTGATTGCAGCATCAAAAGTCTCTATATCATGTGTCACCCGTCATGACTGATGGCAATTTCATCTCTTACCTTCCATCGTTTTCCTTTTCAGCAGGTTTTAGGATAATTAGAAAGTAGTTTAAAAAGCGTAGATTTTTCTCATCTATAGAGGAGTAACCTGTATATTTATTCTCTGAGTAAATGAGTCTTTAAAGTTCTTACTACAATCTTACTTACCTTTGTGCCTAGCCAGTTTTTTACCCCGCAGTCTGTGAGCTGGACATTATTGCTTAACAGGTCTGACATGGCCGTGCATTTGAAGAAGAGCCAGCCTAACACAATGACAACAATTAAGCTGCTGCAATCAGCGTGCTCCTGTAATGTGTGCCTCCATGAGGATGAATGCTTCCCATTTAATTAAAATATATTGATCACGCTGCGTTTGTCTCTAACAGAGTGGCCATGCATCCTCTTTTGAGCGATTATTGTTTATTGGTTTGAGAAACTAATGGGCAACTTAAAAGAATAGGTAGGCCTTTGAATTCTTCTGTTGTTTAACTGGTTGCACCTTGCTCTTAGTTAAAATATGTTATCTTGCATGCTTAAAGCAACCCTCGGAAGATACGCCGGTTGTAATAAACAGTAATTAGTGCATGTGATCATTCCACCCACTGCTTTGGAAGAATTCAGACATTTGCCTTACAGATGTCAGCTCCTTAATGGAATGTCTGAAGTGAAGGGATCACAGATGCATAAAGGATGTCTACTTAAAACAAAGTTATTAAGTCTCTTGGGATCAATTCACCTGCCGCCATGGGAAAACACTTAAGGAAAAGCTGCCTTAACTTAATATGTTAGTAGAGCTTGCACTAAATGCAGTTTGCAATGGCACCTGGGGGTATAGTTCATCCTTAAATGGGAACTGGCTAATAAAAAGGGAATTGTAGCTCCCCTTTAAAAATAATGCAGAAAAATAATGACTCATTGTATGAACATAGTATCATGCAGTTTGTATGTCAAAATATTAAATCACACATTTCTCAAGTGCAGTATCCACAGTACATAGAATAAATGATATTTGGGGACATACTGAATTTACAGAGGTCATGAAACACACAAATTTTACATTGTATCCAGTTTTCAGTATCTGCCTGATACCACTGTCTAAAAAGAGGTATCCAAAAACATAGTCTGTCTATTTTTTAGAGAACTATTCTTCTTTTGAAACAGGGTCTTATTTCTGCCACACTGCCTTCATATGGGTATATAGATGAGGAAGACCTTGAACTTCTGTCTCCACCTTCCAAGCACTAGGAAGGTAAAGTGTACCACCATACCTATGCCAGGATATTTTTACATTTACCAAGGTAATCATTTATTCTATCGTGCCTTCAGTGTCTGAGATTCTCTCTTGCATCTCTTGAATTTTTTTATAAGGCTTGTCTCTGAGGTTCCTGTTTGAGTCTCTACATTTTTCATTTCCATATTTACCTTAGTTTGGGTTTTCTTCATTGATGTTCTTTCCATTTTCAGGTCTTGAATGGTTTTATACATTTTCCTCCATTGTTTGTTTGTGTATTCATAGATTTCTTTATGGGATTTATTTATTTCCTCCTTAAGGACTTCTGTCATATTCATAAAAGATATTTAAGGTATTTTTCCTTATATTTCAGATATGTTGCAATTCTCAGGGCCTACTGTGGTAGGGTTGCTGGGCTCCAATGGAGACATACTGCTAAGTTTCTTAGTGATTGTGCATTAATGCTATCATCTGGGCATCTGGTATTTGGAAGATTGTAATTCTAGGTACCCATATCTGATTTTTGTTAGGTGGGTTTTTAGTTTCTTTGTTTCTGTTGCCCTCTCTGGTTCTTAGGCGGGTGTGATGGCTGTGTATTGCCTGGTAGTGAGTTCTTCTGGGATATGGATAGGTGTGGCAGATGGGTTTCTTTGGTAAACGTGTTTATGCGTATTGGAAGCTGACACTTTGGACTAGGGATGGACTTGGAGGCCGGGCTGTGGGAGTCCACAGGAGGGAGGAAAGCAGGATCTGCTTAGTCGCCTGGAAATGGGGGCAGAGAATGAGGGGAGGTCACAACAGGTAGCCTACTCCAGAGCTGGGGATGGGACTGGGGGATTGGAAATGGAGGAATAGTGAAGATCTGTAGCTACCTTACCCGACGCTCTAGCCTGTTTGCTTCCCTGGCAGTTTTGTCAGGGAAAGCCTGCTGAAGTTAGGGGCAGTGATAACAGAATGAGTGGGAAGCAAGATTGGCAGAGAAGATATTCTGGATGCGCTGGAAACAGGAGCAGAGACAGGGTGTGCAGCAAGTGATCTGATACTGTTGGGAGTGAGACTGTGGAGACTGCAGTTTGAGAATTGGAGGCAGAGGTGGAAATTTGCAGTCACCTGCACCTGCTTCCTTGGCTGGAGTGGCAAACCTGTAGGTTTCCAGGGAAAGCCTGCTGGAGTTGGGGACTGGGATAAAGTGGGTCATTTAGTTATTGTTGTTCAAACCACAACAGGCCCATGGTGACTTATTTGAGGCTTGAAAGCTCCTTAGTGGGAGTTATTCTGAATTTATTCCACCTGACCTTAAGATCCTTCTTGTTTTTTTTTTCCTATTCTCAGATTCTCCAGATAATTCCAAAATGCTTGTTATGCACAGGCAACTTTGTTCTTATCTCAGTTTTCTGTGTGTGATTGATCATTTCCCTGCCTTCAGTATTTCCATCTATCGCATCTCAACATACATGTCCGCAGAATCTGGTCACTGCACTAACCTGTGAACAATGTTGTTACATGTGGCAGAGCTTCTTGACACTTGGACAGTCTTCCTGGAGTGACCTGAGATTCTGTGCACATCCCCAGTTGGAAACTTCCAGCAAGCCTGTCATTGATCTTTATCATTCAAAGCTTCAAACTGAGGAAACTGCCTTGCCCTCTGTTTCCTCCTGAAACCAGCAGAAGACAAATGCTAACTGTGTTATTGCATGCATTCTCAGTAACAGCCACAACTTTCTTTGACCCTGACTGACCTGTATTATGCTACATCATGGAGATGGGAAGGGTAAGTGTGGAAGTCAGGCAGATAGAGGATGCTTGCTATTAACATTTTTTCCCTGCAAGGTTAGCAGTGTTCTTGTTCCCAGGCTAAAGAAAATAAAAGCAAAATTTTGTCTTATTTCCACTGGCTTCACAGAGGAGAAGTTGTAATACTAGATTTTTCTGAGAGCATAATCATCCCCATGGCAACAGAGCTCTATCTGTGTTGGTGATATCCCTATTGTTTCAAAAAGACAGGTATGGTTTTTGGTTAGGATTTGGAAGGTGAGACTTCCTTAGTCTAACCTTCCCTACTGATGTCAAACAAAAGGAGAAATGCAAAAGTTAGCGACTGGGGAGCAGATCTTTTCAACTCAGCATTCTCTCTTGCACGTCAGACCCAGTGGAAGATCCCTGGCTTTTAAGCTTAATTCTGAAGCTTTTCTTTTCTCACATTCCGACGTGGTAAATGGCTGTCTTCTATTTCCATCAGCTCGATGCAGTCAGTCAGCCTTCAGATCCCAAATGTGTTTGCGAAGCATCTGTTACATTTACTAACAGAGTGAAACACAGGATCTGGCACTTGACAGTGTTGCAGATATTAACTTTGAAGCCTCCTGAATATGCTCAAATCTGCTGCTAGCCTGCGCTCGTCTATCTGCATTTCAGAAACTTGCTCAAAAACTCCACCTGGAGCTTTGTCAAGCCTTTGCTAAATGCCATCATTAGGATGCCGATGGCAATCTACAGCTAACTCCCCTCCTTTCACACACAACGGTGGCTTATTACGCGCAAAGCGGATCTGGGTTTGCACATATTATATTTCACTCTTTCAGAATATAGACATATAGTTATTCCAATCCACAACCCATGCTTGCTCACCTGAACTGTGTGGTTTACCAGGCAGCGATGATGCGATGTCAGATGAATAGAATCAGCAAATTAGAAGGTAAACAATATTTAGTGGTAAACTGGGCGTAGATGACACTTGGTGCTCAACTAATAGGTTGCTTTAACTACGGCAGGGAGTGAAAAGGAGGAGAGTTTCAGAGCAAGGCCTATCATCATTTTCATGACTGTTTCTTTGCCTCAGAGTTTAAGTGGGGAAAACAAGGAATAAGGACATTGTAGCATTTAACAGCTGCCAGTCATAATGTCACTGAGAGGACGAGCTGTGCACATGTGTGGTGATATCCTGTTTCTGTTTATTACCCTACTTTCCTCCCTTAAACACACACACACACACACACACACACACACACACACACACACACGCAAACACAGAAGATCTACTGCATTCTAGAGAGAAGGATCTGGATTTTTACAAGTTAGATTTTATTTAAAATCACAGTTGATGGCACAGCCACTGATTGGTGGATTTTTTAAATTAATTAATTTATTTATTAAAGATTTCTGCCTCCTCCCCGCTACTGCCTCCCATTTGCCTCCCCCTCGCCCGATCAAGTCCCCCTCCCTCATCAGCTCGAAGAGCAATCAGGGTTCCCTGATGTGTGGGAAGTCCAAGGACCACCCACCTCCGATCCAGGTCTAGTAAGGTGAGCATCCAAACTGCCTAGGCTCCCCCAAAGCCAGTATGTGGATGTACTCACTCATATTTGGTTTCTAGCCATAAATAAAGGACATTGAGCCTATAATTCGCGATCCTAGAGAAGCTAAATAAGAAGGTGAATCCAAAGACAAACATATATGCATCCTTCTGAATATTAACCTTCATCAGGTGATGAAAGGAGACAGAGACAAGAGACCCACATTGGAGCACCGGACTGAAGTCTCAAGATCCAAATCAGGAGCAGAAGGAGAGAGAGCACGAGCAAGGAACTCAGGACCGCGAGGTGTGCACCCACACACTGAGACAATGGGGATGTTCTATCGGGAACCCACTAAAGCCAGCTGGCCTGGGTCTGAAAAAGCATGGTTGGTGGATCTTAAGGTCAGGATACATCGTGGAAGATGGGGCAGAAAGACTGCGAGAGCAAGAGGATGAAGATTTTTGTTGCTAGGGAGTGCTGTCTATGTATGACAGGGAAGCTGTACCCATGAAGTCTTAACAGTATGGTTGCTTACACATGCCAGTATGGATGGAGGAGCATTTACAGTCACAAAGATCAATTCTTAGATGAAGAGCTACAGGCAATTAATGGCTGCTAAAAGAGAAAGCATAAGATTTCTCCAGGGATCAGCTCCCTCATAGGTGTTCCAATCCTTAAGTAGTTGTCTCTAAGCATTTACACATTCAGTCAGCACTCAATGGACTCAGCAGGCTGTTTCCATACACACACACACACACACACACACACACACACACACACACACGTGCGCCCGCGCACACATGCACATGCATGCACACACAGAGGAATTCACATAGGCACACACTAGAAATAGGTAAACAATTCAATAGGACCCCAAAGTTCAAAATGAGAAGGAAAACTTGAAGTTAAGTAAGAAGTATCCTGGTTTTGCTGGGAGGTGGAAGTACCCAGGACATAGGTATTCGGTTTTAAAAATAAGACCAGGGGTATTTCTGAATACTAGATGTTCATTGTTAAAATTGGGGAAGTCATAGATGAATCGCAATCCTGTTATCTCACTGGCTGAAGGTGTGAGGACAGAGAGAGAGAGAGAGAGAGAGAGAGAGAGAGAGAGAGAGAGATATGATTTTTATCTTCTTTCTATAGTAAGTGGTCACTGTTCATTTTGAATGACTGTGGTTTTACACAAGGAACTTTGCCATCTCAGTCTGGGAAACCAAGGCTCCTAACATTGAGCTATTTTGCCATGGCATTAATGGGAGAGTTCACTTACTTTAGATGGTGCCCAGCTGAGTCACATTTATCCTCAGTGCTTCTAACAGCATCTTCCTCCGCAAGGAACCAGAGTGGAGGTACCTGGAGGAAACTGGAATCTCCAAACCTACAGCAAAGCTCTGCAATTCATCAGCTGGAAGGAGTCATTTGTCGTGCTCCGTGCTCATGGGGAAGCAAATGGCATTAACTACACGTTGCTAGGACTTAATGAAATATCTGTGCTGCTGCAAGGTCGTCTTACATCGACAGTTCACACTGTGAACAACAAATTAATTCCACTAGCAGTCGCGATGCCTGGACTCTCATTTGTTACCTCTTTGTATACCTTTGGTGTCAAAAACTCAGCATCCAACGCTTGCTTTTCATCATATTGGATGTTAGCCTAAGGAAACCTTGAAAAGTGTGGAGATTTGGCTTTGCCCAAAAATGTTGGGCTCATAAAATTTCATAGTTTAGGCCTTTAATACAACCAATGCTTTTAAAGATATTATTTGATGAGATACAACGGAAAGGAAGAGAAATCTTAAATAATAAAAAATTCTCTCTCTCTCTCTCTCTCTCTTTCTCTCTCTCTCTCTCTGTGTGTGTGTGTGTGTGTGTGTGTATGTGAGTGCATGTGTGTATGTGTGTAAGCTTGCTTTTATGAGGGTGCTTGCATATGGGCCTATGTGAGCATCAAGCCCAGAAGAAAGTGTTGGGTGACCTCTTTTATCCTTCCCTATTACTTTGAGGCAGAGTCTCTCCCTGAGCCCCAGGTCTCCTGTTTTCTCAGACAGATTACAGGCCAGCAAGGCCCAAGGCTCCTCCTTTCTCTGCCCTGCTCAGACCTAAGGTTACAGGCATGCACATAATGCCTAGCCTGCTACATGAATATTGAGATCTGAACATTCAGTTCTCAGTCCCCACATTCAGAGGCTCATATCCGAATTTAACTCTTGCTTCAGGAGACCTGATAGCCTCTTCTGACCTCCACAGACACCTGCACACATGCAACATACATGTAAAGATATATACATAAATAAAAAGTAATATTAATTTTTAAAAAATATTAGACCAAAGAGATGACTCAGTGATTAAGAGTACTTGTTCTTGCAAAGAACGTGTGTTCGGTTCCCAGCACCCACATAATGGGTGAATTTACAACTGTCTGTAAATTCAGTTCCAGTGTATCCAATTCCTTGCCTTCATAGGCACCAAGGCATGCTTGTGGTGCACAGATAAACGTGGAGAAAAAAAACCTCATACACAGAAAAACATAATAAAATTTAAGAAAATATTTCAGTAGCCAAGCATAATTTTCACATATATAATCTTCTGAAATGTGAAAAAAATATGCTGATGAGAGGAATCAAAGACCATGGAGAGAGAAATTGAAGTTTGAACAGAGCATGGAGACTAACATAATAAGGTTTACAACTATTTCCAAATTTATATACAGGTTTGGTGAAATATCAGCAAAAATACCTACAAGACAATTTGAATACAGACAAGGAGATATGGAAATATATTTGTAAACACAAAGGGATGCAAATGGCTAAACTAGTTTTGAGTAAAAAAAATTGAGAGGACTAACTCCGATATTGATATACATTGTGTTGCTATTGTAATCAAGGCTTGTATTGACAGAAAGATGAGCACATTGATCAGAAAACATAGCAACGAAGCCCGACAAATGTATCCAGCTGACTTTTAAAAACATATTTTGTATGGTTATTTTGCCTGCATGTATGTCTGTGTACACATAAGTGCCTGGTACCCATAAAGCTCAGAGGAGGGTGTTAGATGGTCTAGAATTGCAGTTACAGGCATTTGTGAGCTGCCCTGTGGGTGCTGGGAATCAAACCTTGTCCTCTAACCATAGACCCAGCCTGCCAGCTGATTTTTTACAAGGGGCAGACTGTCCTGCATAGATGGTATTTTTATCACAGGGTACTGAGGCAAATGAACACCACAGGCAGAACAAAACACCGGCTTAGACGTTTAATAACAACATGCATCTCCTCTGAGAATGACCCCGAGAGTTGACTATGGGCAAGGCACAGCCTGGGAAGTGGAGTGTGCAAAGCACATGTACTACAAAGGGCAAAGAGTTAGTGATTCTCACTACTCAACAGGGGAAAAAAAATGGAACTAAGTAATCCCATTACAAAGTTGACAAAAGATTTAAGGAGACATTTCATAAGGAAGCTGTTCTGGTATCCATAAGTCACCCAAAAAGGTCAAACATTCTTAATCATTAAATATAGTATGAATTAAAACACGGTGACATATAACTTGATTGCCTGGCAAAATGACATCTCTAAGGCCAGCGACAACACCGAGTTTTGGGGGGAAAAACCCAGATCTCTCCTGTTTTCCTGAAGGTCATGGAAAATGCTATAAATGACTCTTGAGAAATGGATTCTTTGCATGTCAAGTGTGCACCCAACATGTTACTCAGCCATTGAACATCTTGGCATTTATTCCAGAGAAACACAAAGTTGTCTCTGAATAAAAACCAGCACACAAATATTTACCCCCTTTTATTCATAGTAACAAGAAGTACAAATGCCTGAGGTCTGCCTTAACAGGTGAATGATTAAAAAGCTCTAGCTCCATTGTACTAGGAACATTCCTAAGGAATACAAAATAACAGATGATCACACAAGGCCACACACATCAAAAAAGCTAATGTGTTTTACTATAAGTCAACTACCGTAAGTTCAAAATAACAGATAGGCATACATCATTATCTACGTGAACCTCTAGAGAATTATGTTGCATGACAAAAGTCTATCCAAAATAGCCATAAAAATTCTGTTCTATGGCATACATAATTGGCAAATTGTAAATAAAGAACAGATTCGTGACTGTAAAGTGTGACATAGGGGCTGGGGCAGAGGAAAGTGAAGTTATAAAAGGGGAAATTGGGTGATCCTCATGGTGACAAGGAATTTTGTTTCTTGATTGTTTAAGGTCAATTGGTGCCTTTACCATAGCTCGATTATACACTAAAGCTTCACAGGATCTTACCCATGGTGGAAAAGAGCACCAGATGTGTAAGATTTATCTCTATAATTTCTCATAGCTACATGTGAATCTATATTTTCTTTTAAACATGTAATTTAAAATGAAGAGATGGTGCAATAGTTTAGAACACTGGCTGCTTATGCTGGGGATCCAGGTTCAATCCCCAGCACCAACATGGCAGTTTATAATCTCTGAAACTCCAATCCTGGAGAAGCTGAAGTCCTCTTCAAACTGTTGTGGGCATAGCATGTACCTGGTACACAGACTTATATACAGGTAAGACATTCATACACATAACATAAAAGTAAATGCGTGCTTTCAAAGGAAAAGGAAGGAAATGTCCAGTCAGAGAGTTGTGAATGTCCCCTCATGGCAGAATATTGGCTGCCTCTTGTGATTGCAGGCATAATTTGCCCAACAGGCATTGTTCTTCTTCATTTGTGCTTACCTGTAGGTGACATTAAGAGAAGATGACCAGGAAACTGGGATATTTGTGAAGACAGTGACACTTAGGTGATCCAATGCTGGTCTCGATTTTTCTGTGAGATAATTTGTAGGCATGAAACTTATGGTAATTGACATAGAGGAAGATACATTAGATTTCTTTGATGTGTGTGGCCTTGTGTGATCAGTAGGAAAGTATCATATACAAGACTGGGATCTACTAAACAAATAAGGAATTTTGCTTCCAGATTGTCTTGAATTCAAGATTGAAAAACTCAAATTTCCTGTTTTCCACCCTGCTGGAACTATCCTGCAAAGTTTTTAATTTGCTAGCAAGCTACAACATGAACCAATTCTTCCAAGTGAATTTCTCTCCTCTTTCCTCTTTCTCACACTCAGTCTATTGCTTCTGGGTTTTCTAGAGAACTCTGAACAATTCTGAAATCTATGGTGAATATTTTGCAAAATTAGATGCATTGAATTAAATGTGGCATTCTTCATTCGCCCCTCCAATTGCACTGGGTGCTATTTCCTCAGGGGTTGCCCCCATCCTGAAGGATGTTCTGATGAGGGAGACAGTTCATTTGGTTCAAAGAACAGGATTTGAAGAATCTGATCACTGCCATTCATCTATAATGGAGACATAGGCGTGGCCTGCTGTTATCAAAACTTATTGATCCCTTTGTCAACCCTTTCTAAACAGCCCTCTGAGATCACTGAGCTTTTTCTTTAGAGAAAGAATAAATACTGTAAATAATCAGAGTTGTAGAAGTGAGTGCTTTGTAGAGATGCAGTTCAGTCTGGGGAGCTGGGGATGGTTGCTATAAACCAACAGAAATCACACACACACACACACACACACACACACACACACACACACACATCCCCACGGGCTTGTGTTCTTACATATTCTAGAGGTGGGGTCTCAGGAGGAGATACATAATTAGCCATAGCCCTTTTAGAAGAATTGTTGTCAAAGTGAAGGACTCTCCCTTCCCGGGAGAATAAGCATACACACTGGACTCTAAAGCCAAGAGCTCCAACAAAGATACTTCATTGAAATGCGGAGGATTTCTCTTTCCTAGGAGGTGGCAGAAAAGGTCATGTTTTCATCTATATAAACAAAATGTTGCTAAGAAACATCTTGTTTCCAGAACATCTTGCTAGTTGGTTACTAGAAGAAAGGCAGTTTGGAAGAATGGGCAAGAGAACAAAACAATAGGCATTTTATAAATACACACTGAAAAAAAATCTATACAGCACTATAAATACTGTCCTTCAAGCTGGCTGCTTTGTGCTTGGGTGTGAAGAGTAGAGAAAGACACTGCTATAGGAAATATTTCCTGCCTCCTCTTTGGTAATCATAAGCAGAGGCAGTTTGCAATCCACAGAGGATCTTGGTCACGTAATTTATTTGATGAGGTGCTACTAAGGGCATGGGTTTTCCAAATTTAACTTCCAGGGTATTTTATTCCTCGTCTGTAAAACGAGCCTAAGGTTGATCTTAGATGGGCACAGTGACAGTCATGGATATTAAGCATAGTCTGCCTTTTAAAGTGCTTACGTTAAGCACCGTTTGTAGCACCTTGATACATAGCTTGCTGAACCTCACAAGAAACCTATGAAGCAGGCACCATTAATACTTTCCATTTAGAAACTTAGTAAGCAGCCTTTAAGGGGGGGGGAGAAAGTTATACAATGTCACAATTCAATAATCCATGAAAACCAAAAGATGTTTGTAGTTATCTCTGACTCCTATGTCAATGTTCTTTACCAGTATGTCATAGGATGGATCAACAGAGGAATTGACCAGAAGGGGTTTCTGTCGTGCCATGAACATATGCACACACATTTACATGCTGACACTAACATAGTTACATTATATTCAAAGGTAATGGATAGCACACTCCTTTCTCTGACCCATTTTAATGTGAAATGGTTGTCCATAAATAAAAAAATAAATAAGATCAATGATCAAAATTGAGAAACTTGCTGGATAGTTACTCAGAAAACAAGACCATCAGGCAATGAAGTCAGTCTAAGCATTACAGAGATCAACATAGAGCAGTCAACTTGACTTTTAACCCATCTGCGTTTGCACAACAGAGCCAAAGAGGTACTCTGTTTTACAAACTCCCCTCATGGGAGTCCCTCAACAATGATAGGTCTCTGCTTTCAGGGGGTCAGTCAACTCCCTGGATTGCTTAATTGGCGCCAGACATTCACTAGAACAGTCACATTAGTAATATTTCTTGGTAAAGAGAACGAAGGAAGGTCCCAAAGTCACATCTAGTAGAACCCGAAGGCTCCATTTCATCAGTGACATGAGATAGTGATGTCTGATGTTCATCTTAGAATTTAGCTTAAACTCACTGTTTTCAATTAAGGTAGCATGCATAGGAGATAAAGATGACATCCCTAGGTCAGGGACTGATGCTTCAATATATGGAAGAAACATCAGCCTATAACAAGACCCTATTGACTTCCTGATGGTGGGTAATAGTTGACAGATAATTTGGAATTTGTTGTGCCAGTTTTTGTGGCCACTGATTGGTTATTGCCTGAGTGCTGTACCAGTTGTGAAGTGCTTTGTGCATGTGTGAATCTGCAAAATGCTTCTGTAGGCACACAGAATCAAGGGAGCTGACAACTATGAAGAAGCTGTTGAGCTGTAAAACGTGGAGACTTCTGATGGTCAGTGACTCCATTTGACCTGTTCATTCTATTCTACTAAGGGGGATATAGATGGTTTAACTTTGATCAGAGAACTAGCTGTTGATGATAATTGTCAAATGAAAAAGACACCAGTTCGGTAAAGTTTAATTGCCTACCAGAAAAACAGCAGGCACAGAAAAGGAGGAAGGGAGACCAAGAACCCCGTGGGACCCACTAGGAAGACAAATGAATCAAAGAATTGTGAGGTGTTTTGGTTGTAGACTATTTGTGGGTTAAGGATGCTTGCTATTAACAAGCATTAGCAATTCTTGATAGCCTTTCTATTGTAATAAAACGTGTTTTTAGGCCAATATGGCTTAAATTAAGGATGTTATTGTCAGTTTAGTACACTGTGTTGTCAGTTGTCATTTGGCGGATGCTCAACTCAATGAATGTATGGTCACACACGTACTACACCACTGTAACTTTATACTCAATGATTCCATAGTCCATCCAAATCTTTTTCTATAAACCTATTCCCTATTCACTTACAAATGATTAGGAAGAAGTCATATAGCCAGAAGAACTTATTGGTCACAGCTCAGCTTCACCTCAATCAGAACTCGTGGCTTTTCTCCTGATTCTGGTCAATGTCTTCCCTGGTTCCTCCCCTCCTCTCCTGCATTGTCTTTGCTGTTTATGTGTAGATAATTGTTTCTCTTCCACATTTATCATGGAAACCAAATGTTTCACTGAAGTGACACTCAGTGATTTATTAGGTCTATAGTACTGCCTGCACACCACAACCGTGCTTAGTAAGGCAGAATTGTTGAAAAAAAAAACCTTAAATGTTGTTTAGCAGATACTATATAGAGCAATAAGAGAGTAGCATAGACCCTAGATCTCTAAGACAGACTTCATTTTGTTTTTACTTTTTTGTTTGTGGAAAGTAAAATTATAAAGCTGTTGTAAGCATAAGATAAGATGGCCATGCATGTGAGGTCCCAGGAGAAATTATTTGTTTGGCACACAGCTGGATTCTACGAATAAGGCCTATACAGCTTTCCAAAAAAAAAAAAAAAAGCATCACACATTCATAGTTTCTTAGGGGCTATACCTGAACCCCTAACATTTTACTTTGTATCTTTGGGGGATAATTCCTCATCTGGAGGAATGTGGATGAATTAACTAGTGCTAGTAGCTAATAACTATGTCCTTTTGGCAGTTATGGAATCAGTACTGGAAAGGACTTGGCACAAGAGAGATTGTCAGATATGGACTGACTCTCCAAATGAAACCGAGAGAGTCACTCTCTGGGATATACTGCAGCATAAAAATTAAAAACTGGCCCCAATGTGCTTGTGATTAGCAGCCTAAGACAAGAGAACAATGGAGAATATAGAACTCCACGCAGAATCAATTTCTAGTTCTTTTCCTACCTCTCTGCTTTCTACTTGTAACTTTAATTTGGCTCTCATAATTTCCAGATATGGTCCTAAAAATGTTCTAACATGAACCTTTATAGCATCGACAACCAAAAGCACAACATCAATAACTAACCTTTAAGAGGTTTAGGGAAAAATTTCTTCAGGATACACCAATTGCTCATTAAGACCCCACAAGACAAAAAAGACATCATCTCTATTGATTCAACAAGGATGAATGAGTGTGTGTGTGTATTGATTAATTTCTATGTCAGGCACTATCCCAAATCCTGAGAACACTAGGATAAATGATAGAACTATTGACTCAGTCTCCTTGGGTTTCAGCAGGGATCGCAGGCAATTGCAATCCGGTGAAGTTCTATGAACAGAGACCTGAAACATGAAATAAGAACAGATTGTCTAGATTATATTTCTTACTATGGGGTATTTGTACATCCATTGGGACACTTGGTAACACAGATTGCCACTACTAGAATCTTAGAATTCTGCTAGATTTTAGTGTGCACAAGACACAGCACAGCCAGTCCTATCCATCAAATAACCCTTTCAAAACCTTAATGGTGGCGAGATGGAGAAGTCTTCCAGAGATGTCATGGGCCCAGGGATGACCTCATGCAGGAAGTGATGCTTTATTTGAGAGCTGGTGAGCAGGTGACAACAGTATGGAAGGTGGTAGTGACCATGGTAAGAAAGAGTCAGAAATTGTTCAAAACAGAAAGTTAGAATACAAAGAGCTAGAAATATTTTCAAAATTTTGGCTGGGGTGAGTGTGGTGACACATGCCTTTAATCCCAAAGTTTGTATTCTAAGGCAGTGTGTTGGAGGCCAGCCTGGTTTTCCTCACAAGTTCCTTGTCACCCAGAGCTAAATAGTGAAACAATGGATGAATGAAAGCAAGGACTGATTGTCTTGGAAGAAAACCAGGTAAAAACTAAAGTAGAGTGAGATGCTTGTTTTTTAAAATATAGCACACTTGAAAAAGTTAAATGCTGAAGAGAGAGTATATACAAGAGAAGACATTAAAAATGCAAGAGGAGATCCCAGAGAGATGGTTCAGTAAGAAAGGTGGTAAGATTCTGGCTAGTTAAACATGAGGACCTGAGTTTGGATCTCCAGGACCCATGTAAACCTGGGCTAGATAACTCATCCCAGTAATCCCAGCACTGCTACGGAAAGATAGCAGAGATGACAGCCACAGACAGGGGAATCCTCAGATACTCCTAAGCACCAGCTAGCCTGGCATACACAGTGACTATGGAGAAGTCCTATTTCAAACAAGGTGGACGGCCAGGACTGACCCCAAGATTGTCTTCTAATCTCCACAAATTCATGATGACATTTGTATATATGTGCTCACACAAACACACACACAAGAGAGAGAGAGAGAGAGAGAGAGAGAGAGAGAGAGACAGACAGACAGAGAGACAGAGAGACAGAGAGACAGAGAGAACAAAGGGAAGATCATCAGGTCAGCAGAGAAGAAATCAGTAGAATGGTACCTCTACATCCTGTATAATTCCTTATATAAGAAATAACCTTCAAATGCAAATCTACTGATGCTGAATGTAGATGACTGTTTTCTGAGCGGATAGAGCTTGATGTGGGTTAGAGATATGGACTATAGATAGGTATGTCTTCAAGGGATGGCAGTGAGCATCCTCTAAACCCTGTGAGCATTGCATAGCTGCATGACTCTAGTAAAACGTGAAAATTTGATTGTGTGCTGAGTTATATTTTCATGAAGCTGCTCTAGAAGATACAATGAGAAGCTGGGAGTTTGGAAAACATGATTTGTCTAATAGGAGGTGTGGTATGCTTGAGATAGTAAGAATGACAGTTTTGGGGTGACAGTAAAGGAAGGAATTATCTGACAGGATCACTGAAATTTAAGGCACGGGAAGAGAAGTGAAGGTAGCACTGATGATTTGATTTATATTTGTGAAATACAAAACAAATAATACATGATCAAGGAAGCATAAAACGTGTAAGATGGGAGGCTTGAGGGTGCACAGTATTTGGAAATAAGAAAAAGAGAGGTAAATGAAGAATAAGGAATCAAAGTTCCTCATAGCATTTAGAGGCTAATGGGACCTGCAGAATGTGATTTAACAAGGTCCACAGTCTATATGTTACTTCTACCAGCAGAATTATCAGAGCTGGCAATCAAAGAAGAAAGAGGGTTTCCTTGAACTCAGGTTTCCGTAGGAAAAATCCATTAATGGACAGTAGAAGGGAGGTATATACTGAAGGCAAGATCAAGGTTGAAGCGCAGATCTACCGACGTAACCCATACAAGGAAACAAGTGGGAAATTCCACTTGAAGAATAGGCTCTTTGCTTATGGCATCTTGTGTACCTACTATGGCACCCATAGACCTGTCAGTTTGGGTTTATGTCATGTATTACAATGCTGGCATATGCGTGCCCATTATGCTATAAAGATGTCCTAGTCTATCCAGGCTGCTCTAACAGAACACAGTGAACTCTATGATTTGCAAATGACACACATTTATTGTTTCATGTTTCTGGAGGACAGACACCCAGGTTCTGGATGTATTGCCCGAGTCATTGATTGATGCTTCATGCTGGATTCTCATGTGATGGTAGGGAGGAATAAGATTTCTGATGTGTTTTTTTTATAAGGGTAATAACCTCATTCTTGAAAACATTGTCTTTATGATCTAACAATCTCCAAATGTTCTCGTGTCTTTACACCACCATATTGATGACTAGGTTTCAATATATGCATTTTGATGCAATGAATACTCAGGCTACGACTAGTGATTTCAGTTTTATTTTATGTATGCCATTGTATATGAAGATAGCCATTGTAATATGTAGAAAAAAGATCCCTTCAGTTTTTCATACGTCTCTCCTATTCTAATTCCTATAATATCCAGACTTGCCCAGAATGAACATTTAATAAATGAGGTGCCAGTTTTCCTAGGCAGAGATGAGTCAAGCCCAGAATTTGGTAGCCTATCACCCCTATTAAGTTAGCAATTATAGCTCTTTAGGTTGGATTGTATAAATTAAAGCAAATCATTTAATGATTCTTGAGCCTGACTCCTTAAACTCTCATGCAAGATAAGCAACCTGACTGGACTTTCAAGTATTAGTGGGTATTTCCTGGAAGGAGTGCTACTTCAAAGCCTGGCCTACACCGCACCCTCACCCCTCCTCGGTACCTTTTCTTCCTGGCAGCTGTCTTTCCCCATGATTTCTCTTTTGGGATGCACCATTTAATCTCCCCCCTCTCTCCCTCTCTTTCTTTCTTTAAGCAAACATAATATCACAACTCTCCATTGTTCAAAATAAAATAACTAAAAGGAACTGATATTCAGCCTTAAGACACACATATCAGATGAACAAGTCCCAGCTGAGTGCTTGATAGGTCATTGGACTCCCCTCAAGGCCTTTATCTCTCCGTGGTGATTGATGCACAGCTGTCGTTGGCCCAGGACCAGGGCTTGAGGGTGCAGCCAAGAAAAGGAAATCAGAAGTTGAGGCTTGTGTAGATGAGGTGAGCTATTAAACTCTACATCCTTGTCTACTTCTCTTATTTGTTACATTGTTACAATTGAATAGCATCTTTAGAGTGGGAAAGGAATAGTTCAACCCTGAGCAGGTGTTTCATTGGTGAATCCCGTCGTATACCATCATTTTTCCTTCATTCAGTGAAAAGAAAAGATGACTACTGAATTCAGAGGTGGGGAGGACTCAAGAAGCATAGTGGGGACAGGGATATATGTGGATACTGGTGCCAGAGGAGCATTTGGTTTCCAAAAGGGAGTTAGAGGACATGTCATAATCAAAGATCGTCAAGAAGACAAAAACAGCAGTGCATCATTTGTTGTCTGTTCTGGGCATGCCTTCCAAAATTCTTTGCACTAAACGCTAAGCTTATTTCCTTAGTTACATAAATCTCCTGTTAGTACAATGCAAAAATACAGTAGATATATGTCTTCCTAAGTGGCAGTGGGGGACAGGGGCCCATGTGTGGGTCAGATGACAGCTTTTGAGAGTAAATTCTCTCCTTTTACTATGAGTTTTACCACTGTAAGTTGGGTCTTCAGGATTGTTGGGCAAATATTTCCAACCTGCTAAGTCATTTCACTGGCCCTTTCTAGGCACTGAAAATAACTGATGTTGGGATGAAGGCATGGCTTTGTGTTTATTAGCACTCTTCCAGACAACATGGGTTCCATTCTCAGCACCCAGACGGTGGCTCACAACAATCTGCAATTCCAGTGCCAGGGAATCAATCTGGCACTCTATTCTGCTCTTTGCAGACATGTACACACATGGCACATAGACACGCATGCAGGCAAAGCACGCATACCTGTGACATTGGAAAAGACATGTTTATAATGACTAATGATACTAGGGCCTACGTGTTGATGTGTTTGTACACTAGCAAGTTGAAATTATTCTTATGGAATAAAGGATGTGAAACTCCTGGATTTTGTTTCCTTTTGAGGTAGTGGTCTCACTATTTAGCCTTAGTGGGCCTTGAACTTGCTATATAGATCCAGCTGCCTCTGCCTTCCTAATGCTGGAATTGAAGGTGTACACGACCTTGTCTGACCAGACAAAACCTTTTTTAAATGACAAAGCAATATAATTCTGTAAGGGGTTATCATATTTTAATTGAATCGATTCTCTCATGTCTTTGCTTTTGCTGAGACACCCTCTCCGTCCTCTTGCTCAGCTAACTGTCCTAATCCTCTCTAATGTGTTAACTAATAATAGCTGGAGGTGCGATCTTTCCCTGGGGTGTCTGGATGGGGATTCTCATATTTATTTAATTATTGTGCTTTTAAAGTAATGAAAGTAATATATGCTCATTATAAAAATTAGAAAAATATGAAATAATAAAGGAAATAAAATTAGCAGTGATCCTTCTACACTGAGATAAACATTTTATGTCATTACTCGCAGCTCTTTATTGTAGGCGCTAGAATATAAAATACATTTCACACATTGTGATCACCCTGCATATTAGTTTTGATATTGCTTTTTCATTTGAGATTGGGAGAAGAGAATTTTATCTTGTGATTAAGTTTTCTTCACAAACCACTGTCATGGTTTCATGAAGGTTCATTATGTGAACATAAATCATTTTAAAGCTAATCATTATATTCATGAATATTTTTATTATCCTTACATTACTTTTAATCTAATTAACATTTTCACAAAGTACTCTTTTTTCGTTTTCTTAAATTTTTTGCTTTTCAATTTTAAGATCCTCGAAAAAATGTGGTTTTTAGGAAACAGTTCATCAATATGTATAAAATTTCGATAGTGATAATATTCTCTAGAACAGTGTTTCTCAACATGTTTTTTATTCATTAACCAATAAAAGCAACACATAGACAGAAGGACCTCCCACACCAGGTTGTGACTCCAAATCCATCAGAAAACACAGATAGTTACATTATGATTCATAACAATAGTAAAATTACAGTTATGAAGTAGTAACAAAAATAATTTTATAGTTGGGGTCACTACAACAAGAGGAACTGTATTAAAGGGTCTCAGCATTAGGAAGGTTGACAACCACTCCTCTATAAGGTATAAAATAATTAATATGGAATATAAAACTTTAGACATTAGGTAGAGAGCAGTAACAGAAGGGGTGTGTTAATGAAAATCTCACATGCCCAACCATTCACATCCTACACAGTAAAGAAGGCATGCCCAGCATCTTTAGCACTGGGACTAATTGAACATTTTGTGTATTCCTGAGTGAGCCTTGATTATTTTAGTGAGGCTTTGAGCTGTCGTCTCAGACTAGTGCCTCACCTGGACAAAACAGCAAGTGGACATGGCTAGTTTGTTCACAAACCAGCTGTACCTTTCTGAGACTCCCTATGCTTGCACTTCTGAGAGCACACGAACATGTGGTGTTGCCCACTTTCACTTTGAGCTGTTTCCTTTCGGACTCATGATTCCTAAAGGTGACAGAATGTGCCACTTGCTTATTATAGTTGTTTCTGGCTAGATATAGAAGTAACATTTCCACAGAGTAAGTGCATTTTTGAAGATTTCCCTTTGAGTATCCTGTCCCTGCTTTAACATAATCTTTAGATTTTTCAATTGTCCAAGGTTAAAACACTTAACCTTTTCCCTGTGAATTCCTGAACCACACACGCCTCCCACACACCCTTAAATAGTATAAGCTGAAGTAAGTAAAGATGAGGGGAATGAGAATATTGTCATTTTGACCTGTTATGTATTTTCAGATGTCTCTACATAGTTTTCTGTTGTATTGTTGGATCTGATTAAGTTTTTCCTTTTCCTGGACCAGTTATGATAGTTAGCTTTGCTTTTGTTATTAATGTATAGGTAAAACACAAAATTATTGATGATTTGGTAATTACATATCTCAGACAATATAGTAGCAGTTTATCTTTCCACAGGATTTGTTGCAAACAAAATGTTTGGTTTTCACTATTGTTTTAGCCACAGCTATGGCTTAAATTTTTAAAACGATGGGGATGCCAACCAAATTAACCTGGAGCAGGAGAGAGCCCAAATGAGCTAATAGTTCATTCTGCTTCTGTAGGTACACAGTAACTCTCCTGTGTGGATTTCTGGCCATTTATTGTTACTTGATTTTGTAATCCAGGTTATTATATTAAATTTTCACATTAAAGTTTGATCAATATTAGTGTTCAGAGAGTGGCAGGATCACTAAGATAAGTCATTCTGAGACCCAGGAGCCATGTCTGAATTTAAGGTATGTCTCAGGTTAGTAACTGGGGCATATTAAAGAAACACTAAGTCTCACCCACATAGTGAAACAGAGTCGGAATTTGGTCTATAATGGCATACTCAAAGTGCACAGTGTGACAAATCTGACCTAGGCAAGAAAGGATAGGTAGTAGGACAAGGGGATATATCCTGGGTAAAATAGTACTGTCTAAACTTTCAGTATTTAAAATAAATATACTGCAACTAAGAAGAGTCAGTGGTACATTCAAACAACTCTTCTTTTGCTCAGTTCTGTTGTATTACTATGTCAAAGTCCTCAGCTGGTTTCTCAATGTTTTTTTGCTCTTACACCCCACATCTACATGTTTTTCCATTCTCTCTTCATGTTGTTCATCTTTGATCTTGGCCAGTACCTGTGAAATCATGTTATAGTTTCTTTGAAACCAGGCTAAATGGAAGAGTTTCAATATATCAAACATTACTCAAGTTGTTTGTTTATTAATTAAACTCTCCCCAGAAAGAGTCTGAATGAAATATTTTTAAAATATGCAAAGTTCATGGAAAATGTACTATAGAGATCCATGTTGTGAAGTATTTTTTTTTTTGCCTTTTCAGTTTATCAAACTTCTATTGCAACTACTCAAGCTTTTCACTTCAGCATAAATCAAACACAACCGGTTGTGGAAAGATTTGGTCCCATGGTAGGCTGAATTTGGCCCATAGTCTCAGCTGTAGATTGCTGACCCCTCTATTAGTGTGTGGAAGATTTCCAAGAGAGATTAGTTTTGTTAAAGCAGATGGGGGAATTGAGAGAACACCATAGTGTTGGAGGACTTGCAGAAAGACTCCAAATATATGGACCAAATGTTTCCTGCAATGTCTTATCTCAGCATTTCCTTTTATTAACAAATTAAATGGATCCTTACTAAGAGAAACTAAGTGTTAGAGTCCAAGTATATTCAAGTATATATATCTTTAGTTCAACAAGCCTCTACTATGATCCCCTGCCTGAAGGCTCTCACATGTGCTTTCCTGTCCCTCCAGTTCACTTCTATTCTTGTTGCATGGCATGTTCATTTTCATCTTTCATGTGATAACCTTTTGAATCTTCTGAAACTCCTTCCATAATGAAGTTATTCTGGATTATGGTTTATAGGTTTTGTGTCAATACATCTTGTCTACCCCATCTATTACCAGAGCCTAGGAAAGTACAAGAGTTTGCTCCCTATAAACATCCAGAATTTAATACAAAGTCCGACGTTTTTAAAAACAGTTACTGTATGACTTTCTTGAAAATATCCTGGAGAGTAAGAAGCACAGTTTGAGATTGTGAGATACCATACTGTGCTAAATGTAAGCTCGATGGCTGTTGCACGGAGGTGATTGATAGTTGAGATTTGAAAGACCATCAGAGAAGATGCAAAATTCTATCTGGAGCATTTGAGTAACTTGAACATAGTTATAAGTATCCTTCTTTCAATTTCTTTGTCTCAAGTATGAATATATTACATCATTATGTCTTTCAAAAACCTCAATTAAATAGTTTCGGTGTTGTGAAATAATCTCTTTGTATACTATAAATATGAATATGTGTCACCCAGATTGGTTTAATAAAATGTTGAACAGTCAATAGCTAGTCAGGATTTGGGGAGCAGAGAGGATGCTGGGAAGAAGAAGGGCAAAGATGCAGGGAGTCACCAGCCAGATGGGAGAAGAAGCAGCATAGGACGTACCAAGTAAAGGTAAATGAGCCACATCAAAGAACATAGATTAAAAGATAGGAATTAATTTAAGCTTTAAGAGCTAGTTAGGAATAAGCCTAATCTATTGACTGAGGTTTCATAATTAATAATAAATCTCCATGTTGTTTTTTGTGATCTAGTGGTCCAAAAAAAATCTGTCTACATTTAAGAGATCCTAGTATGTATGAACAACTCAACAAATACCTGTTTTTCTGTTGAACAAATTTCTGTTCTATTCTAAAAAGACTGTATTCCCATTAAATATTACATAAAATATACTTAATATGAATGAAACTATATTATAAAAGGAAGATAAAATCCCCTTCAATAACCTTCATTCAGCTAACAATATTTATCATCTTCTATGAATATCAGCTTTTATGTCACCAACTGATGTATTTTAAAAGAGGTTTATGATGTGATGAAGTGTATAGACTTTGGGTGGAAAACTGGATAAACAGAGTGTTAAGCATACAGCTGTAAATGGGAAAGAACTTCTCCAGCAGTACCAAGAAAACTAATTATTTTAGAGCAATCCTGCTGCACCCATATTACCTAGTGCTTTCACTGCCATGACAGTACTTGATTACAAATATACACATAGCCCGGGTAAACTGGAAACCTCAGCTAAATGGAACCAGTATGTTTACTGTTCTTTTGAGAATGAAGAAAATTACTATAAATCAAATGGCTAACAGGGAATCCAATGTCTCTAGGCTATACTTTGCAGACAACACACATTCACATTAATCTCTCATGTCTGTTCCACTTAGCTTTCTTGCTGGACACAGATACTGTTTTTAAAATCTTGACCCTCTGGCAACACAATAGCTTCATTAAAGAACATGTTTTTGGAGTTCTCTCTGCGCATAGGGTAGCAGAGACGGGGAACTGAGTGGCTATTTTTAGCTCAGAAATTTGAATAACAAAGCCTGCAACAAATATTTCACTCATTATGTTTTTGCAAAACAAAAAACAAACAATACTTTTTTGATTTAACAATACTAAGAACTCTAGGGAATACGTTTAACAACAGATTGATCTCTGATAGCTGGCGAAAGGATAGAGAAACTTGTACCCTTGATCCCAAATTAGATATTGACTCTAATACTAGTTGGTTTCGAGAAATAAATAATTTTGGCCTGGGGAGATGGTTCGGCATGGCCCAAAAACATGACGACCTGACTACAGCACCAAGAACACATATGAAAAACACACCAGGAATGGCGGCATGCGATTGTGATCCCAGCACACAGGAGCTGAGTTGTAGAGATTTCCTGAAGATAATGCATTCTAGTTTGGGAGCTCCAGGATGCTGAGAGGCCATGTTTCAAGAAATGAGGCATACAGTGCCTGAAGAGTGGTACCTATAGTTGAGCTCTGGCTTCTACAAGCATAAAAACAGGCATCCATGCCTATGCCCATGGAGGTGTGCACGCACACGTGCATACACATACACACACACACCTGAAAAATACAATCATTTAAATAGCCTGCCATTTAACTATAGTGTTTGGAGAACATAATCCTTAGATTGACTGATAAAAGATATAGCAATCACGGAGCAATAAATAACCTAGTTAGAAGACACGACTGCTGTCTTTAGAACAGCTGTGTTAATTACTCATTGTTCATTGATTGTTTCATTCCATGTTGTACTTGTGCTGTCTCTTGTAATGGAGACTTTGCTATTGCATTTGAAAGTGCGTGTGTCTGCATGTGACCTAAGATGTGTATTTATAGCAAAGTATCCCGGAGTTGACAACTTCATTATTGAGTTAATAGTTACTGAATTTAATTTCATGGAGACAGTGCCAGCAGTCACTCCAGCAGGTGGCTCCCTAGTACTGCCGACTGATTTATGACTCTGTGTTTAAAGGTTTGTGGGCACAAGTAATAAAAATTCAAGTGTAGAACTGTAAATGGGCTGGGGGTTCCCTGGCCTCTCGGTTGCTAATGAACAGCAGCCCCAATGCCAAGTTGCCACATGGCTTCACTGTTGATACAGCCTCTCCATCTCTAAAGCAAACTACACATAGAAGCCTGTTAACAATTTAACAAAATTAGAATTAAATAGTTACCTTTGTGATTGTTTGAGGGAGACTTAATTGACATTGCATGTTACATAAATAGGAATAATAAATGGCCTGGGGATTATTTCCCTCCTGGTTGTTTATTCAAGGAGCAGAATTTCTTGCAGTGCTTTGCAGGCCTGGTTAGGAGTCATTAGCTCAAAAGAGAAATGAGGGAATTTGAACACTATGAGTGAAGGCTTTCTGTTTTTTTTTCCCCTTTGATGAACAATTTTCTGTCATCCTTTCAAGTCCTGTAATAAAGACACCTGCAGATCATAGGATGCTCTTGTATTCCGGCAGTTTTCTCATTAGGCCACAAGAGGATGTGTACTAAGATAGATAGATGGGCTTTCCATTTCAGGTCCAGCAATTATCATTGTACAATCTGGAGCAACCTACTGAGTTGAGGGTTTCATCTGTGAGATGGATCCTGCATAGGTCACCCTCGAGGATTGTGGGAGATCAGAGACATTTCTCTAAAATACTTGGGTATGTTAGCTCCTCCACGCTTTATAGTTATAATCCCATAAAGGTTTCATCTTCACCACAACCCCACTGTGCTGCAAGCTACGGTTGTTTCATGGAATACGGAGAACCATACATTATTTATTCCATTCACTGATGGGAACATTTTCAGAAAACGTAAAAGCCTCATGTTAGTCATGGTTTGTCTGTTACCCCTTATTATCTTACTGTCTATTAGAAGTCTGCAAATCTGGAAACAAACATTGTGTTGATGCTTCTGTTTTCACTCAAAGGCTCAAATGTCTCCTTTTCTTTCCTTCCTTGTTTTCTCCTCTCCCCTCCATACCCCTCTCTTCCCACTCTTTCCTCACTCCCTCTTTTTGTTTCTTCTTTCTTACCTCCCCACCCCCTCCTTCCAGCCTTTCAGTCTTCCCTTTCTTTTTTCTCAGCAGTTTCTGGTACTCACAGAGCTACTTAAAACTAACTTTAGCATTGGTATCAACTTTTAACACATCAATTTCCCAGGTGGAGACCGATTGATAGATCCCATATTTATTAGCTAACGTTCTATCAGGATAGGAACATTGTTGAAAAATTTAGGTTTTGTGACAGGGTCCATCACTGGCTTGGAGCTCACTTAATAGGCTAATCTGAATCTGGCTGCCCAGGAAGCCACAGGAATGCACGTGTCTTCACTTTCCAAGCACAGGGATTAAAAAGACTAACCACAACACCTGGTGATTTACACTAATCCTGGGAATTGAATTCAGATCCTCCTGCTTGCAACACAAGCATGTTACTGAGCGAGCCATCTCCCCAGTCCTTTTTTGCTTTTTAAAGTAAATTTAAGATTGACATACCAAAGCAAATGTACTTTGGAGCTTCTTTGACTTTAGATCCAAGAGAATTCTTTTGTTAAAATTTTCTGTCATGGAAGAATTAGAATCTATAAAAATCTAAAAAGGACAATGAAAGACATACATGTGTTCCTTTATGTATCTTTAAACATATTGTCATTATTTTATTTGTATTTACTAAGGTTTAAATTGGGTCATGCATAATTTTCTTGTTGATAGAGACATTCAGTGTGCAGCTCAGCCCATGATCAATGACCTCAGCATCAACTAAAAATTACGTCCCATGTCTTCAGACTATTTGTAGTCAACCTTTTGGGTCTCTTGTGACTCTTTTTCATAGTATATTGCCCTCAGACTCAGATTTACCCAGAGGAGAAAAGTGAATATTGTGTTATATAACAATGTGATCAAACTGTGCCTGGTCAGTTAACTCTATGTGTCTATATGTTCTGCTTCTTCAAATGTCAAAGGCTCCTCAGATCAATTGTTCTTTTACATGAAAGACTGTATTGTTAATTCAAGGTAATACTCAATGTATCTTCAGTGAATAGTATGTTTTCTTAGGAAATATTCCAGAGTCCATGTTGGATTAAAGCCACTTCTGTGTAGAACTTAATAGTATATGTAAAGGAATAATTTACATTTTATTGTTCTTAACAGCAATAATTTCTTCTATCACTGAATACTTTATATTGAAACATTTACTTTTCCTGCTTCTTGGTATAGTGGAGAAGAACAGAAAAGGAGATGTCCTTTCTGTGACTAAGTCTAATGATTTATCTTACTCCTCTGGAGGCAAAGAATCCTAAGGGGTTAAATCAGACTTGAGTCTTAGCACTGACAGATTCTCCTGGGTTGAAAATCTTCAATGTTTGGGATGAAAGTTTGACTCCATGGGCACAGGAGCCTCTGTTGGAGAAAGACATGCTAAATGGTAGGCCATGACCTTATGGTTATACACAGAGTACTAAAAATGCATTAAATTAAGATGTAAGAGCCAATAAGAACCTAGAGCTAATGGTCCAAGCGGTGTTCTAAATAATATGGTTTCTGTGTGATTATTTTGGTTCTGGACAGCTGGGATGAACAAGCAGCTCTCCTTCAACAATAACTCAAAGTGCTACCTCTATGTTGTTTTAATTTGTATCAGAATCTCAGGCTCAGGCTAAATTGTTGGTATCCAATTTTTTTTTAAATGTAGGACAAGTATAATGAATGAGAGTGCACCAATCTAAATTAAACTCTAATTAGGATGCCAGGAGTAAGGGATAACATGCACATGTACAATGGTATCCAAGATGCACTTTAATTACACCCCTTACTCATATCAGACTATGGTGGCAATAATTCTCCTCCTGCACTCTAAATCTATCAGGTGTTCTCAAGGTGCCCATAACAAACAAAGCTAAAATGCACCTGTGAAAAATCTATCACAGTCTTTCTTAGGCCAAAAGCAAGTTTTCTGTCTTACTGTTTTGGATCTTAAAGAGAAAGGAGTTGGGAAAAGTTTCCTTTTCTAAAATATGCTACATAACTTTATTCTATTTTGGGGAGAAAAGATGCTGCTATATATTCCAAGGTTATTCACATTTTGGTAGCTCTATTTCTGCACCCATTCTGTGACTGTGACATTTTTAAGCATCTCTGCATCCTGAGATGATAGGACAATTTTATAAATATTAGGGTCAAAAATCAGAAAAGCCTCCCACACAAGCACGTATCAAATGAGGAATGGCTATTTATTTATTTATTTTAAACAAAATTGGTTCTAGAGAACAACTTATATTTCCTCAAAGCATGTGTTCACATTCATTCTCAGCAAATAATAATTATTAAATTTTCTCATAATCAAGTTACTTGTAGTATTTGAAAAGAACATGACTGCTAATAATTAATATAAGGGATTTCTGAGATCTGCTGGTGCAGAAGAACAGAAAAAGTATTGCTTGAATACAGGAATTCATGTTTGTCTTATAACAATATCTAAAGCCATGAGAATTTGGATTCTAGACAGTCATTCTTAACATGAGGATACACATACACATACAATTTCATGGTAATAGATGTCCATGCAATAATCAAGACCAAGTTCAAACTCCTCAGTATTGTAAGCACTGAATGTAGAGTCTTTATAGAATTTGGATATTTTCGACTGTGAGCGAAGAACTCTTATAGTGCATTGGTGAGCAGATTCCGTTGTTGTAAAAGTGGAGCAAAGGATGGAAGTTATTTTATATGGAAAGACATACAAGGAGCTTACAATCATAGTATTGCTGACCAAAGGTCATGCAAAGGCAGCAATTAAGTATTGTATTTTAAATGGACTTTTAATCAGCTGTGATGTTTACTCTTTTAAATTTAGTGCTTTCATATGTTAACCACGTAATTAGAATAAATTTTAAACAGGCTCCTCTTGGTCATTAAAATTTTTTCCATATATTCCTGGATTGAGTCAGACTCTCTAGAGGAGCTATACACTAGAGTCAGCTTAATACTGCAGGAACACATTGCCCTCACCCAAACAAATAACCCCAACCCATGCTTATGTACACAACCCTAATAAAAGTAGTGAGCCACAGATTTTAAAAAGCATTATGTAAGGATACTAGGGAAGAAAAAGAAATTTTTTCGAATGGGGAAGGTGGTAAGAGGGGATGATGAGAAAGACTGATAAAAATATTATATATAAAACCATGTCTCTAAAAAACAAAAAATACTATATATGTGTGTGTGTGTGTGTGTATACAATATATACAGTATATGTTTGAAATTGTAAAAGAAAGAGTAGTATGCTAAAATACATACTTAAATACACATATATATATATCTATATATATACTAATTTAAAAGCAATAACTTTCCAAATATTTGAAAATGATTACATAGCATCTTTAAAATATAGGATTGATACTTGATGCTTTTTATTAGTTCCATTGCTGTTGCTTGATAAAATATTCTTATAAAAACCAAATTAAGAAATAATGAGTCTATTTTGACTTGCAGTTTCAGAAGGATAAAATCAATAGTGATGAGGAAGGCTTGGAAACAAATAGGAGCATGAGGCTTTCCCAGAAGTCCAGATGCATAAGGACCACATTTGATCAGCATACAGGAAGCATAGATAGAAAAGAAAGTTGGAAAAGCTATAATTTCCCAAAATCCACCTCTAGTGACATATATTGTTCAGAAAATATATGTCTCCTAAAGGTTCCATAAATGAATGATTTTTTTATATTTACCATAGCAAATATTTATTAAGCAGTAATGAGTTATTCTTTCAATAAGACATTATATCCAAAGATAGATATGAAATTATAACAGATGTTATAAAATATGTCATAGAAAAAACTGTCTGTCTTCATTAGGGTTGCTAGTGATGAAATGAAACGTCATGACCAAAAAAAAAAAAAAAGATGAGAGAAAAGGGTTTATTGGGCTTACACTTCCTCATTGTCGTTCATCCTGGATGGAAGCTATGCCAGGAACCCAAACAGAGCCATAGCCTGGAGGCAGGAGGTGATGCAGAGGCCATGAAGGAGAGCTACTTACTGCATTGCTAATCATAACTTGCTCAACCTGTGATGTGGGATTCCCCTCTGTATGCTGTTACATACATACATACAGGCAAAACACCCATACATATGAGCATAAAATAATAAAACCATGCATACCAATGGATGTATCCAACCTCAGCCTTTTTAATTTCTGATTGATCTTTTGAATAGACCACAATTTACTTATGAGTTAATTCTTGGCAGGTATAAGGATCATTTCTCTCTTTGGACATTAAAATGTAGCTGTTACAAACACCTGTAGAAACATTGTGTGCATGTGTGTGAACATTTGCTTTCTGGTCTCATCAGTTACTTGGTGTGTCGCTATGGCAAAATAACTGACAAAGGCAACTGAAGGAAGGAAGGGCTTATTTTGTTTGATGGTTCCTTGGTGCAGTAGGTCACAGTGGGGAAGTCATAGCAGTAAGAATGTGACACAGCTGGGGTCAATGTGTCCACAGTCAGGAAACAAAGGAGATGCATGCTCCTGTCCAGCTTCCTTTCTCTTTTGTTTAGTTTAGAGTCCCAGTCCATGGAAAGGTACTGTTCAGAGTGGGTCTCCCCACTTTAGTGAACCTAATATAGATAATCTCTCTTCAATCAGACAATCATGATTAATCAGTACCATTATCACATAGGAGTAGAATAGCTAAGTTTGTTAGTGGTTGTATGTGTGACCTTTAAAGAATAGTCAAACATTTTAAATTTGGCTGTACCATGTCAGAGCCTCTTCAACATTTTTTGGAGTCAATTGTTTGCTTTTCCAGTCCATAACATGTTCAATTGTTTTGGATTGTTTTCAACTTAATAGGTAATTGATGGTATTGTGTTGTAGATTGAATTTCCACTTTCTATATTGTGGTGATATCTTGTTTTTACTCTAACAGATAAAACTTGCCTGAATATCAGAAGGTGGACCTAGACCTAGGTACTAGTTAACTGTAGAGGTCTGGAAGTCTGTACAGACAGATAGGAAATGATATGGCTAGGCGGAGAAGGAATATAAAGTGGGAGGAGACATGGTTCAGTCTCTTTTCAGTTGAGGAGCTAGCAAGGTAAGAGTTGTCTGTGCGTTGCTCCTTTCTCTTCCAGATCTTTCAGCATTTGCCCTGATATCTGGCTCCTGGTTTTTATTAATAAGACCAATTAGAACTCATGAAACACCTGATTAATACTGTCAAGTAACTCGACTTACTTATGAGTTGAGGGAATATTCTCTTTTGTAAACTGGCATTTACATCTTGTGCCTTTTCCTATTTGAATCTGTGTGCATTCATTATTGAGCTTTGAGAATTTTGTTGTTTTAAAAATACCATGACTTCAAATTTTTTATCAGATATATAATTTCAAATATTTTCTCCAGTTATGTGGCTTGTTTTACAATTCTTAATTATGTTTTAAAGAGCATGTGACCAATTTGGATGAAATATGGCTCTTTAAAGTATATCTTACTTCTGTTGCTTTGATTGAAATGTTATGGCTTAAGCAAATATATCTTATATAAGCTTTGTAGCTTTTAGTTCTTCCATTTATGCATGTTGTACATTATGCATTAGCTTGGGTAAAGTATAGCGAGAATGTATGGAAATTTGATAAGTTTTACAATGTAGATTTCCAGAAGTTTGAGCAGTCTGTGTTGAAAAACTCTTTTCTTCACTCAGTTGAGGAAAACAATTAGGGATACATGTGTGAGGTATCTTTAGACTTTCTATTCTTTTTATGGAATCCAGTGACCCTTTTGAGGACAGTGTAGATGCATCTTACTTAAGCTTCAGAGTAACTCCCAAAGTCAGATACCCTTCTATACTTCTGTTCAAAGACTAATTTATTTGATCTGCCTAAAATATATTTTCTTTCTACATCATTTTACAATTCACTTTCTGAATATTTACATGAAAGGAAAGAAAGACTTTTCTGAAATTTTGACCTGAATGGGAAAGATCGCTTGTGGGAAAAATTCTGAAAGGTACAGATTTGTTTCAAAGAGGGGTGCATGTTCTCTCTTCATACCATTCTCTTGCTCTCTTTGTGTCCTTTAATTTTTCTCAGTGCTTCTCCATTCCCATTTTCAATTTTCAAATCTTGTATAGCCACTGCAAGATTTCCAGTATCTGTGACAGTGGCCATAAAATAATGCCATTCAATTTTGTCATCATTTTGATATACAGTTTGTCAAGGTTGGAATGCATGGGCTTATTTTAAGCTGGCAGAGGAATTTTTACAGATTCCTAGCTTTTTTCTTTTCAAAGTCGAACCTCCTGTTTTTGATGTTTACTCTTTTCATTCCTGTTTAAAAAAATCTAGGCATGTGGGATGCCATATATCTTCATAGTGGAAATACTGAATGGATGCTGGAGAGATTTCATTTTGAACTTTAAATTAAACTTCAGATTTCACAGGAGGCAGAAGATTTGAAGAAGTGAAATGCATTAAAGATAGATATGTTTTGTAGGTGAATTATCTGCAATTTTAACTATCACAGAATAATTATAAAGGATGCTCAGAGTGGCAAAATAGGATAAGCTCTTTGCTTTGGTAAGTGACTGTGAAATCAGGGAAGAGGTGTTAAAAACATGGTACTAGAGAATGATGTTAAAAGCTTAATGATAATTAATAGATCAAAAAATAGTCAGAAGAATAAAAAGGAATTAATTTCCCCAACAGGGATTTTCTAGATGAAAATTTTCCTTTGCAAACCTAGCTTTTAGCAGCTGAGCATTAGATCCACAGCCAAACATTAGGCAAAGTTTGAGGAACCCTGCAGAAGATGGTGAGGTAGGACTATATGAACCAGAAGGGTCAATGACACCAGGACAACTTGGTCCACTTGATCATCTAAGCAGGGTTCACACATGCTTAGAGAAGTTGAGGTGACAATC
Source organism: Microtus pennsylvanicus (assembly GCF_037038515.1). Classification (NCBI taxonomy): domain Eukaryota; kingdom Metazoa; phylum Chordata; class Mammalia; order Rodentia; family Cricetidae; genus Microtus; species Microtus pennsylvanicus. Next base: position 30,524,455 of record NC_134589.1, on the reverse strand, counting down.
AAGGACCCTGTATTGGTCTGAGTTAGGTCTTCAGCATATATGTTTTGGCTGTGTATTCTTGTGGGACTCTGAACAGTGGGAGTGGAGGTATCTCTGACTCTTTTGCCTGATTGTAGTAATCTTTTCCTCATATTGGATTGCCTTGTCCAGCCTTGATATGAGGGTTTATGCCTAGTCTTATTGCATCTTCTTATGTCACGTTTGGTTGATATTACCAGGAGGCCTGCTCTTTTCTCAAGGGAAAAGGACAAGCAGTGAATCTGGAAAAGAGAGGTGAGATAGAAAAGGGACTTGGAGTGAGGGATCAGAGGCTGAATTAGGATGTATCGTGTGAGAGGAGAATAAAGAAAAAGAGAGAGAAAAATAAAATTTCCCTTCGCATTTCAAAAAATGTTCTCAAAATTAGAAATTTTAAACTATTAGCATTATATTGACAAAAAGTAAAATATGTGCAGATAAATCAGGTAATATTGAATATAATCCTTAAATCTATAATCAAGCTGCATTCCAAAGATTACAGGCAACTGCAGATTATAGCTGGCTAATTCATAGCAAACCATGTTTATGACAGTTCTTTATGTTTTTATTCATTGAGCTATTCATTGTCTTAGAAATATCAATGGTGATGAGACTTTCTCTTTGGTTATTTGTTTCTGAAACATTATAACAACCTCCTTCACGAGATAAAATACAACATAATTTAAGAGAAAAAAGAAAAAAAGGAAAAATCGATCTTGTCACGGAAGCTGTAATGTGACACACAGAGTCATATAGTCAACTCTTTATCCATATGTTGTTGTGGGAGCTGCGGGCCTCTTCCCACAGCCCGGCTCCTGGCCGCCTAGCTGGCTTATGCCCCAAAATAATGACACACAAATTGTATTCATTTAAGCACTGCCTGCCCATTAGCTCTAGTTTCTTACTGGCTAATTCTTACATCTTGATTACCCATTTCTATTAATGTGTGTGGCACCCCAAGGTACGCTTACTGGGAAGATTCTAGCCTATGTCCATCTGGGTTGGAGCTTCCTCACGTCTGCCTCAGAGAGCAGCGGCCTGGCATCTGAGCTCACTCTCTCTTCCTCCCAGCATCCTGTTCTGTTTACTCCACCCACCTATGTTTTAACCTTCCAGAGATGTCCTTTTGCAGCTCCATGTATAACCTGACTTCCTGACAGTCAAGATACCTTTCCCTTCAGAGTTGTAACACTCACATTATGATTATCTTTCAAGAAACACTCCTCCTGGGTCACTTTGTATGATGCACAACACTTTAGGCAAGGTATAAGAATTATGATCCGAATTATTTCAAACATATTTCATTCTTATTTCCAAGTGAGTTTGATCACACTAAAAATCTACATAAAAAAACTGTCAAATCAATCATAGATTATTAAAAACTGTGGAGAGAGTGCTACATTTTAAGAATGATTGAAGATTCCTGGAGTGCTTATGTAAAAGTTGTAGACCTCAGTCAGTTTTCACCCAATGTTAAAATATCAAGATATTTCAAACATCAGATGTCTAGTGTTTACAATGGATTTATATCAGCCACAGTGAGAAAGCCAGTGCAAGTATTTGCTGCTGAAAAAGAAATCCCCACTGTAAAGATGGAGAGGATATTTTGTTTCCAGTCACTGCCATTGATCACATGCTCTAAATGACTTAACCAGGTGGTTAACCCATACCTGCTAGGATGGAAAGAGTCCTGCTTTTACTACTTTTATGAAACCTCCTGCTTGGACCTTTCCCTCATCAATTTATGACCCTTGGGTTCACACTTAATAGCAAGGTTGACAGGGTTAACTCTGTCAGAGAGTGGAGGAGAACAACTTAAACCCCTGAAGTCAATAGTGAAAATTCAACCTAAAACTTGAGAGAATAAATTGAAAGGTCCTTGGATAAAGAAAACAATAACATCCTTCTAACATCAGAGTGTTAAAAAAAAAAAACAGAAACAAAAGGAAAACCAGAAATAAATGTGGTCTTGAATCTAATTCTATTTAGAGCAGAGAATGCCAGAAGCAGAAAGGAAGCTCATACTATGACTGTTTGCATGGTATTGTTTGTTGAGTTGCCCTCTAGAGCTTGTCATATTGTGACAGATTTTCATTAAGGAATGAACAATAATTCTGTCAATAAGAGGAGAGAAGAAAAGTCAGAACCAGGGGAAGTTGGCTCTTTCTGAATGCTAATATCATTTACTTGAACAGCAGTTTGTTTACGACGTGCTTTAGTATAAGATCTCCTGAGTAAATTGGGAGCATGGGGACCTTGGGGGAGAGTTGAATGAGGGAGGAGAGAGTCAAGGAGGGGAGCAGAGGAAAAAGTAGAGCTCAATAAAAATCAATTAAAAAATGTAGAAACTTGGCCCCAACATGGGCAACTACATCCACGTGAAACCTGAGGGAGCTTGAAAAGGAATTCTAGACACACACACAAAAACAGACCTTAGTGCAGCTTCTTGGCAGCCACATTTTTTCCCTTCCTGGTAGTCTCTGTTTGCTGGGGGCAAGCAGAGATGTGGCTCCTTTAAGTGGTCTCCTGACTCAGCTTTAATGGCAAATATTGTGCAGTTTATTTAAGGGAAGGCCTCTTGGTTTGAGCTAGTTGCAAAAACAGCTCTAGCTCTTTCAGGAGGCCGAGCATTTAAATGGAGTCTGTGAGCAGGATGCTACAGGCTAATTGATGGCAAAGTGGACCTGCTGTGTCATTGGAGCTGGGGCGAGAACATTGCTCCAAAGCTGGAGGTGAACACGTCTCCACCATGTTGGACTGGGTAGAGCCTACCCACACCTACTTAACATTAAAAAAAGGTGCTCCTGGTCAAAAGTTAATAACAAATATGCAATAAAGACAGATTCAGACAAAAATAAACCTCGGAGCAGGTCATAGTATATTTGAAAAGTGTCCATAGCCTTGGGAGAGAGAGTAAAAGAAGATAGACAAGTATAAAACGAAACAAATGGTTTTAAAACATAAAACAAAGTTTTTAAAGATACAGTAAAAGTAATATAAAAGAGTACAGACAGTCGGAGAATAAAGGAATAAAGAGAAATAAACCACGTAAAGATGGAAAATACAGACAGTCTGGATTATGTATGTTACTGGGTTTTCTTTGAATTTTTTGACTGTGAATAAGCTATGTACAGAGAGGCATTTCATTGTACAGGCTGCTAAGCTAAACCAACATATATTTTTAAGGTATCTTGATTTCAAATTTTGGGCCTAAGTATAGGTTGCTTTGGAAAAGAGGTTCTGCTTTTGTTTCCACAGAGGATAGAAATCTGTGGATTCTTTGCCAACTAATATTAGACAATATCCCATGAAGCAATGGTCCAGATGGTCCAGCATCCATGACAGCTTCAGGACTTCTGGCTGAGATGGACCTACCACACAGCATACCCCATGAAAGACCTAATTAACAGTGCCTCCAGTCAGCAGAAAGCAGTTTAGAGAGAGCTACACCCAAATTCCCAAATATTGTTTATAATGTTTGTTTACATTTAAATGGGGATATGCTATAGAGATGAATACTTTGCATTGGTATTGATCTTGGTTTATTGATACAAATTTAAGGCCAATTTTCTTATATGTATATTTCTGATCTTGTTTAAAGTATTGTGTCTGTGCAGATCATTTAAAACAGTTATCGATAATACTCAAGCTTGTAGTCATGTTAGTTAGGTTTTCTATATGTACAGAGATGTATTTCAGATGCACATGTATTTTTTCAAATCTTTCAAAGACTAACAGAATATTGCATTTAAAATGTTTTAAGAACTTAGACTTTTCTTGTCAATGAGACACATCTGCTCCTGGCAGCACCAATTGACTTCAAAAGGATGATGAGCATTGAAGAAGCTCCTTATGGAGTTTGTTAGCTATTTGGGAAAGAAGCTGCACTTTTCTAAACTGTTTGATGGTATAGTATATGAACATGCAGAACCCATAGAAAAATGACTGCTGAACTTGCCTAAAGGTTAGATGGACGTTCAGGGTTCCTGCTTCGTGAAAGAGTTGGCCAGACTTTCTGCAAGAGACAAGAAAGTTACTGACAAATTGCAATAGAGGTGAAACAGTCTTTCAAATTTCCTGCTTCACTGAAAAGTCTGCCAGATACTATGGGCCTGTAGGCTGAAGATGGCTGTCCCAATGTTACAGAAGAACTTTGGGTGACTATCCAGGCAGCAAGATGTCTTTGCCAGTTCTATAATTTTGGAAGTTGCCTACAATGCACAACCTGTTTTCTTGGATAATTTTATATCTTTCTGGGGTCTTTGATGTAGTTGAAGAAAGATAGTCATAATTATGAAAGATAAATTTGATATAAAACTTTAAACTAACAGAGATAGGATAGATGATAGAATATTTTCCTTAATTTGCCAAAGGTAAATGGACTAAATATTGCAATTGTAATTCTTGCTCAGTACCTGTTTTGTAATGAGTAATTTTACTATGTTAAAGTTAAAACCCTCCATTTTATTTAGACAGAAAAGGGAAGGTGTTGTGGGATTCCTGTCTGTATGCTATGAATATGTCTCATTATCATTAGTTAATAAAGAATCTGATTTAACCTGTGTCAGGGCAGAATAGACCTATGTGGAAAAACTAAGTTGAATGCTGGGAGAAAGAAGGTAGAGTCAGGAAGATGCCATGTAGCTGCCAAAAGAGACAGACGCCAAACTGAACTTTACTGGTAAATCACAAGCCTTGTGGTAAAATACAAAATAATAGGAATGGGTTCATTTAAGATGTAAGACTTTGTTAATAAAAAGCCTGAGCTAATAGGCGAAGCAGTGTTGTAATTAATATAGTTTCTATGTAATTATTTTGGGTCTGGTTGGTCAGGAAATGAACGTGTAGCCTTCACCTCCAAAACTTCTCATAGCAGCTCCTTTACCCAAACACCAATGTGAGCACGCCATACTCTAAAAGTCACAGCTCTAAGGATCCACTTATGCCTGCCACCTTGTTAAGATAATTATTTCAATTTCTACTTTCTATTTTTTTATGTGGAATTATTTTGTCAGAAGTCATACTATGCATCGATGGGAAAATATTATGTGATTTTAGTAAGGAAGCAACACAATAGGATTTAGAGTACCTACAGAATGTTATTAAGGGACTGACATGGGGAGGAATTCTAAAAGGAATTTTTACAGTTCCTTAAACAGTATTCGGTATGCGATGGTAAAGTAAATGGATAGATGGATGAGTAGATTCACAGTCTTATTATCATTATTTTGATATAAGGTTTTTAGGTGTAGCCCTGGGTGTATTAGAACTAGCTCTTCTAACTCACAAAAATCTGCCTGCTTCTTTTGGGGTGGTTCTTTAAAGGCCAAGGCACTGCCTCAATTTCTGCTAGAATTTCTCCAATTTTTCTTGCTGCTTTCTGCTAGCTGAGATTCTTTGCTGCCAGGCTCAACTTAGCTTTTCCTATATGACTACCCAACACAGTCGTAGCCTCTTGCTTCTATATTCATCTGATACTTCTAGAGAAGAGAAGATTTTTAAAGAACCAAGCTGGAGAAATGGCAATATGGAAGCCTTATGCCTCTGAAGAAACTAGACAGGAAACTCTAGCATGGAACGATCTGGGGAAGGTACTATGGACATAGAGTATGGATAACTGTTTTACGTGATCTAAGGAAGTACAGGTCATGGATTGTATCACAGAGTACTGAGAAAGACCTCCTATCAATAAGTTTGTTATGGGTAGAAGGAAGTATAGTTGACCTGAAAGGTAGCCAAGAAAAGCTGGAAAGAACATACAAGGGTGCAACTGATTACTTATGATCAAACAGCAACCTCTGAGCAGTGGTTGAGAGCATATTGCTATTCCCCATCTCCTCACTGAAGTTTGTACAGTTTCTGCCATATATTTAAAAAGCATATCAGCGATTATAAAGCTGGACCAGATGGCTCACATCTGAAAATCCCAACTCCTGGGACAGGGGTTGAGGCAAGAAAATTATAGTGAATCTGAGGACAACTTTGTTATATAGTGAGTTCCAGGCTAGCAGAATGAGACACTTATTAAAAAACAAAAACAAACAAAAATAATTTTTTTAATTTCTAGGTATAATTAAAAAACCCACTTAGACTGGATTAACTTCTGTTTAGCTTTTTAAATATGAAACTATAATTACGTATTTTTTCTTTCTTTTCTCCCTCCAACATGTTCTTTGTGCCCTACCCTCTATCTGTTTCTATTCATGAACCCATTGTAATCTTTTAAAAATTGTTGCTATATCTATGTATTTATACATCCATCTATCATCTGTCTGTCTATCTAATATCTTTAGTTTGTAGATATGAATTATATGTATATGGTTTTGGGAGGACTTTTACCTGGGGGAGACTACTTTCTCCACATGTCAGCATTCCTTAGTTGCCTCAAATTCTTTTTCTAGGATTGAGAACCCTGTTACATTTCACATAATTTTTGTGAAAGCAATACGAATCATAACTGTAACAGTATTGTGTTGCATACATGCATTAGATAAACCTTTGGTATTAGACAACCTTTTATTATTTCACAGTTATAGTCACTATATTATATATATATACTATATTGTCATTATGCTGGCACTATATATAGCTATGATGTATACACACTTTACACACACATAGGCACACACTGTATTGACACTGTATTATCACTATGTTGTCACTATACATAGTTACACTGTCAACAGTGAACTATACTGACCTTTTCTCTTGTCAAAATTTCCTTCCTGATGAGAGAGTCTCCTGCTCTTTATTTAGTGGCTATCAACTGTTATGTCACTGCTCAGTGTTATACTAATATAGATTAGTGGTGTGCTCTGTAACTGTGATAGGTACAAATGGAGCCAGCAATGAACTTACTCCATAGATCCAATCTAGGCCATAATTCAAATGCACATTATAAGAAAAACACAGATGGTTGAGGAACCCAAATTATCTAGTATCTAGTCCACAATGATCTGTTTGATGTTCATAAAGAAGAATCAAAGCTCCATGGCCACAAGAAGGTGGTTATCCATTTATTGCTACACAGGAACCAGGAACAACGACTCATATTAAAGGGCTACTATTACATTTCAGGATGCCAATATTTAATAAAATAAAATAAAACTAAAAGTCAATACCATGGCTTAATTTTTATTTTTTTTGTTCTCACAGCCTCAGAACAAATGAAATATGAAACATTTTAGTCCTTGAACAGTTTCTAGTAAAAAGGAATTCGAACCAAACCATTAATAAAACATATAAAATACTAGTCTTTTAAATTAATTAACTGCTTTTAAAACCACAGCCTCAGAGAACATATCTGTGCCATCTAAGGAGCCATTCAGAACATGAAGGGGCTTTCTAGCATGGCTTCAGAAGGCTGGAGTCAAATAAATCAAGTGATCCCACAAGCTAATTTTGATTGACTTACCTAGGCTGCACATGCATATATAATTCCACAGTATGTGTGAAATTACAAGCCACAGGGCCATAATCTTTATGTACCACTTCTTTTTTCTAACTGCCATGAGGGTATTGTTGTATACGCTTGGCTTATTTCATAATTATAACAGAAAGAGAACATTATTAATTAAGCAGGACCCATCGCATAGTCATTAGTAATTGGTTCACTTTGCAGATTCTACTGTTAGACTATTAGTGATCAAGATATTTTTAGTATTATCTCTTCCAATAACTATGATTACCCCATACATCCTTGCTTCACATTTTTATTTGCAAACAGAGGAATAATACATTTGCATGAGCTTACTATATTATTTAAACAGAGTTACAAGGTAAATGGTAACCATTACTTGCTATTTTTGTCAATTGTAGTAGAACATAGAGCCATGTGATTTTATTTCACTTGAATACCAGTGAGAAGTTATGACCTTGTAAATTAATGGTTGTTTTCAAACATAAAATAGGTCTTGATCCTTTAATTCACAGAAATATTAAGATTTTTGCATTTCTCATTAGAAAAGAAAAATGTATGTCGGTCAAAGAGGTTAAATTTTGTAGTAGCATAAATATACATTTCTGGTTTATTTTATTCACATGGGTAAACATCATTGTTTCACTCTGTCAATAGAAAAGATTTAAATATTTATTGACTTAGTAATAGTTAATAACCTTAATGCACATACCATAATCTCCAAATACTATATATACTATTAAAAGGAATCAGGCTTTTTTAAAAGTAAAGAAAAGTATAAAAGAACTCAGATTATTTTGAAATAACCAGAATGCAGACAGATAATGATAGATTGCTATATTCATAATTAAAATATTTATTAAAGATCTGAGAATGAGGGTCAATTGGTGGAATGCTTTCCTAGTATGTGTGAAGCCCAGGGACTGATCCCTAGCATTGTATAACTTGGGCATGGTAGCACACATGTGTGATCCCAGAATATGGAAGATCAGGCCACGAGGATCAGAAGTTAAGCATCATATCAGCTACGTTGTGACTTTGAAGCCAGCCTAGGGTATAGTCAACATTCCTGACTCAAAATATGAGCACAAGTAATAATAATGAGAAGGCTGTTTATTCGGTCTAGAGATACTTCTAATGGCAGTTAAGAGAAGGAGGACAACAAAGGGGTACAACGAACACAAAGGATGAGACATCACATGTTCAAACCTATGAGGTTAATGATAAGAAAAAATGGCGGTGTAGTTAGTTGATAATAGCTTTACTTACCATTTAAAAATGGGCAAAGTAGAAACATCAACCTTTTCCTACCTTTTAGACATAGTTATTTTATGTTTTGCATTATGGGTATGTGAGTATGTGCACATATGTGTATTTTTGGGCATGAGTGTGTTTGACACTGAAAGTCAGAAGAGGAAGCTACATGATTCTCCAGAGTATAGGTGGTTGTGACTTACCTGACATGGATCCTGGGAACCAAATGTAGGTCATTTATGAGAAACGGAAGCATCCTTTATGGCTGATTTTCTTTCTAATTCTCTCTCTCTCTCTCTCTCTCTCTCTCTCTCTCTCTCTCTCTCTCTTTATATTTATTGTCAAATTGCAATATATATATTTGCAATTTGACAATAAGTATGTTTATATTCTTCTAAAATAGAATAAAAGAGTAGATTAGGTCTTTTTCTTTGCTGGTATGTTCTGGCAAACAAAGGGAGACTGGAGGGTGGAGTTAAGACCATCTGTTTCATGACTATAAGCATCAAATAGATCTAGTCTTTTGTCAGCAATTATAAATACTAAAAAGGAACATATATCCCTCAAAGAACATATTTGTCAAACATTAACCAATATACAAACCCTCTTTATGTACTTTCAGAACGCATTGAGTAAAGAAATTAACGTTCAACAATGAAAGGCCACAAGGATGTGTTGAGCGAGTGCTTACATGGGAAACTATATATTGCAAGGAGCTTGAATTATTCCATAAATTCAAGAGGGAAGTGGGAAAAAGAGAGGAAAAGGGGGGTGGTAATAGGTGAAGGAAAAAGAAAAGGAAGAAAATGCAGGGAGACATTTGTGTAGCAAACACAACAGTTAACCAATCAAGTCCAACCAACAAGTTAAACCATATAAAACTCCCAAAATAAACAACAGCAATACTGTGTTTGGATTGTATTTAGCTTCTTATTGCGTATTTTCTTAAGGAGGTGTCTCAAAAGGAAAAGAAAGTTCAGAGTGTGGTCAATAGGGCAGGCACTTTGTATATAATCTTTTAATTCCCAGAGCAGCTGAAATGGTAGTTTATCCATTTCCTAGTGGAGAAAATAGTGGGGTTGGGATGAGCATAATAGAACCGTTAAGCTCAGCTCAAATTGTAAGGTTTGATCTACACTATTTTTCTGACTGGAGCCCTGCATGCATCTTCCATCATAGTGAAGTACCCCACAGACTGAGGTTAGTATTTGGTTTCAGAAGCAAGCTCAACGAACCTATCAACCAAGTTATGACAACTTAGAAATACATGCACAGCAAGTGAGCCCAACAAGATTGGCATGTGTTTATTTAAAAGATAACAAAACAAAACAAAAATTTTCCCAAAGGTGAACGTGGTGCTTATTTCAGGCAACTTACAACCAGGTAAACCCATGATGTCATGTTTTTAAAAAATATTTTACAAGTCAAAGTTGCAGAGAAAAGAAGAAAAGCATATATTAAGCCTTTTGTGAAGACAAAAGGGGGAGAAATATTGATCTTTTAGTGAAAATGAACATACTGACCCAAAGAACAAAGATTATTATGAAAACACGATTTTAAAAAGAAGCATGTTTGGGGCTTGGGGCATAGCCCAGTAGGTAAGAGCATTTGATGAGCAAACATGAGAGCCTGGGCATAGCATAGCATAGCATAGCATAGCATAGCATAGCATAGCATAGCATAGCATAGCATAGCACAGCTTAGCATAGCACAGCACAGCACAACACAGAACAACATAGAAGACTAAAGAATATCATAGCACAGCATAGCATAGCATAGTGTAGCACAGCAGGGCAGAATAGAACAGAGCAGAGCAGACTCACAGAAACTCTAGACCCAGCCTAACTGAAATGTAAGCATCCAGTTCAATGAGAGCCCTTGTCTCAAGATGATAAGACAAAGGGATGGAGTAAGAACCTAGATATTTTCCTTTGGCCTCCAAGTGCATGTTTATGTGAGCACTCACATGTATACCACATACCCACACTATACCATACAGACAGCAATATGAAAAATCAATACTTGGATTTTTCTAACAAATATATGACCTTTTGAAAGGGTAACACTTCTTTGACTAATCATCTTAAAATTTATTAGTTTGAATAATTAACATTTTTAATTACAAAGAATTTTGTGAAACATTGCATTGTATAGTACATTCTTTATGACACAGAGAGAAAGAGTTTCTGGTTTTAGTCTTTCAAACGCAATGCTGATTGTTGCAAAGATGTCTCTATAATAAACTCCTTTCATACTGGCTCGCTCTATGGTTTATCTAAAAGTTTTATCTACGCTGTTCTTTGTTCATTTCTCTGTGGTGCCATTAGAAAACTCGATATGATGGCCATGTTTTGCCCATTATGCTGTTTCCACGCAAAGAAATATCCAAGATTCTTTTCTAATGTGTGCTTAACAGTAACATTGTTAGCTGCTGAATGTCTCAGCTTGAGCAGAAAAATATAGTTCATTGTACAATAAAAGCAATATTCTTAATTTAAATCTGGGGTCCCTGGGTCTGTGTGCTATTGTTCCCAGCTCTGGATATAACTTTAAAGCTATTTTCTTTTTTTAAAAATGCATTGCTCCTTTGGTATATACCCAAAGATTTGATCTTCCAGAACAAAGCCACACCATAGCATGGTTCAAATGAGAGAACACATGCTGTGGAAAGTTTCATGATGAATAATTTGTAATCTCGGGTGTCATGTCTGCAGAAGAGCCTTTCTATGCTAACCTGCGCAATGAGCGATGTGGCTTGAGTATAATCGTAAAGAAAGACCATTAAGTTGTCAAATGAAATCTTATCTAAAAGTAGGAGCAAAACAAGCCAATCCTAAGGTTTACTTAATTTATGCAACGGTTAACTAAATGGAGTTAAGTACTTGTTTGACTTCAATTAAATATGTAATCCTCTGTGCAAATTGACATCTCATGAAAACAGACACTTTTCTGCTTAAAGACAAGGTCTCTCCGTCATCCCGCAATGGCTTCCAAAGGTCAGAGCTATGGAGATTCCATAGGAAGTTTATCAACTTCTCCAATTATTTCTAGAGTGATTCCGATAACCTTCATCCTGTGAGAGTTATCTTTCTGTCTCCATTTTGGTTTTCCCAAGACAGTTTTTATAAAAAACCTTCCCTATTGTACTACTGGTTTTCACGTATGCAACAAAATAGACCTCTTATTTCAATTAGTTTGCACCAGAATTTCTGTGCGGGGGATGGAGGTCATAGACCAAATGCCCTTTTCACTACGGAAACACTAACACCAAAAGGACCGAGTGAAAGAGAAGAGCATGGCAGCTCTCACAGTAGCCCACAGGAGCCATGCTGTGTATGGTTGCCATGCCTTCTGCAATCCCAGCTTTCCCTCAGTTTCTGTGGTTTATAACACATTTGAAGTGTTAGCTGTCTCTGAAATATATCTCAACTTGGGCTTGCTCAGTTTTCTTTCGGGGTTAATTCCAGCACTGCAATTTTAGCACCAGTGTAGAGCACTGACACATAGGTCCTTGGTGTACTCTATCAGCATGCACCATATGTTGGCATGTTACATGATTGGTGATGACTTTTTAAAAGTGGTTTCTACAATATTTCCTGTAAAACAATCATATTTTATTTGCATATATATAAATTTTATATTTATACATATTTGAAGAGATAACTTGATTTTGCCTAAATATCCTGTTTCACATTGTACATCTTTCCACTGAGATATTAGTTAGCATCATTTATGGTCCTGTGGGCAACAGCTATAAATGTGTTTGTCTTTGATACATTTTGAAGTTAAAATATGAACAAGTTCCTGATGTGTTAGATGAAAAGTGTAAATAGCACAAGACTCAAAATGATCTTGAGACTTGTATCTTGATAAAACGAAACAAAAGTGATAGTCTTGACTTCTCCGACCTTGAGAACGGAAGGGTGGTTGGCAGACAGAGCAAGATTAGGAGTGGCATTCTGAGTAGAGGTCTGTCGTCTGGTATTCAAGTAGCCATGTCAAGTAGGCAGTGGATAAGTGAACCCAGAGTTCAGGAAGAGGAGTCTAGGTGTAAGTTTGGAGGCATGTGTATACAGAACAATCTTGCACTACTGAGGTTGTGTAAGAACCCAAGCTGGTGCATAAATATAGACAGAGGCAGTTCAGTAATTGGTTCATGGAACAAATCAAAGTGAAGAGATAAAGAATTTTGAAATACAAGAAAGTCATTATGAGCAATAGTCACAAGAACCTAAGAGGCTCAGACATAAAGCTTTGCGGGTGTAGTAGGATCCAAAAGAAAGGGGCTGCAAGGTTTAAGTCAAATCCCATAGGCAGGCAGGTTGATTTGTTCTTTAGCCCTGGGAGAATAATGCATGAATTCTTTGCTGGAGTTTCTTTCCATTCCAGCCACGTGAACTCAATACAGATAGGACAAATACAAATCGTGTTAGTTCTTCTGCCTGAAAGAGAGGGTGGCATGACTGTCAGAATCAGCACTGGGAAAATGCCCCAATGTCACACAACGCCTAGAATTCAAGCCATGATTTATTTACTGTTAGCCAAAAAGACAAAAATTTAATTAACACACGAGGCAAAAAAAATGTCCATTTGCTAATTACTTGGAGTGGGTGTGGTCCCATTGGTTTCATATCATTTCAATTTTTCAGGGTTAAATGGCAAAGGAGAAGGAGGTCCAGGCATGTTGTTTTCTATAATGCACAGCTCCTATGAGACTTTGAAAGGCTATAGAAGTGATGAGGTATGGCTGATTATATTATAATTTGTTGTCATTATTTTAGCATTAACTCAGAGGTTTCCGATTTATAATTCTTACTGGGAAAAGAAATGACTGTGATTTATACAAGTGAGACAAATTAATCAATAATCTAACTATTATTCAACTCTAGCAATTACATCATTTTAAACTAAATTTTCGCTTTATTGCTCTAATTCATCTACAAGACCTTGTTATACTTCAGTTTAAGAAAGATAGACTAACATAGATTGGAATAGGGCAAATTTCCACATTAAATATGCAATATTAAAAAGCATTATTGCTTAGGGGTCAATATTCTTTTAGGCAGAGGGATAAATTACAACTATCCTAGGGTAAGCATAACTTAATCAATAAGGCAGGTAAAATTATTCCCTTTGATTTATCAAATACTTTCAACTTTAATTCACTTAAAAGTTCACCTAATATCCAAAGGGAATCTATGGCGATGATAACTTTAGTTTCCAATATTATAAAGATAAAAATAAACATTGTTTTACTGTTTTGTCTTGTTTTTAGTATATTACATATATTTCATTATACATTCAAAACACTATGTTATATTGTATACATTTAGAATGAAATTGTCTTCCAACACAATTTAGTCCATTCATGCATACGTACTTCCAATTACTAACATAAAGTTAGAATTTTAGACAAAGCAGTAAGAAAAGCAGGAATCACTTAAAATAGTCACTCAACCATATTTCATTCAAATCTCTTTTCAGACTCTGCAAAGAGGAACTTTTCAAGATACAGATCACAGGTATGAAGCTGGATTCTGAAGGACTAGTTAAGGATGATCTTCTTAAGATATTCAAAGAGGGAGGATTCAGGACAAGCACTGTACTCCAGTATTTGTAGGGAAAAGAAAGTCGCATACAGTGTGGTTGAAGGTTGTAAATGATTTTTTAGCTCTTTAAAATTAGCATTCAGTACCTGTTATATGATGAACACATAAGTGCTGATGAATAGATAGATTAATGTGTGAAGGCGTGCACAGAAATTTCTAAGGAAGGACGTATGTGACATCTGGATTTGATGAAAGAGCCTGACCTAAACTTTTAATCAAATCACCAAGGATAGCAGAGACTGTTTCAATGGCAATGGTGAAATTTTGGTTTATTTCTTTGGCTGATGTCTATTGTGCCATACTTGTTTCAGGGAAGAGCATCCATGTATTTAAACTACATTGGTTTTCTATATTTCATATATTTTCTGTATTTGGCATGCTAAATAATCAGTACAGACACTTTGGAAGAAGGCTGTTATATAGTTGTGAGATCATAGATAATAAATATAGATCAGAAAAGCACATAAATATTGTTGTAAATTAAAAACTCTTCTACTTTAAGTAACTCAGAGACGGATGACACTGGATGTCCTCCTCTGCATAAATACCCCACCCACCTACAAGTGCACATATACCATGCCCACATTCACACACATCCATACCCATAATAATTTAAACTTTGATATAGGATTGAAAGTTTTATTGTGGAATAATTTCAGGCTCACATATAAGAGGTACAAAATTGGTGTCAAGAATCCTATATATCTGTCACCCAAGTTACCTCTACATTTATCATTCTCTTTTGTGCATATATAATGCCTCTCTGTCTCTATGTATGCCAATATATTTATTCCAATAATAATACAATGGGACATTAACACTAATGAGATGCTGTTATTATAGACTTCATTAAAATTTTACTGTCAGTTCTGCAAATATACCAATGATTTTCTTTTTCTAATCCCACAAGCATGTGAGTCTTCAGTTTTCTTCAACGTAGACTGTGATTAAAATTCCAAACTTTGATAAATTTCACATTTTAAAATGTATGAACCAGTTCCTTGGTAGAATGAACTTTAATTTGTGTTATAGAGATTTTTATATAAAGGATTAGATCTACATTTACATTTTGATCAGAAAATCCAAGAAAAGTTGTCATAGTCTATTGCCTTATATAAGGATATGTGAAGTATTGTTTTATATTTTGCTATGTGCAAAATAACAGGATGGTAACTTATTACCAGTGCAGCTATGTTATCCATTTGATACACAATTAAGATACTTTGCATCTATTTGCATTAAATCTTGGACATCTCCCCATTTTATGCTACTTTTTATATATCATTTCCATCATACTTCCTCGGTGAAAGAGTTCTCCAGATATCCCATCCCTTCTGCATTCCTTGGCCTCCGTGATTTTGCTATTTGTCCAGTGAAGCCTGCTTGACATTGCTCATATGGCCTTTAATCAGAACTGTTTTTAACCAGTAAAACCCACAACATGCCATGAAAACTTCAGATCCAGCTGGTATCCATTCATCCAATTCCACACATACCTAGTAAATGTCAGCTATGTTCAAGGCACTGTCAAAATATTATGAAAACTTAGAATTGACACAAGAGCTTACTGCATGTCCTTTGAATGCAGATCCAGGTTTGCCCTTTTGATTGACTTTTTCTTGACCAGGCTACTTTTCAGTTTGGAAAGGGCAGGCATTAACTTAAGGATTTACATCTAGCAGTAGATATAAATAATCTAGATTTTGGAGAATAGTTAAAACACAAACATTATGGTTGGTTAGCATTAGGATATTGACTGGGTTTTGTATGCTACTTGGCAATTGTGTTCAAGCATCCCCTAATTAAGAAACAATATCCTTCACTCACTTCTCATTGAAATCACTTTTTAATATTGTTTTAGTAATTACTAAATGTGTGTTTCTTGACAGGTGTTCATTTTATATATATTTTTTTAAATCAAAAGTAGCACTCTGCTGGTCACTAACCTTTATTAGCATCGAGGAAAATCAATAGCTCTGAGTGACAGGGAAGAGCAGCTTTTGTTATGGTTGGATGGTAATGGCAGATGGAGGTGTTTACACTTAAGGGGAAGAAAGAGAGGAATCAATAGAGCTCTGAAGAAAATATCCCAGGCTGTGTAGAGCAGTGTTTGACTCTCATTTTAAAAAATACTGGTTATTGTTTATAGTGTATATATTTAGACAGCATCTCTAAGTTGTTGTGGAATATTTACCAGGACCACCACCAGTTTATTCTCCTTAATTTAACTTAATGGTGCATCCTATAAGAATATTAAGAAATGTAGAAAAAGGTAATTATTTGCTTATATGTGTAAGCAAAGGAATGCATTGCTCTAAGACTTTTCCCTCTCCTGTAGAGAAAACTCCTTCAAAAATTAAGACTTTATTCAGACCAACACAATTAAAGCTTATGGGGAAAGTTCTCAGACTTAAGTTACTCAGAAAGAAATGTTAAATTGCTAAATATTTTTAAATCAGTTAGGTTTAAAATTATATTCATGAAATAAACTCTGAAATAAATGCATAATCCTCTATTCAATAATTTAAGCTAATAGAAAAATAAACCAAATAAAATATTGCCTAGTCTCTACTATGGATGATTGACTGAATTTAACACAGATTCCACTGCATCATCATCCTCCGTATAGTTAGCACTAAAAATTTAAGTTAATGATTGCAATTGCCTGGAAATTGTATTTATCATTTTCCTAAATGAGAATGCTGTATCTATGTAGACTCACTTTTTCCATTTTATTAATCCAACAAAATAACATTGTTTTTTAAAATATTTGCTCTGCAAAAATTTAAAATGTGGTTTCTTTTAGACAGTTTCAAATTTGTATTTTTCTGTATAATATCTTTGCAACGTTGCCAACTTTTGCTATTAGACAGTTTTTAAGTGGCAACCTTCCACTTCCAAAGCTTGAAGTTTGATGTGATCAACCACAGTGTTTTGGCAAAAATGTTTAATAATTTGCACCCGTGTCAATAGACTTCAGGGTCTAAAGATTCACTTGAAGTCTTATCTCCCAATCTCAGTTCTCTGAGTTCAGGATGCTGCTGCTGCACTGTGAGGCCTTTCTCCCTTATCTACCAGTTCAGACATCTGGTGAAGGTAGATGTTAACTGGGTGGCAATGAAACGAGTGGAAAGAAAATGTCATTGATGAAAAGTGTGGTGACTTCAAGAGATACAAGGGTGGACAAGAGACACTAGAAGACAATTATTATCAGATGCTTTTCTGAAAACTTTCTAGTTATGAGAAAAGCTGTCAGTGTAGGGAAAAAATTTACTCTTCACTTTTAAATTTGAGGACAACTGAGAGATAATTTCTGCCCTTTGCAAAACATTTTGATTTACTTCATGCTCCATTTTGGTCACAGTAAGCAATTAACCTTGAGAAGTTTGTAAGGAATGATAAGTGACCATGATTTCCTGTGCTATTTTTTTAATCTTGACACTTGAATTATAAGAAACAACATTAGCACTTCATCTTGCAGTAAACTTGCAATCCAGTGGCTTGAACATTCAAAATAATATGGAATACTTCAATGTAAAAGACCAACCAATACCACTTTCTTCAATACTTGGCATCCACATGAAAAACACTTAATGATACTTTGTTCATAATCTCTTTTGTTTGAACCACTTAGCTCCTTGTAAATTTTTACCAGCTTTTATATCCCTGCAGATTTTATGTACCTCATATTAAATATTTCCTGCCCTCATATCACTAAAGGAACTAAAGACAGTTTGATATTCATTGAAATGGTCCCTTGTTGTACTATCTGAAATGTTAATAAAAGCATTGCAATAGTCTTATTAAAATGAGACACTTTTATGTAATATTGTACAGACCTTTCCTTTTTGTTCTTGAAGACCAACTCCTTTTTTTTTTGGCAATTTGAACACAAAAATTTTCAAAAGAACACACCCACAAAAGCAGAAAATGAAATTAGTTTGAACATATGGGCACAATAAATTGCAAACTAGTGCAGCAAACTCCAATTGTAAATCAAAAACATAATGAAGCAGAATTATGTAAGTTTTCCAAGATGGACTGATAGGACCATATCCTTCAATCTCAAATAATAAAATGAATATGAAGCATTGATTTATATGGGACATTGCCCCAAAGGTACAAAAAAACTTTGGGCGACTGTCCAGGCAGAGAGATGTCTCTGTCATTTCTAGAGTTTTCTTATTTCTTGTTTACTTATGTAGTATTATATCCTTCTGGAGTCTTTGATGGACTTGAAGAATAAATAGATATAGTTTTCCTTAGTTATGATAAATGATAAAATAGATATAAATATTGTAACTATAATTCTTGCTTGATAACTGTTTTGCTATATGTAATTTTACTATGTTAAAGTTAAAGCCTTCCTTTTTTGTTTAAACAGAAAAAGGGGAAGTGATGTGGGAGTGTCATATATCAATCCATTGATTTCATTGGTTAAGCAATAAAGAAACTGCTAGGCCCATTTAATAGGCCCACCCTTAGGTGGGTGGAATAAATAGAAAGGAAGGCTGGGAGAAAGAAGCTGAGTCAGAGAGTCGCCATGATTCTCACACTCCAGACAAACGCAGGTTAAGATCATTTCTGGTAAGCCAGCTCATGGGCTACAGCAGATTATTAGAAATGGGCTAGTCCAGGTGCAAGAGCTAGCCTAGAAGAGGTTAGATAGAAATGGGCCAAGCGGTGTTTAAAAGAATACAGTTTCCGTGTAATTATTTCAGGTAAAGCTAGCTGTGGGGGCGGCCGAATGCCGGGGATGCAGCCCCGCCGCTCTTACTACTACAGGACATCACCAGACAGTGAAATTGATGAGAAAAAACAAACAGGATAAATTATAATATCGCTCTAAATTAGATCCTGGACTATTCAAGTAGTATCACAGGGAAGTAACAGATAAAATGTTCTAGAACCTTCAGTGAGTCAGACAGAGTCTGACAAGGGAAAAGTCAAAGGCAGTATGCTAATTAGAAGTGGGAAGGGAAAAAGAGAGAGAGAGAAGAGAGAGAGAGAAATAACTAAATTGAATGCTTCCTTGTGAAGAAATCATTCAGGGCTAAGAAAACATTTCATCCACATAGACGCTTCCTAGGGGATCTTACAACAACAGTCTTAACATCATCCACAGTAAAAATACTCTTATTAATTTAGAGGAATTTGTAAGAATGCTTTCAAGGATATTATCTCAATTGAGAAGTAAAGCTAGTCCTACATTTAATTTTCTTTTCTGTATGATCACCTTCAAATGTTTAAGAGCAAACTTTGGAATAATCAAATTGATTCCATGTCATTTAGCTATGTAAGGGAACAAAGTTAAGGATATTTATAGGAGTAAAATGTTCTCTTATGTGGAAAGTAAAAGGTACAGGATCTCTCATTTGGACACAAGCTTGAAGGCATACAAAGAAGAAGATAACATGTCATATATGATGACAATTCAACCAACATCAAATATGGAGGAGTAAAAGAGATTCCGGAATTAGGAAAAAACCTTATCATAGTTATAATTTTAAACTGAGCGCTCAAAAAGTTGCAAAAAATTTGATATTGCTAAACAGAGACATAGAATCTTTTTTTTTCCCCCAAAATCAGGGGTTTGAGATACTGCTCAGTGATTAAGAGCACTTGCCTCTTTTCAGAGGACTCATGTTTGATTTTCAGCACTCACATGGATGCACATAATCATCAATAACTCCAGTTCCAGGAGATCCAGCATAAGCTTTTGGGCTCTATGGGCACTAAGTGAACACATGGTCCACAGGCATAGGTGCATACAAAGCACAGATACACAGAAAATAAAATGTAAGCATAAAATATTAAATTAAATATAATAAATGAAAACTTCAACTGAAGGAGAAAATGCACTGGAAATAGCAGGTACTATACAAGAAAGAATTTGTAGAGAATATAGTAACTACACCCTATGAAACATGTTACAAAACAAACATTTCTGTGTTGTAAGGAGGAGACCATTTGTTGGTTCCTGGCTGCTTAGCCCCAAAATAATCACACAGAAACTGTATTAATTAAATCACTGTTTGGCTCATTAGCTCTAGCTTCTTATCGGCTAACTCTTACATATTAATTTAACCCATTTCTATTAATCTGTGTATTGCCACATGGCTGTGGCTTACTGGCTAAAGTTTCATCTGACTCTAGTGGGGCTACATGGTTTCTTTCTGACTCTGCCCTTCTTTTTCCCAGCATTCAGTTTAGTTTTCTCTGCCTAGCTCTGTTCCCCATAGCTCTACTATTGGCCCAAGTATAGTATAATTTAGAGAACTCAATAGTTGTATATTTTCTGTTCCCATTAATATTGATCTATCTAAGCTGGGAATGTCAACTCATAACTCTATGTCCAGTACTTGGGAGGCTGAGGCAGGAATATTGCCAACTCTCTAATTGTGAGTAAGCTACATGGTGAATTTAATAGATATATCCCAGCACTGAAAAGAAAGTATTGGATCATTACCACAACTTCAAACTATAAAATGTAGAAGAAAACAAGGATGAAAATCTTGGAATTGTCAAAGATGTTTTAAAATGTCAAATTATAAAAAGACATGACTTTAGCAAAATTTAAAATTTTCTTGTTATTTTAAAAGTCAATCTAAGGCAACACATGCCTTTAGAACAGATTATCAGCCAAGAGCTTATATTCCTGTATATATTAAGAACACATAAAGGTCAATAATTAGCCAAAAATCCAATTAAAATAAATACAAATTATTTGAACAGACACCTCATTGTGCCTGTGTGCTATATAGAAATTGCAAATAAATGCCAATAGATAGGATCAATACCCTTAGCCAGCAGAAAAGCAAAATTTAAACCCAAATGTCATATTTCTACATATTAATTAGAATGACCATATTTATCAATATTGATCGTACAAGGGCTAGCTAGGAATAGAGCATGCGAAGTTCTGAGACATTGATAATGGGAATGTGAAATTGTACAATCACTCTCAAAATCTATTTAGAACTTTATTTTAAAATTAAATATTCATTCACTATCATAACAGGCCTCCATATTTGTAGATAAATGTCAAGAAAAATGAAATCACATGTCCATTCAAAGAGTTGTAAATGAGTGTTTACAGAATCTGCATTTTTAATATCTCTAACCTGGAAGGAACACAAACACTCATCAAATATTCAATATAGAAACAAACTCATCTACTTGTATTGTAAAATCCTACTCAGTTATAAAAATAGAATGGATGACTGATACATACAAGAAAGTGGATTCTGCTTAAAATAATTTTTGTGAATAAAAAAAGACATATGAAATAATATAGTTAGACTTCGATTCATTTTTGTTTAATTATTGAAAATGAACAATAATTTATTTTGCTAGAATGCAGACCAATTGCTGCCTGAGTAGAAAACCTGGGAGACACAAAGGGAAGGATTATAAAAAGGGTTCAATGAAACCTTGGAGGTGAAGAATGCGCTCATTATCGTGATTGCAGTGTGGGTTTCACAGAGGAAGACGTGTGTCAAAACTTCTCAATTGTACTCCTTAAATATATTCTGTTTGCTATTCTACTTATATGTTAATGAAGCTGCAAAAGAATCAGCCATTTCTAAAAATAGTGTATGAAGCAAAGTCTCCGTTTCGGTTAATTAACATTACACCAGGGACTCAATTGGATATCGAATATCTTTTCCTTTCAAGGGTTTCTCTGTGTCTTTCCTACTTGATAAAGTCTTAAATTTGACCACATATTGGAAAATTCAATGCCTTCCACATACTCTGTAGCTATTATTTAACACGAATTTGTTGAATGAATGGATATATGGGTGAATGAATAATTTTTAACTGAAAGGAAAATAGTATGCTTCCATGACATGTTTTCATTTCTAGTACACATATCAACTTTCACAGTATAGGGATTTTGAGATGTTACTATTTTCCTTCATCTGTCTCATTTTTGAGAAAAAAAATATTTTTGTATTAGTCAGGGTTCTGTAGAATAAAAGAATTTATAGAATAAATCTCTCTTTATATATAGAAAGGAGATTTATTAAGATGGATTACAGATTGTGGTTCAGCTAATCCAGCCATGGCTGCCTATAAATGGAAGATCTATGAGTTCAAGAGTTATTCAGTCCCCAAAGCTGGATGGCTCATCTGGTCTTCAGTATACATCAGAGTACTGAAAAAGTAGGTGCTAAAAGGAATGGTTATTGCTAGTGAGGGCAAGAGCAAGGAGGCAAAGAGAGAAAGGCTTTCTTTTTCTTTATATCTGCTTCCAGAAGAAGGTGTGGCCCAGTTTAGAGGATACCTCAAAGGATCTGGTATTAAACCCGGACAATGGTGGCACCTTGAACCCAAGCACTCAGAAGATAGAGGTAGGTGGATCTTGGTGAGTTCAAGGTCAGCCTGGTCTACAGAGTGAGTTCCAAGACAGCAAGAGCTACACAGAGAAACCCTATCTCAAACAAAACGAAACAAAGCAAAGCAAAACAAAACAAGACAAAAAGATCTTGGTTGAAAGTGTGTCTTCCCACCTCAAAAAATCCAGATTTCCCACATCAAATGACTTAAAGAAAAATCCTACCCCACTGTGCTCAACTATTATGGACTTTTAATTCCAGATGGAGTCAAATTGACAACCAATAATAGCAAGTACAACTTTCTTTTCCACCTTTAATATGCTCTCAATATAATTTTGGGTTTTTATTAAATACCATTTCCTCTGATGTGCCAGTTCTCGGGTAGATCCCAATAGATTGTTTTTATGTAGCAAGGGTTCAGTTCCATCAGTTTCAAGTTCCTGGGAAACCTTACATGCATGATAGAGCTTCGTGTCTCAGCTGCTAGAGGAAAGACACTATCTACTTGGGTCTCTAACGTGTAATACGGCTCTCATCATAAAATCCCTAGAGAGCCATTGGAATTTTAAAAATGAATGTCTTTCTTTTTCAACTTATTTCCTCTGTGGCTCTGGTTTAGAGAATGTGACTTTTGGAAGCTTCAGTCTTCCAGAAATGGTAGGAGTGGATCTTTGACAAAAATGCTGTGGTGGTTTGAAAGAAGACGGTCCCTGTGGTGGTAACATATATATCTTGTAACATTATAAGTTGGAAGTTTGTCATCTGCTCTTTGATTTTGATCTATACAGGGGATTGCAGTTAAGAGATTATTATGCATCTCAGAAGAGACTTGGACTTTGGACTTGGAAATAAGTTTGAGACTATTAGAGATTATGGGAAGTTTTGAAGATGGACCGGATGCATTTTTGTATTATGATATGGCTATAAGCCTTTGAGGACCAGGGAGAGAATGTGGCAGTTTGAAAGAAAATGACCCTCAAAGGATTAGCACTATTAGGACATGCAGCCTTGTTGAAGCAGGCATGGTTTTGTTGGAGGAAGCATGTCACAGTTGGGGGCAGGCTTTCAGGTCTCTTTCTCAAGCTTCCCTCAGTGTGGTAGTCAGTCGACTTCCTTTGCTTCTTAGTCAAGATGTAGCACTCTCAGCTACTCCAGCACCGCGTGTTCCTGCATGCCACTTTGCTTTCCACCATGGTGGTAATCAACTCAACCTCTGAAACTGTAAGCAAACCACCCCAATTAAATGTTTTCTTTATAAGAGTTTCCATGGTCGTGGTGTCTCTAAACAGCAATAGAAAACCCTAAGACAGCCCCCAAAGGCAGTGGCACTATTAGGAGGTGTGGCCTTGTTGGAGGAAGTGTGTCACTATGGGGGCAGGCTTTGAGGTATCTTTTGCCCAGGCTTCCCTCAGTGTGACTTTTAGTGGACTTCCTGTGGCTTCTGAGTTAAGATGCTTCCCTTTCAACCATGCCTGCCTGCACACTGCCATGCTCCCTGTCATGATGGTAATGGACTGAACTTCTGAAACTGTAAGTGAGCCCCCTTAATTAAATGTTTTCTTGATAAGACTTGGTGTGGTTATGGTGTCTCTTAACAGCAATAAAAACCAAACTAAGACAGAAGTTGGTACCAGGCGTGAAACGTTGTTGTGATAGGTCTGAACATGCTTTTGTTTAGAGTAATATTGACTTTGGTACTATGGGACAGGAAAGCAGGGGAATGCTTTAAGCACTGCTTAATGGGGCGTATTAGTAGGAGCATGTTCGACAATGATGCTGATAAGACTTGAAATGTTGGGAACTGGCTCAAGAGGTTTCAGAGGAAAATTTTAATATGTTGCCTAGAAATTATTCTGGTGATACTTTGGTGAAGAGAGTGTCTGTCTTTTGTTCTTGTCTGAAGAGTCTTCATGAGGCTAAAACAAAGAGTTTTAGAATAATTCTATTGGCAGAAGAAATCTCAAAAGAGCCTAGTAAAGACTCTGTCCTGTGGTTATTAGTGGTAACTCTAATGAAGATTTATAATGAAACGGAACAAGCTGAGCAATTGAAAATAGCTGAGGAAGAAAAAGATCACCAGGAAGCAGAATGGAGCTAGATTCTTTGTTCAAGGAGATAAACAGATTAATAAAGAAGGTGGTAACCTCAGGGCAAGAGTCCACTCAGCTAAATTTCTAACTTATGAAAAGGAACTGAAGAAAAGCTTAGAGCCCAATGTTGTGTTGTACACCCATAAACTCAGTACTGAGATGGCAGATGCTGGCCAGTCTTTGATACTGAGGCCAGCATGGGCTAAAGGACAAGTTCAGGACAGCCAAATTTAGGCAGTGAAGGACAATAAGCTTGTGAGGATATAACTGTACAAGGGGGTCGTGTTCCAGCTTTAGTAAGCAGCAAAACATGGCAGCTTCATTCATGTGGTTCTGGCTTTAGAGTTCAGGATGAAAGAAACAGGTTATGGAATTTATTGTCATGCCTAAAGAAAGCTGCTGAGGTGTCCCTGCATGGAGGTCTAGAGAGGCCATTGTGTGAAACTATGAAGATGAAGCCTAGATTGCCTTGGAGATTTCAAGATTTGAGAGATGCAAGAGTCATAGGATATCTGCCTAGGAGAGTTGCTAACAGGGAGTGAAACTATCCCAAGAGAAAGACATGCATAGCAGTCAATAAAGCCGAACAGAGTTGGAGATATGGAGAGCATTTAGACATCAGACACGGAGATGCAGAGTTTGGAGTTTGCCCAGCTTTTTGGTGTTGCTTTAGTCCATTGCTTCCTCACTATACTTCCTCTGCTCCATTTTGGAATGGTAATGTTTATGCTGTGTCATTGTATGTTGGAAGGATGTGATCCAGTTTTTGATTTTGATTTTATAGGAGATAAAATTTGAGAGATTGTATGAATATCAGGAGAGAGTTTGAACTTTGGATTTTTAAACATAGTCTATCTGTGACAGACTATGGGTACTTTAGAAATTCAACAAAATAAATTTTGCATTATGATAAGGCTATAAGCTTTTTAGGGACAAGAGAATGAAGTGTAGTAGTTTGAAAGAAAATAGCCCCCAAAAGAAAGGAACTATTAGGAGGTGTGGCCTTGTTGGAGGAAGTGTGCCACTGAGGAGGCAGGCCTTGAAGTCTCTTTTGCCCAAGGTCCCCTCAGAATGACTTGTAGTGGATTTCTTGTTCTTCTGAGTTAAGATGCAGCACTCTTAGCTCCAGTGCCATGCATGTCTGCCTGCACACACTGCCATGCTCCCTGTCATGATGATAATGGACTGAACCCCTGAAACTGGAACTAAGCCCTCTCAATGAAATGTTTTCTTGATAAGAGTTATTGTAGTCATAGTGCCTCTTTGCAGCAATAGAAACCAAATTAAGACAAATGGGAAATATATAGGGCAACAAGGCATTGATGGAGTTTCTGTCTTAGGGGAAATTCTTCACTCAACAAGAAGGCTAGAGTGGGCATTTCAAGACAACAAACATATATTCTGCAACTGTATATGCAGAACACTTGCATGTGCTGCCTCTGGAAAGACAAGGTACATGAAGATGCTTTCACTGGGCGTGCTGAGTGAATGGCATGCAAGGCCATACCATGATGCATGTTGTAGAGTGAGAAACTGTGGGGCCAAGGCCCAACTCCAGGACACATAAGCATGTTCTTGTTTAGGGCAGGTATGTATTTCGGGGCAAGAGATATCCCGATCATCTCCTGAGGATATCACTGTGACAAAGCTCCCAATTGTCCTGTCTAAGGAGAAAATAGAGGACGAGGTAAGAGCTCAGGATGCTGAAATGGTGGAATGACATGGAGCTGAAATAAAACTAACAACAGAAGCTCTTTGAGGATTTATAATGTACACACTTCTGCTAATTTTGTTATGCCAACACTTGAAGCCACCTGGCGGTTTCATGCTTGTGGATGGAGCCTGTTGTTTAATGGAGAGATGTGGGATGAGAAAAGCAGAAGAGACAGGATACACATGGCTATTATATCTTACTTATGGAAATGAGAGAAATAAATCACACTGTTAAAACTGAATTATTAACTTGGAATTCATTTTAAACTGAAATATCTTCACTCCACAAACACTGAAATTTCAACATATAAACTGGAAACTATGCCTGGCTTTTGTCTTCTTTCTCACAAGGATGGACATCCACAAATGGAACAGATATTTAACACATACATGCTTCTGTGTTTGTCTCCCTGAGGAAATGGGAAGCTCATTGAGCTCAATAAATGTTTTGTGTTGATATATGGAAGAGGAAGAACTGACACAGGGGCTGGGTCATAGTGCGAACGGTTAACTGCTTGAGCAAATATGGTCACTTGAGTTCAACCCCCAGAACTCATTTAAAATTAAATCAGGCCAAGAATGGCATTTTATAATCCCAGAACTGGAGTTGGAAAACAGGTAGAAGCCTCTTCTTCATCCTCATGTTCCCCTGCATGAATGCACATTCACATGTGAACAGAGAGAAGATATGAGGTAATGTATTGTGACATAGTACTATGCTAAAATTATAAACTGCTAGACTAGGGACATGGGACATAGGAGAGAACTTATTTGAAACAGACCAAAGCTTGAGCTCAACTCTTAGATTCATTTATTGCCCTAAATAAATGACACCAACATTATTAAAGGTGTTAGGAATAAGGAATTAAATATTTTATAAATTAGAAATGAGATAGTTTGAGTGTTTTTTTAAATATAGAAAGAATTTTGATGGTCATAAAGTGTTTGGCAGAAAGACAAATTCCAATCATGTAAACCAAATGATAGCAATGGGAGGAGATAAGAATTTTTTCATTAAAAGTAAGAGAAACAATGCCACTGTTGATTTATTCCCAGAACTGTCAAATTGCAAACCTGGCCTTTAGTCCTTAATGTCTGAAACTTGTATTGAAGCCTGGAAGGAAGCGTCATTTACCACCAGGTTAGAATCTTTTTTTTTTCAGAGCAAGTGGTCTACATTGTCAAAATGTGAAATTAAGGGTTGGAGAGGTGACTCAGTGTTTACATGTTTGTTATACAAGCAAGAAGCCCTGACGGAGTTTGGCTCCCCAAAACCCACATGAATGCTGGATGACCACGGTGGTTAACTTGTAATTTCAGATTCAGGAAGTTGAGACAGGGGAATGATGTGATGAAACAAACAAGCCTCGTTACATCTGTGAACTTTGGATTTGATAGAGACTCTGAGTATGGGAGCCACCTAGGAAGATTTCAGGCAACAAGCCCAGGCTTCCCCATGTAACTACAAACATGTGCATGTGTGTTTACACACATACACTGAATACTGCACATGTATGAACACTACCACACATTAAAAGATGAGAAAGTTAAAAGTTAAGAAGGCATATTGCCAACCACATCTTTCTGCCTTTCACTTCACAGCTCTAGTCCCCGAAAGTGACTGCTGAAATTTTTTTAACTGATTTCTTCTTTGACTCATATTCATCTTCGTAAGTTTTCTATGGCAAGCTCCTATCATTTTCAGGAACTATGAATTTGATACCATGCTGGAATTACACTGCGGCTGCTGGAAGGCAGATACTTAGCTCCTATAATCATCCTCACTCTAAAATTTCTTTTGCTATTTTTTCTGATGTGTTTATGTCATTTAGAACTGGTTATAATTTGTTGGTTAGTTTGTTTTTTTTTCTTTTTTGGGGGTGTGTATGTGTGCATCTAACTCAGTAGCTATATTACTTTCAGTCCCTTCTGCTAATGGAAAAATATGCTATGATGAAATTTCTGTCTTAGATAAAATTTGTTGTGTCATCGTCTTTGCCTTCATGCTGTTTTTCGAGGTCATTGGCTGTTATTATTATTATTTTTTGTCTATGACTCTAATACTTTGCCCATTATCTGTACCATCCTCTCCTTTCACTCATTCCTTAATAGTTTATCTGGAAGGATCTTTTTCCTCAGTGACCACCTGATGAAAGCCGGTCTTCTCTAGGGTTGTTTCTATAAATTCCCTTCCTTATCCTCCTGTTGTGGAGCACTATTATCTAAAAAATTAGATCTTTTTAGATTTAAGCAACACTACTTGATATCTTCATAAAAGTATGAGAAACAACAGAGTTAAAAACCCATCAATCTTCTCTAACGTTTCATTTTACTGGTGAGAAACTTAGGAGTCTCATGATGACAAAATGGCTCTCCCACAGTCTCTCAGTTGGGTGTGGCAGAGCAGTCATTGGAATGTATCTTGTCTGTGTTGAAAAAGCTTTTCAACACTTTCTGAACACTGGGGATAGAAACATTTCCCTATCTAGTTCCTACTTCTGAACACGTTGATTTCTTTTTTCTATAGATCTTATTATTTTTCTCCTGTATCACCAGTAGCTGTTATTTCTGAAGGGGATGGATACCCTCATAGACACCATTTTAAAAGCTACCCAGTTCTTTCCCTTATACATCCCTAATGTGGGAAGTCCTTCTGTCTATGTGCTGCTTTTTTTTTTTTGGTAAGTGAATAAAAAAACTGCCTTGGCCTGTTAATAGCGCAGAACTTAGGTAGGTGGGGAAGATGGAACCAAATTATGGGAGCAAGAAAGCAGAGTCAGAGAGACGCCATGGATCGGCTGCCAGAGATAGACATGCTGGAACTTTGCTGGTAGGCCATGACTTTGTGGTGATACACAGATTAATAGAAATGGGATAAATTAAGATGTAAGAGTTAGCCAATAAGATGTTAGAGCTAATGGACTAAGCAGTGATTTAACTAATATGGTTTCTGTGTGGTTATTTTGGTTCTGGGTGGCCAGGACGAACAAGTGGCTCCCTTTAATATATCCCTGCTGAGCAGGTTTCTTAAAATACTGCCATTGACTCTCCTTTGTAGTAGGTTGATTATACTTGTCAGGTAACAACCTGTCAATGTTTCTGAAGTCAAACATGCCCAGACTGATGAATGGGGTCATTTTAGCTACTTTGTACCTTCCTTACGCTTTTGATTTGTGTATGACACTAAGCCAGGAAATGAACTGTGTGACTTCCTGAATCAATAATCACCGATCCTCATGTATTGGCCTTTCTGAAGATACTTTGCAATAAGCATCATTGCAGCCGTGATTAACATAGGTAGAACTGTTCCAAACAGCTGTGCAACTATTACAAACACCAATTAAAGTGCAGCTCCAGATGTTCAACACTCAGAACTACAACACTACAAGGTGGCTGCTGCATGGAATTGGGAACATAAAAGCTGTCAGGTTTAGCATATCTTATGAGTGTCAAGACAAGGCCACTAATCTTACCCTCACACTTGTGTTGTTGATACCCAGGCTATCTGAAAGCCTTGCTCACATATTTCTTTCATTGGGGCTGTGATGTCTAAGACGGATAGTGATGCAGCTTTCCTGCATCTCTTACGTATTTTCTTCCTACTGGAGCCTGCTTCCTGCCAATGTGACGCCAGAATTTCAGACATAGGGAAATGCTTTACTGAACACTCATAGTTAAGTTGATGCTGTAGAACTAATTCACTCAAAGTTGGGTTGTTAGCTAGGGCCATGCATTGTCTATGAAGACAAGAACACTAATCTTTTCTTGATTGTTATGCACCATGTGATATATTTTTTAATGTTTTCTCAGGTGGAGTGTCAGGTTTCTGTTACCGGCCTCTGTCAGGATGTGTATCAACTCCAAAGGAAGAGTCCTGATTCATCATGCATTGGTTCTTCTGTTTGTATGACGAATTGCCCTAGGTTTGGGTCAAATAACATACATTTTAAGTCTTTCAGTAAACAACTGAGAAGTCTCACACAGGTCAAAGCTGGATAAAGACCGGCTGTGTGTTTCTATGGACGCTCTCACTGTGGTCTCTTTCTTCACTGGTTTCAACTTCTAAACATAAAGTTTGTTTGCTTTTTTTATCTTCTTACTTGTTCATGTGTGTGTACATATGTGTCAATGTTTCATATCTTCCCCATTTTCTCTGCACTGTTATTTACAAGACAAAAATCTCATTATTTGGCTTCAGGTTGAATGGGACTTACAGTGTAGTTCTCACTGGTCTCGAACCCAGTTTCCTACATTCCAAGTCTGCAGGTGAGAACCATTGTACTTGGCTTCCTCCCTACAATTGAACCAGGTTTAAATAATTTTGAGCTTATTTTTAAAATTCGTTCTCAAAGTAATCTATCCCATATCTCCTTCTGTAATGAGCTTTAGCAAGAACTTTGATCACTCCAAACAAGAGGTCTCCACCGATGAAACTTCTGCCTCAATTTGTATTTCTTTATAACACAGTCATGACCTACTTTTTTCTCAGACCCAGCTTTAGCTAATATTAATTTGAACAATTGTATGTTAATATCATCTTGCAGACAACGCTACTACAGGACTTGTGGTCTTTGCATGAGGCTCAGAGAGATTAAATGAGATTAAAGACAGTATCCAAGTTGTATTAAGCAGAACCAAATAGCATTGTTGATTCCAAGGTCAGTGGGCCTGTATGACTAGCTTAGAGACTATCATCTACTGTTCTACTATTGGAGAATGAACTGGATTTCACTTCTATCTGACCTACCACAAGTTTGCAGTTTTATCTTATTGCTCATGATATTTATTTATTGTAGCCGTTTTTGTCCTCAAACCGTCCCTGCCAACAAACACGAAACCCAACTTTAAAGCCCAGTACATAAATAGCAATCTCTGTAAAGTCATTTACCTTTTCTTCCTCTTTATTTCTTCTTGTCTTAACTTTCTTTAAAAGCTTATTAAGAGTCTAATTAAAATAATTTGGATTATTGACTCAAACTACTGGGTTTTTATTTTTTGGCACTGACAGTTGTGCTAATTTTCAGCAAATGAATCTAGACTTCCTCATCTGTAAAATGGAATTGGGGCAGTACCTATTTTTCAGACTATTGTGAAGATCTGATTGGTTAACATTAATCAGGAACTTAAAATTATGCATCTTCCTCAAAATAACCATACATTTTAGCTTAGCATTCTAATCTCAACTTTGCAACTTTTACATTTTTGTTAGAAATGTTTCTGAATATATAGGCAAGTGTCATCCGCAGCGCACCCCCAAATCACAGATATGTATTTTCATTTCACATATGATTTGAGGGGTGCCTTTCTATCTAGTTTGACGCTAGAAGATAATTATGTGCACGCTTAAAGTACATTACACAACCGGATCCTATTCTGCTCCTGGATTTCACCTCAGCAACCCTTCTTTCGTATTCCAAAGTGCTCCTCAGTCTTTTATGGCTTTTCCAGCTGATTCCTTGCTTGTCACATAAACATCATCCTGTTGAGTCTTATGATATAGATGGGAACACAAAACACTTTGCACTTTTTCCTCTGGCGGGATGGTAGGAAGCCTTTACCACTATGAAATAAAAGTCAATGGAATTTCAAATTTATCATTCAATAAGAACAATAACCAGAATAGAGCATGATAATTTTTGTGAAGGAACTTGAAGACTTCAAATATTTGTTTTATTACCACAGAAGTTCTATTATCAGTAGAAGTTCCTGTAAAAATCATATATTTGGAATATCAAAATAGTTATTGGTGCAGGTTTTCTTGGTTGACAATCTCAATACTCATTTCCACTTTCTTTTCCCTTGCCATCTTTTCTCAGCTGCCTTCCCTGCTTCAGGCAGTCAGTCCCAGGTCACATTTCTGTGTCATGAACTGTAAATAGATATGATTAGAGTACGGACTCCCTGGAAATGTTTTTTTTCTTTTATTAATAAAACAGTTAAGTCGGCATTCATTATATTTTTTTTTCTTTGCATGCCTCAAAAATAATGATTCTGGATTTGCAGCAATAGTCTAGTGAGCATGAGAGAATAAAACTCAAAAGAATTAGAGACTTGGAACCAGTATTTGGAGACACTGAACCAGCGATATGAGCTGTTTATCTCTGGACTTCTTATAATTTAGAAAAAAAATCTTCTTAATAATATGTGTATTTAAATTCTTTTATTTAGAATAACTAAGAATATCTATAAAAAGGGAAGATTTAAACTCAAGGTAAGCTTACAGCCATCAGTTGCTAAATATCAAATACAACCTTATGTGACCTTAGAGGAGAAGCTATTATTGCCACATTCCTAAACAAGTAAAATCTATAATCATATCCTAATACTTATTCTTATTGCCCCCAAACTTCAGCTTTCTTGACTCAAAATTAGCTTCAAGACATTGCATTGTCAAAGATTGTATCTATTTGAAGTAAAAGAATTTGTGAATATACTATTTCCTTTAAACTATAAAGTAAATTAAAGTTACAAGAATAACTTTTCTAGAAACATCTGTGTGTGTGTCTGTCTGTCTATCTTTCTATCATTCTATCATCTATCAATCCATCCATCCATCTATCCATTTAGCTACCTATCTAATCTATATTTCATCTCTTTCTATACACACACACACACACACACACACACACACACACACACACACACTGAATCAGAAGTCAGAGACTTTTGATGCTGGGACAAGCTAATGGAAAAGTACTAGAGGATACTGGAATGAGAAATCATTACTGTATAAACTGGTCTCTATTCTTACTCGGAGACTGGGGGAATAAAGCACTAGTCAGTTATGACATTTGACATTCTAAATTTGTGAAGGTTTTTATGCTGAAGGAGCAGAAAGGAATAATAAGTATACATTTTGTCAACTCCTTAAGTAAAGAGAGGTCAGAAGCTGATTGTTGTCTCCTTCGAGCAGAGGAGAATTCTAACAGTGCATCACTCAAGAGTTCTAAAAGAATAAAACTAGAAAGGCTTTGCATTTTTATGAACTTTTCTGTTTTTCAGTTTCTATATCACATACATAAGGTCTCTGTATGTTTAATTATATTCATTTTTACTGATGAAGACCAAACCATCTATAATACATTTGCATGTGATTTTATTAAAGAATGTTTTGCATTTGATCTTTTCTTAAAAACAAAAGCATGGACTTCACTTAATAATCTTGTGATCAACAGAGTAAATACAAACACTCCTATGATGAAGAATTTAATTGGCCAGGACGTTTTATTTGGAAAATTACTTGAAATGAAGCTATAACGGCAAGAGATAATCACAAACGTGGGGCTTGGTGATGTCCCATGGCTGCCTCTCAGTGCAGCGTGGCATGCATTTTAATAAGAATCACATAGACTTGTTGGAATTACTGTGATGTCAATAATCATTCCAGTCATCTCTCTGTCTTATTTGAACCCATTGTCCCTGTGGGTCTAAAGCACTCATATTAAATTGGGCTTTGTGGTATACCCTGTGAAATTTGTATCCGTGCTACAATAACTAAATCCTAAAATGGGGGAAATAGCTGCCCATTTAGTGATTTGATTGCTCTTTCTAGAACACATGGAAACTACTTTTAAGATTATTGCACCACTTTTGACTTCCTTTTCCCTGTACAATACAATTCTTCCTCTTTAGCACAGAGTCATAATGACCTCAACTTTCTCCCTAACCTCTATTCCCCATCATTTCTCTCAAAGCTTTTGGCATTTCATTCCACACACAAGTTACCTCCATTTTACCTCTCACCTCCGCTTGGATGTCTCGGCACCTCATAGATGGCTCCTTTTACACAAGAATTCACCCTCGCCGCTTCTCTGCCTTGAGCACATTTCCCATTCCTTGCACATGATACAGTCAGAAAAGCCTTTCAGAATCCCAGGAAGATGTGATGGCTCTCTCTTTTGTGCTCCCCAACAGCTTGCTTTTAATTGGTACACTATTATATCATGGCAGACTCTTGTGCTAACCTGTCTTTGTTTGGCACCAGGCTAGGAAATCCTTGAAAATGAGGTTCATACTTACTAGTAAATACCATATTGCTTTGGTAGGAGTATCCAGGAGCTGGGGAGAGAATAAATAAACAACAATCTGGTCTAGCCAGTGTCTCTGTGCATATTTAAAATCTTTCCAAGTCCCCTCAATTCTAGCCATTTTAATATCATTACCCTACAGTTTTTAGATACCCAATCAAATTATGTTGCCAAATAGTGAAGGTAAAAAAGATAAATGATACAAAAGACAGAACTCCAGTATACTTGTGGCTCCAGACTTTAGATATTAATCTCTCAGCACCTCTATTTTGGCACAAAAAAACCCCCTGATTCCTGGGGGAAGAAAGTGTCATATTTTTCTGTCATAATACTGCCACAGACACTTACTCAATTTTTGTTTATTCTTTATGTTATTCAAGTACTTGGTATTCAGTCAGTGCAACATTAGGAATATATAGGTCACTATATACTAACTTCATGGGTTGTTGGCAAAAGTCCCCACCTCCAAAAGTGCATGATTCTGTGTGCATGTATACAATCTGTAACAGGAAAAAAATCTTTCCACAGGATAATGACTTCAAATCATCAGAAGAATGAATTGCTACACAGCCAAAGCAAGACTTCATAACAGGGTAGTAGGGGGAGGGGGAGGGTGGACAGGAATGTGTGGCAATAGGAAACTCGGCACATGTTGCCCTTGCTGCATAAACTTATATGGATCATTGAATTTTTGTGCTTAGTTGCCTCCTCTGTAAACTGTGATAGTACTCATCTAAAAGGCTGTTAATTAAAAGAGATATTTGTGAAGTTGGGGAGATGACATTCACCAACATAAACACACACACACACACGCAGGGTGAATAGAGAGAGACAGAAAGAAACACAAAGAGAGGCTCTGTGAGAGACACAGAGAGAGGAGATTTGTAAGGCACCGTGTATGCTGTCGCTCCCATAGAGAACTCTATTGTGTGCGTGCTGTGAGAGGCCAAGAATGGCTACCCCTGAATATACTGTCTTCATCTGCTGATTTCTTCATAGTAAAAGCATTTGTGGGATAGGAAATTAGGGGTGATTTTTTCGAGATATTCCTTAGCTATCTGGAGAGTAATTTTTTCAAAAGGACCCCAAAGACTCTTCCTAGCTAGGGAATATTTTTCTTACCACAGAAACAGAGAATAGCAAGCACTTGACTAGCTGAAAGAATAAATAACAATTGGGTGAGTATCACACAGTGCCACACACCCAGGCTGGGCTTTTCCAATCATCTCTCTCAGGGTGCATTCATTTTTCTATAATTATATACTTGCATCTGAGTGCCAGGATGGTCTCTCTCTTCTCTCCTTTCTATATAGCCGTGACAGCTCACTGAGATTTTGAACATTTACTTTATTTTCACTGTGATACCCCATACACACATGGTAAGTTTGTATACCTCCTTCTTTGCTCTGATATCAATTGTCTGATATCAATTTATTGAATAGGCTCAATGATCACATCTTGACTGCACATGAGGAAATCTTTCCTAATATCATATGATATTTCCTAATATCATAAATTATTGTGAATTATTATTAGAATTATTAAATTCTAGGACTGTAAAGCAGGTCATCTGGGAAGGGGTGTTTGTGGTGGTTTCACACATGGTGTAGGGTTTGATTAGAGAGTAAAAAGGAATTGCACCATTTTAGAACCTGAATCTTAAGCATGAAAAAATTAGCAATGCATTAAAAAGTCTAAAGTAGGTAAAATATCATCTTGAGTGTATGGTAGGTGCTTCATGAATTTCTTATTGAAGAAATCAGCAAAAGTATAGAAAAGAGAACCTGAGGTTTGAAGCAAATGAAACACCTCCAAGAGCTGTGTACTAGATTCAACACTAAAATTGATGTTAAAGTATTATGTGTAAAAATTTCCACTGGGGAATTTCAAGTAGAGCTTAGAATTTTGCATCCTAATTCCATCTACTTTGTCAATGCATTTTTTTTGTGTATGCACGTGTGTTCTTACATTTAAATCAAAGCTTACAGTGTAACAGATGAGTAACTTTTGAGAAAACCTCTTTAATTTGTATTGCAAAATTGGGATAACGCAGTCGGATTTCAGGGTCATATAACATACCGTATGCGTGCCTATTCTGCATTCTTATTTCTGCTACTTAATTTTGACAGCACAGGACAACATTAGTGAGCCATAACTTTTTAACTATTCTTTTGCAAATCAGAGCAAAGATAGCAGGGAAATATTTGAGCTGAGACTGGGAACAATTGTTTTCTCAGAATAGAGATTCTCTGGTAGGATGGAAAGGGCTGGATTGGGGATTCAGATATACATTGGTGAATCCAGGCTTCATCCCTTAGTGCCAAAGAGACAATGCAAAGTTCTTGATCTTGGCTTGCTCCATATCCATTATTTTTCTTCTCGGAAAACCACTATATTAGGGACTTTCCAGTATTATAATGAGAAACTCTATGCTAATGTCTGAAATAGAACTGGCCCTCAAAGGAATCTTGTAGGAGCCGGCTAAGATCAAGGATAAGCAAGCAGGCTTTGAGTTACAAATGAAACCACAGCCTAGTTTTTTTTTATTTTATCAGTTTCTCATATACTATTTAGTTGAAGTCTTTTCCATATATATGGTTATCTCATTTTTTCCTAACTATGGTATTTTGTATGACATGCCAAGTTCAGTAATAGGCACTAAAAATAATTGTACCCTCAAAAATAATGGTTTTATATTATCTATAAAATACAAGAAACTAAAAAAATATAATATTTACTAATGTTCTCTTCATTCAGTAATGGGGAATAGTGATGTCCTGAAGCAGTGTCTCCCAAATTGACACATTTCCTCCAGGAGGGAGATGGAGGCTCATGAGCAACAGGAGGTAAACAAAAGGTCACATGACTAGGAGATCATAGCCTTAAAAACTTCTGAGGGTTCCGCGCCAGTCATATGAAATAGAGTAAAAATCTGCTGGGGAAGAAAGCTTGGCCAGCAAAGCCACAGGGATGAGAGATATCTAGAATGCAGAACTGTCTGCAAGCTGGGTAGAGACGGAAGGAACATTGGGGCTTCTGTGAGTCTTCACCAGGTTTGGGGTGCTGGAGTTGGGGTGTTGGGATGGGTTTTTCACCAATGCACCTGCTTTTGCATCATCCCTGTCCCTGTAAGTCTCTGTAAGTCTCTCACCCATACTCTGATTACAGTCCCAACCAAAAACCAAGTGGCCCACTAAATTTGATATCAATGCATGCATTGTTTTTTTTTCAGTTGTAGGTTCTCTTTGTGGGGTCACTAGATGTATATTTTGTGTCTCCCCAGAAAAGTTTGTCCCACAGCAAATGGAAGATCAAAAACTAAAGGTTTTTTTTTCAAAGAAGAAGAAAATGATGCTGCTTTCTACCCTAAACCAGACTCAGTGAAAAAAAATCAAAAAAGCAAGAGAGAGAGAGAGAGAGAGAGAGAGAGAGAGAGAGAGAGAGAGAGAGAGAGAGAGAGAGAGAGAAAGCAGGGGAAAAAAGAAACAAGAGAAACCATCAACAAAACTTGTACTCCATTTTGGGTACACATACATACAAAACAATACCTAGTGGTTTGACTCTGTAACATCTGAGAAAAAAGAAGCCATTCATTCAAATTGGAAATATTTCATCATCTCACCAGAAGCTTACCGCTATGTTATATCATTCCAATTACCTATCTCTGGATAGGAAATTTAACTAGCCAATATGATCAGACTCAATCAGTATAAATGCCAAGCACTTAGACAAGACATTAA
The DNA here is from genome assembly GCF_037038515.1 of Microtus pennsylvanicus. Classification (NCBI taxonomy): domain Eukaryota; kingdom Metazoa; phylum Chordata; class Mammalia; order Rodentia; family Cricetidae; genus Microtus; species Microtus pennsylvanicus. The sequence goes on along the minus strand of NC_134589.1, from coordinate 30,486,248 downwards.
ACACGACAGCTTTACTTATCTGAAGGCTTAAATTGTCTTTGGTCATTTCCTACATGCAAGCACCCAAAGGAAATCTTTCAAACTGCATTTCAGCATTGAAGGTTTATGGTTAAGAGTTAACTAGGTGGGTTGCTTCGTAAGAGAAAACCATCTTCATTGACAAGCCCCATACTGCAAAGGCTCCTCTAAAGACTCTATTTTCTACTTGGGCGAAGCAGAAAGCACTGAAGAAAGAGGCCATTACACATGGGACAGTCTTGAGTGGGCGTAGTGACTGCTATCAAATGTAATACACTCTGCTGAACAGGAAAAGGGAGAGTCCTGTGAATATGATAGAGATTTTGTATTCTAGTGTAGGTTTGAAGGCTATCTTGTTAAGGTGGACATTGCTGTAAATTAATGTTTAATTGTAATTTCTCCCACTAAAGTGTGATAAATGATAGCATAGGAGAAGTAGAAGGTTCAACATAGATACAAGAGAGGGTTATTAATGGTGTACCCTTGGTCAGATTTTATTTTCTTAGGGGAAAACTCCTACATTAACAAATAATTGGTTATAACCTGCAGCACTATCAATTAGTTGATATTCTTGGCACGTACAAATATTTTATATGGGTTATTATTGGGTTTATGCTAAAAAGAAACTGTTGAAGAGAAGGAAACCATAGTTTGTGTCCTAACTGCTTATAGTAATTATGCTAATTACAGGTTACCATATAATAGTAAGTTTAAAGGATGTAAGTGTTATCACAGGCAGTCTGGCTCCAGAAAGAAAGTTGGAAGGAAATATAGGGTCAAATGAGATTTACACAAAGAGAAACTTAAGTATATTTATCTCCTAAAAAAAGAAACCAATAGAAGGGTCTTTGTATAGAGAATTTGCCCCCAGACTGTAGCTCAGCAGAGGATACTCAGGCCTAAGGAACCCATTGCATTGCACAGCTCGCGTTCTATCATATCAGGAGGGCAGGATCTCTGCTGATGGCAGTCAGTTTCACGGAAGGAAACAGTTTTCAGCGGATGACTTTTATTCAAAGAAAAGAGACTGGCAAGTGTGAGATATGAGTGAGAATGTTGAGGCCTGGAGATCTATAGACCTGTTTGGGTCAGTTCTGTGAGGTAAGGAAGAAAATGAAATGACTAAGGAAATGGGAGTGCTGTAGTTAAGTGTAGCCTCACAGGAAGCAGAGAGTCAAAATTTCAATGGCACTACTGAAACCGGATGCTGTTTTGTCCAGTGCATAGGAGCATAGCAGCAGTAGTGGTAGGCAGATGGCAACCTAGTATCATGTCCTCAGTTAACGGAGTAGGGCACAATACATCTAACAAGTAGTATTGCTGAGGCATTGGACTTTTTAAATCTTTTAGTTTAAAAAAGTTTAGATTTTTTTAAAAAAATTTATCTGCTTCAGTCAGTTTCTGGATGAAGGCTCTATGATGAGTGAAAGGAAGGAGAGGGAACTGGCATTTATATATAAAATAAAAAAGAAAAAAGATTGTTTTTTTAAAAAATAAAATAATAAAAACGCACACACAAAGTTTTTTTCATTATTTTATCTGCATGAGTGTTTTGCTTGTCTGTATGTGTGTACTGCATGTGTGTGTACAGTGTGTATAGAGGCAAAAATAAGGCATGGAATCTCCTGGAACTAGAGTTAGAGATGGTTGTAAGCTACCATGTGGGTGCTGGGAATCAAACCTGTGTTCTCTAGGAAGAGAAGCCAGTGTTTCTAACTGGGCAATCTCTCCAAGCCCTAAAATGGGTGTTTTCATGCACAACAAAGGACATATGATAAGAAGGAAAAGGTAGAGAATGTGTACCTAGGCATCTCATAGGTGTTAGGGTTTAGCTCTATAAAGCACCCCGATACACTTTGAAAGACATTCTTGGGCTGCATCTCCTTGTACCATTTGGGAAGATTATGTATCTCTTACAAGATGGTTTCACTTCCGGAACAGAGTCCCTAGAGGTGGCTCTTAAAGTTTTGTAGGTGGCCCCCTTTTCTATTCAATCTCGGCTTTCTGAATCCTCTTGTACCAGAGCCACAGTAATTGAGCTCTGTGTAATAGGAAATACCTTTCAGAAAAGTGGCTTAGTTCGTCCACGGCTTTTCATTGTATACTGAGCATCAGGGATTCGAATCTAGCTATGTAGAGGCCAAATACAGTCTGCTTTCGTTATCGTCTTCCTATGCTAAATCCATTCACACAGGCTTGGAATTTGGAAACAAATTATGAATTTGAAATACAAATAAATGTGTTTTTAAAGTGAATTTCGGTGCCATTACACAAAATGTCTTAACACAGCTTTTTGATGCTTTAAGTTGGAATGTATGAGTTGAACATAAGTGTCCTCCCTTAGGCCAATGAGATGGCTCAGTAGTAGAAGAGCATGCTGATAAGTTCGATGGACTGAACCTGTTCTTCAGGACCCACACTGTGGGAGAAGAACTCCAACTTCGGCAAGCTGTCCTCTGATACCGCCACACAACCTGTAAAATTTAAATAATAACAAAGCTGCTCTTACACGTTATAATATAACTGTATGCTAAGCAATCACTCCATACTGATCTCCAGGATTTGAAACACTTCCATGTATGCTATGCAGTTCAGTGTTTGTAACTAGGTAGCAGCAAAGATATGCTGTTAATGTTCCTGTGTTAAATAAGGGGCAATGAAAGATTTCTAGAATCTGGATTAAAAATCTGAATGAGCTGTTTTATAGTTTAAGATTCTATCCACCGAAGGACAGGAAGAACTTAACTTTACCAAAATTCAGGAAAGCTATATAAAGGCTATATTTACTTGACACCAAACATGGTCATGTGTAGCAATGCATTTTCAAGGACTCAAGTGTTTCTACACATTTGTATAATTCCATCTAACATACAGAGGAAATGAAAATATGCTGTTCCTTTTCAACAGATTTTCTGAAATATTTTCATATCTTTATTTAAGTATACAGCCTGAGTTAGGAACAAATGACAATTTACAGGGGAATGTTCAAAATTCTGTGCAGCGGTCTTGGCCTTTTGTTCTGCTCTGGACTCTCTTCATCTGTCCCATAGAAAATGAACCCGATCTGTCCTGGATTCTCAGCAGGGGTCAGTTAAGCAAACTTTAAAAGAAAATAAAAAGACATATGTATTATATATGTACATATTGAGAGTATGATATGGCTGCTGATTCCTTACTCTCTTACCAATTTCTATGTCTTGAAATGATTCATGTTTTATTCTTTATAATGTATAAGGCATATATGTATTATGCACCTGTATGTGTATATCTCTGATAGTATATACATGTGCGTGTGATTACAGAGGCCACAGGCTGACACTTGATGTTTTCATTAGTTGCTCTCTACTTTACTTTTTGAGGTAGAATCTTTCACTAGAACTCACTAACTCAGCTACATTGACTGACCAGAACGTTCCAGTGATCTTCCTGTCTCTGTCCATTGGAAGCACTAGCGTTTCATATGTGTCCCACTTTCCTGGCTTTTACACGATCATCAGAAATTTGAACTCAGGTCATAATGATTGCACAGCTAAAGTTTTACTAACTGACTGACTTCTCAGCTCCATTCGTTGTCCTTTAATTTTTATTTTATTTTCATTATTGCAATTTGTATAGGTGTGTTTGTGTATGTGCACATACGAGCCATGACATCTAGATGGAGGTTAGAGAGTAGGCAGTAAGAGTTGATTCTATTCTCTCTTTCCATCACGTGGATCCCAGAGATCACCCCCAGACTAGGGTTATCAGGTTGGCAGCAAGTGCCTTTGCCTACGGAGTCAATCCCATCAGTCTTCGTTACCTTGATTACTTTGTTCCTTAGCTGAAAATCAAAATAACCGAGTGGACAAATATTTTGCATACTAAAAAGCCGATGGATACCCAATTTTGTTTTATTATCATAAATAAAATTGTAAAAGGCAATGTAATTGTTTTCATGTAGAATCCTTAATTTGGTATGTACATAAGTGAATAAGGGACATCTAATGAAGGATCAAACGTAAGAGAAATAGCTGGGGTCCTTAAGGGGCTTGATTTCTTGTTAGAGAGACAAGACAATCATGTAAGAAGTGCTTAACAAAATCCTAGTGGTTTTAAGATTAAGAACAAAAACATGTGCCTCCGGGAATAGGTACAGTTCTGAGTTTAAGAAAATCGATAGCAGACAACACTTTTGGAAGCAATTTAGATATAATGAATTTAGAATTAGCCATAACACTATTCTCATCCTGTGCAATAAAAAAAATTAATCTGAGCAAAATTAAAACTTGTGGTAAACCTTAAAGGACAAGCAAATGTTATCAGCAGAAAACATTTAAAAGGTAACTAATATAACTCTCTGGCTGTAGTGCCAGGCACTGTTGGGGGCCAATGTCATTCAGGAAAAGAACTGGGTAAGAACTGTTAAGTCACTATAAATGGTTTAAAACTCAGGGTTAAAGAGATAGATCTGATAGTAAAATGCTTACTAGGCAAGGAGGAGAGCATGAAGCGAGCGAGATCTTCAGCAGGCACTGTGGTAGAAGAGGTACAGCAGTAAGTGCCTTTAATCCTTGTAATGGGGGAGCACCAAGACATGAGGCAGAAAGGTCTCTGGAGTTAGTGGCCAACTTGACTTGTCAAATGGGTGAGCTCTTGGTTTAGTGAGAGGACGTGTATCAAAAACAATGAGATGGAAAGTGGTTGAGGAGGAAACTTAAGTAAATCTATGACTAACACATACACACATACACACACAGTGTATGTGTGCTCAATAGATAATATAAACTTGTTCCTTAATCTCTGAAAATTTTTATCAAGAATAAAGGTACAAGGGCCAGATAGATGGCTCAGAAGTTACTAGTACTGTTGTTCTTAAAGAAGACCGAGTTTTGGTTTCCAGCATCCACACAGTGTTCACAAGGATGTAGTTAGTATCAAAGAGTTCCACAATAGCCCAGAATGGAGTATAACAAAGGTTTATTTATTTAGTTATAAACTCACAATAAGGACAGTAATCTACAGTCCTCTGCATGTTCTGAAAACTGGAATCAAACTCAGCAAAAAAAAGGGGGGGCAGGGACAGTTTTCATCTGCACTTATAGTACATGAGACCACGCCCAAAGTGGGCCAGCGTCTTAAAGGCTATTGGCTGAAGGAGTTTCCATAACACAAGGACACCTAACAACAGTTCCAGGAGACCCCACTACTCTCTTTTGGTCTCCAATAGCACTGCAGGCACATGGTGCACTTGCATACATGCAAGTAAAACATTTGTATACATACAAAAATAAAAATTTGTATAGTTGAAATGGGGTCCAAAAAGCAAAGTTCAGTTCTCCTCTCAACCATGTTTAGTAAAGACTAGTTTACAAATCCCTGATAAAATAAGTCTATTTTTAAAAATTCAGTCTTTGAATCTGTGCTTGGACATATGGCCTGCTTTGGTCAATGTGGCACTAGCTAGCAAATTTGGCATACATGAAGGCTTAAACAGTTCTTGAAAATTTGATCTTTTCATCTCCTTCTGTTGGCAATTCTTAGGCCAAAATAGGAAAAGCCTAAAACGGGAACTGGGCCATTAGAAGATAGGAGCCTGAACATCCGTAGACGCTTTATCTGTCATTGCTGGCTGTCTAGATGTAAGAGTTAAGCCACACCAGAAGTTTCAGTCCCAGAGAAGTTGGCAGCTGACAATAGCAATGAGCCAAGGTGTTCACAACCATAACAACCACTTGATTCACTCCCAGAATTAGGAGCAAAAGGACTGTTACATTCTTTAATTTGGTGTGGCATGCAGAAATTAATGGAACACAAGAATTGTCGAAATGGCAAACGTCTTAGAATTGTACTTAAATAAATGGAGAAGAATAGAAAGTACCTGATGTGCCTTCCTCTGCTCTTAACTAGGTAAAGGATCACACTTCTATACCCTCCTCCGACATGCTGTTTTGTGAGTGATGCCCTCCAACAAAGCCATAACCTCTGACTGTCATAGATCTCTTATACTTCGAATTCACCATCTGTTACTTCTTTTTTTGGGGGGAGGGTGAATTTCAAGACAGGGTTTCTCTGTGTAGCCTTGGCTGTCCTAGAACTCACTCCGTAGACCAGATTGGCCTTGAACTCATAGAAATCTACCTGCTTCTGCCTCCCAAGTTCTGGGATTAAAGGCGTGTACCACCACTGCCCAGTCATCTGTTACTTTTTACAGTTTTCGCTATGCATCAGACGTTCAAGAAATGTTCTTTCCATGAAATGGCTTACCTGATTTTCATCTTATAAGAAGACTGCAAAAGACAACGAGTGAGTTTCTCAGGACAGACATGGTGGGTACCTTAAAAGGTGCACAGAATCATTTCTAGATAGTTGAGTTTCACAGTGTCACTGAGTAGGACATACATCCTCCCAGAGAACACGTTACTGGACACCTACAATTATCTTGGACTTCTTTGCATAGTTTTCAAGTTTGATCTGTCTAAGTATTACTAGTTTATCAAGATGTCATGGATAAAACCTTAATATTATCCTTTGTGCAGGGCAATCACATGAAATTTAGTGCTCCTATCTAACAGTCTTTGAATTAGGCTATCTTTCCATAACCACAGAGTTTTTATTATTTCAAAGATATCATGTAAGTGGCAACATTTCGAGCTTAATTCTCTTAATATTGCCAATTGTCATTAACATCTCTTCAAACAAATAGGAAATTCAGAAAATTAATTCCACCCCTAAACAACATAATACCAAAAACCAATTCCATCTACCAGTGGTCCTAAATGCTGAGCTATCTCTCCATCCCCAAGACTACACTTATACTAGAGGGAAAGAAAGAATAGGAGTGTGAAAATGGTGGGAAATAGCCTGAAAACGGTGCCTTCTTCTCTCTCATCACTGTACATTAAACTTAAGGTACATAAAACTGTACCTTAAGAGGGACTTCACTATTATAGTCTGGAATCTAGACTTATGACCAAATGTCTTCTTTAACTTTGTTTATGTTGTTTAAAATATTCTAGACATTTTAATTGTGTGTTTGTGTGCAACTGTTCATATGTACACATGTATGTGTATGTGTGTATGCTCTCGTATGTGTGTGTGTGTGTGTGTGTGTGTATGTGTGTGTGTGTGTGTGTGTGAATGCAGTGCCTCTAGAGTTCAGGATAGGGAGTCAAGATCCTTTTGAAGCTAGTGTTCTGGGTGGTGTGGGTCACTTAGCCTGGGTACTGGGAACTAAATACAGGTCCTTTGGAAGAGCTATTACATGTTCTTAAACATTTTCCCAATCCCTATTTTCACATTCCATATGGTGAAAAATAAAATCAACTTAGTCAAGGACAAAGAACACAGAGCTTAAAAGCATTTTTCCTCAATTGTGTAGCCTCAATTCAAACCTGTGATCTCATGTTTCTTGTTGCACTGAGCTGATATTCACTGTGTCCCAGGTGGAATGGCATTGTGTTGTCTTCTACTAAGTGAATCCCAGCTTCTACACCTTTCCCTCATGACAGTGTGGATATATCCTCTTCATTTGTATGCAGTTTCTGAAAGGCAGCCACCTTACAGGATCCTATCCAAATGCCTTATGGGTTTTCTTTAATAGCTACAGTACATCTGATTTACAGCCTCTTCAGCAAACGGGTGTACTCATTATCGCTGAAAGTTGAGGCACTTAGATCTTTTGCTTTTCACATACCCTGCATTCTTGCAACTTTTAAAGGACTCTAGCGATATATCATTGACAAAATCAGAATAGTGTTAAATTTTTCAGTCCATAATTATTCCTAACTGGATATAGAAGACGTGATGTCTCAAAGCTGCCAAGGTACTCAAACAGCAATGATAGAATTCTTGTGAATTAATTTGAACAGAACATAGGTAACTGCTATTCTAACAAGTTTCATGGCAAATGCATATTATTTAAATAGTTCATGTACAAACAAGAGGAGTAAGTTGTGCAGCCTAAAAAAGTTTTATGTTCTTCATGCTTGAAGTGAAAAAAATAATCTAATATATAGAAATATACATGTATTCATACTAGAAATTACTGATGTGGGTTTCCCCTCTGTAGTCTGTGAATACCATTGGTGAATAAAGAAACTGCCTTGGCCTGTTGATAGTACAGAACTTAGGTAGGCAGGAAAAACTAAACAGCATACTGGTAGAAAGGAGGCAAAGTCAGGGAGAAACCACGTAGTCCCGCCAGAAACAGGCGCTAGAAGTTTAGCCAGTAAGCCACAGCCACATGGTGATATACAGATTAATGGAGATGGGTTAAATTAAGATGTAAGAGTTAGACAATAAGAGGCTACAGCTAATGGGACAAGCAGTGTTTTAAATAATATAGTTTCTGTGTGATTATTTTTGGGACTGAGCAGCCGGGAACCAACAAGTGGCCTTCCTCCAACAAATGACCTCATAAAGTCGGTGGCTGTGTTTTTGCCATTCATTAACTAAGTCTAAGAACTAGCATACTCAGAGATGTGCTCATTCATATACCAAATGATCTATATGTAAACCATTAAAAACCTGTGATTGTTTTTGGTTGACTATTTTAACTTACCTTACTTTGTCTCCTCAGTTTAAGAGCCAAATAACAAAACCACTACAGATCCCAATATTAGAGCCTAACCCTTGTGAATTTCATTTGGCAGTGCACATCAGTTCTGAGCCTATAGCTAAATGGGTTTCTGTTTCAAACTGAACGTTCTACAGATGACCCCAAAATGAGGTGGTGTTATTTTGGACATTGACTAGTGAATTCTTTTTTGGATAATGTTCCTTTGGAGAACATCTCACCAGGTTCGATAGCAATGATGGAATACTTTGGATTATTTAGCATTGGTCTGACATTTAACATTTTTGAATGGTGACTGATATGAAAATGTTTGTGTTGTTGGATGATGGTCACAGGCAGGATTAAGTGTGCCAGATGGTGAACCTGGAAGTTTAAGCAATTGATAGAAACATGAAGTACTTAGAAGAAAATCTGCCAATGATACTCAACTGAAATACTTTTTATAACCATTCTTGTCTGCTTTAATTACCATTTAATAATGCATTTTGTTATATGGCATCAGATTTCTCCTTATTCATTTCAGCACTCTTGACCTCTGATTTTAGTTAGAATTCACATGCATATTAGCTACTTCTGCACATAATTATGATGCTATCAAAAGGAACTCAGCAAGTTTGTCTAACCATTTTCAGGCAATTTATGAAAAAAAGAAGAAATAGATACAGCTATAAATGTTTCTTGCTAAGGAATCAGTTCCAAGTCTGAGAAAGTTCAGGGTTGTAAACACAATGCAGAAAACTTAATTTTCTGGAATAGGATGAATGCAAATTTCCATGTCATCATACCTTTTAGTTATCACACACTGTGTATAAACGAGAACATAGCACCCTGTCCTGTCAAAGAAGGCTACACCACAGCTTGTTAACACTGATGCTGTATAGTCTATAGCCTTTACCCAGGTTTTTTCAGCTTTCGTAAAAATGCCTTTCACACCTGCAATAGCATCAGCAATGAAATGCATTTTGTCTTAGTTCCCTTACCCCTTTAGAGACAAGTTTTTAATTTTTTCTTGACTTTATATCATTGAAACTTTGAAGAATAGGTATTATTATTTTGTAGAAATTACAGTCATAGTCTTCAACAATGATATGAAATACAGATTTTGTCCATCCCTCTTTATTCTCCTCCTCCTCCTCCTCTTCTTTCCTGTTATAAATCATGCAATTTAAATGTATCCCATTGCTATTAATATTAATTTTATTCTTTAACTAAAGTAGAGTTTGAAGACCTTCTCTGGTATATGAAATCACCCATTTTCCCATTAATTAAGATACAGCCTCAGGCTACATAAACATTCCATTTTCCACTAAAATCATAATATGCTTGCATACTTGTCTACATCATCATTTCATTAAAGATCTGTACGTTGCTCAGTGAGTTATGAGCATTATTGGTTTTTATGCCTGAGTGTTTCCAATTTCTGTACTTGGAGCCTCATTACACTGGCTTTGTGGCATTTAAATGTTTCTAAAATAATATTTGATAACCTCATTCATTGTAACAATCAGAGTCTTTAAGAACATTTTATTTTTTTTTCATTTTGGACCTGATACCAGCAACCTAAAGATATTTATTTTCTTATAAGTAGAAAATTATGTTGAGAAAGCACTATCTATCTCTAGATATCCTAAAATATATGGAGACATCACTGTGCTAAGACTGTTTTTATACAAAGCGAATATCTCTATGCCTAGTCACACATATATTACTTGCCTACATATCTGTCTATCATCAATCTGTCATTTATTGGTAGAACCATGCAGCCTCTTTGGGGAGCAGTGCCTAAGAGCGTGAGAGTATCCTTGGGGTAAGACCTGCAGAGACTCTGTCCCACTTGGCAAGGATCTGTGGCCAACATTTGCCTGGAATTTTCCATCAGAAGCTTCATAAAATATTTACATATTTAAAGGGAATCTAAATGAAACTGCCAAATAACACCAGACAAAGAGCCTCTACTGGACATCTATTGTCATTAAATGAAGCTTCCAGTTCGAGTATTGGGTTAGATTTAATAAAATTGTTGGTCAAAGAAATCTCAAAGGACTTTCCAAACAATCCAGGCTGTTGCCAGGATTAGAGTCTGATCTCTTCAAATGGATGACAGGATCCCATTGCGAAAAACAATGCTTACACAACTCATTGAGTATAGAGAAGTTGAGCTTGTGCCTACATGGAGACTTCTGCCTACATTCCAACATCTTTGGTACAGGAAGGTACTCTGCACACTACTAAAGGAAAAAAAAAGTAAACACCAACCCAGCCACAAACTCTTAAATCTACAGTGGTACCCCACCTGCAAGATATGCTGGTGCAATGTGCACACAAAGTTTACGGGAGTAACCAACCTATATCTGATTTGACTTAAGGTGCACTCCATGAAATGGAACCCATACCTGGCATTGCTTATGTAACCAAGAACATGAAACTAAATAGTTCAGGGACCTAAGCTAAAACTAAATTCTACTGTTCTAAATAAAACAAAACAAAGTGAGAAATCATAATAAAATTACTCCTAATGACATTCTGCCATACTCATTGGTATTACCAGAGAAACATCCTAGATTAGATGGGAGAAATTTAGAGACTGACTGCCAGAAATTATGCTGTGAAGGAGAGACCTTGGAACACTCAGTCCCAAATGAGATGTCTCCATTAAATTTCTCCCCATAAGATTCAGGGAATCCTATGGAAGAGGAGCTGGAAACAATATAAGACACCCCCCCACACACAAACACACAAACAGACAGACAGAGAGAGAGAGAGAAAGAGAGAGAGAGAGAGAGAGAGAGAGAGAGAGAGAGAGAGAGAGAGAGAGAGAAGCTCAAGTGCCTCTAAATCAACAGGATGTATGCACATGTAAACTCACAGAGATTGTGGCAGCATGCACGGGGCCTGTACAGGTCTGCATCAGATGGAGGCCTAGAGCTGAAAATAAGTGGACCTATACCCCCATCTCTAATCCAGAAGCTATCTCCAATTGATAACCACTTACAAGTGAAAATTTAGTTTTCTCCAAGGAGTCTCACGGGGGAAACACTACTCTTAAATATTTACTGCATGCTAGCTCTGTATGGCCAGCAGAAAATGAACTCAGGGAGATTCTTTGTCTCAAAATATAATTTAAGAACTTTTTATTTTCTTTTATTTTTTTCGTGTGTGTGTTCTCTTTTTACCCTACAGGTCTTTGTGTATATATTGTAGCTTCTAATTCATTGTTTTCACGGGATTCCTGAGTGTGCTAATGAATGGTTCTGTGTATCTACATCTGTTTCTTGTGCCTTTTCTTGGGATCTTTTCCTTCTGTGTTTTCTTTTCTGTCCTGTTTAGTTTTGTCCTAGCTGATTGCGTTAGTTTTTCTTTTATCTTATCTTATTTTATTATTATGCCTTAGGAGTTTGTTTTCTACTGTGAGACAGAAAAGGATGGACATAGTTCAGAGGAATAGAGAGAGAACAAACCACAGTCACGATATATTATGTGAGGGAAAAGAAGCAATTTTCAGTAAAGGAAAAGATTTACAATTAATGAAGCCAAAATTAACTGGCCTCTAAATTGTCATGAGAGAGGTTGAAGCAGACAGAATTTTTTTCATTTCCCACAAGTTATGAAGCAGCAAGCAACCTCAAAACTGAAGTTAAGCATAAAAATAGAGGTGACTCCAGTTAATATAAAAATAAAAATTAGATCCAAAAGTATTTCTTTAATAAGACATTCTCTGTAGCAACAGAAAAATTAGAGAGTATTCCTGGGAGATCTTTATATTCTGGTGTGAGTGACACCAAGATTTCTTGAGCAAGCTTTAATTATTTGTTCATGCTCCCATCTAATCATTCTCCTATTTGGTCAAACATTTGAGTGCTTATAAGTTATTAGACATATCACAATACACGAGTAATACAAAGATAATGATTGGTTTTTCTGACCTTTATTCCTTGCTCTAATTATTTTCTTTTCAGCAATTCCCATGCCAATAACTTAACTGTTGGTACATAATATGACCAAAAAGAAAACAATGCTTAATAGATTGTTCAATCTCAGCAAACATTATTTCAATGACTTACATGTCCCACATGTATTTGAAATTTATTATATAGTAGACATGGAAAGATGTAAAGTTACAGAAACATTTCAGAAACTATAGAATTATTGTTATTACCGTAGATATTTAACAATTAGTATAACAAACAAGATAGTTTTCAACAACTGGTACCTCTAATATGCCAACATATATACATTGGGTGCTTCTAATGTGGGAAATAATATCAATCACCCAATAGTCTGTGGATTCCATATGATATGGTAAACTGATCATGTGATACATGAGACTTCACGTTGTTCCAAAACAAGACAAAAGAAGCACACAGCATTCATCTGTGAATTTAACATATATTTTTATCAGTGTGCACTGCAGAACCCCAGTAGCACAGTCACTGAGAGAAACAATTAATAAATGGGATCTCCTGAAACTGAAAAGCTTCTGTAAAGCAAAGGTCATGGTCAACAAGACAAAATGACACCCTACAGAATAGGAAAAGATCTTCACTAACCCCACATCTCACAGAGGTCTGATCTCTAAAATATACAAAGAACTTAAGAAATTGGTTATCAAAAGAGCAAATAATCCAATAAAAAATGGAGTATAGACCTAAACAGAGAACTCTCAACAGAGGAATCTAAAATGGCTGAAAGACATTTAAGGAAATGTTCAACATCTTTAGTCATCAGAGAAATGCAAATCAAAACAACTCTGAGATTCCATCTTACACGTGTAAGAATGACCAAGATCAAAATCACTGATGACAACTTATACTGGAGAGGTTGTGGGGTAAAGGAAACACTTCTGCAGTAGAGCCCCTTTGGATGTCAGTGTGGCGATTTCTCAGAAAATTAGGAAACAGCCTTCCTCAAGACCCAGTAATACCACTTTTGGTATATATCCAAAAGATACTAAACCATGCCTCAAGGATATGTGCTCAACTGTGTTCATAGCAGCATTGTTTGTCATAGCCAGAACCTGGAAATAATTTAAATGCCCTTTGACTGAAGAATGGATAAGGAAAATGTGGTACATTTACACAATGGAGCACTACACAGCAGAAAAAATAATTACATAATAAATTTTGCAAGCAAATGGATGGTGGTAGATAACATCATTTTGAGTAAGGTAACCCAGACCCAGAAAGACAATTACCACATGTACTCACTCATAAGTGGCTTTTAGACATAAAGCAAGAAAAGCAGCCCAAAAATCACATCTCAGAGAACCTAGACAACAATGAGTACCCTAAGAGAGACATACATAAATCTAATCTACATGGGTAGTAGAAAAAGACAAGATGTCCTGAGTTAATTAGGAGCATGGGGACCTTGGGAGAGGGTTGAAGGGGAGGGGAGAGGCAGGGAGGGAAGCAGAGAAAGATGTAGAGCTCAACAAAAACCAATTTTAAAAAAAGAATTGTGTTTTAATACCTGTGTTGATCTGGTATGATTGCTTCTTCACTTTTTGCCATTTCCAGCCCCAGTCACGCTCCAACATATTCTGGCTAGCCATTCCTTCCTAGGGATGAGGCTGAACTAGGCAGGCTACTGGCTGAGAGGGAAGCACCTGCCTCTGGAAGAGTTGTGGAGATCTGGGTGACCTTTGCCTCCCAGGGCCCCTTCCTGTATCATTCTATCTCTGCCATGAGGGGCCCCTGCTGATGTGCCCCTGATTCTTCTCATTATATTTAGTTCTCCATGGTCCTAGAAGCATTGAGTTCAACTAGCTTTGTCCTAAAACCTTTGAAATTAAGAGCCAACAAGCAATCTTTCTTCCCATTGTGTAATGTTCTCAGACATTTCTGATGAAAAGTCTCATCAACTTATTGTCATCTTACTGTATAAGAGCAAAATAGAACCTCTTGGTTCTGACTGTCACTGAATACCCCATGTTCAGCCCCTTTCCCGCTTTCCTCTTCCTGGCTGCTGGAAAACACCATTCAATTCTCAATTGGTATGATACCACCTAATTTTAAAATATATTCTTGATGATTATGCTTCAAGAAGATGTTTTCAATGTTCCTAAGAAAGATTCAGTGAACTGTAAATCTTGTAAGCATCTTGAAATAAAATATGTCCCCATCAAAAGGATGAAGATGCTCTAACAAGAGGAGTTCAGTGTGCTGTGGTCAGGAAGAACCTACCTAAAGGTTACTTCAACTCAGGGGAGTATCAAAATAACCTTGGCATCTGGGACCTCCATAGAGTGAGGGGGAAGGCAGAAGCGTGTGCTCTAGGAGTCTCCTAGTTATACTTCCTTTTTTATCTTAATCCCTTAAAGTAACTCTCTGTGTCTTGGTATAAAGTACTGTAACACTAGCCTCACTGCTTTCAAAATAAATGTCATAGCTACTCATGTTATGGGATCCTATGCACAGCTTCAGCTGAAACACTTGCAGAATGCCTGGTCACCTAGTAACAGAGCCATAAATACTCCTTCAACAAACAGATGATCAGGATGTCAGCAAGAAAGAAATGCAAAGCAAAACAAAGAGGAAACTCTTTAGGATATAATTGGCATTCAGCTAGACTATTAAAAATACTTTTAGACCCAAATCACCTTTCCTATCAGCCTCTGTGCTCTGTTGTCAATACTGACGGGGGAATCAACAGAGGTAAGAGCTATGCGTATTTCCCATTGGAGTATAAGTTCACCAAAGGGGAACTGTTTTCTTGCTTTTATCAGGTTAAGGCCAGGAAATCTATAAATATGGGCAGGCTTGTTGAGCATGTCCCAGTAAATGGATTGTTTTTACAATGAACAAACGTGATCAGTACTGGCATAATGCTTAGAGTTATCCATCTTGCCTATTCCCATTTAAGAACCTTAGTTCTTCGCGAAAATAGTTTCCAGTGAAGAGATAGTGTAGATCAGGATATTTATGTTATGGTTCTTCTATAAAGAGCACCTCTGGAAATAAAAGCTCTGCCCGCAGGAGTCCAGACAGCACATCTCTCTCATGTGTCTTGTTTGGTATACGTTATGGTGAAAACATGAACTTTAGTGACAGCAAAAGTTGTGAAAAGTGTCAGGCTTGAAAGGTAACAATATTACTTACTCATTTACCTGGTGGCGTGCTCAAGCTGAGTACTGTTGAAAGGATGCTTGGGTACTAAGATGCAGTTGATTTGAGGAGCTTCACATTTTATTTCCCTGGATCTGGAGGACATGGAAACACATCTAGCAACATTGCTGTGTCTCTTGCCTGTGGAATCATGCACTTTATGTTTTCAGTGTGTGTGTATGTGTGTGTGTGTGTGTGTGAGAGAGAGAGAGAGAGAGAGAGAGAGAGAGAGAAGAGAGAGAGAGAGAGAGAGAGAGAGAGAGAGAGAGAGAGAGAGAGAGAGAGAGAGAGAGAGAAGTTCACATCTGTGTAAGCACATATCTAGGTCTACATCAAGAGTTCAGAATTTTCCTATCTCTCTGTCTTTCCTATGCTTATTTGTATAGGTAGATCTCTTACTGAAGTCAGAGCTCACAAGTTTGGCTAGTCTTGCAATCCAACTTCACGTGACTCTGGTCTCTACCTCTCAAGCTCCGGGTTTTCGGGTAAGCCACTACATCCTCTTTGGTTCTATGTGGGTGCTGGGGACCTTAACTATGACTCTTGCACTTGCTTGACTTGTTCTTCATCCTCTGAGCCCTGAGTCCTCTCTCAAGCCTGGAGTGATGTTTCGATCCCTGTAGATCAGGGCTCTGTGCTCTTGCTCAATTCTTCTCCCTGTACTCACAGCAGTCACTGATCCACAGGATTAGTGAACAATTCAGCACCTCTTCATAGCTACAGGACTTTGTTCTGGATTCAGGGATGACATCTTTACTAAAATTAACACAGCTAATTAAGTAGTGCTTAATAACAAAAGTCACTGCACTCCAATGGCATCTGGCATGTTAGTAGTTGTCAGGCAACTTGCTAAGGCAAGGGAGTTTCCTATCTTTTTTTATCTAGTTTTTAGCAGGAAAGACTTTATGAGTAAGGAAATGACAATAAAATTTGTAGTATTTATTATAAATTAAAAATATATATTTAATTTATTTGTAAAAGCAGCTACTTTAGAGCTTTATTCTTACCAGTTAAAACAACAGTACTTGTCAGAAGTCCAGATGATTTCTTTCATCTCGCCACAGGTCCAGGGTTGATATTTCCTGAGCTAATCAATAAGTGTAGCTATGAAACATGAAAGAAATGTCTTCCACTTTCAGACCAGAACATTTAAAGTTGAATGCCCTTGGATTCAAGTTGAGAAAACTAAAATCAATATAGTTTTCTTTTTTTCTCTAATACTGTAAATTCTTTCATTCATTTATTGTGTGTGTGTGTGTCTGGTATGTGTACATGCTATGGCATGCTTGTAGTGGTCAGAAGAGGGCTTTGAATAATTAGTATCTCCTTCCACCATGTGAGTTCAGGAAATTGGACTCAGTTCTTCTGTATTGGAAGTTCTTCCGTCTTTACCCACTGAAACATCTCACTAGCCATAAATTCATATTTTCAGAAGCATTATCATGTTGTGAAGAATGTAGGTACTAGATTTTATGTTTCTGGTCATAAAATATCATGCTGCCTTTGGCCTTAAATGATGGACATCTACATATCATGCAATAATCCATCTAGCTAAATCTTTTCAGAGGTCATGAATTTATTATCATAGTTGCATTAGGGTTATTATTTAGTTTTTCTCTAAGTTCCTTGGTTTTGCCTTCCCCATCCAATCATATTGGCCATAGTGCCAAACAAACTAAAGGTGAGAGAGGTGGTGTAATCCTCCCTATTTACCTTTATTCCAGATGTTTCTAGATGTATGTTCTTCTTTCATGCTCTCCAGTAGCTATACTTATACATAGACAACATTGAAACCCCAAAGGTAAAAACATGAATAACCGTACAAGAAAAATGGTACATAGTATGTGAAAGACACATACAACATTCGGTGCAATGGAAAACAGTTGAAGAAATAAACGATGCAGAAAAAAGCCTACAAATCACCTATGGAAGTTAATATGTATATATAATGGGAACTCTAATTTTCAAGCCTTGGCGGTTACCAGCAAGAGAAATACCATACAGTGTTTAGTATTTTGAAATAGGTTATTAACAGATTGCATCCCCAAAGTAAAAACTCAAGTATCAGCTATTATGAAGGATGATTAGGAACCAAATCCTTCCTTTTGAAGAAAACCTGAAAAAAAAGTATGGATAATTATTCTCTGACTCTGATTGTCAACATACACTCAGGGTCTCTCCACAGTAGCCAAAGAAGAACAGCAGGTGAATTTATTTACCGGAAACAAATTAATAGAAAAATATAAATAATGAACACTGATAAACCCTTTTCTCTCTCAGCAACCAAAATGATGCTGTCTGTGTTAATGGATTCTCCAAACAGCCTACGTCAGATGGGATGGGAGATTGCTCCCAGAGGTATGAAAAATGTCCAAGACATGATGGTACAGAGACTCGGGGTGTGTGAACCCTGCTATGCCTACATCATGTGGACCAAGTTCACTCAAAAGCATGCTGAATTCCAATGTAGCATTTTATCTTACTTTTATGCCTAATTCTGAGTTACAACAAAGCAAATGATCACCATGTTAGGAATATTTCCTCTTTACGTACGGGCTCATTACAGTATGTGCACCTCGACTGCAACGGGCGGCCTTCTGGCCTGTGTCCCCCCTGCCCAGGACTTTGTCTCCCGTCAGAGGCTAGGATTGGTTCAGTCAGGCTATTAACACTGCCCTCTGGTCACTCGGACGCCTGTGTCCAGAGTTTGCCAGTGTTCGTGGCATCTGCTGGGTACCTTTTGCGTATATTTTCAGAGTTCCAGCCATGGGTGCTAAGCCTTCAAAAACAGTTCCCCAGTCCTCTCCCCTAGGACAGGGTTTGGAAGCTCTTCAGCCTCATGCCCTAATTCCTTCCATTAAGTTATCTACACTCATCCATCTTTGCTCAAAGACATGGCCAAGATATTCGTTACAGGGGAACTTTAAGTGGCCTCGTCATGGCTCCTTCGACCCTGATATTTTATGGGAGTTAGCTAACTTTTGCCATCGTTCAGCTAAATGGAAAGAAATGATGTATATCATGGCCTTTTTTTACATGGCCCTCAAAACTGACCCCTCCGCTGCCGCTCACTGTTCACCTGCCCACATGTTCTTAGCAATGCCATCCCTCCAGGAACCCTCTGCTCCTGCCGTGGACCCCACTGACGAGCCTCCACCCCCCAGGCCTAGAGGGTCCACCCCCTCCCACTCTGCCCAGTTGAGCGACAGCCCACCTATTCCTCTTTCCTCCAAAGTTTCTTCTAGGCACAGGAAGGACTCACCTAACCCTTCTTCTTCTAGGTCCCCAAGAATGTCCCGTTTCAGATCTACAAGGGCCTTGCCTAGCCCCTCCGACAGAGTCCCGCGTAAATCTTCTTCCAGGTCACCTGACCGTTCTCCTTCTAGGTCCCTAAGAAACTCCCGTTCCAGAACTACAAGGGCCTCGCCTAGCCCCTCTGACTCAGTTTCTCCCCATTTTTCCCCGCAGCAGATTGCGCAGGCAGCTGGAAGCTTTTCCCCATTCTCCCTGCCACAGGCCACACAGGCAGCCGGAAGCTTCTTCTTTCTGACTCTTCCCACCACAGATCACACAAGCAGCCAGAAGCTTCTTTGGACTCTTCCCCCCTCCACCCTCGATCTTCCAAAGCCCCTCTGGGCTCCCCTTCTGCCCGCCCACTTGCACCTTCTTTCACCTTTCCTCTCAAGCCAAGCCTGCTGCCATTCTGCCATTGCAGGAGGTGGCCAGTGTGGACGGCTTGATGAAAGTTCGCCTTATCGGAGCTTTCACATATTTCTAAATTACTCGGGTCCTACACATCTGATCCCACCAATTTCTACCATTAAACCTGGATATTTCTTAATTTGGCTTGTTTTGATTTGGCTTGATTGGGAATTTTGCGTTGTCAGAGAGCTCGCTTAGGAAATATTCCTAACATGGTGATCATTTGCTTTGTTGTAACTCAGAATTAGGCATAAAAGTAAGATACAGAGGTTTCACGAGCATGGCACCAGAATGTTGATCTTTTTGCTGGGTTGGAGAGAAAACACGAGACGCATGGCAGTCCCACGTGGATAAACTTTAATGGGGGAGGGGGTGCGACAGGTGAGGGACGGGGGTGAAGAGACGAAAGGGTGAATTATGACGTTCCCCATTTTTAAGGGGGATCCAGGTGCGTCTGGGAAAAAATGTCCTGCTCATGCATGGCTTTTGTCGAATTGAAAATTGTAGTTCGATGGGGTGCTGTATCCTCTGCCGCTTCTGGGAATTGTAGGCCAGTGATCCTTCTGCACATGTGCGGCCTTTCCATCTCCAAAAGGAACAACACACCAGACATTCAATGAAATGTTTTAATCCAGCAGGAAATCTCAGTTGGTAAGGAGTTGATAGAGAGCCTTTATGATGGAAGTTGGATTCACAGGGCTCATATGTTGGAAAGGGAGAGACAGTTCCCTCAGATTGTCTTCTTACCTCCTCAGGTACACCACAGTGTCCCTAAAATAAGTAAACAAACAAATAAACAAAGTGGCTTTTTTTCTGCAGAGTATTAAGACAACGAAACAACAAGGTCAAAGATGAGTTCAGAATAAAACAGAGAAACTGCACTATAACTAGAGTATAAATGTGTAATAGTGGAAAGATTTAGAATAGCCTCAAGGTGATTAAAAATATCATAAGGCAAATAATCTCTAAAAGTGGAAAAAAATAGGTTTTCTTCCAGTTCCAATATATAAGTAATAGAAATCGCAGAAATAATGTCCCAAATGAAAGAATGATTTTCCAAATACAAGATTAAATATTTCATTGCCATGAAAGCCAAGTGTTTCCAAACAGAAAATATTTTACCAAATGCTTAGCATGTTGGAAGGAAATTTTATCACATTCTACTAAATGGAAAATATTGGCATTATTAACATTTTATTTCTGCCAAGTGAGGGAAGGTCAATGTTTTTGATGGAGTGACACCTGGTGTCCTATTTAATGCTCTATGGCAGTGACGAGAAAACATGGGCAGGCATCATATTAAAAAAAAGCCATGTAATTGCGGAATTGCGAAAGATACCTACAGTTTCTGAAATTCATGATTACCATGGTAGAAAGTAGGCAGACATGATGCTGAACCAGTAACTAAAAGCTTTATGTTCTGATCCTCAGGCATCATGCAGAGGGGAGCATTTTGAAAATGAGCTTTTGAAACATCAAAGCCCATTCCAGTGACACACCTCCTCCAAAACAACTACACCTCCTAATCCTTCCCCAATATTTCCACCTATGAGTCCAATGAAAGCATTCTTATTCATACCATTGCTCCTCGCATAGCTACCACAGTCCAAAAAAGGCCCCATGCACGGAAGTAATTCGCTAAAACAAAATGGAGTAAATGGGTGTTTTGTTTTCAAAGTGAGAGAAAGAGAGAGAGAGAGAGAGAGAGAGAGAGAGAGAGAGAGAGAGAGAAAGAGAGAGAGATGGGGTAAGAAGAGACAGAATATAAGAATAGGTGAGTGATGAGTCAAAAATAGGTGGATCTGGGAGGAGACTTATGGTGGTAAATATGATAAAAATGCATTGTATGAACTTGTCAAATAACTCATTTTAAAAATTAAAATATCTACAAAGGATAATTCACCATGCACTCTCTGTAAGCAACTTCTCCAAATTAAGACATGAACTACACATATCTAGGTGCTGACTAAGAATAGCTAGAGTGAATCCTTTACTTGAAAGCCCTTGGTACATTCCCTCTACCGAAATAGGTAATAAATCAACAGTATATACAGAATAACCAAATAGAAAGAATTATTTCACAGTGAACAGACACACACACAGACACAGACACAGACACACACACACACACACACACACACACACACACACACACGCACCCTTAGGATTACACTCAGCATGGCCTGAGAAGCCAGATCAGAAAAGAACAATGCAACGCCAAATTCCAAGAGAGTTCTCTCAAGTAAAAATGCATCCTTCCGATATATAATGTGTTTAATATATTGATTCACCCTAAAGCTCTCTAGGTGTCCTCAAGGGAAAGGGTAATATAAAGTAAAAG
The DNA here is from genome assembly GCF_037038515.1 of Microtus pennsylvanicus. Classification (NCBI taxonomy): domain Eukaryota; kingdom Metazoa; phylum Chordata; class Mammalia; order Rodentia; family Cricetidae; genus Microtus; species Microtus pennsylvanicus. The sequence continues at coordinate 30,464,530 of NC_134589.1, read as the reverse complement.
GTAAAGTAAGAAAATGGAAAACAAACCAAACAGTAATGGTATTCATTAAAAGGTATTTACTTATTTTTTTTAAAGAACATGGGGAGAAATAATTTATTGTAAAAACTGAGGGACACAGGGATTTCATTCCAGTTCATTGTATATTAGTTATTTTTCTCACTGCTCTGACAAAAAGACTGACAAAGGCAACAAAAGAAAGTGAGGGTTTATTTTGGTGGACAGGTCACTGTGGCAGGGAAGGCTTGGTGGCAGTTGCATAAGTGTTGTGCATTGCTCAGGATATAAATGTTTGCTGTAGAGAAGCTACTTACAGATATCCTAAGATGTCACAGGTCACGCATATTTGTTCATCAATGTGCCTGAGAGTTACACTTAAAGGGGATGCCTTCAGTTCAGTCCATCTTAAGATTTGTGTGAAATAATTACCTGTTTGAATTATTACAGCAACAAATGGATTCATAGTCTTTTTAAAATCACAGATCCAATTTTAAATCTATAAATCATACTTACTATCATTTTAATGCTTGAGTTAGACAATGTAGCATCACAAAAAGGCTAATTGTGCTATGTTACTGTATTTCAAGCTGCTTGGAATCATGTTTGCTAACTGACAGAGGTAAATTCCCAGGGAAAATACCAGTGCTTATGTTAGACATAATAATTTGCAAAATTTTAATTTACTTTTGTCATAATTCTATTTATTATAATAACAAGGAACATATTTCCTCTTGTTGAGAATACTTTGTTATATTCTTGTTTCTCTAAATTTATTACTCATCTATGCAGATGAATTTGTACCCAATTTTAAAGAATAATTAACAACTAAAACTTATAATTGATATTCAGATATGTATTTGTTATAGTCAAGCAAATGAACCCATTTCAGCAAAAGAAAAAATAATGGTGCTAATCTTGCTCACTGAAATTTAGTGATAAATTTAGTGACAAATATAAATGGAGGAATTATTAAGTATTCTTTCAATTGATTTGTAGCTGTTTGGATCTTGTGGAATGTTTCCCCATAAATAAGCAACTTTAATTAGTCCATGGTCATAAACTCAGATTCTAAATGTATACTTATTTTTTAAATTCATGCTAACAGAAGAACCAATTACTTTACACACATCAATTGTATGAATTGTAAAGAAGAAATAACCATTTGTCATGTTGAAAAAAAATGTTTGTAAGGTTCTCATATGTAGATGCCAAATCTTCTGTTGCCTTCTTATTTATGGAGTAGCCACAGCATTGGATTAATTTAAATAAAAATCCCAGACTAGGATCTTTCATGGAGTACCTGCCAAAAGGCAGAATATCAACATTAGGCCATCCTTGTCTCATCTTTCTTTCCTCCTTCTCCTTCTGTTTTCAAATTTTTTCTTCTAGTAATATTGCTACAACAGTGGTAATTTTAAAGAACTTTTAAGTTTAAACATCCCATCCCTGTAAGAACACACCTGTTTCTACTGTTACTAATACTGGTGAGAAAAGAGCAGAGTGAACAGCTATTCTTGAGCATTAGAGGTAATCGACTCAGGAAATTCTGTATTGTAGACGTTTAAAGAAAGCGAGTCATAATGGCTCTAACTAAGTTGACTTATCTGAAATAGAACCAAGCATAGGGAGCGCAGAAACTCTATTCATGCAAACTCACCTGGCTTGTAAAAGAAATACTCATTGGTTTTCTATGATGACTTTAGCTATTGTGCTGTTTTTCACTGGGAGTTTATGTGAGCAGATTAAAGATGGCTTCAGTGTTGATGAATGTAGAATCTTCTAGACCAAGAAGTTCAGAAATAGGAGATATATTTGATTCCTTATTTCTGTCCTCCTCATAGTTAGAAAAGGCTTTTGTCTGGTGGCGTTCCTATAATCATATTTTTAAACAAACAACTGTCTATCCTATTGGTGACACAGAAAAGAACACTTTTTCTTATGATGTTTAAAAAATGTAGTGAATTATTATGAAACATTACAGATATTTGATATATAATAGTGATTTTGAGATGGGAACCCAAAGTGGGTGTTTACTGTACCCTTTAACTCTCTTTACCTTATAAAATTATGGTCCTTCTGTCAGAAGTATCATATGCACTTATCGTGAAGGGACCAGTGCCTGTTTCTTCACCTCAACCAATGAAGGCCGACATGGTTATTTACTGACTCAGAACAGTCTCAATAATTAATAGGACTAAAGTTGATAGTCATTTCATTGATTTCTTATTATTACATTAATTATAGTTGTCCAAAAGCCTGGAGGAGTACACATACAATAATATTCGGACATAAAGCAAGTTCTTCCTATATATTTTCTTTCTTTGGTAGTTTATATCCATCTAGGAGATAAAGAAGACATAAGTCAACGAACAAAAAGATTATGGCTTGCTTCATATTCAGAAAGGTAAATGCTAGTTTTCTCTCAAAGATATGTGTTTATAAAAAAGCTCTGAGGAGATTTTTGAATAGCTGCAGTTTCAGTGTTCATGCCTATGAGCCCCTGTTGAAATAATGAGAATAAAGCATTGTTGGGCAAAGTGGATTTCAGAGAACAAGGACTGGCCTGAAAGGTGAAAGATGCGGTCATGCAGAAATGTGGATTATTCCTTACCATCTTCATGTGACGAGCTTTTCTTTTTAAAATTAATCTATGAATGGGTTTAATTATAACCATCTCTTAAGGTTGCCATTAGAATTAGATATAAATGTGGACAAAAAATTTACTTTTCTATTGTCATGCCAGAGTTCCATGATCAAAGTAACCTATAAATAAATCATTGAATTTAAAGGCTCATGGTTCCAGAGTTTTAGAGTTCATGACTGCCATGGAGGGAACATGGCAGCAGGTGGGCAGGCATGACAATTGAGAAGAAGCTGAGAACTTATATGTGCTCCACAAATGCATTCAGAGAGAGCTAATTGGTAATAATAATAGTGATCACGATGGTTAATCTTCCCAAAATGTCAAGTGCAAATGTACAATGGCAATATTTGTTCCCTTTTCATACAGAGCTCTTTGTGAGCTTGAGTGTATGGAAAATAAGTAAGGTTAAAATCACTTAAATTCCATATCTCCTTAAAAAGTAGATTGCATCTTTTCCTAGGACAAGGGTAATGGGTGTCAATCGTGTGACATTTTTTTTCAAAAACTAAGAAAGAAAATGATGGCTGAAAATTTTATATATGTATTCCTTGTATTCTAAATGTATTTGCTCAATTTGAGATGACAAATCTACCTTTTAATTCTCTAAAATTGGAATCTGTTCTAGCAAAGTAGAGATTTGATGATAAAACTGTGGAGATGTACAAATGATCTTTCTTCTAAATTTAATATCCCCTTAATTCTTCATTTTAGTTCATGGATAATTGTGTGGAGCTGAGAATGGAACATATATATAACTGAGAAGCATAGTTTGTCCTAATAGTGTTTTTAGGCAGCTGGCAAATCCCATGTTATGTACTTTTGGGGACACAAGATAACAGCTTCAGGTCTAAAACCAGATTTGTATCTTACTTTTTTAATTACTGAAATTCCACTATAATTAGACATTAGTATTGTTAAAAATGTTGCCGTTCTCCAAATTCTTTGTGATTAAGTTTACATATGAGTATACTTATATTAGAAATATTTTACACAGTACTTCATTTACTACAAAAATTAGGGATACATAAATATTAAGTCTAGGGATAAAAATCTTAACATATATTTGAATTTAGCATTTTTCTTTTTATATTTTTTATTGAAAATGGATCCCTCTTTCATACAGCATCTACCTACCACAGTTTCCCCTCTCTCCACTTCTTCCAGCTTTCCTCACCTCCACCTCTACCCTTGATCTACTCAAGCTCTGTTTCCTCTTACGAAAGGAATAGACCTCCAAGAAACAATAGCCAAGCAGGAAAAAACAAGACACAATAAGACAAGGCGAAAGCCCTCCTATCAAGGCTGGACAAGGCAACCACAATAGGGTATAAAGAGTCTCAAGAACAGGCAAAAGAGTCAGAGACACAATCTCTCACACTATTAAGAGTCTCACAAAACCACCAAGCTAGAAACTGTAACATAAAAGCAGAGGACATGATGAAGACCCATGAAGGCTCTGGGATTGCTGCTTCAGTCTCCGTGAGGCCATATGAGCCCTGCTTAGCAGATTTAGCAGGCCATGCTCTGCTGGTGTCCTGCATCCTTTCTGATTTCTGCAATCTTTCCTTCTCCTCTTCTGCAAGAATCCCCTGATCTCTGAAGAGAGGAATCCAATGGAGACCTCCAATTCAGACTCTCTCCTCAAAATTTCTGACGGTGGGTATTTGCACCAGCTCCCATCTTCTGCTGAAGGAAGCCTCCTGCTGATGACTGGACAAAGCACCAGTTTAGGAGTAACAGCAGAGTATCATTAGGAATCATTTTATCACTTTGTTTTTTACCAGACCTGCTTGATTCTACCCAATGTCTCAGTCTATCCAGCCTTTGGTTGTTGGCCATCTAGGCAGTGTCATGACGAGAGCCTCAAGTTAAACCAGGCATTGCTTGACCACTCTCACACTTTCTGCACTCTTACACTAGAACATTTTTCAGAGGGTAAAAGGTTGTAGGTGGAGGGCTTTGTGGTTGGGTTGGTGTTCAGGTTTCTCTTTCTGTATCTACAGAGTACCTTCTCATGACAAATATTCACACAACTCACTCTACAGAGAGAGTTCAAACATGCATGGGGCCTTCGTTCATACTTTCTAGTCTCTCTGTAGTTTATTTTGTAATCATTAGATTTATTTTAAAATGTTGGAAAATGTTCAATTAGTACTACCAAATTCTCAATGAGGCAGAAAAGCCTGATTACCTGAGATGCTTCCAAATCTTTCTCTACAAGTCAGCTTATGACTATAAAGATACAATGCTTAGTGAAAGCAAACAAGGAGTGAGATTAGTTTTTATCTAATTTATTATACTCTATTACACAAATGTATTTTGAGTATGGTTCAAATTAGAGAGTATCCAAAGAAGGAAAACTTGGAAAAACAATGTTGTTATTATTAAATTTTATGTGGACTTGGGTGATTTTATGTGAGAAAATAGTAATTGAATGAAACAAGACTCTAATTAGAGCACTGGAGAAAGCTGATGGAGGAAAGTCACAAGTAAAAGGTCAGCCTGAGATGCAGAGTTCAAGCCTTTTGTGTAAAAGTGAGACCCTACCGCAAAACACCAAGAGCTGGGGGATTTGGCTAAATGAAAGAGTGTTTGCTTACCTTTCCTAAAAGTAATGAGTTTGATTCAGACACTGTGGGAAAAAATATAAGCAGAAACATGAGAAACTTTATGATGTGACCTCCTCTGGGGAAACAGAAGTGGTTGAAAAAACAGAAAGGATTTGGTTTCTATTGCTTTTGTTCTTATTTGGAGATAGGGTATCTTGTATCCTAGGGTGACCATGAACTCACTCTGTACTCAAGGATGACCTTAAATTCTGATTCTCAGATCTCTGTCTCCTAGGTGCAGGACTTTCTACACTCCTAGGGAAACACTCTACCAACTGAGCTACAATCCCAGCCCTATTATTTTTAAACATTTATTTCATGTAAAAATATATGTACTGAAAATAATTATACTAGTTAGTCCCTTAAAGTGTGATAAAATAATATATTTTTTAAAAATTCTTTTGAGATTCAATGTTCCTTACATTCTCAATCAACCTATCAACCAATGGGATATATACATGCAAGAAACTTTGTCAGTTTTATCTATTATTGTCATGAGTTTAGTTTTGCATGAGTATATTAAGTATACACCAAAGCAAAAGGAAAGAAATAAACACCAAATAAGACAGAATCAGTAGACACCTAGCAAGGTATCATCAAATCAGGATGCTGTAACATCCAGCAGACACAGCCAGAGTAGGCGGATGGAAACAGCAGATAAAAGTAACATCAGTAAACTTAAAGGCTTACAAAATCCAGCAGAAATTGACTTTAGAAGTTAAAGGAGTCAGCTGGAGCTCTTGATTGAGTTTTCCCTCCATGGATGAGCTTCTTACTTGCCCTTACATTTTTATATACTGGGATAAAGGATAAACTATAGCAACCTCTGCTGGAGATCCCCTGTGTATTTTCAAGGATGTGATTCTTTTTTTAGTACCCTTAACTGCTTTCTAATATTTCTCTCTCTGAATCATTACAGAGCTAGGAGATCTTGATCCAGAATACAGGATGGCATCTTTTCTCCCAGGTCCCACTTTTGATGAGCTTAAACAGCATGTCTAATTTATTAATATAATGTGCGTTTTATCTATTGTCTCTATCTATCATCTATCTATCTATCTATCTATCTATCTATCTATCTATCTATCTATCCATCTATCATCTATCTGTCTATCTATCATCTATCTATCTATCTATCTATCTATCTATCTATCTATCTATCTATCTATCTATCTATCTAATAACTCTCCATCCCTTCTGTTCACCTACATACTTAAGGACAGCTTTAATGTGAGTACCTTTAGATTTTAAAGTTTCACCTCTTGTATTCTTTAGGGGCACGAAGCACGTCTTTTCTCACTTGAAAAGCAAAACTAATTTAATTTTCCTGAGGGAGTCAGAGAGGACCAAAGGGATATTGAAACAGCATCCTCTCCACTTCCCCTCCAACCTTGCGGATAAGCTGAGGAGTGCAGCCTCATTCAACAGTTGCTATTATCACTTGAAGAACTGCTGAAAATTGGTTCTCCTTGAGTTATCTGTATCAGGAGTAAGTGGAAGGTATTTTCTTCTTCCTTATAAAGAACTCCTCCAGACAAAACTGAGAGGATCAAGAGATCAGTTGCATCTCAAGATGGCCCTTCCAATCCTAAGCGTCTACTTGAAGGATGTTCTTAGGATGGAAGGAACCATTCATTAAATTTAAAAAGCTGTTCCTTAACAAGTAAATATGTTTAATTAATTTTATAAAGCTTCAAATCAGCCATGCGCACTATAGGGTGAGCTGACTAGTTTAGTTTTCAAGTCCTTGATTGACTACCTGAGACTGGCTGTACTTAGGTCCGTGAGAATAATGAGAAAGAAGGTAACTTCGTTCAAGTACTGATGTTCCTTACTTTAGCAACCTCAAATACTGAAATGCAAAAGAAACAATAATGTTGAGAGGATATTTGAAATCAAGTCTACTTCCCCAAAGCCAGGAGTGTTCAGTTGTATAAAAAACGGAAGTACGCACAAAATGTGATCCTTGGATCAGGAGTATAAACGCCACTGGAAAAATGTTAAAATAAAAATTCTGGACCCAGAATCTCTAGGATAGGTCAAGCACTTTGTTTCAACAGTACAGTTTGGATTGGTGGCAAGTGACCTACACTGGGAGGGAAGAACCGAGTTCCAACACCAAGCAACCTGGATAACAGTGAGTTCAGAATAAAGGAAGGCAAGCGGATATTTCATTGTACCAGCAGCAACAGCAAGAGGGCAAAGGAGAGTGAGCTTGTGGTTTTCACTGGCAAGTCCAGTCTGGATCTGCATCCCTAGTCCTGTGCGTGCCCTCATCTATTGCTTCGGCCACAGTGTCAAGCTTGGAGTCCAATTTCTCACTTTGATTACATGGCTGTTTTATATTTTTGTCATAAAGCTAAAGATTTCACCCAAATTTAAAATTATTGGATTAATTTAAACTTTTTAAACTGAAATAAAATAAAAAAGCCATTGCTGTCTTTTGAGGATTTTCCTCCTTTACCTTCCCTACTGTTTTTGGTTTGGGGTATCTTGAGACAGGAATTCACTATGTAGTCAAACTGGCCACACACTCACCATCCTCCTGCCTCAACTCCTGAGTGCTAAGATTAAATTCATGTACCACATGCCTTTATAGTATACATATTATTACATCCTGACTGATATTTACAAACTTTGGAAAGTTGGCTATATATGTCTACCCATGAATTGGCCATGTATGTCTATCCATGAATTGGCCTTGTATGTCTACCCGTGAGTTCAAAGAGAGAAACACAATTCCATTTCCCACTATGAAGTAAAATAAAGAAAACTGTTATCTTCTCAAGCACATGTAATTTGGACTCATCAGTACCAAGCTCTGTTTGACAAAAAATAATTTGTAAACTGAGGCTTGAAGTAGGTTGGTATGTTTTGAGTGAGGGCACTCAAATGTGTAACGTTAGGAACCTCACCATACATGTCCTTTGTTGAGGTGGTAATCAATGCAAATTCATTCATCAGCCAAATGCCCACCTGACCTTGCCCATGGACAAATAAAATACAAAGGCAAACCCACAGATACTATGAAAGAGGAGTTACCATGCAATGTAGTCTACTTCTTGGCAAAGCATCTTGTGTTATTTGGAAGATGCGAAGATTCATCCATCCAAACTTTCTAACTTGTTTTGCCACAAGCATGGATGTACAGCAGTAAGAATCCGTGGCTGTAGACCATTTTACATCAGTTCTTAATGAAAGCAGCTACCAAATAGTGTACAAAACCTAGGTGCCTATGTATGGGGCTTCTTCTATCAAAACCTACGTGTTTGCAATGCTATGAGGTTTTCTCAGGTCCAAGACTCCCACTCTGAGTTCTCCATGTGATAAGAAAAGTCTTCTTAGCAGGCCAGATGATTGGAAGTGTAGAAAAATGTTAATTTATAAAGCAAATTGTTTCCTATATTAATAATATGGCATTGTAATTTTTGAGCTTATTTTCTTCTTGTTCATAAGTATTTCACTTCTGTTTATTTGTAAAGGCTAATGACATTTAAAGACTAATTAGTAAAATGTCTGATATAAATGTATTTAATGCTTTTTCTGATTAAAAGAATTGACCTAATATACTATGAAATTGGATAAATACTGTGTTAGTTCCAAGAACTGCGTATGACTATGCTATCTGTTAGCTGAAGGCCCTGTAACAAGGCTAACAGCTCTGCTTGATGTAATAAAACATGATTGCTATAATAGCTTATGTTATAATGGCCCCTGTGTTCTTAGCCTTCATACAAATTCATATAACCTTTTTCTACATCACAAGAGCAATAAGAGACAGGGTCAGTCTGTTTCTCTAGAGAAGGGCTGAAAAAGGCTTGTAGGAAATGAGTGTGTTCAATTATCAGAAGGCCATAAAAATGTGTTCAAGTTTCTCTAATGACTTTCAGTATTTCTCTGCCACCAAGATTTTCTGGATAATTCTCAATTTTATTTTAAAACCACAAGAATATTTGTGTGCTGATAGATACTTTCAAATCTACCTGCAAGGTCAATGCATGTATTTCTTAGTGCATGGGCATCTAGTAGTTTTCAAAAGTATGGTTCCAGATATAATATGAGAAAGTAATATATTTCCTTTAAAGATGCTTGTGTTCCATCTTCTCAATCCCATCAAAATGAGATTGGAAAAAAATCTAGTTGAGAAAACTTGAGCATGTTAATGTACAAAATTTTTTCGCAGACCATTGATTCAAATTATAACCAATTCCAACTTCTTATTATATAATTAATCTATCCTGAGGGCAAATATTTTTCCAGAAGAAACATTATTCCTGTTTACCTCAACACCTTAAGATGTATCATGGTCTGTCATTTGCCTTGGCTCTTACAATATTTTTTTAACAAGGTTCATTTAATGTTTCCAAGTCTAACTTTTACCCAGAAGGCACACTGTCAAATACTTGGTGAAAAATGTCACCATGGATTAGAATTTACTGGGTTGATCCCATGCAAATTCTACTCCGGTGTCATGGAAAACCATTTATGTGTTTGCTGGAATCCTGTTTATTAAATGAAAAGAAACGGGGCTCTTTCCAGACACTGACTATAATTTTGGTCTGCTTTCTCTTGAGCTTTGCACCTTTGCCATACTCAGAGGAACCTGGAGCAGCCCCTGCATGCCCAAGGCAGTAGCTGGTCAAAGGAAATGTGCTATTCTAGACTCACCCGTTTTAAAATATTTAGCTGGATTGCTGACAATCTGTTTAGCAAAGGTCAGTATAATAAAAGTATCTTGAAAATTGCCCTAAAAGAGTAATGGAAAATAATGCCCGAAAATATTCCACAATGAGCTTTTCCGATCTTTGCCTTTCAGAGTGATACATTGGAACGGCCATACTGGAAAAGTATTTTGTTAGCTTGAAGGCAGTTAAGGCAACCATCTGAAGAAAAAAAAAATGCTTCAATGAGATGAATTCCCTTGTTCAAAGGAGGTGAAGAGAATGATTTGTGTTTGTCTAGAAACAAGTGAGTTAAAAAGTTCACAATCTCTGAAGGAAAATGTTAAAGCAAATGTACCAGAGGCAGTAGACATAGGAGACAAGGGCCCTGGCTCTTTTCTTAGAAGTACCATGCTTTTGAAATCCTTTGAACCAATAACAGCCAGTTTGGGATCTGGAAGCCATGGGCACCAAGACACATAGGTATAATATTTAGTCTTTTAGGAGAAACCTTGTCATCTTTGGTACCGGTATTCCTTCCATTATATTGTCAATGGTTTTGCCTCTGGATTATGAATTAAACTAGTAACCCAGTCCTCAGTCTCCACATGAAAATTCTTGCTTCTCATGTCTTCCTATCCCCATCCTCACAACTCAACTCTAACTCCATATTACCAGGTAGATCACACACACACACACACACACACACACACACACACACACACACACGGGATTCTAAAATCTTTTAATCTTATTTTATGTATATGGGTGTTTAACTACTATGTTTGCTTGTTCCATATGTGCATCTTTGGTGCCTTTGGGGGCCAATGGATCCCCTTGAATTAGAGTTTCTACCCTGTAGCTTCTGGAAATTAAATCCAGGTCCTTTGGAAGAGCAGCCGGTGCTTTTAACTGCTGAGCCATCTCTACAGACCCCAAGGGAGGCATTTTTAAGTCTACATGGCAGTTATATATTAAGAAGGGTAAGTGACGAGAAAACCTTTCCAGAAATGGGTCTCATTACCTAAGAGAATCATTCTGTCACACCCCTGAAATTCATGGTAAAAGAACTGCAGCTTTACTTTGAAATGAATCTGACACTTCAGGGTGGTATTCGACTTCAACCTTTTCATTAGTCCTTTATAACGGCAGTATTTCTATTGGAACCAGGGTCATCTCTTTTTCTACAAAAGTTTTTTTTTTTTTTAACAATAAAGCAGTTTTGCAGCACTGTATTGAACTAAAAGTAAAGATGCTTACATGTTCACATCTCATGAAAATGTTTCATTTCTAATGATCCACAAAACAGGTCAGTCTTGAGATTACTCTGAAGGCTGATTATGTGTTTCAAGATTCTCAGGGTCTGTAAATACTGATTTTTAGCAATCATAACTCCAGTTTCCCACTGCTTTATTTGTTTACTTAATTCCCATTGAATTAACTCTACCCAATTAAACAATAGAGCCTAATAATACCCTGAACTGATTAGAAGGAAATAAAAATAGAGGGAATGTCAAAGCTATTCTGTCTATAAAGTGCACGGAGTGGGAGAGCTGTCTATAGCGTTTGCACCAGTGAACAAGTATTCAAGAAGAAAACTCTTCCGTGCAATTCAAGAGAAGCTGCACGTGACATTTTAAAGAACACACATCAAATACGCTCTTCTGTCATTTCTATGTGTGTTGCATGCTCTTTATACAAAAGAGAGAGACAACATCACTTGCGGTTTGAGAATAGCTGGCAATCAATATGTCTCGTCCAAAAAGAAGAAATGAAGCATCAAACATAGCAACACAAACAGACAAAATCATCACTGACGCCATGGTTATCTTTAAAAGAGAAGAAAGATGCTTTCATGCTGTAGAGTTAAAGGAAAAAAATCCCCCAATGCCACTTTCATGCTACCTGTTTTCCTGTTGAAGACAAGATGCTCTGGTATCCTGAATTACATTCAATTCACACTTAGGAAAAATCAATTACATGCAGATGATAGTGAGGATCTTGTTCCACACGAATGAAAAAGATATGTTTCCTATTTCACAGGAGTTTTAGGTAGAGATAAAGATATTCCGAAAATGGGGAGAAAATATCAGGTGTATGGCACTGTAGGTTCAAGAAAGGGATACTCAATATTAAGGGTTATTTTATGCAGCTTTACCTGACATAATGGCTATCATAATCAGAATTCATTTAGAATTCCTGGGGGCCAGTAGACAGAAGATGGTGGGTGAGGCTTCTGCCTGCTACTTTGCTATTGAAGTCACCAATTACCTTTACTGTGTGGGATTGTGAGATGAAAAGTCACTGGGCTTGTGACTACTATGAAGTTCTCTGACAGAGGCAAGCATTACAAAACAAAATTTCTTTTACTCCAGGACTGTATCCAAGCATAGAAAATGGTTGGAAAGTGGCCATGGGAAAAGATCCATTCACTTCCTAGTCCTCAGAATCTACGAGCACACTCTCACAGTGCCTATCATTACTAGTCAAAAATGGGAGAAAGAATCTAGAGCTAAATTTTAGAGATTTTTCTGGATTATTTGGAGTCGAAAATTCAAGCACATCTCTTTTTACAAGAAAAGTTGCTGGAGTTTTGAGACAGCTAAAAGGGAAAGGATTTGGGGAGAGAGAAGGCAGCAATGTGATCAAGGAGGCTGCGATTGAGGGCGTGCCAACCAACACTTGATGACACCAGGCTGTGGAAGAGATGATGAGCATATTCTCTGTGGAGCTATTTGGAAGCTGCGTGTAGATCCTGCTGCTTTGATTTCAAACTTCTGCTCTATAGAACTGGTAGGAAATCAATTTCCAAGGCTTTTGCCTTCCCCATTCACAGGAATTTGTTACAGCAAAATAAAACAATGAATAAACTCAGAGCTGGCTAAGCATTAACTGAGGGGGATTAGCCAAGAGGAAGTAACCTAAGACATTTCCTTTGACTTAGATCCTAGGTGAAGTTTTAGGGATCTCTTGTTTGGGAGCCGATTTTGGTTGGGACAGCAGAGCGGGAAGGTTTTAGATGTCCAAAACAAAAGGTCAGTGCTTCACAGTTTCATTAACGTCTTCTGGTTCTCAAACTTTAAATTCTGTTGTGACTTATTTTCAATTCCTGTTTAAACTTCTATTCTCTGGTTACCTCACTCCCTCACGTTGTGAACAAAGACAATCCTTAGGTCTTGAACTGCAGTGTAGCATAACATTGTAATTGTAATTCCCAATGTAGAAACAAAGCCAACTCGCATCTGGAAAAATGGACTCCCCAACTGCCGAGGGAAATAGTTTTATCCCTTCCCAATCTATGTACCACACTTAATCAGAAGCAGTTCAGCCTCTGGTAGGTTTGAAAATGACAGGGCAAAAATATATGGGTTTTACTTATAACATGCTCATTTATTTAAATAGATTAAACCTCAGAAAATGACCTATTTTATAATCTCAGTCATTGTCCAGACTGTAATGGGGGCCAGGGAATAAGTGAGTGGTGATCTAAACTCACGGGCTGTCATGGTTAATATTCACTTTCAAATTTCAAAAGGATTTGGAGTCACCTAGGAAACGCTTCTGCAAGTGCCCAGAAGACTGTTTTCAGAGAGGGTTAGCAGATGAGGAAAGACACACTCTGACTGTGAGTAGCACATGCCATACCTGGAATACAGGATTGAATAGAAAGGATCAAAAGGGGAAAGTGTGGACACTGACATCATTCTCTCTCTTCTTTCTGACAGAAAATTCTGGTAACATCTACTTCTCTGATCATGCCTCCTCTGCACTGATGGTCTAAACTCCCTCATATTGTAGGCCAGAACCAACTTTTCCTTCGTTAAGTGGTTTGGTCAGGTATTTTGTCTAGTAGAGTTAGGAAAGTAATTGATATAGAAACAATGATGAAAGCAGAGTACTCTTTCAATGCACAGGATATCCACAATGATTTGATTTTGGAAAGACTCTTCTGCATCACTATTGCCTCCACCATTTATACAACCATATATTTTTGTAGATGGTCCTCTATCTATCATCTACCTATCATCTATCTATCTATCTATCTATCTATCTCTCTATCTATCTATCTATCTATCTACACTAGTTTAATGATTTATCAATTTTAAGGTTTGTGAAAGTTAGAAACATCTCATAGAAATTGTGCTTTGCCCTTGGAAGTTTGACTTTTTCCTGCACCAGCCAACTTTCTATAAGTCCTTTTCTAGAAGGTGGGCTGAAGCAGTAACACACTGTGCCATGCTAGTCATACAGACTGGATGGAACCAAACTGTCCTCTAATGAGTAGAATACTACAAGGTTACATTTTTAGGGTGGGTATATTCATTAAAGGTAGTCTCAACTTTTTATGAATTCTCTGAGGAGCAACCCTGCCACTTGCGAAGGAGTATCTGAATGTGTTATGATGGGTATTTTATGGTCTGTCTTGCCACATAGATTAGAAATAGCTCTCATTTTTTTTTCCAATTGCTAGGGCTTAGCATAATGTTTAGCGTCTAACAGGGATATAAATAAGCTGCATCTGAGTTCATGAAAATAAGAAGAGCCTTAAGGTAAAGAGAAAAAGAATGTGAGATAATAAGGAATTAATTAGAAGTTATTTGTAAGAGTGAATTGAAAGGATGGTACTATTCTGGTAGAGTGCAAAAGCTCTGACACTCCAGGCTTCTGCTAGGCAAGAGAAAGATCATAGATGACAGTAAGACTGTGGTAATTTTCAGCGTTTAATAGTCTTTATATTTGTTCATTACATTTTTTTTTTACCCAGAATGGAAAAATCTTCATGGGTGGTGACCATGTGATGTATTATTTTAACTTTCTAATATAGCAAACAGACACATGTAACCCATTTTAAATTTATAATGATTGAACCTAGAAATGGGTTGACTTACTGGCTTATGATCATGTAGAACAGTTGAAATTTCATACCTTCATTTCTTCAAACTTAAGCAATAATGCAAAATCCTGAACAATTAACGACATTTCAAAATACTTATTTCTATTGAATGAATTTGTTATGGAGTTGTACGATCTGTGTGAACATGTTTGAGAACAGAAGGCAAAGGATGCTTAGGAGACGATAAGTGATAGATTTTTTCAGTGTCACAGACCTCATTGTTTTGCAATTTAATCTGCAAAGCTTCCCCAAATGCAATTCCTATTAATACCATGTAAGAAACAGATATCTATCCAAAGTTGTCTATGTGGCCAAATGAGATAGATACCTGTCACAATGCTTTTAGTTTCGTGCGTATTGGGCCTATTAGCTATATCATTAAGCTCTCACGTTTTTTTCTGTTCCAAAGAGGATCTCAATGCATTGTTTTAAAAATGAAAGGGTCTAGTAGCAGCAGCTCCCCACTCTCTGTGACTTAGGTACAAACCTGCAGAAAGTGCTGGGGTCTTTACGTCGTTCTCGTTGCCAAGGCAACACTATTTTTTTTTGTTTCCATTAAAAGATGCAGCTTTTATTTTTGAAGCCCAGTTCACAGGTACAGAAGAAGCATTTACAATATCAAAAAAAGGTAAGAAAGCAGATAGACTTTGAGAAAATATTTTTAAAAAGCACTAAAAACAAATCTTAAAATAGCCTTTCCAAATTTGAAAACTTTCTTCACAAATGCTGCCGAGGTTTCTGTTTCCTTGAAATACATTTAAACTATAAAAACCTGAAAACTTTCACAAATTTTCTGGATAAGACTTTGTTTTCCCTTATCCTGAAGAATTAAAATCATAGACTCCATAAAAGCATTTGAATATGGAATACTTCAATGTATTTCCCATTTTTTAAAATGCAGTTTAATGATATAATGGAAAATGAAACCCAAAAGAACAATTGCCAGCCAGCAGAAATACAGAAATATAGCAGAAGACAATTTACACCTAAAGGTAAGCTAATTCAAAAACAGAATCCAGCCTCAAGCCTATAATCCTAGACCTGGTGAATACAGGCATCTTGAGAAGAAAGCAGAAGAGTCCAAAGTCATCGTGGTCTACATATTCATGTGGAACCAGCCTAGGGTGCATGAGCTGCTGACTCAACACAACACAACACAACCAACACAGCACAACACAGCTCAGTAGAATATCACTCTAGACTAGAGTTGGAAAGAGATACATGGGTTATAAGTATTGGTTCCACCTGCCAATTCTCTCTTTGAATCTGGCTGATGTGTTTCAGAGCTGTTTTTCTCATTTTAAATTAGACATTAAATACACGATGTATGCTGCAAGATGTATAACTTTTTGGAGACATGTAAACAATATTCACAGTCAGCTCATTAATGAAGATTCACAGCAGAATTATTTGGCAAAAGACAGCAGGCATGTCCCTAGACTCCAATGAAGTGATTGCTCATCTTAACTTGAATCCGAGTGTAATAGAGGATTTTTATAATCGCTTCCCTTATTCAATGTCTCTCCTTTCTGTGTTCCATTTATACTGCCTGCTTCCCGATTTCTTCACTGTCACTACCACATGTTCTTAGGACATTAAGTGAGGAGAATGTACTCAGTAATGTTTATTGACCAAATACATCCTCATTATCCTAGTCATTTTCCCTTTCCGAAGACATATATGGGGTTACTGAGTTAGGGCAAAATGTATGAGTTTATAGTTGTTCTGTGAAGGACATCCCTATCATATTTTAAAATATTTAGCAATATTTTAGAGATATCTCTCAAACCAAGACTCTTTGAGTTATTAATTTTTATCTAATTGAGAGGAGCTTGCAGTTTTAGAGTTTTAGAATTCCAAAAGGCAGGTAATGGTTCTGTGCTTATATTCATAATATTTTCCATCAAAGCAAATAAAAGGTATTTAAATATTACTCTGCTTCCATAAGTAAAAATGAATTTCTTAAAGTACAGGAAAATTCTGAACCTTGAGTTCATATTATTTTGAGATGTTACAGAATCACATATTCTGTTCATGATCAGAATCAAGCTCTTTAAGAACTGAGAGTCAGTTCTTTTGGGGTCTGAGTTGAACTGATATGGGATAACTCATTCATTGCTTGCTTAACACAAAAGTTGAAGGATGGATATGAGATCAAACCATAACTCTTTAATTAATTTGTTTTATGTTTAATGATAACATACATTTCCAAATCCATAGCTCATGGCACTATGAAGCAAGTTTTTCTACTATCAAATATTTTTCCAAATAAAAACAACTTAAAAATTATCCTTGTACTATAAATATGGTCAAAACCTTGGCCCTAGGAGAGAATCAATTGGTGTTTTTCTCTCTGGTCATGTTCTCAATCTGTCTTACAAATATTTATGTTCACATCCATACAGTTGAGTTAGTCTCAACCTTGGTCAGAAAAACTCCTTATTTTGGGTTTATTATGAGTGAAGAAATGGTGTAGGAGGTCATTTTGTACTTGTCTTGCTTTCATTAGTTGAATAAAGAAACTGTCTTGGCCTTTTGATAGGGAAGAGCTTAGATAGGCGTGGGTAGATAACTGAATTCTGGGAGGAAGAGAGCAGAGAGAGAGAGAGAGAGAGCTTCTATGGAGCTGCCAGATCAGACATGCTGAATCTCTCCCAGTAAGCCACAACCTCGTGATGATATACAGATTATTAGAAATGGGTTGAATCAAGATGTGAGAGTTAGTCAATAAGAGGCTATAGATAATGGGCCAGGCAGTAATTTAATTAGTACATTTTCTGTGTGGTTATTTCAGGGGTTAGCTAGTTGGGCAATGGGATGAAAAGCAGGCCTGGACCTCCTACTACAAAGAAACTCATAACTGTTAATAATATTGAGAAGAACTGACTAAATGCTCAGTCAAATCAAGGACATCTTTATCATCCCAGTAAACACACATACCCTAATCCCACACCCCCAAGAAATACCACAAAAGAGAATAGAACGGATGTAAAATGATCCTAAGGAATGCTGTGGAATGCTGTCCTCCAGACATGAACTGACTTTTGCAAAAATGAATTCATAGCACCTGTGGCTGTTTACACAAAATGAAGCTGGTTAAAAAACCTCAGCATGAAGAGGGAGAGACTTCTAATATCCAACTGTTAGCTGAGGAGCTATTGGCAGTTGATAGTTGCTGAGAGAGGGAGAGTCACTTTTCTTTGGGAAGGATGGCCATTGGTAGGTCCCCCGTGATGTGGTAGATGACTCCAGCCCAATTGCATCTGGACAGCACTTAGCGGAATCAGGGATACCTCAAAATAATAGATGGGATGAAGTTGAGAAAGAGATGAGTTTAGAAAGCAGGCAAGTTGAAGGAAAGAAATGAGGGGAGTACATATGATCAAGATACATATATGACGTTTTTGAATAATTTTTTAAAATAAAGTATAGAATTCAAAGAGGCTTTGATGGAGAAGAGAGGGTTTTTTTTCTTTCCTTTCTTACACATATCTTCTGTTTGAAAATGGATGCTTAGATCTTGTTACGTTTTATTAACTCTAGAAGAAAACGAACTGTGTCATTGTGCTGTAATAATATCTCAAAACATTGGTTTGTTTGAAGATGAAAATCAAAAGCATGTCAGCATCCATGCTGTAGACTATGAGAGAAACTTGGCTGATTCAAGGCAGCTTTCCCAACTTTGAACTTCTCAATTGTGTGAATAAGAAAGCCAATCAGCACAGGACTTAGTTTTCAGGATAAATAAGAAAAGGGGGGAAAAAGTTCTAAAGCATTTGGCCTTTCATCTATGAATAACATCTGTATTGTGGTATAACAAACATTTTTCCAGATAATTTCTTTAAACACTCTCAGTAACAGCCAGTGCTGGTAGACAGCTCCTACATAGCACTGTTGGGCATAAGACTTTGAAGGAGGCTGGAGTTAAAAAGACTAAAGAGCACATTCTGTCAAAATCTATGAAGAATGTTCATGATCCGACTATTACTGTGAAAACAGTTCTTGGCCCAAAATTGTTGTTTTTGTTCTTTAATATGACTCTCTAGAAATTAAATTCATTAGAGCAGTTTTGTTGATATTTTCACTAACTAACCCATTAAGCACATCATCGTTTTAAGGCAGTCAACTCTTTAGTGAAAATTAATATTGGTTTTCTTGTTAAAAGTCAATTAACTTTCTACTGAGATTTGGACCTTGGTGTAATTGAGTAAGATCCATCAGTCTTTCCATTTCATGGGCTCACATTACCATCATATCCGAAGCATGCATGTCTGATAGGATATTAGGCAATGCATGCAGGGATGAGTGTTTTTTATAAATTAAAATAGATACTAAAACACTTTACTCTAAATTGGCCTAAATCATGAGTTGGTTACCAGCGGTGATTATAACTTTATGAATGACCCTGGAATAAATAGGTTTTTGCTTAACATACTTGAATAAATTGCTATCTTTCTTTGAACACTCTTATTTTAAGTTTTACTCCTTCCAGTAGTGATCAAAACTCCAAAAGCAATAGTTTGAATTAGTAAGTATGCTATAATGAAATACACAACATACTAAGTTATATATTTTATGATGATGAGCAATGTATAAACCAATATAAACATCACCTCAGAGTTATGCATAAACTAAATCAGATGAATGGATGAACTCTCAGTCTGGAAAGAGAATTGTTACAGCATGAGAGTTGGAAGAATTTACAATAGAGCAATGGACATACATGTGCAATGGCTAGAAATGTCATGTCTTCAATTAGCTTCTAATTAAAGAAGTGTCTTGTCACTGCCAAGCAGGTGTTAAGAACTGAAGATCTCAGTCCAATGCTCGGCTGTGGATCTCTGCTTCTGCCTCCATCAGTTTCTGAACGAAGGTTCTATGGTGATTTTTAAGAAAGTCATCAATCTGACTACAGGACAAGGCCAGTTTGGGTACTCTCTCCACTACTACTTAGGGTCTTAGCTGGGGTCATTCTTGTGGATTCCTGGGAATTTCTCTAGTGCCAGCTTTCTTGCTAGCCTCACAATGGCTTCCTCACCAAGAAAGCTCCCAAAGTTCTGTTGAAGAGTGGGAGGAGTGAGAATATGAGCAAAGAGGTTAAGACCTTGATGGGAATACCCACTGAAACAGCTTACCTGAGTTAATGGGAGCCCACCAACTCTGGCCTGACAGGGAAGGAACCAGCATAGGACCAAACTAGGCCCTGTGAATGTGGGTGACAGTTGAATGGCTGGAGAAGACGTGGGACCACTGGCAGTGGGACCAGGATTTATTTGATTGCTTTTACTGGCTTTCTGAAACCCATTCTCTTTGGAGGGATACCTTGCTTAACCTAGATATAGTAAGGAGGACCTTGATTCTGCCTCAAAATAATCACAAGACTTTGTTGACTCTCCATGGGAAGCCTTACCCTCTATGAGAAGTGGAAGGGAGTAGGTTGGGGGAAAGGTAGAGGCAACAGGAGGAGGGGAGTGAGTGGGAACTGGGATTGGTATGTAAAAAATTAAAAAAATTAAAAAAAAATAAAAAAATGAAAAATCCAAACTGAAGATCTTCATTAAAACACCGACGTTAAGACTTGGTGGCAGGGTTTTAAGAAACTCCATTAGACTTCCATGCCTGACATATGACTTTTGTTTGATTAAATGATCTATTTAGGTGACATATATTAGTGTGATTTACCTTTTCAATAACCTATATTTATATGTAGAGTTAATTCTTTAACCAGAGCATTTAAATTTTATTGTAAATATTTTGTAATAACATGGGTTCAATGTGGGTTTTGCGCAAAGATGAGCCAGGCATTCATCTGGTGCAACATCCTTTTCTTTCTTTTAAAAATTTTATAATCTTAATCTATTGCTTATTTTTCTCCATGTTCTGGGTTTTCTTCCCATTTTCATCTCACGCCTGTTTTTCTTTATTCCCTTCAGATCTCTGTGCTTCCCAGTGTTCTTTTGATATCTATTCTGCTATCATTTCTTCATATTCTTTTTTCCTTTTATCACTCTGTCAATCATTTCCATCTTTCCGCTTCATAATCATCTCACATGTTCTGCATATAAACTGTTTATGCTGGTTGTCTTTTGTTTAATTGTGTTTTCTCATTGCTGAATGAGTTTCATCATAATATCAAATAGAATAAAGCATTTAGAAATATAAATATTTGAAGTCTGTGAATACTATATATAATTTGAAGTATATGTTATTGAAATATAACTACTTATTTCTATTAAAACATGAGAATAGACATAATAAGCTAGAAACTAAAGAAATTGTTCACTTGTGTGAGTAGTTGGGCACTGAGGAAAAGGAGAAGGCAAAGAGTGGGAGATCATGGGACTGTTACAATACATTGCTTAACAGATATTTGCTGACTCTATGTGTTTGGAAGGACTCAAACTAGCCCATTAATTTTCAAAATTAAGTCCTTGGGGTGATCACTTTTGTGTTACTGAAAACAAATTCCTGGCAATAACAATTTGAGGGAGGAAGGGCGTGTTTTATCTTGGTCCAGTGTTTTGAGGTTTAGCGCTTCATGGAGGTCACAGAAGTGAGAGTAAGTTCACAAAGTCACAGGCTTGTTCTGGTTGCCCTTTATCTTGTCTGAGCTCCTTCTCCATGAGATGGTGCTGTCCTCATTCATGACGTTGTCTCTCCTTAGATAATCCCTACTGGAAGGCCCTGGCTAACCTCCCAGGAGGTTTTAAACTTGGTCAGATCTACAATGAATATCAACTATCACAGTCAAAATGTTGCATAATAGATCTCTTGAATGCTTTTGCTGTCTGAAATTTTAGATTCTTTGAATATGTTCCTCCATCCAAGTCTTTTTTTATATACAAAAAAGGAAAAACTTGTGTATTTTTATCCATAATACTGTTAATTCTTTTGGTCTAAGAAATTACTTTTTAAACATTTATTTAACATTTTCTTGTCATCATTTATTGGTAAAGTAACTTACCAGGCATAGGTATAGTTTCTGTCTGTCTGTCTGTCTCTCTCCCTCCTTCCTTACTTCCTTTTGTCTTTCTTTTCTTCCATCCTTTTGTCCTTCCTTCCTTTCTTCATTCCTTCCTTTTGTTCTTTCCTTCTTTTGTGGAGATATGAAAGATGTCTTGTATATTCTATACCCTGATTGGGTTTATTTAGTTATATTTAAGATATGTAATGGCTTTATGATACATTGCTGCACTATTAAGAATCAGAGCACAGCTAAGCTGGGTGTGGTGGCACATACTTTTAAACTTAGCACTTGGGAGGCAGAGGAAGGCTGAGCTCTGTGAGTTTAAGGCTGACCTGGTCTACAAAGTGAGTTCCAGGACAACCAAGGCTGCTGCAAGAGAACCAGAATGCTATGTAAACACACAAACAGGAGGCTCTTATTTCTTCGAACCCATACATTCCTCATCCAACTCCCCATTCTCTCACAAGCTTAACCTATCTCGTCCGATAGGAAAACAATAACTTCAGTTTGTTGTTTGTCTGGACTGGTATTTAATTTTACAGAACTAAGGAAATATATTAGCACCTTCCCAACTCCTCTTTAATCACATGAGAAGCATATGGAATAGATACTCTTTGTGCCTTGCTTTCTGTCTTCTCAGTATATGCTGAAAAATGTGTGTCTCCCATTCTCATTATTTACACAGCTGCATAGTTCTTGTTGTGTGGATAGCATACAAAAGTTTTTCTACAGGCATTTGGCTGTTTCTGTACATTTTGTTTTATGGGAAATGGTGAAATAAATGTGCTTCTATTTGCACACCGTTTTGATGTTACAGTATAGCTTTAGGATTATTTTTGAGTAGTGAAGCTGCAGGATCAAAATATTAAGATATGAATAAATTTATTGGGCATTGTCATGTTTCCCATTAAAAGTATTGTGTGGTTCAGATCATCGCAAAGAATTATATTGCTCGTCACAGCTTTGCATTCAGAATGCATTGCCATAGCCTTTTAAAATTGTTGATGGGTGTTATGGGTAAGAAATGATGCTTCTCTGTTATTCTAATTTGTATTTTCCTAAATATGAAGGGTTGTGAATGTATTGTTCTATGTCTAAAGACTACATCTATGTTTATTTCAAATGTAGATAGTTTGTTGATATCTTTCTCCTTTTATACGTTCTTCATCCCATTTTTATCAGTACCCTGACAACAATCCTGTGGCTTATAGATAATACAAGATTCAATATTCCTGGATGTCTCTGATGCAATAAAAGTCAGGTAACACAACTAAATCTGTACATCTTCTATAGTGGTTACGTTTGTATTGCCTATTCTTCTAATTATCTTCTATTAGAATTATAGGTCACTATTCTTTTTATTATTAATTAAATTCTGGTTTTAGACAATTTTGGACATGTACATAGTGCATACTCCCCACTTTTGTCCCCACTTTCCTAACACCTGAACTCCTCCTTTCGAAATCTCCTTCATATTCTCACATTCATAACTCTTTTGATTTGCAAATCACTGGGATTAACCAGGAATTTCCTTGTGACCATGAGCTTAGAATGTCTGCTAGAGTCTGCTGAGCTCATTAGCAGGTGTACAACTGAAAACAGGGGTTTTCCCTTATTTTTAACTTGTTCAACTTCTCAAATATTCAACAACTATGAAAACAAGCCAAATAAAGAGAAATAGATTGCAATTTGTCACCCTTCTAGAACACAAAGAAGCTTCATCGCATTGCCCTGGAGTAGGATCCTGTTGCAAATCATGGGGTAATAGAAGGTTTCAGGTGATGATAACAGTGCATGTCACCTTCCACATCAATGAGATTTTCCTTAAGCTAATGCAGCCACCCTGTTTTCTGCCTCATGGGCAGAAGGCATTGTATATTGTATTATATACATCAGCCAGCCACCAACATGCTCAACCTGCTTCTCCTAGAGCAGTACTTCTAGATAATTGGAAATATTACAAACAATACAATAGTTTTGGTGCATTATCCAAAGTGTACCCTACCCACACATACTTTTGGAATGTAGGTAATAGAGATGAGTTACAAATATTTTAACATTTTATATTTTAATACATTTACATAGCCATATGCAGTTAGTAGCTCACCCTGGATAACACCTCTTCAGAGCAAACTTAGTAGATTTATCGGCTCAGTTCCTTGATACACGTGTGTAGTAAAGTCAGGAGACAGTCCTTTTCTTGCAGAAGGACAGTCAGTCAGATGCCTTCCTTTTGCAGGCTTCATATATTCTGACAATCAAACACTTTTAAACACAAGAGAAATATGAAATTATTTAATTATAGGTGCTTTAGTTAGGTGATGGCAAATCACAATTAAAGCATAACTTTGGCATTTTACCCTTTTATTTTTACTTTCCTTATTCTTTAAGGTATAATTATGCCTAGGGACTCTGCCTGTATCTTTAGGATTTTGGCTTAAGAATTTCTGTTTTGGCTTTAACTTCTGATATGGTTTTAGTTGGAAGGCAAGCAGTTATCTTCTCTCTGTAGCCCAGCTATATCCAAATCCATTCAGGCAGGTTACAGTGAAGCAGCATTTTCTCCTTGGGTTGGCTAGATTTATATCAACTTGATATAATCTAGAATCAGCTTAGAAGAGGGGACTCAGTTGAGAAAGTGTTCACAGACTGCCTTGTGGACAAATGTGTAGTGCATTTCCGGATTGATGGTTGATGTAGAGATCTCTGCTCACTATAGGTGGTATTACCCTGAGCTGCTAATCCTGAGTGAAAAACAAACAAACAAACAAACCCAGGCAGAGTGACAGAGTGAACTATGAAGAGTAAGCTAGAAAGCAGCACTCCTCTCTGGTCTCAGCATCTCAGCAGCAGTTCCTGCTTCCAGAATGTCCTCCTAGATTTTATGCCATGGCTCCCCTCAATGATGACTGCTCTGTTGACTTACAAGTTATAAAGTGAAATAAACCCTTTTCCTCAAGGTGGTTTTGCACATAGTGTTTCATCACAGCAATGGAAACTAACTAAGACACTCCACCTGGTAGGAAATACTTAGTCAATGTCTGTTTAGGTCAGGCTGGGATAATTTTTCTGTCTTTCTTGGTATCTATAAATCTGAGTAGATTCACATGAAGTATAGAAGTTTACATTTGCAATTTAACTGATACATGTTTCCTTAACAACATTAGGTGGTTGAGATCATTTACTATAGCCTGAAAACATATTGGGATAGATTTTTTTATTCATTATGTAGTGCTAGCTTGTGCTTTCCCATATTTACACACATCAGAGGTCAAGAGAGTCCAGGACCTGACATTATATTTGTACCAAATCTCCCAAACCTTCAGCTATAATGGGCTCAATAAACAAGTCCTTGATCTTAGCTATTCTGACAGGTGTAAGATGAAAACTCAAAGTGATTTTGATTTGCATTTACCCAATGGCAAAAGAGATTGAACATTTTTTAAGTGCTTCACATCCATTTTAGATCCTTCTGTTGAGAAATCTCTGTTTAGATCTGTACTCCCAGTTTTTAATTAGATTGTTTGGTTTGTTGATGTGTAGTTCAAAAACACAAGCGACAGCTCATGCTGCAGAGGATGTGGAGCAAGGGAAATATTCCTCCATTGCTGGCAGGAGTGAAAACTTCTACAATCATTATGGAAATCATATGGCGATTTCTCAGTAAACTGGAATCAATCTATCATAAGACTCAACTATACCACTCTTGGGAATAAACCCAAAAGATGCTTAATCATAACATAAAAACATTTGCTCAAGTATGTTGATAGCAGCTTTATTGTAATAGCTAGAACATGAAAACAACCTAGATGTCCCTCAGCCTAGGAATGGATAAAAGAAATGTGGTACATTTACACAATGGATTATTACTCAGCGGTTAAAAACAATGACACTATGAAGTTTGAAGGCAAACGGATGAAACTAGTAAAAACCATTTTGGGTGAGGTAACCCAGCCAGAAAGGCAAGCATGCAATGCACTAACTCTTACGAGGATATTAACTGTATAGTAAAGGATAACTATACTACAATCCACAGCTCCAGAGAAACTAGATAACAATGAGGGTTCAAGGCACGAATGCCCAGATCTCCCTGGGAGGGGAAAAGAGATTTCATGAGTGGGCTGTGGGCAATTGGGGATGGGAACATGAGAGATCAGGTTGAGGTGGGGGTGGGGTTGAAGGAGCGAGTGCTGAAAGAGTCTACTGGAAAGTGGGGGTGGGCATTTCAGTGTGAGGTAAAAACCCGACACAAGTGAAACTCCCCGGAATCTACAAGGATGACTCCGTTAAGACTCCTAGCAATAGTGACCAGGCAAGACTTCAAGTGGAGGGAGTGGGAAACCAACCCACATAACCTTTGACCTACAGCCTGTCCTGCTTTCAGGATGTGCTGGAGTAAGGGTGCCCTAGAGATTGAGACAATGACCAACCAAAGCCCATGCCAGGAGAATAAATCCACACTTGATACTGGCTGGAGCACAAGAGCCCACAGGCTGTGGTGTGGGAGGTCCTTCTGTCTATGTGTTGTTTTTATGGGTTAATGAATAAAGAACTGCTTTGAGCCTATGGCAAGGAAGAACAGAACTAGGCTGGGAAATTTAAGCTGTATGCTGGGAAAAAGGAGGGTGGAGTCAGATAGAAGCCATGGACCTGCAGCCAAAGTTAGGTATGCTGAAACTTTGCCAGTAAGCCACTGTTATGTGGCAATATACAGATTAATAGAAATGGGTTAAATTAATATGAGTTAACCAATAAGAATCCAGAGCTAATGGACCTAGCAGTGATTTATTTAATACAGTTTCTGTGCGATTATTTCAGAGCTGAGCATCTGGGAATGAACAAGTGGCTCGCTCCTTCCAACAAGGAGAATAACTAGGGCTAAATAACACAGAGACTGAGGATAGAACTAAACATGACTGGAGGAAAAAAATTCAATAAAATAATGCCTAATGATATTGGTGTCTAGCACAGTTGTCATCAGAGAGGCTTCATCCAGCTACTGATTGAAATGGATGCAGACCCACAGCTAAATGTTAGGCAGAACTCAGGGAACCTTGTGGAAGAGAAGAAAAGAGGAGAGGAGTCAGAGGGGTCAAGGACATCATATGAAAACTCATGGAATTAACTAACCTGGGCTCATAGGGGCCCACAGTGACTGAACAGTCTCATGTCATAGCTTACTTAGGATGAGTACACCACATAATATATGTCTTTTTTTAGGTAGCCATTTTTATACTAGCTAGAGCATTGTGTAATTGAAGTAAAGTAGAGACTCTCACTGACTGAGACATAAATTAAGATCTACTGTTTCATATATCAACAAAGCTCATGGAAGCTGGGTATTCTTGGACAAAGGGATGAATACTATAAGGACCCCATCTTCATTTTTCATTTCTGTTTTCTCTCCTTAACACCTTCATTTGTTTAAATCAGTTTTCTCAACAAGGCTGTCAGTTCACACAGATTCATGTTTCTCAGCCCTGTTGCTATAGAGAAAACATCCTTTGAATATTGGAAATTCCTTACGAAGTACTCTTCCTGACCAGTGTTGACCCTCATCCCACACAAATTTTCTCTGATTCCTGAGAGTGCAGCTCTACCTGAAGCTATTTATTTTTGTGGGAAAATGAATGTCATGTTGTTTAAAATGTACTTAGAGGACTAATTCTAAAGAGGCATTTCCACTGTAACCACATATTGGAACTTCCATGGAATTACTCACCCTTCTTCTTGTTCAAAATCTAACAAAAGGAATAGATTTGAGATATAATCCTCTTTGAGTCACTCATCCACTTAAAACATTGCTCCTGGGGTTTTCCCAGAAGTCTTGATCAGATATTTTTAAAATACTTGTTCAAAGTTAAATAAGTTTATAGAAACGCCTCTAATTCAAAATTGGATTTATAGAGTTACTGACTTTATTCTATGAGAGAGCAGCGTAAAAACGAAGTGTATGACTTCAGTCCTTCTTTACTCCTTGTCCACTGGTGAGCTTGGCTTCCAATTTACAGTTGTCTTAACCAGTTTTCTATTGCTGTGAAGAGATGCCATGACCATGACAACTCTTAGAAAAGAAAGCATTTAACTGGGGCTTGATTACTTTCAGAGATTTAGTTTATTAGTTTATGAGAATGCAAGGAGCATGTAGACACACAGGCAGACATGGTGCTGGAGAGGTAGCTGAGAGATCTACATCTGGATAGGTAGGCAGCAGGAAGAGGAAAAACCACTGAGCCTGGCTTGGACTTCTGAAACCCTAACCAAGGCTCTAGGTACACACTTCCTCTATCAAAGCCATATCTACTCCACAAGGCCACACCCCCTAATCCTTTCAAATAGAGCCACTCCCTATGAGCCTATGGAGGCCACTTTCATTTAAAGCGCCACAACAGTATTCTCTCTCATTCCTCATATATACTTGCCTTTGAATGCCTTGATTTCACTTTATTTGATATGTAGAGTATTATATACACTATAGTTCTATTCTTTCCAGCTAGCAGGAGCTGTTTCTGCTATTACACTTAGAAACTAAGTTTCCCCACAGCCTGGCTTCAACACTCAGAGATTCTTTGTAATCACCCTTACTCCTTCTTACTTCATGAGCTCTTCTCTTTCCCTATGGGCTCATATCTATGATTATTAAACATGTTTTAGAACTCCACTTTACTAGAGTGTTCTCTTTTCCCCCTGACAGTACAATTACAACAATCAACTTAGATTTCTGTCCACATCAAGCCACTGACTATGCAAATCATGGGTCCTACATAATACCACATACACTGTTTAAACCTATTATGGCAGTGTCTGCCCCCTCTGCAGAACACTCCCCTGTTGGATCTGTTTTCCTTTTTGTTTATTGGATTCCTGAGATTTCACTCTTGTTTGATTTTTCTTCTCACCTCACTGTCTACTTCTTTGTAATCTCTTTTGTCAGTACTGACTCTGTCTTCCAAATGTACTGGCACTGAAGAGGCAATGTTAGAGTCTCTTTTCATTCCTGTTCCCTGCTCTATGGAATATCTTTATTTTTATGCTTCAGATCAGAGCAAGTGCTTACTTACACATTGTTGAATTCCACATTTACATATAGGTTCCATATGCAACTATTTTATAGTGCTATACAGACCAATTTAAAGCTTTTGCTTCCCTCTGAATAGCTGGGGAGGCACAACATGATTCTTGATTCAGTTCTGAATTGATAAGTACTTAGCTTAAAGCTATTATTGTATCCACTACTTTACTGTTTCTTTAAACATAGTAGACTCAAATTCCTATCTTTTAACAGTTCAAAATATAAAATGCATGACTATTCATTATATTAACTCTTAAGCCATAGAATAACAGAACTTAAGAATCTATCAAACAGTAACTGTGCCCATCGAGTTGGATGGCCTCTTTTTCTAATCATTTCTGTCTCTGGGAACCTCTGTTCTCTTAGCTTTTATATGATCAACCTTGCTGTTGTCTATACATTTGTAGATATCTGTGCAGGATAAACAAGTGTTCCACCTTAACTTATGAAACAGTGTTTGCACATGAATGAGATCACCTGCTATTTGTGTTTCTGTGCTTGATGTCATTTACTTAATCTCCTCCAGACACATCTATGTTTTTATAAATAACAGAATTTCATGCTTTTTTTGGTTGTTTAGTATTTCTTGCATCTGGATCACACTGTCTTTATCCCATTTGCCTGACAGTAAACATTTAGGTTGAGTTCTTTTTCTGGCTATTATAATAATAAGCATGTCCAATTACCACATCCAGCACCAAAGCTCCTACTTGTTTCCAACTCTTCTTGATTACTAAATGCCATTGTTAATTACTTAGTTTGTTTTTCATAACAACCATTTCCCACTTAACAATTTAAGCTCTTAATTTCTCTTCTTTCTTCTGTACTAATACATGAGTCACCTGGCTAAGACCTGAACTAATATTTGAGCCATGTGACTGATCTCTTTGCGTTTACTGCTAATCCCTTGAAAACAGTCTTGAATCAAAAGTCATATTGATCTTCGAAAACTGAAAGTTCAAGCTTCTGCCTGGCTTCAAATTTTCTAACAGTGTCATAGTGAATATGAATAAAG
This sequence comes from Microtus pennsylvanicus, assembly GCF_037038515.1. Taxonomy (NCBI): domain Eukaryota; kingdom Metazoa; phylum Chordata; class Mammalia; order Rodentia; family Cricetidae; genus Microtus; species Microtus pennsylvanicus. The sequence goes on along the minus strand of NC_134589.1, from coordinate 30,434,671 downwards.
CCCATCTACTATCCCCACCCCTTAGGCTAGATGGTAAGGCTTCTCCTACCTCTCTGACCTCACCCTTGTCCGCTGAGTCCTCCTGTGACTCTGCACTATGTGGGCTTTCTTCTCTCTCTAATGGGACAACTTACTTCTTTCTCAGAAACAAGTTCCTTACAAATGTTCTTTCTTCATCTGGAACAATTACCACTTGGGTTTTGTTTTTGTTTGTCTGTTTGTTTTCTGTTTGTCTCAGTATTTATTCTCCTCATTGAGGTATCTGTTAGGATGCTATGGTTTCAGAAGGTTTACTTGTCTATCTCTTTCAAATTCAATATCAACACTCAAGCTCTTCCATTACAAATTTTTTTTTCAATGTGTCATAAAGTGGTTCTCCTTCGGCTTTGGTCTAACCAAATGAGTCATGTAGAGACAGTGCTCTTGTCTACTGCCTAACTTAAATTCCCTCTTACTGGGAACAGCCTTCATCTGTTTAACTCAGAATACTGTTTACACATTAAGTGTTACTATTATTGGGTTGTAATTACATAGACAAATTTGACATTTTGTTCTAGTCTCCTCTATTTACTTTTTAGGTCTTCTTTGTACAAATTCTTCATCCAAATTAAATCATATCAGCTAGTCAAATGCTATCTTATATGTTTATGTACTTACTGGGGAGTAATTGACTTTTTCGTTTAGAAATTTTGTTCCAATGTAACAGGAATCAATTTTGGCTTAGGTAGTTTTGTAGATTAGAATGCTTTCTGTTTTAACTTGCTTTGTTGAGGGATACTTTAAACAGAATAGTATTCTCATTCCTGATGTTTAGGAATACAAGTTATAATAAATATACACATCTATGTGTAGACACCACAGTTAACCACAGCCATAATGTATTGGAGTCTACTCTCTCCAGATTGTTATAGCAAAATCAAATTTTGCTAGATTTGTAATACAATATTTACAAAATTTCACTTTCTAATTTTCTATTGCTACTCAAAATTTAGTTAATTTTTCTATAATTATCTTGTACAGTGCAACCTTGATATATTTTTGGCAGTTCCAATAGCTTTTCATTGGACTTTTCCCATATTTTACTAAGACTATAATTATCTGAAACAATTTATCTGTCATGTTTTCTAATGTTTTATTATGCTTCTTCTTCCTGCCCTACTGTATTGGCAAAATCTGCAGTGTGATTTTGAATATAAGTCTGACATTCTAAGTTCTAAATCTTATAAAGAAGAAATGTTCATTGTTCACCATTGAGTGTGATGATGCCTGTAAGATTTTCTATACAAATTTTAACACCTAAAAGGAATTCTCTTCTGTGCTTAGTTTGCAAAGATGTTTCTTATTGAGGAGATGCTGCATTTGTGGAGTGTATTTTTCATTAATTACTAATATAATCTTATTTCCCCCTCATATTCTCTGTCATTCTATTTCCCTTTCATCAGTCATACAATGCTATTTAGTGATTTCCAAAAATCGATCCAGGTTTTTATACATATTAAACTAAATATGGTCCTGATTTTTCTCACTTCACTTTATTGTTTAATACAACTTCTTATAAACTTTTTCATCAATACCCATGGTCTAGTAGCTTCTGCTTTGGTCCTAATGTGTATTTTTTATATCAGTATTGTGCAAGTGGCACTGTATTCTTTTTGACATTTGCCCGAATTTGTCGAAGAATACTTCTAGGCCTGGGTTTTTTTCTCTCTTACATTTTTTTTTGAAAAATGAATTCAATGTCTTTGGTGGATATAGAATTGCTCCAGTTATCTATTCCTTTCCCACTGATCTTCAACAATTTGAATCTTTTGAGGAATGTATCAGTTTTGTCTCTATTGTTTCATTTGTTTAACGCATAGAACTGCAGTGTATTTTCTTAATACACATGCATGCCCTGGAACCCACACAGGCTAAAAGAGGACATCTGATCCTCTAGACCTGGAGTTATAGACATTTATAGAGCACCATGATAAGACCTTGAAATCAAACCTGGGTCCTGTGGAAGAGCACCAAATGCTCTTAAAGCAGTACTTCTTATTGTAAGATCTATTTGTAAGGGTTTCAACCTTTATTTACTGTTTGTAATATTTGTTTGCTCTTGCTCTTTCTTCTTTCTTCTTTGTTTACACTTTCTTTTCTTGATCAATCTTGTGTGACTTTTCTTGGCAAGATATTAAGAAATGTCTAGCTGCAGGGTGTTGGCACATACTTTTAAACCCAGCACTTGAGAGACAGAGGCAGATGGATCTCTGGGAGTTTGAGAGTAGGCCTGGTCACAAAGGTGGATGCACGGGCCTTGAAAGTGGTGTTGACTTCTGGTTCCTGCCAAGCTCCTTTTGCTTTTGATGCTCCAAGATGTAGAAAACGGCACCAAATGCTCTACCACTACTGGCTGAACTACTTTAGCCACTGGGCCTTCATTGTCATGATGAGCTGATGTCCCTGGAAGCAATGAGTTGAAATAAAATCCCATTTGTGTTTGGAGATTCTGTGAGATATTTTGCTACAGCTTTAAGAACAGAGCAATTCTACAAAAAAAAAAAAAAAAGAGTGTTTTAAATATACTCGTGATTCTAATCTAATTCCAACAAGAAGTTAATATTTTCTGTATTTGATCGTCTATTTTATCAGATTAGACTGTGTTTCTGTGACATATACAAAATCACATATAAACACAGGCTAGGATTGGTAACAAATGTAAATTCAAGCATATGAAATCCATTAGCTAAACTTGTTCTATCAAGGTTTAAAATAAAAAACTTATTCTTTACTAATTTTCATAATCACTTAAATCATGTGGCTTATTTTTCATATGGTTGTAATGATTTTGATTTTTGTAAAATAATTTCTGGTATTCTGTAAAAAGGAATGACTTTGAACTATTCTTTCCTCTGAAAATTTTTTTTCCTACCTAAGCAGGATGCACCAGGTAGGTAGAAACCACTCATTGAAAAGCTGTCATTTGCTTTTCAACAATGGATGGTTCAGTTAACACACTCAACTTCCTATGGATCCCTTTGGCCTCATAAAAATAGTTACCCTTGTGGTATGATTGAGCATCTTTGCATATATACCCAAGAGTGATATTGCTGGATCTTCAGGAAGGTTGTTTCCTAATTTTCTGAGATATCACCATACTGACATCCAAAGGGGCGGTGACTAAGGAATGAATAAGGAAAATGTGGTAGATTTACACGACGGATTTAGTACTCCATCGTGTACTACAGCAGAAAAAAAATGTCGTCTTGAAATGTGCGGGCAAATGGATGGATCTAGAAAACATCATGTTGAATGTGTTACCCAGAACTAGAAAGACAATTATCATGTGTACTCACTCATAAGTGGTTTTCAAACATAAAGCAAAGAAAACCAGCCTACAAATCACAATCCCAGAGAACCTAGACAACAACGAGGACCCTAAGAGAGACATACATGGATCTAATCTACATGGGAAGTAGAAAAAGACAAGATCTCCTGAGTAAATTGGGAGCATGTGATCATGGGAGAGGGTTGAAGGGAAGGGGAAAGGAAGGAGGGCCAGGAGAGAAAAATGTGTAGCTTAATAAAATCAATAAAATAATAACTAAAAAAATAGTTACCCTTCCCTTAATGCCTACAGTGATACTAAGTGTGCAGGGTCTGGGAGTTGGACTGCCTGAGTTTTATTGTTCACATCTCTTCTTCAAAGTACATTACCTGCTATGTTCAGAGAGTCCGGTTTTATCCCAGGGTTTTTCAGACCCAGGCCAGCTGGCCTTGGTGAGTTCCCAATAGAACATCCCCATTGACTCAGTGTGTGGGTGCACCCCTTGCGGTCCTGAGTTCCTTGCTCGTGCTCTCTCTCCTTCTGCTCCTGATTTGGACCTTGAGATTTCTGTCCGGTGCTCCAATGTGGTTCTCTGTCTCCTTTCATCGCCTGATGAAGGTTAATATTCAGGAGGATGCCTATGTTTGTCTTTGGATTCACCTTCTTATTTAGCTTCTTTAGGATAGTGAATTATAAGCTCAATGTCCTTTATTTATGGCTAGAAACCAAATATGAGTGAGTACATGCCATGTTCCTCTTTTTGGGTCTGGCTTACCTCACTCAGGATAGTGTTTTCTATTTCCATCCATTTGTATGCAAAATTCAAGAAGTCCTTGTTTTTTACTGCTGAGTAATACTCTAATATGTATATATTCCATACTTTCTTCATCCATTCTTCCATTGAAGGGCATCTAGGTTGTTTCCAGGTTCTGGCTATTACAATGAGGACTACTGAGAACTCAAGAACAATGGCAATGGGTTTCTGATCCTACTGCATGTACTGGCTTTGTGGAAGCCTAGGCAGTTTGGATGCTCAACTTACTAGACCTGGAAGGAGGTGGGGGTTCCTTGGACTTCCCACAGGGCAGGGAACCCTGATTGCTCTTCGGGCCGAGGAGGGGGAGATTTAATTGGGGGAGGGGGAGGGAAATGGGAGGTGGTGGTGGGGAAGAGACAAAGAAAAAAAAAGTAATGAAAGTATTTTAAATTAAAAAATAAAATAAAATAAAAAAATAAAATGTAATATTTTCCCAGGTGTATTTAAAAAAAAAAAAACAAAGTACATTACCTGATACAAACCATTTATATTTTCTGCCTTTTAACTTGGGGGATCATGTACTTTATAAAATATATATTTGTGAGTTTGTCGAATGTGAGGATTCTAACATCTGTTGAGCACGTAAAATGATGCTTGATGTTAAATAAGAAAAAAATGAATGTTAATATTTGGGATGGTTAGCACTGATGATTAACTTGACACTATCTGGAATCATATAGGAAGCAAGCTCCAGGCACACTTATCAGGGATCATCTTGATTAGGTTAGCCTCGAGTCATGCCTGGGAAGGATTATCTTGAAAAGATAAATTGAAGTAGGAAGACTAATCTTAAAAGTGGGTAACACCATTCCCTGGGCTTGAATTCTGGACTGAATTTTTTACAAAGGTAGAAATTAGTTGATTTGGGAACATTTTTCTCCTTCTATCACCTGACTATGGATATTATGTGACCAGCTTCTTTATATTCCTGTCACCATGACTCCTGGCTAAAATTTTATACGCCAACATCAGAATAAACTCTTTTCCCCCTAAGTTGCTTTACTTAGGGTATTTTATGACAGCTGCCAGGAAATACCTAATATGACATCCCAGCTCTCTCTGTCTTCTGTGTATAGTTATCATCATTACAGTCATCACTAAAGCCCCACTAAGCGTAGTTTATTTCCACTTGAGAAAGAGATGCTAAGGATCCAAGATATTAAATTAAGTTCAACTACAACCAAGTTGTTGAGTTCAGATCTGAGCATATCTCTATTTATTTATTTTACTTTTCTGCTAGGACTGCTGTCTGCTCAGTGTTCATGGAAAACTGGATGGGTTTGAATGACCAAATAACTTGCTCATTCTCAGGGATTTGAAAGAAAGATCTGAAAAGGGCCTCCTAGTACGCAGAGGGCAACAGGTGTGGCTTCCAGCCTGCAAGAACCAGCTAGCTTCTGGTTCTTCTCTGAATGTGGACGTTCTTGGCAGAGCCTCATCACTGCAGGTGGAGGGAGTACGCAGCAGCTGTTTTGACAGCCTGGTGAGAGAGTCTACCACATATGCCAGGACTTGGGGTATAACACAGCCTCTCTGGTTGCATGTATTCATAGCCATCTGTTGCAAGTGGCATTTTGCCCAATCATAATGAAGGAATCAACCAAAGAGGATATTATGAAAAATAACTTTTTTTTTCTCTCCTAAGAGTGTGTGACCATCTGCCTGGGGCCTGGAAATACCCTGGTCCTTTAGAGCACGCTAACAAAGTCACATTGAACTCTTAATTCAGAGGAATAAATGTAAGATTGATTGGATATTTCTGGAACGTTTGTGGCTTCAGTTAATTTTTACATTTCAAAATATTGAGCTTAAAAAGAGATAGACAAGGAGGGAGTACATCCAAGGCTTACTTAGGGCTATGGCTATTTTCATGCATTAGTTTCCTTAATTTTCACAATGACTTTTAAAGTCCCAAATTAATATCTCCTTTTACTGATATAGCATCTTCAACTCAAAGAAGTTCATTAACTTGGCTGCTGGTATCATCATAGTCCTCCTGACTGGTGGGAACTGGGTTTGGAAGACAGACAATGAGACCTTTCGAACACCTGATTCCCTCAGCACTGACATCTTTCCTCACATGCACACACACAATAAACTGTAATACACTCACACACACACACACACACACACACACACACAAACACACACACACACACAAACACATACACACACATGTATATAGCAAAGTCTTGTTTTCTAATTTTTCTTTAGGGGTTTTCCTCACAAGCTCAATTTCTCATCTGGCCCTGATGGTGTTTTTAAATTCAGAAAACAAAACTGAATAAAAATCGGTCCCCACTGTAATAGCTTTGGTCACAATGAACAGGAGAAAAGCTTTAGGTGCCTAGATTCTCTGAGATGTCTTTTGAAATTTATAAATCTTTTTAATCATAAAATTCTGAAACTCTGAATTTTTATACACTGGGAAATAAGATGTGGAGGAGGAAATATTTTTCAAATAAAAATTACAGGAAATACAACTACATCATATCTTACCCTAAATCTGCTTAATCAGCCAGTACAATGATGGACTCCTAATTTGTCCAGAACAAATTAAAGGTCTCTATTAAGAAGCTAGATAAAAGATGTTGACACAGTGGAATTGTCTGTCCCATGTGGGAGCCAGTAGCCGCTGGTGGCTATTTACTTTCAAATTAGCTGAAGCTAAAGTTTTAAAGCCCATTTCTTCAGACGGGCTGGTTTTATTTCATTGGCTGAATAGCTGCTTATTTGACAGCAGAGGCAGAGAGTGTTTCCCACTTCGCAGAAAATTCTCTTGGGACTGTCTTCCTGGGAACTGTTGGCGCACATAGACTTTGTGCAGTCACACATCAACTTCTTAGTGGTAGTTTCGAGAGGATGTTGGAACAGTGATTCGGTAATTGGAGAGCAAGAGTGAGGATGGAACTTCAAAATCACACTGCCTTAAGCCCTTTTCAGGGGCCATTCTGTCCCATTCTTGATATACCAAAGGAAAAATAAACATAAATGGGTATCAAAGTTGCTTTCCTCCAATATTCAATAAATCTAACACAATGACTAAAATGTCTATTTGTCAACATGGATCGATTTATCAATTTCATAGCATGTCCTTTTCTACAAAAGCAATAAACCAAAAATAAACAAATGAAATCCAGCAGGTTACCAGACAAAATACCTTGAGCATATTTTTATTTGTTTGAGGCAGACTTTTATTTTTCCTAGTTTCATCTGAAATATACTATTGGCCTTGAACTGATTTTCCTACCTCTGCTTCCTGGGTGTTCATATTGTAGGTTTGTGTCACTATGCCTGTTTTGTGTGGTGCTCAGGATCTCATCCAGAGCTTTCTACATGTTCGGCTAGCACTATATTGGCTAAACTATACTCCTAGCTCTCCATCTAAATGAGAAGTAGTGATCTCAATATTGAAATCATTTCAGATGACTTTCTATGCCCATCCTTGGTCACACCTGTCCATGAAGGTTCTTAATATCTGAATCCTATGTTCTTTGTTTTGGCAAGAGGTTATGTTTTTTAACAGTTAATATTTGGTTGTTAATGAGTCTCATTCCAGTCTTGTCCATTTCCCATTAACCTTTCTTGACACGGAACATGAGTTAATGGTGCTATCTAATCTCTGCAGCCATGGAACAATGAGAAGATAGAAATAGGACTAACTGTAGAGGGGAAATCTCAACAATAGAAGCACACTTGGTGCTTTCCATGTTGGCCCTTGTGCTTGGTGGATTGAACTGTAGAAACTTGAAAAGAAGATGCTGTAGACAGGGTTGTCAATGCAGCTAAGGATTTTCTGAAGTCCTTTGCCTGTGATTTATCTCCAGGGAGGGTTTTTTTTTTCCACCCATATCTTTACACTGTTGTTGACAATTAGTCAACAAGCCTCTTTAGGCGCCAAGGAAGGAGTTGCTGAAGGCTGTTAGCCTGACTCAGAATGGTACATTAGCTTCTAACTGTGCAAAACTCAGCAGAAAGGGGTGTCAGACGCACAGTCAAATTTTAGGTTGATATTTTCAAGGATGATTTCTCTTAACTTTATTCCAGAGATTGGTTGAGCCCTTGAAATATAAATTTTCTAGGGAGCACTGTATCTAATAAAGAAGCTAAAATTCAAAGTAGTCTAGTTCCAAGAATATGAGCGATGAGGGGGACAAATGAAATGGCTGCTTTATCTATGACTGTTAAGTCAAGTTTTTCACATCTAAATAAGCATCAGCTGAAAAGCCCAAGGACAACATGTGGTCCTGCTAAATGTCTGAACTGCATCCCTCAGCAGTCCTTCGGGGCCTCGATCACATGCTGCACACTTTTATAGGCCCCTGGAGCTTAAACAGTTTTTGGTCTAACATGATTTCACAATTCTGGAAAACGGCTTCAGTGATTCAAAAGCCCTCTTCCCTCATAAAAAGCAAAGCATATACTAAGGTGCTATAAGTTATTTAAAGTGTTTTTTCTACCTATATGTCTGAATGGAATAGAAGGTCATAAGGTCCAGCTTATGTTTAGACAACATAGCACTCTTGTAGATATCTGGCATGGACCCAGATGGCTAACACTGTCCTGGGGAGAGGTGTACTGGGATTCAGCATGAAATGACTGACTCAGAATGTCCAAGGAATCTAAAACATACATTGTTGTTATCTGTTCTATAACTACCCCTGGAAGAATGTCACTCTTGTGTGATTGTGTGTAACATGGCCTTGAAATCAAAGAGAAGTGCTGTTATCTTTGCTACCCTGTTTGTGTGTATGGGCACATAAGTCTGCATGAACTGGAAGGACCAAGGGAATATTAGTCTTTCTGCTCAATTCCCTTGTGGTATTTACTAGAGTGACTGTCATTTATTTTGAAAAAGAAAAGTACCATTTTTAATACAGTCAATATGGAGAGAGAGAGAGAGAGAGAGAGAGAGAGAGAGAGAGAGAGAGAGAGAGAGAGAGAGAGTGAGTTGTGGAAATTGTAATAATTGTCCATTATTATAAAGTTGTACTTCAGTGAGATTTGAAGCACAAACTGAATTCAAACTATTTGAATTCAGTCTCTATTCATGTGAGAAAATTCTGGAATGAGAGACCTTTGTATTGTGTTATACTTGCAAACTTCCTATAGACTTGAATAAAAACTCATTATTACCACAGCCTTGAACTCACTCTAAGTTGAGGAGGGATGATTAGCCACCAATGAAACAAGGTCTGGTTAGGAAAGCAATGCTGGGGAGCTACACGAATAACTCCCAAGCTAGGCAGGAGCAGCATCACAATCAGTTGCAAGGGTGATTTACTATTTCTGCAAAATGCTCTAACTGCATTAATCTTCACTTGGAACTGAGTCACTGCAGAAAGTGACATAAGATATAAGGAGCTTCAGTCGGACACTGGAATAGAGTTCTGTCAGACAACTTCCAGAGGCTACAATAAATCACCCTGTTACTTATTTTGAGCTGTCCCACAAATACAGCAGGAAGGTAAGAGGCAATTCAGCACCTTAATAGTAAGCTTTAGGATGACTTAGATATGACTTTCCTTCCTTTTTCTCTCCTTCCTCCCTCCCTCCTTCCCTCCCTCCCTCCTTTCCTTCCTTCTTTCTTCTCTCTCTCCTTCCCTCCCTCCCTCCCTCCCTCCCTCCCTCATTTCCTTCCTTCCTTCTTTCTTCTCTCTCTCCTTCCCTCCATCCCTCCTTTCCTTCCTTCTTTCCTTTCTTACTGCTTTCTTTCCTTCCTTAACTTTTGGCTTATTGCTCTAAGTGTCATCCTAAAATAAGACATGTCAAAGGAGAAAACAAGATTGACATGAATAGCATCTTCAAAGGACTCTGCTAAGATGCTTCATTGATGGAGAGCATCCTAGTAGCTAACTACACTATGCATTTGAATTTAAATCCTTATCCTGCCATCCAGACTTGCTTACCGCAGATCTGCTCCATCTTTGTCATATGTTTCTACCCCATTTAAGGTGTGTATACATTTGTGGAATGATAGGAGTCATTTTTAATAAAGCTGCAACTCTTAGCAATTCTTCTTTTAGTAGTACTTTTGTTCAATCCCTTCTGTATGACTAGAGGACAGGAAGTGCGACTCAAGTTGTTAGAATTCATTCCGTACCGAAATACAGTGTGCATTATGAAATTAACTGTTAGAAATAATAGGAAATATAATGTGAAGAGACATGTAGAACTTAACCTGTCTGTCTTTTGATCTAAGGTGAGCTATGCTAGCCAGGGAAGCTGTTAAACCAGGAAAATGTTCTGCTCTAAAGGAGAATTCCCATCTTCCATGTTATCAATGTCGCCTTTTCCAGGATAGACATGAAGTCATGACCTTGGCACTGGAGAAGCACATAAATCACTTGGCACTTAGCAAGTGATGAGTGCATGTGGGACTTCCTATATACAGTATTTTCTGGAAGAGTCAGTTGGCTTGATCCCTATGAGACACTGTCAAAGACATTGGTGGCTCAATCCAGGGAAATTTAAACTTGAAGTCTGCCCTTCACTTGGTTGATTGGCAATATCCCATGCCCTCCAATGGATGCTGCCTAAGTTACCTAGGAAACTGTTTGGAAAATTCTATCCCTCTTTTGAGACACAGCACATTTTCAACTAAATAATGAGTTTGGGAAACAGAAGTAGTAGTAGTTGTTTTAACCTTACGATAGCATGCTTTCCTTTAGCCATGCCAAGTGTGATTATCTCTCCAAAATCCTTTATGAAGACTGTGTACCTTATGACAGACTGACTACTATCTATTGATATACAACAAATAACACTGAGTTGGTGAATTAAAAAAACTTAGTAGTTTCAGGGTCAATAAACCTAGTTAGGCTTATTTGAAAAGTCTGTGACTTCATAGTCTTTCATGAGAAAGAGTTGTACTCAGGGCTATAGTGTCCAACAGGCTTGAATGGATTCCATTTACAGATCCACCATATGTCTGTTGGCTGCTTTTGGAGGGATATCCGCCCTTCCTTTTCATGTAGGAACCTCCAGAATGTAAGGCATACCTCACTGGAGTAAGCCTAGGGAGCAGAAGCAAAAAGGAGGAAGGACCATCTAAATAGAAGGCAAAGTCTCTATCATGTTGTCTTGGGAGTAATATTTTATATATCTTCCTGTATTCTTTTCTTTATTGTGAAATCAGTAGTTACATCTGTACTCAAGGGAAGGGGGAATAACACATGTTAGATGAATCCCAACGTTCTTCTAGAGTGTCCTTGAAGTAGTCTACAAGAGGAAAATACTTATCCAAGGCCATGTGCTTCTAACACTTCTTTCAGTACAACTTCATCCCAAATGATGTTGATGCTCTTGTTTCTATCTGCCTGTGTTAGTTTCAGATGAATATGAATTCAATATAGACGACAATATTCTTATTTTTGCCAACTCTTCCTGTCTTTATCTAAATTAATCAATGTTGTTAGCTTTTAAAACTGATTCTCTTTAAAAACCACAATTTGTTATTCAATACACAATTGTCAGCCCTAAAAACAAACAAATAAGTAACATTACAAATACTAAGCAGTTAGTATTTATGTATGTATATATGCATTTAGGTATGTGTGTGTGTGTGTGTGTGTGTTGTGTGTGTGTGTGTGAGAGAGAGAGAGAGACAGACAGAGAGAGAGAGAGAGAGAGAGAGAGAGAGAGAGAGAGAGAGAGAGAGAGACTGTGGCACATCAAATAATAACAAAAGATCATTTTCAAAAAAGCAAGGATGGCATGTGGAGTGTATGGATTGGGTTGGGGGAGAAAATAGAAGAGGGTAATGGTATGATTAATAATCTCAAGAGATGAGAGAATTTTAAGAAGGAATAATAACAAAAAAAATCCCTTTTCAGAAACTCATATTAAGCTCCCAGTGGCAAATGTGTGTACATATGATGACTATTTTTCTCAAAAGAGGACTTTGATTCTACATGAAAGTAGTCTTTCAAAAAGCTCTATTTCAGATCTCCTGCCAAACAACCTACACAAGCCACAGTCTCACCCATCTCTTGTGTCTATGTCATTGACTTTATGACTTCTCACCCCCTCCCACAAGGGCTGTCTGAGCAGGGCCACCCTCAACACTATCCAACAGCATCTTAATATTAAGTTGAGAAAGACATTACTAGGAAGGAGAATTACAGACCAATCTCACTCATAAAACATTGATGCAAAAAATACTCAATAAAATACTGGCAAATCGAATCCAAGAACACATAATGCAATAAAATAAATGGAGTACAGATCTAAACAGAGAACTCTCAACAAAGGAATCTAAAATGGCCAAAAGACACTTAAGGAAATGTTCAACATCCTTAGTCATCAGAGAAATGCAAATCAAAACAACTCTGAGATTCCATCTTACACCTGTAAGAATGGCTAAGATCAAAAACACTGATTACAACTTATGCTGGAGAGGTTGTGGGGGAAAGGAAACACTTCTGCATTGCTGGTGGGAATGCAACCTGGTACAGCCCCTTTGGATGTCAGTGTGACCATTTCTCAGAAAATTAGGAAACAACCTTCCACAGGACCCAGTAATACCACTTTTGAGTATATATCCAAAGGATGCTCAATCGTGCCACAAGGACATGTGCTCAACTATGTTCATAGCATCATTGTTTATCATAGCCAGAACCTGGAAACAATCTAAATGCCCCTTGACTGAAGAATGGATAAGAAAAATGTGGTACATTTACACATGGAGTACTACAAAGCAGAATATATATATATATATATATATATATATATATATATATATATATATGACATTTTGAATTTTGAAGGAAAATGGATGGAGCTAGGAAACATTATTTTGAGTGAGGTAACCCAGACCCAAAAAGACAATTATCACATGTACTCGCTCATAGGTGGTTTTTAAACATACAACAAAGAAAACCAGCCAACAAACCACAATCCCAGAGAACTTAGACAACAATGAGGACACTAAGAGGGACTTACGTAGATCTAACCTACATAGGAAGTAGAAAAAGACAAGATCTCCTGAGTAAAATGGGAGCATGGAGACCTTGGGGAGGCATTGAATGAGGAGGGGAGAAGGAGGGAGCAGAGAAAAATGTAGAGCTCAATAAAAATCAATAATAAAAAAGAAAATCACAAAAAACAAAAAAAAATTAAGTTCAAGACACTCCACACCTTTCTTTACTCAAATCACTGTCTTCTTGAGAATAACTTTATTCTGTGTAGCCAATATATCTATGTCTTGTGTCCTATTCACCCAAATAAAGTGGAGTCCTTTATTGGAGTGAAAGAGTTGAGAACCTGGAGTTGAGGTTGGTGGTCTAGTCACATTTGTTGGGAAGAAAGGTAAGATGATTTGTGGCATTAATGAGTTGCGTGGTTTATTTATGTGTCCTTACTAGAACACAAAATCGGAATAGTATCATTCTAATATTGCTACTCACACAGCTCTTTTTAGGACATTTCTATCAAGCCTACAAGGAATTATAGATTTTTAGGATGTAAAAATTCCAGGGTACATGAAAAGACAGAAAGCTTCTGGGCCAGTGAGGTAGCTCAACTTGTAAACACATTTGCTTTCTGTGTTAGTCTGAATGTAATTGACCCCCATAATCTCATAGGGAGTGGTGATAACAGGAGGTTTGGCTTCATTGGAGTGGGTGTGGCCTTGTTAGAGAAAATGTGTCACTGTGGTGGCAGAGTTTGAGGTTTCCTATGCTCAGCATATCACCTAGTGTCTTAGTTGACTTTCTGTTGCTTACAAGATGTAAGACTCTCATGTCTGCCTGCACACCACCATGCTTCCTGCCACAATGATAATGGACTAATCTCTGAAAGTGTAAATGATCCAACCAATTGAATATTTTCTTTATAAGAGTTTCTGTGATTATGGTATCTCTTCACAGCAATAGAAACCCTAACTAAGACAACCCAAACCTGACAACTTGAATTCAGTCCTTGGAACCTACATGATAGAAAGAGAGAACATTCTCCCATAATCTTCCCAAATGTCCAACCATGCACACACACGTGAGTACACAAATACTCACACAAATTACTAAATAATAAATAAATCTAATTTGACCTTTTATAAGGCAAGTAAATTTTCTAGCATATTCTACTGAAAATTATATTTTAATTTCATAAACTATATGTGATTAGAATATATTTGGAAGAGGAACATAGACAGGAAATACATGCACAAATTGTGAATGAACTCTTGCCTCTTTTATCATATGCTTAACTGCCTGTTGGTATGGGAGAATGGTCTGTATTCTGTCAATTTTATTTTAGATAAATGATGATTGGCCAGTAGCCAGGCAGAAAGTATATGTAGGACAATCAGGCAGGAAGTAGAGGCAGGTCAATGAGAACAAGAGAATTTTGGGAAGGAGGGAGCCCATTTCTCTGCAGTCTTCTTCTGACCAGAGAAGAAGCAAAATGTGACTGCCTTGCTGAAAAAGGTACTGAACCATGTGGCTAACACAGATAAGAATAATGGGCTAATATAAGTTATAAGAGTTAATAATTAGTCTGAGTTAGTGGGTCAATCAGTTTATAACTAATGTAGACCTCTATGTGATTCCTTTGGGCCTTAATGATTGCAGGAATGGGGCAGGACAGAAAACCTCACTCAACAGCCTGTAGTTAAAAGAGAATGAGAAAACTGAACTTGAGAACTTTTTTTTTTACTCAATACGTTATTCCTATATAATTGTAGGAATAAACATATTCTCTTGGCAGTTGGTTTATTATGGTTTATTTTATAAAAAGAAATATGCATTTTTTGTGGAACTGTCAACTTCTCTGTATGAAACAAGGAAAAGTCACCATCAACAGTACATTTTACAATAGAGGGCATCTTGAAATCTGTGAAAAATGCCAGCACAAGTTGTAGAGTCAAAGATAAGTTCAAATGGCAGCCTTGGAGGACTAATTAAAATCTTTGAAGTTTAAGCAAAGTAAAACTTCAAGTACGATGCTTGCTTGAAGGAAGGCTTGAAGGACTAATTAAGATCTCACAAATTGGGGTAAGCGTGACTTCAATTAAGCATGAATGGCATAGAATACGAGGATGTAGAAAAAGGCTAGGGTTGTTTCCTAAGGGGTACTAAAGAAAAAGAGAAACAGGAACACTTACACAAAGAAACTGAAGATCAGTTTTGGGAAGGGAAATCACATTAAGTAAAGCGATAGGGTTAGTCAGTAGAGGAAAGTCATGTTTGCATAGTTTTTGTAATATGATATGTATAGGCAGACGTGATTAAGGAAGGAGGTCATAGATGATGAACGTGTCTGAGGTGGATGCACTAGTTAGATATGAGGCTCTGATCATCTTTCAAATGAAATGTTTTTTAGGAAGATGGTGGCGGCGGCACATGCCTTTCATCCAGAGGCAGGTGGACCTCTGTGAGGTGGAGGCCAGCCTGGTCTACAGAACTGGCTCCAGGACAGCAAGACTATACAGAGAAAGAAAGCAGGTCGTTTTTGGGAGATACATGTTAGTCATTGTATCTTTCTGCTGATCTCAGAGAGGGTAGGTACCCAAGAACTTTCACATGGAAATTAAGTAACTAGTTTTAGTATCAAATTCTAAACTGGGGCACAGTGACAGTTTTATGTCAGCTTTGTTGTCAGCAGTTAATATTGTTAAACAGTAGTCAGGGTATTTCTGTGAGAGTGATTTTGTGCTCCATTAGCATTTACATTTATTATGTACCCAAACAGAGCAAAACATCCATCCATCTACCTTCCCCCACTATGCAGAAGACTTCCTTTTTTGAACTTCATGGGCACTTGTGAAGCAGATGACCTGCAGTCTCAAACTAGAACATTAGGTCTCCTGGATCTCCAGCCAACTTTGTACCCTCTATGCTCCATAATTATATGAGCCAATATTTTATATCTGTTTATCCATTTGATTTCTTCAGAGAAGCCTGACTAATTTAAAAAATAAGCAAACCAAAATAATTTATCATGTTAAATGTTTGTATAGATCTGATAATTTTAGAAGATTTAGAAGTTTCTCTCTTCCCTAGTCCATATAGTGAACAGTGATAATAATGGTCATTTTTCTCTCTCCCTCTCTCTCTAATTCTTTTAACCTTTATCGATTCCTTGTGGATTCCACATCATACATTCCTATCCCACATATCCCCCCTTCTGCAAGGTGCCGCTGCAACCTTTCCCCCAAAACAAAACAAAATTAAAAAGAAAAGCAAAGACCAAATATAGCAAACAAACAAAACAAAATAACACAAAAAGAATCTTATCTTAGAAGCTGTACTGTGACCTGTTGAGTCACACAATTTACCGTTTAGTCCATTCATCTTTTCTTGCAAGTGTTCATTGACATAAGTCAGTGGATTCATTGGTCTGGCTTGAAGCCTCTAGCTTCTGCTATACCATTGATAATGGGCTGTCACTGGGGCTCCTCTGGGATATCCTTTGGCTATTCTGTGTCGTGGAGCTCCATAGGTTCATCCCTTTCTCATGCTCCAATAGTTTACAGAAGAGGTGATTGTTGGGTTGGGCCAACTCATAGTCCTGGTCTGGACTTGGATGGTAACTCATCTGGTCAGCCTGACAGGTTTTTCTCATCATTACCACCCAGGTGAGCTGCCCTACACTACTTGGTCCAACTCACTTAATGTAGCCCACAGCAAGGAGAAGGGTGGGGGCAATTCTCACACTCTTAGGTCCTCATATCCAGTTCACTCATGCTCATACAACCAGGGCAAGCTCTACTATCTTGCCTGGGCAAGAGGCCGGGTCCTCTCTCCTGAATGCTGTAGGGTACATATGGAGGAGGGTTGTCAGCTTTCCTGATCTCACATCCTCAAGACTGACTCAACTATACCCTCAACAACAGAGTCAGCTCTACTATGCTGTCCAGGAGGGATCCAGGGTCTGCTCCCCTGTGTGTAGCAGCTGGTGAGGGTCAGGGCTAGTTTTCTCAGTCTTGTGATCCCGGGGCCAACTCTCTCACCTGCTTGCAGCAGGGTGCAAGAGGTGGAGGGGTGAGGGCATCTTTCCTTCACCCATGTCAGTGAATGGCAGACGAGGCAGGGCAGGGTCAGCTTTGCTGCTCTCACACCCACAAGGTCAACTTCCCCACACCCCAACAACAGGGTCAGCTCTGGTGTGCTGCCCAGATGGGATCCAGAATATTCTCTACCATGTGCTGCAGCTGGTGAGTGTCAGGGTCAGCTCTCCTATTCTTAGGGCCCTGTCACAAGTGGTAATGGGTAAGGGGGAGAGGGCATCTTTCTCTTACCCATGCCACCATATGGGGGTGTGTTACTGGAAAGGGTAGGTGAGGATGTGAGCCAAAGAATCCCAAGCTGATTCCAGTTATATTTCTTTATTATAATGGGCAAACTCACAGAACAGGAACGAGATGTCCAATCTCAAGTGTGTAACTCAAGAACCAGAGAGAGTGAGTCCTGGGCAGCAGGCAGTTTTTCTCTGGGTACCTAAAAGGTCACGTCTTCACCTCATCCAGCCTCTTAAAGGTTACTGGCTGAAGCAGGTTCCCCATCAGGGAAGCGGTCAGCTTCCCTGCTCTCATGTCCTTAGGGTTGGCTCACCTGTATCCCTGACCACAGTGTCAACTTTAGTGTCCTGCCCAGGATAAGGTGCACACCCGTGGTGAGAGCTGGGGCAAGCTTTCCTGAATGCCCAGTAGAAAGCAGCTCTTCCTTGAGTGGCAGGACCAGCGCTCCTGCCGCAGTGTCCAGCGAGGTGCAGGACCAGATATCTCAGGGTCAGTTCAGGGTGGGGCAGGCTCAGTACAGAATGCTCCTATTGATCCCTGTTCTAGTACAGACCATGGCCATCATCACAGACCCCAGCTACAGAAGGAGCAAGGACCCAGACTTAGCCCTCAGCAATATTTTGGGCCCAGATATTATCATGGCCCAAGTGGCAGCACAGGCCACCAAGATCAGTATTATACTGGCAGCATCGTGCTCCTAGGACACCAACATGATCTCAGGTGGCTGACCCAACCCAGTCATGCACATGACCTCAGCCGTAACAAAAACCACAGACATCAACTCAGACCCTGGCTGCTGTAGGACCATGGACCCAGACAAGGCCCTCAGCATCAGTCCTGGCCCGGATGACACCATGACCCCAAGTGACAGCACAGGCTACTCAGATCAGCATGGCTCTGACAGGGGCATAAACTTTGGACACCCTAATGACCACAAACTGCAGCCTAGACCCCAGGCATCTGTGTGGTCTTTGGTGGTAAATGGGCCATGGACATCAATACAGATACTGACTGTGGTAGGACCAAGGACCCAAAGATCCTGGGTGGCTCATAATTGATTTTGCCCCATGCAGAACTTGATCTGGGGCGGGGGTGGGGAGCCATCTGTGTTTTCCCTTTGTTCAGACTCCTCATTAATCACTTTTCTATGCAACTGAATTCATGATATATTTTAACCCACAGTCCAACAGTGCTCATGATTTTAAATATGTATTGTAAGTGTCAAAAAGCATGCAGGAGAATGATACACCCTGACATTGGTTATTGGTATCAGTCAAGTCTGGAAAAGGAAAGAGGTGGAAGATTTAAATGATATTGGTAATGATTCAGGTACTGTACTATATTCATTTATTCATCTGCTTATCTATTTAAATGTTTGAGAGGTGTTTTCACTGTGTAGCTTAGCCTGATCTCCAACTGATGGAGGAGAGTCATCTTTCTATCTGTTGTTTCATTGGTTAAATAAAGAAACTGCCTTGGCCCTTTAATAGGACATAAAATTAGGTAGGCGGAATAAACAGAACAGAATTCTGGGAGAAAGAAACTGAGTCAAGGAGTTGCCATGATTCTCCTACCAGACACAGACGCAGGTTAAGATCTTCCTTGGTGAGACACCTCGTGGTGTTACAGGGATATTAGAAATGGGTTAGATCAATATGTAAGAGCTAGCCAATAAGAGCCTGGAACTAATGGGCCAGGCAGTGTTTAAAAGAATACAGTTTCCGTGTAATTATTTCGGGGCATAAGCTAGAGCTAGCTGGCGGCCAGGAGCTGGGGCGGCAGGGAAGCGGCCCGCAGCTCCTTACAACATCCAACTCTATGGGGCCTTGTGGCTCAGTTTCCCAAACACTGGAATTAGAGATTTGTAGCACCAAATCTAGCTGCTTTGTTTTAAAATAAGAGGAGTTCAACTAGTCCAAAATGAGGAAGAATGGGAACTCAAGAACAATGGCAGTGGGTTTTTGATCCTACTGTACGTACTGGCTTTGGGGGAGCCTAGGCAGTTTGGATGCTCACCTTAGGAGACCTGGATAGAGGTGGGCGGTCCTTGGGCTTCCCACAGGTCAGGGAACCCTGATTGCTCTTCGAGCAGATGAGGGAGGATGACTTGATCGGGGGAGGGGGAGGGAAATGGGAGGCAGTGGCGGGGAGGAGGCAGAAATCCTTAATAAATAAATAAATTAAAAAATAAAATAAAAATAAAAAAAGAAAGCTATTCCACAAATCAAAAAGTAAAATAAAATAAGAGGAGTTTCCCAAAAAGCACGAAAACCTCTTGAGCTATCTTCAATCTGACATGTCTGCCTGAGTAGTTATGACTCTAGTTTCTGTATTTTTTTGTGTGTATGTGTAATGTGTGCGATTACAATATTTGAAAATAGAAACAAAACTGTTAAGGAAAAGGAAGCACGCAGCATGGAAAATAGAACTGAGTTGATTTTGTCTGTTTTCTGAGGACCAGCTGCAGAGGGGCCATTAGCTGACAAGCTTTGAGAGATTCACTGGGAAGAATAAGACAGAGGCAGGAGACAAAACAATTTTTATGAACTAAGGTATCAAATATAAATGAGAGTATGATTCTGCCTAAAAGAGAGGGGAAGAAATTTCTTCAGAAAGGAATATCAAAGCATGACTTTAAGAAGACATGGGAATTTCCTGTGGTCAAAGGTTAGAAGCACTTCTCAGACATCAAAAGTTAATGAAAAAAAAAAAGCCCAGTACTCAGAAACACACACACACACACACACACACACACACACACACACACACACACACTTCACTACAGCAATAAATAAAGGCAATTTCTCTAGACTTAAAATATTTGGCATATGTAGAACTTGGAGTGAAAAGGTTAGTATGAGCACAGGAAATATGCCCACATATATGAACATGAGAGGGGGGAGGGGGAAAAGAGGGAAGGAGGGAGGGAGGGAGGGAGGGAGGGGGAATATGTACTGCTAAGAAGGTTACTTTCCCTCTGTATGTCGGGGTAGGATCCGCCTAGCAATGCATTGATATATACAGAGTTAAAACAAAGGCTGAAATAAATCTGTGAGTAACAAATTATTTAGTGCAGGTAAAAAGAAAAATCACAAAGAATATATTAAAATAAGAATAAGGAAATTTGAAATAGAGGTAGATATTAAAGCCTTTAAAGCCAAAACACGGTTAATAAGGAGAAACTTATGGGCCAAACAGAAAGATGTCACTGCTGAATAAAATGTGTAGTATTTTATTACAAAGGGCAGAAGAGAGGATCAGCTTCCCTGGAACTGGATTTATGGATGACTGTGAGCCAATGTGTGGGAGCTGCAAAGCAAATCTGGATCCCACACAAGAGCAACAAGTGTTCTTAATCACTGAACCATCTCTCTAGCTCTACACACTGCTCAAACGGTCATCAAACCATGGCTCGTGGATTCAAAGGGGCCATAAAATCCTTCATCATACAATGAATATTCATGATATAACAATGTAACAATAGAGGATTATTTGTTCACCATGAGTATAACTCATATAATGAGTATATTGTATGATTTATATATGTATAATTTAAGTATTTGTAATTATATAAGCATAAGTACTTATGGACCAGATGACCTTTGGCAGGTATTTTTTTTTTTTGGTGGGCCACTGTCAACCGAGATTATTTTATTGAAACTATGATATGAAATTCATAGATCCATTTTATACACTAAGTAAGAGTAAAACTGTTCCAGTTCTGAAATGCTATGATTAGTGCAGTATACATGCGCTGTGTTCTCTGAGGTCCTTCCTTATCTCTCCCTCTACCTAGAGGAGCCATAGCTTTATGTGCGTTTAAATTTGTGTTCTTCATGACAAACAAAACAAAAAAAATGCATCATCTCCATGATGAGAAAAAGTCAGCCAAATTGTATTTTTAAGATGTATTTTTTAATGTTTATGAATAGCTTTGGTCACAATGAACAGGAGAAAACATATATCTACATATATCGTATATCATAATAAAATATGGATTTGATCTTTGCTCCTGTTTTTTGTCATACGGACCCTACCTAAAGCTCTGGGAGTCTCAGAAATGATAGTCTTTGTATGCTAGTTAGAGTACTGATGGTTGGGAGCCATTGGATAGCCTTAGGATGAAGGCTGGTTGCCTGGAGAAGTAATTATGTGGGTTAAGGATTGGTACTTTCATCAATAACATTGACTACAAGGGAAGAGTGATTCGAGGTTGCGGTAGCAGCAGTAATCAGTAATTTAATATATCATGATGATGTAATAAAGTAACCATAAACAAGGTAAAATAAAAATGTTCAGAAAGATCTCAAGCTATTGAACACATAGATTCTGGAAGGATTCTGTGCTCATGGAGAACATAAAAGCTTCATGCCTTTTCTATCTAACCAAAACTTTTGAAAGCTACAACATTAATTCTTTTAGTTGTTCTGCTAGGCAAATAACTAACAAAGAAATGTTTTTAATATTGCCTATGTGCAAAAATTGTGCTGCTAATGTGGCATCATTTTATGCCAGCCAGTACGAGATTTCTAGACTCTCTTTCCTCCTTGGGTCACTGGTTTACATGCTTTGGATCTGAGCTTTATGAAAGTCACTCCTGTAAGCTGTTGTCCCAAAAGAGTTTAGTCTGTGCCATGATTAGGAATAAAAGGTTTGCAGAAAATTTAGGATAGCCAAATATTCTGACCGCTACGAGTTTAGAGCTTGTACTCTTCCCGTTGTACTCAGAAATGGCCAATTTAAAAAAGCAGAACCAGACGAACAAGGTGACACAGGGAGGAAAAAGAAACAAGAGCAATGCGCATGGCAACACCCTATCTTCACCCCTTTATCAGGAATTACAGTACATCAGCAGGTCCTTTTCCCCATTTTCAACAAATTCCGATACTATCTTTCTACAATCTCCATTGCCTTTTTATGACCAGAGGCTATAGAGGTAGTTTTCATTGTCTCTAAAGTAGTTTATTTCTTACTGGGGATCTTTTGGACTAGTGGCCTGAAGTCCTATCTCACCACAATTTCTACTTAACCTAACCCCAGAGTCTAACCCAACATTCTTTTAATTTTATTCTTTTGCAGATTACAATAACTAGGGGATTATGTATTTGCTTTTTCCTATGACTTTGAATTTTTTCATGTGTTTGGCCAAATAATACTTTGCCATCTAGATCCACCTCTAAATTCTTAAATTATATTAATAATGTTAACCTGTGATTGTGAAGGACACCGCCAATGTTCCACTCCACGAGTGACTGTTGCTGTGTGAACAGAAAAGTATTCATCCCCTGCTTTTTCACTTTTTCTCTTCTGAAATCATGGACTTTTGTGAGCTATAGCTATTCAAAAAAACAATCTCACTTCTCTGATAGCGAATTAGGAGTGAAAAGCTAAATTTATCCTTCTGTATGTGTGTTATCTCAGTTCACTTCTAAGACATGTGACACATACATTTTTCTTATATAAGCAAATTTTCAGTTCTATACAGGAAACAACTGAGTATCAGAGATTCCATGATCCTATATTTGAAGTTGACTTACCAAGCTCAGGAGAAGAATGTAGTATTAGGCTAATGAATTATTATGGAAGGTTTAGACTCAGGAGCAGCTTGATAGAACTAGTTAGATGGAAAAGGCATGAAGCTTTTATGTTCTCCGTGAGCACAGAATCCTTCCAGAATCTATGTGCTGCTTGATGCTGTGATAGGGTAGAATAGAGCTGGGTGGAGAAAACTAAACTGAATCATGGCAAGTTTTGCTAACCCTATACTGTTGGGGGAGGCCACTCATTCGTTTCCTGGCAACCCAGACTCCCGAAATAACCACAGAGAAACTATCTGAATTAAATCACTGATTGGCCTATTAGCTCTAGCTTTTCCATTATTTTATATCTTATCATGAGGTTTGTGGCCTCCTGGCAAGGTTTTACCTGGCAGCTTTCTTTTTTCCCCTCTGGCAGCTTCATGGCATCTTCTGACTCCTCCTTCTTTCTCCTAGCATTCAGTTTAGTTTTCCCTGCCTAGCTTTATTCTACCCAATCACAGCCTCAATCAGTTTATTAACCAATGGCATTCATAGCATACATATCGAAATCCCACATCACTATACTATATATATATATATATTAATTCAAATGCTACAAAAATGCTCTTTCATGGTGAGCTATAGTTCTCTGGAGAAGTTATATAGATAGTGGCTGCTTTTATTGTTTTAATAAATAAAGATCAGGAGTCAGATAGTAGGGTATAAGCCTGGTAGATCCACAGAAAAACTGAGAAACAATGAGTTGAACCTATCTATCCAGCTTTCTAGATGGAAAAGACCTGTAAATCTTTCCAGGTTGCTTCTTATTCCTCTCTGTGTTTATCTTCATGTAGGTCAGACAAAAATTCTCCATGGTTTATTCTGGTCAGCTGGATGTGGACTCCTTCCTCTGAATCAGTGTTTAACTCCACTGGGGGTCATTGGAGAGACAATACAAACAAATATCCCACAATATACATCTATGCTAAACACCTGCAGACTGCTTTAGCTTGACTGCTAGGATAGTGATTATAAGGAGACAGCATGCTTTAAATCAAGAGCTGAAATTATTTGGGACTTTGTTATGCCTTTTAATAGTAAATTATCTTAACTATATTTCTGACTTGAATAACAGATAAACTTCTCAGAATCCATCACTTAGCTTGCCCATTCTCAAGTTTTCATCAACTGTAAAGCTATGAATCTTTCAAGATAATGTTGAAATTTCTGGAAGAGATTTCCTTGCTCTGCCAATATACCTATACTCAACTCTCCCAGGGAAGTAACTGACAAATGTACTTATGTATGACTTTCTTTTGTTTTGTAGTATCAAAGCTTAAGTAACTTCTTCCAGAATAGGACATGTCTTTCCCTATAACTTGATTCTGTATTCCCATGCTCTGAACATTCATTTTATTCATAATAAACAATTTTTCTTTAAAGCCACAGCACAAACTCATTAATCTCTATTCTTTATTTTACAAGATCATTGCTGTTGAGAATGTTTGTGGTGGTTATATCGTGCTTAGGGAACTATTTCTACTTTATATCAATCAGCACAAACTGTTTTGCATAACCTAGATCTTTAAATATTTTTTACTTAAAGTACAAAACACACTCTAAGGAATTATCGTTGATTAATTCCAGAACTTTAGGATGATTGGGTCTGTCTACTAGGCTGAGGGTATGACCCTGGAAAAGATGACTTCCTTGACCATATGGACAGATAGTCTGCCCTAGGAAATTCCCTTTGAAGTTTCACTGTCGTTATTTCATTTGGAGATTTCTGCTTTGTAAATTATCCAAATAAGCTTCAGAGGATATAAGTGTCACTTCAAAAGCCTTTCAGCTGCAAGTGAGGTAGCCAGAATGTCCCTTCTGCCCTATATTTTAATGGAGACTATCCTCAGATATCAAAACAGACATTTGATTTGGCAGATCAGGCATTAAGGTGCTTGATTGTGTAGAGAACATTAAGAAACTCTTTAGTCTCAGAGTCACCCAAACTGCCATCTAATATTCCAGGTGATAGATTTAAGAATCATTACAACTGAACCCTTGAGGACACTGATGTTGGAAGTCATTGTTACGTTATTTAATATGAACCCAAGTTTAATGCATTTTAATTTTTCTGCACTAGGGTGTTTTAAGAAAGGAGATCTTAGAACGGATAAAATTCCAATGAAGGATAATAGAGAAATAAAATTCTGTAGTTTTCCCTTTCTAGTGTAGTTACCAATTGTAGTTCACAAATTTCTGGCTTTCTTTTCTGCGGGGTTAAAGAGTAAAGATGTCACGCGGGGAAAGGAGACACAGACACGCGGCGGTCCCACGTGGGTGCACTTTAATGGGGGAGGGGTAACAACAGGTAAGGTACAGGTGTGCAGAGACGAAAGGGGAGGCGGGAAGAAGAGAGGGGGCTTGTGGCGACCCCTGCCTTTTAACGAGGAATGCAAGAGCCTCTGGGAAAGGTGTCCTGTGCTTGCGTGCGCTGGTGTCCATAGTCCAGGGGAATGTTGGGAGCTGTAGTTTCGCAAAAGGAACAACACCAATGTTGTCATTTTTACTTCTAATTACAGCATGGAAATCTCAATAGAAGTGCTACAGTGATCATTTTTCATACACTTCAGTCTATTCTACCATGTAGTGACATTTTAAAGAAGTCTTCCCTATTGTCATTGAGGATATATAAACCTTAGATATAAAAGCATTTTGGGTTAATATTGAAACATGCATTCTTTATCCCTTATAACTAAAATGATTTATTTTATTTGTGTGTGTGTGTGTAAGGTCTGAGTAGAGGTCAGACTATTATTTTCTTTCTCTGTTATCTTTATTATGGAGTTTTTCTCGAGGAAGATTATGCTCTCTCTATTCTAATGTTCATGTAGCCTTTCTCACGATGCCATCTAAGCACTTCTGCTTCTGTGTTATGAATATCACAGTAAAATACATTTTTGAATTGTTATCACATCAGAGTTTTTGAACAGACTCACTCACCACTTTCCCAATGATGGTTTGTATTGATTGAGTAAAGGTTGCTTCATCTAGGTGCTTTGAGTACCACCTATAACAATAGACAAATACTTTCCTAGGTACATGCTTAACTTTGATCTCTTGTTTCAATATATTCCCAGTCACCTCCAGGAACCGTGTTCACAACAGGCCATATTAAGGGATGAATTTTATGCTAATCCTCCAGCAGATACCCATATGAATTACACAGAATCTCTCACTCCTCAGTGAGTCTAATTAGACATCCCATGGTTTATAATAACTTCAACCTAAATTGATAGTGGCAGATCCTACAGCAATTTGCCTTGATCCTCATTTGGATCTTCTCCGTAGAGCCAAATCCCAATTTCTAAGGTATATACATAACATTGCCATTGTCATTGCAAAAACATTTTTTAGTCCTGTCATTTTTAAAGCTGTATATTGAAAAGGAATTTATTGCATGTTAAAAATCATTTGCAATATACAGATACTTCAAGAGTTAATTATAAATATAAAGACCTCTGGAAAATCATATGGTAATGACAACCTATTCCAAGAAAGGTAGGCTATTGCCTGTTGTCTATAAGATCCTATTTAGGATCTTATAGCCTGTCTCTGCAATGCAGATTGTCAATGCTCTGACCTTTGCCAAAATTATTCTATTTTTAATCATAGCTTTAGCTCCTATGTGTGTATCTTAGTAATGTAGCTTTATTTTGTATTCTTTAAATACTATATCACTGGAATATTCGACACAAACATTTTTGAGGTCAGCTTCTTTTGTTTCATATCTTGGGTGACTTGTATTGACATTAACAGGTGAATTTAGGATTTTTTCCTTTGTTATATTGTACCTATTTCAAGACTACATAACAATTCTTGTTTTATTACATTTGTTATTTTTTAGACATGTTTGTTGTCCCTCACAGTACAGCTGCACAAACTAGTCTGTCAGGGAGGTTCAGGGTAGGAACGGCTGAATCTTCACTTCAAATTCGTCTGTATTTAGAAGAAATATTCCCACAGTACTCCAGCTCTTTGTCTTCCTTGTCACCGAGCAGAGAAAGACTTTAAATTTACTCCGGTCAATGTGTGTAGCATGCTTGGCTAGAGTTTCTGTTTCTATTAAAGATGTTGTGTATTTGAAAGTGCTTCCAGATGACCAGATGAGAATTCTCAATCCTAGAACAGTGACAGTACATGTTCCATAGTCCCCTGTCTAATCACTTGCTTCCTTTATGCTCCGTGAACTAATTTACATTATAAACTGACTGTAATTTCTAAGAGCAGAATTCAGGTTATATTCCTATTTCAACTCTCAGAATTCAAGGTCTTACCCAGAAGGTTTTTGTACTGGTGTATTTGTGTGTGTGTGTGTGTGTGTGTGTGTGTGTGTGTGTGTGTGTGTGTGTACACTTTTACACTTTACTTACCAAGCCATTTTTCAGTGACCTGCCCACCAGTAGATTATTTTTTCTCTTTTTTTAATTAGATTTTTTTAAGAAGTATCAATTTAAATTCTCACTCCCTCCTCTCCTCCCATTCCCTCCACACATCCTCCAACCCCATCCCCCTCTATTCCTAAGAGAGGGTAAGGCACTTTGCTTTGTGGAAAGTCCAAGGCCCTCTCTACTATATCTAGGCTGAGCAAGGTACACTTCCAAAAAGAATAAAATCATAAAAAGCCAGTACATGCAGTAGAGATAAATCCCAGTGCCACTGCCAGTGGCCCCTCAGTCTTTCCCAGCCAAACAGCTGTCAGCCACATTCAGAGGGATTAATTTGGTCCTATGCTTATTCCTTCCCAGTCCAGCTGGAGTTGGTGAGCTCCTATTAGCTCAGGTGAACTGTTTCAGTGGATGAACCCTTCATGGTCTTGACCGCTTTGCTCATATTCTCATTCCGTCTACTCTTCAGCTGAACCTTTGAAGCTCAGTCCAATGCTCTGATGTGAGTCTCTGCCTCTGTTTCCACCTGTTGTGGGACAAAGGTTCTATATCAATATTTAAGATAATCATCTTAATGTAGTCTGACTACAGGGCAAGGACAGTTCAGGCACCCTCTCCTCTATTGCTTAGGGTCTTAGCTGGGGTCATCCTTGTGGATTCCTGGGAATTTTTCTAGAGCCAGTTTTCTTGCTAACCCTATAATAGCTCCCTCAATCAAGATATTTCTTTCCTTGGTCTCATATCGGTCCTTCCTCCATCTGGACTATCCCACTCCCTCAGGTTCTCCTCAACACTTCTCTCCTCAAAATAGAAACAAAGAAAACAATACAATGAATCAATGAAACAAAGAGCTAGTTCTTTGAGAAATCGACAAGATTGACAAACCCTTTCCAAACAAATCAAAAGGCAGAGAGAGAACATCCATATTAACAAAATCAGAAATGAAAAAAGGGACATAACAACAAATTCTGAGGATATTCAGAAAATCATTAGGTCTTACTACAAAAGCCTGTTCTCCTCAAAAATTGGAAAATGTAAAAGAAATGGACATTTTTTTAGATAGATAACATGTACCAAAATTAAATCAAGATCAGGTAAGCAAATTAAATAGACATATAAACTGTGAGTAAATAGAAGCTGTCATCAAAAACCTCCAAAACAATAAAAGCCCACCCAGGGCTGGATGGTTTTAGTGCAGAATTCTACCAGAACTTCCAAGAGGAGCTAATACATATACTCCTCAAAGTGTTCCACATAATAGAAACAGAAGGGACATTGCCAAAATCTTTTTATGAGGCTACAATTATCCTCATCCCAAAACCACACAAAGACTCAACCAAAAAAAAAAAAAGAATTATAGACCAATTTCATTCATGAACATGTATGCAAAAATTCTCAATAAAATACTGGCAAATTGAATCCAAGAACACATCAAAAAAATCATCCATCATGATCAAGTAGGCTTCATCCCAGAGATGCAGGGCTGGTTCAACATACAAAAATCTATCAATGTAATCCATCATATAAATAAACTGAAAGAAAAAAAAGCCCATATGATCATTTCATTAGATGCTGAAAAGGCATTGGACAAGATTCTTTTAAAACTCTATGAATTGCTCAATATTTAATAAAGATAAGGGTTAAAGCCAATGAAAATGTTATTTCTACTTTGGATACTATCTATTCTGACTATTCTCTCCTGCTCGGCACTATTTGTTGATTTTTAATGCATAGTTTTCTAGTCTGCAAGTTAGAGATGGCCTTAATAACAGCCTTATAAACTGCTGTAAAAGTAATTCATATAAGTGCTACAGAAGTACTGACAGTGCTTCGGTCAGAAGCCACCGTTATTGCTGATGATTATTTCCATTTAGAGTGTTTCAAAACCCCAGCCTAAGAGAGTGGAATGATTCTGTGCTGCTTTGCTCTCAGCATTGGGGACCAGGATTGGAATAAATGTTCTGTTTGCTGAAGTAGCTGTAATGAAAAAAAAATTAGTATGACTCATTTTGCAGCAATAAAATAGAGGCAATAACTTGGATCATTCTTTTCTTTACCATTTGATTATATATGTAAAAGTCATTGACAGAAAAGAGGCATATGAGAAGGGAGAGGAAGAGGTCTGGCTGGAGGGAGGAGAGAAACAAATGCAGAGGGAGAAAAGGAAGCTGAAGAGTGTGTTTTCCACTAACTTAATTGAGACTATATTGAGGTTGCGGATGCTTTAGCATCCAAAGACAGGAGATCTAAACAATCCCAAACCACTTCATAAATGGTAGCTGACAACATGTCAGATTCTGGTGTGGAAAACATTGCAGATGCACAACAGAACCTTGAAATACTTTGAAGCCAAAAAATATGCAGAGGGAAAAAAAATCAAAACACTTAACTGAGAATGCGAAGCTCAATTAGGTGTAGCGATGGCGGTGTTAGAGACAGATCTGCATAACTCTTAAACTGTTTTATGAAAGAACGAGAACTAGAGTCTCTACTGCCTCATTAAAGCCAGTGTCAGGAAAATGCAAGCTTCAATAAATGAGCTGTGTGCTTGCCAGACATGGAATCATCTCAAACTCGCAGAAATAGGTTAACATTTAGTTATTTGGATTCCAGTGTGAACACGAGTGCTTAAAAATACTTTCCAGCAGTATTTTGAGAATGTTTTCAGACAAGGTGCATTTAAGGTACCAGCCTCCCATAATTTACACGTACTTTTCCTTAAAAAAAATCTCTTGATGTGCAAATGGAAAATCAAATTGGAAGCAGAAGTTTACCCAAACAAACCATCCAAAGACACGTGTAAAAATCAACAGGGGTTGTGGAGGTGGCACCCATATCAGCTGTAATACTCTGAGGGCTCTTTAATTCATGGAATAAAGTACAAATGCTTTCACTTTAGCATAAGTTCCTTCCAGGACACGTTTTCATCGCTAGATTCTGTTCCTAGTCAGTCTTTAGAGACTCTATTTATTCCACTATCTTCTAACAAAGCTTTGCTCATTTCCCTCATAAGGGAAGCCATCCAATCTGTTGGAAAAACCTTCTACATTATTTAACCAAGTCATATGGTTTTCATGGCTGAACATGTATAGTCCTGAAGCTTCTCTACTACATCCAAAAGTTTTCAAGACTACCCCAAACTATCACATCACATGAACTGTTTTCCCTATTACGTCATTGCGTTGATAGTCAATTTTATATGTCTGATACTTTCTTAAATGTTTCTTTTTGCTATTAAAGGCAAATCTTATCTGTGAGAACTATGGGCTTGGCAGAGAGTAAGTACATTGTAAATATTTGATACATGGTGTCTTTCTTAAGTCACAATTATGAACTGTCAGGAGAGAATAGGCAGATTCAAAATGGTGTGTGTATGTCTACACATGTGTTGCATTCAAGCATGTATTTATGTGTTTACACCTGTGTACAGACAGGTAGAGGCCAACAGTGTGAGAAGGATGACTTCCTCTATGTAATAGGGTCTCTTGCTTGTGTTGATTGCTCTGCTTATGCTAGACAGTAAGCTTCAAAGGGAGGGTTGCCATCTTTGTACTCTGTTTGGGTCACAGACATGCACCAACATGTCCAACTGTTTCAGGGGTTCTGGGAACGAGGATCTGAACTCATGTCCTCATGCTTATGCAGGATGCACTTCACACAGAGCATCTACCCATTCACAACTTGGTCATTTTTATATTAAATGTCTGTGGTGGTGTGGTATTTTGACTTGTGAGTTTGACTCTTGCCAAACTAAGTTGAGGTGGACTCTGAAAAGGTGCCATTTTTAAGACAGACTTTCCCTATCTTATTTAGGGAAGATCCAGATGTTTCAAAGTCAACTTTGAGCAGAGACTATGATAGTTAATACGGGGCCAGAAATCCTCCCTGAAAGTCATATCCCATATAGATAGGCATGTGGCTTTTTCTAAGCCCTCCAAGATGAGGAAGGGAAGAGTTCAAGATTATTGCAAATTTATTTCTTAGCTCTGCTGAAATTGGCTGATGTCTGCTTTTGGAGAGCATAGCCAGATTCACTGGGGTCAGAAATGTGCGAGCATGTTTAAAACAGCACAAGGGTGATAGGAATCAAGCCAAAATCAACAATTAAAGGACAGAAGAGGCAGAAAGGCATGCTTCACAGTGTAATCCTTGTGACTCACGACTGATCTTCAGACCCTGTACAAAAGTGAAAGGAGAGAATTACCTTCACAAAGTTGCCCTGTTATCTATACATGGGCTGTGGTATTCAGCACCCCCACCAACATCAGGAACGTGTGTCTATGTGTGTGCGTGCACCCCCCCCCCACACACACACACACTAAAAATATTAGTATAGAAAGAACAAGACATTTACACTGCTCAGGATATTAGAGCTCATTGTAGAATTCTTTCAAGGATACTCAGCTTTAGTTTTTATTTTGTTTTGTTGTTTGTTTCTTATTTTGCAAACCATATTAACAGACATCTAATCGTAGGCCTTACATTTTATGACTTACATTGCTGGAAATATAAGCTACTTGTAATCTCATAGATAATGTGTGTGGTGTTTGAAAATGTATTTGGCAGATGAAGGTTCCCACATTAACATCTGGTATGGAAACATAAGATACGGTGACTGATATAGGCCATGGAAGATTACTGGCACTCTCCTCTGTGCCCGTGTACTCTTCTCCTTGACCACCTTATATTATCCCAAAGAACTCAGCTCAGAGTAGATGCTGCAACCTGAACTGACTGTACCATCCAATTTCCAAGAGATGAAAATACAAAAAGCCCAGAAGTGAAGTGACTTATTCACAGTCTTATTGACAGAGGAGACCCAAAAGGAATTGTTGGAGTGCTAATGGTGTGGTAATTAGTAATTTCACTTGTCAATGAAAATCCTAAATCCTGGACACCTATAGGCACATCTAAGATGAAGATACTCATAACTTGAGATCAGAATTAGCACCTAGATTATCATTTACAATAGACATGTACAAAAGACATGAGATAAAAATACAAAATCTTAAAACATATTAAAAACAAAAAGCTTAGCAGATTCTGATATATGAAGAGGAAGCCGCTATGTGATTTCTCAGAAAATAGGGAAACAGTCTACAAGACCCAGTAATACCGCTGTTGGTTATATATACCCCAAAGATGCTCAATCATACTACAAGGACATGTGCTCAACTATGTTCATAGCAGCATTATTTGTAATAACAAGAACCTGGAAACAGTCTATATGCCTCTGCACCGAAGAATGGATAAAGAAAATGTGGGACATTTACACAATGGAGTATTAAATACTTGCAAAAAAATAATGACATTCTGAAATTTGAAGGCAAATAGATAGATCTAGGAAAAAAAACCATATTGAATGAGGTATCTCAGACCCACAAAGACAAATATAATATGAATTCACTCACAAGTGGCTTTTACACATAAAACAAACAAACAACAACAACAAAAAACCCAGCCTACGGGCCACAATTCCAAAGAAACTAGACAACGAAGAAGAGAACCCTAAGAAAGATATACATGAATCTACATAGGAGGGTGAAAAAGACAAAATCTCCTGAGTAAATTGGGAGCACGGAGGTCACGGGAGAGGTTAGAAGGGAAGAGGGGAGGAAGGGAAGGTAGTAGAAAAAAATGTGTAGCAAAATAGAAATAATAAAAAAAGAAAAAATTGCAATGTAAAATAAATATTTATTTGTCCTAAAAGTCAATCAGAGGTTTTGAGCAACGTTCAAAAATAGTAAGAGTAGGAGGGCCAGGCTGGTGTCAGATAAGAGTTTTGAAGACCTGGTTCAAAGTTTAGAGCCATTTGTCCCCTCTGAGAGGCTTCAAGTGTATTCTGCCTTACCGTAGCTGCATGCTTAATGTGGGATTGTCCTCTGTATGCTGTGAATACCATTGGTTCACAAAGAAACTGTCTTGGGTCTGTGCAGAGTATAGAGGTAGGTGGGAAAAACTAAACTGGATGCTAGGAGAAAGAAGGAGGAGTCAGAGAGAAGTCATGTAGCCCCGCTGGAGACAGATGCCGGAACTTTGTATACATGTGTGTGTGTATATATATATATATATATATATATGTATATATATGTGTATGTTATAAATGATTGTGTAGGTAGATATGCATATATAAACACAGCCTGCTGAGACTATTTCATGTTGTTCATGCATGTTTATTTGTAGGACTAACAGATTGAGGACTGACTAACTTATAGAAAATACTGATTCCTCCCTCTCTCAATCCCATTAATTCAATATCTTTTCTTATTTAGCCTCAATGTCTATAACAAAATAAGACCTGTGGTGTGTGTGTGTGTGTGTGTGTGTGCACCCGTGCATGCGTGCGTCTTTGTGTATGTGTGAGAAATGAAGAAAAACTGAAAACATTTTTCTGTGGTCATTCACCCCTTGAGTAAAATGAAAAAGCACACCACTGCATTCTGGATCTTTTGGATTACATGTTTTTAAGCACACAGAATTCACAGTTTACCTCACATTTTGGCTTCCACCCTACTCAAGTCTATTTTGGGGGGTTGCCATAATGCCAATGGTGATTTTGTGTACCGTTCAGTTACTTTCAAGACAGAACAAGTGACAAAAAAAATCTATTTTTCATTTCCTGACATTTTTAATTTTTAGCCTTCACTTGAAAAACAAAGAGAGAAAAGAGAGAGAAAGTCTAAATTAAAATCTGGTACTTTAAAGGTACGTTGGTTCTAGTTTTATTTATTTTCTCTCTGTTTTTTTACTGAAAATATATTCCTCTTTCATACATTCCCACCAGTCTGCCCTCCCTCCATTTCTCCAAGTTTTCTCCTTCACTTCCCTTCTTTCCTAGATACACTCCCTCTTCATATTCTCTTCAGAAAAGAGCAGTTCTCCAAGAGAGGACAGTTAAACAGGATTAAAAAAGATACAATAAGACAAGGAAAAAGCCCTTGTATTGAACAAGGCAACCCAACAGAAAAAATAGAGTCTCAGAAGAAGGCAGAATTTGCAGAGATACACCCACTTCTACTGTTAGGAGTCTCACAAAAGCATAAAA
This sequence comes from Microtus pennsylvanicus, assembly GCF_037038515.1. Lineage (NCBI taxonomy): Eukaryota > Metazoa > Chordata > Mammalia > Rodentia > Cricetidae > Microtus > Microtus pennsylvanicus. Next base: position 30,400,298 of record NC_134589.1, on the reverse strand, counting down.
CTAGCAGCAATCACAAATATGCAGAGAACCTGGTGCCGAGCCATGCAGGTTCTAGTGCTTGCCATTTCAATTTCTGGGATTCGTTGAGCCATATTCTAAAAATTTATAGATGGGATGACTTTCTGCACTTATTTTTTTTTGTTTTTCTTCAAATTAGCATCATTTCTGGTCTAAAAATGAGAAATATTTGGGAGACCTGGCAGAAGGAACAAATTTTGAGTTTTGAGAGTTAAAATTGTTCCTCTGGAGTGGTTTTTCTCAACCTTCCTAATGCTGTGACCCCTTAGCACATTTCCCCAAGTTGTGTTGTTCCAACCATAAAATTATTTTTTTGCAACTTCATAACTGTAATTTTGCTACTGTTATGAATCAAACGTAAATATCTGAAATGTGTGGTATTAACCTTTGTGAAAGGGCTGTTTGACCTCTGATGGGGTTATAATTCACAGGTTGAGGACCACTGCTCTAGAGAGAGAAGTATATATTGTGATCCTGATAACTGCTATAGCTAGGCTCTGCTTCCAATGGGGAGCATACCTCTGCTCTGTCACGCTGGCCATGATCTTCAGTGGTCTGTGGATCCTCGGCTCTCTACTCTGGTTGCTAATAAAATTTGCCAGTAGAGTTATGAAAACGTCTGAATATGTTGATATCAAGCTCAGCCTATGGATTTCCAGTTTAGCCATATCTCATGATTCCTCAGATGGTAACAATGCACAAACGGTTGCTAATGTAACAAGTGTGTGAAATACTCAGATCCACTGCAAGTGTATCATCAATATTTGAAGGAACAGTTCAAACATGGAGTGTGTATTCTCTAAACAGAGACATTTTTCACTTCTTTCAACTAGTTATAAACGAAAATAAATACAAATCTAGTCTCTCGTAAATCTATAGATTCCTTCCGTCAAATGTAGGTATTTTGACCAATCAAATCTAATATTAATTGACAGTGAGAGAAATCCAGGAACTCAGGCTTGTGGATTAATCATCTCCTTTAATTGAAATGCTTTCCAGTGTTTAGAATATATGAGAAACATTCAGTGAATGTATTCAAAATGGAAAATAAATCTACCTCTCTCTCCTCCCCCCTGGATAATGCCTCCAGCTATGTATTAGTGAGTCAAGTTGCATAAACATGACAGAGTTGTTATAATTATTTTCTTACTTATCTCTAGACTCTTCCTTTGTGAATATATTACGAATATATTACACTACAGTAATTCTATTTAATAGTAACCTAGCAACAACACGCCTGACAGAGGTTGTTATGTTACTGGAGCTAGAAAGCTTTGCCATAGATACACCATGTAAAACTCACATTTCGTAAGGACCAGGAAGTTTCATGGAAACACTCTTATCACTCGCCCATAAGGAAAATTAGAATAACTGTAGAAAATATCTCAATTTTTCCCCTGTTGCCCTTTGCACATGCAATTGAAGCATTGATGATCATTTCCTTAGAGGAAAAATGAATTTAGAATGAGAAATTGAATTATGCAAATTTTGTCTGTATTTTTTAAAAGACATACATATTTCTAGATGCAAATTTTTAGGGTGTGGCTTTGTACCACTTTATTGGGTCACTCTCTTAAACACCAGTTGACACACTCATGAAAGACAGTGACTTTTCTTGAGATTTTGACTTCAGTTCTTTATTCACTGAAGTTGTGGCTGAGTGAGTGTAAATATGGTTATTGTCTTCTTGAGATAATTTGTTAAGACAGGAGGGTGCATGATCCCTGCATTTATTATTAGTTGAAGCACTTCGTTGATCTTTATGATGAAATGAGCTATAAAAATGTAAAGGGTTATTGAAATAATGCATCATTTTTCCTTCTGCAGCTTTATTTTTGAGCCTTATGTGATTCCTCTTGATGCATCAGTGTTGTTTTATTGTCTCACAAAATAAACATAACTTAATATCACCTTTAAAAAACAGTGCCCCTGGCAGGAAGATATCTACAGGGAAATGCTGCTATTAACATACATATGAAGTATGCAAATGCAAGAATTATTTATACAAAACTTTCTCAGAGGAACTAAAGCATCTCTATATACATTATCTTCCGAATCCTCCACAGGATTCTGGGATGCTATAGAGTGAATGTTAGTATGAGCATCCTATGTTCATTTTACATGTCCAGAAATGGAGCTGGCTTATCAGCACAAGAAATAATAATTAACTCTAGGTTTTAAGAGAGGTATCAAATATTATGTGCACATTTTCATGAATGGATTCAGATATATGTACCTATGCATTTAATATGAATGCAATATATAACATAATATTTGCGTGTGCATTGCATTCACTCTCCCAGAGTGACATGAAGAAATGACTGCTCACTTCAAAGGGACAAAGAAAAGAAATAATTCTATTCAAGTCCAACTAGATGAAACAATGAGTTTATCATGCTAAAGGAACATAGAAAATACTTACTATAAGGATCATGGGAGACTCAAATGTAGCCATAATTCTGAAATGTGACACACACACCCTGCCACCACCCAGTAGAGAAGACAACCCACAGAGCCTGTATTACTAGAATCCCGACCTCTAGATAATATTCTCCCTCTTCTTTATTCTAGTATCTTAAAGCCACGTTCAGCTGGTAGGCAGGAGAAATGTCGAATCTCTGATGAGGGTCAAATGATGCTATCTCTTCTTTTAGCATGGAAAATAGATGCGTGACTTCTATCACAGACCTAGTTATCACCATAGTGCTTACATTATTTTGGTGATACAAATTTTGATCATACTACTATGCTTCATGATATCATATATTCCTGTTAAATGTCAAGGGAACAGCTCTACTGTAACATAAACATGCATATATTCTCTATGTGTGTTGGTATACGTTGTAGAATTATTTTCTGTCACAATTTCTAAATTGCATTATCATTGACAATATCTATAGAATATTTGGGTAATTTCTCTTCCTCCCAAGGCTTGGAAATCACTCAGAAGAAGATGGTAGAATCAGAGAAAGAGCTGGAAGGAACACATGTCTGTAGCAAAGCAGTGCTGATCAGACACGACAGAAAAGTTGTACACATGATCTCATAGCAGCTGTGACTTCATATAGAAAACTCGCAAGAGATCAGGTGAGCTATAATCCCAGCATAGGTCAGGGAGAAATTTTGAAATTCTCTCTGAGGAACTATTGGAAATGGATGACTACTTGGAGAGTATAAGCCAATTTAAAGAAGGTGGGTCTTCAGAGAGATATAGGGTATATAGTTCTATGGACAAGTCCTGCAGGAAGCACTGAATAGATTCCACAGGGTTCAACAGTTGTGGGGAAAGGGAATGCAAAGTTGCAAAAGGAAGATTAAAGAGGGATGGGAGGCATTATTGGGATGGAGTAGGGAGTGACTGGATCCAAACACATTATATTCACATCTGAATGCCAGAAAAATATTTTAAAATAATAAATGATTGAAAATACAAATAGAGCCATGTTAATTATAGAGAAGAGACAGTACAGAAGATAACCTACATCTGAAGCTAAATTTTGATAAATGTTTTCAGTTTTGATAAAGGCAAGTCAGTTTATCATATCAAGTGAGCTCAAGTACAGCATTGCTGAGAATTCAAAAGTTGCAACCACGATGAAAAGGAATTTGGTAGTTTCTGACAAAATTAGTAGACATGTAGTGTATGAGCGAGCAGTCCAACTTTTAGAAATTGCTTTAAAAAGCTTATGTCACACAAAACATTTTCTGAAACTAGATAGCAGCTCTAGTCATAATAACCCAAAAGTAGAGACAACCCATTACCCTTCAAAGGGAAAAAGAATGAATTGCTAAGTCTATGAAATGTGATGTTATTCACTAATAAAAATAAAAGAAATATTGATATGGTCAACAACCTAGATGATTCTCTAAGGTATGATATACTGACTGAAAAAAACTATCCTCCAAAAATTTTTTTTTAAATTACATGGGATGTTAGCCAGGCAAAATGATGTATAGAGAAATGTATAGAGAAGTGTCATTGTCTCCTTTGAGTTGAATTACAAGAAACAGTGAGACTGACTCTAAAGTCAAAACACAGAGGGTAGTTTTCAGACAAATGGAGCTGTTATTCCAACATAAAAGAGTTACATGGGTCTGAGCATGTGTCAGGATTCTAGAATTGTACAACAAAGTAAACAGTGAATTGTATCACAAGATCAAGTGGAATACGAAAATGCCTGTGATCAACAAACTTACTATTAGCTACGCACTTAAAATAAACTTCCTTGTGGTATTTCACAAAATTATATAAAACCTTTGCTAATATAAAAGCAAAATATGTCAAGCAGAGAAAAAAATCACAAAGGAAAAGAAAACAACAATGCTTCTCTAGGTGAAGTGCATTGTCAGAGTTCTGCAAAAATCATATTAATTAAAATGACTTTTCCCAGGCTGCTGATAAGGTTCAGCAGGAAAGAATGCTTCCAGTTACCACAGAAGGTTTGATAGACCTACTTTGAGTATCCCACAGCTGCTCAAACACCAGCTCCAGGGTGGCCAGTGTCCTCTTCTGACCTCCTTGCCACCTACACTCATGTTGCATATAAATATATGGAGAGACACACACCAAAGAAATTTTAAAAATTAGTTTTGAAAAAAAATAAATGAAGCGCAATAAAACAGCCCCTTTGTAAAGCATTGTGGTGCTGACTTGTGAATTCACCAATCGGGAGTTTGAGGAAGGTTGAGGAAGAGGAGGGGAATTTGAGAACCTCTGAGGGTGCATTGTAAAGCTTCATATCAAAAACAAGACAATCAAACAGTGTTGTACTGTGTGTGCATGCATGCATTCATACCTCTGTGTGAGTGTGTGTGTACAGTCTTGGATAAATTGTTAAGAAACTTCTCTCCATGTAATCACTTAACTTTCTTTTTCTTCAAGCTGATCCTCATTTGGATGTTTTGATTAATAAGTTTTGCTCCAGGAAATCACTCACTAGTTATTTCTGAAACACATCTTAAAGTTTTGCAGTCTGCTCATATGCATAGTAACATCTGAATTTTAATGTACTCTCTAAAGATTACCCCAAAGCACTTAATGAATCCTTTGGCTTGTGTAATAAGATATTGCTATTCACACCTCGGGATTCCAGAGTACATACATATTGAATAGGAATTAATATTTATGGTTAATTCTCATAATTATTCTGAAACAGAGAAAGCTATGCAGAAGTTTTATGATTATTGGTCTAACAAAAACCAACTCCAAATGTATCTACTTTGCAGACGGATTAGGAATGGCTTAATTTGCAAGAACGATGCAACTTAAACCTCTATATTAGGCTTAACACTGTTCTTCAAAAGCTGTAAGTCCTTGAAATTTGTGCATAGATTTTAACCACGGGACTTTTCTTCTTGGCTTCTATGATTGAAAGGGTATTGGATTACTTCTTCCTGATATGTCCATTTAAAACAAGCCCATCACACTTTCTTAGAGAAATCTCAACTGTTAAATATTTAAATCCAAGATAGCTGTATTTTTATTTTACATATAGTTTTTCAAACGGCTTTGAGGATGTTGATCACATCTACCTTGTTTCTCATTCCTTACAATTAAACGAAGAAATACTGCACTTAATTTATTTTACATTTTATTTAAATAAAAGCACCTACCATGTACAAAGTTCTAAGGAAGGCATAAAGGTAGAGACATAGCACAGATTAATAGTTCAATTTCCAGACCCATATTAGGCAGCTCTTAACTGTATATAAGTCCTGATCCAGGGAGTCTTATTGCACGCGCGCACACACACACACACACACACACACACACACACACACACACACCACAATGGAAGACTATAAGATAAATTGACTCTTCGTCTTCATCATCTGCAAGGTTTTATATTGAAATTACAGTTTCCAGTACCTCTGAATGTAGCTGCAGTTAGAGGTCAGATCTTCAAAGAGGATAAATGAGCTGAAGCAAGGCAACAAACGGGAATTCTATTCCTTAAGACTGGTTTTCTTAAGAGGAGGTTAGGATATAAATTGTCTAAAAGTTGCTGTTAGAAGAGGCAAGGAGAAGATGGTGCTTACAGGGCAAATGAAAGGCTTTATAAGAAACAGTCTTGTCTGTCTCAGTTCTCTGACTCCTGAACTATGAGGAAATAAATGTCTGCTGGCACTTTGAAATGACAGATATTACAGGAAGCCAAATAATCTAGGCATGGAAGCACCTACAGTCCCTCCTGCTGAAGCAGAACAGTCTCCACAAAGTCAAGACTGGCATATACCAAATTTATAGAACAATAAACTGGCGAGTAGGCTCAACATTTAAGAGGATCCAGGTTTGGTTGCCAGCACCCACACAATGGTTCAGAAACATCTGCAACTAACAGTCCCAGGGAAATGACTCCTTCTTTGCCTCCAAGCACACTGCATATATTTTGGGCACTTAAGTTCTGTACTGGTCAAACACTCACATACATAAACTAAGACCAAAGAAACTTTAGTAACAGTGAAAAGAGAAGACAGATAAACAGGAAAGGAAAGCAACAAACAAACATAGAGTTACTAATTCTAGTAAAGTTGTAGCATTTCATTATTATTTTAATAAATAAAGCTTGCCTAAAGTTCAGAGAGTAAAGCAGCCACACTGGTCAGCCTTAAAGACCAGACCAAAATAATACACACCCTTAGTCCCAGTAACCACACAAGTTTTTCATAGAAACTGGGTGGTGTATGCCTTAAATCTCAGTGATGCAAGCCTTTAATCCTAGTCCTAGAGAAGATTATAAAATGGGAGGGGACAGCTCTCGCTCTCAGTCTCATTCTGAGATTCCTAGAGGCAGAATTGCCATTTTGGAGTGAGGTTGAGGTAAAATATGAAAAGGTTGATTTTCATACCTTTAGGATGAACCCCAAATTCTCTCTCTGAATTTTTAATAACTGTGCTTCATTTGGCACCCAACTTTTGGGGCATGAATTTATGAAAAACCTATTTGCCTGAGCCTTTTTAGCCACCAGCCCAGGCTAGAGATGGGATGAGAATTCCAGCTCTAGGAGTTGAAACCCAAACCTAGCCTCCTGGGTTTGGGAGAAGTGCTAGCGCTAACAGGTCTCATCAGCATTGCCTTAGCTTCCTCTCCTGTCAAGACCATCATTGCTGCCACTCCACAGAGCATTCACAAGGCCTTTCCTGCCCCCCTGCAGCTTCCTGTGGCTCCTGGAGGCCCACGGTTTGCCCCCAGCTTTGCATGCATGCAGCTCCCATATGGCTACCTGCAACTTTGTACAGTTGCTGCATGGCTGCCCTGCCCTGCGTCTCTTTAACAAAATTTCATTCAGTTTGGTTTAGAGTTCGGCTTAGAAAATCTACAGTTTTTTTTTTTTCTGGCCCACATCATTATTATACCATAAAAGCATCAACTAAACCACAATTTTAACAGAGCTAAGTGATCTGCTAACTACAGTCTTTTTTATTTTGCAATTTGTAAACGCCTCCTACGATAATGGCAGATAATATTCCCCTACGAGGACTTAATAAGCTTTTCATTTCTATTATGGATGGAATTCTAGGAAAGGTATATGACCTACCTGGGACTTCTACCTTCTGAGGATAAGTACAGCTCTGAGACTGGGTGAGAAATGATAAATCTTGTTGGCTACAGAGTTCTCATCAATTATTTTTACAAGTCATCCTTTCATATGGCATGGCTAAAATGTTGTATTACAGTTTGGCTATACAGTCCATATGAACTCACAAAGTTGACAGATGCCTCTTACCTGCTCAAACGTAGAAGACGGTATCATCTTTAGCTGATTTGAACACACCATACATTCTATTCTTGTGTTAATGCAGATATAAATGTTACTTTTAAAAGTTTGTGTGTTTTCAGAACAAAAGAACCAGACTCCAATAAAGACAAGTATTGGGGGCTCGGTGGTTATGACCATTATCTGCTCTTTCAAAGGTCCTGGTTGCCCAGCAACCACATTGTGGTTCACAACCCTCTGTAATGGGGTCTGGTGCCCTCTTGTGACCTGCAGGCATACATGCAGACAGAATACTGTATATATAATAAATAAATAAAGATATGTATCCCAAGTGATCCAACTCTTAGAATGCCTGTTTCAGTTTTCTCAAAAGTTTATATCTAAAACAACTTCAAAGCATCTAACTGAGATGAACCAGCCTCCCAGACTACTCCAGCCAGGGTAAGCTCTACTACTTCTGATAAGCTCTATATTTTCCCACCACACAGATTAAACAATGAATAATACAGCTAGTTCTCTCAGGATTTAACTGTTTTCTTAGGGTTCCTTAAAGATGCTGTCACTCCCAGACAATAGGAAGGAATCTAGAGAATACAAAGCCCACATTCCTAAGAGGTTGGGTGGGTGAATTTTGGCCATTCAGTGGATGCTTGTCCTCATCAACTGGTTAGGGACAGAAAAAGCTAAGCAAGGAAAGTTAAACTCAAGGATCTATTTCTGAAAAAGGAAAAAAAAGTGAAGTATAGAAACTAGGATAAAAATATAGATTATTGAATCTACTATTAAACTAAAAACAACTGCTAGTCTCAAATATTTTTGTGTACTGAAACAAATTTAAGGTTACTTTTGTTATTCTGTTTATATATTTCTACTTTTGTTTAAGGTATAGTACTTAGGCAACTCGTTTAAAAATGCAGTGTAAATTTCTAGCCCTTGAAAGTTATTATTACAAACTCTTTCAGATAATAAAGAAATACAACTTAGTAGCTATTGAAATCAAATTTGTGACCATATTAGGTAGGTTTTTAAGGTCAAAGAAAGATGTATTTAAGTTAGACAGATTGATGTGAGAATCCACTCTGTAGGCTGTGAATATCATTGGTTAATAGAGAAACTGGCTTGGCCTGATAGGGCAGAGTAGAGCTATGTGGGAAAAACTAAACTGAATGTTTGGAGAAAGAAGGCAGAGTCTGTGAGAAGCCATTGTAGGTGTTTCATCTAGCTTAATGTAAGGGATATTAGGGCCATATTGGTTATTGATATGAGCATATAGCACATATGATATGAGCATATAGTACATACTCTTACAGAAGACTTTTAAAGGAAGAATGAAGATTCAGAGACTGACCACATATATTATGTCTTAAGATAAAGACAGGTGTCTGAGCCTGATCTTCCCAGGTCTGGTAAACAGAGCATGAACTGGAACCTTACTGCCAGACAAGGTATAAGAAAACCCAAACTCTTTACTTTTTAAACCTCACAGGTAAAGAAAACTTTTATCGAGTAAAATTAAAGCAAAGAAGAATACACCCATTGTGCTAAGGCATTCTTTTGAAGTTTCAACGGTGCTGTAATTAAAGTAGGATTTCTGTAGGCAGTGTGCAGGAAAAAGAGGAGCAAACAGGCTGATTTGCAAGAAAATACCTTTAAAAAAGCAGAAATAATTAAGATTAAAGTTATTTAAGAAGTGAAAACCTCACTGCTTTGAAAAGTCAATAGAAAGGTTGACTTCTTTGAGCTTTTGAAATTAGATTTCAAAGGCCAGGGAAAGACATTAATAAAAAAAAAATGTGTCATGAATAGGAATAGTACCCTCGATATTAGATTTTAAACAGACAAAACAAGAAAAATGGAAAATTCTGGCATGGAATTATATTGTTGAAACAGTGAAAAATTCTAATATTTGAGATGGAATTTTCAAACAACATAAGACATTGGATTGGCTCAATCCTTTCTTTCAAAGTGATGCCCAGTCTTCTTATGTAAGGCTGTACTTTAGATTTTAGTACATCTATATCAACTTTAGGATTTTAAAAGACTTGCAGTGCACTGGTTTCAATAAAATTCATTCCCATAGGCTCATATGTTTAAATACTTGGTCCCTAATTGGTGGAACTGCTTGGGAAGGAATAAAAGGTGTAGGGAGCCATATAGGTGTAGTGGAGATGGACTTTGATATTTCAAAAAGGGCTCCCACCATTGCACGTGTATCTCATTGCCTCCTATTCTCTGTGAAGGAGTGCAACCTGCTGGGAATTCCCCAGTTAACTTTGGCATTTCTGTTGCTTACATTAAACTCATGTTTAGACTTATACTTTAGACCATAATGCTAAGACTTCATAGCTGTAGCTTCTCCGATATTTCTAGGAGACACACTATCACAGTAAACTCCCTTAGCATTTGCTCTTAGAGTCTTCTTATCGCTTTCTCATCAATGCTCCCTGAGTCTTAGGTATAAATGCTGTTTTGTAATTGTATCAGTATGGACTGGGCTTCACAACTCTGTATTTTGATTGGTTCTAGTTTCTGTAATGCTCTCTGTGTATTTCAAGGAACTTCCTTGACATGGAGTGAAGACCACATTTATCTGTTGTTATTCAAACTGACTGCGTTAATATGTTTTGACTACTTTTCCCATTTTAAAATGTTCTGTGCATTATACCCTTAACACACTTTTAAATATTTCTTTCTATTTTTTAATATCTATTTATGTTTGGAGAATATTAATTCTCTGCCTATAGCAATTCTTTTTTAACATTTTCACTCATTAAGTATTAATTTATTTTCAGTGTTTTATTCAGTAGAAATTCTTTAGACTTGTTAAATTTTTTTATAAAGTCTTTCTGTTTAAATGGCTGCTTTTGTGTGGTTGACCATAGTAACAAGCCCACTAACAACTTGTATATTAGACTAGTGAGTATTTTGTAATTTCATTATGTTTATGGCTATTTTTATTTGTGAATATATTGATTACACTGATATTAAATTAATAAATTTAAAAATTCCCAAATCTTTGAAAACTTACATTGGAAGAAGCTCAATTTTACTTCTCCCACTCACTCTTTTCTCACAGTTATCTAAAATTGTTAAAATGTTAACAAATTCATTAGCCAATAAGAAGTTAGAGTTAATGGGCCAGGCAGTGTTTAAATGAATACAGTTTCTGTGTGATTATTTCTGGTGTAAGCTAGCTGGGCGGCCGGGAGAGAACAAAGGGCCACCCTCTCGCCATCAACAAAATCCAATAATAACTTTTTCTAAAGTTTTGTACATAGAACTTTATAAAAACACATTTATAAAAACAATAGTAAGTGGTAAGTATGATTTTCTTCTTTGTTTTTAAATTTGATAAAAATATTAATATATTTCTGTTACAGAATATGAGTTGTATTCTTTTTATAGCTGCATAATATTCCATAATTTGAATGCAATATAAATTTTAATAATTAAGTTAAATCTGCATTTCACAACATGTATGCTATATTGAAATTTATTTATGATATTTTCATTTTGGTTTTGTAAAGTTATTTTTGGCATATCAGTTCACAATTTTTGATATATATGTGAATGTCTTTAACTCTAGATCTTGACATTAAACTTCCTATGCCAAGTAGGATGCATATTTTAAATTTTGAATTCTATTCTTATTTGCTTTTTTTGAAGCATGTAAAAAGTTGCAATTCCACCAGCATCCTCACTTCTGAGAACCTTGTAATAGAAGCTGAGTACTTTTTAAAGCTTCTAGTTATATCTTGATTTCTAGCATTTCACAGACCAAACAAATTATGTAGCTCAGCCCAGAAGCAGTGTAGGAGGTTGAGGGTGTTGAGTGCAGACTAATAGAAGTGTATGGCAAATCAATTAAACATGGGGCATAAATACTTGAAGAAATAGTGCCTTTTTATAATCTGTATGCTGTTCTACATGTGTAATGGTGGATCAGTTTACTTATTGAATTTAAATGTCTACGTGATTTTTCAACCAGCAAGTAGCAGCACTTACAAGTGAATAAGGATAACAAAAATAATTTACATTGTCCTTCAAAAATAAGCTTGAAAAAAGTCTTCAAAAGACAATTTACCAAAGTGGCTATCCAACTGACCAAGATGCATATTTTGAGAATGTTCAAAACTGTTACTTCTTGAAGGTGCAAATAAAGCCACAATTATGCATGATTATGAATGTACCAGAATATTGATGGGCATAACATTCAAAAGGAACTTTGTGAATGACTACTGGAAACAGGCCACCTTGGGAAACTCTTCAGCAGTTTCTTATAAATAGTTAATAGATGTTTTCCTTGTAATTCAACACACTTAGGCAGGCATCCAAGGTAAAATGCTGTTCATGTCTACAAAATGATGATGCAGAATACGTATCACAGTGCTGTTCATATTAGCCAAAAGCTGAAACTGACCCAGATGGCCATGAAACAGAGAATGAGAAATTATTAGGTATGGACCATTTACACCATTGAGTACCACCTGGCAACAGAAGGCTAGCCATGTCAGCAAGATGGGAAGGTCTCGTGTGTTCAAACAAAGAAAAAAAATGCATTCTCCTAGTATCACATAACTTTGATATAGAACAGTTACAAAGGCAGGACAAAAACCATAAGAAGGGCTGGAGAGATGGCTCAACAGGTGAAGGTGTTCACTGCCAACCCTGACAAACAGTTTAAACCTGAGAACTAACATGATGGAGGGAAGAAATCAGTCCCTAAAAGTTGTCCTCTGATGCCCACAGCAGCACCATGACACATGTACATACACACAGATGAAGAAATAAATATAAAATTAAATAATAAAACCATGTGTTTTTAAAAATGTAAGTATAATTTTTCCCTTATTTTGCATCAGTTCTCATCAAAAACTGTTGCAGCAGGAAAAAAAACAATAAATAATGCTTAAGGATTAATTCAAACAGTGAAACATCAGAATCAGCTGAAATTGATTTTCAGAGTGTGGGTGTGGTACATGTGAACTTGATAACTAGATCAATGAATTAGGGGTGTGTGCTAGCAATAATAAATGTTCTACATGAAATTCAAATAAAAGCATAGGAGGCATTTTGTAATTGAAGTCAGAATAAAATAGTTCCTTAGGGCATGACCTGGAGCTTGTGAGAAACTTGTGGGAGAGGAAACTTCAGATCATGATTTGTGAAGAAACTTTACTCTTGAGAAATGATTTATCCTGAAAATTTCTTTGACCATACCACAGTCTGTTTTTGTTAATTCATCTGTAAGAATATCAATTAAAGCTGGGGCACTACAAGTTTAACCAAGTTCAAAATGGATAAAGCATAGCAGGTTTACCACTTTAGTTGGGGGTGTGAAGTTGGGAGAGCAGAGCCTAAAAATAAGTTTGACTAAAGGCTCATGTAATAGCTAACTTTAGTCAGAACATCAGAAAATTTATACTCTAAGGGTTAAGAAGAGTCACCTGGGTAACATATTCAATCACAAGGACAAGTCATACATGAAAATTAACATGCTTTTACACGGAAGAATTTTAGTAGCAGCGACTAAAATAGTTCAGTCCTCTGCACCACACCTGGGAGGAGCACAGAAACACATTCCAGGAACAATTCTGTGCTTTGAAGAAACTAAGGTCATAAAGCTCTTGTCCTGATTTCTTGGAGTTTTCTCACAAGCACTCAGAGTTCTCACATGACTCCATCCCTGAATTCTGTCCCAACATGTTGAAGTGGGAGCAGCGGGGCTGCAGCCTGCCACCCAGCTAGCTTTACCCGAAATAATTACATGGAAACTGTATTCTTTTAAACATTGCCTAGCCCATTAGTTCCAGCCTTTTATTGGCTAGCTCTTACATATTGATCTAACCCATTTCTAATAATCTGTGTAGCCCACGAAGTGGCTTACAAGGAAAGATCTTAACCTGCATCTGTCTGGAGTGAGAGAATTATGGCTACTGAACTGACTCGGCTTCTTTCTCCCAGCATTCTGTTCTGTCTACTCTGCCTACCTAACTTTCTTTCCCATCAGGGCCAAGCAGTTTCTTTATTTAAGCAATGAAATTAACACAAAACAGAAGACTCTCCCCCATCATCAACATTAAAACATAAACAATTTGTTTTCATTTTAAAAATGTATTTTCTATAATGAAATACAGAATAAATTTGTTTCTGTTTCTGTGTTCCTCTTTTCTCGGCTAAGAACTGGACACAGTCTTAAAATAAATGTCTTAAGGAATATACTTTAGTTGTCCATAAAAATGTCTGTTTTCTGGATAGTGTTATTATTAGAAGTACACTATTAATTTATGTGATTTCTAATATGATAGATGAGACTCTTACAGCCTTTGCAAGCTGATAACTTTTACCATAGATCCATTGACATAAGGCAATATTTTCAGATGATAAACACCACTTCTACTCTCGGAATGAATTCACTTGATCACAGTGTTTTATTGTTTTAATTAATTTCTGGGCTATTTTGCTGAATTTTTAATTTTGAGAGATTTGTGTGCAAATATTTTGGCACATATATTTATAAAGTAGAGTTTTGTCACTTGTGTGAGTATATGGATGAAACAATGGAATCTGTGGTGCCGTCTACACAGTGATTTTATACCAATACTGAGCTCTTTTCTCAGCGTAGATTAGAAATCCATTCATTTCTAAATGTTTGCATAACATATTCATAGACAGAAAATGCTCTCTCTCTAAAAACCTTGCAGGAAAGCATGCGCATACACAACATATTCTCCTGTCTCCACTGCAGGATTTTCCTCTTTTCCTTTGACTTAGAAAGAAATGCTGAATGTTAGTGGCTTAAAGGTTGTTCATTCTACTTTTTCTTTCTCTTTTTAAGCTATCATATAAGGTTTTAATAAAAACAAATTATCTCTCTAGATGTAAAATTTCTTCAAATGCATTTTGCATTTCATTGTTTATAGTCATAAATTGCTAATTTTTTTAAAAGTAAGCATGGGTTAAATATTAAATTATTGAGTTATATTTTATATAACCTTTGCTATCAAAATATTTCATTCTCATTAATTTTTGTTCATTTTTTCTGAAGGTATAATCAGAATTGGTTTAAATATATGTTAATGTAAATCTCAAATTTTTCTTTTGTTTTTAATATTCCCCATTGTATACAACATAAATACTAGTATGACAGTATGATATTTGCAATATGCTTAATATTAAAGAAACAAGTTTATACTTAGAGATGTATTTAATGTGATCTTAGGATTAGGAAAGTTATTTTTAGTTTATTCTTGAAGTGAATACCCATGTATGGTTTTAATTGGACTAAACTTCTAACTAAATTACAATGTCAACGTGTTGCTGGAGATCCATATGCTCTGATTACAGGCTGTGCTACAATAACTGGTACAGTTACACAGCGATATTTGACAGAATACCAGATGGATAATCTATTAGGAGGAGCGCCAGAGACCAAAATACAAGTGCCAGGGTTTGACTGGTGCCAATCTTACAGCAAAATTAATGCTGGAGAAATATAGCTTGAAAGTTTTATATTAGCCACAGTGCCAGGCCTAATAGTTTATTATCCAAAAAGTGAAGAAAGTTTAAAAATCAGTTTTAGAGCGAGTGACTGGTAGCTGCAGTCTATGAATGCCATTGCTAAGTCCAAACTGTGAGGTTCGAGTTACACAGACACTCATAAAGAAGACAGAAGGAGTAATACTGTAAAGCAAGTAGAAGAGAAATAGAGGGGTAACTCAGTGGTTTGCCACACAAGCATAAGAGCCTGAACTTGATCTTCAGGACCCTTGTAAAAAGCTGAGTGTGGTGGCATGCACCTGTAATCCTGGCTTTGAGGAAAGAGAAACAGATTGATCTCCCAGGCTTTCTAGCTACCCAACCAACACTACCTGGCAAGTTAGTAGGTTGGAGAGAGACCCTCTCTCAAAACTGGAGATGAACAGCACCTGAGAACATATCTGTAAATTTGAACTCTGGAATTCACGTACCTGTGCACACACGTCCATCCACCCAACCCTAAACATGTACAATTGCACCGCCATAAACAAGCATGCACACACACTAATTAAATAAATGGTTATTTGCAACAAGAAACAAGTGGAGAGTAATTTAGCATTCAGCTTTCGAGTCAGACACAGCTTGATAAAAATCCATTCCTCTTTTTCCTGAGAAGGAGTTTGGGCTCCAGATCACACCTGTTTATATATTTTACTGCCATCTGCCTCCAAAAGCTGTGATTGTGTAAACGTGGCATCGAAGTAAAACTTTTATCTAAATATTTCCTGTTAATGAATGTCAATTTGGGGTAACCTTAATATCCTATTAAGAAGAAGCACATTTATGTCAAAAGGTGTGAAGTGTGTGGGTTAGAATTCTGGCACAAACCCCTTAAATAGTACCAGGTTATCTTGGGCTGATATATTATAAAACTTTTTGTAGAAATTTCACCATTTGATATGCACCATATAATCACTCTAGTTAGTGTGAGTCAGTACACATTTTCTTTAAAAATATTACAAAACTTTAAAGTTTTAAGTTGACAGCAACATAGAGGAGAAGCCCCCACAATTGTCATATGCTCCTGGCCTCCCTCCCTTGGGCACTGCTTCTCATCATCAGCGTCACCCACCAGAGTGAAGCCTTCCTCCATTGAAGTAATGTGATCATTCAAAGTTTAAGATATAGTTGATGAGCACTGTTACATATTCTCTGGGCTTCATCAAATGTATACTAGTATATATTCATTATTATAATATCTCATGGAATAATTTTATTGCCATGAAAATCTACTTTGCTTCACTGATTTATTCTTAGAAGCCAAGGATCATTTTCTGTTATAAGATTTTTTTTTTCTTGGGGGCTGGAGAGATGGCTCAGTGGTTAAGAGCCCTGACTGCTCTTCCAGAGGTCGTAAGTTCAATTCCCAGCAACCACATGGTGGCTCACAACCATCTGTAATGAGATCTGGTGCCCTCTTCTGGCATTCAGGCATACATGGAGGCAGAGTGTTATATACATAATACATAAATAAAATCTTTAAAAAATAAAAACAAAAAGAATTTTTCTTTCCTAAATATGTCATCTAGTGAGAATGTCTCTCATACAACACTTGAAGATAGCATCACTTGTTTATGAATACACATTTATATTTCCTCCATGTCTTTTCATGACTGGATAACCCACTTCTTCTTAATGCAGAATAATACTTAACCGAATAAATGACAATTTACACATACTATGAAGGATGCCTTATAGCTATATACCGTATTAAGAGTATCTATATTTTGTGGGGACCTAAATTTTAACACATTTAATTAAATTCAAGGAACATGACTGATAGGTCATATATTAAATGAATATTTAATTAATGAAGAAACTGTTCCACTGTATTTATTGAGGATGTATTATTATATTTTTCTTTACTCACAATAATAAATGTCTTATCTTCTCACCAGAATTTGCTTTTATTGCATTGTTGTGTATTTTGGTATTTCAAATATTTGCAGATGTCACCTGCTGTTTGAAATGGCCAACTATTATTGACACATAATATTGACTACTTTCATATGTTTCTGTGTTCACACATTGTATGACTTTGGTTAGGTGTCGGTTCAAGCACTGGTCCATCATATTCCGTTTGTTTTATTGCTGATAATTAAGAGGCCTTTAAATATTTGGACAAATAGAAGGTTTTCTCAGATATGTGTATGGAAAATATTTTCTCCCTCCCTGTCTTTGGCTGATCTTTTTATTCTAATAAAGTCTTTCACAAAACAAAAAGTTTAGACATTAATGAAGTATAGTCTGTTCGCTGTTTGTTTTATGGGTTCTTGCTGTTGTATCAAAGAAAATCATTGATCATTCCAAACTCATTTAGGATTTTTTCTGTGCTTTCCTTCAGAAATTTTGTAGTTGCATTATACCTGTGAGTTTAGGGTCCATTTTTAGCTTTGGGGTTTGGTTTTGTAAAATAAGATTAGTCCAAATCTTTTTTTTCCTTTTTTCACAAAAATGTCTTACTGTTTCATAATTATTGATTTAAAAGATTATATTTTTAGTGACTATGTTGCTAGTATATTTATAATCTTCTATCAACTCTACTTCTCTGCTTTTCATTGCAATTCAATAAAATTTATGAAATGGACTAAAGCCATTCCAAAGAAGATTCTGTGTTCCAATAATATTAATTCAGATGCATGGAGAAGAGGCTTTTTTCTAGTACGAATAAAATTCACAAATATGCTTTTGGGATAAGAAATGTTGAATAAATGCTTTTTGTTTGAGTGATTGAATGAAAGGATAAATGTGAATGGTTTATATTACTTCTCTTGTTTCTGTATCAGAATATCTGACAGATATCAATCAAGAAAGGACTGATTTCCTGAGGCTCATGATATCAAGGGGAATGTGCCAGCCATGGAGGTAAGTCAAGGTAGCAGGAGTGGCTCAATGTGTGGTAGCAGCAACGTCCAGCATAGTGTCTTCCATCTTGGTAGATCAGGAAACGTTTCCTTCATTCAAGGCTCAGCACTGCTGACCTATGTCTCCCAGGTAGGTCCTAAGTCCCAAAGGCTCCACACACACACACACCAAGACAACACCGGCATCTGAGAACTGTGTGTATAAACACAGGGCCTTGTGCTGAATGTTTCAGATCCAAGATATAACAACTTCCTCATGTGTTTGGCTTGTGGTAAGGCTGGAAAAGTTGTGTTTGCTAAGAATGAGGATGTTTCTAGCTTGAGGAAGTTTATGTTACTTATATTTCAAACAGAAGCTAAATCCCAAATGATCTGATGCCACTCTGTTTGGGGAATGTTCAAAGACAGATGTTTTGTGATATTCTTCCCCTAGACATCTTTTCTGGCAAATTGACTCTTAGTACCATTTGTGAGCTTTAGGAAAACAAAGTTTGAAATTGTCTAGAGTCTTTGTAACAATAAAAATCTTTGCAAATTCAGGATTAAGAATTCTGTAGTGGAGATAAAAAAAATCTTCCGTCTTCTGGTTTATGCCTTTCCTCAAACCCAACTACCTATCTTATTTGGCATGTAAACATTTTCTCCTTCCCCCAGAGACTCCTATTGACAAATTTATTAAGACTTTCTTATCTAGAATGTTAGTGTTTCTATAAATCTTTACCATCTGTTCTGAAGTCTAATTACAAATGTGGAGCAAACGTAATTCATGACTTTATCATAATAAATTCAGATAAGTGATTCAAATGCACTCAGATTGTCTTTATTCAAAGCAGCATGGATCCCTCTGCATTCTTTCTCTCCTAGGCACTGCCGTGAAAGTGTCAATCCCCAGTAGTTGTGTCATAAAACTATTATATTGAAAACATTACCCTGGTCATCTTCTTGTGTCACAGTCAATGAGATGCCATTAGGTGAAACCTAGTACACCTCCTAAGAACCATGAAAAATTGAATTTATTCACATGCATATTTATCTCTCTCAGTCTGTCAGTCACTCATCAAATGTCATCACTTTGAGCATATATGCCCATGACTCAAATGTGTCATTTGACTGTGAAACTCAACCCTTTCTTTTATCTTAAACTACAGAAGCATTTGATATTGCCTATTTTTCCAATGTAAGCTTCCTTATTATCATTGTAAATGAAATCACATTTTGTTAGTTGTCTAACTATTTCCATGGTACTTTTATAAAATCATACATGTATGTTCTGAACATTTCCAAGTATTCCTTTGTGCTTGTTTGACATGTTTTTGTTTCAATGTAGAGGAGGTTAAGAGAAATGTTTGCTTGCATGAAGTGGGTTGCTCATGGAGAAGTAACTGGACAGATAGCCAATTATTTATTTATTTGTTTGTTTATACATTTAGGGAATGATTTTTTTTTTGAGAAAAGGTTTATTTGTGTAACAACTCTGACTGTCCTGGAACTTGGTTTGCAAACAAGGCTGATCTCTGTTGCGATTAAAGGCTCGTGCCACCACTACCCAGCCAGACTGATCATCTTAATTCTGAAATAAAGTAGTCCTAGCAGCATAGGGTCCCTAAGTCCTTTTCAAACATGACTCAGAACTCCTGAGCCAGATAGGACTATTCACTTTTGGGTAAGGCAGGTTTGCCTCAATGGAGGACATATTAGGTCATCGAATGGTTCAGTTAAATGCACATTGTAAGAGAATGTGCACACTTGGGAGGCACTATTTTCAATTAGCAAGCTTCTCCAGAACTGTAAAACTGTTCTATCCACTCTACCCAAGTGCTCCAAGGCAATAAAATAGACACAAGATTGTCAGGTTGCACTGCACTGTGTCTTACTCCTTATAATTTGGTGAACAACCTGAGGTAAAGTTTTATCTGCCTCAGGTTATATGATTTTAGGAATCAGCAACAAGGAGACATAGAAGCACACACAATAGATGCTTGATGAACTATTAATAGGACCACAATGAATATATGTTGAGGAAAGGGACAAGTAGAAATGTTCCTGGTAAGTAAAAGAGCCTTTCTTCTCTAGGTAAGTGTTCATTACTACTATAAAGATGAAGAAAATGCTGACTTTTTCATAAACCAATATTTACAATCTAACTTAATAAAAGAGACACCAGAATATATTGTAGACAGAAAATACCTTTAGAAGTTGTCAGACTCTTTGCAAATATCTTTGCGTTAGTTTGAAAAGAAATACCAATAGGATGCTGTGGGTATGTGATCCTACTGCAAAATGTCATGCAGGTAGTTGCCTAAAAGGATTTGGAGGGCTTACTAGTTTGGCAAATATTGCCCAGTACTTGCTTGGAACCTTGGCTCTCAGGGAAAGGAATCCACAAGACAGATGTCTCTAGATGTCTCTGCAACTTTGAAAACACATATTCAATAACATCCTGGATTAGTTGATCATATAGAAAACCAGAGAAATGTGTAGGTAGAACTCTCAATATTATTTGACTGAGTCAGGCTTTGAATGTTTCTGCTGAGAATGAAGAGATAAAATGAATGTACTTAAACAAATGGTCCAGTAATCAAATTCATTTTATCTAATTTAGGTACATGAGTATAGAAACTAAATATAGTTAGCTAATTGATTTTCTCATTCTTCTACTAAATAATTTCACTCCTTTCAAGTATCTATGTACAATATACAATGTTTTTACTTTCATTGATAGTTATTGGGAAAAATAGAACATGAATCCTGCTTCTTCTCCACCTAGGCACCCCCATCTCTAAATCTGACCTATTCTAAAAAATTTATCCATGCACCAAGAAAACAGCTCTCTGCAAAACCAAATGCCACTCCACGAGCTCAGTCTACAACCAGAACTTGGTCTTTCTCTCATAATTTCCAGGAATCCAAATGTCCAACATGATCTTTGCTTTAGAAGTTATTGAAAGAGAAGCTAAAAAGCCTATGAAAATTCTTACTCCTCTTAATTTTCTCTTCGATATTAGTTACTTTTTTATTGCTAGAGCAAAACGCCATAACCAAGGCATCTTATAAAATGAAGAGTTTATTTGGGTTTACAGTTTCAGAAGGATAGAAGTCTATCATCATCATCATGGCCATGGAGAATGCTAACAGGCTGACAGGCATGTCATTGAACCAGCAGCTAACAGCTCCCATCAGGATCCCAATTATAAAGAAGCAGAGAGCTCACTGAGGATGCGGGAGGCTTTTGACAGCTCCAGCTCACATTCCTCCTCTGTGACACACCCACTCCAAAGTGCATCATCTGATCTTTTGCAAAGAGTTCCAGCAAGTGGAGAGCAAGCATTCCAGCATAAGAGCTCAAGGAGACCATTCTCGTTTAAACCACCACATAAAGTCAGAATGATGTTTCTGACTTGTAATTCTGCTGATATTATTTAACTCCTCCGACAGCCTGTGAAGAAGTCTATTAGGCACCTACTATGAACTCCTGCAAGGTACTAGGGCATTTGATTGTGCTCTAACACCTTCTTTCCAAGTCTGTGAATTCAATTTTTTTATTTGTAGATATTTTCATAAACACAGGGAAGAATTACAATAGTAATGTTTTGGACTTGGTATTTTATTGTGTGCTATGATCTTGCTATCTCTTTATTGTAAGACTATTGAAAAATTAAAAACTATAATAGAAATTATAAAAATTATAAACCATAAAAATAAAACTTTGAAAAAATTGAGCTACACAATACTCAGATTGACAAACATACTGGAGACCAGGGTATTTGTTCCACTAAAATAAGAGGAAATAAGTGGAAGAGATTCTCCTGGTACTTTGTCTTTCTGATTAACTTTTTCCCGACCTGCTAAGTATGAGTTCTGTTCCCTTGGCCTCTTTATTTCACATGAGAGGGATGCAATATTACCACAAGCGGTAAGGACTACATTCATAGTTTTATAGTAAAGGCTTGCTTCTTCAGTACATTGTTAATAATGCCATCAGTACAGTGTGGCCTGCTGTGGAGTTTCCTTGTTTGTACATAGTCATAATCTGCTTTGAAACATTGTCTTGGTCTCAGAATCTCACATCATAAACCAGTTTCTCCATGAAGAATCAATAGTCATCTTGAACCTATCAGAAAACTTCTAATACCAAGGAAAAAGCTTCCAATGAGGAAAGAGATGGAGGATAAACACACATGCACGGCCTTCACACAAAGGCACCAACAGAGAAAAAAACAAAAATGGTTCCTCAGTAGTCTCCGCCCAGAGAATCATTCTTAGGTTTCAGTTTACCTTCACGCTAAAAAGAATCAGAAGGGAGAATGTGAAGCTGATTCAAGTTACTGTTGCCTATGATCGAGAGCCCTGAGGGAAAACTTCCCAGGAAATAAAATAGTGGGGTATTTATACCAAACACTCACCAAAACAAGGGGAGGTTTCAGAATTTGATAAGGCAGTGTGATTTGGTGAGGTAGTGTTTAATTTTGTCTGTATTTGATTGCTTAGGAGTAGAATTTTTTAAAAAAATACAAATACAAGTAATTGAGCATAAGTGGTCACTTGGCAGTTTTGTCTTTAGAAACACTACAAACATTTTGCCTCCCTAAGCCTTGACCTAAAGGGTATTTAAGTTGTCCTGACTTCCTTGCTCATGTTCTCCTTCCTTCTGCTCTTCATTGGGACCTTGGGAGCTCAGTCCGATGCTCCAGTGTGGGTCTCTGTCTCTATCTCCATCCATCGCCAGATGAAGGTGCTATGGTGATATGCAAGATATTCATCAGTATGGCTATAGGATAGGGCCATTTCAGGTTCCCTATCCTCAGCTGCCCAAGGAGATAACTGGGGACATCGCCCTGGGCACCTGGGAGCCCCTCTAGGTTCAAGTCTCTTGCCAACCCTAAGATGGCTCCAAGAGGGGCGCACCCACCCACTGAGACACTGGGGCTGATCTATTGGGAGCTCACCAAGGCCAGCTGGACTGTGACTGAAAAAGCATGGGATAAAACCGGACTCTTTGCACACGGCGGACAATGAGGACTGATGAGAAGCCAAAGACAATGGCACTGGGTTTTGATCCTACTTCATGTTCTGGCTTTGTGGGAGCCTAGCCAGTATGGATGTTCACCTTCCTAGACCTGGATGGAGGGGGAAGGACCTTGGACTTTCCAGAGGGCAGGGAACCCTGACTGCTCTTTGGACTGGAGAGGGAGGGGGAGAGGAGGGGGGGGAGGAGGAGAAGAGTGGGAGAAGGAGGAGGGAAATGGGAGGCTGGGAGGAGGCAGGAATTTCTTTTTTTTTCTTTCAATAAAAACAAAGAGTATTTAAGTTGGTGCCTGTCTGTATCGAGAAGTTTACGATAACTTAAATTTTCACTGAGTCTCCCTTTCCTTTCCCTTTTTCAATGTTTCTGTCCTTTCTTCTTTCTTTCTTTTGTATTTTTTTTTTGTTTTGGTTTTAGATGACTCTTAAGGCTATTATTAGGTTTGAAACCGTGAAGTGACACATCAAAGCAGTCCAGACTGGTAAGGACATTCATAGATTCACTTGAATTGAACTAAGTCTAGATAGGGGGGAAAAAAGATTGGACTCTCCTCATCTGCTTTTTCAGTGAGGTAGCCGCCTCATATTGTAGAACAAGTAGGGGTACCTTGCTTAAATAAAACTAATATTTAATATATAATTGTGTGATAGGTTTATGAATAGAGCTGTATTTCTGTTCACAATGTCGCAGTACCTTCTGCTTTAATACTAAATAGCTTGTTATTTAAATATTGGACAAAATGGTTGGCTTCAAAAATAGTCATTAATATGGTCCTCTCCAACATTAATAAACTTAACTTTATATAAAAAAGATTATCATAAAGTCCCACAAAATTATACTTTCAGTTATGTACAGAACACAAAACACAAAATGGTAGATTTAAGGGGAGGCTCCAAAAAGGTGTTCCAACCATTGGTGGCTACTTTTTAAGTATGAGAATGTGCATAAAGTCTGCATAGGAGGCCAAAAGTATTGTGTTTTATTATTCTCTGCTTTTTTGCCCTGAAGAGGGGTCTCACACTGAGCCTGACACTTCATCTGTTTTAGGTAAGGCTGACTGGACTTAGACTAGAATTCACCTGTTTTCATTAACCCACTTAGGAACCTCACCTTGATCAGTACTGGGTATTGAAACTTGAGTCCTCAGGTATGCACAATACTCTTTATCCATCTCCCCAGGTCCTTAAGTGGTTTCTTTATTCAGCCTCACTGATGGTAAATTTTCATGTTCAACAATTCCATCTGAGAAACTCAGGGCTTAATGCCTGTCCTCAACATATAATTTCAACTATAGTCATAATAACTAGTGGAATGTTTTGGTCCTCTTTTCAACTGATTTACACTTAAAAGCAAATATGATAGAATATCAAGTAAGTCTTTCATGCCTTTGCCATTTAACCATAAATTTGATGGTCTCATTAAAACAAAATTGTAAGCAGAAGCATGAATATGAACCTTTTCTAATATGGAAGTGTCTCTGGGCTTAAACATTTCGTGGTTGCAGCACATTGACCTATGTTTAGGTTGCTTTCCTTGAGTGGTCTGTTGGATTCTGCTTCTTTTTATCTGAAATAATTTCAAAAGAAAATTATGTTTCATACTGTGAATGCTAACTGCTTCTGTGTGTTTTTGAACTAAAATATTCTTGGGCAGTTCCCAAAATACTAGCAGAGATAAAATACACATTGTGTGGGTGAAAAATTCCTCTCTTTTTCTCAAGACATTTTACTTTTTAGTTCTTCAGAAACTTTGCTGGCACCAAAGCATCAGTTATTATTATTAAGGACTGTTGACTGAGGTTTCTGTCCCACCAGGTCCTTTAGTCGTTCAGTCCCCAAAAACGCAGAGGTCTACCTTAATTATAAACTGGTTGGCCTAGTAGCTCAGGCTTTTCTTATTAACTAATTCTTACATCTTATATTAGCCCATTAATCTTGTCTATTTTAGCCACGTGGCTAAGTATCTTATTTGGCGAGGCAGTCACATTCTATTTCTTTTGCATCTGGCTGATGGCTGCTCTGAAACTTCCCTCTTCGCAGAATTCTCGCTGCCCTACCTCTACTTCCTGTCTGGTCGCCCTGACTCTACTTCCTGCCTGGCTACTGGTCCATCAGTGTTTATTTAAAATTCAAGTGACAGGGTACACAGACCATTTTCCCACTGCAAAGGACTGTTATGAAAGACTCTGAAGATCATTCCTAGACTGATATCTACTAGAGAAGAACAGCAAGGAGCATATGGGGGAAAGTCACAGAGTTTGGGTTGTTTATTCTCTGGAAATTAACAACAACAACAAAACACATCATCAATCAAGGATATTTCAAATAGTGAAAAGATCCACAAAATATAAATTGGACAACTATGAACCAACTAGAAATTATATACAAAATTTTACTATATTGACTTTCTTGCATTCTGTGTTTTCTTACTTGCTTATTAACAATGCACATGTAAAGCCTTCCCATTATTTTGTCTTCATTTCATCTACCTTCTTCCCCATAGTAAACTCAGCAGAAGGTTGATGCTCTTCTTATAGGCATGATTTTTTTTTTAGTTTTTTTAATTGAATAATTGCATGGACACGATAGCCTCATTGCCTTTATACAAAATAAAAATTGAAAGAGAATTATATTAATTATAAACTCATAAAAATTAGTAGCTACTGTGCTACAAAGGAGTTAATATTAACAGTGAAACACAAGGGAATGAGTATTTGGGACTACCAGGGATTTACTTACAACATCTGAACTGTATGCTGATGTAGGAATAGAGAATACACACACACACACACACACACACACACACACGCGCACACACACACACACACACACACACACATATATATATATATATATATATATATATATATATATATATATATATATATCAGCATTATGGTTCATAATTGTGTCAATTGGAACTAGCAGGGTTGTCCTTAAATATTTGAATATGTTTTTTTTAAGTTTAAAATTAAAATGGAAAATTGAACATCTGTTGACCCCATGTTACTTTTCTCAATTACACACACACACAAGTCAAAGTAGAAGTGGGGCTTCCCGTAGGAAGGAAAAGGATGGTGGGACGAGAGTAGAATAGGAAGGGATTGAAGTGGAGCATAGCGTGGACATGACATACTTGAAACACTTGAATGAGAACTCTTTACAAAACTAGGCATATGCACAGGGAATATATGCTAACGAAAATTTTGAATTCATTTTCAACATCTGATGTTTTCCTATAGAGATTTGGTTTTACCTACAACTAGGGATCCTCTTAGCATAGATATAGTGGGGAGGGCCTTGTTCCTGCCTCAAAGTCATGTGCTAGATTTGTTGACTCCCATGGGAAGCCTTACCCTCTCCGAGGAGTGGAAAGGGAATTGGGTGGGAGAAAGGGGAAAGAAGCAGGAGGAGGGGAAAGAGTGGGAACGACGATTGGTATGTAAACTGAGAAAAGACTGCTTTTTAAAAAATAAATTAATTGATTAAAAAATTAAAAAAAATCTTAAAGCATATTTTCCATTCCACCTTTTCAACCTCAATTCATATACATGAAATTCTTTGAATTATAAACCCACTGACGTAGTTCAAAGAATCCTGTCATAAAATATAAAATTTACCTTACTAAGCATAAATTTTAAAATGTGCCATTGACTTAATAGAAAGAAGAAGAAAAGAACAAAGGAATTAAAAACTAATGGAACATAGAGGAAATAAATAAATTGAAAGAGAATACTTAAAAAGCTACTTGCCAAACTGTAAAAATATACAATGTGATATGTAATTATTCATTATGAAAACATAAAATTATAGAAAGAAATAATATAAAAAGACTCATATGCAAACAGCACTCATACATGAGCTATAAATAATACAAAAAGTGGACTTTACCACAAGATGTGTCATCAGAGATAGGGAAAACATTTCATAACTGAATGGGTCATTTCTGAAAGAATACATAATTTCTAAAATCTGAAGATTTCCTCTGAATTCAGTCCTTTAATTTTTATAATAACTTACAGTTTCCTAAAGCCTTAAATCAATAATAGCACACTCAGGTATAATCTCTTTGAAAATTCTATTCTTCGTTCACTGTGGTCCATAATCCTTTGTTTCAATTTTGTGTTTTTCTAACTCATGTTGTTTGTTTCATGCGTGGTGGCTTTATGACTTATGTTGGATGCAATTCTTTGCTTCTTACAGAAATTTTTGTCACCTTGCCTAGGACAGATTGGGACACGTGCTGGCTCAATTAAGACTGTCATTTCAATTTCGACACCCTTCCTCTGAGGATTTTTCCTTTTAACTCTGGTCAGTGACAGCCAAGGCTATGGTTACAGTCTAATAACTAAGTTTCTCCCAGTTCCTCTTGTATTTCCCATTCTATCAACTACGAATGAAATCCAGTGAAAGGAAATAGCATGTGAAATGTTCTCACGAAAGGCCCCAAGTAAATAGTTTAGCCATCTTGAAACTTAAAATGATGAGAGGGGGGATGAACGAGAACGAAAGGATGCTAAGAGGCAGAACAAACCTCACCATTTAAGATCTCCACTCCCACCCTGGAAGCATTTATTTTTTTTTACTTTATTTCAATTGATTCATTGTTTTTTTGTTTGTTTTTTCGGGGCAGTTTTTTCTCTGTGTTGTTTTAGAGCCCATCCTGGAACTAGCTCTTATAGACCACGCTGGCCTTGAACACATAGAGATCTACCTGCCTCGGCTTTCAAGTGTTGTGTGTGCCACCACCACCGTCTCTATTTACATTAGTTTTTATACAAACAATTTTCTCTCCTCCCAACTTTTAACTTATCCCAGATCTTCCCCACTTCCCTACCTGCCCAACATCAATATCAGGTTCAGGTTTCCTTTTCCCCTCAATTCCCCACTCCAAGAAAAGAAAACATACCAGAAAACAACAACAACAAAACAGACCAAGACATAAAAATGCCAAAACAACACTGAAATGCATACACAAAAAATTCGGAGTACATATTGTGTTTGCCACCTGCTCCTGAACATTGCTCTTACCCTTGTGCATAGTTGATATACCCACTGATGTGCCACTGGGGGAAAAACTGATTTATGTTAGGCCTTGACGTCTAATTTCTATAGAAGCTTATACTTAAAGATCATTGCTTTTTGTGTCTTCCTCCTTTTCCTTTCAAATGTTCTTCCTCAATATAGAAACCATATAAAATTTCTTCAGCATTGAATTACTTTCCATTTCTCAATTTAGGGAATTAATAACTGAAAAGAGATCTGGAGGGTGAGAAAGGATAAGCAAGAGGGCAGGGCCTACAGGAAACATCTCAGACCTCTGAACTAAAGGCTTCACAATGGAAGAGAGTTTAGAGTTGAAAAGGCACAGAACTGAAATATGGTTTGAATGCTGACAGTACTTTCTCTCTCTACGAGACTAGAGAATTAGAAACATGCAGATTGGCTAGGCAGTTGTGGTTCATGCTGCTTGTCCCAGAACTGGAGAGACAGATTTAGGCAGATCCCTGTGAGTTTGAAACCAGCCTGGTCTACAGAGTTCCAGGACAGTAAGGACTGTTACATGGAGAAACTCTGTCTCGTAAAACAAAACAGAACAACAACTAACAAAAAACAAAAACAAAATAGAAACAGAAAGATGCAGAACACTGAAGACCTGGAAAATTCCTGGAGAGTTGTTAGACTTCAGTCTATGTCAGGAGCCTGAGGAAGTTCATTCTGGAATCTGCGATGGAATTCTGCAGCAACGGGTAGATGCACTTGCCAGCAAGAGTGAGGGCAAAAAGAGAAAAAAAAAATTCTTCTTTCTCTGGACTTTCACTGGAAGATGCTGACCACATACAGAGTAGATCTTACATACAGAATATTGCTTACAGAGTCGTCTGGTCCTGAAAACCCCCCACAAGAGTGCCTTGAAGCTGTGTTTTAGTTGATGCCCAAATAATAAAGTTGACAACTAAGATTAGCCATCTCATGGCTTCTTTTTTGGAGTATCTCTCCTGCCAGCCTATTATAAGAGTTCTTACAGTTATGTTGGGACAATTCGGATATGATTATTTCCAGAATCTTACCGTAGTCATTTGTGAAATGTCCCATTTGATGTTCAAGTCAACTAGATCATGAGTTCTCGGGCTAAAAGTACAGGGATTTGGGACATGGAGAGGCATTTATTTCCCTACCAACTAACTGAAAATGCCTTCATAAATTTCATTAAAATTTTTAATTCCATAATTTTATTGTTAATGAACCTTCTCTTGTAAACTATAAACTACAAAGTCATGGCTTCTCCCTAATACATATAAGCACAATCTTTGGCTCTTATTCAGTTCTGTGTAATTGTAGACCAAATGCATGAATGAATAGTGTACTCTAGGTAAGATTAGTTTATCCTTGATATAATGAATGTTTTTGTTGAATTTTTTTTTATAAATCTCTGTAGAGTGTTTTTTAAATTACATCAGAATACTTATAGATGGCTTCCACTTATTTTAGCTCTACAGTTTAAATTCATCTGATTACATGCAGTTGGACTGGTGACGTATTTGAGGCTTTGTATCTGTGACTCTAATCTATGAGCAATAGATCTACACACACACACACAGAGATACAGAGAGAGACAGGCACACAGACTTACAGAAACACACACACACACACACAGAGAGAGAGAGAGAGAGAGAGAGAGAGAGAGAGAGAGAGAGAGACAGAGAGAGAGAGAGAGAGAGAGAGACAGAGAGAGAGAGAGAGAGAGAGAGAGAGAGAGAGACAGAGACAGAGACAGAGAAACAGAGAGACAGAGAGAGAAAAGATGCTCTAGGACATGGTTCCTATTTATCTTCCAAAGTTTGTCCCTTGCCATTCACTCCCCATATATCACATTATCAGTAATGGAAGTATGTGAAGCAGCTAGGTCTCTTCCTTTGTTTTAGAGTTCACCATATAAAAGCCCTTCTAGATAGAATTCCAAGGTTTCATAATGAATGTGTGTTTCATGCTTCTTTTTAGTCATAAAATGCTGCCTTCTTTTCTGTAAAACATTACAGGATTGATATGTGATGAACATGTTCAAACTCTAATGATCACAACTTGTTACGCATTGTCATTATCTTTTATGACACATAACATGAAAGTATTGTATTTTTTGTGTCAGTTTTACTGTGAGCCACAAAAAGCTTGCTTGTTGAAGCCACATATCTAGCATGGTGTTTGCACACAGCATCCAGCAAAAACAAATCAATTCCTAGTTAGATCTGACTGTGGTCTGCCTATGAAGAACACCTTCAGGCAACCCACTGTAGGATTAGAAGTTTATAGGTGGGATCATCCTTTCGTTGCTAGAATTTGCATCTGAATCTCTATACAGTCAAAGCTTGCCTTAAAAGCCAGTATTCAGTATTTGGGATTGGAGGCATGAACCACCACCAAGCCAGTGGTTTTCTTTGTTAGTCAACCTTCTTTTTAAAGTTTTTATTTTTGATATGACAAATACCTGCGGAGGAGGAACCCTGTGGAATGCAAATCAGTCTACCCTGTTGAGGGGCACATGACTGGATAGAATAGCTCTTGGCACAGCAGCCAGGAAGCAAAGAGAAATTCCTCCTGCTAACAGATTGGTTGTATTTTTTCTGGTTCTCTAGCCTGTGGGCCAGCCACACTCAGGGCAGGTCGTCCACAGTTAGTTCATCCTCTCTGGAAATGCTGTCACAACGCAATCAGGGCCACTCTCCACAGATCTTTAGAAATTTCTCACTACAGTCAAGCTGACAATAACAACTAACCATTACAATGTCCAGGAAAAAAAGGCATGACAGCAACTAGTGGAACTAATGAACTTCTTTTATACAATAAGTTAAAAGATGTTTTGATGTGGGCTTTTATTTTATAAGTTGCTTAATGACAGTTAATAGAGATGCTTTGCTGAGGTAAAGAGGTTTTTTTTATTGTTTTGACAAAGAAGAGAATTCTAATAAATGGAGTACAACATGAATAGACATTTTAAAAAAGTTACATATTTCTAATACCATTTGTCTTTAAAAGCCAGCATTTTCCCATAAGAAGTTCCTATCTCCCACAGTTTTAACTTTTCTCAACACATGATTACTGTCCTTATCCTAAATTCCTTGTCTATAGCATCCAGTGAGATGCAAAATTCTGCAAGTATACTGCTTTTCCCATAGAGCGATCAATTATATCCTCATTTTGTCAGAGATTGATTCATTAAATTTTGGGCTTTATTCCCATAAAGTAATGTATTTCTACGGAATCTGAATCAGCCATGAGACCCAAATTGAACAGACAGCATGTAAGCTTCTGGCTTTATTCATTCAGATGTTCATTTCTCACATAAATGAGTCTTGCAAGTTAAAACTTGAAGGGATATAGTCAATATTAAAGTTTGGGAATATTTTCTTGAATACCCCACACATAGTGAAGACATTAGAGCAATATACTAGCAATTCAGTTCTTGAAATGAAAGGATTGGGGTTTTGCTCACCATGTTTAACACTGATAATAATAAAATGTATATATATATATACATATATATATATAGTTATGGATTATTTAACAAAGGGGACACTTTTGAGGATTTTGTTATTAGGTTATTTTATTGTGCAAGCACCGTACAACGATGCACTCAAATCAGGTAGGCAGACATCATTACATAATTTGATGTCATGTGAGCACCATTGTAATGCCTAAATGTATTTATGAGATTTGAATTACATGTTGTTTGTATCATACATAGAAAATGTTTCACAAAGATAAATAAGACTTAGAGAATTCAAAGTCTGACTATCAGTCAGTTGAACATGTGACACTAAGTCTAATACTCACCTAATTTTTCTTAGCTCTTTGTGCATAAAATGATTGCTAATAAGAATGCATTTAAATGAAGGCCATAGTATTAGACAATTAATACACATCTCGACTCTGAATGTGATTGAAAGCATTTCACAGATATCACATATTCCATTTCGTAAATTTGTAAACGCTATATGTAGGTGCATGTGTATGTACATGTGTGTGAAAGTCAGATAGTGATATGACAACTTCAGGTGTCATTCATTTCTCAGGTGCTGGCCTCCATATTTTTGTTGTTACTTTCATTATGCTGTTTAATTACTTTCATACTTTTTAAATGCAATATATTCTGTCTTGTTTTCTCCTCCCCCAGTTTTCCCAGAGCTTCCCCAACTCCTAACCCATCCAACTTCATACTCTGTCTCCTCCTTTTCTCTTCCTATCTCAAAAAAATAACCAAAAGAAAAAAACAAAAAAAAATCAAAACTCACAAAAAACTAAGACAAAAATACTGTAACAAAAGAAAAAGTCTTCATCTCCCTAAACACATGTAATACACATATACAACATGGAGTCTGTTTTGCATTGGCCAAGTGCTCCTGGGCATGGCGTGTGATCTGGAGTGTAGTTGGTATACCCAGTGATGCTTAAATTAGAAGTTTATAAAGTCCACTTTTAAAACTCAGTGTCTACTCTTTCCAATAGCCAAGCTATTTAACCACTCCATGCTCTCATCTCTAGATGAGTGGGTAAAGAAAACTCAGTATAAATGCATGGCAGAGCACTGTTGTGCCATAAAGAAGAATGGAATTAATGCACTGGCAGGAATGTGGATGAGGTGGGAACCTACTCATTAGCTGAAGTAAGCTAGACTCACTAAGAAAACAATCTTGTATATCAAATATGGTAGAAAACTTCCTTAAAGGAGAAGAGGGTCTACTAAGGAAGAACAGAGTGCGGAGGAAGAGGGGAAAAATAAAAAGTTACTGGGAATGAATAAGATCAAAGTACAAATGAACAGAGTGGAGAAATGGGGCAATGGAACCAATTTTTTTTTTGCCCAACTAATATATTCTATTATTAACAGTCTGGTTTTCTGAAGTATATGACTATTTCTTAATTGTGCTTAATTAGTAGAATATTCATCAAAAATTTAAAAATGTAAACAATTGTAGTTCAAAACTATTGGGTAGCACACAGCGTTTATAGTGCCCACCGTAAAAGTTGACTGTGCAGGGAAACCTTTCTCGCTTTTAACTGTAACCATTTTTAGAAGATTCTCTTTCCTCTTACACACATACATGTTCTAATTGGTTGACATTTTACTAAACGTCCCTCAGGTCTCAGTTCAGGAAACACCCCTTTTATAAATGCTTTAATCTACATCAGGTAGCCATGGAACAGAACTTGTAGCCATTGAACAATGGTGGAGTTCTAGAGAGCTACCAAGGTCAATGATCTCAAATATAGGAGCTCATTGTTACAAGCTGAGAAATGCCGATATGTGTGTCTGTGTAGTCGAGCACTATGAGCAATCAAGTTCAAGGCCTGGGACCTAAGAACTGTATCTATAGAAGATATCTGATGACGCTCACAGTCCTCAACTATCTAACATTGCTATCTGAGTAGAATGAAAAGACCCCAACCAAGAATAGAAAGGTGAATTTCTGTATACTTAGTCACAGGTAGGTACTCGCACAGATTCAAGTCTCTGCCTTACTCACACTCTAGCCACTATCATGATGTGGTAACTGTATATGGAATACGGTCACTTGTGAAGATAGAGTAGAAAAAAACTAAGAAATTCAAGGTTGATGACATACATAAGCAGGTAAAGGCACCTGCTGCCAAGCCTGATGATCTGAGTTTGAAGCCCAAAACCCATATGGTGGGAGAAGAGAATTGTTTCCCACCAATTGTTGCTTAATCTCCACATGTGTACCATGGAATATGTACACACACACACACACACACTTACACTAATAATGTTTTATAAATAAATTCAGAATAGTTGATTTCATTTGTATTGAGAGGAAAGTAATTAAACATAAATAGGTCTGGGCAAAGATATGACAAAGATTATATTAAGGTTAGGTTCGTAGCAACCTAATAAAAATATCACAACAAATGCTCACATTACAAGCTTCCCCCCATAATCTTTTCATATCCTCATAAGTCTTTATCAAATAGATCTTATCCTAAATATGTCATCATTAGCTCAGGGTTGCTCTGCAACTAACTGAAGATTTGTTGAAAGTGACAGTTTAATAATATGTCTTATATTCCAGAGTTACTCAATCCTGTGCTTCTAATAACTTTCTTGTAAAATATTTTTATTAAATTTTAATATCAATGATTCAGTTTTCCATTGACTTCTTATTGAAAACACATATTTAGAGGATCTACTAGAAATGGCATTTGTATTACTTAAACTACTAAATACTGGTTTCAATAAAGATGTCTTTGATAGTATGCCAAAGTAAAACTGGAGCTATGGTTCTTCAATAATTCAGAAATTCTATTTATTTATATTTCTTTCAAGAAATGAGTATTTATGTAAATAGCATTTAGGGTTTTTTTTTTCTTTTAAAGAAGAACCCATATGTCTTTTTAATGCAGTAACACAGTGGTCTCAAAAAATAACAATTGAAAGACAATTTTCAATGGTATTTTTACTTTTCATCATGGGTGATAATTGGTGATCCCAAGCTGTACCCCACTAGAGTTGTGGAAGTGCTGGGATTATAGATATGCACCTTCATACCCAACTCTTAACATTCCTAAATCAGGGTCATGAGAAGAAGTAAAAAAGTATTTAATTATTGCATTAGTAAATTAAAAATATCAATTAAAACTACTTCATCTTCCTATCTATGATATTGAAGGTTAATCTAAATCTAAATCTAATTGCTATGGGATCCATGATTTACAATTCAGACAGACATAGGTACATGCGGGTTTTCTATTGGTCAAAAGGATCTATATGTCAGACTGAAAGAGACCTCAGAGGTTCAGAGCATTCCCTGCTCCTGCACAGGACCTGAATTCAGTTCCTAACACCTACATGGTGATGGTGCACTATTCATGTGTAACGTCAGTGTTTGGAGATCATTGTTTTCTGAGCAGTGCAAATATCAGTGGTGGTACATGTGTATACATGTAGGCAAAACATTCACACATATAAAATAAATCTAAAAAATATTTTAAGGTGCTGGCATAGTGAAGAAAGTAATTTGAGTTTCTCTCATTCTTCATTTTGTTCTTCAACACATATTTGTAATATTGAAATCATTTTCAAATACCTAATTCTGCCTGGAACATGCTAATATTGTACAATTACCTTAAAATGCTCAATCATGTACACAATAGCATTTTTGAGTCACTTTCAAAGCCATTTTCATTCTGACTGATATAATGTTGGTAGGCAGAACAAAGCCATAAAATATGCTATCTAGAACCATTAATCTTACAAATAAACTCTGAGAGAATAGCGTGTGGTTAGTGTTATTGTTAACAAATAGCAGAGGTGGCCAGCAACTTAAATTGCTTCCAAGTAACTATCATTCCAAGACATTTCTTTATTTTGTCCCAAGGCATTTCAGTGCATGTGACTCTTTTACTCAAATACAAAAAGTTATATAAACACAATGAAAATGGCCAACATCTCTTTGAAGTATGATGACTCCAGTTGAATTGATAGAATTTCCAGAACATTACAATTTCTCTCTCTTTTTGCCTTACTCATGAGTAGTGAGTCAGTCTTGAATGAGAAAACCCCCAAATATGTCAGGAAACATTAGAGTTCTTTCATTTATTTTGTGCCATTGTGGCTGAATTCCTATTCTAGGGTTTTTTTTTAATATACTCAACCAGCTTATAGCAGTATCTGGTTCACAAGTGAAGAGGCAGGGAGTTTGAGACACAACAGCAACAATAGGGGATTTATAATGCTCTTTCATGGCAAGTTCTGAGGTATTCAAAGGAGCAGGATCCTGACAAGATTGCCCTGCAGTTATGTCAGCATATGTCAAGATGTTGGCTAGAAGGAGCATGGATTTTCACTTAGCACAACTTTTGTTAGAGCAATATCCAACGTGTTTGAAGATGTGTACACTTACCTATCTTTAAAGTTGTTAATATTGACTTTTCTTTTTCTGGATAAACTTTCTTCAGGCATATTTATAACTTGTCATAAGCAAGGTGATGTAGCACCTTGCAAAGAGATAGTGGTGTGTGTTTGAGGTGTGTGTGTGTAAAACCCATTATGATAGCTCTGAGAAGAGACAGTTAACTCTGGAGACCATCCTCTATGTCAGGCTCTACATCTATTATGTGCATATAATCCTATGGGACAGGCTGTGCTTTTATAATATATTTTTGTGGTAAAAAATAGAAGACAAACACTCCCAGTGCTTGAAAAACCAGAGCAGAACAGTGCAGCTTGACTCTAGTGCTGATGCATGAAAACCCTAGGGTCGTACACTTTTCTGTACCTTGTACTTGCTGGAGGTTGCGTTTTATAGAGAGGCAATTGCATACTCAGATATCTAGATATATCGTGATATCTGGATATCTTAACCACAGCAGTGAGCTTCTCAACAGATCCCTCAAATAATGACACTGTTGCCTCTTGTCATATCCCTTGCTCATGATTCAGAGTCCTGACACTGAGCAGTGGGTAGCCACACGGAGATCAGCTGCACACCTATACTGCTATGTTCAGATAATGAGAATATTCTTCCATTAGTAGGACAAAATATTTGAATTTTATAACCATGAAGAGCATATATAATATTTAATGTGACTATTTTCCAGAAAGAGATCAGGGTGTTATGTAAAGAGGGACATGGATGTTGCATCATTCAAAACTAGGAGATTATCTCTATAGAAGTCATTTTTCCATGACCTACCAACTCTAACGCTAGATGTCAAAGACATTTAAGATAAAGGGTTACAGGTATCAAGATACAAATAGATAGAAGGAATAAATTATGGTGTTCTACATCACTGTGGGGTGACTACAGAGTTCACAATAACCCATTATGTATTTTAGGAGATGTGAGGAATAGCAGCTCAATGGTCCCTACCTAAAGACATATGATCAGGGAATGCTAATTACCGTGATTTGATCAGTGCGTACTGGAGGCATATGTTGAAATATCACTATGAGTCACATTGATACACACAATTAATATGATGATCAAAAGAAAATACTTTTAAAAATTCCACCTATCAAGATAGATCACTCTCTTAAATCCTAATCAAAGCTCCCTCCCCTTTAGAACCACTGACCGAGGAAGCAATATGCACTTCTCTGAGTAGCTAACAGGCTGCGAGTTTAAAAGACAAAAGAGCAGAGAAATCCATAGTCTATGTCAGCAAGCGTTAGTTCTTAAAGGTCGCTCACATTTCTCATCAATGCTCATCCTTTTTCTATGATCTTTTAGTTCTTCTGGGGAAAGCACCAATTAAGTGCTAATAAGCCATTACTACTTCTGGCTAATACCATTTAACAATTTCTGATCTTGTAACAAGGGAAGCCACTTTCCAGGTTTCTCACAGTGAGCAGCAGCAGAGGCCACCACTGAGAGACACAGAGAGATGGGATAAAGCAAAAGAAAGGAATCAGTCCAAAATCCAAAATTTGTGTAGTGCATTCTGATGTTAAAATCCCAAATCATTCAATGAATGGCACATACAAAAACACTAATACATGCACTAAATTGAATGCATTTATAATATATCTAGGCATGAATAAAGAAGAAATTGCCCGCACATATGCTTTCAAATACTGTCATTCTCTGAGACAGCTAAATTTCAGAAACTGTGTTAATTGCTGTCATTAGAGAAAAACACGCATTTAGTTCAAAACTGAACGCCATTTGAAAATGAACACGGAAGGTAATGATGTCTACTAGAGGCAGCTAGCACTATTTCTTAATAAGAGCACCTTATGTCTTCAAAGAGAATGCAGCAGTCTAGTTCACCTTTACTGTGAAAACATAAAAATAGAGCAATCAAGATAAATGCCCAGCAAAAAAAAAAAAATGAACAAATGGTAGGAGGGTGACTAAGGAACAAAGAGATGACGATATGGATATAGAGTTGGTCACATGGGAGAATGGAGAGAAGAATGACTGCTGGGCAGAATAAATGCCAACATGACAGTGTTATCAAATAAAACACAGACACATAAGCAGTGATGGTAGAGCTTCAGAGGGTAACGATGCATCTCTTCACTCTGCTTGAATTCCTATTGTCTCCCTTAAGCACCCGAGCCTGAAAATTTTAGGCATCTTACTTTCGCAATGATCCTTTAATTTTTTCCCCTCAAACACTCTCTCTCAATGCGTGAGAGGGAATAAACTCACTTTCCAGGTAGTGGTTTTGTTATTGCGTTTCTTTTGGCTGGTTTGACTTGGGTTTGGGAACTTGAATAGGAACGTCTACTGAGGGACAGTAATAATTTGCTGTTCATGCATAGAGACAGTAGATAACCAGCTCCTGAGCCAGTGTCTTGGGAATCAGCAGCTGAAACACAATGAGGGAGCCAATTTTAAATGAGATCTAAGGTAAATATCAGGGAACGGTGCACTGAGTGGGTCAGGGTAGACTGTAGAGTGTCACGGATTTGGTGAAGAATCAGATAGATAACTAATGATGACAATTTCGATAATCAGAGCTAAATTTGAAAAGGCAGGCAATAGGGATGAGGAAGGAAATCATAGCTGAAAGACTAGGGAATACAAAACATTGAGGGAATAACATGTTTTCAATGTAAGCTCAGTCTCCACTGTGGGTGTTTATTAGTGTTAGAATCAGAAGATACAGGACACAGAGCTCTTTCGTGTGACTCAAAGACAGCAGTGCTTCTGCTTCTATAGGTCTACTGTGCAGAGGATCATGTATTACCAATGATGAAATATTATATATAGCACTAATGTATTTTGGTTATGCAGAAACAGGATGTAACCTAAGTGTACTAAAAGAGATGTAAGAGAAATCACATGGCCAGATAGAGAACAAATGCAGGATGCTAACCTAAAAGTCCTGGCCCATTGAAGGGGACAGCTCTCAATCCACTCAAGGTAATTATCCCCCAAACAACAAAGGATTCAGTTTCTTAACTCTTCTGAGTTTCCATGTAAATTTCCAAACTTGTAATTTTTAACTATGAATAATACATGTTTATTTATAATAATGCCATTTAAATACCACTTTTTCCTAGGGTAGAAATAGTTATACCTCCAGATAATATCCCCAATGGATAGAAAAATCAACAGCAGGTTTACTGGTCACTCCAAGGAGCACAGGGTTCT
The DNA here is from genome assembly GCF_037038515.1 of Microtus pennsylvanicus. NCBI lineage: Eukaryota > Metazoa > Chordata > Mammalia > Rodentia > Cricetidae > Microtus > Microtus pennsylvanicus. Next base: position 30,361,018 of record NC_134589.1, on the reverse strand, counting down.
GGTATAGTTGTTACTGAATCCTAGATTACAACTAGAGACTTAGGTATACTGGTATTAATTATATATGATTCTGAGATGCTATAAAAATATTATGAGACAGTTACACATATCAAATTCCTCAAAACTCCAGAGTTCAGCCTCAGAATTGCAAGTCTGAGGCCAACCTAGACTGCTAGAGTGAGATTGTGCCTCAGAAAAAGAAATGTAACCAATTCTTTGTATGATTAGTATACTCTTTGGAATGGTTAGGAAATTGACAACAGATAAAGTAAATTTCAATTCAGAATATTTCAAGCTGCATTAAAATGCAATATATAACCAAATTGTAACCAGGCATGCAATGGAAGGGCACAAATGATATATGCCAACTTGTTATCAATATTTTGATTGAAATATATTATTTTCCAAGTGTTTGGCATGTTGTTAGTGTTCTAAAGCAAGGAAAACAATTTTTAAAATGCAATAGACGAAGGATGTGAATACTACATTTAATGAATATGGAATAAAAGATACTGATTGTCTCTCATAAACAAATAAATACCTTTTATTAACACAATATTATGTGCTAACTATAAAATTCAATGTGGACTGCACAGCTATGGTTTGAAATGAAATGTACAAGACCAGCTCACGCATTTGTACACTTGGTTCTTAGTTTGCAGCCCTGTTTCGTGATGTTGTGAAACCTGTAGGGACTGGAATGGAGGAAGTGTGTTTCTGAGTGGTGGATCTTGAGAGAATAGCTTACCTCCCTGTCTGACAGAAGTCTCTCTGTTTCCTAATCTGGAAGGATGTGAAGAGCCAAGTTACACGCTCCTGCCCAATTCTATCGTGCACTTTTGGTCAGGTATTTTATTATAGAAAGAAGAAAATTATCGAAAACAGTCTTCAGAATGAAAGGTTTAAAACCAAAGGATATTATCTTGTCTACATTATATAATCCTATTGCAAAAGAAGAACGAGTTAAGATGATCTGGATACATGTATATTTATTTTTCTTAAAGCTAGGATGAGCAGTTCTGGATCATGAGTGATTTACAGTGGAAAGAATGGCACAGCAGACTTACTGGACCACATCTGTCCCTGTGTATCTGTATATTCCAAGCCTTCACTGTGAAACAATTCAGACTTGCTGAGCACAATCAAAGACCTTTCTAAGTTGCTAAGCAAATAAACAACAAAACTCAAGTAATCCTGGCATTATTAAATTAATAGTACCAATTTTCTTCTGATTCGGGAATCTGTTACATTAATTTTCATTTATTAGAAGTTATAAAAGGGAAGTTAACCACAATGGTATACAAATAGAAATGTAACATGAGATAAAAAAAAAAAAACTATTACCTTAAGAACAAGCACATGAGTTAAAACGCCAGCTCTCTCACTTACCTGGGGACCTTACCAAGCCAGCTAAAAAAGTTCAATCTCAGTTTTATTACCTGTGAAATGCAGACATTAATATTGTTTATATTAAAGTGCTGTGAATTATTAAGAGATGTAGGGTGCACAAAGTTCCACTTGTGAGCTTGAGAGTCTCAGATAAATACTAGTCTTACTGAATTTTCTGTAGCTGTTGCTTAAAGTTAGGATGGGGAAAAAAGTTTGCAGTCACCAATCAACAACTATAAAATCAGAGAGGATGTGTTGGCAAGCAATGCTATCTACAACATTCACCTGGAAAAATAATTGAATTAAAAAAAAATCAGCCTTGGCACCATTGGACAGAAGGGTCACCTTGGTGCATAGTTAATTGAATATTCTGTCATTGGGTGGCACCTTTTTTTAGCTTATTCCTGTGGGGGTTGAGGTGGCAAAGAATTCCATCAGCGAAAGAGCTCAGTAATGAAAACCCGAGCCATTTAGATTTTTATTTACATGCAGCCTTCAAGCCAAGCCAAAATTCTCACTTCCTGTCAACAGTGTCAGTTACATAGAGGGAAGTATTCCAACTACAATTGCTATTGTTCAAGTTATTTTGTTATTTCTAAAGAGTCTTTCTGGAAGGGTTTCAGCAGAAAGATAGAGGAAATAGCATCTAAAACAATAATCATAAATAAAACATGGAATCTACAAAATAGAGTGCTTGATACATATCTGACTGGAATATTGTATCGACCTCATTCAAAACAGCTGCACCAGAAACAAGCTTCATCAAAGGTTTAGTTATCACCCAAAATGGGAAAGGTAAAGAGAAGACAAATGACTATTGTTCCCACTTGGAAGTTTTTCATTTCTGCTCATTCTATAGTGCCAGTTTGCAACAATCTGAAAATGTATTGCTCAAAACCTCAACTGAGGTCTAGAATGTCTTGAGATGTGCTTTAGTTGCATCATGAAGGCTGTAAAAGTCACACACTGAAAGGTTTCTGCTTTTGCTTAGTGCATTGCCCCTGAGGTCTTATGCTATTTTAAAAGTAATATGTTAAATATAAATATGTAAAATATGCAAAGCAGACAGATCTTATGGATGTTAGGACTTCTCAAAATAGTACAGAAATGTTCTATAAGGCTATTACTGTCATCAGTAACTATCATCAATAAAATATGCTTATATTGCTTTATTATTTATCCTTGTATACATATATGTGTTTACAAAAAAGTGTTTTAACTAGTATTACTAGTATTATATGAGGTAATTGAAATTTTTGTAGTACATTTTTGATATATATATATATATATATCGTGTGTGTGTGTTTGTGTGTATGTGTGTGTATGTGTGTGTGTGTGTATGTGTGTGTGTGTGTGTGTGTGTGCTGGATGGGTGTTTGTACTACCACATGCATGTGGAAGTTATGGTATAACTTGCAAGGATTTTTTTTTCCTTTCACCATGTCCTTCCTCTCAGGTCATTAGTTTTGGTGGCAAATAACTTTACATGCTGAGCCATCTTCTGGCCCTGAGATGACTTCCAATGACTTCTTAATATTTCATTCAAAAGATGTACCACCATTTAATCAATCATTTCCATTTGTTAAGGCATCTCCTTCTGTGCCAATGTTTTAAATTCATATATAAATTTTGCACACATCTTCAAACTGAACAATGATTACTAATTTCTTTGTTTTTTAAATAAGAATTTCCCTTTCTGTAAATAGAGATTATTTTGTTATATTGAATATTGAGAAATACACACCATGTGAGAAATTATTTTAATATTGTCAGTATAAGAGGCTTGTGCTTGTTTTCTCCCTACGATTGCTACTACGCAAACATTGGGTATGATGTATGGACAGAGCAGTGTGAAAGAACTGCAAATGATCTTGCTAAACAGAGGTATCGTCATCAAGATAAATAAGACGGAAATAATATCATTATAATAGAAAGATACATGTTAGTGAGAAACAATTGGGCTTAAATTCTCCTTTTCCATTATTATATAACTGGAATCTTATAAACTGTAATATAGGTAAAGTCGACTTTTCAAAATTTGTGTATAAATTCCCACCAATATTTTGAGCCATTGAAAAATTTGTTTTTTAATTGATTCGTATGAAAAAATTGAAAATTTTGTGAGATTTTGAATAACAACTTCTTTAAAAGTATTTTACTTACCTATTCTTTGAGAATTTCACATACATATGAAATACATCTTTATCATATCTATGCTCTTTCCCTTCTCCTCGACCCCCCTCACTGCTCGCCTAACTTCATGTATTTTTCTTTTTTTTTTAACCCACTTAGTCTAATTAGTGTTGGAGCATGAGCCAGACTCCTGAAGAATACTAAAATTTTGTTTCCCCAATTAGCCATTAACTGTCAATAGCTCTATGCATAGCCTGCCTAAACCCACCCATCCATGCTAGAATGTTGATTCGATTGATCTTGTGCAAGTCTTGTATAGTAGTTGTGAGTTTATTATGCAGCAGCCTTGCCACATACATGCACAATGAAAATGAGCCTAAACTTACCAAATTTAAGTGACCTTTGTATTAACTGTGTTCAGAGTCAAAAACAGGTTACCAATGAGGCATTTCAAAATACCTCGTTGAAGTGATCTTTTCAGAGGAAAGGGAACCCATATGGACTTGAAAATCCCCAAGGTACTAGAAAGAGGGTGGTCAACTTCTAGCCAGGATGAGACGGTGGAGAGAGAGAAGACCATTTAATCTGAGCCCAATTCAGAGCTATGGATGTAGGAGAGGCTACAGTATATGGATACGGTTACTGACAACCGATAGCTGGAAAGAGTGTGTGTGACTGGCAAGGTAGAGAAGACTATAAATACAATTCTTCCTCTCCTCTCCTCTTTCGTTCTTCCATTACTAATATCCATCTAGCAGCTGAAATATTGTCAATGTTGTGTTTGGTTGCTTTCTTGAGTGTTGGGACCAAGAGAAGAGTTTAGAAAGGGTCCTTTCTGTATCTATCAAATCTCTGTAGGGTAAAATATGGTCCTGTTCATATTGGGATTCTTGGGTAAAGTATTTTACAGGATAGATGCTTACTATGCAGGATCATATCTAGAACAAAACTTACAAATGTTCTCTCATCCTCACAAACAAATAACATTTCGTGATCATCAAGGCATAGTACTGCAGGTGAGATGGGTTGATTTAAGTTATTGCTGTAATTTTCTTTTTCTTTTTAGTTTTTTGTTATGACAAAATACTGACCAAAGGTTTTTTTTTTCTATTTGTTTATTCATTTATTCATTTAGGTTACTCTTTCAGGAAAATGTCTCTTATGGGGGGAAAGTCATGGGTGCAGGAGGTTAAAGTGGTGGTCAAACTGCATGAAAGTAACGAAGAAATGATAGATTTAAGTGCTCAGCTTGCTTTTTCTGTTTTATCAGCACAGTACACCAGCCCATGGAATGGTACTGGTCACCATTAAAGTGAGTTTTCCCATCTCAATGATCACAACCAAGCATTCAGGAACACCCAGAAGTTTTTCTCTTTAGTGTCAAGATCCTGTCAAGTTTGCCATCAATATTATCCATCACTGGCAAAGATAAACAGCATGCCTGCAAGCTTTGTGACAAATAGGGTTGGGAGTTATGGCTTCCATATTTCTATTCAAGCTGCTCACACCTCAAAATGTACATCCATTTTTCTTAATCATCAGAACATAAAGCCAAGAGGAAACACAAAAAGGTCTTTGATACTTTGTCACCCTGGCATTGGATGTCACTCACATAGCCAAGGCCAAGAAGAAAACGTCTCATAGTTGCTCATATGCTTTATTCACTGACAGGCAGCAGTCATTGCCGTACTGTCCCTGTGAAGACCTGAGCTCTATGGCGTGGTGACAAATTATTATCGCCAACCCATAAGATGGAGTGAGGAAGGTTTCCCAATTTCCTGATTATTTCTTACACTTTCATGACACATGTTAGATTTATCACCATTCATCTGAGTCATCCCTCCAACCTAGGGTGTGAAGATTTTATTTCCATCAATTGAAAATATTTGCTCATCCCTGTGGCCATCAGTGCATTGATCCCTTTTCAATTGATGGTATGGGTTATGATGTTTGTGGTTTATAATAAATGGATAGTTGCCTAGCAACACCGATGTCTATCAGTTTCCAGAGCAAAAGACACTTATCAAGATACCTTTTGGACCAGCCAAACAAAGAATGTGGCTACTTTTCCCCTCTCAAGGTGTTTCAGACAATTGAAATCATTGGAATCATACCTATGTTTTTTGTTCACAACACAAAGAAATGAAATGAGAAACAGAAATGAAGGATATAATTAACTTTCAGCATCTATAGGTTCAGTTAATTGGGGCTAAACGTTGGGGAGAGAGAAAAAGAAATTTTACGTTTGTAAGTTACTACATTTAAATTCATGACTTTAATTAATGTGGTTATAGTCTTTTAAGTTCCACAATACCAGTCCCGTGTTCAATGTGAGCCTAATCAAAACTTTTAAAAAGCTACGGCATTGATATTCAAAACAGCAACGATATTCAAATGCTTCACTACTTAAGCAGTTGACTTGCATATTTTTGAATATTTGTATTTATTCTTTGACAGTTTCACACATGTATACAATGTATATTGATCACAATCATTCCAACATCCAATTCTTTCTCTAGATACCCCTACATTTCCCTTATAACTTTATGTCATATTCTTTTTAAAAGTCTGTCCCATTGAGTTCAGTTAGTGCTGCCTGCATGTGCATACATGAAGAACCATCCACTAGAACCTAGGCAACCCATGAGTGAACACATACCTGTTCAAATACCTCCCCCTTCTTCAATACCAATCAACTCCCTATTGTTCTTCTGTTTGGGGTGCAACCTTAGAGCCTTTTCTTTATCCATGTTGGAATACTGACTGGCTTGATCTTGTGCAGGGCTTGTGTAAGTAACCATAGTTGTGAGTTCACAATTGGGACAACCGTGTCACTTCTAGTGTTGAACCAACGAAATCAACACAAAACAGAAGACTTTCCCACATCATTCTAGAAGACACCTTCCCTATCATTTGGTATGCTAGGACTACTGTGTAACTAAAATTAAAATGGACTAAGAAAGTAATGGCTAACATTTAAATGCAGGTAGTGGAGAGGTATATAAATACACACACACATCCTCAAGGAAATTGATACACATAGTTATTCATCATCTTCAGTATGCTAATTGACTGAAAACTCCATATAAGTACACATATATGAAGCTGAACAAGAGGAATGAGGCCTGTTCTTCTGAAACTTATGGTAGAGTAACAAGAAACACTAAGCACACTCTACGAAACTGTTTTAAGTGAGATATTGAATAGGAACACATAGGTCAGGTTTTATTTGAGCAGCAAGGTAATGCTTCCTTAATAAAAGTTTTTGATCACTTGGCCATTTAAGTCAAAACTTAAAATCCTACAATGTAAATATAAAAGATGTAGAGGAAAGGAGAGAGGAGGGGTGATGGGGTGGGGAGAGAATCCATAGATAACAATAAAAGGCTTACAGAGCAGTGTCACATTTATTGCGCTTTCAGAATCATGTATAATACGAACGCTGGGAATAAATACGCTCTTGGTCTGTGGTTTGCTGACATGTGAACTCCATTTTCTTTGTTTCTTTGTGACATATTAATTTACCAAGCAGTTTGTTCAAACTATCCTTTATCCCGAAAGCCAGTTCCAACCTATCTCAGAGCTTCAGGGAAATTCTTGCTGTGTTTAACTTATCAGTATATATGTCATCTCTCTTTTCATCTGGGACCTCCTTTACAGGAAGGACTGCCGTGTAGCTCTTGAAAAATCACCATTGTTCTGCGTGGCGTAGGCTTCACATCTTGGAAATGACTCAGATGGTAGTGGTAGATTGCCCCAGGTGAGTTTGGGGAAATTGAATGGTCTTTGCTCTGATCAGGAGATTGGCCTAAGCCCGTATGCCAGAGGCAGTTGGGTATATTTCTTTCTGGGTTGGAGGCCAATGGTCAGGTGGTGTTTCCTACTAGAACAGTCTAGATTAACAATGCCGTGCTTGCTTCTTTTCTTTCTAGGGATGTAGTTACATCATTATGGCCAGAGAGCGACAATTGTTTACAGGCTCCAGCTAACCTTTGAACAATACCAGTAATTAATAATAAGAAGATTAGAAAATGATTTCAGGGTAAATTTCAACCTACGATGGTTTTGTAACTTATGGATCTCAGGTATCAGACATAAAGTGAGTTGCGAGTGGTTCTGTCCCTAGGCTGTTCATAGAAAAACTGACTACAGATTTTTCTATTTTGGTGAGACCATAAAGCTCCAAACTTAATGAGCTCAACCTCTTGAGTGGTAAGAAACAGCTTCATCATTAGAGCCCCATGTATTGCACTGAGTTCTTGGCAGACAGCAGTATGTTGACTTGATAGTAGAAAATCTAGAGGTTCTGATCTATTGATTGTCCTCTCTCTCTCTCTCTCTCTCTCTCTCTCTCTCTCTCTCTCTCTCTCTCTCTTTCTCTCTCTGTGATTATGTGTGTTTGAGTGTGCACAGTTCACTACTTTCCTTCTTCCATATATTTTATAAATAACTTGTTAAATAAAAGTTGAGATATGTTATTTCTTTGGGAAATTCTTAAGTATAAAGGATTACTTCCTGATTCTAACAGCATTAAATTACATTTTCTGAACTTTTAATCAGGTATCTCTACTAAATGTCTTCTTCTGTAGAGGAACGGCAGGTTGCTTATTTGTTTTTATTTCTGTTTTTTTTTTGTCACCTAGGCTTATCTGGACAGAGAGTATATTTATTTAAAATGCTTCTATAGGATAAGCCTAAAGAAGTCGGGTGGCAGTGGTGGTGCCCGCCTTTAATTCCAGCACTTGTGAGGTAGAGGCGGATGGATCTCTGTGAGTTTGAGGCCAACCTGGCCTACAGAGTGAGTCCCAGGACAGGCTCCAAAGCTACACAGAGAAACCCTGTTTCAAAGAAAAAAATTAAGAACAATTGGCCTAAAGCAAATCTACCAGGCATTTTCTTGATTAATGGCTGCTCTGGGAAGTGACAATAATGGCCAGGTGGTCCTGAATTGTATATGAATCCAGGCTGAGGAAGCCATGAAAAGAAAGCCAGTAAACAGATTCCTCCATGGCTTCTGTTTCTATGTCTGCATCCAGGTTTCCACCTTCAGTTCTGCCGCTGGCTTCACTCAGGGATGCAGTGTGGTCTGAGCCTTGTAGGAGAAAATAAACTCTTTCTTCCTCCAGTTGCTTTCAGTTATGCTATTTAATAGCAACAATAAAATCCCTAAGACAGGTGGGAACTCTGGTCACAATAACCTGTAAAACATTTTCCTATAGGTCATTGGAAGAAATCTCCAGGAATATATTTTATTATTTGAGTAAAACTGACATTAGCACCAATAAATAATTAAAGGTTGTACTATAGAATTCAGTCTCCTAAATATACTTGACACCATGAAGACTTATAGGTCATGTTTTTCTCACATGTGACTTACAAGTGTAGACATCCGGTAGATGCCCACAGCAATGGTTGAGTAATTGAACTTTGGACACCTCTCACGTGGGTTGGAAGTGAAGTAGCAATCCCATCTGCAGAACAAGCCAGGCAATCCTGCTGAAAAGAAACAGACAGTCCTATTCTCAGGCAAATCCCCTGGCTCTCACAAGCCTCAAATCCAATAGCAGGTTCTTGTGAAATACTGACTTTACCTGTGGATAGGTTAGCAGTGTAAAGAAATTTCACTTTCTTCCTCCATATGACTCAGAAGGCAGAACAGTGCAGTCTGAAGAGGGAGCCTCTTGTTTAAAACTAAGCTATCAGAGGTAGCTTGAATGAACACAAGTTAGGAGCCTGGATGTAAAATACTACAGCCCCAGTGTGAGGAAAAGGTGTAGGAGGCACTGGTGAGGCATAGAGGAAAAAGACAATGACCAGCAGGAAATGGAAAGCTGTTTGGTGAGACTCTAAGGCAGAATTTTTAGTAATACAATCAAAGAAGCAATCAATTATATAGATGTGGATTTGAACAGAAGGTGTAATGAGACCACTGTCATTTAGCCACCTGTGTCAGAGTCAAGAGAAGTGCTAGTCTAATTCTGTCTCAAGCAAGCCATTTGTGTAGATGGGGAGTGAATTTAGGATCACTGGGTTTTTATTTACTTTATGAGCCTTATAATCTGTAAAATTCCTTTTTTCTGCGCCTTAGTTTATACTGTATAATTATAAGAACATTGGGATAATTCTAAAGCACAACTCTAAGACGACTTTAAAAATTGCAATGTAGTACATCTTATCACATTAATAATTGCATGCTAACAAAGTGCAGCCAACATTCTGACTATATTGTTAATTTAAAAATTGCCAAGACATTAACAACATAATTATTTTATCTAATCTGAGCCCAGGACCTATGAATACAAATTTGGAAATATGAAGCTATTGAGTAAAGTTAGTTTTTAATAAATCATGTAGCTTGCGGTTTTCAACTCATTTTTTTTTAATTTGAGACAGAGTTTTTCTGTAGTTTTGGAGCCTGTCCTGGAACTAGCTTTTGTAGACCAGACTGGCCCCAAACTCACAGAGATCTGCCTGCCTCTGCCTCCCGAGTGCTGGGATTAAAGGCATGTGCCACCACCACCTAGCTCTGTTTTGAACTTCTTAAGAAACAGTATTTTATACAATAGAAAACCATGGTAGAGAATATAGCAAACTTAATTCCTAATCAGGAAAATGACACAGCATATTGTTGACAGTTTTGGGGGAAGTAATTTTCTTTATTGAACCAATATTTCGTCTGCCAGTTGAAGCTTGTCTTCTCTCCTTTGTGAGAACTCTTATATGGAGTAATTTAGTTTACTCTTTCAGTTCTTTGTGGAGTACATAGGTGTCTTTCACTATACTATCATGTCCTGTGAGCCTAATAATAAATTCCCTTCCCAGGTAAATCTTTACAGTAACATCCATACGCTGGTAACTCAGAAACTCTGATTTTTTTTTTTTTTTTTTTTTTTTTTTTTTTTTTTTTTTTACTCAGCTGCCCACTAGAAATAACACCAGTAGTTCTCGGAGACAATTCACATTTAATGTGTCTAATCCTAAGCTTTCCCAAACACCCTTTTTCCCCCTAATATTCCTGTTTCACATTTTACTATTAACTGTTCAACAAAGTCCCAAACTCTGGAAATATTTATCCTTACGACCTGTGGTGACCAATCTTGTTGTCAACTTGATACACCTGGGAAAAAGGAATTACAAATTAAGAAATGCTTCAATAAGACTGGCCTGTGGTCATGTCTATGGGAGCATGATCTTGATCACTAATAAATTTAGGAGGGACCAGTGCACTGTGGGCGGTGCCATTCCTGGAAGATGGTCCTGGGTTGTAGAAGAGGTAACTGACAGTCTGTCCCAGAGCAAGCCAGTGATTGTCACCACATGGTACCTGGTTCTGTTCTGGTCTGTGTTCTGGGATATTTGTACATAGTGTGAAGATGTGTTTGCAGTGATTGGTATATGTATGATACATTGATATAAGGTGTGTGTTTCATGGAGAGGGGGAGAGGAGAGAGAGGGGAGGGGAAGGGAGAGAATGGAGAGTATAACCTGTTTATGGAGGTCAGAGGACAACCTCAAGTGTTGGTGCCTCTCACACTCTTTGGGTTAGGGTCACTTGCTCACTGCTGCTTATAGAAGGCTAGCTGGCCAGTGGCCCCCAGATATTCTCCTTCTCTGTCTCCCATCTCTCCGCAGGAGCACTGGAACTCCAGATTCACATTACAGTGTTCATTTTTAAAGGTTGATGCTGGGGAATCAAGCTTCATTTGTTCCTTTTGTGTGTCAACTATTTTTCCCCTTGAGTCATCTCCGAAACTCTGGTTCCCATGTTCTAAAAGCTTTGTGAGGTGTTAAAATCATCGACCCCATTTATTTTGTACTCCATTGTCATTGCCTCCTTAAAGGTTTTAAGCTTCATTGCAGCCTTGCTTGTTCCACCATCCAGTCTGCTCAGCTGCTCTTATCTAGACCCTGTAATGTATTATATCTAATCTTCCTTATAAACTAAACATTTAATCATGGAGTCAGCTTGTTAAATAATTCTTGCCTATGACAGTCCATCATGAATGCATACTGAAGGTAGCTAGATAAGTAATTTTCTAAAATATACAAGTGAATTTTGGTTCCCTAAAAGAGTGATCTTTATCGAAAAGAGGAAGTGATTACCCAACTCTAGCCACTATATTGTTTAATTTTTTTATTGATTTTATTGAGCTTTACATTGTTCTCTGCTCCCTTCCCTTCTGCTCCCCTTTTCACCTCACCCATGATCCCCATGTTCCCAATTTATTCAAGAGATCTTGTCTTTTTCTACTTCCCTTGTGGATTATATCTGTGTATGTCTATCTGAGGGTCCTCATTGTTGTCTAGGTTCTCTGGATTTGTGAATGTATTGCTGGGTCTTGAGAAAGGTTTTTCCCTAAATTAAAATGCAGATTCGATTCAGAGCCCAATGCAAGCAGATGGACTGATATCTCAAGAGAAACTGGATGTTTATTTGAACTTTTCCTATTTTTCAGTGAGTATGGTGAATTATTATTAAAGGTATATGGCATACATGTGGCGTTTAAACTCCCGTGCAGAAACTTCCCTCATGTCATGCATCACTCCATCTTTCCACTACTCCCTATACAAGTTAGGTTGACCAATACCAAGCAATCTTACGTTTCCCTGGGTACAGTCCCTTCCTCCAGCTGTCTCTGCAGTATCTGCATGCTCGTTGACTAAGATGAAACTAGTCTTCAGCTCCGTGAATATCTATCTTTCCCTAATGTAGTCTATCTTTCTATCTTCTACTATAGCACTCGCAGCACTGTGACTGCAATGACATGTTTGCTTTTGCTTTTCCTTGTGCCAAAGTGAACTCTTTGGAGAACAAAACTCGGTCTCTTGCCTTTTTGTCTCCTCATGCCTGGGAGGCGGTTCATGACACACCAGAGGAATGCAACAGATGCTGAATAAATGAGTTGTCAAAATGAACAATGCCAACAGTTTCCTGCTATATTTAGAGAAGCTGATTTGTGAGGAAGAATTCACGACCAAATTCAGTTCTTTACTACTTTTTGCGTTAGTAGGAGTCTGCAAAATAGAAACCACACGTGTCGTTTGGTCAGGTAGAAAACTGTTAACCCAGTGTTTGAAAAGGAAGCAGTATCTTCTAGTATGATACTTTAGCATCGTTGGGAACCTCCCACCATTCCTTGATGGAGGAAGGTCACTGGTTAAATAAAGAAACTGCCTTGGCCCTGATAGGACAGACAATTAGATAGGTGGAGTAAACAGAACAGAATGCTGGGAAGAAGGGAAGTGAGCTCAGATGCCATTTCCTCTCTTTTCTGGGGCAGACGCCATGAAGCTCCAACCCAGGATGGACGTAGGCTAGAATCTTCCCGGTAAGCGCACCTTGGGGTGCTACACACATTAATAGAAATGGGCCAGGCAATGTTTAAATGAATACAATTTGTGTGTTGTTATTTCGGGGCATAAGGTAGCCAGGCAGCCGGGAGCTGGGTGGCAGCTATTTCAACAGAAATTCCTAAGGCTTTGGAATAAAAATAGAATGATATGAATTGTTTAAATTTAGCATTCTGAAGGAGGGACTTCAACGAAGTGGAACAGAATCTGAGAAGAGGTTTTGCCTATAGGTGCTGGAAGCTTAACCATAAAGGTACCTAATGAGCCAGTCACACACACACATCTGAGGAAGAAAGCCCCAGAAGGAGTTGCTGCAGTGGAGTGGCCTCAGTAAGGACCTGTTCTGTGAACTTTAGGAAAAGACATATTTCAACTGGTTAAAACTTTTGCTTCTATGGAGAATTGCTAGAGTCAGTGTGAGATGGTATGATTAGAATGAGGATGCTATTGGGATTCAGGGATACTCTTTGTAATGGGTTAAAGAAGAGGAATCGTTTCCCTTTAAGCCTTTAACTTTAGAGCGTACCTCTAGTTCTTTCTGCCAGAGTCAATCCCTGGAGTAGCCAAGCAAGGAGAAAGATTTTTTGCTGAGTTCCAAGCCCCAGAATGGTATAGTGATTTCTGCTAAACTGAACCATTCCTTTCTGGAGGGAATGCTTGCAGAAGCTAAAGAAGCTTTCAAGGCTTGGGAAGTTAGATATAGGGATCAGAAGGCACATCCTTCAAGTTCTAAAGGCAACAAGCAATTGATGGAGAGGGCACTCTCCCAGTTGGAGTTAATTGCAGTTTATGCAGAGAACTTCAGGAACACAGCTTCCATGAGTTAGCAAAGGTAGCTTTCTGATGATTCAGTTGTAGTATCCACCTTCCTGTGAGCAAGCTCAAGAAATTCATTACTTAACCAGGATGGATAAGCTTTCCTGGGAAAAAAGTCATTCAGCTCAATTGGTGTGTGAACAGTGAGGGATAGAATAAAAAAAAATGAGCTGGCAAGGAGTGATTGCCTGGATACACTACTGTGGAGAGGAGGGGAGCTGGAGAGCAATTTTAGTATGTCTACCTTTCCCCGTGTGGTGGGGACAAGGACCTTCTCTGTTAAAGTGACAGTGGGATGTTCTTTAGAAGGTAAGTAGGTAAGAAGTCCCACAACAATGAATGTCTAATATGTCTGACTGGAATGTCTTTTGTGGCAAATTCCATCTTGTCCATCTTCCTGTATTAGGTGTCAAGTTACACACCTTTTTAGTGAATGGGGCTTAACTCATATGGAAAAGATTCCCATATAGCTGATAGATTATTAAATTCATTGTGACCCTTGGAAGTAAAATGGATGTACCTGGATTGTAAGCAGGATTCTGTACAGTCCAGGGAGCCGCCTGCATGGGAATGCCATTATGCCATAACAACACTTCCTTACTTTCACTATGTCTGGTTGCGAAATTAATAGTATTGCCATATATATCAAATGTGTCTCTGGTTTGCTAATAAAAAGCATTTTTGCATTAATCTAACTTAAACTCCACCTAGTTTTATTATACTCACTTATTCTGGCAGCATTTGAATGTTTGTCCTTTGTCGATTTCAAATCTAATTTGTAGTAAAGGCTAAAATGTCACAAAATCAGGGATCTCATTTTGGAACCTTACTTTTGAACTAGTGATTTAAATGTCTGTTTCTGAATCAAAATCAAATTACCATTTCTCATAACTATATGCTCATCGGTGGGAGATGAGGGGACATCTCTTTTGCAGGCATGTTTTGCAATATGGAAGTTGCAACTAGCTTGTCAAAGTATACTTATAATTTTCCTATACTTTAACAGAGGTTGAAATGATGCTAATAACTCATTTATTAAAGATTGGTGCTCATTATAGTGAATTATCCCATGTACAAGTATTATAAATTTCTTCATGAAGATCATAGTCTATATTCTTTCATAATTTTATAGTTTTTGGTAGGTTTTTTTTGTTTGCTTTTTTCCGGCATGTTTTCCCAGATAAGTTATCCTTTTCAATGCTGTAATTCTTTTGAATGTCTAAAAATTATTATACTGCTACTACTGTAAAAATGTTTGAGTATTATTGTTATTCTCTAGGATAATTTTTATATTGATCTCATTTTTTTCTTGAATTATTTCCCATAACTTTTCCTTTTATTTAAAACTCCCAATTCTTTAGTTTCTGTGATTTTATACTGAAATTTGTTTTAATATGTGATTGTACATTTTATTTATTTCATTATATGATTCACAATTTCAATATAGTTTACATAAGGAAAAATGAAATTTTGACAAATCAGTCCAAATTATTTGTAATTCAGAATATCTTTTATTTTACTTCTTTCCTCATGGTATTTTATAAGGTCATAGAGAACACTCTTATCTATTCTTCATAGTACTTAGCAAACGTAGATTGTGTGAGATTCTTCACAGCAGCAAAAATGAGCATTAACAAATAGCACAATCAATGAGTTCATTATATCATTTATAACACATCGAGGCAAACAACCTGAATAAGTATCCAGGAAATTGGTTTCATTCAATAGAGGAAAAACAAAATTAAGTAATACAATGCTATATTGTAAGGCTGCCTTAACACTAAAGTGTTACTGGGCTCACTGTGAGGAATTTTGAAATGTTTCTATGTCAAATTTGAATATGATTTCTCAAAGTCAATGATTTATTAATACTTCTGGGAAAATTCATTTAGATGCCTAAACTGCTGCTCAGGAAGTCTCTGGAATGACCATAGACTTTAGTGCTTTATTCTTCTAGATTTTATTTAAAATGTATGTAACCTTTTCTACTTTTCTATCCTGCAGTCTAAGCAAGTTTGTTATCTAAACTATTTTTTCACAATGCCACAGTTTGGAAAATCCTCATGGTCCTCAGAAACAGGTGGAATGAGGTCAGCAGTCTCAACAGTGAGAAGGCACAGCACCTCAGGGGATAACGTGACATATTTGGAGAAAGCATAGCAAATTGGGCTGCTTATCATAACATCAATAAAGAGGAGAGGATGCTTATCATACCCAAGAGAATTTAGCCCACGAGGAAAATAAAAATTCTGCAGTTCCTCACCTAAGAGCAAATAAACATTTATACAGTTGGAGCAAATTGAAAAAATTATAAACTTAAAATGTGGACTCCTGAATTTTTTCTTTTCTGAGAAAAAGTGGAGTTATAGTTTTCAAAGTGTCTTTATTTAGAACAAAAGATATACCTGACAAAATTGCTTAAGTATTTAAGACATCATTTGATTTTCTATATAAAATATCTGCTAGTTATATTTTATTTCTATTTATATACATTATATATACTTATGTCTCCATTCTATATATTCTTCCATTATATATAACCATATATCATACATAGACATATTTATATGTGTACATGTATTCATAAATTAAATATTAAATCTAAATCTTAGTAAGTTCTTTAATTTTTATTAGATTTATTTATTTTATTACTTTATGAGTGTGAGTTTTTTGCTTGTATCTATATATGTGCACAACATTTTTGACAATAGAGGTCAGAAAAGGACACTGGATTCTAGGGGTCTGGAATTACAGAGCCACCATGTGGGTGTTGGGAATTGAACTCAGGCTCTTTGCAAAAACAGGTGCCCTTATTCACTAAGCCAACTCTCCAGCCCTTTCACCAATTTCATAAGGAACCTACCTGTATGTAACAGATCTATATGATTGGAGGTGTGCTTGCCATATAAGACATATTTGCTTTCATGGACTATAAAATATATCAGAAAGGAAAAAATGGCAAAAATTAGATAACGTATTAAACCTACCAATAAAGTCATTGTTAAAGTCTCTTTATTTATTTTTTATTCAGAGGGAGTAAAATGTCAGTTCTTTGTGGGAGGTCACCATGGAAGTCATCCATATGTTGTTACTTCAACAGTACTTCCTGTGAGAACTGAAGACAGGTAAATCCGAAATAAATGCAAGATGCGTTAGGCACACTGATCTTATCAGGAGTGGCTATTTAGAAGGTGAAGTTACCTATTGAATAATCAGAGATTACTGTGAGTTAGTACACTGGGCTTATCCAGTAAGCAAATGGTAGGCATTGAAAACCTTCTGTTCACCTGTCTTCTACCTGATACTTTAAAAGGAACTTCCAAGAGCCAGTATATAATGCCACTGAGGGATAACCTGGAGATATGGAATTCTATAGCTGGAAAGTCAGCACAGGAATATAAAGGAAGGAATAGGTTATTAGTTGATGAGAATATATGCAGTTATGCAGGCAGTAGCAAGCTGGTGACTGCATAGGGCATTTCTTATCTTTAGATTGGTTTTGATGGAATTACAAATTATCCCAAGCAGTGAGTTAAAAGAAAATACCCCTGTAACAATAAAACCTAAGAATACCCGAGATATAATGAATTTTATGTTAGTGTGTGTGTGTGTTTTTTCCTTTCTTACTTTTCCTATAGGGAAAGATTGATGTATGAGGCCTACAATCCCATGTGAAAACAAGTAGCTATGGTGAAATTGCATGGTCTTTCTTTAGAGATAACATAAGACATTTGGTAGGGTAGTTCTCAGCCATGGTGCTCAGGGGATGCAGAGAGAAAACAGTCTTTTCCACTATATAGTCACAACAAAGATCCCTTCTGTCATCCCCAAATGTGTGGGACTTTCTTCTTGCGAGGAGGCATGCAATCAGTTTTGCAGTGGGATCCAACTGAGAATTCTTTTACTCAGCTTAGTTCAGATGTCTTCTACTTGGACAGAATATCAAGTAAGACTGTATGCCCAAATTGCAACCAAAGCTTAAACATGGGTAGCGGGCTCAGTGCCAAAATATGGCCAAACTCCAGGCCACGAGGAAAATCTAGGTCTTTGGAAATTCTGATCTCTAACAGTTGGAATTAGGATTCCCACTTTCACACTTGGTTGATTTGCTGTGGTGGCTTATATAGCTTAGCGTGATGCTATGATCCTACAGCTGAAATTGTCAGACACTTGATTCACAGAACTCGTAGAGATCAAGCTCCTATTCACCTGGAAGCTTAATCACTACTGGATACTTTTCATAGAGCTGGAACGTGTGATGCATCCTACCTGAGGACAAAGTAATCCTCAGCATGCAGCTGTGAACTCTGTTAGGTACATTATCTATGTGCCTGGAAAGATATACGCACCTATACAAATAATGCTGAAAATGTTATAGAATTAACCACTTTCTTGTTGAGTGGAATACCCATTGCCCAAGATGAAACCCATACCTGGTACTATAATTAGGGCCAAGAAACTTTAGATAAGATCCTAAGTCTTAAGGTGGAATCTGTTTACATTATTATGCTAAACAGACATTGCATTAAAGGAATTTCTAATAGTTTACTACTACACCTGTACATTAATATACCTCTCAACCTTCATCACAAAAGCTTCATTATGTAGTACGGGGAAGTTAACACAATACTCACAATCCATCAAGGTTCAGAGACAAAGAGAGATGAAGAGAAATGAACAGCTGCAAATATGACACCAGTATCACACACTATCCTGCCAAGGTTCGGTTGAAAGGAGCTTGTTGGTTCCCAGCTGCTCAGCCCTAAAATAACCACATAGAAACTGTATTATTTAAATCACTTATTGGCCCATTAGCTCTAGCTTCTTATTGGCTAGCTCTTACATATTCATTTAACCCATTTTTAGTAATCTGTGTAGTGCCAGAAGGCTGTGGTTTACTGAATAACATTCCGCTCTGCGACTGGCAGAGCTACATGGCTTCTCTCTGACTCTGTGTCCTTTCTCCCAGCATTTAGTTTAGTTTTCCCTGCCTACCTCTATTCCCTGTGCAGGCCTACTCAAGACAGTTTCTTTGTTAACCAATGGTATTCACAACATACAGAGGGGACTCCCACATCAAGGTTCAAAGATCATTGCAAAAGTGGGTGGTGGGTGGAGACTGTAAAAGCTGGGAATGGTAGATTATTACCAGGATGCGGTAGACACAGCAGAGAGTTTTCATAGGTGAACTCACAGCAGCTAGGACAGCATGCATGAATTCTGGGAAAGCTCAAGCCAGACAAAATTCAAGCATGAAGGGGGAAGGTGAGCATGAAGTTCCTACTCTAAGTGAGGGATTATTGGCAATGGAAACCTGCTGGGAGAAGGAAAGTTGTTTTTATATTTTTTTAAAGTGTGGTCCCTGGTGTATCAACTACACGCCTGTGGAAGACCACATATCCAAGAACATATGGGCAACACAAATTTGACTTGATATTTAAAAAGAGGAAGACACAATACTAGGTGAACAGGAAATAAGGGTGGTTCTTGGAGGAATTGTGGTTACAATGATAAATGCAATTAAAGAAAATATGTCATTTATGATAAAATATATTTAAAACTTTTTACACATAATAGCTATATCTACATCTATATGCACACACAATATATATTTCTAAAGGACCTCAAATATAGCAACTTCCACCTCTTTAGCCCTTACATATTTGAGATGCTTCATTTTCCCAGTGAGGCCTTTCATTCTTGATCAGCTTTCCCTAACTTCAACTGTCCTGAAGTTTTTTCAATTCTCCTCCAATATTTTGTGGGAGAATTGTTGCATAGATATAGTAGACATGTGGACAGCTCTGAAGGAGTCCTGTTGGACAGAGAGGATATAGCTAAAGGTAGTAGCCTCTTAGCAAGCCTGCCTGTTCAGATTCCCCTGCTTCATCTGTGCAACAGTATGTCCCCTGTGGCACGACTGTCTCTGAACTGAAGATCTTATGATCTACTACCAGACGAGATAGGTCAGAGTGTCCGTTAAAATGAGCTCCAAGACAAAGGTGAGGGGACAAAAGCTTCTATGATGGGCCCAAGGATATAAATTCCAGTTTCTATGGGTGGTATTTGGGAGGAAAAGGAGCAGGTGAAAAGAAGTCAGGGGAAGATGAGAGAGTAGACCTTTGCTTTCTGAACCCTAAAGCTGCCCAATATTATAAGAAAAGTCTGCCTTTCAACTTTAGCACACCGAAGCAGTATCAGGAGCCAAGGATGAGGGACCAAACTCTATAACCCTGTTATTCCAAATTTTTCAGTACTAAAATGAAAGTTAAGACTCAAAAAATGTTTCTAAAACCAATAAGTTTGCATTAATATACACATAAATTTAAAGATATACAATACATATAGATATATAAGATTATCCATCCATATGTGTGTGTATCTTATGTGCATATTTTTGATACATGCACATATACACATCACATTACAGAGGTAAATGAGAAATACCTTGGTATGTTTAGAACCATAAATCCTAAGGTAATAATCTGTTTGTGTGTGTGTGTGTGTGTGTGTTTGTACTCACATGCACACATGTGTATGTGGGAATGCCTGCTTTAGAGGAAGAGGAAGAACAGCTATCTTCCTCTATTGTTTCTCACCTTATTTATTTTTTGAGACAAAATATTGTCTTTGACATGAAGCTTACCTTTTCAGCTACGTTGATTGGCAACTGAAGCCCTTAGATCTTTTTGTTTCCACCCGATCCCAGAACTGATGTTATAACCCTGTTACATGGTGCTAGGGATTTGAACTCAGGTCCTTGTGCTTGCACAGTGAGCACTTTGCCCACTGTGTTATCTTCCTAGTCCAAGCCATACTCCTCACTGTATAAACTCAGGTGTCTTAGGATAGTGCATTTACAATTTTAAAATTTCTCACAACCTGCACTCTAGGGGAATGAAACGGGAATATTTCTTTTTATTCTATTTAATATAAACAAAGAAAACCACATAAAGCAGGATGTTCTCTGAATGGTGGTGAGAATAGCATAGAGAATCAAGAAAATTTTGGATCTAAGGAACAACACAGTGCTAGTGACCTAATCTATTGTACTGGTTCATAATTGACCTACATACATTAGAGATGAAGTTGCCAGACATGACAAAGGGTTACCCCATGTCTTCTGTTAAGTAAAATGTGGAGTAGGAAAAAAATCATCTATCAATATGACATTTACACAGTAACTATACTCTCTACTAGCATGTCTACTCACTGACACACGCCATGGTTAAGTGGATGCCCACACTGTCATCTTTGTGAGATTGTGATAAGAGATGTCATCAACACTGAGGGGATGGTGACAGAGCAGAATACAGAAGGATGGAAGTTATGCTCCTCTTTAACAAACACTCAGCAATTCACACATCAATGGAGAACATGTGTAGAGACCTAGAATTCCAGCCAACCTGGCAGTCACAAGATGGCACTCTTCTTGTCCACTGAAATATTGTCAGAGCACTCCAGCGGGAGACTTGGAAATTTCACCAGAGCTAAATGTCAATAAAGATTTATTAATTTTTTGACCTATGGAGTCCATCATAGGAGCTGGCATTTCTATTCCTAGCAAATATGGAGGAGCTGTCTCATCTAGGCTGAATGAAGAAACTACATTCATTAGTATGCCTGGGAGCTTACTAATCAATTTTTGCCATGGGTAATTATGGCACACACTGTTAATCTCAACATGCAGGAGGCAGAGAAAGAAGGATCTTTGTAAGTTCAAGGCTAGGCTAATGTACATAAAGAGTTCTGGGCCAGCATGGTGACAGAGTGAGGCCAGGTCTCAAAACAACCACAATAATAACAACAACAACGAATATAATGTATAACTAAATGAAGGCCTCCCTAATATAAACAGTGAAGAATTCAATTATAGAAAAAATTAAAAATCCAGAGGATCTCAAAGTGAAACTAACCTCACATATAATTTAACTTCAGAAAGACTGAAGTTACAAATATGTACAAAGCCATGTTATTCCTCAAGATTCTTGAAAGCTCAGTTCGAGAGTCCCTGTAGGCAAAGTCCAGGGATGCCCAAGTCCCTGTTAAAGTCACATATAAAGACTATATTTTATATAATCTTTATGCACCCTACCATACATAATAATAATCTCCAAGTTATTTGTAACAATGCTATGCAAATGCTATGTTAATATTGTTACACTGTGTTGCTTGGGAAACATTGACTATTGATAGCCTGTACTTGTATAGTGATTGTGTTGTAGCTCTAGCTTCTTATTGGCTAACGCTTACATATTAATTTAACCCATCTCCATAAATCCATAATTATAGTGGGAAATTTCATTATGAGTCTCTCAGCTGTTGGTAAATAAAAACAGAAAGTCAACAGAGATATATTTATTACTCAACAATGCTATGAACAGATAAATCTGATAGGGTGCAGGAAAGATGGCCTGGTGGTGAAGGCTTGTTACAAAAGTGTGAGGTCAAAGTTCAGATTCCTAGAATTTGAAACAGAATATGAGAACATGCAACTTTAGTGCTTGTTATCCTCCACAAAGGCATGAAACAGTAACAGACAACTTTGGAAGCTTCAGGCCAGCTAGCTTGGTACATGCAACAGCAAACAGGCAATGGGAAAGGAAAGGACCGGCATCCAATGTTCTCTGACCTTTACCCATACACGAACATAAATATATTTAAACACGTATCATACATATACTAAAAAGAGAAAAGAAAAACCTGATAGTTATTTTCAGGACCCTGTAATAGCCAATTTCAAAGACTGATATGACAGACTGTGTTTTGATCACAACAGAATGAAACTAGAATCACAATTAAAAACAGGAAAAATTTAAATGCTTGAAATCTAAGCAGCACATGTTTAAGAGGCTTTAGTCTGTCCTAAGAACAGTGCTGCAATCTTAGCTCCCAGAAGCCAGAGGACAGGAGACCATGGTGGGTTCAACATGCTTGTCACTTTGCACCCACTCTTTGTGACATAATAACTTTTCTCAAAATATCAAACACTTGGGACTCAGCTCAGAGTTAAAGCCAAGTTGGGTAAGGCCCTGAATTCATGTTTAGCACAAGAAGAAAAGAAAAGTGAAGTGACATTAAGGAAGAGAAAAACAAACAAACAAACAAACATGGGTCAAATTAAAGTCTCAAAAAGAGCAAAAGTCCAAGTTAGGTTGCTCAGTGGGTAGAATTGCCTCAGAGCAGACCTGAAAATTGATTTCGATCCCTGGATCCCTCAAGGTGGCAGAAGAGGACAAAATCCAAAAGACTTGTCCTCTGACCTCCACAGTTGCACAGCTCTGTGGCACGTATGTCTCCATACATGTGTGCTGACACTAATGTACACACACTTTTTATAAAATATACTGAGCTGAATCAAAGTAACAATATTAAATATGAACCCCTGTAAGATGTGGTTAAAGCAGTTAGAGGAGAGACATTTTTAGAAAATTGATATATTTAAGATAAAGCAAAAGTCCCCAAGTCAACAATGTTGGTTCTTATGCCAAAACCCTAGAGAAATAAAAGAAAGAAAAGCAACTAAATCTAAAGGAAGATGCAAGATCACAGTTAGCTATATGTAACTGAAGAATGCTGAGAGCAGGAGAAATAATCTTCCCCTGGGAAGAGCATACTAATTGATTACCCAGAACGAAATATTCATATCTCACTTATTACAAAAAAGGGAAGCATAAGAGCTCATGAAAACTACTGTGAGGAGAAATGTTATTCTACAATTGCATGCACCTCAGTATTAACATCAACATAATACAACATACAACTTGTTAAAAATAAGACAGTTTCCGTCTCATCAAGTTTTGTTGAATATCAATAAGGTAATAGCTACAGTGTGTATCCTTTGCCAATTAACATATATTTCTTCTGTTGGAATTCACACCACTTTTCATAATTAATCCTGACCTTTCATCTTGAATTTCATAAGCTTCTTAAAAAGAGAGAAATAAATAATACGGTCTACTTTTTTTTTTTTTAAGAAGAGAAACAAGCTGTTTTACTCTATCCTCGGAGAATTAATTAGATAGCTATTCAGATTAAGCTCATAGAAAATGGAATAAACAAATGCAAAAAAAAATGTGGATAGCTTCTACAGGCAACGCATGGATGGGAATTTCCTGCTGAATGAGATCGTGTGGATGTTTGTAAGTGTAGAAGAGGACAGCGCTGTGAGGGGTAGATGCCTGTCCTCTGCGTGGAGCACCCAGTCTTAGTGTGTATAGCCTAAGGATCTATTCAAGTATATAAAATTTAAATTATGTCTTTGTGTTCCTTTGTATTTCCTTGATATTATTGGCTTCCATAAAGGGATTGTAAGAGTCATATGCTAATAAGTTTCCTTTGAAAATATTCACCATATTTCTGAGAAACCTCCACTCTTCCCCATTATGATAGTGAGGTGCTCAAACAGTCCTGTTTCTTTTATTAGAAAGAATAGTAATATTACAATACAGGGCTCCTTTCACATCACCCTAGCCTTTTTAAACATTCAGAGGATCCTATTACCACTGAATACTTTCCGCACATTTTGCTTTTGCAGTCTTATCCCATTTTGTCTCGCTCTACGCAACCTGTATTAAAGCAAGCATGTAAAATTCTGACATTTATCCAAAATATTAGTTTTCCTCTGCCAAAACCACCTTCTACTGTGCAATAACATCCCTCCACTCCCCATCTCATCAACCTCATTCTGTGTAGTGAAATATCTGTTCCTTAAGGCCCGGGGACTATAACCTATAATTCTATAATCTCTAAAATTGGAGGTTCTCTTCTGCCTCAGCACATTCAACTCAAATTGATTTATACATGTTTAGGTTTAAGGGGTGCATGCCGCATTTGGCTAATAACTTGAAATCTCTTTCAAAAATGTAATTGTATCCCCCTAACAGTTAGCAAATGATGTGTTTAAAGCACACCCAACAATGAAAGGGACCTGTCCTTATCTATATTGGGAAAATATTAATAGAAAATTATAAAGTACCTGAGATATCTAAATATTCTTGTTTTAAATAGCTATTTAGTAAATATGGCAGTATCTTAAAATTCTTTCGTTGAATATAATAATTTGTAAATTCATTTTAATGTTCCCTCATGACATTTTATCACATATATGCAATTCTACTTCATATATATTAACCCCTTTCGTCTTTCTTATCATTTGGCATGCTAAAGTTAATAATAATATAATTTCCTTGTTTATGGAAAACTAGTATTATTAATTGTTATTAATATAGCTAGATAAAAATTATTATTTCCATTTTGGTGCCCACAATTCCTAAGTGATGTACCCAAGACTGTATCAGAGTTGAGTCACTTGCCATTTGAGATAGTATTTTGTTGTTGTTGTTTTTAAACATAACTTCTTTATTGGTATTCTGGAATTTCACATATACTCCTTAATTCCACTTACCTCCAGATCCCTGCATAGCCTTCCCTCACCCCTGCAGTGCTTCCTCCAAAAGAAAATTTTAAAAAATCACACCAAAGCTAGGCAAAGCAAGCAAACAGACAAGCAAAACCAAGAACAAAACAAATCAAAAACAAAACAAAACAAACAAAAAGCCCTCTTTACTTCTCCTTCTTTCCCTTCCTGCCTGTCCAATATCTCTTCCTTTGTTCTGGTGGCATTGGGAGCTGTGTGTCAGATAGTATACCCTTTCATACAATTAGCTTTACTAGCAAATGTTTACTGCAATGAGTCACTGATCTGGTTCAAGACTTCTGTTTCTGGTACACCGTTATCACTGAATCCTCATTGAAACTCCTCTGTATATCATGTGGCCACGCCCTGAGTTATGGAGACCCTGCAGGTGCTGTTCCACAGGACCAGGCCCTTCACAAGCTCCAGTAGATCCTAGATGTATAAGATGTTAGTGCGAACCAGCACAAGGCTATGAGAGGTAGCTGAGCTGGTCACTGATCTGAGCCACTGGGGCTACCAACCTCAAGTGAGAAGTCAGAGCCAGCTTCCCTGTGCCCAAGCCATGGGGTGGTTCTCCTTCACCTGTGGTGAGGGGTGGGTCCAGATCTCCAGAGAATAGGGGGTAGCTGTCCCATGAGAGTCCTTGCCAACTCTCTTGCTTCAGTATCCTACTAGAGGCAGGGCCAGCTTTCTCTGGGCCAGTGAAGGGCAGGTTGACTCAGCATGGCCCTCTGATTTCATCATGGCTTCCTGAGGTGACGGCGGCCACAGACATTTATTTGCTAAATATGTTGGAAGAATGCGAAGCAAAATAGAAACTTCATTTCCTGGAAATGTAGATAACTGAATAACAAAGCTGCTAGTTTGCTGAATTCCCTCTTTGATATGATAACTTTTTAATTCCTGCAGTTCCGTAGTGAGTTTATAATCTGAAGTTCAGCCTGTTTCCAATGGCTGCACTACTGAGCAGTCAAGTCTTACCTTTGATGCTCTGTTATCTCTGTGTCTCACCGGTTCAGCAATTAGGTTAGAATTTTCCTTCTGCCTTGGTTCTTAACGATTTTCTTGTGATTATATTTGACTCAGTAAACACTGTCTGTTTTCCCTCATAACATGATTGGGGGTTGTGTTTGTTCTTTTCTACATAACATAAAATATACCTTAGAGATTTAGCATTCTTTTTTTTCCAGTATTTCCTTACACCATTATTGTTTCATAGTGTAAATAATTCTATTAACAGTTTAAAATCAGATATTCCTGCTTCACAATTTCCAGATTTCATTATGATATTTTGTGATAGAAAAATACAAGTTTACTACTTGTTCAAAGGTAGTTGATAGAAAAGGATGTGGAGATCTTTCATTGTTATTCAAGGAGTTTGATGCTCAGCCACACTCATAGCAAATAAGATTTGTTTTTTTGTAAGAAGTCAACTTTATATTTATAGCAGTTATAAGTTCATGGAAAATTCAGCATTTAGAATAAAACTCAAAAGTCCTTATTTACTTTAGAAAATAATATATATCTTATAATTGAATTAAATATTTATAGTTCTCAAAAGTATCTGATTACTTAGGAATCTCAAACTGAAGAACATAGCTATGTTATCTACTGAATATTGCTTAGGAATCTCAAACTGAAAAACATAGCTATGTTATCTACTGAATATCTATGTGTATGTGTGTCTCTTTCTAACAACAATTCAAGCACAAACCAAGACATTAAAGACATAACTATTAAATATTGTTAGGATTCAGGCATTATGTCCACCCCTGTCACCAGGCAGGATGCACCCAGGCAGTACCCTGGCTAGCCCAAGGTCTTATGGCTTGTACATTACAATGTAGTCTGTATGTAATTGCTAAAGTTCCCTTTAAGAGACAAGCTCTGCTCATTCCCCCTCTCTCCACACTGTTCTTTATAGGGCAACAGTGCTTCAGTCAAACTGACACAATTCCCCTGTGTGAAGTATTTCCCATCCTGTTTCAGAACTTACATTGACATGTCAAGAATCAGTCTGAGAAATTCCCATGTGGAATCTTCTTCTGGAGATGTAGAGATCGGTACAGTTGTCAATCATTAATCACATAATCAAACTCTCTCCTTTCTTTGGTGTACCTCTTCAGTGACGGAATATAGTCTTCTATGAGAACCTGACAGCAGTCTCCTTTAAAATTGTCTAAGACACATCTTCATGTTCTTTGTCCATATTTCTTATGTCCATCCATTACCACCTGGTCAGTCTCTACCACGGTGACCATCTTTGGTTTCAGTTTGACAATTTCTCATAATTTGCCCCCATCTCTGCTTCCTAAAACCAGCACCTCTTTGCCAGCTTAGCTTCTTTCCCACCACCTAGAATGGCTCTGCTATATACCACCTTACTCTCTGACCAACCGACATCACCACTGAGGATGAGAATATTTCAAAACTGCTTCAAGTTAGAATTTTAATGTTCTAATACGATGAATCTTAATCATCTACTACTTCATCTATGATGTATTCAACCAGTGTTTTAAGATGCTTAAGAGCAGTAGGCCAATAACTCTCGATGGCCGTTCCTCAAACTATGAGTGATAAACGCTTCACCCTCCCAGTTTATTTTTTAATTTTTTTCTTCTATTTTCTTCAAAAGGCTGTCGGTTTATTGTTTGCCTTGCATGTCACTGTCATAACTCTGAAGGTCCGGCAATGCATGAAGATAAGTCCTCAAATTGGCAAAGCTGCCAATTTGGTTCTTGAAAGTTGCTAAATAGCCATGCTTTTGCCAGGAGTGTATTGACTCTGCCATCCCCCGTTCCTGAAAAATGGACCGAAGGCCTTTCAGAATGGCCTCAGTGTGGGCTGTGCCTTGCTGCTGCCATAGTGCTTCAAGGCCCTTTGCTATGCCTGGGGAGACAGCCTGGGAGACTAAGGAACTGGTGACCTGTAGGGCTGCAGTCAGCAGGGAGTGTGCTGCTTCAGTGAAGGCCAGGAGTAGGAGGTGTGTGGGGCCTCAGGGAGCAACCTGGGGTGCAGAGTTGTAAAACAGCAAGAGAGATTTTGGAGGGTAAGAACCAGAAAACTCACAGCCAGCAGGAGACAAATATGCCTTACAGAAGAGCTTGAATGTGAAGTTTATTGAGAGAAAGGTAAAGGGGAAGAGAGAGAGAGAGAGAGAGAGAGAGAGAGAGAGAGAGAGAGAGAGAGAGAGAGACCTGCTTGCCTCTTCAGAAGAACAGCAGGGAAGAAAGCTGAAGTGGGTGGAGCTTGTCTCTTAAAGGGATCTTTTGCACCTGCATATAGACTACTTGAGGATGTAGCAGCCATAGGACCCTGGGTTGGCCAGGGTACTGCTTGAGTGCACCATGCCAGGTGACATAGGCCAGCATAACACCTGAATCCGAACAAGTATGTCTTTACATGGTCATGACTCCAAGCAGTATTTTTGAATGTTTTTTTAACTGCAATGCTAGAGATTCAACACAGGGTGTCCTGAATGCAAGACAAACATTATATCAGCTACCTTTCCAGCCATTACATTGTTTGAATGACATTTGATGAAAGGGAAGTTTTAAATCACATCAGTCTTATTGGTGTATTTCAGAGGATCAATGCGAGTTTGCATCTCTCTCTCCAAAACATGACTTTGTGTCTCCCTCCTGTGTGTGTGTGTGTGTGTGTGTGTGTGTGTGTGTGTGTGATGTATGGGAGACATTATGAAATTGGAGTTGACAGTACTTCCAAGTAGAAGACTGTATATAAAGCATTCTGACTTTTGGCTGTGTTTGGAAAAATCCCTTTGGCAGCAATATTCTAAGCCGAGAAATGGCTGCCTCCTTTAGACAGGAGCCATTCCCCAGAGGGTCACCGTCTTTATTGTCTTTCCACAGCTGCCCTGATTCATTGATTTGCTTTGTTTGTCAGACCCCTGTGTATGTGACCACTGGCTTAATTGGACATAAAAGTGCAAAAGGAAACAAGAAGATTTAATATGTGGGATGCTACCAAATATAGGGTCATACTTTATTGTGAAATACACACTAATTGCTAATGGAAATAATTCTGTTATATAAGGTGATGCATGGGTGAAACCAGCAAGAACAATCTAAGATTTATAGCCAAAGTCATGCAATCTGCCCTATTCCTTTTCCTATCAATAAATTTGTACAAAACACACCCCATTTAATTTTAACAAATGGACTATTTTAAGAGGAGCTGTAATCTGGCAGATGATCCAGAGAGTTCCTATGCATCCCTACTTTCCTACTCATGGTGTCTCTATTATTAATTAATAGTTTGCACTAATGTTGTACACTTGTTAGAACTGGTAAAACAGTATGGATGTTTTACTAAAACCTGCAGATGCATTAGGGCTTCCATTCTATTTATTGTGTGATTTAAGCTACATAACGTTCTGGAAGATCAAAACTGTAGAGAGAGAAAGAGGATGTGTAGCGGCCACACGTGTGGGCATGGAGAGAGAGGGTAAGCTGGAAGCAGAAGGGAAATACAATAATAAGGGTAGACCCATGACAATGCATGTTTTTCTTATTTTATTTTTCAGTCTCATTTTGTCATCTTTGAAGAGAGGTACCAATATCTGGCTGTAGGTACCACCTTGTAACTTTGTTTATATTCCTTTAGTTCAGTTATTATTATTATTTTATTGTTATTAAATTATACTTTTATTTATTCTTTGAAAATTTCAAATATGTGTGCAATGTATTTTAATAATATCCATTCCCCGTTTCTACTCTCCAGCTTGCCTTGGGACCTCACAACATATCTCCTTCCCAACTTCGAGTTGTCTTTTTATGAATGCCTACAAACTGCAAGGAACTGCCCTTCATATTCTGAGGCCTAAATTTTTATGAATAGGAAGAGACTGAAAATCACATTCTTCTTGGCATTGCCCACCCAGTGTTGAATGCCACAAGGATGTCAAAGCTCAAATTTCTCACAAGGTGTCAAATGGGTTCTTCCCTGGAGATGAGGTTGGAATCACCCTCTCTTCTTCTATGACCATATTGTACTCTTGCTCCATTTCTTCTGTTTTCTTGATCTGCAGCTGCAAAGTTGTTATCTTACTATATTATTTCACGTACGAAATTCCACCCTAAGTCTGATTTTGGGTATTTCCAAGTAAAACACTATCGAAAATTTCTTATTAGTGAGACAAAAAAATGAATATATAGAAGTGGAATGTTAAAACACAGAAATGATGTAATTATATTAAAATATCAAAAAAGAAATAATTCTTCAAAAACAATAAGGTAATCATTTTAATACTAAATAAATAATGTGTTTTGCAAATGTGTTTGTATAAAATAATCTCTGAAACATCCATAAAATTTTGAGGGAAGAATTTCAATATTTTCTCACACCCAAAACTCAATGAAAGAGTTCATACAACCTATAGTTCTTACATAATGAAAAATTCAGCAACACAACAGAAGTCAAGGGGCTGTATTTTGATACGTCAGCACTACAGCTTTTATAAATGGATATCTGTGACCCCATGAAGGTCATAAGGGATGGTTACCATGATGTCATGGTTTTTCATCTTGCTATGATATTTTTAAACTTAATACCTTTTCTCTTTTTTTGGAGTAAACTATGTACTTTGATTGTTTACATGATTATCTCTGAATCATAAAAATTCTCTTCCCATATTTTACTTTGTATAGCTACATTTTTGTTATGTGTTTTCTCTTTGCTCCTTCATTGACTGGGTCACATGAAAAATGAGAGCATTTATTTTCTTGCATCATAGTGGAAACTTTAACAGCACATTTTCCTGGCCTCAAATTTGTTCAGTAGATGCACTGGGTAAATCTGATATGTGTTTTGTATGCCCAGTGCTGGCTTCATATGAAATCTTGCCTTGGATCATGGCTTTCACTTTTATTTTGTTATAATAACCCACCATCCATAGTGTTAGAATCTATTTTTATTGGCAAAATCAGAGAATCAAATATCCAGTTCTCCATTAGGTGTGAGTTTTAATTGGCTAAAGGAGACACATTAAACCTTAAACTAAGATGTGTGGCTGTTTTTTAATGTCACTGTTATTTTGGTCAATCATCAAAAAAAAAAAAGAATTAGAGTATTAAACATTCTCTCAGAAATCTGATTTTTTGAAACTAAATTAAAATAGTTACTTATTTTAAACACTACTTTCATCATAAAATACGGGTGTGCTTGCCCCAGACTGGGTGTGATAGAAAGCAGTCTGAAGGAGACTACTTCAGCCAGGTATATTTTGCTGTAGACCCAAGTTGACTTAGACCAATGTTTTTGCTTTGAATGACTTTCGAGAGTTACATATTAATGTGCTTATACATAAAACCTTTTATAGTTATTTATCTTTTCAGAAAGTGGGTATACATATTTTTATAATTATGTGTAAATACACTAATTATTTGGAATCTATCTAACTACTTACACACAGACATCAAAATATGAAAATTTACAGTAGCAACTGTGATATTTAGATTTAAGTCTAAACTTCATTTTCACTGGAAGTGTAACTCTATTAAGATATTATTCTCAGCCCTTTTCTTCCCTGTCTTCTTGCTCATTACCTCCCTACTCTGAGACTCAGTCTCATTATGTAGTCCTAACTGGCATGGAATTTACTAAATAAACATAGGTTTGTCTTGTGGTAGTCCTCCTGTTTTCTGTCTCTGGATGTTGGGATTATAGCTGTGTAACACTAGCTCTTTCTTTTCATGCATTAATCAGTATCTTTCATCTTAATTATTGTAATTTGAATCAAGAGTTTTAGGGTGGAGACTATGTAGACATTATTCTGTGTAGGTATTACTCTAGATATTATACACATTTGCAAATAGATGTATGTGTGTATATACATATAATATTTGAAGATAAGGTTCCTGCCTCTGATATCAGACAAGGAAGTTGCAGAGTTATATGTATTTTGATAGATGTGATGTGCCGATAACATGCATGGGGGTAACTAGTTCAAACTTCAAACTCAGAGAAAGCCTGCCAGGCCATTTCACTCCTTACTCATGTAAAACACAGACCTGACAATTAAGAGTAGGCATCAGACCTGCAGATCAATCTAATGTTAAGCTACTAAATTTATTATGATTTTGTTGTACTGGTAATAGAAATCCATAAGTTACATATTTAATTGATATGGTTATCACATTTTGCGTACACCTTAGAAGTGGGTCATGAGGTCATATTTAGAGATGCTAGAACAAGAGGACAGGAGCAAGTTCTACAACATGTTTCAAATAGATAGTCCCTTATTTCAGGACTCACATGCTGTCTAGCCTCAAGAACATATTCATGGGACTTGACTTTTCAAAGAAGAACTAATGATGGAGAGCAAATTCAGGGGAACAGTTATTGTCTCTTGGCCACGCTATTGGGAAGTGTGCTAGGCTCCCTCTTTTCCTTGGACACCTCCCACCTCTATCCACATGAAACATGCCAGATCCTTTCATTTGATTTTATGAACAAGACTATGAGATACTAATGAACACACAACTGTGTGATATTGTGTAGTATTATGACAAAAGATCTGTTTCACAGGCGAATTTTAAAAGAGGGCTCTAAACGGGATGAAACAGAAACAGTTTTTTTTTCCTAATGTTTCCTCAAATTACACTTTTTTGAGGCTTCATTGTTTATAATGATTGTTTTTGTCCTCAAAACTATGTTTGATGTTCTTTGTGATTTGGGGGAGCTTATTTAAAAGTACATTTTTTTATGGTAAAAGAAAAACTGCCTTCAGACCCTGTGGCTTCATGTAACAATGGCAGCACCCAATTTCCCTGTCCCATTATCAGTTCCTAGAGTTCTTGCGTAACAGCATTCTACAGTCTACTCTGAACCACTGGTTTGGAAGCTCTTTGAAGTCACATTAAGGTTTAGACTTCCAGGAAAAGCACTATCTACCATCCTATGTACTGGGAAATGCTTTTAATATCGTGTTCAGATTTCTTTGGGTTATTACTCCCTTTTTCATCACTTTGTGATAAATGAACATATAATCAATCAATTACATTCATTGGGTTCACCAATCACTTCTAGAATAACAAGAATCATTTACTATATATGTATATATATATATATACATATATATCATAAACTAAACTTCTTCCCCAAAACACCTCAGTTTTCTGCTCTTGAATGTTTAGCTCGAGATGAATTCAGATACTCACTTTGTTCTTTGAGACTCAGAAGGAGAGTTTTGATGTCTACATACAAGGAAATTGAAAAATGCCTCAATTGTGCTCATCTCCCAGAAGCATCAAGCCTGCAATTCCTTACAGCAACTCATGATTTTGCTTGACTTCGCTTCCCATTAGCTTTATCATAAAGGAAGGAAAAACAGAGTAAAGGCGTGGCCCAGTTGGTCTAAGTGCTTGTGGAACAAGTGTGATGACCTGACATAGCTGGGAACGAGGCATGTCTCTCTGAACGCACCAGCACTGAGACAGGCAGCAGGAGGGATTTCTAGACTGAACAGCTATTCTGCTTTCCGAAATGGCAAGTTCTGTGTTCAGTTACTTAAAGAGTAAGCCGGCGAGGCAGAGGCCTCTGCTGTCTACAATCTCCCATAGAAGAGAACACATGCACACACATGCAAACACTAAAAGACCACATACATGCAATAAACAAGCAAGCAAACAAACCTTTTCCTTATTTGAAGAATATACTCATGTTGGGAGATGCTACTGTATTTCATATTCTCACTTAGACAATGTTGGATATTGAACGTAGAGTCTCATGTCTGCTAGGCAAGCACCCCACAAATATGCAGCCTCAGTGCAATTGATTATTTTATGCTCAAAATCTCATGGCATAAAGCACATTGGTAATTTTTTGCATTATTGTGTAATATATATTCTACCCTGAATTTTTTTCTGTATTCTTGTGACATGAATGGAAATACAGGATGAGGGGATAAGTCAATTTTCTAAATTTCCGAATACTGGCAAATGGAGTGTACTAATTAATGCTCTTAACTACAGGCTTTGAAAAGTCCAACTCTCCCACAATGTCTGAAATAGTTGGTGTCGTGAGGTACCAACATGCAGCTTTCTCCAGAGAAGAAGAACCAATAGAATGTATTTGGATTATAGTAGGATATTTGCTAGGTTGCTATTTCAGTAGGGACTGAGTAGTTCAACAATAGCCATATACATGTGGGAATGACAGAGAACTCAAGAACTGCTTGATCCACTAACCTGGATGTGTCAGGAGTCCCTAAACTCTGCTAAAATGACCGAGAACTCAAGAACTGCTTGATCCACTAACCTGGATGTGTCAGGAGTCCCTAAACTCTGCTGGAATGACCGAGAACTCAAGAACTGCTTGATCCACTAATGTGGATGTATCAGGAGTCCCTAAACTCTGCTGGAGACCTGAAAGTTTCCCGTAGAACCATTCCTGCGCCATCTTAGTAGAAAGGATGAGGAATCTGGAGTTTATTGTCAGCAAAGGATAGCAGCCATGGGGAATAAGATGTTCTTCACAGTAATAAGACAAGATAGGCAAGACACACTGTGCTTTCTCCAGCCCTGTGCTGAAAGAGGTTCTCAGTTTGCAGGTGAATCGTCTTCCTTCAGATGAGTGTATCTGGAAACACCTTGGGCTAATTCTAAATTCTCTCAAGTTGATGATTAAGACCAACTATCTCAGGGGTCGACTATGGAAATGTACCATATAGGCTTGTGTATTGTACACTTAATCCCTTTTACTTCTGTTCATCTTGCCAATTCCAATATGCTAGTTTTTATTTTATCATATCATACCATACCATATCATTATATCTTAAAAGTCTATTTTCTTTTCTCTACTGAGAGACAGAAAGTGGAACCAGATGAGAGGGGAATTAGGGAGGATAGGGAAGAAGTACAAGGGAGGGAAACTGTGATCAGGATATATTACCTAACAAAAAAAAATCTATTTTCTATAAAAGGAAAAAGAAAAAAGCCATCAATGAGGAATAATATTTTAAATGGAGAAGTGTTTATATCTAGAAAATAAAGTTTAAAAATATTATTATAGAAAAGTTTAGAATGCTGAAACCAAAGTTTGATAAGTGATTTTTTTTCCTTTTTATATGCTAGCCCTAAAGTCTGTGGGCTTCTAGACAGAAAAAGTTCTCTTGGGAAGTAGCTTAGCTGTCACTCAAGCTACATTCTGGCAAAGAACTTGGTCACATTGTCTCCATGGGTTTGGAAATTGTGGGTTCCTGCATTTAGAAGTAGTGAATTGATTTTGTTGAACATATTTCAAGGAATCCCAGCATTCAAGCAGTACCATGAGGTCTTCTGGCTTTTTGTCACAATGACACCAAATTTAGAAAAACAAAACAAGGAAGAGATATTTGACAAACTTCCAGTTTGGTTATAAATGTCCAAAGTTCTGGCTAGGAAAAGTTTGATTTCTACAAAATTTCGCATCAGTATGAAATCAGTTAACATGCAGTAGGAAAGACTGCTCAAGGGCTTCTGAGGAACTAAGCAGACTCAACCATTGTAGGCTTAAGGGTATGAGAAAATGCGTTTATTTAAGACTTTCCCTATGAAAACAGAGAGCCCTCTCAAGCATGCCAACCTACTAGAGTTCTCATTCACTCAGAGGTTAATGCAGCTGTGATCCAAGGCGCCTTGCTACTGACGGAAATGGCAGCAGACAATGATACAATTCACAGGGAACTATTTTTACAGGCACATGGGATGCAAATGTTACAGGGTAGCCAGGCTTCCATGCAGATTTCGATGAATGTCTATGAGACTAGGCAGTGTGACAGGTTTGGAATCCCTGCACACATCCTCTGTGGTAGTGATGTGTGAAGCTGTTAGGTGAAAACTAGTGGAAGTGTCTTCTAATGAAAGTGTCACTCAAGCCATGGAGCCAGCCAAAGTCAGAGGCCATAGGGACTGCAAGCTGAGAGACCATAGTCTCCCAGCTGGCAAGTCTAAGCCTAATGGAAATTAAAACAGGGCACTATATGCTGGACATTGAGCTGTGTGATTTGATGTTTTCTTTTTTCTTTATGGCTTTTGTCTTGCTTTGATCACCCCTTCCTGACTATTCTATTTTTCTTTTAGAAAATAGGATATTTTCTAAATATTCTATTATCAAAGTGAGAGGGTTTATTTTGAACCAATGTATCTTGAAATCATACAAATTTTCTTTTGACTTCTTAGGTGCCCCCACTCAAGTATTTATTTTGCATCAGAAGAGACCTTGGGCCCAGACTTACTTTCTAAATAGTGTTTGAATAGCTAAGACTTTGGAGACTCTCAGAGATGGACTACATGCATTTGTATTACAGTATAGTCATAAGTCATGTAGGCTAGGCATGCAATATGATAGTCTGAATAGGAGATTTCTGTATTTCTTACTACCCAGTTGATGGTACTGATTTTGGAGATTTTGGAAACTTTGGGATGTTGGACCTAGATGGCGGGTCTTTTGTAAGCTAAACTTGGTCCACAGTCTCTTTTTTTTTTTGTGTCTTCAGTCAACAATGTGATGAACAGATTCTGATACACACTCCTGCTGCTGTGTTGTGCTGCCTCCACATGGGCAGAGCAACATGAAGCTAAGAGAACATGGATGGATTCCTCTGAAATTATATACTGGAATAAACACTTCCTCATTTCGGTTGTATATGGCAGCTTATGAGAGATTTGATTAACAAGTTCATAACAACTGTAGTTACAGCTTATAAAAAAGAGAGTCCTAAGGCAAGTTTTGTGGAATATACCTATAATCTCAGCACTCAGGGGGGAGAGGTTAAAGGATTAGGAATTCAAGGCATTCTGATTACAAAAGGAGTTAGAGACCAACTTTCGTTTCACGAGACCCCAAATTTAAAGATAAAATCAGATGGATATGGTATATATGACAAGAGGATCCTTGGGGTTTTCTGGCTTGCCAGCCTGACCTAATTGATCAGTTCAAAGCTAGTGAGAAATCTGGTCTCAAAATCACATGGTAAATGAGGTTTGAGGAATGATGCCAGAGGTTATCCTCTGGCCTCTATATGTATGTATTCAAATCATGCCTATGCACATGTGAACACATGCACACATACACAGCACACATTCATATACATAAGACCTAGGCAGAAACTTTCTCTTCTGACAAGTTTTATAACTTTAGAGATCATTAACTTTCACCAAGGTAGTAGGTAAATAAATTTATAATGATAGACTTAGTTCACAACAGACAAGACATGAAAATAATACCTTGTCTTAAGGTCAGAGGTCAGTTTGGGCTTTTACAGTCATCAATCATAAATACTTAGCTGATCTATAAGGTGAAAAGTGTAACAGAAAAAAAAGACATCTATTTTTAAGTATTATATTCTGCTGTTAAATGTCTTATTTCTTCTTCTATACAGTCTTTGGACCTGTTAAATCATAATTAAATGGCATATTCCTACACATTCAGTTTGGTTTGCTTTCATATTAAATTATTGGATACAACCTATTAGTATCTTAAAACAAGAAAATTAACTAGTTGTCATTGCACTGGAGCTTAATACATAATATTTGGAATTGCTTTTCATCCCCAAATCCATTTTCTATAACACCGAACAATAGATGTCACTGTTTTGCCTATAAATATGAAATTATTTCATTTGATTGTTTTTCTTCATAAACAACCCTTTTGCTGAACACATAAGTTATAAAGTTCTGGTACAAAAATCTCAAACACTGGAAGCATCTCTTAAATATTAATATCTGCCGGTGTTTTCTCTAAAAAACAAATTAATATACTCAATTCATTATTTTCTGAACCATTTAAAGCA
Organism: Microtus pennsylvanicus; assembly: GCF_037038515.1. Lineage (NCBI taxonomy): Eukaryota > Metazoa > Chordata > Mammalia > Rodentia > Cricetidae > Microtus > Microtus pennsylvanicus. The sequence goes on along the minus strand of NC_134589.1, from coordinate 30,323,117 downwards.
CAGCCAGTTTCAAATTACTTATTCTATGCCCTCATGTTTATGTTTTAGCAATTAGGGAACATTACATGGAGAGCTAGGGAAAGGTTATTCATAAAATATGTTCTCAGAAGAGGAAAAGAAAACTCTCAGATTAAAATTATATCTTAAGTCCATGTAAAGACTAGTAAATAGATCTGATTGACAGAGGAGCCATAAAAATGGAAATCAGGAATAGAAATGCCAAGAAGGAAGAGATGCTTAAAGAAATGTGACCGAGGCCAATAATAAGGGAGGGTCAGACGGTGATTGTAGTCTAGACCTTGTAGCTGGAGTCAAGGCCATATTCAAATTGGTGTCAATTTCAAATAACCAAATCAGAGTTGTTGAAGTATTGGCAGAGGAAAGCTGACCTTAGAGGATCAGTCGGTGATATTTGGAGATTAATGATGATGCATCTTGGGCCTGTCTTGAAAGAAGGCTCGTCAAATGCATAAGAAGACTGAAAAAATTTATCATACATTTTTTCTTTCCCTATGGAATATAACACATTCTTCAAAAGTCCCACTTGTGTATACTTGGTACACAAACAGTGATAGGTCAATTCACCGAGTTTGGGGAATGAGGGACAGCCAGGCCCTGAATCTAACAAGCTGTATCTCCTAATTATATTTATAAAGTAGGTTAGGATTTATGAGCCACTTTCACTCTTATTATCCAGGCTCCTCTCTAACTCCTTAGCTCATTGCTATCTGACATCTGTATCAACCAGATCGCTCAGAGGTTATTAATGACCTGACTCCTCAACACCACTGCTCTTAAGTCATTATCCTTCAGCACTGTTTTCTTTTTAACACGGATAATGACTCTCTTCCTTTTAAATCGTTTACCCTGTGGTTTTAGTATCTTTCTTCCCATCTCCATTTTTTGTTGGTTTTCTGACTTCTCATTTTTTAACCCTTTTCACCTAGGAACTGTTGACCCTTTTATCCTTTAGCCCTCGTGATGGTGGGTTTCTGCCTCTGGCTGTCTGTTCTCTGAGGACTTTTCTGAATGATGTGTTCATGAGGAATGTTCAAACCACTTAATGTAAAAGCTATCAGCTTCAGTCCTTTAACATTTTTCTTGAAGCACTAATGCTTGTGCATATTCCTTTTCCTATGGTACTCTTTCTCCTTCAATACAGTTCTTACAGTTCCATCCCCTCTGCTACAGTTGGAGAATTATGAGAGCATGCCTTTCAATGAGAACCTTGTTAACACAGAGATTCAGAGTGAAGGAAATAGATCTAGCTTTACATCTTAAAATCAACTTTTGGAAACAATGGTTGGGCCTGTGACAGCTCATGGGTATGCAAAATATTGTGTCATTTTTTCATTTTATTTTATTTTTTTTTGCTTAAGTATAACCTTCTAAGTTTCATACCAAAAATTACATTCCTAAACATTTTTCCTATGTGCCTTTCCAAAAAAGATCTAGAAGAAAATATTCCGAATGCTAATACAAATGGGAAGTCTGTTCTACTTTCATGTCTATTATGGTGATAAAATTCCCTCACAAAATAATATGCAGGATGGAGGATTGACAGTAGGTCACAATTCCAAGTTGCAGTCAATCATTACAGGGAAGCGAGATGGCAAGAACTTGTAGCAGCTGGTCATGTGATATCCAAAGTTATACAGAGAAAAAAAGTAAGTGAACATATACTTCATATCCAACTAACTTTCTCTATCCTTGTACAACACGTGTAGTAATAAGGAGCTGTGGCGGGGCTGCGTCCCCAACACCCCAGCTGCCTGCTCGGCTAGCTTATGCCCGAAATACCAACACACAAACTGTATTCATTTAAACACTGCTTGTCTCATTTCTACCTAGCCTCTTCTAGGCTAACTCTTGCACCTGGGCTAGCCCATTTCTTATCATCTGTATAGCACCGGTCTTACCGGGAAGATTCTAGCCTAAGTTCATCCTGGGTCGGAGCTTCATCGCGTGTGTCTGCCCGGGAGCGGGGCATGGCGTCTCTCTGAGGCGTCTGCTCTGGAGAGGAGAGCTGTCGAGTATCTGCTCACTTCCTCTTCCTCCCAGCATTCTGTTCTGTTTACTCCTCCCACCTATCTTCTAACCAATGAGGACCAAGCAGTTTCTTTTAATTTAACCAATGACCTTCCTCCATCAAACACAGGTCCCAATCTCAGATAATGGTGTCACCTAGTTCCAGATTGGGTCTTTTGACATCAGTTAAGGCAATCAAGGCAATCCCCTACAGACATGCTCACAAACTAATCTAATCTAGAAAATCCCTCATTGAGACAGAATTCCAAAGTGGTTCTAGGTTGTGTCAACTTAACAGTTGAATTCACCATCACAGTAACCTTGTGTCGTTTTTATCTTGAGCCATATAGTATGGGGTGGAGGTGAGATTCTACACTGTTATCCAGATTCAGAAACTGATTCAATCAGGTTTTGTTGTTGGGTTTTTTTGTTTTTGTTTTTGTTTTTTTTTTTTTTTTTTGTTAGGCTCCTTAAGGTTCCCAGATCCTTCAATAGCACAAACAATGTTCTATGTTGCCCAACCATGCTTGGAAGTCAAAGTTATCAAGCCAAAGATCATTAGCAGGTGGCAGAAAAGACTCAAATATTGGGTTATTTGCTTAACCATTGATATGTAACAGTAAATGACAAGGGACTGAGAAGCCCCCTCTGGCTAAAGCAAAGAAATTGCATTAGTAACCACACTGTGGAGGTTTCTCTTGCCTATCTAGCTGCAGACATGTGGATGCAGTATAGGCATGCAACTGCTTCCTTACAATTGTGAGCGAATACTGGAGACTAGGCTTCCAAGTGTCAATGCCTTTATGATAATTTTAGTATCTGTCATTGGACAGAATTATTTTTTAAAAAGACATTAAGAAGATAAACATAAACTTGTTCTACATTCTATATAGTTAAAGCTGGTAGAAAATCATGAATTTTAAATACTTAGGAAGTACCAGTGTGATGTGAGATATGAACATGACATACATCAACGTAAATGTTACCCTCCCTCTTAAAGACGATTTTAGAGGGGAAACAGAACTCTGAATATGTTTCTAACCAATGGTCCTTCACACTCAGGAATTCAGTTTACTTATCTCTCTTGAATACCCTTACTTTCATCTCAGCTGTGAGACCCCTCCATCCCCACATTGTCACTGTACTCTCCCGGATGGGCCACTGTTGTGGTTTAAAAGGGAATGGTCCATGGGCTCACATGTTTGAACATTTGGTCTTGAATTTACAACACAGTGCTTAGAAAATCTCTAAAATCTTTAGAAAGTGAAGCTTTGCTAGAGGAAGTAAGGAAACAGAGGAGAACCTTCAGGCATTATAGCCTGGCTTCCAGTGCATTTTGGCTCCTGCCTCCAAGACTTCCCAGTATCTTCGACTTGATCCACTTGAAACACAAGCATAATAAACCCTACCTCCGTCTTTCCCTCCTCCCTTTCTTCTTTCCTTAAATTGCTTCTTGCCAGGTGTTTTGTCACAACGAAATGAGAAGTAACTAATGCAGTCATTCTGGGACAACATTCCTAAGCCTTTTGTCTAAATGAACCATTTCTATAGACTCATGACACTTCATTCACTAACCTGGAATTGCAAACAAAAATTTCTTTTTTTGTTGCAAGGATTTGTCTTTCTCATTTATTAATGAATTCATTAAGAGAAGGGACCATTGTAAAGCCCTGCTTCTATATTTGGTATTTACTATAGAGAGGATTAAAATATTTTATTAATACTTCCTATGTTGGTTATCCAAAAGGATTCTGAGATTAATTTAATAAGTGCTAATACGTAATGCTTTACCTTTGTGGAGCAGATGAGGAAATAACGAAGCCTAGAGAGAGTCAAAATTTGTTTGAATTCACATAACTACCAGGTGGCCAATAATTAAATCAAACCCAGAATCTGACTCCTGATGGAGGAAGGTCATTGGTTAAATAAAAAGAAACTGCTTGGTCCTCCCTCATTGGTTAGAAGATAGGTGGGAGGAGTAAACAGAATAGAACGCTGGGAGGAAGAGGAAGTGAGGTCAGACTCCACAGCTCTCCTCTCGGGAGCAGAAGAGAGGCCATGCTCCGCTCTCCCAGGCGGGCGCACGCAATGAAGCAAGCCGCCAGGTCAGACATGCTGAATCTTTCCCGGTAAGACCGGTGCTCACAGATTATTAGAGATGGGTTGATTGGGATATCAGAATTAGCTAGTAAGGGCCGGAGCTAAGGGCCAAGCAGTGATGAAAAGAATACAGTGTCTGTGTAATTATTTCGGAGCATAAGCTAGCCGAGCCGGGCAGGTGGCTGGGGTGTTTGGGGACGCAGCCCCGCCGCCGCCGCCCCATATTACTACAGACTCCAGGTTTGATAATTCTTCCTCACTGATCTTGTTTATGCCTAATATCAACATTTATACCCATGTGCAGACAGGATAAGAAAAAGAATCCCGATTCTCGAGGATGGCCCAGTGCACCTTCCCTTTTCATCCTGTGGAACAAATAACACCTGAACCGAAGCATAATAGTTAAAGTAAGTGTGTCAAAACTCGCCAATTATTTACGAGTAACACCATTTCGATTTGGTGCTATGATGATTTCTTCATTTTCCCAAGACTCATTTTCTTCCTTTTTATTGTAACTTTTGTATCTGTCTTTTATCTCTATAACAGAATGCATGTCACTTTCTCATATATGAAGACATTTGTTTAGCTCATTGTTTTGGATGATGAATGTCCATGATGAATGGCCCCATCTGGTAAAATCGTCATATGGTATCATTATACGGTGGAAATATTGAAGACAGGTATTTAGGTGTGTAGAGAAACGGAGGGCCAGTCTACCTCTCCTCACACAGAGCCTTATTGATCCCTAGTAATGAGCTACAAACTCTGTAAAGAATGGCCTCTCACTATTGCCTCATCTTTAGCTGAACATCAGCACAGGAGAAAGGAAAGACACATTAAAGTCATAGCTTCATTTAAGCCTTCTTCTTTACCTACGATTGCAGGCAGTGTCCATCACAGTCAGGATTGTATTAAATGCAGAACTGCAGAGGCTGCCTAGACGATCGTACCTACAGTTACATATCCTGTTTAAACCATTAAAACATTCTGTACTTTTTTCCTTTTTAACTTCTAAATTTACACTTATTTAAGATTAAAAAGAAATGGCATAAAAAGAAAAAAATCACATTTCAAGAAAATGAGAAGTTAAGGTTTGCTATGAGCAATTGTTCGTTTGAAGAATAAAAAAATTGCATGAAGCATTTATAAATGACAGCTTTGCTTTGAAGATAATATCTTACATTATGAACAACAGGTAACTTTTGACATAGGTGTTCTTAGGGAGCCTACATCAGTAACTTCATTTCTGCTACTGGAATGATATTTTACATGTGTAATCAAGTTTTCATTCATTTATTCACTCAGTATATACACACATGTATATATATATTTATATAATCTCACATCAATACTTTATGTAGATTACTAAAAATAATTGAGTAAATGAAAGCAATAGAATAATAGCTTGAAAACTTGTTATTGCAAGCTAATAATAAAAGAAAAATTTGCAAATATGAAATCTTGAGCTTCGAATTTTAATGCCAGTTTCTATTAGTTGCAAGTTCATGCGGTAATTTAAAATGTCTGTCCACTACAGGAGAAAAGTCTACTTTAATTAATAGATAAGTGCAGCTTATAATTAGCATGCCAAGGTTTTCGTGTGTAAATGGATGCTTTCAAAGTACTAAGAGTATTTATTTTTCTCAGATTGGGAGCTCTGACATTTTCCATACAATCTTATTAGAGTGTTAATTTACTTCACAATCTTCCTTTCTCACGGCAGGGCATCTGTGCAAACTGTCAACAGTTCTCCTAGTGAACTTCAGTTGATTTTCTTCTTGAGTGTGTTTCATTTCAGAATATTTTATTTGATACACATTTTCCCATCTTTTCAAGGGCCCTACGGATTCCTAAGAAATGTTTTGTTTTCTTTGTTTGACAGGATCGTTGTATGTAGCCCAGGTGGCCCTAGAACTTGTGTACAGCAGTCTGACCTTAAAATGATAGAGTTCTGGCTTAGTCTGATTCACTGCTGCTGGCAGGGCAGGTGTAAGTCACAAGGCCTAGCCCAAAAACTATTAAAATCACTGGACAGGGTTATGTGCATTTGACTGAGGATGACTGAAGAAGCTCAAAGGGAGGAGAGATACTGATATTAGTTGGTGAGAGAGAACGATATTGGAGAAGTTTTAATTAATATCTGCAGATAGGCACATTAGACTTTCTGAGAAATACATTCATCAATATATTTGAATATGTACACTATATACCACATGCTAAAATATACAGTGTGATATAACATCTTTTTAATGAAAGAATAAGACAAAAGTTAGGTGAAATTACTGCAGAATTAACTTAATTTCTCAATGGCTTTTGGTTTTCAATTTTTGTTATTATAAATGTTAATTATACAAAGTAATGTGGTCCATCACAACATTCATACACATACATATACTGTATTTTGATCTTGTTTGCCTTACCTTATTTTTCAAATTGTATCACTTTATTTTTCTTTGATGGTTTTTCCAGACACAGTTTCTCTGTGTTGCTTTGGAGCCTGTCTCGGAATTAGCTCTTATAGACTAGGCTGGCCTTGAACTCAGAGATTTTCCTGTCTCTGCCTTCCAAGTGCTAGGATTAAAAACATGTGCCACTACTGCCTGGCTTAATTTTTTTTTTTGTTAGTTTTAAAAATTTAAGCTGGGAAGTGGTAGTGCTTGCCTTTAATCCTAGCACTCGGGTGGCAGAGGCAGGAGGATCTCTGAGATCAAGACCAGCCTCGACTATGGAGCAAATTCTGGGATAGCCATGGCCTCACAGATAAACCTTCTTTTGTAAAAAGAAAACAAAAACAAAAGCAAATTTAGATTCCTCTCTCCAACCCCTTCCATGTCATATGTCTAAGCCCTTCTATGCCACAAAACACCTTTTTTTTGTTAACATACACACCCATACATATAATGTGCACAAATATATAAATCCAACCAGCTGAGTCCATTCTTCTTATACGTGTGTATATATTTTCAGGATGAACGCCTTGTACTGGATAACCAATTCAGGAACTTTGGGCTTAGCTAATTATTCTCCTCTCTAACTTTATCTTTTACATCTCCTTTCTTCCTTCCTGTTTTCTCCTTTGGTCGCTGCCTATTTTTAAAGTCGTAGATTCCACATATGAGCTAAAACAGACTACTTATTGTCGTGACATTGATTTTACCTTACATGAAGATATACAGTAGCATCAATTTCATTTCAAAGGATACAATTTCTTTTTTTCTTTTTTTTTTTTTTGCTTAATAAGACTTGCTTTTGTACACACATTTTCTTTATTCACTCATGGGTAAATGGATTAATAACTGATTACATGACTTGTCTATGTGTTACAGAGAACATGCAGCTATGGGTAAAATAATACTGCTGTTCACTGATATGCTGACTAGAATCTTTCAGGTGTGTATACACACACACTGAAAGAATGTTATTATGGTATCATTTAAGGAACAATATAAACAGATGAGTATGATTATGTGATGTTGGTAAGAAACAAAAAAGCCTTTTAGAAAGCCCCTTAGCATGATCACTTTTGCTGAATGTGCATGTTACACATACACATATGTGTGTGTGTGGTGTGTGTGTGTGTGTGTGTGTGTGTGTGTGTGTGTGTGTGCCTGTGGGGGGCAGAATTCAAGGAACAATGTCAAAGGTCCTAATACACATAACTGTGATTGAAAGAAGCCAGGGTTGCACACCTAACAGTAATATTATTCCATTCGTATAAAAAGCTGCACACCTTTATCTTTAATGTAGGCACTAAGGGCAGCAATGAAGCGAGGAGGAAGCTGGTAGAGCACGATGAGGTATGTCTTGTGTGTAGTCCCCACCCAGGTGAGTTTACTTTGTAAAGCATTGAACCATAATGACCGTTTGTGAATTTCATGTTATACTTATTAGAAAACAAAATAATCGATATCGGAATGCTGAACCTCCAAGTACTTTATCCAAACTTGTGTGTGTGTGACCAAACTGTTAAGGGTACTTGAAATTGTAATTAGAATAACGCTGATAATAAAAACATCAGTGACTGCCATAAATGATGAGACAAAGGGTGGGAGAAAATGGAACACCCTTCCATCTTTTCATCAAGCCTCTATATATCTCAGTAAGAGCTAAAAGTGAGGGTGGATTCTGTTTGTGTGTGTGCACACACACGTGTGTGTGTGTGTGTGTGTGTGTGTGTTTATGCGTGTGCACATTGTCATGCATGTGTACTTGTTTGCACACTCCCAATGGTTGTGTGGTATAGTGGAAGCTGTCAGCTGTGCTGCTCTCTCAGGCTCGCCTTCATCCTCTTCAGGGTCTCTCCCTGAAGTTGAAGCTTGTCACTTTTCAGCCAGACTGCTGTCCAGCACTCTCTCCTGGTACATACTCAATTCTCCTTCAGTGCTAGTGTTATAGAAGTGAATTACCACATCTGGCTCTTCCTATGGGTATTGGGCCTCAGAGTTCACATCTACCTGCTTGGATAGCAAAACCTCTTATGCACTGACCTAACTTTCTCTGCCCCTCAGACCTTATTTTTATCCTATTCAAATGTACATGTGCGTGTACATATACTCACAGATACATAATGTACTTAAACATATTTATAAAGTGCACAGGTTTTGTTCTCTCATATATTTCATTCCAGCTGCAGTTTACCCACCCTCCCATCCCCCCAGTCTCTCCACCCCTACTTCCCCTCTCCCCCAGATCCATCTCCCTCTGTCTTCCCTCAGGAAAAAAAGCAGACCTATCAGGGACATCCATCAACTAACTGAAGGGAGCAGATGCAGAGCCCTAAGGGGAAACATTGGGCTCAGGAAGTCCTGCTGAGAAGGGAGAAAAAAAGATTAGGGGAACCAGAGGGATTAGGGATGCCACAGATTCAAGTCTCTGGGAGTCATGGGGGGCTGGCAGAAATCAGGGCCTAGCCTGTAAGGGTCTGACCCAGGTCCTCTGCATTTATGTTATGGCCGAGTAGCTTGCTGTTCTTGTGGGATTCCTAACAATGCGAGCAAGTAGAGTCTCTGACTTTTGCCTACCTGTGTGAACCTTCTCCCACTGGGTTGCTTCCTCTAGCCTTGATGTGCTGGTTTGTGCCTGATCTTAATGTAGCGTGTTTTGCCATGTTTTGTGGGTACGACCCATTCTTTTTTGTTGAAGGTTTTTATTTTAATGAAACAGTCATCTTATACTAAAGTTTGATTTGAAAAGTTTCAGCTGTTTTAATAATAATGTATAATTCCATCTGAAGAAATCAATCAACATAGTGAAGTATATTTAGAGACAAACGGATGAGTTCTAAAGGCCGAAGGCCCTTGTTCGTTTCTCCCTCACTGCTTCGCAGGACGCTAGTATTCCATTGCTGTGTGGCCACCTAATGAATAGCTGTCAGCAATTCCTCTCGGGCCTTCATATTACCAGAGTTTGAAACAGTAAACTATTCTTGCTAAATGTGGCTCCAGAATTTGGAGGCTACAATTTTGCCTGTCCACTTTCTCAGATTTGTCTTATACTTGCTGTGTAAATCTCTTGAGTTCTTTAAAAACGAGTTTAGAATGGACAGATTTGGAGCCACAAGATCCTATTCTTGGATGTCTGTTGATACTAAGGCACTAATTTATTGTGTGTATTAAATTATTATATTCCCATTCTCATATTAGATTAGCATTCTTTTTAAGAGATAGACTTCTTGAGTTTCATATCTAGAAAGGTTCTCCATATTTAATTAATCCAAGACATTAAAATTTCCCACAACTCTTCCATGTGCTTTAAGTAGTTGTAAGTTATCTTGCCCCTTATACGGGAACTTTTCTGTTTGCTTGCTGACTCTTGCCCCAATTTGAAACCAGAATCCTTTTTCAAAAGGCCTATCAGTGAAAATTACAACAATGTGTGAAAAATTATAGACATCAAAATCCCCTACACTCACAAACACACAAATAGTCACCGTGTGTGCGCGCACACACACACACACACAGACACCACGCATGCCCACACACATGACTCAGGGATAATTACAGTAATTGAGACTTAAATGCTAAGATAAAAATAAACAAAACCCTTTCATTTCTAGGCTCTCCAACACACTCTCTCACAGCTGACTTCTCTCTCATCGCAGAATGACTCAATCTCAGAAACCATTTGAATCCACACAGCAGTGCAACTGAGGGAGATTTTTAAGTGGGTATCTGATTGACGCTTGCTTGGTGTTTTCATGCTCGTCCCTGTAATTCATGGTATTTTGCTTTGCCAGCTACAAATACAGGGACTCTGATTTCACTGCAGCTGGTTTCTTCTACAGCAGGGTTTCTCAACCTCAACACTATTCTAATTTTTTGTTTAAGGTAATCATTTGTGTGGGAGGCAGTTCCTCATACTATAGAATATTTAGCATGCTCTCTGGTGATCTACATTATGTCAGCATCCCCCTCCCCCAGCTAAAACAACCAGAAAGTTTCTTAACACTGCCAGTTGTCAATACCGACAGAGAAAAGGCAAAAATCTTTACAGTGACAATACAGGAAGAAAGCAGACTACACTATGGAAATTGAGAGGAAGAAGAAAAGATCACATTTTTCACCAGGATGATTTAAGATGTAAGTTCTCCAGGGGACCTTTATGCTTAGATAATTTGGACAGATTTCTCCTGTAATAAGAGGTAGAAACTTCAGAACCGTATCCAAGATTTCATTCCTGATCTCTGGCCTTCGCTGTCACTCGACTTGGCTTTTCTTTTGGAGATCAGCTCGTAGTAATTGGAGCTTCTTTTGGATATCAGTCAGCACACCGATTTTCTGCTCCAAAATGGAGAGCGACTGAGCAATGCAAAAATCGACGTCACCATTGACTCCGTCAGCTGTCTCCTGGATGGCCTCCCACCACTGGCTAGATCTCCTCCATGGAGTTGGTGGGTCCATGGTTAATGCGATTTCATCGCTTTCTTTTTCTTCCACGTTCGGCACAGTCGGTATTTGAATAAATTCTTCCCCATGAAAGGACTTTTTGCCCTTTTCTAATATTAGTGGTGCGTCCTGGCCAGTTGCAGAGAGGCAATGATGGCAGGGCCGTCCTTCTAACGCTAATTCTTTCACTCTGTTTGCATATCTTAAAGTATTGAGAGTATTCTCACAGGAGGTCATTCCAGGTGAGATAGTCGCAATCATGCACGTGGACGAGTTCTGGCCTATGAAAGAGTCCCGGAGCACCTGCGTGAGCTTGCTGGCTCTAAATGGGGTATGAGACTTGTTTTTACCCAACGCCCTGATGCATTCCTTTAGGGCTAGAAGACTCTTATTTATTTCAGCCCCTTCCAGTTGCCTCTTTCGGGTGGCCTTGGCAGTATCTGCCCCCCTTTCATTCCCGGCTAAGTCAACAAGGGAAAACTTGCCATGCAGTTTCCCTCCGGACTTGAGGATGAGCTGGAACACCGCGTGACTCCTGGATGAGTGGGCGTTGACAGAGGTCTGACCGGAAGTCCGACAGCTGTTTCCGAGTTCCACCAGATCCAGGACTTCCTTCACACAAGACACCTCCTGCTCCTGCAGCCCCACAACCTGCACTTGCTGGTTTCCGTCCTCGAGGACCTGCAGCTTCTTCTTCCAGTTTAACAGGTCGTACACTTTGCCACCGTAAATCTCAAAAAACGTCCCATAGACTTTGAGTTCCAGTTTCTCATAGGCGGTGTTTCTCAGGAGGAGAAAGACATCCTGAGCCACCAGGGCATAAATTCCTTTAGAACAGTCTTGGGCCTTTCCAGAAAAGGCTCCACCCATGGTGTGAGTTTTCCCACTGCCAGTCTGCCCGTAAGCAAAGCAAGTGGCCATGCCCTTTCGGAAGATCGACTCCACCAGAGGCCGGGCAGTGAACTGGTAAACTAACTCATTGGATGCCGTGTCGTCGAAAGCATGGTCAAAACAGAAGGTCTGGTTTTCCAAGTAGCGGGTCAGGTCTACCTTTTGTTTAGATTCGTGCACCATGACCACATTGCGTGAGGGGATAGTGATGATATCTAGGTCCTTCATGGTGGTCTCTCTCTCATTAAGAGGGCGCTTCCTCACGCACACACAGATCCGGTGGTCCTCTGGGGGCTCCAGGCTGGACATCTTGCTGCTGTCTAGATGCCTGCGGTACTCCTCAATCATACGCATAGTCTCATAGTTCCGATTTCCCGTGTTGATGTCAAGCGCTCGCCTAGCTCGGATCTCTAGTTGCAGTCGCCTGCGCTTCTCTCGCTGCTTCTGCAGTTTTTCAATTTCCCTTAGGCAGGGGGATTTCTTCCGCTTCATCAGACAAGGGTTGCTGGGGACCACCAGGGCTTGGCTGTCCCCCGCGGGTGTTTCATTTCTGTGCGGAATCATCGCAATCCACTTGGTAGCTGTACGCTGGTCCCCGATGGCAGTAGTGGATGTTGCAGACATTGGGCATTTGGACCTGTGTGACCGTTGGTGTTCAGCAGAGGCAAGGGCTGGATTTAACAGAAATACAGTCTCTAGTTCGATCTTCTTTCCTTTTTTGACTCCTTTCTCAACCCACTCCACTGTGACCCAAGAGTTTTCTCTGTTGATCTCTGTGACCACAGCCAGGTGGATCCGTTTGTCGCTGCGCTGGATCGCCACACAGATGCCCACCTTGAAGTCTGTGAAGTGGGATTTCAAAGGTTTAAGGGGTGAGAGGCGTGGGGCTAGAGGAACACAGAACTGGCTGGCCATGATGAGTGGTGGAGTTAGCAGGCTCGCTTTCTGGGCCTTTTGTCGTTGGCACTGCAGGCAGGACCTGAGTCCAAGCCAGCCTGAATGCTTGGAGCTCTAGCGCAGGTGTGCGTTGCTCCTGCCTTTGTGAGGTAAGCGCCAGGGCATTGGCTGAGGGCCCTCATGTCACAAAGGGACCAGAAGAAGATGTTGAAGAGATGAAGGCTTGTAGGTAAAGAATCAGTAGCACTATCCCTGTTGTTTGACAAGAATAGAGACAGTTGAAATAGTTTGTGCCCTGCCAATGAGTATGGGATGGATATGTTTGTGTGTGTGTGGGGGGTGCGGTGGGTCTGAATCTGGGGGATGGGGAATACAAGAAACAAAGAAGTTATAGGAATTGTGGTTTGGGTTCTTGTAAGCACCATGAATGTTCAGACTTATGGTTTGGACATATCCATTCTCCTGTGAGGTCTTAACCAGACTTATGTAGTTCAGTTTAAGCACAGGTTATGGGTATCAGTGGGAGCAGATGAAGTAGGGAGTTTTGCCAATCTGGGGCTTTAGAAAAAAAATGCAACATGCTGCAAAGAGTCTAATTGCCCCCATCTTTTTCCATGCTTGTCTAATACAATATAAAGTTATGCAAGCTTAATGGACTTTCTCATTACAAAATCAGGAGTTGAAGGCAGCAGGTCGTTGTGGTAATTTGCTAAGGCAGAACTTCTTTGGTACAGCATCTGAGCTTGCAAGCACAAGATGCTTATCACATCCCAAGTGGTTCTGACAGCTACAAAGTGAGCGTTGTTGTGCTTGTTGTCACCACTGGGCTTGAGAGCCATTTAGTAATTACAACCCCAAAGGCCTTCAGTAATTATACCTCTGGCCTCATTATCTCAGAGAATCCTCAATGGGAAGAAACACTCCATCCCAAGCTGAATATCTCTCTCTCTCTCTCTCTCTCTCTGTGTGTGTGTGTGTGTGTGTGTGTGTCTGAGTCTCTCTCTTCCCCTCTTTTTCCCTCTCTTCCCCCTTCCTCTCTCCCTCTCTTTCCCTGTCTCTCTTTCCTCTCTCTCTCTCTCTTGCTGTGTGTGATGTACTTTACATGTTGCTAAGGAAAGAAGAAGTAGGAGTAGAATTGGTGGGAAAACAGCTGAGATCTTGTGAGTGAAAAGTATAGTCAAGTGGGTACAAATTTTCTATAGGATGACTTCCTTTGAGATAAAAATATTAATGTTCTCATCATTTATCTAAGATGAGAATGAAGATGACACCTGATGCCCAGCCTCATTCCCCTAGTACACACTGTCCTCTCAGTGAGAAGTTTGGTTGTGTTTCTAATCATAACTCTGAGAAAGCATGCTGCATTAAAGCTCCCATAGAACTTTTTCCAGGAACAAGGATCACAACAGAAATAAATTCTATTATAACTCAACCTCCTTGTAGGCTTCTATAGTAAATTTGGTAAACCTTGGGTCACTTGATAAGGAAGAATATAAAATATTGAATACCAATGGCGAAAAGGAAGAACTGTATATCATTTTATGACTTTAAAAATTTTGATTGTTCATATTGGCAATAATTAAACTTTGTGTTAAGTAAATTATTTAATTGAATTGCTATTTATTATGTAAATGTCCTTATTCCTTTTGTTACATTTTACTTTTTCTTCCTTTTTTTGAGGCAGGGTCTTAGGATCTCATGTAGCACAAATTTGTCTCTAACTTGTATATTTAGCTGGGAACAACCTTGAATTTTTCATCCTTTTGCTTTCTTCCTCCAGTACTGAGATTGCAGGTATATACTGCCAGGTTTTATATTGTTCTGAGTATCCAATCTAGGCATCATGCATGCTAGGCAAGTGCTTTATCAACTGAGTCTCATCTCCAGCCATCTTGGACTGTTTATAATATTTATCTTTTAAAACCTGGTCTTCAGCTTTGTCAACAAACAGTCAAAGAAGGGGAATAATTTCATATGGCCCTATCCTTTACCTCTGTAGTAGTATTGACTATTGACTGATCAGCGAGAAGGGTAATCACTTCTTTTAACTGTGCTTCTGAGTAGTTCATCAGGCTCTAAAAACGAAGGTCATACAGATGAATCAAGGTTATTTCAGTGGGTCTCCAACAAAATGAACAGACACGAATATAAGGGATTTCTGGTGAGAGAGAAGGTAGATGGGAGTAGTGGGAGGTAAGAGATGCTAGTTGTTAGTACGTGCAAACTTTGTATATTTTGTCTTAGTTTGGGTTACTATTGCTGTGCTGAATCCGCATGACTAAAAGTAAGTAAGTTGGGGAAGCAAAGGTTTATTTAACTTAAATTTACACCTCATAGAAGGGAGTCAGGACAAGGAACTCAAGTGAGGTTGGGACCTGGAGGCAGGAGCTGAAGCAAATGCTATGGATAGTAACTTGTTTCATTGCTTGCTCAGCCTGTGTTGTTATGGAGACCAGGGCCACCAGTCCAGGAATGTCACCACTCACAATGAACTGGCCCTTCTTCTATCAACCAATAACTAAGAAAATGCCCTATTGCTGAATCGTTTGAGGCATTTGCTTAGTTTATGTTTTTTCCTTTTACATGACTGTAAAAGATGTAGCCTGTGTCAACTTGTCATAAAAGTAGCCAGCACATATGTAATATTATAAAAATAGTAATAACAAATTAATATGTTAGACATGGTCAAAAATACAAATCCCATTCTCGCATGCTAGACATATTTTGTTTTCTTAGGTTTATAATTCTTGTAGCTAAGCCATAGAGGGCCTTGAGCTATGCCTAACATCAAAGACTAAAGTTTTCTTAGGGTTAGTTTGATTCCTTTTTATCTCTGGAATACCAACAATGATTTCCCTGTCCTCATTTGTGGGCTTTTTACTCAGTTCTAGTCTGATGTTGTCTCCCTAATATATCATACTTGTTTCCTCAGATTAGCTCATATATAGCTAACTCGCTAAATAATTGATTTTTTTAAAAAAGACTCCTGAGTCCTGCATCTATAGATGCCCCCAGGAACTTTATTTAAAAAACATATAGTGATGTAGGAGTTTCTTCTATCTATCTGTTGCTTTCATTGGTTAATTAATAAAGAAAAGTGCTTGGCCTGATAGGTCAGAACATAGGTAGGTGGGGAAAACAGAACAGAATGCTGGGAGGAAGAAGGCAGTGAGGCAGTCGCCATGCCTCTCCTCTCTGAGACAGACGCAGCTTAAGATCTTTCCTGGTAAGCCACGACCTCATGGTGCTACACAGATTACTAGAAATGGGTTAATCAAGATGTGAGAGTTAGCCAGTAAGAGGCTAGAGCTAATGGGCCAAGCAATGTTTAAATGAATACAGTTTCCATGTAATTATTCTGGGGCTAAGCTAGCCGTGTGGGACCTGGGCGGGATGAAAAGCAGGCCTGCCTGCAGCTCCTTCTACAATATAGAATGAATTTTCTTTCTGAAAATGGTATATCTTGGGAAGTGTGTGTGTGTGTGTGTGTGTGTATACACATGTCTGTGTACATGTATGCACGTGTGTGTGTATGTGTATGCACATGTGTGTGTTTTGGAGGTCAGGGGTTGGTGCTAGGTGTCCTCTTCAATCATTCTTCCATTGCCTTTGAAGACAAGGCTTTGCATTGAACATGGACTTTGCTGCTGCAGCTAGACTGATTGGTTATCTTACCCTCACTGTCTCCCAGTGTGGCTGTTACAGACACACTGTCATGCCTTGCTTTTGTGTGGATTGTGGGAATCTAACTGCAGATCCCATGGTTGGATAACAAGTCTTCTATCCACAGAGTGCAATTTCCTTATCCTGTCTTTTGTGAGTATTAATTTCATTTTCTTGCTTTTAAAATCTATTCCCAATTCTAAAATCTAATGCATACCTATATCTTCTCCATTAACTCCATTTGGAGCTACACTGTCTTTTGCTGGAAAATAAATCTTCTGAACTTGGGACAGCATTTGACACCTCAACTATTGTGACCTGGGTTCCCCTAGGAGCTCCATCCAAATAGGGACTTTATTTTTCACACTGAACCTGGAGTTATTTGAACATACGTTTATTAGTTGCCCACTTTTGAACATGCTAGTGGCTCTCCACCACTCAAGAGATGGAGTACCACGTCTGTATGAAGGCATGCATGGCACTCTGTCGTCCATTTCCTCTGGATCCCCAGGCCTTGCCGCTGTCCAGTTAGTCTAAAGATAAGCTGGGCTACAGAGATTAAAGTTTACCAAATGTACTGTAGTAATTCCAATTTTAAAAAGTTGTGTAGGTGGCTTTACAATTTTGAAAATCTGGAATTTCATTTGCAACAAAATTTATTTCTGCTGCCGTGAGGTTTAAGACCATTCTCTCTACTGCAGTTTATTCTGAGGGATGGGTTTGTGTAAGGAGATAATTAGAATCTTGAGTAATGAGATAAAAGCAACATTTGTTACTATGTGAAAGCCTAGAGGAAGTTAGGACACGACCTCTGGCTAAGGCCCAGACAGCCATTTGGTTGATGAATAGTTTCAGGTTGTAGAGACCATGTCCCATATTTGAGGGATGTTAACCAAGCAACAAGCACCCAGGAAATTCTTCTATAAAGCTTTTCCAGTCATTGGAATCCTGACCTCAAAGACCTGACCACTTGTGTTGGTAATTGTCGACAGGACAGAATTGAGAATCATCTGCTGAAACGGCCTCTGGGAATGCCTATAGGGTATTTTATTAATTGATGTGGGAAGACTCCACACAGTCCTAGGAGGAAACATTCCCCAGGCTGGGAAACCTGTGTAAAGCAGACAAGAGAGTTGAACTCTAGCATTATCCTTTGCTGCCTGCTCCTGATGAGGGATGTGGTTAGATCAGGTACTACAGCCTCTACCTTGATTTCTCTGTCATAATGGACCATTCCTTTGAACTGTGAACCACAGTAAATCCTTTCCTTCTTAAGATGCTGTTATCAGAGTTTTTAATCATAGCAACAATAACAAAAAAGAAGCTAATATGCAACTTACCCATGCTCCTGCTAGAATGGTGCCTCAACATGCAACTACACAACATACAATATGTCATATTCTTCCAAATATCCTTTTCCCAAAAGCCTGCCAGGCAGCAGGTGAATATATCCACAAGAGAAAATGGTGTGTGGAGAAAACCAGGAAATGAGATCCATAATTTTCATTTATTAATTACAAACATTTCCATTTTGAGGCTTAAGAACAGATCAGTAGACTTTCTCAAATCTCTTTGAAAAATTGATCATTTTAAGTTCAAAAGAATCTTTTTCCTTACGGAGTCCAGAGGTACTTACTGAATTTACCTGGTGTTAACTGTTTGAAACCTCTATGTAGGTTAGTTAGGGATGCTCATCCACAAAGTTGTCCAAGATGCCGAAGACAGCATGCATCTGGGTCTCACTTTAAAATTTTGCAAGAAGGTGATTTCTCAGATTTCACATGTTGAGGGGAAGGCTGGATTTTATTTATATTCTACATACAGTGCTGTTTGCTTATGTCTCTAGGCAAAGATGGGGTAGTTGTTCTGGTGGGTACCTTTTGATTTCATCTGTAGCTCTCTCTAACTTAAGCACTCCTTCTTTGTTGCTTTTGGAGTTTTCTCTACTAGGCCTCACAATTTAATGTTTTTCAGACAGCTTCATGTGGAAAAAATATGGTAAAAGATACTGTTCTACTTGGGGTTTCTATTGCTGTGATAAATCATCAGAACCAAAAGCAACTTTAGTAAAAAAGGGTTTCTTTTATCTTACAGCATTGAGATTAATTCTTCAAGTGGGAGATTAAAATATTATATCTAAATCTTCCTTTCTTGAAGAGTGAAAGAGAGATTCCTATTCCTGTTTATGTTTCCAGGAGCTGTATGTGTAAGTTTTTCTGGAAATAAAAGAATTCATTAGATAGATGTTTTAGAGAGACGTTGAGTTAAACTAAAATAGGATGTGATTCAATCCAGCATACATTTGACAAACTTTAATAACATCTCATAAATATCAAGCGTAGGCTTATATTTAAATTACATAATAGTAAAAATAAAAAATAAAACCTCTGTTAGGTCCTCTGTCCTCAAGACATTTTATTGTCACTTTTGGAGAGAGACCTTAACAAGTAACAGATTACACACACATACTATAAACCAATACTCATATAAAAAGATTATATATACTATGCTATTTTAATATTATATATAATACATGACAATATTAATAATATATATTATATATAAACATACTAGTAAGTTATAACTACTTCATGTGAATTGAAACACAGAATGCATAGCATCTTTTTGGAACAGACACTCAGAACACATTTGCATAATACATGTTGGAATTGGGCTGGATTTCTCTTCTCTACCCTAGATAAGATTCACAATCCTTTGAAACAGTTTTAATAAGTATGGATTGTCTGGATCCACACAGACCTTCTGATGTAATCTCTAGGGGCTAGAGCCTTAGAAATCTATATTAATAAAAAGTTCAGTGGGAGATTTTTGTCACTGGAAATCTTGGAAGCATTAGACCCTATGTGAGGAATTTCTATAAAAAGATTTTGTGATTCTACGTAGCAAGAATAAAAACAATGATTCTCTACATATCCGGGGTCAATTGATTTTCTTTTTTAGAATTTTGAATGTTTAAACACTCAATGCTTAAACTGCCTGCTTCAAAAAATGAAAAAAAAAAAACATGTTTTCTGGAAAAGAAGATTTTTGCTTTTAGCAAGGTTTGTTGCAAATTTAATGTCTCACATTATTATTTAAGAAAATGAAGTAAAAATCATATGTTATAATCAAGACCTCATGTCGTTAAATGAGATTTGTAAGCATAGTATGATATCATTTTTATAACTCTTATGGTGGTTCAGAACAGCACATGGTAGATACTTAATAAATGCTTATTATGTTTAACTGTCGGGTAGCATCAAATAAGTCCATGGTGTTCCAGAGTGTCTTTCTGTCTTTTGCTATTGATTGCTTGCTAAAGGTACAAGGTAAAATTGATACCACAACTGAAAACATGCATTATATGTCTCAGTAGTATCTCCACAGGTCATGGGAATATGGACTTTATCACTGTCAGAGTCTGCTATCTGCCTATCAGAGTAATAAAGATTTATCATTTTCTTTTTTCCCACTGAGACTATAAAACAAGTTGACCAAAATTGTAGGAAGTAGAACATCAGGCCAAAGCAACCATTCCATTTAAAGGAAAAGAAAATCTAAGTAGTTGGTTGATTAAATGGAGATTACTGGATATCTATTGCATATTTCGAGTACACGCTTCTCCAGGCTGCCCCAGTTAAGAAATTATTGGGCTTTACATTTTGAAACATAGTGAATTGTTCTGGAATACTACGTCTTCACCCACAAGGGGAAATGATGTTCACTTCTTCACTCAACAATAGTGTGGTTCAGAACATGCTGCCCCCAAACACAGCAGCTTGTGCAAATGGAGGCAGAGTCCGAACTGCCTGGTCCCAAATAAACACTAAGAGTGTATATTACTTACTTACTTACTTACTTAATTGATTGATTGATTGATTGATTACAAATGCTCAGCCAATGCCTCAGGTTATTATTAACCATCTCTTTAATCTATGTACTGGCATGTGGTCCATGACTTTTTTGGTCCTCTGGCATCTTGCTTTTTGGGCAGCTTGCTTACATCTCTCCAACTCCACCCTTCTTCATCCCAGCCTTCAGTTTGTTTGTCCCACCTAACTTTACCTTGCCCTATTATAGGACAAACAGCTTTGCTTTTTACTCCATTTTATTTTTTAATTATTTTTATTGAGCTATATAATTTTCTGTGCTCTCTTCCTTTCCTCCCCTCCTACCCTCTCCTACAATCCCCATGCTCCCAATTTACTCAGGAGATATTATCATTTTCTACTTCCCATGTAGATTAGATCCATGTATCTCTCACTTGGGGTCTTCTTTGTTGTCTAGGTTCTCTGGGATTGTGAATTGTAGGCTGGCTTTTCTTTGCTTTATGTCCAAAAGACACTTATGAGTGAGCATATACTCCATTGGACCAGGTATGTCTCCTTTAAGATTATATATTACTAGAACAAATGTCATTACCTAAAAGTAAAGGTTCAAGGATATTTATAAGATCATTGCTTATGGTGACAAAATAGGAAATGACCTGGGCTTCTAATAGCAGGAACACCTTTGAATAGACTTTTGTGCATTTGTTTTACATGGTATTACCTAGTTATTCAAAAGGCAAATCAAAGTTTCCCCAGTGTGTCTTAAACAAAGTAACTACATGGAATCTAGGGAGCACAGCTGTGATGCTGTGATAGGTGAAAGCAAATTACCCTGTAATTTATTCTGCAGACTGGATTTCTTAAATCAGTAACAGCAAAGAAAACCTATAAAGGGTTTTGCTTTTATATTAGCAAAAGTGTGGCAAGTGCCCAAACCACAGTGCTCACACTGTTTAGTTGGGGGTAAAATGGGCACGGTAGTGAGGGAGATTAAGGTACCAGAAGAAGGGGAAATGGCTAACATGTTTACCGTGATTTGTGTTTGACCTATTAAAAGAACATATTACACTTAAAAAAAGAAATTATTAAGAATCTTCCAGCTATAGCTATTTTCTGTTAGTTAATATATGTGTGATTGCTCCTTAGGCAGCAGAAGTTGGAACCCATCATGCCTGTTTTTTCTTTTTCTGAAACACACAACAATTTAAAAACAAAACAAAACCTTTTAGTTAATTCTTATAAAAATAGGAAAAAGAAGAAAACATCTGGGTATGCTATAAATTCATAAATGTATATGGATAATCATCTATGTCATCATTTACAGGCACAAATTTATACAAATCTGTTATTGAAAGTTGAAATTTGCCAGAAGTTCTACATGCACAGATGGAAGATGGTATGTTTGGCAGTTGAAAGAAACATAAACACAGGGGAAATTTTTGTATTAAACCATAAATGCATAAAATTTCTTAGCTTCAATGCTAAGGAATTGTGTGAGTTATCATAAAGGTTTTCTGACAACAGCAAAACCGTTAGTAGTTTAGAAGGAAACAGAAGATACACTATCCCACGGGCAGTTAAGAGGGTCCTAGAACATGTTGACTGCTCCCACTACCATAACATATGAGCTTATTTTCTTCACACAATAGAGAATGCCTTCACTGACCTAGGTCACCATAATTATCATACTGAACAAAGAGGCCAGCAGTTCACCAGTAGTTTGTAGCGTTCCCAGTCTTCAGGTCAGCACAAATAAACCCAGGGAAATCATAGTCAGGATGAGATCAGTGCAAGCAAGGCTTGGCTCTCATGACAGCAGTGGGAATGTCACTCCAGCTGGATTTGTACACTAGACTGACATCAGTCACTGTTCCCGAAGACCTTCGCTGGTGGTGTTTGATCTTGTGAAAGGAGACTGGGGGAACAGTGGATGTTACAGGTTCTGGGGTCCAGTTCAAGGAAAGAAACATAAAGCTGTCCGCAACCACTACTGATGCTAAAGCTCCTACACTCATTGCAGAATACTGAGAATGGAGAAAAGAACAAGAGATCAAAGCTTCAACTCCCCGAGGTCAGGTCAGTCCATTTGTGCACCTTGCAGAACATAGACAACCAGATACGGGAGAGCAGGGAAAAATAGATTGTGGTTAGAATGTAAAGTATCCCCATAAGCTCTTGTTTTGAAGACTTGTTTCCCTAGATACTGGTGCTGTTTGGGAAGGCTGTGAAACCTTTGGAGAGCCAGCTTATCTGGAGCAAGCATATAACTGGGGTAGGCTTCATAAGGGCATTATAAGATACTGCCTCCTTATCTACTTCCTGCTCTGTCATGATGTGAATAGCCTCTGCCATAAAAACCCACTACCATAGACTGAGCTGTACCACCCCCTTTTTCTGCTATGATGAACTGAAACCCTCTGAAACTGTGAGCCAATATCTTTTTTCCTTTGAGTTTTTCCTTTCAGATACTTTGGTCACAGTGACCCAAGCATAACTAAAATGAATTATATGGCAAGCAAATTGATGTGGTAGATCAGGATTTCACAGAGGATACTATTGACTAAAACAGACTAGGAAAGAATGTGGTCAATAAGAAAGAAAAGAATTAAAGAGGACCCCAGGTCAGAAGCTATTTTAATACCAGTAGCATTTCAACTTCTTTTTAATGACTGCAGAAAGCCATTAGTCCGACATAGAAAGACAAAAAGCAGTAGACTTATCAGTTGAGAATTCATTAGCACCTACGTGTGAACAGAGGAGGTTAAAACAGTGATGTCTCTACTTTTATCAGCTTGCCTGGTTACAGGTGCAAGTGAAATCCACCAATAGATGAGTAAAAGGTGGCTATGGTGGAACAGTAGTACTGTCTGCATATCTCTGCAGCATAGCATCCTTTTTATTGCCCACTATTAATGAATTCTTGGGTTTTAAATAATTGATTCTAGACTTTAAAAGGTAACATAATTATTTTAAATTTCTATCCTCATTTTTTTAATTTTAAATTTTTTATTCACTTTTAATTGAATACATCCTTTTACTCTGTCCAGTTTCCTCCTCCTCATCCAGACCTACCTCTCACCCCAAACTTCTACCCAACACCCAGTCTTTCAATAGAAAATAGCAGGCCTCTCAGGAATATCAAATGAACATGGTGCAAGAAACATAAAGACCAGGCACAAGCACTCATTATCAAGGCGGAGTGAGGCGACTCAGTAGGAGGGTCCCAAGAGCAGATAAAAGAGTCAGAGACACCCCACTGCCACTGTCAGGAGTCCCCCCAAAACACCAAGCCAACAACCATAACATATATGCAGAAGACATGCAACTGACCCATGCAGGTTCCACGATTGCAGCTTCAGTCTCTGTGAGCTACCACGAGCCCTGCATATTTCATTGCCTTGTTCTTATTTTCCTGGTATCCTCAACTTCTCTAGCTCCCACAGTTTTTCTTCCCTTTCTTCTACTGGGTTCTGCCTAGGGTCCTTTTATTCAATGGAAACATTTTATTTTATTTTATTGGAAATGAAAAACACCTTATGTATAACTCATATTTCTACATGCATATTTTAAAGTATTAAAAGTATTTCATTATTGGCCAAGAATTATTGAGAAATCAATTTTCAACTTGTTTTAAATGTTTACTTGATTCTAAATAATGAAACTGCAATCATCATTAAATTTTTATTTTAAAAAAGTTACCTGAACATTTAAATATTTTTCTTTTATTTTTCTTCTATTAAAAATAGATTGTTTTCATTATATATATATATATATATATACACAATATACACTATATATATATATATATATATATATATATATATATATATATATTACCATTTTCCCTACACTGACTCTTCAAAGAACTTCATCACCTACCCTCCAATCTACATTCACCCTTTTCTGTCTCTTGTTGGAAAATAAATAGCCATATAAGGAACAATAATGAATGAAGATAAGATAAAAGAATAGAAAACAAAATGAAATTGGAATAAGACAAAACAAAAACGTAGAAGAAAAAGAACAAGAAACATTTAGATGCAGAGATATACATGCTCTCACACACTGAAATCCTATAAAAACACAAAATCGGAAGCCATACTACATACAAAAAAGACCTGTACGTTAATCAAAAATAAAATAAAATAAATAAACACCCTGACTAAATATGGTGAGACAAAGAACTTCATAGATCCATGGAGTTCTTTCTGTCTTGCCAATCTACACCTGGACATGGGGTGTCCTTAAGAGTGATTTGTATACTTAGTTATGATTTCTATTGCTATGGAAACACATTACCATAGGAACTATTATAAAGAAAAACATTTAACTGGAGTGGCTCGCTTACATTTCCAGAGGTTTAGTCCGTTATCATCATGGTGGGACATGGCAGTATGCAAGCAGCCATGGTGATAGAGAAGTAGTTGAGAGTCTACATCTTGTAGGAAACAGGAAGTGGTCCGACATTGTGAGTAGTTAAAAAAAGGATAACCCAAAGTCTGTCCCCACACTTACACACTTCCTCCAACAAGGCCACATCTACTCCTACAAGGCCACATGTCCTAACAATGGCCACTTCCTTTGGTGGCCATTTTCTTGCAAACCACCACATTCCACTCCATGGCCCCGATTTTATAATGAAAAAATGTATTCTGTCCAACTTCAAAAGTCACCATAGTCTTTAACAGTCTCAAACTTATTCAAAAGTCTAAAGTTCAATGTCTCGTCTGAGATTCATGCAACTGCTTAACTGTTAACCCCTGTAAAATCAAAATCAAAAAGAAGGTAACATACTTCCAGCATATAATGGCATGAGATATATATTAGCATTCAAAAGTATAGGGAAGGAAGCATAGTGAGGAAATAGCAGATGAATGCAAGACCAACACCCAGCTGGTCAAACTCCAAACTCTGCATCTCCATATCCGATGTCAAATTGCCCCTCAGATCCCCACCTTCATTCAGCTTTGTGGACTGCAACATATTTCTTTCTCTTGGGCTGGTTCCATTCCCTATTCGCAACTCTTCTCAGCACATATCCTATGGCTTCTCTAATATCTTGGGTTTTCCAAACAATCCAGGCTTCAAGTCCACAGCTCAATACAATGGCCTCTCTCCTAGGCTTCCATTCAGAGACATCCCTAACACATGCCTGGCCTCAGTGGCTTTTGTTAGTCTTGGGAGTAAATTGCATAGCTCCCTTCTTCAATATTTAACTCCAGAACAAGTTCTGCTGCTTACTGGGGCTGGAACATGCCCCCCTTGTTCAATGACATCTTCAATAGCTTTCCTTCTGTCACTCTCTAAACTTGGCTGTCCTGAAACAGTCTGGCTTCAAACTCACAAATCTGCCAGCCTGTGTCTTCCAAGTGCTGGGATTAAAAGCCTGTACCACCACACTCTGCTCTAAGGTTTTCGTTAATTCATTTTCATAAGTTGGAAATTAGCTGGGTGGGTTCTTGCCCTGATGTTCCATTTCCTTTATTTCATTTTTCCTTGAACATAGCACTTAACTCCACTTCTTTTTGCCTCAAATTTTATATTTTGTTGCTCCTTTTCATTATAAGTCTTCAATAGAATTACCACTAATAACCACAAGACAAACTCTATGCTGTTTTGAGATTTTTCTCTGCCAATGGAATTAATCCAAATATTTTCATTTTAGCCTCAGGCAGGCTCTTTGGATAAGTGCAAAAAAGCAGCCATATTGTTCACCAAAATGTCACAAGAACAATCTCTAGGAAACAAAACTCTTCTCCTCTGAAACCTTTGAAGTAGCCCCCTAATGTTCATCAAATCACACTCAGCACCACTGTCTTCAATGATCCTATTATAATAGGCACATTATTATATTTATTATTATATGGAACATTAATCAGTGCTTAAAGCATTCTACTGCTTTCCTAACCCAAAGTACAAAAGTTCAAATTCCTCCAAATAAAAACATGGTCCAGCCTATCCCAGTAATACCCCAGTCTCTGGTACCAACTTCTGTTTTAGGGTTTCTATTGCTGTGAAGAGACACGTTAATCAGAACAGTTCTTATAAAGGAAATCATTTAACTGGGTTGGCTTGATTACAGTTCAGTGGTTTGGTCCATTAATATCAGCATGGTAGGACTTGGCAGCATACAGGCAGACATGGTGCTGGAAAAGTATCTGAGAGTCCCATATCTTGCAAGCAACTGGAATTGTTCTGACACTGTGAGTAGCTTGAACATAAGAGAACTCAAAGCCTTCCTCCATGCTGACATGCTTCCTACAACAAGGCCACATTTCCCAATAGTGCCACTCCCTTTGGGGTCCATTTTAATTCAGACCACCACATATACCCAAAGAGTGTTTTTTGGAGAAGACTAATTTTTCCCTTTTCTTCCTTTATTTATTCTTCTGTCATATATTATATCTTCACTACATTTTCTCCTTCCTCCCCTCCTTCTAGCCACTTTCTCAACCTTCTCTCTCTCCCAGATCTATTCATCTTCCTTCACCTTCAGAAGAGGGCAGGCCTCCTAGGCATATCCACCAAACATGGTATATCAAGTCTTAATAAGACTAGGCGCATCCCATCACATTAAGGCTTGACAAGGCAACCCAATAGAAGAAAATAAGACCTAAAAAGAAAAGAGTAAGAGATACTCCCTGTTCCCAACCCAGTGTTAGTAGTCCCATAAGAAAATTAGTTATAGCCAGAAACTGGAAACAACTTGGATGTTCTACAACCAAGGAATGGATAAAGAAAATGTGGACATTAACACAATGGAGTACTACTCAGCTATTAAATCAATGGCATCATGAAATTTGCAGGCAAATTGATGGGAAAATGGGGTGGTTTTCTAGTTTCAAATGGAACTGGAAAAATGATCTTTAATGAGGTAACTCAGAACCAGAAAAACACACATGATTTCTACTCAGTAATAAGTAGATATTAACTGGAGAGTAATCTATTGACCCAGAGGGACTAAGTAACAAGGCTCAAGGGGGACATAGGGATCTCCCTGGAAAAACAGAGTAGATTTCAGAGGTGGACTGAGGGCAAGTGGTGATGGGAATGGGAAGGATAAGGTGTATGGTAAAGGGGGAGAGTACATGAGAACTTGAGTTTGGATCTCCAGCAGTAAAAAGTCTGACAGGACAGTCTGAACTGTAATTCTAGAGCTGAAAGGCAGTGGTGGGAGGGACCCTGGAGTTTACTGTTCAAGAGCTTGCTAAACTGCTTAGTTTAACTTTCAGTGAGAAATCCTCTCTAACCAAAGAACATGGGAAGAGATTGAAGAAGATTCTGACATTGATGTCTAATTTCTACATATGTGCATATGCATATTCTTGCACCTTCATACATACAGAAATGTGCACACACAGCATCCACACATGCATACACTTTAATGAGAACACAGAGGTTTAGTAGGTCACTAAACATGATTTTAAAGTCCTGTGGAAAACTGTAGAGGTGGTTGCTGCTGTGGATTTGAGTATGTCAAGTTTCTTTATATTTATTTCTTTAATCTGAACAAAAACTTATAAAAATTTTATCATGCACACAAAATTGATTTAGAATAAACACGTGCCATTATGTAAAACACATTTTTCTCTTTGAATGCTTTCATTTATCTATTTATACTACATGATCAAAACTATTAGGAAAGCAAAAAAAGATGTTTTCATGAAATATTTCTAAAAGTCCTAAATTTCATTGCAATGAAAATTTATGTTCTAGGATTCAGGATATTTGAGCATGAGATACAAAGATTGGCAATAAGTTGTCATCGAATTTATGTTAAGGATGATTCATTTGTGATGCATTTGCTTTTCACTTTACCGACCATTAAACATAATTTTATAGAAAAGACCTATCTCAAGTTGGAAGTGGAGAAGCAGTCCCTTTTATTATATTCTATTCTGAGTTGCAATTACCAGTGTCATTAATTAAATGCATACATTTTATCAAAGCAATAAAACCTACCCATTATAATGACTTATCAAAAATTGAAAGTACTAAATTATCTACTTGATTCTTTAATGAGTTACAATAGTTTTTTATTAATTTTATATGTATGGAAAAATTCAAGTATTACTGGTAAAACATGCATGTGTAACATCACTGCTGCCAATGCTGAATCATGCCGAGATACTGTTCATTCAAATTTCACTTTAGTTTAGCTTTCGTCCAAGAGCTAACAGCACAAATGTAATCTTGTTAATAGGTAAACAGTTTTCTGCTCTTGACAGACTATTTCCATATCCCACATCAGTTTTTATTCTCTAAATACCTGTTGAAAGGAGTAGAACTTTTTTCTTTATCACAACTGAATGATTAGAAAGGTGGAACTTTGGGGAAAACCTTCATAAATTAACATTTCTGAAAATGACAAACCAGGACAAGAGTGCTGGTAATTTTGTGGTTCTTTCCCATTTAGTATAGAATCTGGTTTTATATACACATGACAAGAATCAGTATTAAATATAAACCTTGGAGAAGTCTTTACCTCTCCCATTATCAAGTATTTTGGTTATACCTGGAATATAGACACTGGAGGTAACTTAGTATGTTGAGGACAGTAGTTACTTACATATACCTTAGTGGAAAACCTGTCTGATAGAAACAATTCTAAAAAAACCAGTAAAACAAGCCATATCTTTGAAATAAAAGAACAATGAGAAATATTCAGGGCTGATAAATATGAATGTCCTGAGTACTGTCTTAAATTTATTCTGTATGAACAAATGTCTTGAAATTTGTGTAAAGTTACAGACTTTGTGTCTATCCTGTTTTTATAATTTCTCATTGGACAGGTATGTTTGCAGAATAATGACTTTTAGCATGGTGTATGTCCAGAGACATGGAATTATTGCTGTTTTTCTGGTTGGGATCATAGAACTTTCGGCATGAAAAGATGATAACTCACAGTATCCTTGCTTTTTGTTTTTTGTTCTATTTCTGAATATGTCTCAGGTAAGCAGTCAATTAATAAGACTTTGTTGTGTCAAGGCTTAAATATGTTCTGAGAAGCTACCTGGTGTTTTGAACTGACAAACTATTCTCATTTAACATGCTTTTTATTGGTCACTTATTGTATACCAGGTATATACTAGGCATAGCGTTAAGGTTTTGCTTTTGTGACAACTATGTATTTTTGCATAAATATTATCTGAAATCTATAGAAGGTCTCATAGATATGTTTTAAAATACTAGGTTTGATTTTTTTATGAGGGAATTGTGTATATACATAAAAAAGACCTTGACCAGATCTGCTACTTTGTTGGTTAGCTCTATGATAAAATCCTTTCCTGGTCTGGCAGATGACAATTTAAATGCACAAATCTATTGGATGAAATGCTCAGGGCTGAAACTAGAAGCAGATGTACATTATGACAGCATCAAAATGGCAAAAAAAAAGAGCAGAAAGAGAGAGGAATATCATACAATGGCTCTAATGTTCACTTTTGCTCTTACATGATTTTGTCTTTGAAAGATCTCTGCTTTTCCTTTTTTCTGTAAACCCAACTCCTGGCTTACAGCTAGGTCTTCTCTTATACTGATTTCTCATTTGGCTGCTAGTTGTTTTCTTACAAATGTACACTAAAAAAAAATCTCTTTGGTGTGTCCCCATTTCACTGCTGTTTCTCTCTTATATTTTCTTAATTAAAATTTATTTTTGTGCACTACATTTTGACATTTATGTCATGTTTCCCCTTTCCCAATTCCTCCCAGTTGTTCCTCCCTTCCCTACGTACCCAAATTCATTTTTTGTCTCCCTTCCTCACTCTCTGTCCATCTAGCCCTTTCAAAAACAGACAGTGAAAGTCAAAATAGAGCCCGGAGAACTAGGACAGAACCAGACATGACTGGGAAAATGAGAAGAGTCGATTCTGATATACTGGGTTGTTTCCCAGCCCAAATGTCATCAGAGAGGCTTCGTCCAGCAACTGATGGAAACAGATGCAGAGCTTCACAGCCAAACATTAAGTGGACCTCAGGAAATCCTGTGGAAGACAGGGAGGAAGGATTATAGGAGGCAGAGGAGCCATGGACATCAGGGGAAAACATAGATTCAACTAACCTGGGCTCACGGGAGATCACAGAGACTGAACTGCTAGCCAGAGAACTTGCATAGAACTTACCTGGGTCTCTGCAAATGTGTTACAGTTGTGTGAATTGGTCTTGTAGGATCACTGGAAGAGTGAGTGGGGCCTGGCTCTGACTCTGTTGCCTGCTCTTGGGACTCTTTCCTCCTGCTGGGTTGCCCAGACCAGCTTTAACAGGAGAGCAGGTGCCTAGTCTTGTTGCTATTTGATATCTCCTGACTGGCTCATGTACATGAAATGCCTGAAGTTTTCTGAAGGGAAGGGAGAGCAAGTGGATGTGGAGGAGTGGGGGTGGTTGGGGGGAGAGCCTGAGGGGACAGGGTGGAGGGAGAAGAAATTGATTAATTAAGAAAGATAAATAAAAAGAATAAAGGATACACTAGAAAGTTGAATTTCTAGAATAAAGATATATAAAAATACAAAAAAATTACAAAAGCAACCCAAAATTCCTGTAGCAAATGGTGTCTGTTTCGTGCTGACCAGCTACTCCTGTGCATAGGGCCTGTCTAGGGTGTGGTTACTCTTCACATACAAGACTTGATGAGGTTCAAGCCAGAGAAATTCCAGTACTGAGACCACGAAATTCCCACCACTATATGAAAGGTATTTCTAATTGCTACCTCCTGGGAAAGGGAAATCCGTTTTCTCCACGACATGACTCTGTTATTATGAGTCACCGTTGCTTCTCACGTGGATGACTATAAGCTCTTTTAACTGGCACTGCTTTCTCCAGGCTTCTCTGTAATTCAACCAGTTCCGCACACGGAAGCATTAGTTATCTTTCATAAAACACACATTGTAGCTTTTTTTTCCTATTTCTTCTCAAATTTTTTCCTAATTCTAATTCTTTCTGCCTAGCTCCCAAATAAATTCATGGAGACTTATTTTTACTTATGAAAACCTAGTCAGCTTTTAAAAAATTAACCCATCTACCTTTTGCCTCTGGGCTTTTACCTTTCTCTATTCTATATAGCTCTTTTCCTCACTTCACAGATGGCTGTATGGCTGAGTGGCTGAACTCTGGCATCTTCCTTTCTGTCTCCTTTCCTTGCTCCCCCCTTTCTTCTCTTATTTATTCTCTCTGAATATCAGCCCCTCCTATCCTTTGTCCTGCCTAGCTATTGGCCATTTAGTTTTTTTATTAGACCAACCAGGCATTTTAGACAGGCAAAGTAACACAGCTTTACAGAGTTAAACAAATGCAACATAAAAGAATGCGACATATTGGCCTGGCAGTGGTGGCACACACCTTTAATCCCAGCACTTGGGAGGCAGAGGCAGGCGGATCTCTGTGAGTTCGAGACCAACCTGGTCTACAAGAGCTAGTTCCAGGACAGGCTCCAAACCCACAGAGAAACCCTGTCTCGAAAAAAAACAAAACCAAAAAAAAAAAAAAAGAATGTGACATATTTTTGCATCATTAAGCAAATATTCCATGGGATAAACAAATGTAACACATCTTAATCTAATATTCTGCAACACATTGAGGTATGTTCCCTGTTGCATGGGGTCTTACTGGTATTGACACTCAAGACACCAACACCTTTATCCTTGGCTTTCTAATTTTTCACTCTGTAGTTGTCTGACCCTGTGTTCCTATCCCCAAAGTGTGTTGCCCAGGTCCCAAGTGTGCTGTCACCATGGCAAACAGTTCAGGCATTAGAGTAGACTAGAACATCAGTTTTTGAACATGGATTGTTTGTTGTTGACCTTAAGGATCACACGAGATTTGTAAGTCAATATACTATGTGATCAACAGAATGTACTCTGAAAATTCTGATCATTCATTGTCTTTGCTTCAATAGTCCTTTGACATAGAACTCCAGACTTCTCATGTCTTTCTTTTGTTTAACTCTACATTTTTATGTATACACTTCAAATAGTTAGTAGCTTGCCATTGAAAATTTATTAATTTGATAATGTATGTGTGTGTGTGTGTGTGTGTGTGTATACCATGGTGTGTATAAGTTAGAGAGGATTTGGGGATTTGGGTCTTTCCTGCCACCTTGTGGGGTTCAGACATCAAACTCAGTTCTTTGGCCTGAAAGCATCTTCTTTACCCACTGAGAATATCACTGACTGATGTAAAATATTCATGCTACATGTTTTCTGCATTATGGAATAAAGTTGTTCAACTCAATGACTGAATTGTTTACGACTTTGTCTCCTGTCATATAAGAGAGTCTCAAAAATATTTGTGTGTGCGAACTGAATAAATGTGTGCTGAAACTGGAACTAAGTACTGTTTAGGGACTCTCTGTCATCTTCCTTCCGGCCACATTCTTACTGCTTGCCCCTCTAGGTCTTCATATCGGCCTGTCTCTGTCTTAGAATTTCACTTTGTGACCCTCTTAGTGATGGGGCACACTTTCAGGTATCTCATCATCGCATTATTTTTTAAAAATGTTAAAGATAATCATTTCCTTCTGATAAATCATTATATATGTGCATTATGCAAATATAGGCGTACAAAATCTAAATATTTGCATAAATGTTTATATGCCAAGCATATGTGTATATGTATACATATATTAGTTTAATTCCATTTAGGCTTTAAATAACTACAACTGATTATTATCTTCATTTAACTGATGAGAAGGTTTGAAGTTCAGTGATGATTTGAAGTGTTTTGAGGTTGGATATTTGCACTCACCTAGGTTTTTGTTTTATTCTTTCATTATCCCTAGGAAAAAAAATAGTGGCTGGAATTTAAGCTGACTTGAAAGCCTGTTCTTATTCTTGCCTAGCATACTGTTCCCAGTTTACAGTCTAAAACACTGTTGTGAAAGAGGATTTCCTATAAACCAGAATGCATGAAAACAGAATAGTATACCATGGAAGATGAAAGGTTCACCACAGGACGATATTTGACTAGGCTCTCATAACTGTTTAGAAGTGGCAACAACTGCCATGTTTAACTTATAGAAATGGAAGATAACTGCTCAGTCAGACCTGTGCCATTCCACTAGTTAGACAGCTATGTGATAGGCTCTGACCTGGCAACACACTTGGCGTAATCATCTCCACAAAGCCTTCATGAGTCCTGTGGTTTTCACCTCTGCTTGCTTGCAGCAGCTATGTTTCTATGCATATCCTCAGCAGAATGCAGGATTCTCCGTGTAAAGCTGGGTGGGGGAACCAACACATGCAAGCGTACTGCAAGCGTGTTCTCTAGCTGGGAAACTGCTCCGCCTGAAAAAGAAAATTACCCTTCTCACTGACGGTAGC
Source organism: Microtus pennsylvanicus (assembly GCF_037038515.1). Lineage (NCBI taxonomy): Eukaryota > Metazoa > Chordata > Mammalia > Rodentia > Cricetidae > Microtus > Microtus pennsylvanicus. The sequence continues at coordinate 30,289,511 of NC_134589.1, read as the reverse complement.
CAGCTCTCATTCTAAAGCTGGAGGTGTGACTCCATGTGGAGCAGAGTTTTTGACTGTTTTGTGGTTGGATTTTTGATCTTTCTCCCATCTGAATTTGTAAACAAAACCTTTCTCTCTGCACCCGAAAATACTTACTGAGAATCTCGCCAAGAGAGACTGAGTCTTCCAATGTGCTGAGTATAGTTGGCTAGATTCAAGAATATTTTGGACTGAAAGTGGCAACTAGGTGCCAGAAACACAAAGAACATACACATTTCCTCTGATTCCACTCATTTGTGCATAAAATATGGATCGTATGGCTGTGAATCAAAGTGATGCAGAAAAAGTGGCACAGCTTCTGTGGCATTTAAAGCCAGAGACTAGTTGCTCACTTTGTGGTACTCACGGTTTTATGCACAGAATACCCCTTCTCATTCAGTAACTTTTGATCTTTGTGGGTTCAATAATATTATGTTGAAATCATTCTGTGTTACAATAGTTCCACATCTTCCTCCATTAGATTTAAGAGGTGTAGAATGATTTTAGTTTTAACCCATGAAAAGATCACTGATAATATCACAGTCCTTAGAAAACACTATTGAGACGTTTGAAAATAAGTCGTTTTTGTCAAAAAAAAAATCCTGATGCACCTCTGACTTTTCTGTTTTATAGTGTATTTCATTTTTTAAAGTTCATTTGCATCTATTAGTGTTTGTTTATTAATCTAAATTAAGCCACAATCTTTGAGCTTCTGCTTTGATAGGTAAGTTGATGGCATCCTCATTGGAGTCATTTGTAGCAGAGTGGATCTTTTATGCTCTGAGTAAAGGTAAATGATGTACAAAGAAATTAAACTGTGCAGCCAGGATCAGCTAATCATTGTGAGTCATATGACTTCCGGATCTTCATATTTCAAACCTGGAATCCTTTTTGGGATAATTTTTTTTTTTTGGTATCCTACAGCTAGAACAAACTCCCCTAGGAGTTAGTACCAACCTTGGCTACAGTCAAAATATTTAGTAACACAACAGGAAATCATCAGCCCTGAGTCAAATCAAGAGTACTGTACAATTGTGATATTAGAAAATGTCCAAATTACTCACAACTGCTGTCTATTGAGCAATAAATGAAATTACTTTCTTTTATTTTCACCCGTTTACGTTTGCGTACCTCCTCACAAAAGTCATGTAGTACATAATACAAGGTGTACGCCACAACTTCTAACGGTTCCAGAACAAGGCCTATGCAGATAGAAAGTCAGAAACCCATTTCTACCAATGTACTCTTCCAATGCAATTCAAGCCTGAGAAACATTGAACAATTTATGCAGGTATTTATGGCCAATGCTTCCTCTGAATGCTTCTCAGGTGTCTCATCAACATGTTATTGTTATAAAAAGCTAGGGAGAATTAATGATCTCTTTCACTGTGGGTTGAAATGTCAGCCAGGGGTAGTCATGCATGTTTTCCTGCATGGAAGATATTATTTGCTCCCAATATCTATGTGGTTGTCTTTTAAAATGGCAGTTTCCTTGCAATTCCATTTTCTTCATGGATCCTAAAATTATCTTGCCATTGATGTGAATCTTAAATGACATTTGGGGTTTTCGGTGTGTACTTGCAAAATGCAATTGCATTTGTGAGTCACTCTGTTTCTTTTCATAGAGGAAATAAAATCACAGTTGTCTATGGATTAAAGAAACTTCTTTATCATTTGCCACCTCTCCTAGTTAAACGAATTCTCTGGTCATGTAGACTGCATGTGTGATCATTAAAGAAACTATTAGCTGAGACCATCTAAGCTTATCTCATTCTTAGGTAAGCTCTTCCTGTTTCATAATGGAAAGTTTTCTGATACCATATTATTTCTTAAGGAAAATGCCTTGACATTTACAATATTTAGTCTTTGAAATGCACACTGTTTTGCTTTTGTCATCAGTTTCTACTATGATACCCTCTTACTGAGATGGACAGCTATTGACCTTGGCACAGGACATACATACACTTAGGATTCAGGCAAAAGCCTACAGTAACATGGCATTCATAGCTATGTGGTATAAAGAAATATCCTGTATTTATCCCCTCCCTTCCTTTCCCCTGTACGCCTCTCCCATCTACTTCTCTCTCCCCCTCTCTGCTCACTTCTCCTTCTTCCTAGTTCTCCCTCTTTCTTTCTTTCTTTCTTTCTTTCTTTCTTTCTTTCTTTCTTTCTTTCTTTCTTTCTTTCTTTCTCCTCCTCATCTTCCTCTCCCTTTGCTTGTCTGTTACATAAAATTTCAAAAAAAAAAATTCTCAAAGAAGTGAAAGAGACTAGTACACTAAAATACCCATCACCCATAAAAAACCTTTTAGACCTTCATATCCTGCAACCAGACAAGACTTCCAGTGGTGGTATTGGAAACCCAACCCAGCCATATAATCTCTGACTTACATTTTTCTCTGCCCACAAAATATCGTGGGACAAAGGAGGCACAGAAATTTTGGGAGTGGCCAACCAATGTCTTGCCCAGCTTGAAACCCATACTATGAGAGGGAGCTCAACCCTGACAATGCCTTGAGTATGAGGACCCAGACGCTGGACAGTCAAGAGACCAAGGAAAGAATCAAATATTATAGGCAAAATGAAAAGAAGTCAATGAAATGATTCCTAATGATATTCTGATAAACTCATAGATTGTCGCCCAGTCCAGTTGTCACCAGAGAGGCTACATCCAGCAACTGATGAAACAGATGCAGATACCCAGAGCCAAACATAAGGTGGACCTCAGGAAGTCCTGTGGAATAGGGGAGGAAGGATTATGGGCGCAAAGGAGTCATGGACACCAGGAGAAAACACAGAGTCAACCTACCTGGGTTCCTGAGGGCTCATGGAGAATGAACTGCTAAGCAGAGAAGTTGCATGGGACTGAACTGGGTCTCTGCAGATGTGTTGCAGTTGTGTGAATTGCTCTTCTTGTAGGACCTCTGGCAGAGTGAGTGGTGCCTGATTCTAACTCTGATGTCTGCTTTTAGGACCCTTTCTTCCTGTAGTGTTGCCTCGTCAAGATTTAATAGGAGAGGAGGTGCCTGGTCTTGTTGCAACTTTATATCCCATGGCTGACTGATACACATAGAAGGCCCGGTTTTCTGAAGGGAAGGGAGAGGAAGTGCATGGGGAGCATTGAAGGAGGTTGTGGGGAGGGATTTGGAGAATAGGCAGGAAGAAGCAGAAACTGTTATCTGACTGGGAAAAGTTATTGATTAATTAATTTAAAAAACCTTTTAGTCCTCTTTATTTTTAACTATCCTTAGACAAATTGGAAATATATCCTCATCTTATTCTTTAATAGTTCATATTTTATTTCTACAACATTTTAATGCAAATTTTAAAACTACAGTGACTATATATTTACTAAATATAACAGATGATTTTTCCTTATATCATTGGATATGTAATCATTATTAAAATAGCCCTGATAGTTGCACCAACATTTCTACTTGATGTGTTCAAATTATGACCATCAGGATTTATGTAGATGTCTGATTATATCTGAATTTTATGTTTCTGTCTGTTATCTTTCCACTTTTACTGTTGTCTTACAGTTTGTACATGGAATGAAACAAGCCATTGCTGAATATGTCTGTCACTTTCGAGAGTTCGCTAACTATTTTCTTGTAATGTTTACCAGCGTCATCCACTATTCCTTTTGTTTCTAGAAAACTGATGCACTGTGGATTGGATTCTGTGTGTCTTGTCTGAGCACGCAGGAGTAATACATAATGCATAGTTGTTTCCTTTTATGTATGTTTGGTGCTGTCAGTTTTATAACTGTTCAGAAAATAATTCCTTATGATTACTCCTTCCTCCAGCCCTCATAAGAGAAGTGTATGTCCCCACTGTATCAGTATTGAATCAGTATCAGTATCAGAGTAACTATCAGTATTAGTTAGACAATAGACTGTCAAAGTCTGCAGGGTGTGCTGGAACACAGCATAGTGTAGGGTTAAGACAGCCTCTTTAGGGGGCGGGGTTTGCCTCAGGAGAATGCCTGCCAATAAATGGGCTCACGACGAGGCGGCTAGGCCCTTTTTCCTTCCTACCTCCTGTACTACGCTGGAACTTCGGTTCTGTAAGTTTATCATTAAAGTGGTAAATATTCTTTAATATCTGCATTGCCTTTATTTACACCGATACAGCATAGCATTGGAAAATGTTGGCATATTCCAAGCCTCTTTTGAACTGCTGCCTTCTCCATGGAAATTCCGTATTTCAAATGGTGGTAGTATTTTAGTCTTAGGTTACAGATTGGGATGATACAAGTCAACCTGAAACTAAATTCACAGTTTGGACCTAAGCCCAGCTTAGGACTTGCTGACTCTCAGACCCATACTTCCTTTTACATAATTAAGTGATAAGTGGACAAGGCTGTAAATTATTGGACTGGAGAGTTGTTTGTTGAGCAGCTCTACTCCATCTACACTTTAATGCTATAAACATAAATATTGATTCCTTGATTGAGGTCTGAGTCAGATTGCTTCCTCCTCCTTTAACTTAATATTTTGTGATTGCTATTTTACAATTGATGTGCACTCCTTGAATGCTTCAGTTTTTAGAGGTTAAAATATGATGACATGTTAGCATTCCTCATTCGGGTATTGTTCCAAGAGTGGTACTCCAGACACAACACTAAATTATGCACCACAAAAAGGACGGACATTTTTTTATCCTTTCACTATATTAAGAATAAAATACTCCAGGTTGGTCTACTGTGTGAGTTCCAGGACAGCCAGGACTGTCACATATAGAAACCCTGTCTCAAAAATCAAATAAATAAATAAAATAAAAATGAAAAGAAAAAAGAACACAGTACTGACACCCTCATACCCTTCCACAGTGCCAATGTGCCCTTAGATTCCTGTCATTAAAAGATATATCAGCCCTTGTTTGATGCCATCCTGCACGTTTTTGACATCAGTCCTCTTGATTATTTTAATTATTTTATTTTATTACTTTAAAAAATATCAATCCAAATTCCCACTTTCTCCCCTCCTCCCACTCAGGATAAACTTATTTAAATCAATTTAATTCTATTAAACATAGTTTGAGGCATCGCTTTTTATATTTCTAAAAGTATATAGGTTTTTAAAGTAAAATGTAAATCATGACTTTGATTTACAGAAGCAGGGTAATAAATGACAGTAAAAATCCCGTAATGAACAGAGTCGAAGGAGTGGCCAATAATGAAGTATTGATAGCCATCAAGTTATTGGCTTTCTTAAGTAATACTGAAAGATCTGAGAGTACCTATCTCTATTCCATTCTAATTACATTAACAAATTACAAAATGAGAATTCAAATTCCATGTTTCTAGTATTCTCCTTAAGAATCTGCAAATAGAATTAATGTTTTCCTTACAAATGTTTCTTGACTCTTATTATATTTCTAAACAGAATAGGGGAAAAAAAGCCACAAGTTAAGAGTTTCATTTAAGAACATTGCATCCAATGGGATTATAGAATTAAACAGACTTTACACGAGGGTATTAGAGATATACCACGTCCATTTGCTTAATTCACTGCAGTAATAATCTGCTCACTGAATTATTTAACACATCTTTTTGTAAAACGCTTTGCATTTGGACTTGAGTGTGAGCAGATGAGATCGGTACATTTATTTTATTTAAAACAAAATGGACTGGAAGAGTCCTTTAGTCCATAAAATAGAAATAGACTAAAAGAAGGTGAATAAAGTATTGAGAAAATGAGTAAGGTTTAGTTTTTGAGACACTCCCCTCCTCCCCCTGTTCCTTGCTCACTTGGGCTTAACTTTAGTGATTTTAGCTCAGGGATTTTATTGAGGAAAGCCTCCTATACTGAAGTGGTTATGCTCTTTCACCAAAATATCCAAAAAATGTTTATTTTAAGGTACTTACATTGCATTCTATCTTTGTTGATGATATAGTCTAATATGCCCCTGATACAATGAATGAATTATTAGATTAGCATCACCGTGTAGAAATTTGGGTTTGCTTTGTGTGTCAGGATATATAACCCATCAGGGAGGCCTTAGTTTGACATTTGTCTGACCTAAAGAGATGTAAAGGGAAGTTGTCTAAAGTGTTGAGGGGATTTCTTTGCTATTCCAAGACTTTATAATTTTAATGGTTTGTGATATGTAGAGGTTTAATAGTATGTGACCAGTATGTTGCCATTGTTGTGAATAGTATTGTCACATAATCATAATAAACCATGGCTGAAACTCAGCATCTTTACATGTGATAAAGATAAATGACTTAGGAAGAACCATTGTTGAAATAGTCATCCTAAATAATTCTTTTGCTAGTTCTACCTTTGACATACTGAGATGGGAAAACTAAGATAGGGACAGGCTCCTTGTATTACTACATTGCCCCTAACGATGGCTTGTACACTTCCCCATAAGTCCCTGCAGTTGAGGATATGCCCAGTACTAGTTTTCTTATATTTAGTGCTTTGTTGCTAAAAAATAAATTCTCTAAAATTTAATAACTTAATACAGCAACCACATTATTCTCATGCCATGCTTTCTCAGGTTTCTATATCACCTGATATCAACCAGAGGAATCAGAGGCCCTGATAACAACCAGGTGCTCAACTTCTTTGAAAAACTCAAGGTGGTTAAAACGTGGCTGGTCTACTGACAGCTGAGAGGGAGTAGGACATCAAATGGGTGGCTTTTTTCCATTGACTTGTCACATGCATGATCAGTGTCTGTCCTTCTCATGACCTCTCTGAACAATCAAGCTAAAGCTGCACTCTGGAAACCCAAGCACGTCCAGAGGACAGGAAGCCTTCTTAGTACATAGACCCCAAACAGATGCTTTGGCTGCATTCTCTGTACAGATTCAGCATTGCCTGGGGCATCTTAAGGATTTGAATAGGCTATATCGTTGCCAACTGTGAAGAGTAATCACCAGAAGAGCAAAGGCTCCCTTGGAGTTATTGAACTTGAATAGAAAGAATATTCTCTGTGTTTTCCTGAAAGCCTAACTCAGTTATTTTTCTTATGTATGTACCAAACATCTGACAACGATCTTTCTTTTGAGAACAACTCAAGAGAAAAGACTGACCATTTAGTTATACATTGGATGCTTCTACAGTATATACCTCCAAGAGATCTGCTACAATAACTCTTAAATATTTATAGGCATTTATTAACTTACTATAAATGGTCATAGAGGTAGAAAAGGGGCCGAGAGCAAAGCCTAGAACCTAAATCTGTTTGGTATCTCAGTATCTCTCAAGGTTCTTCACTGAGATATTTTGGTGAAAGCTTCAGTATGCAAAAATAATTGATTAGAGTAGTGATTATAAGTGATGTACTCCTCCTCCAGTCTCTTCCCTGCCACAGAGGCTGGAGGGGAGAGCTAAAATCTTCCACTCCATAATCATCTAGTTGGTTTCCTTGGCAACCCACTCACTGTCCTTCAGGGCTTCAAAAAAGCAACATCCTTAGCTTAAACTCAACCAGGAATTGAAGGACCTTCTCATGAGAAAATAAAGATGTCGTTTCCCTCTTATCAGTTCAGAGAGTATAAGGGTTTAGAACATTCTGATCAGGAACTAGAGAGTAATGACTGTAGATATTTATTATATCACAATACATTATGCATTCTTGTTTTCAGCAGGCTCCCTTTCTGGCCTAGAATGCATCCTAATGAAGCTATACTCTACACTTTTCCAACATAGAGCCATGATCTACCATGACATGGGCTTTATTCACTGGGCTGATACCCAGGACTTAATGGTGTGTGTTATCATCTTTAAACCCTTCTGTGTGAAGGCAAGATGACCCAATATCAAGCTCAAGCGTGCCATTTCCCAAATCACCATCAATCATCCTTTCCTTTCTGCTCTTCAGAGAGAAATCTTCAGATGGATTTGAAATGGTGTTCGTTGAGCTTTTATGCATGGCAACTGCCTTCTAAATACTGCGGCACTGATCATCTGCTAGACCATGTTCACTTTCATTAGAAGACAAAATGAAGGCTTTTGTGGAAAATATGTTTAAATACTTCTGCAGCATGTCCCTAGCCCATCTACCACTGAATCCTTGTCTTTTTTTTCAATATATTTTTTTATTCTTTATGAGAAGTAGCAAAGATTTTCTGTCTCTTTAAAGGCACATTATTAAGAAATCACCATACTGATTTGTATGGAGGTTGTATATTGTAAGGAGGCTGCTTGTTTGTTCCCAGCTGCTCAGCACTGAAATAATCACACAGAATCCACATTATTTGCAATCCTGTTTGGCAAATAGCTTAAGCGTATTTTTGGCTAACTCATATCTTAAATTAGTCTATCTCCATTAATCTGTGTATCACCACGAGGCTGTGGCTTACAGGGTAAAATTCCAGCTTCTGTCTCCAATGGGGCTACATGGATTCTCACTGACTCCACCTTTTTTCTCCCAGCATTTAGTTTAATTTTCATGGCCTAGCTCAGTTCTTCCCTGCTCTGCTATAGGCCAAAGCAGATGCTTTATTAACCAATGGTATCCAAAGCATACAGAGGGGAATCCCACGTCACCTACCTCGATACCCAGCAATGCCACTCTTGGGCATATACCCAAAGGATGCAAACTCATACTACAAGGACATATGCTCAACTATGTTTATAGCAGCATTATTTGTAATAGTCAGAACCGGGAAACAACCTAGATGCCTCTCAACTGAAGAATGGCTAAAGAAAATGAGGTACATTTACACAATGGAGTACGAGTCAGCAGTAAAAAACAATGACTTCCTGAAATTTGCATGCAAATAGATGGAACCTAAAAAACCATTCTGAGTGAGGTAACTCAGATCCAGAAAGACAAACAAGGTATTTACTGACTCATAAGTAGATATTAGACTTAAAGCAAAGGATAACCAGCCTATAATCGATGACCCCAGAGAAGCTAGGTAACAATGAAAACCCTAAGAGAAACATATATGGATCCCCCTGGGATGAGGAAATAGATAATATCAAATGAGAAAATTGGGAGCTTTAGTTGGGGGAGAAGGGAGAGGGAAAGGGGAGGAAAAGGAGAGAAGGGTACCAGGAGGAGAACATGAGGGAACAGGATGGTCGAGATTGGGGAAGGAGAGAAAGGCAGAGCAAGAAAAGAGGTTATCTTAAGTGAGGGAGCCATCATAGGGATAGCAAGAAAACTCGCACTAGGGAAAAAAATCCCACAAATTCACAGTGATGACTGCAGCTAAGACCCTAAGAAATAGTGGAGAGGGAGCGTGAACTAGCCTTCCCTGTAATCAGATTGATAACTAACGTAATTGTCATTATATAGCCTTCATCCAACAACTGATGGAAGCAAAAGCAAAGATTCACAGCAGAGCCCTGTACTGTACTGAGCTCCTAAAGTCCAGTCAAAGAGAGGGAGGAGCGATAATTTGAGCAAAGGAGTCAAGACCATGGTGGGATACCCACTGAAACAACTTACCTAAGCTGATGGGAGCTCACTGACTTTGGACTGATAGTGGGGAAACCAGCATAGGACCAAACTAGGCCCTCTGAATGTGGATGAAAGTTGTATGGCTGGGGCAGTCTGTGGGGCCACTGGCAGTGGAGCTTGGATCTATCCCTACTGCTTGAACTGGCTTTTTTTTTTTTTTGAGTTTATTCTTTTTGGAAGGATACTTTGCTCAGCTTAGATATAATGGAAGAGGCCTTAGTCTTTTGCCTCAAAACAATATGCTAGACTTTGTTGACTCCCAATGGGAAGCCTTTCTGTCTCTAAGGAGAGGATAGGGGGTGTGGTGGAAGGGAAGGTATGTGAACTGGGATTGATATGTTAAATGAGAAAAGATTGTTTTTTAAAAAAATGATTAAGTAAAAAGCCATATTATTGTTTCAGTGTCAGTTTGCTCTTTTAAAATCTACAAACATATATGTAGAATCATATATATGTATATATATATATATATATACACACACACATATATATAGTGTGTATATACATCACAGTGAACATATGGATGGAGAAACAGAGGAAAACTTGTGGGAGCCCATTATCTCTTTCTGCCATGTGTTTTCTTTAGGCATTGTACTAAAGTTGTACTCAAGCTTGGTGTCAAGGTTCTATACCTGCTGTGCCATCTTACCAGGTTCCATACTTATATTTATTAAAATATTACTTATGCAGAACACAGATTATAGGGGTGAAATTTGATAAATAGTCACATATTCAACATTCTTATATAGCCATCACCAAACTTAAGAAAAAAAAAATGTTTCCAAAACTATGGAACAGCCTTGCATTCTCTCTCAGTTACTACTTACCCTGTGCTGAAGGAAATCCTTTATTGAGTGATCAAAAGGAAATCTTATGACAAAATATGTCTGGCCCAGAAGACATCTTCAAAGAGAAAAAATAATGGGTAACTCTGTAACAGAACAATTGAATATCACAGCCAATGTTATCCTGTAAAGTCAGCCTGTTCCTGGCATTGAGCTGACCAATCAGATCTACCACCATTGACTATTCCATGGATAGTGGCTTCCTCTAACTGAGGAATGGCTACTTCATTGGAGAAACCTCAGTCCATCATGTTGTATACATTTTCTGTTTGGGAATTCTCTGAAGGCTTACACCAGGGACAATTTCCTTTTGGTCTGTCAACAGACATTTTGTTCCATGCCTGCTAGCAGACTTTTCTGTTTTCTACTTTGATAAAGAAGTGTATTCTTTCACCTATCTAACAGTGCCTGCCCACAGGGATGATTGACAAATGTAAGCACTCTATCCAATACTCCATGCATGAATAGTCTTTCAGGGTTGAAAATGGAAGAAAAATATCAACCCAATAAGGAACATCAACTCATTACTAGTAGAGATGCAAACTAACATAGTCACTATGGAAGTCAATATGAAGTTTTCATAAAAAGTTTACAAAGAGATTGCAGCATATTATCCAACTATAACACTCAGAAGTATATCCTCCTGAGGCTAGCACCCCATAACTTATTCTAGAGATACTTGTTTCCCCATCTCTATTGTTGCTGCATTCACAGTAGCCTAGAGATGGAAATAGCCTAGATGCCTATCAACTGAAGAATGAATGATTAAAATGTTGCATTTTCCCACAATGGGTGGTTATTAACATATTAATAAAAAGAAATTATGAAATCCACAAGTAGAATGATGTTGCTGGAAAAATTCATTCTGAGTCAGGTAATCCACAACAAGATAGACAAACATCACACATTTCCTCTCATCTCTGGATGTTAGTTGTAGCGAGCTGCATGGTGTAACACCTGATGGAGATGTATGATCAACTCCTGAGATGACTAAGGCATGACCTATGCTATGATCACACAATGATTATCAGCGTGAGCCTATGGGCAGTGCCCACCTGGCAGTTCGGGGTTGGCAGCCCATGCCTACTTAAGGGTTGGGAGAGGGTTTGCCTAGAGAGAGAGAGAGACAGACACACACACACACACAGAGAGAGAGAGAGAGAGACAGAGAGACAGAGACAGAGACAGAGAGACAGAGAGAGAGACAGAGAGAGACAGAGAGAGACAGAGAGAGACAGAGACAGAGAGACAGAGAGAGAAGGAGAAGGAGATAAAAACTGCTGCAAGAAGAGCTCCGGGTGTTGCGTTTTTGTTTTTGTTTTTTTTTTTTTGCTGGTCGAGGGTGGACGCGACAGTTAGTGTTGAATCTTCAGGTGTTTTCTAATTTGTGATACCCATGAAGGTCAGGAAATGTGTAAGAGTCCATAGAGGTAGAAGAAATAGAACATATTGATATAAAGGGCCAAAGTGGGACAACAAAATAGGGTTAAGCTTAGTAGACAGCGTGGCAGAAGGATACATAATAGTGAAGACCTGTTTGACAAAAACAATAAAACCTACTACTACACACATACACACACATACACATGCACTAAACAAAAAACAACTACAAAAAATTAAAATGGAGTTTCTTTAACAAAGCAGCAACGTTTTGACTAGATACTAGAAAAAAAAAACCTGTGCCAAATATGAGTTGCTTCTTTTGGAGTTGCTGGAAATTGAGGTCCCATAGAGTACAAAATATTTTAGGCTATTGTGGTTGTTCTTGGTTACCCATCAGAATTCAGCAGTGAGATTTTATTGCTAAAGATGCAACATACTTGAGTCAGAGAACACAGCAAAATCAAGGTGGTAAGGACCTGGAGATTTATCCTAAATGGCTAGCTTTCATGGTGGTAGAAGGTATCACGCAAGTGTCAAGAGCAGAAAAGAATAAGTCATTCCTAACAATGAACTTTTAGAGTACAATAATGACTAGCCTGAAAAGATATACCCACTTGTACACTGTTGGTACAAACATCATGGGAATAGGCAAGCACTTTCTGATTGGAAATAAGTCAATCACCACATGATGAAAACCATACCTGCTACCTTTGTCAGTCTAATAACCTGTAGCTATATAGATCATAGACCCTAAGTTGTAACCTACTACTACCTTGCTGCTAAATGGACATGGTATTAATGTTTAATTAAAGTTAATGATTAAACTGTCTCCTAGTGACTTATTGCTATACCTATGGATCGATGCATCTCTCATCCCTTACCTGGGAAGCTCCTATTCCCAGTAGACAGTAATTAATGCACATCTGGCCCAGGTGCAGAGAATAAAAGCCTGCAGAGTGCTCGACTTTAAAATGAACATTCATACCACAGTCCCTCTATCAACTTCTTGATCATTGCTCAAGACTGGGCAGAAGGAGCGAAAGATCCTGAGGCATGCTGTTTCCTGAGCCACAAAGAAACATTCTCTTCTGAATACAGCAGGGCAGCTGAACATCACATATGAACTCAGTGCTGTGATAGCATGCACAAAATCTGTGCATTCCATAACATACAAAATCTAAGTATAAAAAAGAGGGGAGTTGGGCACAAGTCCCTCCAAAGGTCATGGAACTACTGGCAGTTAATGGCTGCTGGAAAAAAGAGAGGCAGTTTCTCTGGGACTGTAGCCCCTAGTAGGTCTATCAGTCTCTGGTGGAATACACACATCCAAGAATGTTTCTTGGCAGAACAAATTGCTCTTAAAAATTTTAAACAAAAGTAATACAAAGCTGGGCATGTTGGGATAGAGCTGGGAGAAAGGTGGATGTATTCAGGACATATTGGGCAAAACTCTTAAAGAACTAGTACTTTGTGGGGAGAGGTAATGATAGGGTCTCTCTACATAGCCCTCACTGTCATGGAACATATTATATTTTCAAAAGAGTTCTGGGATTGAATGTGTGCACCACCACCGCCCAGCTATAGGTCACTTTTTAAATATCTTTCTTTTTTGAAAAGTAGCACTTTGATAAGTTAAAAACTTTTGCAGTATAATGTTTTATTCATTATTTGAAGATTTTATGCAAGCATATAATATATTTGGTCATGTTCACTCTTAATTCCTCCCAGATACACACCCCACTTGCATTCTTTATTTTTGCACAAGACATGTACAAGAGCTGTTCAGTCAACAGCTTATCACAGAGTGAAAAGGAATTCATAGATCCCACTCTTAGCTGAGGGGCTTCTGACTGCTGGAAGCTACTGGGGATAAAGAATTTATTTTCTTTAATGATTGCTCCATACCCATGAGTATATGAGTAGTGAAAACTGGACTGAGTATGTCATTGAAATATAGACATTTTAGGAATATTTGTCAACCCATACACCCACAGAACCACACAAAATTTTGAGAGACGTGGCTATAGCACATGTTCCAGACTTCACAGTTCAACTCTATGTCATCCCATGCATACTTAAGTACAATTCATGATGAGGATCCAGGGAATTTACTGTTTTAGGCCTTCCTGGTGCTGTGAACTTCTCTGTAATTAAATGCATTACGCAAGGAAGGCTACAGGAGAACTTTTCATTGTGTTCTACTATGATACCCTTTTATCAACCTTTATATTTCCAGTACTTATCTTTTGTTAGAATTTTCATCATACTTTAATTTCATTTGATCTTAAGTCATCTGATCTCCTTTAGATGTTCACAGAAGAATCTATTTTTGCAAATATTTTAAAATGCAGTGTCTTCTAAAATAACTAAACTTGACAATAGATTATCCAGCCCTGAATTGTAGATTTATTTTGAGAAGTAGAAGGGAGTTGGGTAAAAAAGAGTCACGTCTATGATGCTGTTGTACCAGTATGAAAAAAAAAAGTTGTAAATCCCTAGATACAAAATTCTACATATCACATAGAGTTTTCATTCTTTCTAAGTTTTTTTAAAAATACCTCATTTCTAGCTTTTCATTTCTTTGTACATTTCATTGATATGACTGAGGGTTGATTCCTTCTCTACCAATATTTTGACTTCATCCCTGTGTCAGAAATATAATGGGATTAAAGGTCACGTTTCTTTGACTTTTTTGTTTTTCTAAAATTTCAAATGTTACCATAAGGAGAAATCTGTCTTTATTCTATTTCTTTTGAAGATTTAAAACTCAAATCCCTTTGTTTCTGAAAAAGAAACAGTTAAAATGATGTATCTTAGTGAAGTCCCTTAAAGTTCTTCTTGATTTATAAAGAAACCAGATGTATTAATTATCTTTGTAGATTCTAAACCTATAGGCCCAACTCAATGTCTAAAAATATTTAACTACAGCATATAATAGGTGCCTTCTGTCCCACCTACCAGTTCCAAAATAACTACACAGAGGTTTATTATTAATTATAAAAGTGCAGTCATAGCTTAGGCTTGTTACTAATTCTCTCTTACAAGTTAAATTAACCCATTTCTATTAATCTACATATTGTCACATGGCTCATATCCTCCAGTATGTCTTGCACCCTCTGCATATCCAGGTGACCCTTACTTTTTCCATCTCAGTATTCTCTGTTTCTGCATGACCTAACTTTATCTTCTTCCTATTAGCCATTTAGTTTTTATTAAATCAATCAGAATGACACAACTTTATAGTATACAAAAATTATTCCACAACATTCCTTCTCTTTTGTCTAATAATCACTCAGAAACTATATTATTGGCAATACTGTTTGACCAATAGCTTAAGCATCTTTCTATCTAGTTCACATCTTAAATAAACTCATTTCTATTAATCTGTGTATTGCCATGTGGTTGTGGCTGACTGAGAAAAGTTCTGACCCCCAGTGTCTGTCTCAGGTGGGGCTATATGGCTTCTCTTTGACTCTGTCTTCTTTCTCCCAGCATTCAGTTTAGTTTTGCCCACCTAGGTCTAATCTACCCTATCACAGGCCAAGGCAGTTTCTTTTTTTTAATTTATTTTATTTATTTATTTATTTATTAAGGATTTCTGCCTCCCCCCCTCATCTGCCTCCCATTTCCCTCCCCCTCCCCCGATCAAGTCACCCTCCCTCATCTGCTCGAAGAGCAATCAGGGTTCCCTGACCTATGGGAAGCCCAAGGACCGCCCACCTCTATCCAGGTCTCCAAAGGTGAGCATCCAAACTGCCTAGGCTCCCCCAAAGCCAGTACGTGCAGTAGGATCAAAAACCCACTGCGATTTCTTTATTCATTAACCAGTAAAAGCAACACATATACAGAAGGGAACCTCACATACACACCACAACAGCACTTCTGAACTGTACCATAATAAGTCAAGGGAAAGCTGTTAGTTATCTTTCTATTCATAAAATATATAACTTCTTAACTATGATCATGAACTAAATATATCAAAATTGTGGAATATGAAATGTTCAGTCATTGTTACTGGGTTAAAATGAAGAAAGAGTTCACTTGATGAAAGGAAAAGTATGATAATATATTTCGTATATTACTATATGAAAAACACCACCTAATGCACATGCACAATAAAATTTTATGGTGTTTAATTCACTAGAGAGTTTCCTCTTCCAGCTTTACTTTGAACTTGGTTGATTTAAAGTTATAGATATTTCCTTCATATGACATGCATGTAGACCTGAGAAATGGTAAGTGAAGCATTCCAGATTGAGTTTTAAAAGGTTGGGTAAAATTGGCTAGCAATGACACATCAAGTTAATGAGAGGGTGGAATTTGGAATTAGAAGTCTTAGATCTGAACACAAGCCTACTTTGTCTTTACTGGTGGTGAGGCTTATGGAGAGTGTCACTGGTCATGGGTACCAAACACACATGAACATAAGCACTACTAGCAATTAGGAAGATAGCATCAATGCATTCAACTTTCCTGTAAATTTGTAGTTATAAAAGCATTCACCACACAGGGTTGTTGTAGGAGACTGCTTGTTTATTTCCCAGCCACAAAGACTCCCAAAATATCCAAACAGAAACTATATTATTTAAATCACTGCTTGTTCAGTGTATTGCTAGCTAGCTGTTACATCTAGATTTAACCCATTTCCAGTATTTTACATTTTACCACGAGGCTTGTGGCCTACCAGCAAGGTTTCAGCATGTCTGTCTCTGGTGTTCTGTTCCATGACTCTGCTTTCCTTCTCCCAGCATTCAGTTTAGTTTATTCCCACCTAGCTCTGTTCTGCCTTATCAGGCCAAATCAGTTTCTTTATTAACCAATGGTATTCACGGCATACATAGGGGAATCCCATATCACCAGGTGATTAGTAATAATAACTTAAACATTTGTTTAATTTGCTATATATAGAAATGTCAGTTATGAGAGTAACATTTGAGAAATTGCAGAAAATGGGGTGTTCAGATTTAAAAATCATCTCACACTCGCTGAAGAATTACCAGGGAACAGACATTCTAAATACTTTACATTTGCTAGTATGTTTAATGGATTTAATTAACTAACAATATAATAATCTATAGTAATAAGCTTTTTTCTTTAGATAAACTATTCTTAATATCTCTACTTCACATAAATCCAGATACACTGAACCTGAAAGTAAAGAAACTGGAAAATAACCTTGAATACATTATCATAAGAGACCACTTCCTAAACATACACCTGTAGCACAGAGAGTGAGAGCAACAATCAATAGATCAGACCTCTATAAACTGAAAAGCATCTGTAAGGTAAAAGATACAATAAAAACAGCAACCCACAGAATGGGAAAAGATCATCACTAACCTCATATCTGACAGAGGGCTAGTCTCCAAAATATATAAAGACCCCAAGAAACTAGATAGCAAAATACCAAGTAATCTGACAAATAGATGAGGTACAGATCTAAATAGAGAATTCTCAACAGAAGAATCACAAATGGCTGAAAAACATTTAAGGAACTGTTCAACATCCCTAGTCATAAGGAACACACAACTTAAAATGATCCTGATATACCATCTTACGTCTATCAGAATATAGATCAGAAACACTGAGGACAGATTATGCTTGAGAAGATGTGGAGTAAAGGGAACATCCTCCACTACTGATGAGAGAATAAACTTGTATAAGCACTTTGGAAATCAGTATGGCAATTTCTCAGAAAATTGGGAATCAATCTACCTCAAAATGCAGCATTACCACTTTTTTGAATATACCCAAAGATATTCAATTATACCACAAGGACACCTGCTCAGTTTTGTTGCTGGCAGCATAATAGCATGAACCTGGAAACAACTTAGATGCCCCTCAAACAAAGAAAAGATAAACAAAACGTGGTACATTTACACAATGGACTATTACTCAGCTGTAAAAACAATGGCATTATGAAATTTGCAGGCAAATGGATGGAACTAGAAAAATCATCCTAAGTGAAACACAAACCTAGAAAGAGAAACACATTATTTTCTCCCTCATAAGTGGATACTAGATGTAAAGGAAAGGGTAACCAGACTACAATCCACAACTCCAAAAAACCTAGGTAACAAGAATAACCCTAAGAGGGACACAGAGATTGCCCTGGAAAGGAAAATTAGATGAGATCTCCTGGGTAAACTGGGGACTGGGGACAGTAGAGGGGAGGAGAAGGTGGATGAAATCATGGAGGCACATGACTTTAATCCCAGTACTGGGAAGGCAGAGACAGGTGGATCTCCGTAAGTTCAAAGTCAACCTGTTCTACAAGAGCTAGTTCTAGTACAGGCACCAAAGCTACAGAAAAACTCTGTCTTGAAAATCCAAAGAAAGAGAGAGAGAGAGAGAGAGAGAGAGAGAGAGAGAGAGAGAGAGAGAGAGAGGAAAGGAAAAGAAGGAAAGAAAGAAAGAAAGAAAGAAAGAAGGAAGGAAGGAAGGAAGGAAGGAAAGAAAGAAAGAAAGAAAGAAAGAAAGAAAGAAAGAAAGAAAGAAAGAAAGAAAGAAAGAAGAGGGGTGGAGATCGGATGGTGTAGGGGATGATTGGAGTGGGAGAAAAATGAAAGGGATAATTTGATATAGGGAGCCATTATGTGGTTAGGGAGAAGCCTGGTGCTAGTGAAATTCCCAGGAACCCACATGGATGACCCCAGTAAAGATCCCTAGCTATATTGGACATGGTGCCTGAACTGGACTTCCCTTGTAATCAGACTGGTGAATACCCTTATTGTCATTATAGAACCTTCATCCAGTAACTGATTGTAGCAGAAATCCACACTCAAGCACTGGGATGAGCTCAGGAAGTCCAGAGATAGAGGAAAAATTATATGAGCAAGGGGCATAAAAATCATAAAGAGGAAATCTACAGAGACAGCTTACTGGAACTCCTGGAAATTCATGGACTCTGGACTGACAACTTGGGAGACTACATTAGACCAAAATAGGCCCTCTGAATTTGGATGAGAGTTGTGTAACTTGGTGTGTTTGTGGAACCCCTGGTAGTGGGACCAGAATATATTCCTAGTGCATGAACTAGCTTTTTGAATCTCATTCCGTATGTTGTGATGCCTTGGTCAGCATTGATGCAGGGGGAAGGAGCTTGATTCAGCCTGAACTTAATAAATACCTTACCCTTTCTGAATAGTGGATGGGGGTGGGTTAGGGAAAGAGGAAGGGGGAGAGGTAGAGGGAACTGTTCTTAGTATATAAAGTGAATAAAATATTTTTTAAAAAGAAATCCACAGATTCTTCAGATAATATGAACTCTGTGAAGTGAACGCAACTTGAAATTTACATGTTTTTCTATGATTTACTTTAGAAAGGAGAGAAAAAAAAACAACCAGTTGGTCAAAGAATTGCAAAGCCCAAGAAAGGTACTTGTCATTAACACTGGACAAGCAACCATGGTGGCAACATGGAGTTCTACAGATGGTTAATTAACTCTCAAACATTACAGTTTTAACACCAAAATATGCCTACTCACTCTGAAAAATGTTTCTTTAATTGTAAATAGGTTTGAACTCCTTACATATGTATTTTTTATATTTATTTCTAATGTCTGATGAAAATATATTATGTGAAGATAAACAAAAAATCATATTTCATTGTATTTACATTATGAATGTAAAATTGTATGAAATTAAACAATAGGTAAATTTAGTTGGTTTTCCCAACATGATTCTTCATCTGAATGCAATCCATGGGATTATTGAGGATTTCCTAGCCTGGCAATGCTTTTGTCTGTTTAGGTTGTGTTGACATTCGATTTAAGTGGGCATCTCCCTTTATCTTCCTCTTACCACCACAAAAATTGAGCAATTCAAAACTGTAATTGCAAAGTGTTTTTCTGACATCGCAAGGGCTCTTTAAAATTAAACCACATGTCTGAGAAGGAATGTAGAGGATCTCGAGTGAACACCTGTGGGGATGCTGATTTCAGGGCTGTAGTTAGACATTATGACATTTTAGTTTGTTGCTGAAATGCATTAAGTCACATTCAACATGTTTTAGAAGTTTATTCTCTCAGACAAGGCTTTTGAAAGGTTTTGTTTCTATTGATAAAATGGTGATTTTTTTGTCAACTTTTATGACTTTCACCAATCATCACTGTGTTTTATTTGTTAGATTTCTGTAAGAACAGGATGTCTTGCAAATCTAGACTTGTAAGAGAAAGCAAAGTATCTGGCATGCAGCAAATACATGAATGAATCTATACCATTTTCATTACTTAGGTGAGATGTCACCAAATCAAAGATCCACCTGCAATGTTCCTGCTGTTTTGCTTTTGCAGTAGATAAATCTTATTTATTTCTTCGTCAACCTAGACTTTTGTAAACAAAATATCTTACCTGATATGTCCTGGAAAAAATGAGTTTCTCACTATTAAATAAAAAAGGATAAATTGGAAGTTTCTACAATAGGCTTTCCGTTTAGGAAAAAAAATAAAAATCTCAAATGTAAAACATTACTAAAAGCATTCAGTGATCATTGAGAAAATGTGATATGGCTATTCAATTCTAATCTATGTGTAGAAAATGCCCCTAAATTTAAATTTTCTCTTCTGGAGAGAGAAGTGGGTCCATGAGACTCAGAGAGTAAACTACTTACAAGTCTTAAGAAGATCCTCAAACTAAAAAGGTTCACAAGCCTCCTCCATAGGATTATTGATGTAGTAAGTAATTCTAAATAGAGAAAAATATGGCCTGTAAACCTTGTAAGCCTTTCACAGATCTCAAGGGATCCTGCTTTCAGCAGTAGTTACTAGTCTGCTATGGGGTGGGCTTTTGGTGATGTAGCTTCCTTTGAATCATTCTTGTTCCTATAAAAAAAAGTCACCTAAACTCCTGTAATCTGCCATTTTAAAGTCATTGGTTTACCAAACTGGACTCTTGTTGGTTCTTGGACTGGTGAGAGTAGTTTTTTCTTCATATCTGATCAGAAAACTCTCACAGAACTGATTTGTGAAGATAGCCCAGCATGAATTCTGGAGAAGCAGTTGGGAAACCCCAAAATATGTAATGAGATATGAAACTGAGCTGAACTTTCTGAGAAGAAAATATCTGCAGTGGTAATTCTGTTGTGTCTGTTTCCCCCTGCGGTAGGTGGTGGGATGTCTTCTATCCAATGGTTATGGATGCGTGGGTCAATATCCGTATTGGACAATATCGGTGTTGAGGTACACAACTAAGATGATAGGGAAGTATGACATCATTTCATTAGTTAGTGGGGTCATATGAGTCATCCATGTTCCTGTAAGAAGCCCCTCACCCATGATCCTATATATAGAACCCGAATGACTTCATTGAATAGCCAAATTGGCTTTTTGTAAAATCATTATTTTAATTTATCATTGGGTCTCTTTCTTGAGTGAGTTGAGTGAGTAAAACTTGGCTCAAGAGTCTCACACACTCTAATATCAGACCTTTGTGAGTACCATATGGTAATCCTACTCAAAGACAGTTATGAAACAGAATGACACATGTGGGAAAAATCAAAAGACAGGACAATATGAAATGATTTTCTTGTATGCACAGTATTTGATTTATGGGAACTTGATCTGTGTAGTCTTTCTGAAGCAGAATATTCAATCTGGAGACCATGGCTAACTTCTCTAAGAATATTCAATTGGTGATTTCAGTTTGTTCTCCTGAAGCACAGCAAGGAACAAACACTATGCAAGAAAAAGATGCAATGTGCACGTCCGTATCTCATTCAAAAGTGTGGGCTTTTTGAGATTCAGAAAATCACCCAGTAATATACTGAGTAACCTTTCTTCAGTGTCACCATGACTGTAGGGAGAGGGTCAGAAGGAGGGCTTTCTGGGAAGGGAAAGTAAGCTTTCATTTAGATGAAACTAGAAAAACCCACTGAGGGGAGACTAATAACCATAAAGCAAATGTTAGTTTCCTCATCTTCCCATAGAGACCTGAAGTTTAATTTCTAAAGAAAATGAAGGTTTACTCTACAATTAAAAATGAGGTTCAAGTTCCTCTTCCAGCTACAAAAGAGTAAGGTTATAAGTTCACCCTTCCTGCTCAAACAATTAGAAAACTGTTCAAAATTCATGATTTTTTTGATTGACAGGTCAGCAGCCTTATCAAAATGTAGGTACCTTAGAAAAGGATATAAAGAAAGTATTCTTTATGACTGTTCGAATATACCACCTGTAATTTTCCAATGCATATGAGGCTATGGGGTTTGGGTATATAAAGCTTGAAGGGTCTGTGTACATTTCTGCATTTGGAAAATGGGGTTTCCCATATAAAAAGCTCAAGTCAGAAGAATTATTGAGAGAGAGAGAGAGAGAGAGAGAGAGAGAGAGAGAGAGGAGAGAGAGAGAGAGAGAGAGAGAGAGAGAGAGAGAGAGGAGAGAGAGAGAGAGAGAGAGAAAGCAGAGAGAGAGAGAGGAGAGAGAGAGAGAGAGAGAGAGAGAGAGAGAGAGAGAGAGAGAGAGAGAGAGAAAGCAGCAGCAGCAGAGAACAGAATGGGAGAAAGGCATTTAGAGACACAAACAAGGTATCACTTGAATTTTTGTCTGAGCACCAAGGTCCTTTTATAAATTGTTCAGGGCTGGAAATACTTCCTGTTCTCATCACGCATAAAAAAATAACTTATAACTGAATCTCCCCCAAACATTGTTTAGTTATGAGTCAGACTTGTCATATACAAGGAGATTCTCTTATAAACTATTCAGTTGACAAAAGCTTCAATCTGAAATGATAAAATTGAAATAAATACTTTCCTGGGATTTAAAAAAAGACAAAGTACCCATTAATTACAAAGTTCATAATAGTTGCCTTTTACCAGAATTCATCCATTTAAAAATACGTGAAATATAAGAAGAATAAAATAGAAACAATAGCATAAAGGATGTAAAGCATAGAATGAACAGACAGGCAAATTGTTATAGCAGTCACACCATCTGTCCAATTCTTCTGGGACTTGATAAAGTCTGGAAAAATGGAATACAACACTCTATCACTGTGACGTGCAAGCTGAACCTGCAGACATTAGCAGGGACAAACTTCAGCAACACAGATCTGAGGGGTTGTCCCCAGGGTAGAAAAATGAAGATTAGAAGCCAGAGTTTCTGAACTCCTCTTCACTGCTGTACAGCGAAGAAACTACCTCCTTCTCTCAGATTTACTGAAGGATGAGGAACAGAAGGTCACCTGGGAGACTTATTTCTGAGAATGAACACTTTCTGAGGTATTACAATGTTTATACCTGTGTAAGAAGCCTTTTTTCTTTGGTTCAGAAATTCCTTTCAATGTTCATATCTTCTCACAAAATAATGAACTAAAGTATTAATAACACAAACTTGTATTGAAAGATATAAACATCTAAGGACAGAAAGCAATACTCATTTTAATAAATGTTGAAAAGGCATTCAACATGCCTTTATAATAAAGAGTTATGGAGCCTTTAGGAATAAATAGACCATAGTTCATAATAATTATGGCTATATAGAACAAACCAGAAGAAAAAAAAACTATATAAATAAATAGAAATTGAGAGAATTTCTTCCAAAATCCATAATGAGACAAAAATATCTACTCTCTCCTTTCATACTTTATTCAATGCTTGGTCTTAGCTATAGCTAGTAGACAATAGAAAGATATAGAAAATATAACAATAGAAATGGAATAAATCAAACTATTCTTATTTGTAGATGATATGGGTGTCCCCTCTGTAGGCTGTGAATATCATTGGTTAATAAAAGAAATGATTTGGGCCTATAGTAGAGCTATAGGGGAACAGAGCTAGGAGGGGAAAACTAAAATGAATGCTGGGAGAAAGAAGGGCAGAGTCAGGAAGGAGACATCTAGCTCCACCAGAGATGGAAGCCAGAACTTTAGCTAGTAAGCCACAGCCACATGGTGATACAAAGATTAACAGAAATGGGTTAAATTAATATGTAAGAGTTACCCAATAAGAAGCTAGAGCTAATGAGCCAAACGGTGGTTTAAATAATATGGTTTCTGTGTGATTTATTCAGAAATTTGGGATGCTGTAAGAGAAACAAGTGGTCTGTCCTCCAACAAATTGGCACCCAGTTGGTGCCAACATGGCTGACTAAAATCTACTTAAAACCTGGGAAACTTTGGTAAGAAATTGTAGACTATAAAAATAAAGTTTAGTAACATTTTTGACACCGATGGGCTTTGCTTGCTGATGGCATGCTGTGGCTCCTTTAAGAGAGGTTTTCTTGATTCAGCACCAGCAGAAAGAAAAGCCACAGTTTTGAAATATATATATATATATATATATATATATATATACATAGAGAGAGAGAGAGAGAGAGAGAGAGAGAGCTCTTATTTTACAAATCAGTGTAGTCTTACACAAAAAAGTGAAGAAATATTTTATGAAAATATAAAGTATTTAGGATTATATCTAATCAAATATATGAAAGACCCCTATAATGATGACTTCAAAATACCATAATAATAAATAACAGAAGATACTAAACTATGGAAGTCCAGTCCATATTCCTTGATTAGCAGGATTAATACAGTAAAATGACAATTTCAAAAATCAACTTATAGATTAGTATATTTATCAAATTATGATATTATATTTTTCAGGTTTAGAAAAAACAGTACAAAAATTTACATGGAACCAAAAAGGGCCATAATGGTCAAGCCAAAAAATTTATATTGAGTAAGAACAATGTGGGAGGTATTACAATACCAAACTTCAAATTATACTATAGAGCAATAGTGATAAAGTTAGTCTGACATAAAAATAAATAAGAAAATTAATAGAATAGAATAGATAACCTAGAAATAATGAGGCAAGATTTGGGTACATATTTTTTGATAAAAGATACAAAAATGCACTGGAAAAGATAAAATATTCAGTAGTGATACCAAAACTGAATTAATACTTTCAGAATAGCACAGTTATATTTGCATCTTTCTTTTAGTTCATAAATCGATTCAAAATAAATCTAAGACCTTAATTAAAAAATTAAACTTCTAAAAGAAAACATAGGGAGTAGTCTTTAAGATAGGGGGTATGAACGTTTTGAATAGAACACCTAGTGGTTCTGATGAGACTACACAATTTCAAACAAATAATAAAAAAACAAAACGTCTTTACTGTGAAGAAAACCCTCAACAGAACAAGCATCCTGCAGAATAGAAGTTCTTTATGAGCCACACTTCATAGAAGGGGCTAATACCCAGAAGCAAAGAATGCAGAAGTTAAGTACCAAGGGAACTGTCAATTAACAATAGGCAAATTAACAGAATTTATAGTTTAAACAAACAGACAAACAGAAAAGAAGATAGGGAAAATGAAGCACAAATGCCAATGAATATTTTAAAAGTTGTTCAATATCCCTAGCGATCAAGGAAATGCAAATTAAAAATATATGGAAATATTGCTTTATTCCTGTCAGAATGGCTACCATTAATACAACTGACAACAGATGTTGGAGGGAATGTGGAGAGAAAGTAATACATTTGCACTGGTTGTTGTAGAATGCAAACTGATTGCCATTGTGGGAATATGTTTGGCCATTTCTCTAAACACTAGAATTAGAACTGCTGTATGACCCTGCCTTTTCACTTCTGGGAACATATACAGAAAACTCCATATCCTACTGTAGAGATATATGTACCCTCATGTTTATTGTTGCTTTACTCACTGTAGAAATATCAACCTGTTTTTTCATCAACAGATGAATGGATAATGGAAGTTGGTACACATGCACATGTACACACCACTCACTTGAATAATTTCTACCTTTAATGAAAATGTAACCACAAAGTTTGTAGAAAAAAATGAATAAACTTGGAATTTATAGTATTAATGGAGGACACATAGTCTGAGAAACAAAAAAAAAATGCATGTTTTTCTTCTTTAGAAGAATTCAGCCAGCACCATATATACATAATCAAATGCACATGTGGGCATGTGGTATAACACATAGAAGCAATAGCATGAAAGACTAATTAGCAGGGGAAGGACTGATGCAGGTAATGAACACGAGTTATAAAAGATGATTAAAAGCTAATTGTTGCCGGGAGGTGGTGGTGCACGCCTTTAATCCCAGCACTCAGGAGGCAGAGGCAGGCGGATCTCTGGGAGTTTGAGGCCAGCCTGGTCTACAAGAGCTAGTTCTGGGACAGGCACCAAAGCTACAGAGAAACCCTGTCTCAACCCCCCCCCTCCCCTAAAAAGCTAATTGTTTACCTGATTCTGACTCTGTCACAGATTCTTCAAGTATGGTACAGGATATGTGCATAAAACTATCTTTGAAAGTAGAAGTGTAAAATCCAATGAGAAGCTCTCTAGCTTTGACCATGAATGACTGCTCTGTATTGAAGTTCACTGATTATATAGTCTTGAGGTTCAGTTAACTTTGGTATTTTTTTATTTGCAGTATTTTTTTAGAGTAAAGTTTAAAATAAATTTAAAAATATTTAAAAATACATATATACATCAGTTATTTTGCTAAGCACCTTTTAAAATTCAGGAAAATATTCCTAGTTTTTCCTTTACATTATATCACACTCTTTTGGATTATTAGTAAAAATTTTTAAAAAGACTACTACTTTATTCAAAGATGGTCACTGTTTTTAGTCTGAGGAAAATTTGGGCAAATGTGAAGTAAAGGAAAAGATAAGACACTAGCTCCTCAATTTCTTCTATTCATTTTGCTTGCATGCTACAATCTGTTGAAAAAAGCATGATTTTTCTGCAGGTTTATCGGTTTTCACACTTTTGTCTACACTTTGATTCCTGTTCCAGAAATACTGAATACTTTATGTGGTATTAGCAACAGTTCTCCATAGTGGCTGAGGCATACAGGACAATATAAAACTCTCCAAATTACTTTAAATTTGTAGACCTGCAGGCTTTTGCATTATGTCTTACATGTGATTCAGATTATAGTTTATGTTCCATAAAGCTGCCTTATACATTGAATTATCCAATATAGCATCATTTTTCCTGTACAAAATACAAAGGATAGATTCCCATGTGTTTCTGGTCCCAGCAGATTTACTAGCCAATCAATATATAACTTCTTAAATGTGTGTTTGTGCTTTAGAGGCATCTTATTCAATACACAGCCTTTTCTCATTAAAATTAATTTGCATCCTAAAAGCACTTTAATTTATGCCTGAAGGAATCGTTGTAAGATACACATATATTTTTCTAATTGGAAATATAAAAGCACACCTTGGTGTAGGGAGAGGCTGCTTGTTTGACTCCTGGCCACTTGAACTCCCAAAATAATCACACAGAAACCATATTATTTGCAATACTGCTTGTCCAATAACATAAGTGTATTGCTAGCTAGCTCTTACATCTAGATTTAACCCATTTCCATCAATTTATATTTTACCACAAGGATTGTGGTCTACTGGCAAGGTTTGAGCTGGCAGCTCACATCTTTCCCTTCTGGTGGCTACATGGCATCTAG
Source organism: Microtus pennsylvanicus (assembly GCF_037038515.1). Classification (NCBI taxonomy): domain Eukaryota; kingdom Metazoa; phylum Chordata; class Mammalia; order Rodentia; family Cricetidae; genus Microtus; species Microtus pennsylvanicus. Next base: position 30,262,397 of record NC_134589.1, on the reverse strand, counting down.
CAACTCTGCCATCTTTCTCCCAGCATTCACTTTAGTTTTCCCTGCCTAGCTCTACTCTGCCCTATTAGAAACCAAGCCAGCTTATCCACTCATTACCAATAAAAGCAACACATAGAAAGGATATCCCACACCATTTCCCCTTTTCTGTTTAAATAAAAAGGAAGGGTTTAACTGTAACATAGTAAAATTATATGTAAGAAATCAGATATCAAGTGAGGATTACAACTACAGTATTTATATCTATTTTGTCTTTTATCATAACTAAGAAAAACTATAATTATCTATTCTTCAACTCCATCAAAGACCACAGAAGGATATAATATTACCTAAGTTAACAGGAAGTACATTGTAAGCAACTTCCAAAACTCTAGAATTGACAGAAAAATCTTGCTGCCTATACAATCACCCACAATTCTTCTGTATCTTTGGGACATCTATCCATCCATCTTCAGCCTAAACGCCCATAGCATCAAGTAGACTTTTCCATGAAGCAGGAAATTTCAAATACAATTCCACATATATTGACAGTTTGTCAGTAACTTTTTTGTATTCTGCAGAATGTCTTGCAGACTCTTTCATGAAGCAGGAACCCTGAAGGACTGTCTCACCTTATTTAGACAACTTCAACAGTCATTTTTCTGTGGGTCTGGCATGTCCAGTTCATACAGTATAATATCAAGAAGTTCAGGCAAGAACAGTTTCTTGCCCAAATCGCTAGCAAACTCCATAATGAGTCTCTTGATACACATGGTGGGGTAGATTGGTGCTTCCAGGAGCAGATATGTCTCATTGTTATAAAAAGTCCTTTGGGTCAGGATTAACAAGTCCAGTCTCAAAGGGGAGTAGCTGATGTGCATATTGTGTTATCCAGATGTTCACATCTGGAGGTTCATTAGTGGATCAGTAGCCATACACCTCATGAAGCTCTTCTGTGAGGGAGTAAAACAATTGAAGTTTTGGGTTTGAGCATTTAGCTGTGGCATGGTAACTTTCTTGCTTGTGAGCCGCTCAGCCGGTTGCCATTTCTTTCCAATGATGGAAATGGGGAGGCCTTGCTGGTCCCATGCTTCTCGGAGGACTTGAGATCTGAGAAGCTGTCACAGAGTGTGTGAGAGCAAGACACACATTCAGTGGAGAAGCATGAACCACACCGCTGCTCTAACAGGACTAACATGTACATCTATGAAGAAGCCCTCGGTACCAGGCACTGAGGCCCAAGCTGAGCAGAAACAGATGTTGTACTTTGCGAGACTTTTTATAGCTTGGAGAGTGAAAAATAAATGTTTGGATGGGCACTTTTTCATTAAAGGCTGAAAGCAACCTTGGACTTTTAGCTGGGTCCTAATATATTCCTCGGAAATCCGTGTCTAACTGCCTTAGATTTGGATGTGAGGTAGACTAGTGCAGGTTCTTTGTGCACAGCATTGGGTGGCAATCTGGGGCTCGGTTGTGAAGTGGCTTTTTTAAGGTCTGCCCTGATGTAGGCATAGACATGACCTCCAATACTTATTTTCCAGAGCGAACCCTTTAGGGCTAGCATGTCCCTTGAGTGTTCCTCGCAGCCACTTTTGAGGACACAGGGTCCCACTTAGCTCCAGATCTGTGCAGTCAGGAAGTACATCCCAGCGCCTAGAGAAAATCACACCAGTTCCACACTTCTGGCACACTGAACACTTTGGATTGTTTTTTTGATTTGGAAGAGATGGTAGGATTTTGATAAACTCTTTATTGACATCCAGTTTAATTTTGAATAATTGTGTAGTAGTCAGGAATATGCAGTCATGGGAGCATATGTCTGCTGCCCAGCACTGATGAGGCTGAGACAGGAGGATCACGAGTGAAGCTGAGTAAGTGTGTTCAGCTCCGACTTTTTGTGTGTCTAGAATTCTTCCCAAACTCTCTCAGGTTTTAAGTGGATTTACTTTGCCATATTGCTGTCAATCTGTAGGTGGAGGCCTCTTGTTCATTTCCTGGCCACCCAGATTCCCAAAATAATCACATAGAAACTATATTATTTGCAATACTGTTTGGCTAATAGCTTAAGCATATTGCTAGCTAGCTCTTACATCTAGAATTAACCCATTTTTATTAATTTATATTTTACCATGAGGCTTGTGGCCTATGGCAAGGTTCCAGCTGGCAGCTCGCATCATTTCCCCTTGCTGGCTACATGGCATCTCTTGACTCTGCCTTCTTTCTAACAGCATGCTTTAGTTTTCTCTACCTAGCTCTACTCTGCCCTATTACAGGCCAAGCCAGCTTCTTTATTCATTAGCCAATAAAAGTAACACATAGACAGAAAGATTTCCCACACCACCTTGGCCTTCTGTTGTTTAAGGCAATACAGTGTTTAAACATAGTGCTTATATTCCATTTAAAACAGCAAAAATCACTGACTAAACACACACACACACACACACATACACACACATCCTGATTTATATTGCTGAGTGATGCCTGTTTATGATATGATGACTTTAAAAAATAACATTTTTGCCATCTTTGTCCTTGGCCAGTACTTGTACTTTGCATAGCCCTAATGTGTATAGTTTTGAACATACAGATCTCAAAAGTATTGCAGGATTGTTTGTAGAGCCAGAAAGAAATGTTAATGACTAGGCCAGTTTGTACACCAAAATTCTACAAATAATTAAGATCAACTACATTTATAGTCATAACTAACTAGACATTGAAAGCTACCATTATTGCTTTATTTATCTGACATACTTGAGCTAATGAATAGTTGGGAAGGAGATACTAAAGACAGAAGTTTCTATTCCTCCTGGTCCTGATCAGTTCCCAAAGAAATACAAGGAGGTTTACATAAATTATAAACTGTTATTCTCTTTCCTGGTTGAGTCTTTGTGTGGTTTTGGTATCAGAGTAACTGTAGCTTCATAAAAGGAGTTTGGTAATGACCCTTCTGTTTCTATATTGTGGAATACATTAAGGAGTATAGGTATCAGCTCTTCTTGGAAGTTCTGGTAGAATTCCGCATTGAAACCATCTTGTCCTGAGCTTTTTTTGGTAGGGAGGTTTTTGATAACCTCTTCTAATTCTTCGCGATTAACAGGTCTGTTTAGATTGTTCACCTGGTCCTGGTTTAACTTTGGTATATGGTATTTATCTAAAAAAGTGTCCATTTCTTTTATATTTTCCAATTTTGTGTTATACAGGCTTTTGTAGTAAGATCTAATGATTCTCTGAATTTCCTCTGTGTCTGTGGTTATGTCCCCCTTTTCATTTCTGATCTTAATTATTTGTGTGTTCTCTTTCTGATGTTTAATTAGTTTGGATAGGGGTTTGTCGATCTTGTTGATTTTCTTCAAGAACCAGCTTTTTGTTTCATTGATTCTTTGGACTGTTTTCTGTGTTTCTATTTTGTTGATTTCAGCCCTCAGTTTTATTATTTCCAGTCTTCTACTTCTTCTGGGCGCGTCTACTTCTTTTTTTTCTAGAGCTTTCAGGTGTGTTGTTAAGTCCCCAATGTATGCATTCTCCGTTTTCTTTAAGTGGGCACTTAGTGCTATGAACTTTCCTCTTAGCACTGCTTTCATTGTGCCCCATAGGTTTGAGTATGTTGTCTCTTTATTTTCATTAAATTCAAGGAAGACTTTAATTTCTTTCTTAATTTCTTCCTTGACCCAGGTGTGGTTCAGTAGTTGACTATTCAGTTTCCATGAGTTTGTCGGCTTTCTGTGGGTAGCATTGTTGTTGCCTTCTAACTTTAATCCGTGGTGATCAGATAGGACACAGGTGGACACTGATATTTTTTTGTATCTGTGGAGGTTTCCTTTGTTTCCAAGTATGTGGTCAATTTTTGAGAAGGTTCCATGAGCTGCAGAGAAGAAGGTATATTCTTTCCTATTTGGGTGGAATGTTCTATAGATGTCTGTTAAGTCCATTTGCTTCATTACCTCCAATAATTCTCTTAATTCTCTATTAGGTTTCTGTCTGATTGACCTGTCCCTTGGAGAGAGAGGTGTGTTGAAGTCTCCTACTACTAGTGTGTGTGGTTTGATGTTTGCCTTCTCACTCATGAACATCGACGCAAAAATCCTCAACAAAATACTGGCAAACCGAATCCAAGAACACATTAGAAAAATTATCCACTATGATCAAGTAGGCTTCATCCCAGAGATGCAGGGCTGGTTCAACATACGAAAATCTATCAATGTAATGCACCATATAAATAAACTGAAAGAAAAAAACCATATGATCATTTCATTAGATGCTGAAAAAGCATTCGACAAAATTCAACACCCCTTTATGATAAAGGTCTTGGAGAGAATAGGGATACAAGGATCCTACCTAAATATAATAAAAGCTATTTACAGCAAGCCAACAGCTAACATTAAATTGAACAAAGAAAAACTCAAAGCCATCCCACTAAAATCAGGAACTCGACAAGGATGTCCACTCTCTCCATACCTCTTCAATATAGTGCTTGAAGTTCTAGCAATAGCAATAAGACAACATAAGGAGATCAAGGGGATTTGTATTGGAAAGGAAGAAGTTAAGCTTTCGTTATTTGCAGATGATATGATAGTATACATAAGTGACCCCAAAAATTCTACCAAAGAACTCCTACAGCTGATAAACACCTTTAGTAATGTGGCAGGATACAAGATCAACTCCAAAAAATCAGTTGCCTTCCTTTACACTAAGGATAAGGAAGCAGAGAGGGAAATTAGAGAAGCATCACCTTTCACGATAGCCACAAATAGCATAAAATATCTTGGGGTAACCCTGACCAAGGAAGTGAAAGACCTATTCGACAAGAACTATAAGTCTTTGAAGAAAGAAATTGAAGAAGACACCAGAAAATGGAAGGACCTCCCTTGCTCTTGGATTGGGAGGATCAACATAGTAAAAATGGCAATTCTACCAAAAGCAATCTATAGATTCAATGCAATCCCCATCAAAATCCCATCAAAATTCTTCACAAATCTGGAGAAGACAATAATCAACTTTATATGGAGGAACAAAAAACCCAGGATAGCCAGAACAATCTTATACAATAAAGGATTGACTGGAGGCATTACCATCCCTGACTTCAAACTCTATTATAGAGCTACAGTATTGAAAACAGCCTGGTATTGGCATAAAAACAGAGAAGTCGACCAATGGAATCGAATAGAAGACCCTGACTTTAACCCACAAACCTATGAGCACCTGATTTTCGATAAAGGAGCTAAAAGTATACAATGGAAAAAAGACAGCATTTTCAACAAATTGTGCTGGCAAAACTGGATGTCAATCTGTAAAAGAATGAAAATAGATCCATATCTATCACCATGCACAAAACTCAAATCCAAATGGATTAAAGACCTCAATATCAGTCCGAACACACTGAACCGGATAGAAGAGGAAGTGGGAAGTACTCTACAGCACATGGGCACAGGAGACCACTTCCTACGTATAACCCCAGCAGCACAGACACTAAGGGCATCATTGAATAAATGGGACCTCCTGAGGCTGAGAAGCTTCTGTAAAGCAAAGGACACTGTCACTAAGACAAAAAGGCAACCCACTTACTGGGAGAAGATTTTCACCAACCCCGCAACTGACAAAGGTCTGATCTCCAAAATATATAAAGAAATCAAGAAACTAGACCGTAAAAGGCTAATCAATCCAATTATAAAATGGGGCACTGAGCTGAACAGAGAATTCTCAACAGAAGAACTTCAAATGGCCAAAAGACACTTAAGGTCATGCTCAACTTCCCTAGCGATCAGGGAAATGCAAATCAAGACAACTTTAAGATACCATCTTACACCTGTCAGAATGGCTAAAATAAAAAACACCAATGATAGCCTTTGCTGGAGAGGTTGTGGAGAAAGGGGTACACTCACCCATTGCTGGTGGGAATGCAAACTTGTGCAACCACTCTGGAAAGCAGTGTTTCGGTTTCTCAGGAAATTCGGAATCAACCTACCCCTGGATCCAGCAATACCACTCTTGGGAATATACCCAAGAGAGGCCCTATCATACAACAAAAGTATATGCTCAACTATGTTCATGGCAGCATTGTTTGTAATAGCCAGAACCTGGAAAAAACCTAGATGCCCTTCAACGGAAGAATGGATGAAGAAAGTATGGAATATATACATATTAGAGTATTACTCAGCAGTAAAAAAACAAGGACTTCTTGAATTTTGCATACAAATGGATGGAAATAGAAAACACTATCCTGAGCGAGGTAAGCCAGACCCAAAAAGAGGAACATGGGATGTACTCACTCATATTTGGTTTCTAGCCATAACTAAAAGACATTGAGCTTATAATGTATGTTCCTAGAGAAGCTAAATAAGAAGGTGAACCCAAAGACAAACACATAGGCATCCTCATGAATATTAACCTTCATCAGGCGATGAAAGGAGACAGAGACAGAGGAGCACGGGACAGAAATCTCAAGGTCCAAATCAGGAGCAGAAGGAGACGGAACACGAGCAAGGAACTCAGGACCGCGAGGGGTGCACCCACACAATGAGACAATGGGGATGTTCTATCGGGAACTCACCAAGACCAGCTGGCCTGGGTCTGAAAAAGCATGGGATAAATCCGGACTAGCTGAACATAGAGGACAATGAGGAATACTGAGAACTCAAGAACAATCGCAGTGGGTTTTTGATCCTACTGCACGTACTGGCTTTGGGGGAGCTTGGCAGTTTGGATGCTCACCTTAGGAGACCTGGATAGAGGTGGGCGGTCCTTGGGCTTCCCACAGGTCAGGGAACCCTGATTGCTCTTCGAGCAGATGAGGGAGGGTGACTTGATCGGGGGAGGGGGAGGGAAATGGGAGGCGGTTGCGGGGAGGAGGCAGAAATCCTTAATAAATAACTAAATAAAAAAAAAACGGACTCGCTGAACATAGCGGACAATGAGGACTACTGAGAACTCAAGAACAATGGCAATGGGGTTTTGATCCTACTGCATGTACTGGCTTTGTGGGAGCCTAGGCAGTTTGGATGCTCACCTTACTAGACCTGGATGGAGGTGGGTGGTCCTTGGACTTCCCACAGGTCAGGGAACCCTGATTGCTCTTTGGGCTGATGAGGGAGAGGGGCTTGATTGGGGGAGGGGAAGGGAAATGGGAGGCAGTGGCGGGGAGGAGGCAGAAATCTTTAATAAATAAATAAATAATAATAAAAAAGAAAAAAAATAAATTATAAACTGTTTGGCCTATTTCTCAGGTTTATTATTAACTAGCTTTTACACTTCAATTAACTCATAATTCTTATCTATTTTTAGCCATGTGGCTTGGTATCTTTTCTCAGTAAGGCATTCTCATCTTACTTCCTCTGTATCTGACTGGTGACCAACTCTCTGTCTTTCCTCTTCTCAGAATTCTCCTAATCTGGTTGCCTCACCTATACTTCCTTCCTAACTACTGGCCAATCAGTGTTTTATTAAACCAATATGAGTGATAAATCTTTACAGTGTACAAGAGCACTTTCCAACAGAAAGATACAGTTCAATAATTGGAAGGAAAGACCATTTGGTAGGTAAGCAGCTTTCTGTGCAAATATGAAGACTTACATTTTGATCCCTGGCAGCTACATAAAAGGTTGATGCAGCAGCATGAGCCTGTAATACTAGCATTCGGGATGGAGGGGTCAGGTAAACACTACATACTTGACAGCCATCAGTGTAGCTGAAACAATAAGATTTGGGTTCAGTGAGACACCCGATCTCAAAAATTAGGAGGTGAAGAATGTCTGCAGAAGGCACTTGACATTGACCACTTTCATCTACATGTACACACAAGGATTAGCTCATTCACAAACACAAGTGCACATGTACACACAGAGTCACATACAAAACCATTTATAATGAATGAATGAATGAATGAGTGAATAAATTTATCTTATTCTACATAATCATGGTGTTAAAAGTTAAAGATCAGTTACCTTGTAGTATAATGAGTATTAATATGCAAATGATATCTCTAACAATGCAGTTTATATTTTTGTTTTGAGTTTTAGTATACTTGAATGTTTAGATAAAAAATTTTAAATGTGTGCATAAAAATAGTTAAATATTTTACATCTTCTATTCATTTAAGTTCACCTTTTGTTAAATTATATAAGTTTTAAATCCATCCTGTCTCATAACAGAGCATTGCTCATCCATTCCTTGCCAATCTCAAAATAGTTCTGTGGAATTTAACATACATTTTAATAAACTATATAAAATATTTTACAATTTAAATATAGTTACATAGTTTATTTCATGTATAAGAATGAATTGCAATCATGGTGACAATTAAAAATCACAAAAGAGGGACAGAGGAAGGTGTTTTATGGCACTTAAGATGAATGAAATCTTTTATTCTTGTGACTAGGTACATTGAACATATTTGATTTAGCAATTTGCTTACTTCTAAGCAGATGTAAATTTTTACTTCTGTTTCAAATTATACCAATGGTAAGGGTGGGTCTGCATCTGGGAGACCAGAGAGTGGTGCAGAAAATAGCTACATTTTGAACATCATAAAAAGCTTGTGGTTTAGCAAATGAAAGGTCCTGGGTGAGGGTCCCAGGCTTGCAAAAATTAACCTGGAACATCTATTGATAACTATCACTTGATACATACTGAATGTTCTTTGCATGTATTTTTGAGACATTTAAGCAAGGTGGGAATAAAATTAGAAAAGGAGATTTCTATGGAGAATGACTTCAAAAAAAAGGTGTGATTTTTCAGGTGAAGTAGGTTAGAGAGATTTGTGGAAAGCTCTCTAAGAATGGAAATGAGCTATACATTTAATATCTCCTTGATATTACTCAAAAGCAAACACCTCCAGGAACCCCACTCAAGTTGCTGGAATTATTTATGATGTTCCACTTAGGTTGGGAACTCAGGGACACAGAGCTTGTCTTCATCAAATGTTAATGAGCAATAATTGTTATCATAAGTGATATTACTCTTCAAGATGATGCCAGGGAATACCTCTTCATCACATCTACCAAAGGTATCTGTGGACAGAATACAATGGGAAACAATTTAGTGGCAAGATAAAAACACATAAACCTCTCAAGTGAGCTATCACAAAACTGATGGTAATAAACTAAGATGAATAACTATATGGTTTTGCAGGCAAGCGTGTATGAAATAAAATCACATTAAACTGTGGCTCAGTTTCTTTGCATGAAAAAAATGGTGTTAACAGTAGCTATTTTGTAGCAGTATTTTCTGGATACAACATGGAAGTTGTATATATGATAGTGATTGCATGTGAAAATAATAACCAAATCTCACAGAAACTACCAAGCTCCACAAAATGCCAGATTTAAGACAGGTAATTGGTCACAAAGTCCTACTCCAGCTGAGGAGTTATTGCAAATTGACAGCTGTTGGGAATGGATAGCCAGGTATTTTTAGAGTCTTATTCCTGATGGTGGACCAGACTCCTTTGTGTGCTCACACAGGCAGGAATAGCATAATTTGCCAACATAAATTGAACACTTTTACTAACAAATGCATACAAGATGTTTTCCAGTCAAATGCTACTTTTTCAGAAAGCCCAGTACCTGACATTCATTCATTTCTTCCATTTCTCATGGGTCACTGTGTCAATATCTTCATCTCCACCAAAATTGATCCTCTTCTAGCTTCTGGGCAGCACCATATACTCTGGTCACAAGTCTTAGCTTGTCCTCAGAAGGAGGACTGGCTTCACTAGAAAACTAGAACAAAAACAAAACAAAACAACAACAACAAAAAACTCACTATGTTTAGGATAGGACAAAAAAGTGGTAAAATATAGCTCACTGAGTTTATTGGGAGTGTTCTCTGGTAGAGAGCAGGGGATAGATATTAGAAAAGTCTGTCTAGAACAAGTTACAGAATAAGAGTGGGTCCTGGACAGTGTCCCGCTTCCCTGTCAGAACTGGCCATGTAATACTTCAAAATTGTTCATACTTTTCTCACATGAATCTATCCCTACTGCTTGTAATGAAGTAGTGAGATTGACTTTGAATAAACAGAAACAAACAAACAAAATCTCACCATTTAGAAAACTGTATCTACTTTACAAGGAAAAAATGTTTTATTCAATAGACAGTACAAATTCTTAAATTAGAACCTATGTAATTGAATTTTAGTGTCAGCATTATCATGAAGTTTCAGAAATAATTTGCAAGAGTGAAAATGCTGAAATTTTATTTTTTCATAAGTATTCCTTGGATACTTAGGTTCAATAGCTCAACTGATGATAGAAGAAATCTTACCCTCTGATCTGTGTAGTGCTTTGATGTTACATATTTCAGTGAGAATGTCTTCCTTTTTCAAATGTAAATGCAAATATCTTATTAATCATTTTAAAGAGATCATCATTTTTAAATAGATTTCTCATACATAATGAATCTTTTATGCCACATAGCATTTCCTTCAAAATTAATGCCCAGTACTTATAATGTAAGCATAGGGAGTTACAAATATATGTTTGCAGATAGGGAAAAAACCTGGAAACTTTATTAAACACTCCTCTCACTGGTAATTACAAAAATATTTTCCATATTATTCATTTTGCCAGCACTTTTACCCTGTGACAGTAGAATAATTAATACTATATTGTTGATATTTTTTATATTATAAATTATTTGGTTTCAGGTAAGAATAAATCTCATACTTTTGTCATGTTTCCATACAGTCTTCATAAGGTTGCCCATGATTAAAAATTGTGTCATTTACATTTTTTGGCAATGAGTTTTGTATAACTAGGTAATTGATCTACGTTTGTATTTCATCTAGTATATTTCTTCCCTTTATAAAAATAAATATACAAGCATCTATATTGCAAAGTATTTCTGTGAATATTTTTATTCTTTTTAATCCTAATAGATCCATTTTTATGACTGGTCAGATAGAATACATGTGCGATGCTGTATTTCAATTTTCCTATATTTTCTTTGTTTCCTAAGAAGTGATTAACTTTGGAGAAAGTTCTATGGGTAGCTGAGAAGAGAGGATACTTTTTACTCCTTAGAAGTAATGTTCAGAAATGTCTGATGGGCTCATTTACATATCATTTACATACAGTGCTTATCTGTTTTGTTTTTGTACAGATGACCTTTGCATTAGTGAGACTGAAGCAGTGATGACAAACACCGGAAGTGTGGATTCTAATTGCTTTAATAATAAAAGCCCAGAGTCAGATACTGGGATAAATGCTGGAATATCAGAGAGACAGAACAGCCAACCACTAGAGATCTCACCTCTATGACTCTCAGCCCCAAAAAGAGAGCAAGTCTTTCTCGCTACCCCACCGTATCATTTCCTCTCTCTGCCCAGACATATCACTTCCTGTCTGTCTGTACAGACCTTCAGACCTCTATGGTTAACTAGTGGCTAGTTCTAACCTCTGATCTTCAGTCAAGCTTTATTTGTTAGATCACAAACAGGGTATCATTCCTAAAGGATACTTAGATATCTATGATTTTATGTGTGAGTGGCTGAAATATCTTAAAAATCATTGCCTGAAAAAGCTAACTCAACCGATTCAGACTCATGTGATTAGCGGGCATTGGAAATTCACTGAAAGGTATGGAAAAGGACTTCTGAACTCTGTCAACACTATTTAGCAAACTTTGTTTCATTTTACTCAAGGACAATAGTCAGTGCAATGGAGACATCGGTGAGGACGCGGCTCATGCATTTTAGATGTGATGATCAAATAGCTTTCTTTATTATGGTATTTTCAAGGGAGTGCCCTGTTATTTAAAGAGGACATGCATATAATATGTTTCTTAGCCAAAATGCTTTGTTTACTGGGGCATGTTTAGGAGCTGGTATGTGTAAAAGGGACTTTAGAAAAGTGTCCTGCTGCTTCCAGTTAAGAATGCATAAACAACAACAGAACAGAATTCATAAACATTTTTCATGATGCACCATCCTCTTCATAACCAAAGCTCTAATGGCTAGGAACTATTCGAATGACTTCTTTAATTATTACCCGTTCTGTGGCATAGTTGATCTATCTCCTTTTATTCCTTGTAAATACTTCTGTGGTGCACATATGGCACATAAAACTTTTCCCAATAATTTGAATACTTTGTGACAGGTTTTCTTAAGTAGAATTTCCGGGTCAATGGTAATCCATAATTTTATAAGTCTTATATTTATTATCAAATTTCTCTCTTGAAGATTCTACTAATTTACAGTGCTAAAACCATGCGTGAAACTTGGTTATCTTAGGGCAAATACTATGTAGCCAGCTTCAAGAATTGCTACTTTATTCATTCCTGGTTTTCTAGTTCCTATTGACACTGAACAATAGAGGACAGCTAAGATGTTAGTAACAGAGCTCATAAATTGATTTTCTTCCACTCAAGTTCGTAAATATATTGAAGGTAAATAATTATTGCTTCCTGCATGCACCTTTCTATGCATTGGGGAATTGTGTTTTGGGGAATACAGAAGAAATGCTTTTGTGCTCCCTTTTCAGCCTACCTGGATTGTCTCTGAGTTATCAGGGATGGGTTATTCCAAGAAAGGTTTGTTATGCTAATTCTCAGCTCTCCAGTGATAGTTTATGGGAATATATTGCTCTTTGGTCATTCTTCCCCAGATTTCTTCTTACAAGGTTTGATCCTAAAGGCAGAAACTCTGACTTTGGTGTTGTGTGGTTTTGGATTTGTTCTGTGCTTTCTTCTTTTTCTCTTTCTTTAATTATTTCCTTCCTTCTTTTCTTTTTCTTTTTGAGTTTAAAAGTTTAGGAAAGCAAAGGAACTGAGCTAATATTTTGGAAGTTCTGTATGGTGTTGAGATTAGAAAAAAAAACAATAAGAGGGCTCTGTAGAAAGAAAGAGACAAGATCACGCCAAATGCTCAGTAGATAAATTGGGTGGCAGTCAAGTCAAATACCTGAGTTTGATATCTGGAAACTTCATGGATAGAAAAAAAAAAACAAAAAACAAAAAACTGAATCTTGCAATGGGCTCTCTGAGTTCCACAAGTGCACGGTGGTATTTGCACTCACCTCACACACACACACCTTCACACACTGAAGCAATAACAAATTAAAAGGAAGAAAAGAAGGTAGTGTAGCAAAGGAAATAAGACCAAAGCTTTCTTCATTCTCTTTGATGTGGATTTCATATTCAGCACCTGCAATTACCTGGGACCAACATTGTTCCCCTTTTGTGTGACATTACTAGATTAACAGATTTCTTCCTACTTGAGGTATTCATTACAACTTGTTACTAGATGAGCTTTGACTCAGACAGACTAACTAATTGAATAACAGACAAACTGAAAAGCCAACTGAGCCTACTAGCCTCTCACTGAGTTGTGCTACCCAGTATCTGGTGCAGATTTCTGCCAAGAGACAATGATTCACACTTATTCCTTTGACTCTTGAAGAACAAAACAAGCAGCCTGCCCTTGACTACACAGATGGGATGGAACTGGACTAAATTCCTAGCTCCTAAGCCAAACTGTGGATGACCCAGTTTTTTATTATACCAAGAGAACACCCCACCCTCATTTTCAAGTTTCCTAGAAACAACTACTAGCATGAAACATCACAGAGCCCGAGGGCACAGATGGGTTCTAGAAAGTACCATGTCATTATCAATAAAGGCTGCCAGTCACCACACAGGCTGGAGTCCTACTCAGCCATTCACAGGGCAGCCACTGGGAATGCAGAAATCAGGGACTTACACAGAAGTCTCTGTGCACAGCCACTGGATTAAGGTTTGGGCCAGGACTGTCCTGAAGCCGGCTGCTAACAACCTCAGGGCATCTTAGGTCTGCTTCTAACAAAATGCTTCCAGAGGCATTCCAAAGACAGGGTTATCAGGGTCAGGATGTGGGTAATAGTATCTATGTCCTCCCTCCAACCGTCTTGGCCATGTGTACTCAGAGTTGCTATCTAGCTATAGATTTTGAATTGCACTGTACACATCACACCTCCCAGAGGGTCAAGTGAAAGCTGGGACTTGCTTTGAAATTACACCCATGTTTGGCTTATTTCTTTTCTGTCCAATTTATCTCACTCCCTTATTAGATTCTTGTGATATCATTTGCCTTATAAATCACTTATTTTCCTCAATACCTCAGCCTTGGTACAACCTGAGACAAAGGCCTCCCTTTACATAGCTGGGGAAAGAGCAAATACCTCTCCATAATAAAGTAAATGAATTAGTGTTTTGTGGGCACTCTGCAGTCTTTGACAGTCATGTAAACATGATACATTAAGCAGAGCTCAGATTTTCAACCAAGAAATGAATTCAAATAGCCAAATGTCGTACATTTGGTTAGCATTGAAACACGTCTTCTTTGGTATCCAGAATAATATTTGATAAAGTAACATCCTATGCTTTAGTTCAAACCAGAGGTGAACAGCTTTTGATATTGCAGCATAATGTGTTTTCATCTATGAATGTGTTGGGCCACAGACATAGCTACCCTGGGATACATGTGGCCCAGGGGTTCCAGATTGGACATGGTTATTTTAAACTATTACAGAACTGTTATAATGGTATTCATGTTATTGGTGAGAAGAATATAAATAGCCAAGCCACCGAAGGCCAACTTATGTTATTTAGCTATCCATCAGGGTATTAAACATTTAAACCTCAATTCTCTTTGTTATCACAACTTTGCATTATAAATTGCTTTTCAAAAACTACAGTTTATAAGGGAAAACAGCCAAAGCCTCATAGTTTGCATTCAAGCCTTTATATCCTTTCTTTAAGTCTTGACACTGGAGAAACAATTTCCTAGTCTAGTGGTGATATCACAAGTAAGGAGTTTATCAAGACAGATCAAAAGTGAAGGTATCAAAGCACCAAGGGAGCATGTTTCAAGCCTTGAAATAGCTTACAAATTAATGAACCTACCAGTTTATAAAAAGGGATCATATTTTATTATTTATTTATTTATTATATATGGGGGGCTTGTATGCCATGCAAGTGGTTAGAGGCTAGTAAAAATATGTGGTGGCACAGTTCTTTCCTTACACATGTAATTCCTGTGTATTGAACTCAGGTCCTAAGACTTGGTGGCAGACACTTTACTTAATTTCCTCAGTCTCTGGCCCCTGATGATATTGATTTAATATGTCTCAGTTGTGTTGCTTAGAGGTTTATTAGACTACAAGGCACTTCCTGTAGGAGGAGGGCCTGCTTGTTCGTCCAGGGCTCCCAGAACCAAAATAACCACACAGAAACTGTATTAATTAAAATATGACCTAACCCATTAACTCTAGCTTCTTATTGGCTAGCTCTTACATATTAATTAGATCCATTTCTATTAATCTGTCCATCACCATGAGGTCATGGCCCACCAGCCAAGTTTCAGTGCGTCTATCTCTGGCTATGGATCCATGGCAGCTCTCTGACTCTGCCCTTCTTTCTCCCAGCATCCAGATCCATCTCCCTGCCTACCTATGTTCTGCCCTATCAACAGGACAAAACGGTTTCTTTATTCATTAACCAAAGAAAGTAACACACAGACAGAAGGACCTTCTACACCAACTTCCTGTTTTGCTCAGGATGCTTCATTACTGTAGTAAACAACTAGCAGTAGTAGTGACGGTTAGAAGACAACATTTCTTCTTTAATCCCTCTCAATCACTGGCATTTAGTATTCTTGGGTTTCTTTTCCCTCCTGTGTAACCAGGCACAGCTGTTATCAAAGCATATATTCAATTGGATCTCTTAAAGTGACTGTCCTAACACTCCCCACAGCCACAGAAATACTGGCTAAACCTTACGTCGTCTTAGGTGTGTATTCAATCTAGAAGGTTTCTAGAGATATCTGAAATTTAACACGCTTTCAAACTTTCTTGCTGAGTCTTTACTTTCCAAGCTTTAAGATCTGTGAATAACTATAGAGTTTCATGAAAATACATCTCCGCTGCAAAGTGCAAGCCCTCACCCACGTTAAGAGAGGGCAATACTTTAAGCCAAGAGCCTATTTCCTCTTCCAATCTTTCCCTGCTTTATTCTCCTAACCACAGACGCAGCCTCCCTCTCCATGCATCTTCCACCACTTAATTTCTATTCCACCTCTGGGCTATCATTTTGAAATATATAGTACCTGGGGAAAAAAGCAGTCTCAAGAGAAGATATGATCCCTCAACATATTTTATGGGTGAATCTACAGGAGAAGGAAATAAAAAATTTTAAAAGCCCTAGATTTAATGAAAATGGGAACAAATCATACTGAAATGAAGTTCCAGGTATGAGCTACAAGCACATTAAGGAATGCTGAGGTATGTGTGCTTTATGTCCTAATGTCCTGAGCACACAGTGATTTAGAATAGTCATTAAAGATTATGAAAATGTACAGAATTAATGTGCAATGATTTTCCTTTGGATGAGTCTTTACGTTTATTTTTTATTCCACTTCCCCCTCTCTCTCCCTGCCTTCATTTCCCCCACTTTATCAGTCATCCTGAGTTCAGAAATAGCAATGACAACTTATGTGATCCTGCAATGGTCAGGTTTCAAATGTTGACGGAAGTCCCATGACAGAGTGAAAGGAGACAGATACACTGGGTTTGTAAAGAAAGGGTTCATATCCTCGTTCTGTCATACACCAATTATCCTTTGCATGCTGTCTAAGTAATTCTCCTGACTTTCACGGTTAAGCGGCATAAATCCTCCCCGTTAGTTTCCAGATATCATGAGTTGTGTCTAGTATGACAATGCATAGAAAGCACGTGAAATACTTGCTCTAGACAAGGATGACAAAGGTCTCTAAATATTTCCAAAGTTTTCCAGAACATGGATGATTAATTTGATGATTACTTTAGGTGATGTTTTTGTTCGTGAAGGTGTATTTACATGTTTACACATGCATTTCTTTGATGCGTGTTGCTCAGTTTGTAGGGTGCCTTGTTCATCATACATGAAGCACTAGGTTGGCAACCTAGACAGAACATTATAAATTGAGCATAGTGTTGCATGTTGAAGACCACCCCTTGGAAAGTGGAGGCAGAAAAATCACAAGTTAAATCAAGTTCAAGGTCATCTTAGAGAATGAGACATTGCCCAGAATAATAAATACATAAATAAAATAATTAATTATTAAAAGAATTAGAAGCAAATAAGGGAAAGAACTATATTTTGTTTCATAATAATCTAATCTCAATTCCTGAGTGCATTTTTTTCATAATTTAAGTGTATGAGAAATAATTATGTCAGCCTGAGCCATAAAGTAATTATTAATTACATATGTGTTGAATATTTTCATTTTCTTTAAAATGTAACTCTAATATTTCCCCTTTCCCTTCTCTCCTTCCTGTCCCTGCTGTCTGTTCCTCCTCCCAAATTCACTGCCTCCTTTCTTTAACCATTGTTAGATATTCCTCCAAACAATCAACATACAAGCATAGTCTTCTGATTCAGTTCATAGATGCCTGCATGTATATATTTCTAGAACTGACTACTCGGAATTGAATAGTCAATCTGGGAACTCATTCCTTGGGAAAAGTAATTCTCCCTCTCCTTTCAGTTATTAATTGCCTATACCTCTTGATTTAATTTCTAGTATAAATTATACACATCACAAATTAAAAAATAAAAATAAATCACGGCACTCTATTCATCCAGGTGAGATGTCACCTGTTGTTGAAAGTTTCAGGTTTAGTTAAGATCACTGTTTTTGAGACTTCTTGGGTGTAGCTTTTCTGCCATAGCTAAAGGCAACAGTATCATGGGAGACTTCCTCATTTTTTGTCCCTTAGAATCCTCCTGTTTTCTCCTCCAGAATGTTCTCTGGAATTTTATTGCAGGCATTGTGTTGTAGACATATCAAATGTAGTGGGGCACCCCATGGTGAGTGGTTTTCTGAATTTTGCCTGATTGTTGCTTTCTGAAGTAATCTACTGATCACGTAAGAAGTTGCTTTGATGAGAGGTGAGATCTATACTACCTGTGCTACTTGTAGGTATTAAGATAAGTATTCAGAATGCAATTAGAAAAGCAGATAGTATGCTTTGAGAAACCTAGGACACAAGTTTCACAAGTACAGAGAGAGAGAGAGAGAGAATCCCTAGTGCTAGGAAGGCAGCTCATTAGAGCAAAGCACCTGATATACAAACTTGAGGGTCTAAGTTTGTATTTTCAGCACCCGTGTGAAAAACTGAGTAGAGTAGAATTTCTGTAATCCCAGAATTCCTAAGGGGAGGTGAGATGTGCAGACAACATATCCCTGGAAGGTGATGGGCTAGCTGCTGTGGTGTGCAATCATGAAGAAGAGACCATGCCTGACATGAAGTCCAAATCAAAGACATACAAAGACAAATACTTTAAATTGCCCTTTCATCTCCACCTATGTTCCATGGCATGTGCATACGTCTACTTACCCACATATGAACCACACCCATAAATACACAAAGATAAGAAATAATGTGGCTAGAGAATAAAAGGACAGTAAAGAAAAAAACAAAACTAATAAAGGGGAGACTGAAATGTAACCTCAAGCATCATTGATTAGGTGCCTTTTAAGTTGATGCTAATCAATCTCTCATTGGTCTGGGACTGGCCGAGAAGGCTAGAGGCTAGCCAGCAAGCCCCGGGATCACACCTTTCTCTTTCAGCACTGAGCTTATAAATCTGGGCCATCATGCCCTGTTCTTTTATGTGAGTTCTTGTGATTGCCAGGCAAACTGTAGTGACGGAGCCATCCCCCCAGTCTCCTTTAGTGAGCTTTTCCCAGCCAAGGCAGGGCTGTTATTGTTAGATTTGCTGAAAATATGACTTATGTCATGATCTATGCTTCTGGTACTGAATTTTCTCTTTTCATTTTAAATGTGGCTTTCTAGTATAAATTATACACATCACAAATTAAAAAATAAAAATAAATCACGGCACTCTATTCATCCATAAAGGGCACATTTCAGGGATGCATTTATAAAATATTTAAATCACATGCATTTTCACTAATGATTCTAAATTTCCCAAATTGAAGAATATAATTTCTCACAACATAGAAAGAAATGTCAATTTTAGCAATGTCAAGAGACACAATGAGATTAGTGGAGAAATCTACTGTCTAGCATTTGACTTGTGCATGATAGAGCAGGATTGTTCATAGACTCTTCAAGTTGCTGCACAAAAGATATAGGAAAACCTCTCAATTATTTAGTGAAACTGTAGTACAAAGTTTCACTAAAAGTTACAAGGTTGACCTTCTGTTGTCCCTTTGTCACCAGTAGGATATGACCCTATTTTTAACATCTACCAATCATTTGTAATAATATAAAATTAGATGGAAAGGCCATCACTTAAGACCAACCTAAAACAGTGAGCATTAGGAATGTAATTCAATGACACGTAAGAGAGAACAGATATTGGACAATCATTTATTAGTTCTGTTAGTTATTTATTCTAATCTTCAGTCCTGATCTAGAGAGCTAACATGCAGGTTTTGAGACACTGCAAATAAAACGGTGGCCAACTGCATTAAGCATGGAACAGGTCACTTGTCATTTTAGAAGTGACACCAAGACTCAGAATGCAGACAATTTCCCTGCTGCACAAAAATGCTTCAGAAGCAGATTGCCTTCTGACTGCCATTCTGATCGATTGTTGCTGTATACTTCTCTGTCACTTGCCTGACTTTGAATTCAAGTTTTCTTTCCTTTTTATCTTTTCAAGGTTTTATGGCCCAGCTTTCAATGTCCTTACTTTTACAAAACTCTTTCTGTTTTGGTATCAGCTTTAACAATTTTCAGTGATGGATTTCCCCATTAGTCGTGATACTCTTGACTCCTCACCTTCAACAAGAGACCTCTTATATATTGACTTCAGGCAACCAAAGAGAAGGACACTTGTTTGAAATTTGGTTGTGTTTTTGCAGTCTGTGTGTCTGAGATGCCCAAGACTAGTCTTTCTGGGATAATTGCTCAGATTTCATCACTTTTGAGAATTTGGGGCCAACAATCAAAGAAAAGATGTATCTAAAGTATTACTGATACCACACTCATTAACTATTATTTTTAAAACACCACTAGTTAAAAGATAAGTAGGCTTGACTTGGGGGTACAGTGATTCACCTGAGTCATTGCGTAGGTAAATATAGCAACTCTGACTATTCCATGTCTGATCCTTGGTCACACCCCCATGTTTAGAGATACCTCTTCTTCCCTTTCATAGCCTACTCATAGAGAAAATGTTTCTACTGTTTTGCATGTCTGTGTATTCAGCTCTAGTAGGTGACACTTCTTTTTTTTAAAAAAAATATGTTTCAGTCTGTAAATTTAACAACCCAACAACACTCCTTTGTTTGTTATGAGAAAGCACTACTGCAGGGATACAGCGGCCAACCTAACAAGCAGGGTTTTGCCCACAAAAATATACAGAGGGTAAGTAGAAGTCCTAAAGATGAATAACTAGGAAGACATATAAGGATGAGATATGGGTTTTAGATTTCACTCAGTGATCCCAGAATGTCATTTTGAGAAGTAATATTAAATTATAACACAAAGTATAGGAACTAAAACAGGGCCAGAATCTGGAGACAGGAACTGATACAGAGGCCATGGCCTGGTGCTGTTTATACTGGCTTGCTCCTATGATTTGCTCAGTCTGCTTTCTCATAGAAGCCACCTGCCCAAGCACCACCCACAATGGTCTGGGCATTCCCCGTCAATCACCAATTAAGAAAATGCTCTACATGTTTGCCTACAAGTTGTTCTTTTCCAGGCATTTTTTTCAATTGAGGTTTCCTCCTCTAAGATGTCCTTAGCTGGTGTCAAGTTGATATAAAGTATCCAGAACATCTCCTTACACAAATATCCAATTTCTTGATAGCAACAAAGATGTATATGATGGATCCCATTATAATGGCTTAATGCAATGATCACATAGTCATAGCTAGACTAAGACCATCTTCCTTGCTGTCATGGAACTCACTTAGCCATTGCCTTTGCTTATCTCTCATATTTAATGGTGAGACTGCCATAAATATACACACAGCAGATAACCCTTTGGTGGTCACTGATCTTCCCAATAAGACCACGTTATAAGTGCCACTTTCCCACTTCATATTATTCCTTGAATTTTCACTTCATCAAGTCTGTGGGGCCCTCGCTAGAGTCAGTGTTCTTGTCCTAATTATGCTAGCAATATATCAACAAGTAATTTTTGCTTTATGACTACTGGAGTTATAGATTACTGCTGTAGAGCCAATTATGTTATAGGTCTTAATCACTTTTAGTCAGCATTGTGTTTCTTCCTTGAACTACATGAAACTGTGTTCCAATTACTGCAAGGAACTGTTTTGTTTTCATTTCACTCTGAGAGTTGCCTCACCTCTCAGCAGAAATGTGGGATTGCTGCTGCCATCAGAGTTTTAATTTTGCATGGCTGAAGATTTAGAAAATGACATTATTTCTTTGGCACAGGTAGAAGATTGCTTGCCAGGGACTCAAATCTCCAGCACCAGCCAGTCATCCTCATATGAAACAGAGCTGGAGCTGCAAAAGCCAGAAAAATCCCCACCCTATTGCATTTGTCAGCCCAACAATGGGATTCATTCTTTGTTGCTCCTCATTGCTACCTAGTCTGTTTTTCAGAGTGACAGATCTCTGATAAGGGCCCTAATCCAGTGACCTTCTTCTTTGATGCTATCCATCATGTGCCCCAGACTTAGGTGGCAATTCCATTCCACAGGCATGGTGAGCAGTCGCTGCTAATGGGCTTTGCCACTGTGCTGTAGCCACCAGAGAGTCTGTGAATATGACAAGGCATCTGAAACCTATGAGTTAAGAAGGAAAAAAGTCAACCCATGTGAATAACCTATGTTTTTCTCCTCTCGACTGCAAACAGTTTGCTAATTTCTTAAGCACAGAGCCAGCTTAATTAAAGCCAGTGGAGCAGGGGAATGCCACAGTTGAGTACATTTTGATGTCACTCACATAGTCGGGATCAGGCAAAATATGAAATGTGATAATA
Organism: Microtus pennsylvanicus; assembly: GCF_037038515.1. Classification (NCBI taxonomy): domain Eukaryota; kingdom Metazoa; phylum Chordata; class Mammalia; order Rodentia; family Cricetidae; genus Microtus; species Microtus pennsylvanicus. The sequence continues at coordinate 30,240,486 of NC_134589.1, read as the reverse complement.
TTAGCTTTGTTTGGTAAACAGCCACATTCCCTCCAGACACATCCCTTGAGCCCCCCCCCCAACAGTTTAAAGTATTTACTGAGCAGAACTCCAGCCCTTCCTCCTCTCTATAGTCTCCAGTCTTTCTGATGTATTAACAAGCACATTCTGCTCCAGGAAGCACAAGACAGGACAGACCTCAACAGGGAAAGTGCTTCTGTACTTGCTTCTGGCATAGCTCTGGGCTATGTCTTTTCTGGCAGCCCCTTCTTACTAGTTCAAGGAAATGTCTTGGGGACCTGGAGTGGGATTCCCAGACCTGCCTTGATGCCTGGGAAATAGTGCTTTCTTGTTTTCAGAGGCATTATGAAGTGGTGTCCATTTGGCAAGAAAATAATGTGGGTTTTTTTTTTTTTGTTTTTGTTTAAAAATAGGAAAGAATAGAGAGATAGCTCAATTGGTAAAGGATTTTGTGTGCAAGAACAATGGCCTGGGTTCAAATCCCAGCACCCATATAAAACAGCTGACAGCATGCTTATCATCTCAGTGCTTGAGAGGCAGAGACAGGAGGATCCCTGGGACTTACTCATCATCAGACTAACTTAATAGGCTGCTCCAAGCCAATGAGAGACTCTGGTTCAGCAAAAATAGACGGTGAATGTGGAACATTGGTCTGTATCCTGTCAATTATATCATAAATAAACGCTAATTAGCCAGTAGCCAGGCAGGAAGTATAGGCAGAACAACCGGACAGGAAGTAGAGGCGGGGCAATGAGAACAGAATTCTGGGAAGTGGAAAGCCCGTTCCTCTGCATTCCTGATCCATCCACCAAAGAAGCAAGATGTGACTGCCTTGCTGAAAAAGGTACCAAGCCATGTGGTTAACTTAGACAAGAATAATGGGCTAATATAAGTTATAAGAGTTAATAAGAAGCCTGAAGTAATGGACCAATCAGTTTATAACTAATGTAGACTTCTGTGTGATTTCTTTGGGACTTAATAAGTGCAGAAACTGGGCAGGATAGACACTCAGACAACAGGTGAAAGTTTAGGATGCCACCTGGCATTTTTTTTTAACTTTCTTTTTGTTTTATTGAGAAAAAAACAATTTCCGCCTCCTCCCAGCCTCCCACTCCCCCCCCACTCCTCTCCCCGTCCCCCCACTCCTCTCCCTCTCCCCCACTCCTCTCCCCCTCCCTCTCAAGTATTTTCAAGTCTCTATATGTATCATGTATCATCGTGCGTGCATGCTTCCGTTCATTCATTTGTACCTCTTCACACATCCACACATGCACACATGCATACACATGCACTTGCCTACACATCAATCCACATATACACAAATATAAAATGAATAGAGTGATTTGATCTTTACTCCTAATTTAAAAAAAAGTTTATCACTTACATTCAAATCATAATGGAAATTTTCATTTACCATTTTATTTTATGTTATCCTTTTCTGAATAAACACATTTGCCATTTAATAGGACTTTGTATTTCTGTGCAAAACTGAACTTTTCATTAGTAACTTAACTCTAATTGGATTTGGAGATCAATTGTTTTTACATTTCTAGGTCATATTTAGAAGCCAATTAATTCAGATAGTAACAAATCAAAATTTCAACAGATATTTACTAAATGCTGACTAGGCCCTAAATGCTAGGCCCTATTATACACTTTTTGATAGTCAGTACTTTCTAAGATCTTTGTAGTTTTCTAATTGGGAGAGCTAGGCAACAAACAAGAAGTGTTATTCAAGCAACAAAAGGGGAGAAGTGCCAGACTCTATAGATATATTTTTAAATATATTTCATAGACAAATCTGTGCTATTATGATGGGATATTTATGAAGGATTAATGAGGTTGAGAATTCATCCGTAGTGCTATATCTGCCCTTGCAAGAGGCAACAGCCATGTCTAAGCACCGAGGCAGCAAGGCGTAAGCCTTCAGACCTTCACAGAGCACAGTCAGACTAGGCTGAATTGTTTGCCTCCAAAATCCATACATTAATGCTTAAAATGCTAATGTCTAAGAATGCCATGTATTTAAATATATAAGAATGAGGAGGCAATTGAGCTAAAATGAAGCTTTGGGGGTGAGTCTTCACCTTATATAACTGTTGTTCCTTCAAACAGAGGAACAACATAGCTACAGATAGGAGAGACCTTGTGAATGCAGAGAAAGATGGTTAGGTACATGCCAAGGAGAGGAATCTCAGAACCCAGAATCTTGGAGAGAATTTCAGACTTCTATCTTATACAACAATGAGGAAATATATTTCTCTTTGAGTCATCTGATGGATGTTACTTCATCGTTTTCACCTTAGATAACCAAAGGAGTAAAAGAGACAAAGGAAGAATGAGTTCTGACAGCTGAGATAGTTTAGATTCAAGGAAGTCCTCATCAGCTATGGTCTGTCAAATACTTTTGTTTTATGCTGAGTAACATGGGAGTCACTTGAACCTTTCACACGGATGCCATTCTTTCCGTTTAGTTGTAAGTGGGTTTCTTGTGGCTGCTGTATCTTAAAAACTGTATGGGGGAAAGTAGAAAGAGTGGGTAAAATGTTTAGGGATATAAATCATGGAATTTGTGATATGGAAGTATCTTGGATCAGGCGGTAGTAGGGGAGGTGATAAGAAGTGGTCGTATTTTATATGTATGTTGAAGGCAGAGTTGATTTGATTTTCTGACAGACTGCATGGGAAGAGTGAGAGAAATGAATATTTCTGTCATTCGTGATGGGTTCTGACACACATATCACTAGTGACACATAGAATTATAACACACAGCTTTTGGGAAAATATACTGCAAGAAGAAAATTATTAAAATAGCTGTCATGCTCAGAACTCTAATTGTTCAATCATACAAGCCAAGCAAATGTGCCATAGATGTGCAAGTTTCCAAAAGAAGCTGAACTCATAATTATAAGCATAAATACACATGTAGCATATATACAAAAACATATGTGCACACTCACTCTTGCAGTACATACACACACAACACACATACACACACAGTATGTTTAGTTTCCCTAAGTAAAATTCTGGCCATATTAGAGTAGAATATGTATTCTAGGGTCAAGGTTTACATATCAAAAATATAGGGATAAAGAAAGGTTGCATTCTAGGAATCACACCAGCCAATAGACTTCTCTTGAATTCAAGCAAGCTAACTGTCTACCAGAAGTCAAAAGGAACTGAGCCTTCAGGGTCATCAGGATTTATTGGTTATCAAAGTTAGACATGAACCAAAGGCTTTCTTGTTATTGTTGTTTTATTTTACCAACATTTATTAATAGAAGATGTGGATGAGAAATATATATCTTGAGCCAGCTAAGTGGAGATAGGAGAGAGAAAGTTGAATATGAGATTATGGGCTATTGTGCAAAGTTTATGCTAGCTAACTTTATCATCTAACTAACATCAAATAAATAAAAATGACATAAAATAGTATTCAAAGTTGTAAAAACGTTTCAAAACAGCAAAAGAAAACAAAATACTTGTAGATTAAGAATATAAAGCATGTAACACTGATAACAAAACATCCATGGTCAGAGGTACATATTCAGAAAGAACAAATCTTGATTGATTTTGTTTATGTACTCATGGGCAAATTTTAGCCTATTTCTGATAAACAACATTTAGAATTGAGAGAAAAAAGAACAAGTTTTTTCTTTTTAAAAATACGATTGCTTAACAAACATTTATTCAAGCAGATATAATGTACTGCTTAGGAGCAATAATTCTGCATGAAATTTAGTTAAAATAAGTTTACAACACGGTTACTGTGAAATTGGGAAGGTTGTACTTCATGTCTCACTCCTCTACCTGTGCAATGAAAATGGTAACTGTTTCACATGAGATGGTATATTAAAAATATTTACAAGCAAGATGGAGAGTAGAAAGTTCTCAGATACATAGTGATTAAAGATTGATAAGTCTCCTATATGGTTTATTTTTATTTTTAACTATCTGTGTATATATATGCAAATGGGTGCCCTATGGGGGGTAGAGGCCAGAAGAGGGTGTCTGATGCCCTAGAGCTGGAGTTTTAGGTGAATGTGAGCCAAACGTGATAAGAGTACTGATAACTGAAATCATGTCCTGAGAGAAGCAAATGCTTTTAGCAACTAGGCCATCTCCTTAGCCCCTTAATGTCATTTTTGAGGCACACTGAAAGTTTTGGGTCACACCATGTGCTTGGATAAATAAAACAGCATCTGAAACAATGTGAAGGAAATAAAAGAGTTATACATGCTATTTCAAATGGGGCACACAAATGCACAGCTCACACATATTCTGAATCATTGTGATGTATCCTCTGTATGTGTTCATTCCTCAGGGAAAGAAATACACGTGATGCAGGCTTATACAAGTCTGTTTCCTTTCTTTGCAGTTAATAGTTGTGAAGGACATTAAGAGATATGAGGGTGTTGGATATACTTACCATACAGCAACTCAGGGAAGATGGTTTTCAGTTTCACAGCTGAGTTCCTCAAAGCCAACCTCACTCTTACTATTCCACAAGGTCCTCTAACTTCACTTTGATTCTGTGAATCCCATTACCCTGCCAACTGACAAGGTTTTATTTAAAACTACAGAGACCGTTTCTGATATTGCCAGCCAGAGACCCTTAATGGACATAACGCAAATTTTCCGTTACACTGGATAAATTCTTGTCCCCGCCATAGTCCATTCATGACAGCAATCTTAAATCCAATTTTAACTCTGACTTTGCCTCAAATGTTTGAAAGAAGCTTGCTCACTTGAAGGTACCCAGGAACCCTAATTACTTAAGTCATCTGTTCTCCCTGAGATCATTTTATAAGTTAGATCCTCTTGGCAGTCTATTAAAACGATGAGCATGAATTGAGCCTGCAGTTAGCCAGCTCTTCCGTACGCATATTATAGTGTAGTTTTCTGTAAAATGGTATTTAATAATTTTATGCTCATTTTAAAAACATATTAAATATCCATCTGAATAGTCATATTTACAAGAATAAGAAGTATTTTTCTTTTTTTCATGCTTTTCCTCTATGGACTCAATTTTTAATATTTTTCTCTTTTTTTAAATTTATTTATTTATTAAAGATTTCTGCCTCCTCCCTGCCACCGCCTCCCTGTTCCCTCCCCCTCCCCCGATCAAGTTCCCCTCCCTCATCAGCTTGAAGAGCAATCAGGGTTCCCAGCCCTGTGGGAAGCCCAAGGACCACCCACCTCCATCCAGGTCTAGTAAGGTGAGCATCCAAACTGCCTAGGCTCCCCCAAAGCCAGTACGTGTAGTAGGGTCAAAAACCCATTGCCACTGTTCTTGAGTTCTCAGTAGTCCTCATTGTCTGCTTGTTATACTCTGGATATGAACTACAATATATGAAAAGCAAACAAGAGAGACAACATTTGTAAAGCAGCTATCCCCAAGTCACCCCGTGCATTTTGAACATGCTGTAGTTGAGGAAAGTAAGAGAACTTTGATCTATTTGAAAAGCAATTCTTATTATAACATCCCCTCACCATATAAGAAGTGCTTTGCAAATAGATGTTGTCTCTCTTGTTTGCTTTTCATATATTGTAGTTCATATCCAGAGTATAACTTCACTTTTGGAAATAAATAATCAAATGAGTTTTCTTGATACTCTCTGGTGTATCAGTCACCCACCCTGTAAATTTTTCTCCTTGGATATCACCATACTATTGTTCTATATCTCTAATCATAAGCATAATTTCTAACTACTTATTGACATTTGTGGTAATAACAGTCTTTTAATTATTACAAGTCTTGTATTCTATTGTACTAGAACAATCTTCCATTAACAGACTCTGGGAGGCTAAGTATATTTTCATACTATTCTTGCCATGTGACTTTTATTTTAGATTTATTGCTATTTGCATGTTTATGTGCACGTGTGTATCCACAACAAGCCCAATAGGGGACATCAAATGTCCTGAATCTGGAGATAAGGGCAGTTTTGTGCTTCCTGAAGTGGGATGCTAGATACCAATCTGAGCCCTTTGCAAGTACAAAAAGAACTCTCAACCTCTGAGCCATCTTTCCAGTCCCATAATACAGTATACTTTGGTAAGTGGTGCTGCATGACTCAGGTGTCCCACAAATTCAGATATTGTATTGTCATTTTCTTTAATCTAATCACTCAGTTAATAACATGCAATACCAGAAATTGTGAGGTAAGCTTCAATTCCTAGTTTTATGAACACTGAAGGGCTTTGAGAAATGTATCCTCACAGTTAGAATACCTATAAGCAAATTTGCGTCTTCACACTTGGCATGAAATTTACTACACACTTCATGAAAGAGGGGTGTGGACCAGGGAAGAGAAGTATGGGCCAGCTACCTGCCAGAGGTAACTACTACAGAATAACAATAAAGGATGGATACTAGAATTTTAGGGTTATTATTAAGCTTCAAAAGACATAATTATGGAAAAATATGAAACCTGGCATTGCAACAAAAGTCTTTGAGGCTTTATTCTTTTGCTCATAATCTTTCCCCAAAAGGTTTCAATCGTGTAATCCCAATACAATTAAAACACCTCCTTTCCATAAGAAAAAGCTAAAGATAGGGCTGGAGAGAGGGCACAAGGTTTAAGAGCACATGCCACTCTTGCAGAGGACCTGTGTTCTATTATCAGCAACCAAAACTTACAACTTACAACTAACTGCCTGTAAGTACAGTTTCAGAGGATCCTAGATGTTCTGGCTTATGTGGGCATTTATGTGCATTTGGTACACGCAAAAGGAAAACCACACACCTCTCAAAGCACAGAAGATAGCAGGCAGGAGTGACCCCGGAACATACTTGTCCTATTGAGAGCGGGGCCTTGAAGTTCTGGACTCTTGTTCAGTGGTTGCCAGCTTTAAGTGTCTAGGCCATTCATTTCACTTTCAAATACTCTGGATGCTTGAGTATGACACAATGGGTTGGAAATCGATCAACATCTCTTTTCCTTGGATGGAGTATCTACCAAATGTCTAGTACATGTTTCACCCTCTTTCTCTGTCATGCCCAGTCTCTGATCATCATTTTCAAGATCTTGTCACTGAATCTCATAGGTGTTTATTGCCCTCCTCCAAGTTTTCATTCAGTAACTTCACCTATAAGCAAAAAGGATAACTAATAATAATCGTAGTAAAGTTTACGTTGAGGGTTTCAGGAGGGAGACAGGTACCATTGAAGTGTTCTATTCTAACACAGGGAGGTAAGTGTCCAGTGTTCTGTTCTTGAAGCTACGTAGCCATGTATTACTTTCATCTATGTATTCTGTAAATTGAGGTAAGAAATAGATAAAAAAATAACAAGTTATATGCAAAAGTGTGGAAATATCTACAATGTATTGTTAATTATTAAAAGAGAACATGTTCCCTAGACCAGCCAACTCCCTACCCAACTCTCCAGGGCTTTCCCTCCATCCTCATGGCCTTTTCTGATCCTTAGACTGCCTTGCAAGGACCAGATGGCTATCATGCTGCCAATTGGTTACTCTCCTTCTTCTTCCTTAAATCACACAAATTCTGCCCGTCTTCAGCAATACCTCATGCCAAACCGACCAATTTCAGGCATTTCCCAGCCCAGGTAACTGCCACTTTATCCCAAAGACTCAACCCAACTTCACTCTTCAGTCTTCCCTCTCTTCCTAGGCACACTTTCCAAGAGCTCAACCAATGTGGCCTTCCCCAACAAGGTAACTGTTGCCCCTCCTGGTGACCCTCCCAAGCTGACCTGGCTGCTTCCTGGTCTTGAAACGCTATACTCTCCAGTTACTCAGTGTGCCTGGTAAAGAGACCTGTTACTTTCTGTTCTATTCCTTGGTACCCCTGTAAGCTTCACATCTGTTCCTCCACCATACACCAGTCTCTAGCCACCATACGTTCTTGGTATAAGACTCACTCTTCTCAGCTCTGTCTCTTGGATTACTCCAATGTCCATCCCACCACCTAACCTCCAGATGCCAGATTGATGGGAGTGGCAGTTTGAATGTAATTGGCCCACATAATCTCATGAGGAATGCCACTATCAGGAGGTGTGGTTTTGTTGGAGTGGGTATGACTTTGGTAGAGTAAGTGTGCCACTGTTGGGGTGGGCTTTGGGTTATCTTATGCTCTTATGTTCACTCCATCATGACAATGGAGTGAACCTCTGAAACTGTAAGCTAACCACCCAAAATTAAGTGTTTTCTTTTATAAGAGTTGCTGTGATTATGATATCTCTTCATAGCAATAGAAACCCTAACTAAGACAATGGGATAGCTGAAAAATCATATCAAAAAACACAACCAACAATTTAAACCAAATGGCCATGCCTCATTGCAAAAACAAAAGCAATATGAAAAACCAACACAATATATCTTCTTCAAAGATAACCAATCCCTTTATAAGTATCTTGGAATTAATTGACACTTTCAGAAATTAGTAAGTATGAATGCATGGATGGATAGATGGATGGATAATTTGGTAAGGAGTTGGTGGCCTAAGAAACATATTTTTTAATGTATAATAATAAAGTAGAGATTTCCTCACATTTGCACCTAAACTACACACATTGAGACAGATTAGAAAAAAAATTCTCATTCACTATAGAAAAACAAACAAAAAAATAACCTAACAAAAAGGCCATATTAAACCTAACCAAGGAAACAAAACTAAAATTATGAACTTTTCAGGTAAGTAGATAAACTATTTTAAATTTAAAAACTCATACTCAAAAATCCCAAAACCAAAAAAAAAACGAAAATAACATACAACAACAAAACAAACAAATAAAAAACAAGTGTCACCTGCTTTTGTTTCTGTGTAGGTCCTAACTTGGAATGTCTATATTTTTTCCATTTGAAGTACCAGTAGGAGGCAAGAAGCTAAAACCAAGTCATTGAGAAAGGAATGTAAGGCAGAATAGGACATAAGTAATATGAAAGAAGAGAGAAGTATTGTTAGGAGGAGAGAGGTTCACACATGGAAAAGGTAAGGGGATAGGAGACATGAGGCGGGTAACAGGGAAGGCTAACAAAATGGCAGGAGTAGGGAAGAACCAAATGGAAACTTTCTATACTATTAATAAATAAAAATATGATTTTATTACATCCACAGTTTGAAGTTGGGAAGAAAGCTCTCCTCAGAAGCCAAGTTATTAAACAAAAACCTCAAAACATATTTTAGATAGATGCGTCCTCGTGAGATATTGAAGAAGCTTAAGAAGCCCCCAGACAACATAGGCTTTTGCTTTTCCTTTTGGTCACCAACCAGAACTAGATGATAAGACCCTTTTGCTGAAGAGATCACACCTTTGATGCACAACAGAAAGAAATCAATTTGGAACTGAGCTAGAAGTTTCCTCCACACCAGCTAGCTTTGGTAGTCCTTGCTGATGGAGAAAAGACATCAATAGTCTTATTTAGATATGAATCCTAATATGAATGAGACCACAAGTAAAATGTGCCTACTGGCACAATACTGCTGTGGGAAGGGTAGCCAGCTTCTCTCTAATTGAAATAGAGCCCTACGTCACAGCAGGAAATACGTCTCATACCTTAAACCTGATCAAAATTTCATAGCAGATGAGATCAAAGACCCTAGAGAGACACTCAATGCTGTTGTTTAGCTAAATTGACATGGCATCAGGAAGTATAGTAAATATTTATCTTTATGCCCAGAGGTAATTGCTATATTCAGCCTTAATCAGAAACACCTCTCTTTCTAGCGAACAGTGGCAAATGCAGAGATTGATCACTACAAACGGTGCTGATAATAAAAGGCGGATATGGACTCAGTCCTAAACAAGTAATTTATACTATTTTCTCTAAGACTCAGCAAACATTGTGGAATTGCTGAAGAAAAAATGTGAGAGTCATAAAATATGGAGGACGTCTGCAAAATGTCATCTTCTTAGCAAGTCTAGCAATTATAATCAGGCAGACACAGTAGTTGCAAATGCCTGCACTGGGAATATACAGGAATGAACCTGACAATAGTCAGGCATGGATAAAGGAAGAGCTCAGGGAGAGTCATGCTTCACTGCTGAAGTATTTGATACTTGTAGGTCCTGAGGTGAGATTATTACTTTCAGTTGTGTATTCACTGATGACCCCCATCAGATTCCAACAAATAGTTCAAATCCAACACGGATGGCTCTAATAGAAGTAAATGGTTCATAAATCAACCCAAAAGTCGTGAATTTTGAAAAGGTTTTATTAGGGATGGGGGCATGGCAGGGATTAGAGGGAGATAAGGGAGGGTATAAAGAAGTAATCAGAATATAATCTATACATGCATGACATTGTCAAACAACTAAAATCAATAAAAATGAAAAAAATTAAAAATAGGGAAGGAAATGTAGGCATGACTGAATATGACCAGATATCTCTCTAGTGATGCTCGTGAGAATACCATGAAGGTAACTGGATGAATGGTATGACCAATATCTTCACATGAAATTCTTTAGTACCTTTTGTGTTCTGAATCCAAGTTACTGCATTATCTAATAAAGGTTAAAATGAAGGCATTTAAGAAGTTCTGCATAAGACCTGGTGGTGATGGTGTACACCTTTAGTTCCAGCACTCATGAGACAGAGAAAAGTGGATCTCTGAGTTCCAGACTAGCCTGGTCTACAGAGTAAGTTCAGGACAGCTAGGGCTATACCAAAAAAAAAAAAAAGAAGAAAAAAAAAGCTCTGCATGCGGCATGAGTTTATATTGCACATATATATTTTCCATATGTAGTTTCTGCAAGCAAGTTAAATACATCAAGTAATTTTATTGATTATCTTTCTTTTAATGTGAACTGAGGAGGATATAACCCATATATTCCTTCAGGTCCTCATTAGCCACACCTCTTATGTCAGCTCCCTGCAAAATGGCCTCTTGGCTACTGCACTGTGCTCTGTCCTCTGCATATAGTCATTTAGCAGAACTGCAGGGTAATCTGCTCTGTGGATGGAGATAGCGAGTTATTTTATTCATCATTATGATTTATTCATCATAATCTTCTCATGACTGTTTCTGTTTAGTTTACTTTGCCTTTGTAATGTGTCTGAAACAGGTCCCATTTCTTGTGTAACTTCTTGAATTTATTCACATTTTTGACAGACACAATTGTAACTTTCTGAGTGGTTCTGTTTTGCCCAATGTCATATAGGTAGCCCAGAAAACAGAATAAGTTAAATCTCAGAGACAACGAGTCTCATAAAATTGTATGAACTATCAATTTCGTTGAGTGCTTATAAAGCTTCTCCATTTCTGTTTAATAATCAACATATTATCTTAATCAGCAGTTGTGCATGCAAATCAATCTGCTTTAAGATAACAGATTCCAAATCAAATTCACGCTGTGAAATAATGAGGCTTTCTAAAACTGTCTTGACATAATGGGGCATCACTAACTTAAGATACATTGAACTAATCAAAATAGAGACTTCAAGCAACATCTAACCACTTACGTTGGGTAAATTGCTTAGAGTTTCTATTGAGAGTTTGAACCTGATTTTGTTAATGGCTTTTCCCTTTACTCTGTGACTTTGACAAGTTTGTGCAAGTCTGTAAGCACAGCTGTTTAACATGTGAGATGCTTAATTGTCCAAAGATACTATAATTTATAGACATAGATAGTCTGCTATTGTTAAGAATGAAGCATATTATACTTCTATTCATCCATTCATATTACATAGCAGTTATTCTTATTTATTATCTCAGTGATTATTATTATTTATTTTTTTATTTATTTATTTATTTATTTTGGTTTTTCGAGACAGGGTTTCTCTGTGGTTTTGGAGCCTGTCCTGGAACTAGCTCTTGTAGACCAGGCTGGTCTCGAACTCACAGAGATCCGCCTGCCTCTGCCTCCCGAGTGCTGGGATTAAAGGCTTGCGCCACCACTGCCCGGCTCTATTTCAGTGATTATTGAACAAGTTTCTGATATCTGCATCTGAGGCATCTTGTTCATATATCATAGAGGACATAGTCATGTAAATTTATACTTTTATTGTTATTTGGTTTTGATACCAAGGTAATTTTGACTTCAGAGAGTGAGTTTAGTTTTCCAAGTTCTTTAAATTATGTTTAGTGTGTGTTACTTTGTGTGTATTGGAATCAGATGATAGTTTGTGGAAGTCCATATTCTCCATCCACCGTGTGGATCTCTGGATTAAACTCAGGTCATTAGGTTTGGTGGCAAAGATTTTCATCCACGGCACCATGTTGCTTTTTTTTCTTTAATTATTCAAGTTCACGTACTGGCTTTGGGGGAGCCTAGGCAGTTTGGATGCTCACCTTTGGAGACCTGGATAGAGGTGGGCGGTCCTTGGGCTTCCCACAGGTCAGGGAACCCTGATTGCTCTTCGAGCAGATGAGGGAGGGTGACTTGATCGGGGGAGGGGGAGGGAAATGGGAGGCGGTTGAGGGGAGGAGGCAGAAATCCTTAATAAATAAATAAATTAATTAATTAAAAAAAATAAAAAAAAATTATTCAAGTTCATACTAGGAATTTTAACTTTGCAGGTTCTTTGTTGCATATTTTGATTAGAATGACCTTTGTACTGATGAGGACAAAATATTAAAGTCACTGACTATGTTAGTCATCTACTATTGCTGTTTGTGCTCCTGTATTTCTGTTTAGTGGTGCTCATTTTATGAAACTGAGCCCCAAAATTGGAGTCAATGGGTGAGAGAGAGAGAGAGAGAGAGAGAGAGAGAACCAAAGTCGCATGAATAGCAGGTGGGAGTGGATCTGGGAGAAGTTGGGGAAAGGGATCAGAATACATCTAATAACTGTTGCGGGAGCTCCTTCCCCTCCTTCAGCAAATAGCCACTGAGATACCAACCCACTGGGGCGTGGTCTCTCTCCCTTTAAAAAAGAGTCCACTTCCCTCTGCTCTCTCTTTGGCTTCTGGCTCCTCTTCCTGCAACTAGAATCCCTTCCTGATTGAGCAGAGGGCTATTGTCTGGGACGGTGATCTGTAAGTTTTTTTCCCTTTAAATAAATAGCTTCTCTATTGGTCATAATTCCAAACTGGTGTGGGATTGTTTGTGACTTACGTTTTCAAATAACATTCTTAAAGGATTAATAAAAATATCATTTAAAAATATAGAGTAATAAAATTTAGAGAAGGTACATTGAAAGTAAATTAAAAACAATACTAAGGACTTTTGTTTTCAAAAAACAAAGAAAAAGAACGAGAGAGTTGCTCTGTGTGTCTAATATTATAGCTGCATTCTTAAGGGAGCAGAGGCTCATTGTGAATAGAAGCTATTATAGTCCTACCTCAGGCTCTCTATAAAGGTTGGTATTGTTTGGGGTCTGAGGACAGAGAATGAGGTTAGGATATATTTTCAATATCAAGGTTATATTCTCCTTATGTGGTTCACTTGTTTGCAGGGAGCTGCTTCTGGCTCCAAGAAACTTCTGGTAGCTTTCACATCTTCACTTGCAGCAGAGAACTCTGTTTTTACAGCAAACACCTGCGCTGAGGGTTGTCTCCCATTTGCACTGGGTGGGAGGCAGACCACAGAGCAGCCTATGTACTTAATGAATAGAATGAATCTAGGCATTCCACCTACTGGTTTGAATGCTTTCCTGCTCTACTCTACAGGAAACTACTCTGTGGAAACTAAGAAATCTGTGTTACTCGAGTTCAGAGCTGTCAACCCTATGAAGAATTAAAGCCTGCTTAGCAGTGAGGCAGCTGAAGAAGATGAATGATCTTCTGGCCTTGGGCTTCGAACTCTAAGCCTCTTGAGCATCTGTAAGAGTGGCAGGTGGTCTCCTCAACAAGAAGGTAAAACTACCACCGCTGTGGTCTCTATGCTTGGGATCACTGTTGCTTAAATTTCTCCATGGATCTGTGTGAGACTCTTTCTCTGCAAATGCTAGCAAGAGCCATTTCCATCCAGGCATTCTAGCAGTAGGCCTTCAATTCTCTAGCGTACTTTCAGGTCCACAGAGCAGTTTAATATCAAACAATCCTCCCACATACCCTGGCTCAAGCTAACATTTGTCTAGAAATCTTAAAGTTCTACAGCTTTGAAAGTCTAAGTGGTACATTGTTTTTCCTTAATACCTCTTAGAATTTACTGCCTCACCAAAATCCCCCTATTTGTGTCTGACACGTATGTGAACTATGGGCTTTGTCTTCAGCTGGGACTGCCAGTCTGGTGTCAAGACATCTGCTTGTTTGCCTTCAGTGTCTGGTTCATCTCCCTCCTGAGAAACAGATCTTAGCGAAATAGAGTTTTTTACTTTTCTCTGGTTCACCTGTTTTTCTATGCCTTTCTACTATGCTGCCATCTTTCTATCTCTCTTTTTAAACATGTGTCTGAGTGCTTGTGTTTCTATGGGTGTGTGGAGCTGGAGTTAAAGGTAGTTATGACCCATCTATCTCACAAGAATGCTAGCAATGAAACTCTGTCAGAGAAATATACCTTTCCCTGCTGCTCTTTTCTCTATTCCTGATGTTCCTCATAACATAGTCTCTCCTTTGCTAACCTGCCATGTCTGGTTCATTTTAACCCAGAACAAAAATTGCTTGACAGCTATATAACCCAAGATATTTGAAGCACTTCATTCTTTTCTCTTATTTTTAAGGTTTTTCACAAAAATATCTATGCTTATCTTTTGCTTATATCTTACTCAGTAGATGGGTGGCATTGTCATTTCTACCTGCAGAGAAGATGAAATGAAGGAAAGTGAAAGTTTTTGTTTGTACAAATTGCCTTTTTTTCTTTTTATAAGAAGTTAGTTGATTCAGAGTTTGAAATCAAGGGAGAAAATGAGACGGTATCAGTAGAGTATCTCCTCCCAACACTTTAGTTTCCATATACTAATAAGAACCAAGAATGGTAATTTTCAGAAGTTGTTGGAATACCACCAATGTATCGTCAATTGCTAGTCTCATAGTAAATTCTCAGTAATGTTGGTCCTTCGAGTTAGTGTTGTTTGCATTCTAAAATCAGCACAAATCCATTACTGAAATACAGCAAAAAATGTTTTGGATCCTCAATGATTCAGGATAGCCCGTGCTTATGTCTTGTTGTCTCCGTTCTGTGAATCCGGCCACTGGAAAGCATTACTCAACTGTGAGGAATTTGGCCTTGTTAGCTGTTTACTCTCCCCAACCAAACAGCAAGAGCTTTTTGGGTAGAAGAGTCCATATTAGCATACTTTATTTTCATATGCTAAATATTTAAATTTGCTTAAACCCAACAGTGAGGATGATGGCTTTTAAATGAATATAGAGCCATCTTTCAAAGTTTTTACTCTCTTCCATCAAAATACTTTAAAAACAAATGATCTGTTTGGTTGTTAAAATAGGCTTTCCTTGTAGTCAGAGGCTCCTAGTTAGTTCCTGGCCACCCAGACCCAAAACAATCACATAGAAACAATATTATTGTAATACTGTTTGGCCAACAGCTTTAAAACATTTCTAAGCTAGCTCTTGCATCTTAAATTCACACATTTCTATTATTTTATATTTTTCCACAAGGCTTGTGGTTTACTGTTAAGGTTATGGGGCATCTTTCTCCTTCAGTGGCTACATGGCATCTCTCTGACGCTGCCTTCTTTCCTATTCTGTCTCTGCTTGGAATTCCCCTGCCTTGCTCTATTCTGCTCTGTCATAGGTCCAAAGCAGCTTCTTTATTAACCAATGGTAACAAAACATATTCACAGCCTACAAACGGTAATCCCACATCATTTCCATATTTTGAAAAGGATTAATAATAACAAGTATAATAAAAGGTCTACATGCTGAGTGAAGCTAGTTTGTTAGTTCTCCCAAGTTTGGGGTATGTTTTTGGAATTTCACTTTGTTTTACTGATATTATTGTACACATAAAGTCCCAATTTTCTTTAAAATAATGGCTATAATTTCTTCATCCTGGTGTCACAAGCACCCAAATCCATACTTAATTGTATAGTCAACTGTATATCTAACTATATATATCAAACTATAAATATATATTTAGCTGTATGTTTATAGCTATATCTATGGTTACATAGTATATATAATTATATACTACATCAATAACTATGATATACAGCACATACATACTTTTATGTATAGCTAACTATGTAAACATATATATAGCTAACTATATTTATAGCTATAGATATTTTATATAGTTATATATAAATATATATGTATATGTAAAACTAAATATATCTATATATAAAACGTATATAATCATAGCTAACTATAGTTATTTGCTGTATTTCCCGGGCGGTGGTGGCACACGCCTTTAATCCCAGCACTTGGGAGGCAGAGGTAGGTAGATCTCTGTGAGTTCGAGACCAGCCTGGTCTATGAGAACTAGTTCCAGGACAGGCTTCAAAAACCACAAAGAAACCCTGTCTCGAAAAACAAACAAAAAAAATGGAAAAATAGAAGGGAACCATAAAATCAAAGAACTTGAGAGTGCCTAAGAATGCCTTGAGCACTGAATGTGATTTTCTCTACTGAAGAAATAGAACAGAAATTAAGGAACATAAAGGTGAGTGGTAAGGGCTTGTTAAATAAATGACTGATACAATACTAGTTATTAAAGGCACTTGGCCCCTTGGGCACAACCTTTTGTACAAATACCTCTCATTCCTTGACATTGCTTTCAAAGCTAACCTTCTGTAATTCTGTAATTACTACTATCCATGAGATATACCATAAACATTACCTTTCTGGTTCCTGATATCTTTATGTCCTAGAAACAAACAGTTCACTGTCACCTACAGAAGTAAAGAAGTCCTATATGTTTGTTTAAGTGATCTTAATAGCGAACTCTAATCATAGTCTATTATGATAATTCCTCCAGTAATACCAGGAAAAGCTAACGTGCACTGTACTCAGTGGTTAGAATGCATTAGACACAGCATCAGCGGCCACGTAAATATCATCCCATTGCATACTGACAATGCTCATGGGAGTTAAATACTGATCTAGTTACATTTCTGAAGCTGTGATAAACTATCCTGACTAAAAGCATAATACAATATAAACCTCTACAACAAGTTTATATAGTATTGTGTATGGAAACTATAAAAAATGCTCTTAACCAACATATAATTTGAAATGATGTTAGAGTTAGCACCATAGATAGTTATAAAAATGACAGAAAAACATCTCTCTATCTCTTTTCCCAGCTTCCTCTGATATTAATGACTTAACCTTGGTACGGTTATGAAAAGTGAAGAATAATTATAACTGCTAGTTAGACCACAGGCATTAGTTGAATTTTAGCAGATGTGGTAGTCAACTTTTCATGAATGTAACTAAACTCCTGAGGAAATATCTCAGTGGCAAAAAAGATGTGATTTGGCTCATGGTGTCACACGCTTAACCCATAGACATTTGGCCATGTGAGTTGGGGAGAACAAGAACGCGTCCTGCAGAAAGCCTGTGCTGAAGGGTATTCTTTATCTCATAGTGTACCAGAAACAGAAAAAGAAGAGCAAGCAAACAAACAAAGGAATAGAGAATGGAATCAGGGACAAGAGAGCTCCTAACAACATACTTCTGTTTCCATACTTCCTCCAAATTGACCTACCTCATACTTTTCATCATACCACAAACCATATTCCTTTTGTGAATCACCAATTAACTCATCTATCGGGGCTCTCGAGGATACACTCATAGATGTACTTTGTCAATCCTGCAATTTCTCAATCTGGTTGAACTGGCAATCATGATTCATGTTCTTATCACATTCTCTTCCTGTCCCGGCTACTGATTCAAGACACCATGATCTATGAAGTAGTCATATGTCTTATTTGTGACATGTCTGACACTATCTCAAGCTGTCCTGAGTTTTCATGATACCAAAAAAGCTATCTTCATACATTGTATACAGTGTCCCTTTATGTAAATTTATCTGATGTCATCTTATGATTATGATTATGAGTTGGAGAGAAATTTCAAGAGGATGAAGAAGACCCCTTAACTTCTGTACTATCACAAACTGTGTAATGTTATCACTGACAGCTAATATTAAATTTATCACTGGTAAATGTAATTGCTACCTTTTTTTTTTTTGCTTGTTGGTTTGTTTGCTTGTTTATTTTTTATTCACAGATTCCCTGTAGAGTTCAGGCTCTTTTCAGAATAGGGGCACTGCCTCAGCCTCACGAGTTTTGGGCTTATAAGTGTATGCTACCACACAGCTCATTTCATATTCTTCTTTTATAGTGAGAAATTGACCCTAATGATTGATAATGTATTTTATTGCTTTTTAAAACAATTATACATATATGCATCATCATATTTAATGCAATACCAGATTTCATAAACTTGTGGGAAACAAACTTTGCAAATACAGAATATTTTGTCTTGCCTTAACCATTTTACTCTTGATCTTTGGCATTTTTGGTTCACTGATGTTCTTTTATTTAAAATCTATTGCAATAAAGCTAACTGTCATTTGCCTTGAGAGCTTCTTAGCATGGTGTTTTTACCTTAGTCTTTAATTATAAACTTTCTTTTATCGTCCTCACTGATTATGTCCTCTCCCTCTTTTATGATGTGGGCAGTCTCTTACCTCTGAGTGCCTTTATTCCATTAACACCTTATTTCCTAGAAACACATATATTCTGAGTCTTTCATTTGGTAGTGAAACTGCCCTCCATAAAGAATTCCACAGAGATGGAGGGATAGGTGAGAACTCAGTAATCTTTAGCAATCTGCTGGATTAGAGCAATGGCTTGGCTTCTTGATGCCACTTTCCCCATGCGTTCAAAGGAAATTTTTCTTCAAAGATCAATGCCAGTTCTCCTTGACCTTGTATTGATCCCTAGTTACAGTCCTACTTTACAATTCAACATCACAATATGTTTCCAGATAATACTTCACAGCCACAGGTTTACTTTTTATACCAACATGACCTTTTATTTTCCTGGAAGATTTTTGACTTCTATTATCATCCTATACTAGTGACTTGTCAAGTTCACTGATGAATGCCGTGGGATGAATGTGGTGGTCATTCTTCCTTCCTTCCTACATAGCCTCCAAAGAAAGCTGATATCATTCATCTAGAACACGTCTTGACTATCGTGTTATAGATTCACCTGTCTTTTTCCCACCATCCTACTGCATTTTCTCAGCCTTCTATATACAAGGATGTCAGAAAACTTGGCACAGACCTACTCCTTCTTCTCTATATATGTTCTAATTGAAGATGCAGGCATTTCCCAGGTGTTATAATTTAGCTCCATTGTTTTACATGTATGTATTTATGATCACATAGTTTTACTCCAGGTAGAATGTCATAGCATAATTTTAGACTGTTATAGCAGACGACATGCTATATTTTCTCAAATGATGAGCTGGTATTCTAGCTTAATGGAATTAAAGTAAAAACCTACTGTTAATTCCTTTCTGCGACTTTCATCCTTGAAAGTCTTCATCACGTCATTGGATGGAGTAAAGATTATGAAGTTTGTTGTTTAAATCAACAATGATGATGAGGGATGACCATTTGCTAATGTTTATAAGAGCTCTGAGGACAGGCTGCTAGTGAGATAGCTCAGCAGGTTAAGAATATCAGCCGCTTTTCCTAGGAGACCTGGGTTCAATACCTGGAATCTACATGGCAGCTCACAACCTTCTCTAACTCCAATACCAGGGATTCAATGCTCTCTGCTATCTTCTGAGGGCACCAGGTATGACCGTGGTACACAGAGCACATTTAAGCAAAACACCCATACACATTATAACAGCAAATAAATACAACTTTTTACAAGTTAGGAATGTAGCATTTATTTGATTTTAAAAGGTCTTAAATCAACATTGAAACAACTGTACTCCCATGTGGACATAACAGCTAGGGAAAAGAGTCAATCTCTATGTTCATCAGTTGAAACACGGGTAAAGAAAATATGGGAGATATGCATAATGGAATACCATTCAGTCATTAAAAATGCATGCTATTGCTTCTCTTTATGAAAAATGGATGAAATTTAATATTATGTTAAATGAAATATGTCATAGAGAGACAGCCACCTGACCTCAAAGTTTGTGTAATAAACGTACAGATATTTTGTCCACTGTAGGATAGAATTGGTATGCTGAGGTAAGCTGTTCTGGGCATCACATGTTTCAGCCCTATCTTTGAATCTCCTACCTGTTTTCCACCTCCAGCCTCTGGCCCCTGGAGCATCTCCAGTTACTTCAAGGAGCTCTGAATTTCCAAAACAATTTACAACAGAAAATTAAACTTTAATTCATTTTAACCTGGCAAAGAAATAAATAAAACATGAGCAGTGTTGTGAAATTAAGCAATAAGAGCCGCACCTGTCAAAGGGCAGGGCAGGCAGGTTGTGGATCTCCACAGCAACTTTCGAGTGGAAACAAGGCTTTGGTCTAACTCTCTGGATGTCCCTGATTCACCCTGTTATAAAGGGAAAATCTTGACATTCATACTGAAGGCAAATAAGAAAGATCAGAAATTTAAAAAAGAACATTAGAAATGAAAAATCTGTGAGGAATATCCCTTACATATAAGTTAACTTTAAATTTTCCTTGAAAGAGATGCAGACATGAAATAATATCTAAAATGAATAAAGTAATATATAAAATGGATATGCAAAACTATACCCAAACTTTGTCTTCTTCATTTCAACAAAACACTTTTTTTTTTCTGTAGGAAACCTTAATAGTGGTTTTTAGTCTCAAAAACAGAAGAATATTTAATGCAGATTCCTAAAATGTATTTAAGGTAAACTTCAGTTTTATATTTTTAAATACATTTATCTATTTTGAGAATTTCATATATTTGTACACATATGAACATATACACATGAATAAATAATCATATATATATATATATATTGTATTTTGATCATATTCACTATTTTCCAACTTCTCCCAGGCTTCTTTCAGCACCTTTAATAACATCATCTCTTCATGGTTTCTTATTTCTTTTTTCCTTTATAAACCACAGACTCCAACATGAGTTGTTCAAATGTACATGAATTTAGGGCAAAATTTAGGGGCATGAGAGACCTCTGTTAGGAAAAGCCACAGCAGTAAAGAAAACTGATTCACCCTTCTCCAATAACCATCAATGGTCGGTAGCTCTCTGCTAGGATTAGGGCCCTCAGCATTGCTCTAGCATCCTTGATAGAGTGTGAACTGCCTTTGTGAGTTCATGGGCACAACGGCTTTGCCAGCTCCTGGAGATGCCATGTCAGAAGAGTCCTCCCTGACACCTGGCTTGACAGTGCTTTTGTTCCCTTTCCATGATGTTACGTGAACTTTGTGAGAGGCCTGATACAAATGTCCCTTTCCAGCCAAGCATCCCATAATCACTTCCTCTCTGTACTACAGCTAGTTGTGAGACTCAGGATTGACAGTCCACTGCAATAGACTTTTCTCTGATTTATGGTGAAAGCTGTACTGTTCTATGTTAAAATAGGGATAAAAAGATAGTTTGATATTATATCCCATTTAGCCAAACAACAGTGGTAAGGTCTCCCCTAGGGTGTACAACCTCTGCAAGCTGGAGTTCTTTTTCAGCTTTACACCAGGACAGAGCCTTAAATACAACCACACATCTCTTCATCACCACTACTATTAGTGACATTAATGCTACTGTCAAACCAGTAGAGATATCTTGCCATTAGCAGCTGTTGGGCTTCATGGCTTGGTTTACATTAATTTTTAAAGATCCGTGTGTCCACAGTAGTCTCAGAAAGTCTTGTAAATGTGACATAATCAAAGTAAACAAAAAACAACTTAAAGATTCTTTTCTTAAAAAAAAAATCATTTTACATACCAACTAGTTTCCCCTCTCACCCCTCCTTCTACTTCCTCCACCTTCCCCCAACCCATCCCCATCATTATCTGTTCCTCAGAAAGGGTAAGACCTCCCATGGGGGGGGTCACCCAGACCTGACTCATTTAGTTAAGGCAGGATCAATACCCCTCCCCCATATCAATATTGAGCAAGGCATCCCACCATATGGAATGGGTTTCAAAAAGACAATTCATGTGCCAGGTATAGATTCTGGTCCTACTGCCAGGGGTCTCAGAAACAGACTGGAGATTCCTCACTTAGTGTTATTGCAGGGAATGGATTCATTGTTAGGAACACTATGCTAGCTAACTATATATTATATCAAGAACTATAGGCTGAGTTTCCAACTAGCCAGAAACATACTGCAAATAATAAAGCTGCTTCTTTGGGATTTTTGTTTTGAGACAGGGTTTCTATGAGTAACAGCCCTAGCTGTCCTGGAACTAGCCCTTATAGATCATGTTAGCCTTGAACTCACAGAGATCCTCCTGCCTCTCCCTCCTGAGTAATGGGATTAAAGGTGTGCACTACCACCACTCAGCTAAAGCTTCTGACTATGATGAACCCTGTGTTGAAAGTAGATAACTACTAGACAATCAGCCATTCTAAAAGTCATCGCTGAGTTATAAGATGTTCCTTTTATGCTTGATGATAGCATTCAAGTATAAGTTTCTATAAAACTAAATCTTCCATTTTAAACATTTTGAAAACATTGCCAACATTATTTGAAAAACAATGTGTGGGCAACACTAAGCCCATCTGTTCATCATATCTGGCCCACATCAAAAGAAATGTCTGTACTGAAGATAAAGATAAATGAATGTTTTTCCCCCAGAATCCATCTTATTGGTATTTTTGAAAAATATATTTATGGGTTGCATTTTATTGTTAAAGTTATTGAAGAGTAATGGTTATGATAAGGTTTGGATGATATTTAACTTTTAATGTTTTCTAATTTGTAATTTTCCTGTACTTTAACTCACTCAAAACTTTGAACACCTTAAATGATTATTATAAGAGATATATAAGTTACCTGTTTGCATATGAAAACACTGAAGTTCAAAGGAAAATTTAGGGTAAAATGTATCAGGGCTAGGGTACTACAGTCAGAGAATAAGAAATGAAACCTTGGGACTTTTATTCTAGATTCATTTGCTTCCACCTCACTCTGACTGTTGTGTCAAAATATTCCCATTCTATGCTGATTTATTCAAGGGAATAGAGTGTTCACTGAGCATCTAAAACTTACCTGACACTGTTAGGCATAGTGAATCAATAAACTGATTAATATGCTGCAATTAACACACAAAGAAATTAATGAAATACAGTTATGATGTATCACAGCCAAAGTCACACGCAGAATAAGTACCAGAGACTGCCATTCTAGACATCGCTCTGTCCTCAGTCTAGGAAGTCCAACCATCTGAAAGGGATAGCTAGTGGCCTGAGAAAAAAATGTCAGAAGTGATGCCCTTGTCACCTTCTCCATCTTCCTTGCATTCCAGTGAATAATCGTATGACATGGACCAGGGTTGATAATTATAATAGGCTGTGAACCCAACCTGTTTGCTATGAGGCGGCACACAGAAGGCGGATTTAAAGTGAATCAATCTCAGCACTCAACTCTTTCATAGGCACAAGAAATGGCATGTACACCCACCTGCACCCCAACTTTAGACCCTCTGAATTTCTGACACCTCCAATGGGGTGTGACTCAGGACCACCTGACCATAAGCTTTGATTCTTGATGATTGTCTTGGGAAGGAAACCTTTCTCGGTTGGACGGACCAATTAGGTGTTTTCTGTTGGGAACCAGGAAAAGACAAGCAAAAGGACTCCGAAGGCAAATTATAAGTGTGGTGGGAACCACCTGTAAGGTCCTGTGGCCTTGGGATCTGAGCCTGTTTATATCTGTCTCAGTGTCCGCTGTATAAATGAAATTTAGGAAAAATATTCACAGGAGACAGGAGATAAAATACACATTTATAATTCCTCCTCCTTGGTAAATCATTTTCAATCTTTTTCCTCATTTACTTTCAAATTAAGCCTTAGATTTTGTTTTGTTTTATGAATAAGGGAGGACCAGAAAGACAATGGAACTTGCTTGAGATTGGGTATTTATTGAGTAACTCCTAAAGCTGTTCTCTACCTAGCTCCATCTGTCTTTTCAAAGCCTAATCCTCTCAGACCTACTGACACATCTGGCTCTGGGACTCCTTCCTCTCCTGCTTTTATAAGTTGTCACTCAGTTCACTCAGTCTCTACTTGTTTTCTTCTTCCAGCTTGCCAGGGATATATGTTTTTAGGTCATGCCTAAATGTCTTCCTAGATGTTTTCTCCAAATTGTGTAAATTTATAAGGCTGTAAAATTTTAGTTTCCTTTCTTTCTGAACATTAGATCATTTGTGGAATCAACTCATTATTTTCCTACTCAAGACGTAGCTAACAGCTCATAAAAAGTATACTTACTATAAGGTCTTTTAATTGTGCCTGTGTTGCTCATTGCATTCCATGATCACCACAGAGATATATAACTCCCATAAATATTGTTTATGAAACGTCTGATAGGAACACCATGGTTCCAATATATTGTCAAGATGCCAACATCCTGTAGGCCTCTCTGTGAGGATGCATCAGAGATATTAGTGCTGTGGGAGAGGGTTGGAGAGCAGCACACTGATTCCAGAGCCAAAGTTCATAAAGAGCCAGAGGACACAACACATTTCAGTCATCTGCGTGTTCCTGGTGTCATGGTGAGACATTAGTCATCCATGACAGATGTCAAGGACATCCATAGCTGTCCGTTCCATAGTGCAGCCAAATGATGTTGCCTCAGGAAATCTATCCAAATATCAATCCATTCAGCTTTAACTGCAGATGTGTAGAAGTAGCCAATCCTAGTCCCCTTGTGAAGGCCTGCCCTACATATCAGATGTGCTCTTCAGGATTAAGGAGAGAACATTTGACTCAACTGGTTTCAAACAGCTGTCTGTCTAATACTGTGTTGGCTGTTGTGGTTACAAACTATAATCCCCCAGTAAGAACCTGAGTTGGGCCTAAGTAAAGTACTTTGTATAAAGATGCTTCATCACTTCAATAATAATTCCACTTTACTCCAAGTGCAGGAAGAAGAAATTAAAAGTGAGACCAATTCAGAGAATTCTTGTAAAACCACCTAAGGTGCTAAAGGTGCCTATTGTCCTTGTATTTCAGTTTCTGCTGCCTCAATAGCTTAGGCTTGAGATTCTCTTGCTCCATCCTTAAGGAATTTAACACCAACCCCCAATTACTTAGCCAGGAGGAACACCAGTAATTAGGTTAGCTCTTCTGCTCTGATCCTCTGTCTTTATCCTTCTTGACTTACACAGTAAAAGTGACAACTTCATGAAGCTATCTACTCACTTTCCCTCTTACATAAATGATTTGAGATGGGGTTGATTTGTTACCCTCTCTGAAAATGTGAGTTGTAATTGATGCTTAGGAGAAGATCTCTAAATTGAAAACATGGCTGTCTGTCATTAGCTTCAAATGATACAATTTCTCAAATCATTTTAGTTGCAGCAAAGCAGCTCAGAATTTTTCTCTCCACATTACAGGGGATAAATTAATGAATTCTGTGATGCATTCTAAGACCTTGCTTGAATAGTGATGTATTCAACTGTCTTAATATTCAAGAAAAGCAGAGAGCTGCAAGGAGAGACGCTGTTAGTCTCAAGTGTGTTAGCTATAAACACCAAATGGAAACAAAGCCACATGGCACAAGACTTACATTATCTTTAGTGTAACAAATTAATTAATTAATTTTCTGTTAAATGCACATATATGTGCCTATGTAGGCATCTGTGCATGCATGCATGGTGCAGAGGAAGATGCCAGCCATCTCCTTTGTGGCTTTGCACCTTATTTCTTCAAGTAACCCCATGGGTGCTAGAAATAAAGCATGAGTCCCGTGGAAGAGCAAAAAGTACTCTTTAACTGATGAGTCATCACTCCAGGCCCACAGTATCAGACTCATTTTATTTATTCTACTTTGTAGGTGCTAGCAATGCAAACTCAAGGGCTAATGATTGCAAAGAAAATGTTTTAACATCTCCCCAGCTTCTCCCTGTCTTGACTTTATACTAAAGATCTATGAGAAATACATTTGCTATATTTAACTTTTCTTTGAAAAATGCAATAACAAAAATAATAAATTAAGTTTAGGGGAGTATCAACTATCTTATGTTTCATCATTACCCTTTCTTTCTAAATTATTTTTTTTAAACACAGGATAGCTAAAACAATCCTTTACAATAAAGGAACTTCCAGGGTATCACCATCCCCTGACATTAAGCTCTCTTATAGAGCTACAGTAATGAAAGCAGCTTGGTATTGGCATAAAAACAGATAGGTGGGCCAATGGCATTGAATCAAAGACCCAGATATTAATCCACAAAGATATGAACATCTGATTTTTGACAAAGTAGCTAAAATTATACAATGGGAAAAAAAAGAATCTTCAACAAATGATGCTGGCATTACTGGGTGTCAACATGTAGAAGAATGCAAATAGATCCATATCTATCCTCACGCACAAAACTGAAGTCCAAATGGATCAAAACCTCAATATAAATCCAGCCACACTGAACCTCATAGAAGAGAAAGCGGGGAGTAGCCTTCAACACATGGGCAGAGGAGACTACTTCCTAAATATAACACCATTATAACAGATACTGAGAACAACAATAAACAATGGAACCTTCTGAAACTGAGAAGCTTCTGAAAAAAAAAAGGACACAGTCAATACGACAAAAAGGCAGTCTTCTGAATGAGAAAAGATCTTCTCTAACCCCACATCAGACAGACGACTGATCTCCAAAACATAAAGAACGTAAGAAAGTAGACATCAAAATACTATTAAATCCAATTAATCCAATTAAAAAATGGGGTAGAGATCTAACAGAGAATTCTCAACAGAAGAATCTCAAACGTCCAAAAGACACAGTACCCTTTCTAAAATTGTCTCTTACCAACCTTCCTGATAGAGTGAGCTACAGTGTACTGTCAACCCGACTTTTTTATTATTCTTCTTAATTTACTCAGCATATCCATCCTACGCTTCCTTAACTTTGAAATGTAATTTACTCTTAATTCTATAGCTCATAAAAAGAGAAATAATTTGACATACATAAAAACAACCTGTTTTATTTACCTTTTCTATTACAAGAAGAATAAATATTAATAGTAAACAGTTTTAGGCAAAAATAAATTTTTGTTTTATCCCCTTTAGACATACCTTAGTTATATAGTTGCTTTTATTTCTTGTCACTCTGTGTATTATTTGTAATTTTTTTTCTAAAAGGGGTAACTCCTCTTTTCTCTCCCACAGCTTTCTCCATCCTCTCAGTCTCAGACAAGTGATTGGTTTAAAATCACAGTTGTGAAGTAGAGCAGGCCTATCCATAATACCCATTAATACAGTGTCCTTCAGCCAGACAACATCATTTATAATCTGCTAGGGAGGCTGGGACAGCTCCCCATCCACAACCTGAGCTTTCCATTTTATTCAGCCTGAGCCAGTCATTCAGGCAGTCAGAAATCTCCCAATATGCAGTAAATACATTTTTTAAAAAAGAAAATAAATAGAGTTGTACAGAGGTTTTCACTTAACAATAATCAGATCAAGGAGAGCAAATCCAGCTGGAAAAAATAAAATCCCAGGAAAAAAAATAAGCTCAGGTGATGACATTTTGTCTATAAGAGAAGAAGGAAACAAAATCTTCTGTAGGATTGCCATGGCAGGGTATTGCAGGGCCCCTCCTTCCTCCAACCATTTGAATTTAACATATTTATTTATTTATAGACAATTCTGAGCTCTGAATGTGTTTTACAAAACAGGTGCTTGAAAGATGTGGCAATGTAAGCAATGAGAGTTGTAAATTTCTAAGGGGTATCTTACACAAACAGAGAAAACAATAAAGATAATAACTTTCTTATTAACTCGTCAAGTATACTATGCTCAAATGTACCCAAAAATCAAGGGATAATGGTGAACGATTTGTTACAGCATAAAGTAGGTTCAAGATTTTAAAAGTTTTACTGTATGTGTTACTTGTCATTTTCTAGTAATTTTAATACATTTAACTGTTATCTGTCAATAAAGAGTTTGTCATTGACTGAATCATGGTTGTCATTTGTGGGGAAGATGGTTATTTTTTTTATCTCACTCTTTGATTCATGTTATTCTATTTTCTTGGAAAATTTTTAAATCTGCAGACACTTGTATTAAAATTTATAGTAAAATTTGAACCTCAATCTTGAGGAAAACATATCCTTAAAGTTCAAAATAAAACTAATACAAAACTTATTTAACTATGGTGGCATGATAGTCAGCGTTAGGTTTCTAAGTTTTCATGTAGATTAGGTGAAACATATTCCTTTCTACAAAGACAGAGAACAGGGATGGGTTTTCAGAGCAATGTGTCTACAATCAAATTACAAATGAAAATAAATGTATTTTTCAGTCATTAAATGACTTAAAATTATGGTGAGAAATGAGAAATATACTCCAAGTGAACAAACATCACTTCCAAAGGTGGGGTAGGCAGAAAAATAAAATAGTTCAAGCTACATGTAAAATAATATAAGTAAACATGGACTGTGGGATTTATTTTGTCTGTTATATTTATCATACTTTGTTTAAGTTTATGGAAAACCAATGGAAGAATGAAAAACTAACTATAGCTTCCAATCCACTGGGTTATGATAGAAAATTAGTTCAATTGAAAATTTTAAAGAAAATAAAGATGAAGAAGGACAGGGAAGGCAGTCTAAAGTAAAGAAGGATAAGTCTAAAGTGGTGGTCAGGACAGATGACTAAAGTTGGTGACTGAGGTGACTCTTACTGATAGCGACAATCTGGCTAGAGAATATTGCCCTAAACACACAAGGAAGTAGGATTTCCAAACATTGCCTGTGTGGAAGACAACTGGCATCATTCTTCTGTTTCCTGAATTTTATGCCCATGTTCATCTATTTTGGTTACTATAACAAAAGAGCAAAAGCCAAGTGATTTATAAACAATGGGAATTTTGTTTGACTTGAATTTGGCCAGGTCCTGTGTAGACTACTATATTCTCCAGGGGTTCATATGTGTATCAACTCTTCATTTTTTCTTTGTTTGTTTTGTGTTTTGTTTTTTGAGACAGGGTTTCACTGTAAAAGTCCTAGCTGTCTTGGAACAAGCTCTTGTAGACGAGGCTGGCCTCGAACTCACAGAGATCCGCCTGCCTTTGCCTCCTGAGTGCTAGAATTGAAGGCGTATACCATCACTGCCTGGCAAACTCTTGATTTTTAAATGGAGAAACAACATGAATTTGGGTAGGGAGGGAAGAATATTTGGGAGAAGTGGGGAAAAGAAGAGGAAAATGTTCAAAATATATTAGATAAAAATGATCAACAAACCTTAAAAATTAAAACAAAAGCATAAATCTGATATCTGTTGTGAAGTTCAGTATGAAGGCTGGGGCAAATAAAATATTTGACAGAGGCTTATTGTGTGACTGACAGGTGATGCCTTCTTGAATTAGCCCATCATGTTAGAATTGGCTAGTTAACTTGTTTTAGCTCACCTTTAAAGACTCTCATGACAGGAGTGAGGGAAGAGTTCAAGGCAGTACTGCCTTCCCCAAAGCTCTACCTTCTAAAATCTTTACACAGACAGTCAGAATTTTAATATTTGAATTTTGGCAAGACACTAATATCTTAATTAGTGTAGTGCCATTATGTGTTGTGTATAATTCTCCACGAGCATGGGCTGAATTTCGTGACTTGACTATCATAAACAACATATGAGAAGCAAGATTAGATGCCATTCCTGAGGGTGGTTCCAAAAGACTAGGGCTCCCATCTTCATGACACACGCACTTTTAGGTTCGCTCACATTTTCATACTAGTAGAGTTAGCTGGAGTACTGTGAGCTGGGCTAGGCAAAGGTTTATACCGCAAAGAAATAAGGAAACCTTTTTCTAACCATTAGTGAGTGTTCAAGACCCTCCATCTAGTACTCCAAGAGGAACTAAATCTTTCCCATGGCGGAAGTGATCTTTAAACACTTAGATGAGTGTGATGTTTAGTTAATGTTATCTGTCAACATGATAGACTCTAGAATCACCTGGGATCCTGATGGAGGACTACCTTGGCGGTATAATTTGTGTAGGATGACCTAGCCACTGTGGGATGGACAAAAGGAACTGAGCGGTTCTAAGCATAATTATCTATCTCACTCCTGTTTGTGGATGGGATGTGACAAAGTGTGTCAAGGCTTTTCTGTATTGGTCCTTCCCTTTTGATAGACTGTACCTTGAACTGTGAGAAAATAAACTTTCTTCCTTAAGTTGCTTTCCTCTGAGTATTATATCACAGCAGCTAGTAAAGAAACTAAGAAAATAAATGTACTGACACACCTCTGTAATCTCAGTGTTCCAAGAAGCTGTAGCAGGAGTTTTCCAGAAATTCAAAGCCACACTTGGTTACTTGTTGGTTTGAAGGCCAATCTGTACTACAGAGAAATACCCCATCTCAAAATAAAATAATTCTCGAATCTAAAAAAATATTCATTCCTCAGTAAAGCATTGAATGAGAACTTAGATATTCCTTATATTCTTAGAATATTAGTCTAGTTTTGCAAGAGATTATAAAGTAGAAGACGCAGCCAATCCATATGATTCTCAAAGCAATGGAACTGATGGGAAATTAATTATTTTCTCATACAATGCATACTGACTATAGTTTCCCCTTGCTCTATTCCTGCAAATTTCCCCTCACTTTCTTCCCCTCAAGATCCATTCCTTTTCTGTCTATCATACAAAATATGGATCTATTTTGATGTGGGGAGGTCATTGGTTATTTAATAAAGAAACTGCTTGGCCTCATAGGTTAGAACATAGGTGGGTGGAGTAAACAGAACAGAATGCTGGGAGGAAGAGGAAGTGAGATAAGATGCCATAGCTCTGCTCTCTGAGGCAGACGCGATGAAGCTCCGACCCAGGATGGACATAGGTTAAAATCTTCCTGGTAAGCGCACCTCATAGTGCTACAAACATTAATAGAAATGGGCCAAGCAGTGTTTATATGAATACAGTTTGTGTGTCATTATATTGGGGCATAAGCTAGCCAGGGGGCTGGGAGCTGGGTGGCAGGAACGCAGCCC
This sequence comes from Microtus pennsylvanicus, assembly GCF_037038515.1. NCBI lineage: Eukaryota > Metazoa > Chordata > Mammalia > Rodentia > Cricetidae > Microtus > Microtus pennsylvanicus. The sequence continues at coordinate 30,209,537 of NC_134589.1, read as the reverse complement.
CGCAGCTCCCATCAACAATATTTGGCATTGTTAACTTTACTATGCTCCAGTAGTAGAAACTAAAGTTCAGGAAAGGAGTTTTTGAACTTTAATAACTATATGCCTATTTGTATATATCAACAAATTCTAAGTTTATGAATGCTTAAAGTTTTTAAAATCTTGCAAACTTTCTCATGAGATTCTCACTGCAACTGAAATAAAGTAACATCATAAACAACAGCTTTGCAAAAGAAAAGAATTTGTGGGATAATAAATGCCATTTAAATCATTTATGTTTCTTATAAAGCCAGCTAACAAAAGATAACTGTTGCAGGTAAAACCAAATGTTCCAAAAGGATCATGGCACAAATGAGAAAGGGTATCATCATACTGTCTTTCTCTTAAATGTCTGAGATTTCCGAAGCGGGAATTAAATCTGAAGCATGCTCTTATCTTTACTAGCTTTTGGAGACAGTGCTGTCACAGATTCTGAAATATGAGGTAGTCTTCCAGATTTAGTCATTTTTCCATGCAGCATGCTAGCAATAACCCCACGAAGAAGCACAGAACTAGGATTTTGTTCTGTTGGGGAGGAGAAAGGCAATGGTTTGGGTGTTGGCTATGGCAGATCCATGTGCAGCATGGCTCTTTTTGGGGGGCTGTTCTTATCTTAATCAATAGTTTTACTATGAGAGTAGAAGCTAGAATTTACTTACCATTGTTGGGAATATGTAAAATAAAATAGGATGATTTATGGCATATTATTTGGCATGCTGTAGAAAATGGTATTGTTTGTTTGACTCTTAAAGATAGTAATAGAAACGGTTTGCAAACCTTCTAGTCCTGCAGAGAACACAGCCTTCTACAGGTCAGGGAGACTGGGAATGAAATGCAGAGTTGGAGAGAAAAACACACAAACATCTTTACTGAGGAATAAAACCTCCTTTTTCTTTTTCTGTTGCTTGTTCTTCTCTGTTCTTCTTCTGTTCTGTTCTTCTGTCCTGATGCTTCCCTTCTTTCACTTTCCTGATGGTTTCTTTCTCACTACTCCTGTTGACTTCCTTCTACCTGACTTTCTTTTTACTGCTACAGCTTATATATCCCAGCAGAATCTTTCAATCAATATTAAAATTACAACGTGGTCACTTTCTACTTTTCAAGTGAAGGATTACAATGAATACAAGTAAAAAACCAAAAATTTTCCCATGTGCTTATATAACCAAACATTTTTACATATTACAGGTGAAAAACTATTCACAGAAACCCACATACACTCACATCCAATCAACTTGCTATAGAATAATCAAGTGTAAGCCGGGCATTGGTGGCGCACGCCTTTAATCCCCGCACTTGGGAGGCAGAGGCAGGCGGATCTTTGTGAGTTCGAGGCCAGCCTGGCCTACAAGAGCTAGGACAGGAACCAAAAAAGCTACCAAGAAACCCTGTCTCGAAAAATCAAAAAAAAAAAAAAAAGAATAATCGTGTGTAAGCAAGCAAGGTATTCTTTTTTCAACCAGTTCTTTTACTGACAGGCTGCACTCTGCGGTTACAAAGAAAGGAAGAATCACTTTATCATTTATCTCAAAAGCTAATATTATAAAATAATCTTAAAAGAATTGCAGATTTTAGCTTTTATATATGAAAAACAGTCACCCATTTCTACATTAAGTTCTCAGGTAGCATACCTACCCATCAACTGTTTTCTTCTTAAATCATATCAGGAAGCTGAGAGCAGAAAAGGGTACAAAGATCAATCAAAGATCAATCTTTGATTACCAATCTATCTAGCAAGAGAGGTAGCAACAAGCATTACCCAGGCTACCATTGTTCCTGTTCCCTCAACAAGTCCCCAACTCAACTATTAAAAGTGTGCCTTTCTCAGAGTCAGAGAGACACCATGGAGGCACCAGAGACAGACACTGGGATTACCTGGTAAGCCACTGCCACAGGGCAATACATAGATTAATAAAAACGGGTTAAATTATGATGTAAGAGTTAGCCAATAAGAAGCTAGGACTAATGGACCAAGCAGTAATTTAATGAATACAGTTTCCATGTGGTTATTTTGGGGCTTAGCAGTCAGGTGGCCAGGATGAACAAGCAGGCCCCCCACCGATAGTTAATCAAGAATAAATAGTTAAAACAGAATGTATATATTGACATACCAGTGAATCACAAGTTTGGTGAATACTCTATTATTTTTTTTTCAGATATTTGAAATACGTTTCCACAGCGATCTGTAATGGGATCTGGTGGCATCTTGAGGATGAGACCTGGTCACTTGTGCTCATCAGCTTAGACCATGAAACCCAATGTGGACAAGGTCAACAGAACCGCCATATATGGGCTGCCCATGCATGCTTCAGCATTGTCAGGGCATAAATTTCATTTTTTAATTTCATGTTCCTAAGGTTAATACACTTTCCACTTAATGTTCTCATTAAAGAATATCCTTAATTTCCAAGTTGGACTTGGAGTCCTGGCCAATATGTTTCTCCTTTTTTCTACATTTTCATAACTATAGGTCACAGATTTAAGCCCACAGACATGATCTCCTATCGAGTGACCTTTATCCACATAGGGCTGCTCATCCCTGGAGGGGAGATTTGGCTTTCGGACATATTTGAGTCATTGAACATTGAGAATGACTTCAAATGTAAGACAACTTTTTACATAAATGGAGTAACGAGAGGCCTCTCCATCTGCATCACCTGCCTCCTGAGTGTGTTCCAGGCTGTCACTAGCAGTCCCAGTATCTCTTTTTTTTTTGGCCAAATTTAAATATAAACTAAAATAAAAAAAGTGTGCCTTTCTAAACTTTAAATTGTTGCTGAAGATTTTCTATATCAAAGTCATTAACAGAAACACCTTAACCTAGTTTTACTAAGATGTTGGAGCCCATGTGAGAGAACCAACCTAGTACCTCTAAAGTAATGCACCCTTGATTCCCTACATTTTTGTTCACCCAATGAAAAACCTTTAACTGTAGTTGATGACTGGGAAAACAGCAAAACCCATTGTCCCTGGAATTCTTATGTGAAATCCTTATAGACATGAAGTCAAAACAATAATGATAAACATCACTGGATCATAAGAACTAGTTTATTTTTACTGTTCTTATATGTTCCATTTCTTATAAGTATGTCTACTTACTCTTTTTTCCTTCCTCATATGTGCCAACTTTCAAATAAGCATGCTCCAAATGGGATTTTATTTGCTTTTGTTAACAGAAAAATTGTTGCCCAATACAAGCCATAGAACTCTGCATGTAATATCAAGGTCTCTAGTCAGAAAATTTGGGCAAGGAAAAGTGCTAATCCAAAACGATATGGCTCTGTATTCAAAACCTCTTGCCTTATTGTCTAGGCAAGTATACTGTCTTATTCAGGCTTTCTCCAAGAACAGAGCCCATAAATTTCCATGGGGCTTCGTTCCTTGTAGATGAACCATAAAGGAGCTGGAAGGGTCAAGTTCAGGCATCTGTGTGTAGTGATAAATCCTCATCAACACATACTTTCTTGGGACCCATAAGAAACATTCTCAGCTATATACAGTTTGCTCTTCAGAGAAGAGAAAGAGCGATTTCAAATTGGCTCTGTGTAACAGAACAAAGAAGCCTTTTATCAATATGGACTCTTTGATTGGTTCAGTTTCTCAAGTATTCTAATTATTTCTACAGAAAAAATAAACATTATACACCTATTCAAATTACCTACTGAAATAGAAGACAGCATGAAAAGGATCCTGAGATTAAAGGGCAAAAAATTCTTACCGTGGGTGAAATAACATTTTGATAGCTTTTTAGATTGAGTTAACATTTTGGCATTCACTTGGGATGAGAGATCATTAGAATAGATTGATTCATTGATTGTTTAATCAGAGCATTGACAAATTGTATTAAAGGGACTGGGAAGATGGCTTGGTTTCTAAAATGCTTTCTAAGCATGAGAATCGGAGTACAAATCCCCAGTAACAGCGTAAAATGTAAGACATTCCTATGCACATCTGTAATCCCACACTCAAAGTAGAGACAGTCACATCCTTAGCATTTGCTCGGCACCCAGACTAACTGAGCTCAGTGAGCTTAAGAATCAGTGAGAGACACTGTATGAAAACATAAGGTGTATGTCAGTTGAAGAAGATTCCTAGTATCAACTTTTGGCCTTCATACATATGCACAAAAAGATGTATATATTACTACATGCATAAACACACACACATGCATAGATACACACACGCACTAAATTGTTTTAGTTCAACCATTTTTTTTTCTTACTCTGAGTTCTCTGGTTCTGCCTGTGTTCCTTTAGGCTCAAGCAGAGTATATAAGATGTAATATTTTCTGATTACTGTGCAGTGTGAGAAAGTCCTTTGTGACTGAGAACACACGCTTAAGGAAGTTCACTACAATGGAATCATGTTCCATTCTGATGCCCTGGACAATTTTATTTGCATGCAATCTGTGGGGACCTTGAAACACAAACTAAATCACTAAAGATAATTGGTGAGTGAGAGAAGCCATTAGAAAGTAAAGCTTACAAGCAGGGCCTACAAATGAATTCCATTTGTTTCTAAACCAAGGTCAAGTTTTTATGTTTGGAAATTGATTTTAAAGGTGGTTGTCAGATATAGGCATGTAAACCTCCTAAGCTTGCATTCTCCCACTGTATTGGTTTTTACAGAAATGTCTTATAGCCATAGGGCAGACATTCATGTGTTATAAATGTCTTTTGTGGTAGCTTATGATTGTGCACTTTGTATAGCAGTAACCTCAATTATGATAATAAAGTAACTAACTGTGTGCTGAACACTGTATGTATAATAACTCATTTAATTTGCTCAGTCGTCTAAGGCAAGTCCTCTTATCAGTTCTAGTAAGGAGGCAATTTCCTCAAGATTTGGAAAATAAGTCAGCTAGTTCCTGAGAAGTGAGCAGTTCAGGAAAAGGAATACTCTGGATAAACCAAAGGAGAAGCTTTGTAAGAAGGGTGGCAGTCTTCCTGGGGAAACAAAAAGTAAAAGCTTCAGCATCAAGCCCTGATCAGAGTGCTTCCCCTGCCACTGCTAAATAGTTGTGGCTCAGATAGGAAGAAGAGGGTTCCTGGAGCCAAAGTGTGTGGAGATAAAGCAGGTGTTTAGAATTACCAATATGCCAAGGAGATTTAAACACAAATAAAAGATATTTGTGTTAAATGGCATCCAGTACAGTCTTTAGAAAGGGCAAAATGAATGTCTTGTGACCATACCAGATAAAGCCTGTTACAGTGGAGGCCATTGTATTCCCCATGCACTTCATCACTTCCAGAAGTGACAGTGTTTTTCTATTTATGGATTAAGGTAAAACTGTCTTATCATTGACTCAGATAGGAAATAATTTGGTATCTGAAATTTGTGAGGAATTTAATATCAATATAGAAAATGTTACCTTATCTGAGACAATTTGAAGACATTCTTTGGACAAATGTCATTAGGTTTATATGTACTTCGCTTGTGAATTCCCATTTAGCCACAGTCATGAAAGAGTCTGGGCATCCAGACCAGCATGGGGGGAATAACTCCAGAGTTCTTGCAAACTACAGTGTCAAGTAACTTTGTTTCCCTCTGTGAGTCTGTTCCTGCCTATCTTTTAAGCATTTTCTATGCTTAAAAGGCATATTTGTTGCCAGGAGAAATTAAAAGTTTTACAAATAAGCAAGAATGAAGAGAGTTCATTATCATTAGCCACAATCTATAAGAACCACAGAAGAGGGTCCTGCAAGACAAAATGGAGAGAAAAGGTAAAAAGAAAAAAATACAAAAAGGAGGGAGTTGTACAAAACTTTAAGGTAAAGGAGTACATACAGACAGATGCAGTAACTGGTGTTACAATAATGTAAATAGAATTTAAATACAACAATATAAAAAATAAATCAAGATGAAAAACTGATACTGATATTGGGCAGTGTTTTGTATGAGGTTGCAGTTCAGTTAGTGTCAAAAGAGACTGCTTTATCTTTAAAAGACTGTATGTTGTTGCAATGGCAATTTCTATGCTGTTTTTAAAAACACACAGTGAATTTTCCTAAAGCAAAGGAGACAGAAGTCAATAGTTACTGCTGAGAATATGAAGGCACATAACACAAAAGAAAGCAGCAAGAGTAAACAGAGGGATGATAAGAGCATCAAGATACATATCAACAAATAATGGCAAAAGTCTGTTCGTCCCTATCAATAATGACTGAAATACAAATGGCCTTAAATGTACAATCAAAAGTCAGAGTACATAACGTTTAAATAGAATACAGCAGTATGTTGTTAAAAATGAAAATTGGGGACAGTGAGAAGGCTCAAGAAATGAGGACTCTTGCCATCGAGCCTGATGACCTGAGTTCAATCCCTGGGATCCAAATAGTGAAAGGAGCTAGCAAACTCCTGCAAGTTGTCCCCTGACCTCCCAACAGGCTCTTGGCATTTATACACCCACACAGATACACACACACAATAAATAAAAAGATATTTTATACCTAGAAATAATCATAGGATGAATGCAAAGGATAGAATATATATAGCCCAATATATAGCCCATGCATGTTGAGAAGAGGAATATCCCACTATTCCCAGAAAGAGGCTTTAAATAAAAAGAGCCAAAGGAGGACATCATGTAACAATCTCCTAAATAGATTTAGCCACTGCAACGTTTTGTTTGCCAAACCTCTAAGTTCTCATATATATGCAAGAAAGCAGATATTGGTACAATTGAAGGTAGAAATAAGTAGGAACACAGAGGCTTCAAACAATGAACAAAATAACAGAAAACATAGTAAGAAAGGTAGAATACAGGGTTTTGATGATGCTATGGGATGCTGATCTAATGGGCATGCTCAGAAAACTCCAGGAAGCAGAAGCTGTCTATATGTTATTCCACAGTAATCAAAGCAACCAGCAGAATCAATGCAATCTTAACCAAACTCCCAAAGTCATCTTTTTTTTAAGTGGGAAGCTTTATTGTAAATGACTTACATTACCAAAGAGGGCCAAGTAGCTCAAAACAACTTAGAAGAGGAGGAAGCTGGGTGATTTACATTATTTGATTTCAAACTACAGTGTAAGTCACTGAAACAAGAGCAGTCCTGTCATAAGGACTAGCAGATGAATTAGCAGAACAGCAGAGACCCCACCAATGATGCCTCCTGTATAACAGACCTGGGCTCTACAGTTGAGAATGGCTAAAATGATAATATAAATGAAAAATACAACCCAAGTATTTCCTAAAGGGAAAGAATTATACTTCTCAAATGTACTTGCCTCCAATGACTCAGTTACACCAGAGGCCAATCTGGGAGGGAAATGATGGGCTATTAATATGCAGGTAAAGACCGTGTGCAAATTCAGGCAGTTTTATTAATGAGGTCATGATATAAAGGACCATATTCTCTTTCACTTGATTGTTCAGTTCTCCCCTCATAATCCTATTACCAGTGCTGTGCTAAACATAACATGCCCTGGAGCATTGTGTATTCCCTTCTAATGAAGTTGAAGTTAATTTCCTGAACATCTTGATTTTAATCACCTCTTCAGTGCCTGCTATTGAAATTTTTGCTGAAGTTTTAAAGTCAGATTGTTTAAAATGTTCTGTTCCAATTCATCTTTGCTTCTTCTCTGTGCACAGAAGTGACTGGAGATCCTGCAGTCCATCATTTGAAAAGGCCTCCCCGAAGGACTTACTTGTAGAACAGGCAGATGCCGTTGTGAGTCTAGACTGCTCCTCCCTGTGTTAATCATAGCTACACTGTGGGTTGCTGCGCATATATGATGCACATAGCACCCCTCTGCCAGCCATCCATCCCCAATTTCAAAGCATATGTGATGCTCAGTAGCCACAGTACACTGCCAAATGCAGTTCAAACAGGAACAGGCTGAATGCTACTTATCATTCCAAATCAGCAGAGACCACCAAGAAGTGATGGATTTTAAGAATCGTCTTCTTGAATATACAGAAGTTGAACTTTATTAAGATAGAAATGCAGGGGGATGTGAAGCTAATATTTGTTATCCTGTTCAATGCAAGCAGTCGTTCTTATCAAACTATGAGACTGTATCTCAGCACGATGTCAGAAAGTTGGACGTGGAAATGAATCCCTGTGATTAATGAATGTTGAGCTGCCATTGACAGGGTTCCTTCAGAAGGGGGAGGTGCTGTTGTTTTGAAGACAAATCATAATATATTGAAATGAAACCTATTTTTCTCCTTTCAAAATCATGTAGGCACTGGAGCATGACCAGGGCTAGAAAACTGCAAATTTACTAGGTTTTGCTCATGCTCCAAGGCATTTATCTGTTGGGGCTAACCCTCACTGACAGATATTAGTAGCTCTGCTAAAATTGCAGGGTGCCCTATGGTTATAGACCTGGGGCAAAGGGAAGGAAAGATTTTGTGTAACTCTTTGTCTCTGACTCTCAGCAACTAGAAGAGCAAACAAATCAAGGACCCTATCTAGATAGCTGCTTAACTAAGACATTTGTTAAACAAAATATATTTGTCAGATCAAGATGAGAGAAACTATTTCACCCATGACTGTCCTATTCTTGCTCTGAATTTGCTTATACGTTTCTGTTATTATGCTCATCTTTTCTATTGTTATTAATGCACTTGTAGAATTTGAGTTTTGTCAATCATTATATTTCATCGTACATAAATAATACATCTATACATACATATATATTCCTAAATACATATATTCATTTGTATCCACATATGTATTTATTTTTTTGTACTTCTCTCATATATTACATCTTGATCAGTTTCCCCTTCCTCCACTTCTCACAATTGTCACACTGCCTGGCTTCTCTTTCTCAGATCCACTCCTCTGATGTGGGATTCCCCTCTGTATGCTGTGAATACCATGGTTGAATAAAGAAACTGGCTTGGCCTGTTTATAGGGCAGAACTTAGGTAGGTGGGAAAAACTAAACTTCATGCTGGGAGAAAGGAGGCAGAGTCAGAGAGAAGCCATGTATCCCCACCAGAGACATATGTTGGAACTTTAGTGGGTAAGCCACAGCCATGTGGTGATACACAGATTAATAGAAATGGGTTCAATTAATATGTAAAAGTTAACCAATAAGAAGCTAGAGCTAATGGGGCAAGCAGTGGTTTAATTAATACAGTTTTTGTGTGATTATTAGGGTTGAGCAGCCAGGAATGAAACAATTATTATGAGTCCCACAAGAACATCCAGCCATGCAACCACAATGTCTTTGCAAAGGACCTAGCTCAGATCCATACAAGGTCCATGATTGTTGCCCAGTCTCTATAAGTCCCAATGAGCCGTGCTTAGTTGATTTGTAGGCCATGTTTTGGTGGTTTCCTCCACCTCTCTGTCTCTAACAATCCTTTCTCTATATATTCTGTGGGGTTCCTCTGGTTCTGCCTGGTGTTTGGCTGTGGTTCATAATGACTCCCCTCTGATGACAATTGTGCTAGGAACTGATCTATGGTAAAACAGGATAGCATTAGGAATTATTTCATTGATTTTTTTCCAGTCGTGTTTCGTTCTATCTTGGTTCTCTGGGCTGTCCATTCTTTGGTTCCTGGCCATATAGGCAATGTCAGTTGTGGGCTCCCTCTGGTGGTGTGGCCTCAAGTTGCACTAGTCATTGCTTGGCTACTCCTAAAATTTCTGCTCCAGATTACCCCAGCACATCTTGCAGATGGGACATATTGTAGGTCAAAGGTTTTACAGCTGGTTTGATTATCCTTTACTGAACAGATAATGTCCTCTTATAAGTGAGTACTGTATCTGTCTGGGTTACCTCATTCAGGATGATTTTTTTTTCTCGTTCCATCCATTGGCTTGAAAATTTCATGATTTCATTTTTTTAACAGCTGAGTAATACATCATTGTGTAAATGTATTACATATTTTATGTATTCTTTGGTTGAAGGAAATCTAGGTTATTTCCAGTTTCTGGCTACTTTTAATAAAGCTGTTATAAACATATTTGAACAAGAGTCCTTATAGCAAGATGGAATATCTTTTAGGTATATGTCCAAGAATGGTATAGCTTGGTCTTGAGGTAGATTGATTCCCAATTTTCGGGGAACTGCCATATTGATTTCCAAAGTGATCATCCAAGTTTGCACTCCCACCAACAACGGAAGAGTGTTCCCTTTGCTCCAGATCTTCTCCAACATGAGCTTTCACTTGTGTTTTTTTTAACCTTTCTGATAGATGTAAGATGGAATCCAAGTTTCATATTGATTTGCATTTCCTTGATGGTAAACAATGTTGAAGATTTATTTGAATGTTCCTCGGCCATTTGAGATTCCTCTGTTGAAAATTCTCTATTTAGATATGTACCCCATTTTTAAATTTCACCCTGAATGTGCCTGATGTCTTCTGGTTTAGTAGATTTTTCAGTTTCATAATGTTTTGATTATGCTCAACATCTCTGCCTAAACTCTCCCTTAATTTAATTTCATTTTCAACTTACCTACACATGTCCTTTTTCTTTCTTTAAAATTAAAATATTACAAGACTAATTTGTGCTATTTAAATGCTCTTACATGTGTGATCTTATACTGGACAGTGATTGACCTACCAGGGGTCAGCTCCCAGAGAAAACTGTTTCTCCCTCTCCCAGAAGCTAACAATTACTTAGTATGGAATTGTATAACTAGCTCTGAGATATGGTCTATCTTGATGTGGGAGTGATTTCTTATTAATAAAGAAACTGCCTAGACCCATTTGATAGGCCAACCCTTAGGTAGGCGGAGTAAACAGAATGGAATGCTGGGAGAAAGAAGCTGAGTCAAGGAGTCACCATGGTTCTCCCACTCCAGACAGACGCAGGTTAAGATCATTCCTGGTAAGCCAGCTTGTGGGCTACACAGATTAATAGAAATGGGTTAGATCAATATGTAAAAGCTAGCCAATAAGAAACTGAAACTAATGGGTCAGGCAGTGTTTAAAAGAATACAGTTTCCGTGTAATTATTTCGGGTAAAGCTAGCCGTTCAGGTGGCCGGGTGCGGGGACTCAGCCTGCCGCTCCTACTACTACAGAGTGGCACCCAACGTGCTAATGAACTCCACGTAAAACCTGAGAGGGCTTAAAAAAGAGACAGAGAGAGAGAGAGAGAGAGAGAGAGAGAGAGAGAGAGAGAGAATTTAAGACAGCTTTTTGCTGTTTGTGGGTTGCGCGCCGCAAAGAAATTGTCCTGACCCAGCAGCAGGAAAAAACTGGCTGTTTTAAAATGCCGGCTTTCTGGGCTGTGCCGCCATTGCGATCTCTGTCTGGCCCCTGTGGGAGACAGAGCTTTTGAATGGAGCATTTGGAGTAAAGCTCTACGGCTTGGTTGATGGCAATGTGGACTGCTGTGTGCCTGGAACTGTGTGTGGCTCAGGGGCACCAAATGGCTCTGAGGCAGGAGCTGCTCAGCACCGCCATGCTGAACTGTGCTGGTCTCAGGTAGGAACTACCGTAATTACCATAAAAACAGCGCAGTTAAGGTTTAGACTCGGCAGGACACAGGTGGTACCGTATTACCTGTATATGGTGCAACTTAAGTTTTTAAAAACTGCTTAACATTTTAAGAAATGCTCCTGGATAGTAAAAAATGTTACAGATTCACAATAAAACAGATTCAGACATAAAAGACCATACTGTTGGATGAATGTACGTTGGCTTGGGAGAGAGAAGAAAAAGAATATAGAGAATAAAGTTAATGGTTTTAAAAAAAAGGTAAAGTCTTTAAAGAGACAGAGTACAGATAGTTATAGATATAAATAAAAATAAGCCGCGTAAAAATGAAAAATTCACAGAGAGTCTGGATTCTTTGTATTATTGTGTTTTCTTTAAAATTTTTGACTGTGAAGGAGCTAAGTACAGAGAGACATTTCATTACATGGGCTGCCAAGCTAAACCAGAATGGATATAAGGGTATTACGATTTCAGAATTTGGGTCTAAGGATATGATGCTTTGGAGAGAGTCTTCTTTTGTTTTCACAGAGGACCAGACCCTGTGGATTTCTTCTATTACAATTTGGTATGATAGACCACGCCCTCCTGAAAGGTTGTTGTGAACATCTTCAAAAAATTGCTTCGCTCAACTGCCAACTGAGATGAAACTAGCACACAGGTTATACCATGAAAGACCTAATTAACGATGCCCCCATTCAGCAGGAAGCAGTTTGGAGAGAAAAAACTGCGCCCATATTCCCAAAAATTGTTTATAAATGTTCTTTTACATTTAAAGGGGGATATGATGTAGGCATGAATAATTTGCATTGGTATGGATTTTAAGGTCAATTTTGTTATATGTATATGTATTTTTGATCTTGAATAAGGTGTGATTGTGTAGTTCATTTTTAAAATGTAGTGTATAATTAGGAAATATAGGTTGTTGATAGATAATCATAAATAATAGTCAAGTTTGTAGTCATGTTACTTAGATTTTCTAGATATATAGAGATACATTTCAGTTAGATAGACATTCTTCATATCTTTCAAAGACTGCAGAATATGGCATTTAATGTTTTAATAACTTAGGACTTTTCATGACAATGAGACACTCTGCTCCTGGTAGCACCAATCTACTTCAAGAAGAAGATGGGCATCGAAGAGGATCCTTATGGAGTTTGATAGCCATTTGGGCAAGAAACTGCTCTTGCCTGGACTGTTGCATAAAATGGACACAGAGAACCCTCAGAGAGAGGACTGCTGAACTTGCCTAAAGGTGAGATGATCTTTTGGGGTTCCTCATGAAAGAGTCTGCAAGACATTCTGCAGGACACAGCAGAAAGTGACTGAACTGTCTTTGGAATTTCCTGCTTGATGAAAATGTCTGCTGGATACTATGGGCCTGAAGGCTGAAGATGGATGCCCCAACGGTACAAAAGAACTTTGGGTGACTGTACAGGCAGCGAGATGTCTCTGTCATTTTCTTGTTTACTTAGGTAATATTGTATCCTTCTGGAGTCTTTGATGGAGTTGAAGAATGGATAGGTAGTTATAGTTTTCCATTGTTATGATAAAAGATAAAATAGATATAAATATTGTAACTGTGATTCTTGCTTAATAACTGTTTTTGCTATATGTAATTTTACTATGTTAAAGTTAAAGCCTTTCTTTTTTGTTTAAACAGAAAAAGGGGAAATGATGTGGGAGTGATTTCTTATTAATAAAGAAACTGCCTAGACCCATTTGATAGGCCAACCCTTAGGTAGGCGGAGTAAACAGAATGGAATGCTGGGAGAAAGAAGCTGAGTCAAGGAGTCACCATGGTTCTCCCACTCCAGACAGACGCAGGTTAAGATCATTCCTGGTAAGCCAGCTTGTGGGCTACACAGATTAATAGAAATGGGTTAGATCAATATGTAAAAGCTAGCCAATAAGAAACTGAAACTAATGGGTCAGGCAGTGTTTAAAAGAATACAGTTTCCGTGTAATTATTTCGGGTAAAGCTAGCCGTTCAGGTGGCCGGGTGCGGGGACTCAGCCTGCCGCTCCTACTACTACACTATCTTGGGATTATCAGATTTTGTGTATACTGTTTCAACTGCAGTGAGCTTGTATGTGCAGGTATACCACTATGTCCAGAAGGTATGTCTTGTTGTCATCACTCATTTTATCAGACTTACATAATATTTTAATGCTCTGTCTTCTGCAGTGATTCCTGAACCTGAAATGAGGGTGGACTTACGTTCCCTTTATGGCCGAACATTCAGAAATCTCTCATTCTCTGCACATTGGTTGTGTGTCACCATGTTAATCACCAACTGCTGAAATGGAAAGTTCTCAGATTAGGGAGGAGAGATGCATTGATCGATGGGTATAATGATATGACACCAGAAGTCATTTTAACATCATGGCAGTTTAGCAGCATACTAATAGTAGGCTATTCTCTAAGGCCTATGGCATGTCTGTCTACAGCTTATTAGCTCAGTGGTTCCTTAGAAATGCAATTATTGATATCATTCCAATTTTTGTTTCTCTGTTTACTTTTTGGGTTATAACATTTTATATTTTACATTGAAAAATACTTTGGCCTCTATTAAATTAATTTATCTGATTAATAAAATCACCACACTTTAGAATGTTTTATATAATAGCTCTTATTTTTTCTACCTTTACAAAATTCAATCTTTGTGATCATCTATGTTTGTTTATTAATTGTTTTTATTCTATGCTTAAATTTTATTTTATCTTCAGACTTTGTCGTTGGATTGGAGACAGATAGATTCCTTGTCATTACCAAGATACAGTTTCTGGGATTCTTTTTTCATGCATTTTTTTTTTCTGAAAACACTGCACTGGTTCCCTCCAATAAGTCTCCTACCCATTTTTAAAATTAGTATAAACATACTTTTGTTCTGAACAACTTACTAGATATGATAGCCATTCCTGGTCAGAGGAGAATGTCTTTCTTCATTACTTTGTTCCTATTTCAGAGTCCTTTTCTCTGGATGTCATTTGACTTCTCTATAGTCTTCAGTGATCCTCACCCCCAAATGGTTTTTAATAGCTTGACATCTGTTCTGCTAAGACTCATTTGGTATTGCTTCACGCAGCTCAGATAGCTCTAAGATAGTCTTAATTCATAAAAGTAGATGTGATGGGATTGTTAGTAGATGAATAAAATGATGTCTATGAGAAATTAGGGGAATGTCTCCTTTCTCTTTTACATACTGTCTTTCACTTGCTGTTTGATTAGGTTTGGACTCTCAATATTTGTCACCATTTCTCCAATGATTTGAATAAAATAATACATATTATTAGTGAGAAAGGGGCTTTTGGTTAAAAAAAATATTTCTTGGGAAGTGGTTGGATATATACAAGGTGCAGTATGAAGACCTCAATTAGACATATCAGATGGATGCTCTGCAGTGTTAAAATAAACAAGGCGAAACCCATTCTCTTTCCCCAAGGTAATGAGAGCCCCAGGGATTTGTCTCGATGGGTAAGTTGCTAGCCATACACTGTGAAGGAATGTTTTCAGGTCCCCAGAACATACTCTAACGCTGCATACATAGCACATGTCTGTAACCCCTGTGTGGGGAGGAATGGCAGAGGAAACAGGTGGATCTAAGAAGCTCATTGGTCATCTAGGATATCCACATAAGAAACAAGTGGGTTTTTTTAATTTTATTACTTTTTGGTATGTTTAATCCATAGAATTTTGATAAGTTAACTTTCTAATGGAGCTCAATGTAATATTATCATGAAGAAATGGGAATTTATAACATTTTTATCTTATGTTCATGATTCTAGGTAGTTTTTTCCAGTCATAGAATATATTTCTTAAGAGTGAGATGTGGAATGCATATTTATTATTTTTAACTTCAGAAGGAAGTCTGCCATACTTCCTAACTTAGTATAGGCTTTTCTATATTTCAAAGTGTCAATATTTGTACTCAGCCCACCAAAAAATCCATTGCTTCTTAAGGCAGAGTATAGACTTACTAAAAGCAAGAAAATGATTTTTATATAGCATTTGTACAAACAAATCATTATACTGCAAAATTCACTTATATATCAGTTATTGTTTTGATCAATTGCATATATTTGCATTTTATAGATAAAATTGATAACACCTTGATAGTTGGAGATAATCTTGGTTCCTGATTTGATTGCATCAGGAATCAATTCAGAGAAAATCACTGGGCACGCTTGTGAGGGGTTTTCTCAATATGGTTAATCAAATGGGAAGTACATCTTGAATGTTGGTGCCCCTTTGCAATGGCAGCCCAGATAAATGTAGGTTCAGTAGAAACAGATTTCTCTTTCCCTACTTGCATTTGCATTCTGCTGTCAAGTTTATCAAGTGTATTTGAGTCTATCTTCCCTGCTGTTGCTGAAGTCACACTTTGTTGATTTCAGAACCAAGCTTCCTCATGCTTCTAACTGTTAAAAGGAGGCTGCTTGTTCATTTCTTGACCACCCAGACTCCCAAAATAATCACACAGAAACTGTAATTTAAATCTCTGCTTTGCCTATTAGCTTCTTATTAGCTATCACTTAAAACTTAATTTAACCCATCTCCATTATTTTATATTTTACCATGAGGCTCGTGGCCTACCAGCAAAGTTCCGGTGTGTCTGGCTCCAGTAGAGCTATATGGCTTCTCCCTCTGCCTCCTTTCCCCCAGCATTCTGTTTAGTTTTCCCTGCCTACCTAAGTTATGCCCTATCAACAGGCCAAGGCAGTTTCACATCACCTCCCCTTTCTGTTTAAATAAAAAAGGAAGGTTTTAACTTTAACATAGCAAAATTACATATAACAAAGCAGATATCAAGAAATATTACAGTTACAATATTTATATCTACTTTATTTTTTATCAGAGCTAAGGATAACTATAACTATAAATATAAATTCGTCAACACCATCAAAGACTCCAGAAGGAAATAATATTACCTATGTAAACAGGAAGTGCAATGTAGGCAACTTCCAAAACTCTAGAATTGACAGAGACAACTCGATGCCTGGACAGTCACTCAAAGTTCTTTTGTACCATTGGGCCATCCATCTTCAGCCTACAGGCCCATAGTATCCAGCAGACTTTTCCATGAAGCAGGAAATTTCAAAGAGTTCAACCTATATTGGCAGTTTGTTAGTAACTTTCTTCTGTGTCCTGCAGAATGTCTGACAGATTCTTTGATAAAGCAGGAACCCTGAAGGACTGTCCTACCTTTAAGCAAGTTTGGCAGTCATTTCTTTGTGAGTTCTGCATGTCCAGTTTATAAAGCCATCCAAGCAAGAGAGGTTTCTTGATAAGACACTATGATCAAAGCAACTCTTATAAAATAGAGCAATTAATTTGGTGGCTTACAGTTTAGAGTTTTAGTACATTATTATCATGGTGGGACAAGAAGTCCTACAGGCAGACATGGTATTGAAGAAGGAGCTGAGAGTTCTACTTCTTGATCTGCAAGCAATAGAAGAAGTCTGTGTCCAAACTGGGCACAGCTTGATCATAGAAAACCACAAAACTGGTTCCAATAATGACACACTTCTTCCAACAAGGCTATACCTACTCCAGCAAGGCCACCCAGCCTCAGAGTGTCACTCTCTATGGGTTTATGAGGGTCAGTTATATTCAAACAACCACAAGGAGGTAGGAAGGACCTAAGAGGTGTGGAAGGAGGGGAAACTATAATCAGGATACAGTGTATGCGTAAAGAGTCTATTTTCAATAAAAGAAATAATAATGAGGAGAAGGAGGTAGATGAATGCCTGAAGGTTCAGACTTGATGGCTCAGTGGTTAAAGTGATGGCTCCCTGATGATGTAGGCCTAGCAACTGGAAACCAATATCCAGGGCCTTGGGGGAAAACAATAAAAAAAATTATCAAAGACTTTATAAAGAGGCTGTATATTCTTTGTTTAAATCACAAAACTTTTATATTTTAATTAAGGATGTATGTGTTTTAAAACAGCAATTTGCAAGGCCTGGGAGTCAGAGAAATGCTCTTGTCTAAATATTTTGCATACTAAGTTCACAGATATGGGCCACTCTGCCCTCTTCTCAACTTTTATTTTGGTAAGATTTTCAAACATATGTAATCTCATTTTTATTATTTATTTATCACTAAAAATTAATTTTTATTTTTTTCTTTTATTGAAGGTAGATTTCTTTTGTACAATATATTCTCATTACAGTTTACCCTACCCAACTAATCCCAGATCCTTACCTCTTTCCATCCAAAACCACACACTTTCCATTTCTCCCTCCTTAGAAATAAAGAATAAAAAAATAATAGCTCAAGTTAAACAAAAAAACACAGTAAATAGGACAAAACAAAGAAACCTTGTGTTTTATTATCTTAAACTATGCATACACATGCACATCTGCATACAAGTATGTACACATATGTGCAGGTTCCCCTGAAGTCTGAGGCCTCGGAGCCTGCAGAAGCTGAGCTGTACACATTTGTAAGCTGCCTTACATGAGGATGGGAACCAGACTTGGGTCTTCTGGAATAGCAATTTAATTATCTTCGAGTAAACTGGTGAACATAGCCAGAAGAAAATAGGGTGAGGCAGGGGTTGGTCATTCTGAGCCATAAATGCAAATATACAAAATCTCTGCTATTCCTTGTGGACTGTCCCACACACATTGTCTGACTCAGGAATCTGGCACCAAAGGAAGGTGGGACAGCCTCAGCTGTGCCGCTTTGTTCCTTCATTAGGTGAGGTTGAACTGTGTTCTCATTATCACCACCTGAATTTCTAGCTGGCCAGTGTCCACCCAGAGGTCAGTGAGAGGATAGCTCAACTATCATTGTCATCATTTCTCTAAGCCATACTTGAACATCTAACAGCTGGAGGCTGTCAGCTAGCTGCTTCTGCCCGATCTGAGATTAGAGTCTTTCCACAGAAGAGCATCAAGATAGCTTTCCCCTATGTCTGCTGCAGAGCCTACAGGAGAAATGGTTTAGGTTTTTGTAAGAATTCCCACTTACTGGAATTGTTTGGTGAGCATATTAACCAATAATTATGTGTAGTATATTGTAAACCCTCAGTCACTTTAGTATATTTGAATTGGTTAGTGTTTGGGGTTTGTTGATTTGTTTTATTGACATGACTAATTGTTATCTTAAAATTGCAAAATTATAGATAAACTCATTTAGAACCATATCTTCAAAAAAGGAAAAGGGAGAAAGAAAGAAGAAAAGAATGAAGAAAGAAAAGGAAGGAAGGAAGGAAAGAAGGAAGAAAAAAAGGAAGAAAGAAAAAAGGCAGGCAGGCAGGCAGGCAGGCAGGAAGGAAGGAAGGAAGGAAGGAAGGAAGGAAGGAAGGAAGGAAGGAAGGCAGGCAGGCAGGCAGGCAGGCAGGCAGGCAGGCAGGCAGGAAGGAAGGAAGGAAGGAAGGAAGGAAGGAAGGAAGGAAGGAAGGAAGGAAGGAAGGAAATGAAAGCGAGCTGCTGGGAACACTCAGTGTCAACCATTAACATTCATTTGGTCTGTCTCTCTCTGTTTCTGTCTATCTGTCTCTCTCTTGCTTTCTCATTAGTGAAATTCTGTCATATCCTTCTCTTAACTTGGACTACTGAAAAGTTAGCCAGTGGAAAGAAGTGCCGTCAGATGCATATGGGATACTGGGATTATCCCAGCTTCCTCAATATCTGTGTGTTCTATCAACAAAGCATCTTCAAAAGACAGAATTTGCAATAAGGAAACAGTTTTATAAGATAGTTGATCTAAAATTCCCTAATATTAAATCCAAATTAAATTCACCTCTCTCTCTCTCTCTCTCTCTCTCTCTCTCTCTCTCTCTCTCTCTCTCTCTCTCCCTCTCTCTCTCTCTCTCTGTCTCTTGCTGTTTTTTTTTTTAAAGACCTTGACTGTGCTGGTCCTAAATCATAGAAATCTTCTTGTCTTGGCCTCCTGATTGTCAGGATTACAAGTCAGGTGGTGCAACAATCTTTGTACAATATCCTGCTTCTTCTTCTACTATTCAAGAATGGATCAGGTCTTAGGCTGAATGAGTCTAATCTGTGTTTGGATTGAAAAACACTGAACATTCACAAAAGACTAATATTTTGTTCCATTTGATTGAAAATGTCAGGTAAGATGAGACTCAGTTTTCTCCTACACAAAATACAGATTACTAATTTCAAAGTGTGTTGGTATTTAGCACATTTATTTATTTACCAGTCTGTCTATCTATCATCTATCTATCTATCTATCTATCTATCTATCTATCTATCTATCTATCTATCTATCTATCTATCTATCTATCTATCCATCCATCCATCCATCCATCCATCCATCCATCCATCCATCCATCCATCTATCTATCTATCTATCTATCTATCTATCTATCTATCTATCTATCATCTATCTACTATCCACTCATATCTATCTATCATCTATCTGTCTGTCTGTCTGTCTGTTTGTCTGTCTGTCTATGAATGACAGGGTTTCCTGTTTGCCAGCCTGGTCTGAAACTTAGTGTGACTTTGAAATATAGACTTCTGGTTTTCCTGCATCTACCTCCTTAGTTATGGCATTACAGGTGTTTTAACCACCATAACCATTTCTATTTTTTAGATTTGTTTTTGTGTGGCTCAATCCTATGTTGTATTTCATGCTAAGCAGGCATTATCGAACTTAGATATGCCCTCAGCCTCACTAGCCAAGTTGACTGCTCGTATCCGTTATCCCAACAACATCTTCTATAATGTCTCAGCTCTTTCCTATTTTATGCACTTCATGAAGCAATCTCCAGTCTCTCTGTGGTCATGACATTCCTTCTTCTAGATGGAAGTGTCAAATTCTGAAAAATTCTGAATGTTCTACATTACTGAAATCTTGAGGCCACCTTTTATACTTATTTTACAACTTCTATGAATATGAAAACAATGTCATCAATCTTATTGTAGATTCATTTCGAACTGTATTAGTTTAGACATTAAGGACAACATCTGGTTTTAGTAGATATGTCATTTGTATATGCTTTCTCTGTCATTGTACATGAAAATCTCTGTGGAGATTTTTTCAATATTTATATAGACATTAACTATGCTTGTTTAAATTTTTTTTAAAAATGACCTTTAGTTTTTATAATTATTCATTATGCACTAACCTTTTGATATGTTCATGGGATTAAAAATTAATATATTCATTTATTTTACTAGTATTATTATTACATTTTGATCACAGTTTTAACTTTTACAATGGCTCTGATCAGAAACCCAAAATTTTCCACTTATTTTATGGCAATAGAGCAAAAAATTTGCTATACTAAAGTTTATACTTGTTTTATTGGATCATTATTTTTTAACCATAATTGAGTAGTGACCTACTCATTATATTTTTTGTTCCTTTATACTGTCTTCTCTTTCTTCTTTCTTTTTTTCCCCATTTGGACAAACATATTTGTATTTTTGAGAGGCAAACCAGTGTAAAGTTTATTGGCATTCACTCTGTCTTAAAGCATCTTACCTTGAATTCTGCCAAGACTCTCCCAAGAGCCCTCAGTCCAGGTGTGGTTGCTAAGATACATGTTACTAATCTTCCACTAAGAAAATAGAGGTCATGGTATCTGGATGATGTATTTTCGAAAGGGCCTTGGTGATTGATTTCCTTTTGAATTTGAAACTACTCATAAAATTAGAAAATGCTTTAACTTTTTCATTTTTATATAAAGTATCTCAATTAAATGTTACAAAACTGCATTTTTTTTAAAAAAATGCCTTCTTTTGTTCTTTCAATTAAAAATGGATTCTATTACATGGCCAGTTACAGCATGTTCTTTTTCTTTCTAATATTGCAATGACTTGTAATAAGTGAGGCCCAGGAACAGTTTTGTTGAGAGGTCAGGTGAGGTGGCATTCACCTTTAATCTAGTATGTGAGTGGCAAAGGTAGGCTATCATAAGTTCAAGGCCATTCTGCTCTACGTTTCAAGAGTCTGCCTCAAAATGAAAATAGTGCCAATTCTTAAACTACATTTGTAAACTAAAACGTTGTGTTTTCTATTCTGTCATGAGCAACATTTAAATGGTAGCCTACTAAAAAAAGATTCTGTAAGTTTTAACATGCATTTTCTTTAGTTGATCCCAATACAATGTTCACATTCAAATAATATAATAATAAAAGCAATGTCAATGGTGGCTAGGATGTCCAGGAACGCCAGTTCTGTGGAGGCTAAAATAAGAGAATTATTGATGTTTATGGCAGCTAGTCAAAAAATTTGTGAGCACCAGGTTCAGTGAGAAATTCTGTCCCAAGGGATTCAAGGGACTAAGGCACAGAAATGGAGCCCAACGTGAAGCTTTCTTTTTACCTCTCTGTGCCCACAGACACACAAAACTCCTCTATCTCCCTCTCTCTCTTTCTCTCTAACAGAAGTTATTCCAGAACAAAGACAAGTATAAAGAATCATGGAAGTAGGAAAGAAGGATTTCTAGAGAGGGACACAGGTGATAAAAATCTGTAAAGGGGAAACCAGATGTCTTTAATTGGAGAAGGGACAGGCAGGGGCAGGGAGAGCAATGCTGAGTCAAAGGGAGGAGGGATTTATAATTATGTCATTCTAAAAAAATTTTAAAAACACAGGAAAGCACATTATTTTGTATGCTTAGTTGAAAAAGCACACACACTACACACACATGTGGGTTATTTATGGTTGCATACGAATGGAAAACACATACACACATATTTGTCACATTGGGTGACAATGCTCCCCACAAGAGCCATAAACTATCTAACATAAATTCCAGCACCAGGCAGAGGAAATCTGCCTTGCAGTTGATCATGGAGGTCCAAAGGACACCGAAAATAATGACACATTGCCATTTCCCTTGTTTCCTCCCCCTATTGCTGGAAACACCACATTTCAACACATGATTTGGACAAAATAAGCATGAAGCCTTCTCCCGGAAGAATAGCTCTACTGATATCAGGAGGTACTATGTAAGCTGCCAGGAGACAAGGCAACTAATTGTTCTACCCAACTGTAATACCCATAAACAACAATGACCAGTCCAGAAGGGCAGCCCCAATGGTCTTAGAGTGGCATTCATATCTTTTTTGGAGGTAGCCAAAGGATGAATAATTGGATTAAATTTTCTCTATAGGAGGGAATTGATTCCAAATACTGGAAAGTAAACCAATTATCTTTAGTAGGAGTCATCATAGACCCTAGAGAAATACCTACCACTGTCTTTTTCTTAAATTGATATAATTTATAAATGCATCCTATTTATCCTTATATCTAAAGGCAAATATAATTCTCATCTTTCAGCAAATAAGCTAACTTTTTGCAACAGATATGATTACGGTGTTAGACAATTACTCAAAATCAGTTAGAAAATTACTCAAAATAAATGATCACTTGTTACATCTACAAAACAACTCCTGAACCTAAGGAAACAATGCAGAAAAGGGGAGGGACAAAAAGATTGCAAGAGCTAGGGTAGCAGGAAATTTGCTATGTATGAAATGGATGCTGTGTATATGGAATATAAACACTCTAAGTGCTTAAGCAACACCTATAGAATGACAGTATTTTCAACATGCCAGGGTGGGGAAATTTTACAAAGGAACACTCCTAGAAGAAGGAGTACAGGCAGGCAGTGACTGATGATGGGAGACAGAGAGTTTTCTCTCAGGACAAGTTCCCAGATAGGTTATCTAATCCCAAGTGGTCATCCCTAAACAATTTACCTGTGAATAAAATTAAGTAGACAAAGAAGGCGCTCTCTCTCTCTCTCTCTCTCTCTCTCTCTCTCTCTCTCTCTCTCTCTCTCTCTGTGTGTGTGTGTGTCAAAAAATTCCTTTTAAAGAAGGGATCATAAATTATGAGAGGGACTGTGTGTCTGTGGAACATGGGAAATGTTAGAAAAGGAGACAAGGGAATGAAAATGATATAAAATACTAACATATGAAATTTCCAATCTTTTAATTGAAAATGAAAGTATTTTAAATTTCTAAGCACAAAGAGGAAAAATAATAACATAAGAAGTCAGGCTGATATGATAATTTAATTATTAGCTTTACTTATCTCATTCTAAAGGTGGAAACATGGAAGCAAGTTTATAACTATGACAGAAGTTCCATGATGTCTAAGAGTCTTACATGTTCACCAAGAAATACAAACCCTGTCGTGGAAACACTGAATGTCATCACAGCCCACATGAACAGTAATTATGCAAGCAGCAGTTTAAGCAGTGACCAACTTGAATTCTACATGCCTTCACAGGAGGCTTGGGTCATTGACTCCCTCTCATTCCTGGGTCTCAGTATTTATTTATTGCTCCACATGATAAATTTGGCCTTCATCATCCCTTCTATTCGTGTTTACAAAGGCCTATTAACTCAGTGAAGTCTTAACATTAGTCTCTCCTTTCTCATTGACAAGTGTGTACTTCTGTGTTCAATAGATCCATATTCATATCCGTGTGCTGCCACTTGGGAGTAAAATATCGTTGGTAAGTTGTTTTAGTCTTTAGTTTTACATTTTGTGTGTTACTTGGTGACACATTTTGTATATATATTCTACTACATGGTGTGCTGGGAATGTGATATGCCCCCCATGGGTTCATGTGCTTTTCCACTAGGCACCCAATTTGTCCTGCTGTTTGGGAAGATTGAGGAATCCTTAGGTAGTGGTGCCTTGTGGGAGGAATGAGTACTAGAGATAAGAGCCTTGAGGTTTTACAGCTCATCCCACTTCCTGTTTACGTCTTGAATGTGGTCTGAATGTGAGCAGCTATTTGAAGTTCTTGCCACCTTAACATCCTTGTAGGAAACACCATGCAGATAGGCAAGAAATAATAAGACCACAGTGATAACGGGTGTATTCATAAACCAACTCTTGTAACTATGAAGTGAATCTAGATTTCTTTTATTTGTGGAACACTATTATTCCATTGAAATTTTTGTTAGAAAACCAAATGGAATTTAAGCTTGAGAGGTACGGTTGAAATATGTTTAAATGCATAGTGGAATATAGATTTTTCTGCCTTATAAATTATTGACACTATGATTGGAAATAAATAGGTAATGAAACTAATGGTAATAAAAACACTATCAGTAAATGTTTTTCCCTACTTCCTATATGGCAAGAACATTCTAAGGACAAGGAAAGAAACTAAGGCAGCAAATGTTTGGCCCCTGTGCCTAAAGCACTCAGGAGGATGCCCAGTACTCCATCATGGCATAAAATGAGCATGGTGGAAAATGGCTCACCTGCAATCTCAGAAGATAGGGGATACAGGCAGGAAGATGAGGAGTCCAAAAACATTCTTGGCTGTATATTGACTTGGAAATAAGACTGAAATACATGAGAAACCATTTTAAAAAAAAAGTCTGAGCTGTTTTTTCATCTATGAAATGCTAAAATTTCCACTTAATTCCATTGATTAATTAATAATATTAGTACCTTTTCATAAATAATAGAATAAAGAAACAATATGTTTTGATAAATTGCCTAATTCGTTAGAAATAGAAACTTATAGCTCAAATTCAAGCACAGAAATTCTGACCCAGTTTTTTTCCTTCCCTTCCTTCCTTCCTTCCTTCCTTCCTTCCTTCCTTCCTTCCTTCCTTCCTTCCTTCCTTCCTTCCTTCCTCTCTCCCTCACTTACTTTCTTTCTTCCTCCTCCTTCCTTCCTTTCTGCCTCCCTCCTTCCTTCATTATCTTCCTCCCTTCCTCCCTGTCTCCCTCCTTTTCTCTTTCCTTCCAACTTTCTTACACTTTTGAGATCCTGGTAATAAAACTCAGGCTCTGATACATTCTGGATGACTATTAAAGTACTGAGTTAACCCCAGCTTCATTGCCTTGGGACTTAGAGACCACTACAGACTGTATTATGCATGTGTTCTTCATGTTTTTCTATAATTCATTGCTGGTAGGAATAATCAAAGTAAGAGTTCCACATGCCTATGGTCATCATTGACAACATTTTAATAGGCGAGGTTTACAGACTTGGCCCAACAATGCTGGAATGGATTGTTTTATCATGGAGCACACAGTGTGACTCCTTTACAGATAAGATGAGTTTATAGAGTATAAAGCAGGTAGGAACAGTTCTTCTTTTCTTGATGTTTGATATTGGATAGGGAAGTTGAAACAACAATAATTTTTCTGTATAACAATTAAATATTGTGATAATGGTTATTGCACTTTAAAACACTGCTAATTAGAATATTTCTTATTTTTGACAGTGAAATAAACTTCTCTATTGCTGTGTAGGGTTACATATTATGGAATCACAATATAACTGAAAAATAATTTTCCTGTTGGACAGCTAGAATATAAACGAACAAGTAATTGTCTGCTAATTAATGGCAGGAACATAATTAGTGTTCTTTATTACATGTAGACTTTGGGTTCATATATACACATATATGTGGAAGACAATGTTTACAGACTCCAAGAAACTGGCAGACAGGGTCTCTAATAATGAGTAGTTTCTGTGAAATTTACTATGAAAATTTACATGAAAAGAAAACATGCTGGCATCACCTTTACAGGAGACCATGTGTACATGGAATGAAAGAAGAGGGTATTGTTCTTAAAGCAAAATATCAGTCAGATTTCTTGACTTTATAGCCTACGTGCTGACCTGAGACAAGGCATAAAGAACTAGATGAGACTTGAGGCAGCACATAAAGCCCCTCCTATTGGCTCTGGGATACAGTTCTTCTCATATGATGTGTCATATGCACTTTATAGCCACATTCAATAGAAAATAATCCACGCATTTGCAATCTTTTCTATCTGCCCCCCAAATAAGACCAATATTTTAAACATTTACTTAGTAGGTGCTTGCTAGTCATACATGCCCTAGGGACACACGGAATATGACTAGTCTGAGCTGATTATATGCTCTCAGAGTAAGAACCAATGAGGCTTCATAGAATACTTTCTTTTAAAATATAGCTGTTTAATTTAAAATTAGATATATAGAACTAAACTCACATTTCTATTGGAAAGTTTTACCCAGGTTTTGCATCATGCAGAGCAAATGAGGCTGTAGAGAAAAGTGGAATCACTTAGCCTCCTGTCCAGAGTTAAAGTCTGGTTTGTAGCTTGTCAGTGCCAAGAAAGCAAGAGAATAAATGACAAGAAAAGGAGACTAGGGTTATAACACCTTTTTTTTTTCTCAAAATAAGGAATTGATTGAGACAGGAAACAGCTAATAGTTAGGCCTCCCTTTACTTCCTGGTGACAATTTACTTCTTGCTACACCGATGTAAAGAATATGCACAAGGCTAGCACTGCTTAACCCAGGAAGCCAAGGACCGGAACAAGCTCCTAACAAACTCCATTTCCAAATGCAGAGATGTCCCATGAAAACACAGAAACTGTTCACCACCACTCATCAGCAGGGAAAAGTAAATGGACGTCCACAAGGCATCGATCGCCTCTTACCTACCAGAATGCCTGCCATCCAAATGAGCAGCGATTACTTGCGTATTACACTGATGGAGAGAAAAAGGAGTGCTTGCTCACTGTTGGCAGAAATGTAAATTGCATTGTTATGAAAAGCTGTGTGGAGATTCCTCAAGATATTAAAGCTACTGTTGGGACGTAACAATCTCACTTCAGGGAATATTTCCAAAGGTCGCTGAAAGAGCTTCAAAGGGGCAACACGAGATGCATTTGTACACTGGCTTGCCATGCATCATTATTCATAACAACCAAGATGTGAGATTAATTTAGTGGTTCTTAAATAGATGAAATGAATAAGAAAATATATATGAGAGTCAATAAGGTGCCTTAGTGAGGAAAGCTGCTTACCACCAAGAGTGACTACCCGAGTTTGATACCTTGGACCAACATGATAGAAAGAGAAAAGTGATTTCTACATGCTGTTTTCTGTCCCCAGTAAGGTTATCATGGCCAGCATACATGTACATGCACGCATGCGTGCGCGCACACACACACACACACACACACAAGTATGAGAAAATGTAAGGTTGTTTAATAGTTATACACAGTGTGATGATATTTAACTTCAAACAGAGAATCCTGTTATCTGTGATAGTGCAGAAATTGGAGGAAGTCCTATCAAGTGAAATCTGCCAGGCACAGAAACACAAATACATGATAATTGTACTTATATATGATACCCAAAAAACCATTAACTTCCTTGAGTCAGAGAATGGAATTATAATACCCAGTCACGGTGAAGGTGTAGACTTAAAGACAGACTAATCAGAAGACCTGCAATGACAATTAGATAGGAGAAATAAGTTGGAGACATCTTGAAAGTGTGGCAGATGTGGCTGAAAAATGATGTCATGTGTGGTGGTTTGAATAAGAATGATCCCCATAAGTTCTTATGTTGAAAGACCCGATCCTAAGCTGGTTGGCCTGTTTGGGTAGAAGGTGTGGATACTAGAGGAGATGTGCCACTGTGGGTGGGTTTTGAGTTTTCAGAAAGACTTGAACCATTTCTAATTCGCTCTCTGCATTTTGTTTGTTGTTGAAGACGTAAGCTCCAAGTTACTGTTCTGGTTTCCATATCTGCTACCTGCTGCCTTTCTGTACCCTAACCTTCTGGACCCCTAAGCTCAAAATAAATTGATTCTTCATTAAATGACTTGGCTGTGGTGTTTCAACACCGATAGAAAAGTAAATAGACATAATACAGTTGTATAAATAGTCACAGAGGTTTTAAGTATTTTTACTACAGAGTTTAATCTGTCATGTACTACATACGTTATTTATGTCTGCATAGCCATGTAAATTGCTATTTACCAATCCAATGTGTTATATACTATATATAATGTATTAATAAATGTTACAATTCTATTCCTATTCTCAAAGAATTAACTAAAATAGTGAGTTGGGGATTGTTTCTGAAATAGTGCACTGTGTAATTTTATTCCGGGGCCCCTTACTCAGCTGTTTCAAAAGATTTATAGATAGGTTCTCTTGAGTAAATGCCACACAGGTATAGTCAAAACCATATTGTCTGACTCTATTTGCCATCATTCTCCCCTACAATGAACATCTCATTGATCATAGTAATTTTATTTGAGCATGTATGTGATAGGTGCATTATTTGCTGTATCTTGGAGATGTGCTGTGGTCAGCAGAACATAAGCTATTATAAATATTCTCTATAACCTGAAGAAAGTTTCCAGGTATGAGTGCATCTAGATTATTATCTCTTTCACACTTGACTCCTAGTGAAAAAAAAACATCTTTATACTCTATCAGTCACTTTAGGTTCTCTGAGAATTTTTGCATGGGAAGGTCAGGTGTGTAGAATAGAGAGAAGGTTCAGAAATATTATTCCTAGGTGTGCTTCTTTTCTGGGGACTGAAAAGCAGCGGTTTGACTTCTAAGAGCATATGAGGGATAGGATGAGAGTTATCACCTTACTTACCATGAATCCCAGAATCTGAGTATGTTAGAAAAATCAAAATCTACACAAACTCAATAATAAAATGATTAACCCTCATTGAATAAGACATATCCCTCAGCCGTATGTGATTGCCAATAGTGTTTATTGCTTTGTAATTGTTATATGAACATATTTAAACATAAAATTAATTAGGCTGAGCTTGGGGAGTTCTGCTGTCTTTGTTGCTTCCTCTATGCAGGTAATTGAAATTCTACCCAGTTACAAGTCTGGCTGTTTTCTCTAGCATCGTTCAAACTTTCAATTTCAGCAAGATGAGTTGGTTGGAAGCTCATGAAGCAATTGCTGGAGTTAGGTACAACCCCATATAAAAAGACAAGGATGTGTTTCAGACGCTGTGAGAATGTCTCTCCAGTACCTACATCTCAGTATTTGAAGACATAGAACCTGTGTAAGCTTTAAAAGAGATCAGGAAGAGAGCTGAAGGGCATGGGTCCAGAAATCCTCATCACCCAAACAGAACAGTGATGAAATGGAGATATCATCCTCTGCTTTCTTGGGAAGGATTTCACTTTATAGACTACAGCTTACTTTGTACTTCTTTCTAGAAAATAAGCTTTCTAAACTAGGATAATCAAGAAATTATTAAATTTTCTCACAGAAGGAGTTTGATGAATTTTCAAAATATTTTTTCTAAGCCCATTTTAGCTATAAATCTGTCACCTTTTGAAAAATAAACAAAAAGATTAGTAACAACAGGATATCTTTTAAAGCTCAATCATTGAAGCAAAGGAGAACAATATTTATAGCAAATAGCTGCATTTGAATAAGGTAAATATGAAGAAAGTGAAAAACAAAGCGAGAAAGCCAAACAAACCACGCATGGGATAATATTATGAATGAGTCGGGCTGTGAATAATGCTTCTGATCTCAGAAAATAGCAAAATGATGCATTGAGAGAAAAGATGTTTCCTGTTTCATGGAGTTTTTCTTACGCTCAAATGAATGTGAAGTTAAGGGATGCAACAAGGAACCGGAAGGCAGAATTAAATGATGTAGTATTTGCATAAAATGAACTGGATGATTCAAGAGGAAAGCAGACTGAAACGGAAGTAATAGGATATAATTAAACATGTTGCTCTCTGTACATTGAAGAAAGGAAGACATGATAAGGCACTGAAATGATTTGTGTTCTCCCTTGCCATTCATATTGATGGCATTTCTTATATTGAGAACTAGTAAGCTTCACCAGTAATAGGGTTGATCTATTCTTCCCCCCAACCTATCTTATCACAATCTCTTTCTTTTATTGGAGATTATAATTTAATTATAACATCCCCCCATTCCTTTCTCAAAACCCTCTCATATACCCCTCCCTACTCTCCTTCAAATTCATGATCTCTCTACCCACAGAAACAACTAATCTGTCTCATAACAATTCACAGAGTCTGAATCAAAACTAAGGAACCTGCATGTGACTGACCTGACTCTAGGGCCTCTACCAATATGTGACATTTGTGTAGCTTGGTCCACTTGTAGGACCACTAACACTGGAGGGCAGGGGCCATCCCTAATGCTTTGACTGACTCTTGGGAACCTATTCCTCGTACTGGACTGCCTTACCCAGCCTTAATATAAAGGGAGGTGCTTAGTCTTACTATACTTTAATATGCCATGCTTTGTTAATCCCCATGGGAGGCCTGCCCCTTTCTGAACAGAAATGGAGGGGGAGTGAATGGGAAACAGAAGGGAGGAGGGGAAGGGAACTGAAGGATAGGATGGAGGGCAAACTGAAGTCAGGATGTAAAAATTCAAAAAAGCTAATTGTTATTGCGTGTATATATATATACAATATATACTTATGTATACACACACACACCTGTCCCATTCTTATATACTACTATACTTGATGGAGGAGAGTCATCTGTTTTGTGTTGATTTCATTGGTTAAATAAAGAAACTGCCTTGGCCCTTTAATAGAACAGAAAATTAGGTAGGCAGAGTAGACAGAACAGAATGCTGGAAGAAAGAAGCCCAGTCAGGCAGTCGCCATGATTCTCTGACCCCAGTCGGATGTAGGCTAGAATCCTTCCTGGTAGGACATCATCTCGTGGTGCTACACAGATTATTAAAAATGGGTTAATCGAGATGTGAGATTTAGCCAATAAGAGGCTGGAACGAATGGGCCAGGCAGTGTTCAAAAGAATACAGTTTCCATGTAATTATTTCGGGTAAAGTTGGCCGTGCGGAGCTGGGTGGGAACGCAGCCCACTGCAGCTCTTACAACATATACTACTAGTATGTATTTTTTCAGGGCTGACCTTTTGGTGTTGGACAAAAAATGGGGCATTCTTTCATTAGTTGCCTATAGATTTTTGCATAGGTAGGGTTGATAACTACTGTGCTTTTCCATCAAGTTAGGCAAGTTCATTGGTGTCATAAATCAGCTCACATTTGGGCAGTCATGATGATGTTGTTGAACGTTTGTGGTTTTAGATTCTGATATTTGGGAGACACAATCTCACAGTCAACTCACGGAACCTCTGGCTCTTTCAATCTTTTCTCTTTCTCTTGTGCAATATTTCCTGGTTCTTAGGAATAATAGTGTTTGCATATGCATTCATTGGGATGGGCTCCACAACTCTGGTGTTTTGATTGAGTGTGGTCTTCTGCAATGATCACTGTTTGTTGCAAAGAGATTTCTTTGATGAGATTTTATGTACTTTTAGTCACGTATAATTTAATTTGACATAGAATAATGGTAAGATTGAATGTGTTAAGGTAAAATATAAGCAACAAGAAGGATTACTTAAATAAGAGAGAGAGAACAGCACTGAGGAAAAATGACTTCTACTTTCCTAGCAGCAATTAAAGACTAATAACTCCTTGAGAAGAGGTAGAGCCTCGTAAAGACTTTCCCCCTCAAGATGGAATGTTGACAGCCCAATTTTGTGTGGCTCTTGTGCAAACAACCACAACTGCGGGGGGCTGGAGAGATGGCTCAGAGGTTAAGAGCACTGATTGTTCTTCCAGAGTTCCTGAGTTCAATTCCTAGCAACCACATGGTGGCTCACAACCATTTGTACTGAGAACTGGCGCCCTCCTCTGGCGTGCGGGCATACATCAAGGCAGAATGTTGCATACATAATGAATAAATCTAAAATAAATAAATAAATAAAAAACAAAACAAAAAAACAAAAGAGAGAGAACAGAAATACAGAGAAGAAAAACACATAAACAGAGAAATATAGATTTAAATATATTTGAAATGGACTCAGCATTACTCTCTCTTCTTGTCTCTGCCTCTGTCTCTCTTTCTATACACACACAAGCATGCACAACTATGCTTATAGTGATATTTGATTTATGTTTTAATAAATAAGGCTTGCCTGAAGACCAGAAGATAAAACTAAGATCCTAGAGGCCAGATAGTGGTGTCACACACCCTTTCTCACAGGAATTGGGAGACAAAGGCAAATGGATCTCTGTGAATTCAAGGCCACTCTGCGTTAGACAAGATCAATGCAGAAACAGATCCAGGTATTGGTAGCTCATACCTTTAGCACCTTTAATCCCAGTACTAGGGAGTCACATGGCTTTAGTCCCAGCACTATAGAGGAATATAAGACTGGATGAGATAGGAAATCCTTTTTTTCAGTCTGAGAATTTTTTAGAGGTAAGAGCTCTCTAGTGGCTTGGCTGCTTTGCTTTTCTGATCTTCAGGTTGAATGCCAATATCTGTCTCTGGATTTTTATTATTTGTGCTATGTATGCCCTCAAACAAAAAGCCAGTCAATGAAATAAAACAAGAATTATAAAACAATCACAAAAATGTGTTTCTCAAGCTGAAAATGAGAACAAAATTCTTCAAATTGCCTACTGAAAGGTGTTTCATCATAGAGAAAAAGATTTTAAAAGAAATGAAATGAAATGCTCAAAGACAAAAGTCAAACAAAATGGCAAAATGGTTAAATCACATAAAAGAGACAGCAATTTTGTTGTCAGGATTTTATGAAAAGTAACATTGCGTGATAAAAATAGTGACTCTCTCGTAGTCCTGAAAATAACAATTGGATGAAACATTTTCTGCTCATCTATGTGAACTTTCAGAGAAATACTTCAAAGATGTACTATTTTCAGATCCAAGAACCTAGGAAGGAATCCTAAAACAGAGGGAAGAGATCTCCAAAATTTAGCCATCCACACACACACAAACAAATAACTGTGAATTGAAATTGTTAGAAGTGCTTTCTTTGGATGAGGTATTGAAACTCATAAAACAGCAGCATTTGTGAAATCTTGGGCTCAGTGATTATCATTGTCTTCTCATCTTTAGAGTAACTATAAAAAAATGATGAAATAGTTTCAGAAAATCTAAGGCAGGTGAAATCGGATTACTGGATGAAATAAATTCCCTCTTCTTAAACAGTTGTCTTGATTAGTTTTGGATGTATGATCCCATATCAAAGGCTTGTCTGTCTTTAACTATATGATATTCAAAGAACAGTACCTGTGCATTTGTGCAATATGAACAGAGAAATATTTATCACTGGGTACCTGAGACATTGATACTAGGTATAAATGAGAAATCAACTAAAAATTAGAAAAGAAAAAGTAAGCAAATGGAACTTTCATAGGTTACAGCACGTATTTGGTAATTCAGAACAGCACTGTAAACATGTTCCTGAAATCAATATCTCATCAATTGATGACTTTGCAGATCTTTACAAATGGAAAATGAAGACTAAGTATTTTCAGACACTAAGACCTGCAAGCATTCATACATACATATACGAGTGCACATGCACACTCACAAACACATACACAGAGGCTGGATAATTTGTTAGTGCAAAGCATGGAAGGAAATCACTTTCTATTATTTAGTTTACCACTGGGTCAAGAAAACAGAGACTGCAATAATCATAAGAACAATGAATGTAGACTTTGTCAAATTAGGAAATGAGTGAACAATTGAAAAGAGTGGTAAAATCATATCCCTGAAGGGGTCGGATCTCATTTCCATATTGCTATACTATATAGTTCAGAATATTGAGATTTACACAGTGTATTACAAACCTTTTAAGAAAGCAAGTTAGTGCGCATATACAAGGGGTGGAGAAACTAAGTTAGCCAAACTTTCCTTGAAGAAGCCAGACATTAGATTTAACAAACAATATTTTAAATGAACTAATTTAAAAGCATAAAATGCAAAAGAAAATAGGAAGAAGCAAAACAATTCAAATATCTCACCAGACACTGCATGTCATTTAGACAATATAAAAAGAAAAAAAAGCAGCTTGGATTAAAATTATTTATAAAGTTCATGCTCAGTACAATGATCCTATTCAGTTATCCAAGGTTAGTAAAAACATGGACATCACTGGGGAAATTCCTACCCTCAGTATCCTACAGTAGTGTAATCCTCAATTCCAAGATGCCCTTCCTTAAATCCACAGACAAGTACTGCTCTCACCCCTCATCAAAAGAAGTTTCTTTAGGCAGCATATTTGGACCATTACAGATATCTACAACCTGTCAACTGCAGATAAAAACTCAGTACTGGATACCCTAGATGTCTTTCTCCAACTGCTACACTGTCAACGAGACATCTACACCTATATATATACATCAGAACATACCATGGAAAAAGGGGTAGAAAGTTTGTAACAGTCAGAAGACTAGGGCATCTGCTCTGAGATGGTTCTTCTGCATATGGCAGGCAACCACACATAGAAAATCACAACAATAGGTCCTTAAACAAGATTTGTATAATGACATCAGTTGACATCCCAACATAAATGGGCAGAATATCACAAGAGAACAGGCAATGAATGGCTTTCTGGAGAATTTCTTCTCCATGAAAAAGGTCCTGTGATAGTTTATACAATCTCAAGTGGTCAGTTCTAAGCACATACATGTAGAAGCAATACACAATGGATGACTCAGCTTTATTTATAGAGTGTGTGTCGGGGGGGCAGGTGTTGTGGACATGATATAAATATAGTAAATAATTGTGAAAGAAATTATCAGAAAGTAAAATAAACGTCAAAAATTAACGAAAAGGTATTAGCAATCAGTGTGAACCAGAAGAGGCATCCGTGAATGAGAAGACAGGGTAATTGGGATTATTTAATTTGAGATTAGACGTTAAATATGATTCATAAGAGGGAACACAATGTTGGAGTCTTGTGAGATGCGATTAATGCATAACACACACACATCACTGAAAGGCCCAGGGAGGAAGTAAAATGAGTGAGGAACAGAATGAATCATGGAGAAGGGATGAAAGCCATTAAAATATGAATCCACATCCAAGAAGCTCCCAAAAGTCTAATGGGATAAATGCAATGAGACCTGATGTATCAAAAGATACATCATAGGCTGCTAAGGCCAAAGAAAAACATTAAAATAAGCAAGTGTGACTTATCACATACAAAGGATACCTCAGTGGCTGAATAATAGATAATATCTCATCAGAAACTAAGGAGAATGGAAAGTAATCAGGTGGATTCTCCAAAGTGATGAGAGAATAAAGGTCATTGAAGGAGAATTTGTATCTTGCAAAACCAACTCTCAAAGTTAAAGGGGATGTTGAAATATCTCCAGACATTTAAGAAACAACATTTTTAGTATCTAACACAATATTCTTAGGAAATATTAAAGTGGATATTTCAAACGGATAAAGCATGTAAAACTAACTATGCTGTTGACATACACATTAGTGTAGACACATTAATATCAAAGAACACTGTCTGAGATTTTATAAAGATAAATTCATAAAATATAGAGATTTTAAAAACTTATAATATATATTTATAAAATATAAAATCTATCTTTATCTATAATGATAAATATTTTATCTGATATTTTTATTTTTAAAAATATCATAGTGCTATGGGAATAAGCATATAATTGTAAAGAAACCCAGGGGCTGGAGAGATGGCTTATTGGCTAAAGTACTTTCTGTACAAGTCCAGAGTTTGGTTCCCAGCACCCTTCTTAAAAACTAGGTGTAATGCTATGATTGTAATTCTAGTGCTGGGGAAGCAGAGATAGGAGGATCTTTTAGAACTGACCAAATAGTAGAGCCTAATTAATTAGTCTCATAATCAAGTGTGAGTCTCTGACTCAAAATCCAACAACGGTAAACAATAAACAAAACAAAATAATTTCATTGCTCCTGAAGAACTATACCCAAGGTTGGTGGTATCTGGCTTCTGTATACACACATGTTCACACACAACCTCTCACATATGTTCACCTGCATATGCAAAAATGTGCACGACCCTCATAGAAAATATCAAAGAACATGAGAACTTTATATTAAAAATATGCTTGCTGACTGGGCAATGGTGGCATATGCCTTTAATCCCAGCACCCAGGAGTCAGAGACAGGCAGATATATGTGAGTTTGAGGCCAGCTTGGTGTGCAGAGAGTTCCAGGACAGTGATATTTAAACAGAGAACCCTGTCTTTAAATATATATATATTCATCCACAGTTTTGGCAGCACTATTCATAGTAGTCATTATGCAGAACCAACATTGAAATCTTTGATGTAAGAATAGGTAAAGAATAAATGAAATATCTATATAAAGAAATATGACACTGTCACTATAAAAACAAAGTCTGTCATTTGAACCAACATACCAACTACAGATCACGACATTGACTGACTCAAGTAAGTCACGGAAAGACATAAACCATATAGCCTCAGTCACTTATGTAGAAAATATATTAACTTAGTAGAAGTATGGGATGAAATGTAGAAAGAGGCCTTGTAGAAGATTGTGTATAGTTGGATGATGCATGCTTCACACTTATAAGGAAATAGTGATTATAATTAACTTATATAATTAATCAGAACAATGTAAAATACAAAAGTAATCTCTTTAGTATTGCAATAAAGTTGCATTTATTAGAAATTGAATATTAGAAATTTATGTGTCAATTGCAACTCCCAGAATAACTACTGAGTGAGAACAGAAGCAAAGAACAGCAAATCAAGGAAAATTGGAACAATATAAAACATATTTTATTATAAAGCAAAATGATGACAGAGGGATAGAAGAACAAAAAATATATCCATCTAAAACAAGGAGAAAATGTCATTATTGGACTGAATGCACACTGATTGCTGCAATTAAGCTGAAAATTATTTCCCAAATATGCACCTCATGGTCGCTGTGGTGTAGAGAAATACAGGGAATTGCAGGAAAAACAAACTACCCACTTCCCATAAAATTAATTGCCCAAACAAGCTTAAGAGACAATTTATTTTATTCTTCTCACCAAATCCTTTGCTTTTGCAGCTTGAGCTTCTTTATTGTCTGTAAGTATGTTTTCTGCATGTAAAAGGATGTACAAGTATTTGTTCTTACTTTTTCTGTGTGGTTTCCTCTCACTGGCTCTTTGTTTGGTGGAATATGAAAAAGCAACAACAATTATTTGATGAAATTTTAGTTGCGTTTCATATACAGTTTGGGCAGAAAACTACAAATTCAACAATTTTTCAAGAGAGAATTTTATAACATTTGAAGTCACACTATTTTGTCTTGTACATATTTTATGATATGTAATTTTAAACAGAGTTTCAAGTGTGGCACAATTATCTACATACCTTTATTTTATTTTATAACTTTATTTTATAACAATATTGAACATCCCAAGAGTGGATTGTCTGAATAATTGGCCAATTTTCTTTACGGATATTTTCTGTAATAGCTTATGGCACTTGAAAAGAAATCCTGCTATTTCTTTTGCTCCAGTACAGGAAAACACAGAAAGAAAAGATACTGAAATATCCTTCAGGAAGTAGTAATCCCTCCTCCAGTTTGATTTACAGTTAATGATGGTAAGTTCCTAGTGATATTCTCAATCAGTCTTAGAGCTGTGAACTAGATATACAACTCAACTCAGTTGTAGAGTGATTCCCTACCATGGCAAGCGCTTAGCATTCAGTCCCCATCATTACCATCAAATGAGCAAGGATTTGGTGTGTAACTCTGCTAGAGGAGTGTTTACCTAACATGTATGAAGTATGCCATAAATGCTATGGTAGATTATTTATGCACTATCATCATTCAAGGTTGCACGAAGATCAGAAACTCAAGGTCACCTTCAGCTAAAAAGCAATTTCATGGCCAAGTTGGGATATAGTAGACTGGGTCACAACCTGGTTTTTAACATGAATTTACCTCCTACCCAAACAAAGCATAGTTATAAACTATTTGAATGTAATACATATAAGAACTATTGTATGTTATCTTTCAATACATTAAAAAGTACCAAAATCTTTTCTTTGTTCATCCCACTGCAATCAGACTATTGCAAGCAATCTGGGCATACTGTGAAGTTCTCTCCTGCCTACAGTGAAACATTCCCAGAGAGGGGAAGGGCTCTTTGAGGCAACCATAAAAGGAACCCCAAAGTAACTAGTCAATTTTAAGGATAGTCTATGAGGATATGTGTGTTCTAAAGAATCATAATATTGTTAATCAATCAGATTCTTCTCGCTAGGCATTCTTCCTTCCTACCAGCAACCACAGGACCTAGGATCTGGGTGACATCTAGGAGCAAGCAGCAGACTTTAAGGATTAATGATGGAAATGAACAAGACAAAGCTGTCATTGAATCACAATTTGAGGTGTCTCAAAATAAAAGGTCACCAGAGGATGCTACGTATCTTTCTCTATCGCTTACTGTTATTTCATTCCTTTAAGACAGGACCTTGGATTCAACTGGAAGTTTGACATTTAGACTGGAGAGCCACAAATCTCCTTGTATCTATTTACCTCTGCCCCCAACTCTGGGGGTACAGCCATCGCCAACCATGTCTGGCTTCTTACATAGCAAGTGTTTTCACCCACTGAGTTTTCACCCCATCCTTAGATTATGCAAACTTTTTTATACTATCATAAATGTTCTATGTTTTAGTTATGCTCTTAAAAGCCATTGTTTATATTAAGTTCAAATGTAACTGAGATTTCTATATTTTTATTTGCTAACTTAGACAATCTTTTCTTATTTGTATATTACTTAAGATTGTTTGTAGTGAAGCCTACATTTCTTTTATCAGAAATATTATTCTCATTTTATTATTTTCTTATATTTTTGTGGTGTTATTCCTTATTAATTTTTAGCTATACTGGAGCACCTGAAATTTGGATTGATTTATATATTCAGCAAAGAATTTGATTTTGACTTATGTATTGCAACTGGATAACTTCTTAATAAGTGAGCTGGAACAACTTATTTTTTAAAAATGGTTAATACATTCTCATCTCCCATCCATGGGTGAGCAATGGAAGAGAGAATTTGATAGAGAGAGCCATTATGGGGTTAGGGAGAAACCTGGTGCTAGAGAAATTCCCAAGAATCCACGAGGATGACCCCAGCTAAGACTCCTAGCAACAGTGGCCTACCCTTGTAATCAGATTGATGAATACCCCCACTATCATTATACAGCAACTGAGAGAACCAAATGCAGAGGTTCACAGCCAAGTACCAGACTGAGCTTCGGGGGTCCAATGGAGGAGACGGGGGAGCAAGGGAGGTCCAGATCATGATGGAGAAATCTACAGACAAGTGGACCAAACTAGTGGAAACTTACGAACTTTAAACCGACAGCTGTGGAGCTTCCATGGGATCAAACTAGGCCCTCCATATGTGAGAAACAGTGCTGACGCTTGGACTATCCATGAGGCCCCCAGAAGTAGGATCAGGATCTATCCATGGCACATGAACTGCTTATTAGAACCCATTGCCTATAGAAGGATGCCATGCTTAGCCTTTATACATGGGAAAACTGTTGGCCCTGCTCCAATGTAATATGCCAGACTTTATTGACTTCCCACCAAATCTCTTACCTGTTGGGAGGAATGAATGTGGGGTAGGCTAGAGAGGAGGCAGGAGAAAGGAGGAAAGGTTGGGGACAGGGGGAGAACTGTGGATGAAATGTAAAATAAAATAAAAAATTAAATTAAAATAAAAAATGGTTAACATGTTCTTCTCAAATCTTCCATTTTATATTATCATTTTAATTTTGTTTTAAAAATTAATCTTTATTCGTTTGTGGGTATGACTGTTTTCTCTGCATGTAGTATATGCACCACATGCTTGTAGTGTCATGGGCGACCAGAAGAGGGCATAAGAACAGAGTCACAGAGGTTGTGCATTGCCATAAGGGTGCCTGGGTTGTCTGGAACAGCAGTCGATGCTTTTAATGACCAAGCCATGTCTCCAGTGCCTTATACTAACATT
The DNA here is from genome assembly GCF_037038515.1 of Microtus pennsylvanicus. Taxonomy (NCBI): domain Eukaryota; kingdom Metazoa; phylum Chordata; class Mammalia; order Rodentia; family Cricetidae; genus Microtus; species Microtus pennsylvanicus. The sequence goes on along the minus strand of NC_134589.1, from coordinate 30,169,497 downwards.
TACTGCCTATGAGCTTGAATTTTTTCACATTGATTTTTCTTTGTTTTTATAGTTTTCTTTCCTTACCACTTGATCATTTCTTTCTTATTTTCCTTCTTTCTGTTTTCTATACCTTTCTACTAGCAATTGTGTAGCTCATATTGAGGGAGATTGCTATGGGATTTCTATTGCTCCTACTTATTTATATTGGGTAGTCCACTGTATAGGGCCATCTCCTCCAGAATTTGTCTACAGCTACTTACAATAAACCATGGAGGCAACTATTATTCTGCTATCAGTAGACCAAGCCCCAGCTGCAGTCTACATCTGTTTGTGACTTTTTTACAGACAACACACATTTGTGTTATCAGTCTTTAGAAAAAAATTCCTAAAATATCCAGCTTATAACTACTATGTCTTTAATGTTATCTCCAACCAATAAGCAGAGTCACCTGTCACATAACCTAGCACATCAAAAGTTATCACAATGGACTGCTGCAGTGAGGGAAAATAACCAGCATGGAATATAGAATGTAGTTCTGAAATATTTCCAAAATTCATAAAGATGGGACAGAGATAAAAATGAGGATAAGTGAGTGAGAAACTATGCAAATGAAAAAAAAAAACCCTAAAACCCATAAAACCAAAATCTCAAATAGGACATGAAGGAGAGGAAAGAGAAACAAAGAGTTGGTCATAAAAATAATACGATATGTTATTTTAAGGAAACGGAGCATAAAATGGATCACCAAGTTCCAGAAAAATATTTAGGGTTTTTTTTCTTTCAAATATTAAGAAATAACAAGGAATTAGATATTGAGAGATAGACATCAGGCTCAAAGATACAACTGTACTCAACGAGCAGGTTCTCAAAGAATTCAAACAAAACTCACTGTCTTCTCCAACCGAACCCTCAAAGCTTCTGACCAGAGGCAATCGAACACATGTGGAAAATAGTAAGATTTGCTTACTCTCCTTAATTTAAAATAAAATTTAAATTGTAAAAGAAAAGGAAATATACTTTTTATAAATACATAGGTAGAAAAAATGTAGTTGTATAAGATGCTATTTTCAATAGGACAAAAAGTGTCCACACATTTAATGATACAGGCGTCTTCATTAGGGTTCATTTTGCTGGTAATTAGTATCTTAGAAATGCTTAGTAAAGGCTCATTTTATGAATGGAAAAAAAGTAATGGGCTAGCCATGAAAGTTCCAGTGATTGATGTCAGAAGCACATTGAGTAACATTTATAAGGAAAAAATACACTAAATTATTTTCTATGTAAAAATTCCTCAAATTTTATATAAATATCTTTCAGCTTTCCCAGAGGAAAAAAAAATGAAAAGATTTAACAGAATTTAAATACACAAAGTATTGCATGGTAAAACATGGATCAGCATCATGGCAGAGTATTATGTTATATAACTATAATTAATAACATGTAATTTATACTAAGGAAGTATTCTTTAATGACCATGAAGCTGCAAGAGCTACTATATAAAGAGGAAAGACTAGGCCAGCAACATGGCTCAGTGACTAAAAGCACTGGCCATGCAAGACTGATGACCCTGAATTCAATTCCTGGAACCGTCCATGGAAGGAAAGAACTGAATCCCAAACATTGTTCTCTGACTGCCACACAATTGGCATTGCATACAAATACCCACAATCATGCACACACTTCATCCACATGCAAACCACCACCAACAACAACTGCAATATAGTGAAATAGAATTTATGTATAAAAGCAACAGAAATTCCATCTTTAAGCTTTGAGAACCTCATGCAACAGATTAATGTAAATTACTCTAATTATATTTTCAAAGACTATTTAATGACCAAAGAAAACTACTCAGTAAAATTGTAAACGAAGAAAGAGACCTTCAAAAGTCATGTTATTTGTTTTAATATGTGATAATTGACAACATCTTTTATGGATCAATACTGCCAAGGTACTTCAGTTATCACATATTGCAGTTGAACAAGCCATGTGTTTATTCTTCCTAGTATCTGGGAATCGTAATTTCAAAACAAGTTGTGACAACTTGAAAGTAGCGGAGTCTGTCATGTGCCATCATTGACCGTGTCCTGGTCTCAGTGCTGTCAGTAATCCTCCTTCCACACACACTTAATGAATTGCCATGGATATTAAAGCACTAAGCTCCCTACATGTAGTGGTATTGTTACAATACAAAACTAATTGGTGAATGAACACATTTCCAATAAAATGCCTCAGGAAATTAGAAGTATTTTAACAAAACAATGTATTTTTGGAATCAGCAAACAAGAGATTTATATTAAATTTTCTCCAATTATGAACAACATAATAAGAATTAGAAAATGCAAGCAAAACAAATGTTCCTGGGTAGTGTGTTGTATACAGTGCCCTTGGAAAACACCAATGTACACTGGGGAAATACATGTCTGTCCATATACTGTCCTTTTGATTCAATTCTACATCAATCTGGATATCTGATTTGAACTCCTGGAGACCATTGATAATGTTAAATAATATACTTTCAACTTTTGTTTTCTTGCACTATCCTGCTTATGTATTGAATAGCAGAATATAGAAGACTAAAAAAAGAAATTCTAATACTATATAGTGGGCATTTCTTGAAAGGTCTCCACATGTTTTTGAAGATTAAAGAATATTAATACAAAGTAATCCACAGTTATATTTTACTAAAGATTGATTTAAATTCTCAAGGCTATGTTTTAGTCAGATAATTTCAAATGTATTATCACTTACATATTTGCAGTAATATAGTCATAAATTTCCTCAAATATGAAGAAATTTGCCTCTTTAGTCACTATTCTATTTGAAAATTCATAAAGTTGCTAAGTTTTATCTAATTATCCTAAAAGGTACTTATGTTCAGAAAAAGGCAATATTGACTCTGGAGAGTAATTTCAGAGGTTAGGGGCATTAACAGCTTCTGGAGATCCTAGGCCCTCTAAAGAGATATATGAGAATTACATATGTGCAGGCACATATCCCACAACCAACAAAGACACACAATTAAACATCCAAAATATTGCTGGGTCCTGAGGTAGATTGATTCCTAATTCTCCGAGAAACCTCTATACTGATTTCCAAAGTGACTGTCTCAGTTTGCACTCCCACCACAATGGAGGAGTGCTCCCCTTGCTCCACATCGTCTCCAACATAAGCTGTCATTGGTATTTTTGATCTTAGCCATTCCGACAGGTGTAAGATGGTATCTCAGAGTAGTCCGGATTTGCATTTCCCTGATGGCTAAAAATGTTGAGCAATTCCTTAAGTGTCTTTTGGCCATTTGAAATTCTTCTTTTGAGAATTCTCTGTTTAGAACTGTACTCCATTTTTGATTGTATTATTTGGTCATTTGATATCTAATTTCTTGAGTTTTTTCTATATTTTGGAGATCAGGATCTATACCTAGTGCTTAAGCTGGCATCTAGGAGCATGTGCTTGTTTGAAGGGATACCTTTCTAAACTAGACATGGGGGGTGGGGGGGTGCCTTGGTCTTGCCTCAAAGTGAAGTGCCAGACTTTGTTGATTTCCCATGGAAAGTCTTACCCTTTCTAAGATGCAGATGGGGAGAGCTGGGGGGAAGGTGGAGGAAGTGGGATGAGGGGAGGGAGTGGAAACAGGGATAGCTGTGTAAAATGAGAAAAAGTTTGTATTAAAAAATTCTTAATAAAAAAGAAAAAAATCCAAAAACATAATTCTAAAAACAGTTGCTATTAATGTTTTTATAGTTGTAAAGTAGTAAAAAATAGAATTTACATTAAAATGTATTAAAATGAATATTTTCCCATTTTAGGAGTAGAAGAAGCTCTCTTTAAAATTATGTGATAGAATATTAGTATTTTATGTCACAAATAGAAATTCTTCCAAATTAATATTCCATAGTATTAGATAAACTTATATGTTTAAAAATGTCTATAATAGTTTTTTAGTGTTTAAGACACTTAGCAGTGGCAAGAATATCATGAGAACAACTACTATTTTATTATTTAATTGAAGGATTACTCAACAAGATGGATCCCATGTCTGTTACAGGGCCAAGGACTCATGGCTAGTTAGGTAATAGATCCTGAGTGAGAACTTGCTAGTATTACTGTGCTAAGGGAGCATAATATTACAGACTCCTAATGTCTTATCCATAGGGGAATACACCCCAGGAACCTCATCAGCGAAGCTCATTTCTGGAGCAGATGGTGATTAATACAGAGACCCACACTTGGCCAAGGTGCAGAGCATAGGGATTATGGAATATTCAGCCCTGAATGGGACATCTGTGTTATATACCCTCTTCTAGGGGCCGGGAACCACTGGGATCAACAGAAGGAGGATTATAAGAGCCAGGTGTGGTGGATGGAGTGCAGTGTAACAATGTTTTCCAGACACAACAGGGTAGCTTCCTACATGACATAGCAGTTATGACAGCACGCAATACCTGTTTAAAGGTGCAGGGAATTTCATTAATAATGATTATAGTGGTACCTATTTCGTAAAACGTAATTCATAAAGTAAGGAAAGTTCCAGAAAAATGAAAGCAGGGAACCATACCATAACTGTCTCTAGATGTTATTTTGCAAGTATTCCCAAAACACTACACAATTGTACTTCACTTAGAGTAAAAGATATGAATATTACCTATAATATTGTTTTTATAAGCTAGTCTTAAATTGAACTTTAGAAGATACACTTTCACGTTTAAATTTCATTGTACTGTTGGTTATAAATTATTTCAATTTCTAAGATAGATGAAAGAATGTTTTTTTTTGTATTTCTATGAATTATGTTGAGGTTAAAAAAAAGAACAGATTTTGTGGACTTTAAAATATGCCAGATGTGATTTTTTTTCTGTGCAGTTTTATGGAACTGGAATCAATAATGATCTATGTAAATTGAATTAAGCCTGTTCTGTAGTGAGGGGATAGCCAAAATGACATTTAAATGCCTTTTCTAGTCCCAGTTTTAAAATTTTCCCATTATACTTAAGTTTTTAACAGCAAATGAGAAATCTGTATATATTATTGATTGGTTTGTATTATTTCACAATAAAATGAAACATTTTATGTCTTTCAAAGCAGCACAGTATCTTGGAATAGCTTTCCTGGATATTTCCCTGATCAATAATCGTATTAGATTCAGCTTCATGTGTCCCCAGTGCAGTTTTTTTGGGGCTGATCTGCTTGTGTTAGTGGATGATTCGGATAGTGGCTGCTACCACTTCTCTAAGATGAGTGGAGAATGGTTTATCTGTACCGGGATATTTGCATCACCTGGTACATAAGCAAGAGACAAATTGTGCTCACTTTTTATATTACTCCATTTTATTTGATAGTTAAGTCACACATCTTAGTGAAGTATATACATGCTTTGATAATAGATATCTAGTACATATAGGAAATACAGCATTTCATTACATGCAGGTGAGTAGAGGTACCTTGTAGAACTCAGTTTGTGAACTTGCATCTTTAAATAAGGACTGATAATACCTATGGTCTTAGTCAGAGGTGGAAGCTGACTAGGCATCAGATTTTGCTTACTCTAAAAAACACAAAATTACCAAAGTATTTAAATTATTTTAAAGGATAGAGAAAATAGTTGTGCCATTTTAACTTTGCACATTTATTACTGAGTTTACAATTCCTTAAAGTAATTATTGTGAAGTCAATTGTAAGGAAATGGGGATATGATGGAGAACAAAGAAAGTGAGCATGGTAATCCTAATGAAACCATAGGCAGATGCTGGCTTGTGAAATGGAAGGCTAGTTGTTATCTTAAGGGAGAGGCGGTCGATGTGAGAGAAGTGGGGCTAAGCATGTCCATTTGGACTCTTGAAGGCTATGACATCCTTTCATCTCTAAGTGCAGTGTGGGGACTGGGTTAGATAACCTGTATATTGGTGAAGGCTCTGCTTAAAAATCTCCTGTGTACGTAAGGTTTTCCCCAATTATATTGGCTAAATTGGTTTAAAAGCAATTCTCTGCTTTTCTTCTCTCAGTGATCAACACCATCTTCATCTGAGGAGGTCACAAGACCACGATGAGAGTCAGGTGTTAATATTTACACAAGCCATAGGAGCTGAGTACCCATCCTGTACATTCATTTAATATATGCTAGATAAGCTGAGGGCACAAAACTCAGGGATACCACATCTATAATTTAAAAATGTGGTGTCAAGAAGTTATAAATTAAGATGAACCAGGAAGTTTATATATAAATTACTCAGATTCTTAAAATTCTATGAAGAATCATTGTTCATCTTTTTAAAATAAATTTAGGAAGTTTAAAGTTTACCAACATTAAGACAAATTATCCCAATTTAGATTGGCCTCTGTTTGTTCTGTTCATCCACACTGTCTCATACCTTTACATAAAATATCTTGTCAACTGAATACTTATTAAAAATTTAAGATTTAATATATTTATTAAAATTTGCAAATTCACTTAATTTTCCCATAACTGTCATATATTTAATCTTCTGATATCAACTTTTCCAAAATTATACCAGCTAATTAAAACAGCATATTCCAGTGTACGTATTAGATTGTTATAATTCACATTTAATGTTTTCTATTGAAAACTTATTATAGGCAATGAAAAGAATCAACATTGCCTCTTTAAATCTAACTGTTGTGGGAGGCTGCTAGTTTGTTTCAGCCACGTAGATCTGAAATAATCACATAGAAATTATAGTATTTCCAATACTGTTTGCCCAATAGCTTAAGCATATCCTAAACTAACCCATCTCCATTAATCTGTGTAATTGCCACATAGCTGTGGCTACCCACAAAGTTTCAGCATGTTTGTCTCTGTTGGTGGCTCCATGGCATCTCCTGACTCTGCCTTCTTTCTCCCATCATTCATTTTAGTTTTCCCCCCCACCTAGCTCTGTTCTACCCTATCATAGGTACAAAACAGCTTCTTTATTAACCAATGATATTCACAGCATACAGAGGGGAATCCCACATCATCTAACATGTATAATACAAAACAAACATTATTTGAGCAATAAAATCTTAACAACATAATTGAAACTGAGAACAACTCATGAGACACATTTCATTTTGAAATTATTTGATTTCAAATTATTTCAAATAATTTAACCACTTATGTTTAATCAATCACACATCTTCACAGTCATATTTTACATCATCCTTTCTATCTATATGTTTAAGGTCAATTTTAATTGGATCTTTATTGAGGCTCAATTCACACCAAAGATGGTAATACCTTTGTTCCCACCCTGTGTACCAGGCTATAACTCAAATAGATGAGGAGATGTCTATGAAATGGCTAAATGGCAAAAGGTAATTATCTTCAGGATATTTGCCTTCAGGAGTAGTTTTGAATTTGTTTCCCCCAGGGTAATTTTAAATTGCTCATAGAATGAAAGACATCACAAAGGCAAATAGAAATTATGACTTCACATCTTATGAGAATAATTTCCATATCACATTTACACCCATGGCTATCTATGTACAGAACCAAGTCTCGGTAGATTTTGAGAGTTTTTTTATGCATAAAATTACATCATCTTCAAAAAAAACTTTGTCTTCTTCCTTTGCTACTTCCCGATTTTTCTCCTCCAGTTGTCATATTACACTAGTTAAGACTTCAAGTAATGTATGGAATAGGTATGGAGGGAGGTTGACATCCTCAACTTGTTTCTATTATTGAGTTTTTCTCCTTTTAGATTAATGATGGTTCTGGGCTGGATATAAATTGCCTTTACTATATTGAAGTATGCACTTGATATCCCAAGTATCTCTAGGACTTTTATCATGAAGGGATCTGGATCTTGTCAAAAGTCATTTCTGCATTTAATAACAATATACTGATGAGTGTAGAAAATTGAGCTAATTTAACTTCTGTTCATGCTAAAAATGGCACAAAGAATCAATCATGGGAAAGAAAATAGTGTCTTTAGTAAATGGTGCTCAGGAAACTGGATACTTATACACAGAAGGTAGAGCTAGCCTGTCTCTCCTTCTCCATGAGAGTCAGTCCAAGTGGAGCAATGCCCTTAGCTTAAGTTCTGAATCTTTGAAAGTACTTAAGAAAGACTTAGGAGTGGGGGACAATTTTAAAAACCAAGTATAGGTAATTACTTTATAAATAGAATACCAACAGTTCAGATAATAATAACAAAAAGTTGACACATAGGATTGCACTGAATGAAAAAGATTTTGTCTAACAAAGGAAAAAATACCAAAATGAAGACAAAGGCTATAAAATACAAACTCATATGTTTCAGATATTCAGGACACAGTTTAGTCTTTAGAATACATATGAAGAAAAAAGAGTAAAACTAAAAGGAAATAATGCACCCAAAATCTAATCAATGAATGGACAATTAAATTAAATGACACTCTTCAAAAGAAGCAAAGATAAATAACAAATGTGTTAAAAATTTTCAATGTGCTTAGTCATCAAAGAAGTGCTAATCAAAATTTCTTTGTGATTCCCTCCCATTCTGGTCAGAACAGCTAACTTCAGGAATACAAATAAAGAAATGTGATTGAAAAGGAATACACTTTATAGTTTTGATTGAGAACCTAGCCTTTAATGGCCGAGCCATATCCAAAGTATACTCAATCATACCACAAGGGCATGTACTCAACTATTTTCATAGAAGGTTTATATGTATAGTCTAAGCCTTGAAACAACCTAGATGTTTCTCAGCTGAGGAAGAGATAAAGAAAATGCATGTATTTACACAATGGAGTGTTGCTCAGCTGTTAAAACAATGACATTAGGAAATCTGCAGGCAAATGGATGAAGCTAGAAAAAAAATTCTTCCTGAGTGAGCTCCACATTAGGTGGAGCTCTGGGAATCCATACCAAGAAAAGAAAACAACATGGCATGTACTCACTCATAAGTGGATATTAGTTGCAAAATAAAGGATAGCTATGTTACAATCCACAGACCCAGGGAGATTATGTAACAAGGAGTGTTCAACAGGAACACCTGGATCTCCCTAAAAAGGCAAAATAGAAGAAATTTCACTAGTGAACTGTGGGAGGGTGGGAATGGGAACATGAGATATCAGGATAGGAGGTATAGATAGGAAGAATACACAAAGAGACTACTGGAAAGGGGAGACATTTGGTGCAGGAGAATCTTCCAGGAATTAACAAAGATAATCTCAGCTAAAACTACTAATAACAGAGATATGTAGCCTGAACTGGCTGCCTCCTATGACCAGGTAATACTTCAAGCGGAAGGTTTGGGACACTAACCCAGCCTCTTATCTTTCCACTAACAGGCTGTCCTGCCTGTGAGAAGTGCAGGGATAAGGGTGGCCTAGAGATTGAAGGAGTGGCCAAGCAATGACTGGTCTAGCCTAAAACCCACGGCAGGAGAGTTATCCCACACCTGGCACTGCCTAGAGCACCAAGGCTGACAGGTTGGGTGACCCAAACACCTAGGTGGAAATAAACATGACCGAAGAGAAAAAAAGTCAGTGTAACGATGGCTAAGGATATTCTGCTATACTTGTAGATTGGTGCTAGGCCCAATTGTAATCAGAGAGGCTTTATCGAGCGAGATATGCAGACCCAGAGCCAAACATTAGGTGGAGCTCTGGGAATCCTGAAGAAGATGGAGAGAAAGGATTCTAGAAGTCAGAGGGATCAAGGACACCACAGGAAAACTCACAGAATCAATTAACCTGGGCTCAAAAGAGCTCACAGAGACTGAATCAGGGAACCTACATGGGACTGACTTAGGTACTGTGCATATGGGTTACAGTTGTGTAGTTTGATCCTCCTGTGGAACTCCTAACAGTGGGAGCAGGGACTACCTCTGACTCTTTTGCTGGCTATTGGGAATCACTCTTCATACTGTGTCTCCTTGCCCAGCCTTAATACATGAGGGGTTGCTTACTTTTACCGCGACTTCATATGCCATGTTTTGTTGATATCCATGGGCGGCATGCCTAGAAGAGGTGGTGAACATACTTCTGCCATGTTGGGCAATGGGAGTCAGCAGGCAGGGTCACAGCATACATCTTACTCACACCCACATAGCTCTGAAAAAAAAGGCTCTCCTGGACATTCAGGACCCACAGAAAAATGACTACACAGCTTGCCTGAAGAAGATGAGATGATCCTTCAGGTTTCCTGCTTCACAAAAAAAAAAAAAAAAGCCCTGCCAGACATTCTTTAGGTCACAGCAGAAAGTGACTGACAAACTGCCCGATAGAGTCAAAACAGTCTTTCAAATTTCCTGCTTCATGGGAAAGTCTTCCAGATATTTAAAGTATCGAACTTTGGGTGGCTGTCCAGGCAATGAGATGCCTCTTTCTAATCCAGAACTTTGAAAGTTGCTTACAATGCACTTCCTGATTGCTTAGGTAATATTATATCCTTCTGGGAGTCTTTGATAAATTTCAAGAATAGATAGCTATAATTACAGTTTTCCTTAGCTATGATAGAGGATAAATTAGATATGAAACTTTAGACTCACAGAGAAATATTGTAACTGTAATTCTTGCTTGATACCTGTTTTGCTATATTTAATTTTGCTATGCTAAAGTTAAAAATCTTCCTTTTTACTGAGACAGAAAAGAGGAGATTATGAAGGATGTCCTTCTGTATATGTGTTGCTTTTAATGCTTAATGAATAAAGCTGCTTTAGCCTATGGCAGGGCAGAGTATAGCCAGGCTGAAAGAGCTATATAGAGAGAGTAGGCAGAGTCAAGGAGATGCCATGTATCTGCTGAAAGAGAAAGATGCACTCAGAACCTTTCCAGTAAGACACAGTCTTGTGGTGATACATAGACTAATAGAAATGTGTTAATTTATTGATGTAAGCGCTAGCTAGAAATACACCTGAGTCAGTGGCTAAACAAAGATGTAATTAATATAGTTTCTGTGTGATTATTCAGATCTGGGTGGCTGGGGAAAGAATATGCAGTCTCCAACACACCACCCAACCATACTTAGATTAATAACTCAGAACCTTTCCTAGGGCCAGTTAACAAAATAATATACAAGGTTTTCAAAATGATGTTAGAATTATATGCCAAGGTAAATGACCCCTTTGAAAGTATTTACCTCTATTCAATGTCATTACCATGATCCAGAATTTTCTAGTGAAGAAATTCCATTCATTAAAACAAACAAACAAAAACAGTCTTTACAAGACAAGCATTAATGTTGATAAATTAGAATCTATTTCATCCGTTGATGATGTTAGGATTCCTAGGCCAACTCTGAGCAGTTTGTCTGTGTAATTATCCCCAAATAAGCATTTCCCATATCAGACATCTGACATTTGGGATAAAATTCTTATTTGGGAAGGGCAAGAATTTTTATCCTTGTATGTTTAGCAACATCTGTGGCCTCTACATCTTTGACATGACAGAGTATAATCTTTGTGCTTGTGACAGCCAAAAATAGCTCCTTAGAACCAAATTCAACTATGGTTGAAAAAACCATGCAAATAGAAAATCTTTCTCCGGTGAGATATAAGATCATTTTTAAAAGTTATTATTACAATTAAATGATAGGTACAGACCTTGTTCCAATATATTTAAAAGGTTTTTTAAAATGCAAAATATTTATCTTTTATGAGATGTTGATATAATTATTTACTCAGAAAAAAATAGGACATTTTAAAGTATAAATTTTAAGTAGTTATCATATATGATAAACAATACAAAAACTAATTTTCAAATTAGTATACTTCTATTTTAACATTTTTAATATTGTGCATGGAATATTTTATATTTTTCCTGTGTAGGTTAAAGGCCTATAAGTTTGTTTTTTGAATTTTTTTTGGCTGTTTGGCTGATTGGTTTTGAGACAGGGTCTAGCTATGTAGTCTTTGATGGCATGGAGTCAACTTATATAGAGTAAGATGGCTTTGAACTCACAGATATCTGCTTGCCTCGACTTCCCAAGTACTGAAATTAAAGATATGAGCCCCCATGAGCAGTTTGTTATACTACTTACATAAAAGGCAGTATAAAAATGAGCAATTCTTCCATATGAGTGGAATTTGCCATTATCCAGATATTTTCAAGAGCTGCAAGACATGTTCATACTTCAATATGGTCTATTAATGCTCATGGATATCCTGAAGCTAAGTGAGTCCACAGAGCATGTAGCAGAATTCCTCACACTCCTTCCTAGCAATAACTTAACATACACACAAAAAAGTGGAAACCACTGTAGATCAGATGTCTCCTATCTTTGTATACCCTAAAAATATTTTTCTCATCTGGAACTCAATCATTTTTAAAGCACTTATTCTTTTCTCATACATTATACCCTGATAGCCATTTCAACCCCATCATTCTTTCAAGTCCTTCTCCCTATATTCCCCTACCCCCAAGATCTACTTCTCCCCAATTTCTCCACAAAATATAGCAGGTCTCCTAGTGATATCCACTGAACGTGTCCTAACAAGATACAAAAACCTGGACAAAAGGACAAACCATCATATCTAGGCTGGACAGGGCAACCCAGTAGAGGAGAAAGGATCACAACTTCAGGTAAAAGAATCAGAATCCCTCCATTCCCATTGTTGTAGGTCCGGCCAGAACACATCATAAGGTATATGCAGAGAATCTAGGTCAGACCCATACTAGGTCCAGGCTTGTTACTTAGGTCTCTGTGAGCCACTCTGAGCTCCAATTAATTGGTTGTATGGTGTGTTCTCCTGGTGTCCTCAATCCCTGTGGCTCCTACTGTCCTTCCTCCCTCTCTTATATGGTGGTCACCGCCTGGCTCTGCCTAATGTTTGGCTTTGGATCACTGTATCTGCTCCCATAAGTTGCTGGATGATGTGCCTATGATGACAAATTGTTTGGGCATCATTCTATGAGTATGGCACAATATCATTAGGGATCATTTCACTGTATTTTTTCCAGTCACGTTTGGTTCTATTCTGGTTATATTGGATATCCAGTCTCTGGTGCCTGGCCAGCAAAGCAGTGTCCTATGTGTGCTTCCTCTCATGGTGGGTTGAACCAGTCATTGGTTGGTCACTCCTAAAAGTTCTGTTCCACCATTACCTGGGCACATCGTGAAAACAAGACAGATTGTAGGTCAACGTTTCTGTGGCTGGGTTGGTGCCTCAGTCTCACTATTCAAGTTTTGCCTGGCTAAAGTAGATGGCTCATTTAGGGTCTGCATTCCCCATTAATATGAGTCTTCACTAGGGTCACTTTTATAGATTTTAGGGAATTTCCACTGCACCAAGTTTCCACATCACCCACTAAATGCCTCTGAATTGTAGTAATCTCTCTCAGTACTCTTTCCTTCCATCCCTTCCATTCCCTGCCTGAAGCCTCCTGTTATTTCCACTTGCTCTCAGCCCACCGGTAAAATCCATTCTGTTTCCCCTTCCCATGGAGATCCACGCAAGCCCCTCCACCCCCAGCCCATTGAGCCCTGCTTTCTACTTAGTCTCTCTGGGTCTGTGGAATGTACCAGATTATCCTTTACTGAGCAGCTAATGTCTCCTTATAAGTGAGTACCTACAATATTTGTCTTTCTGGGTTTGGATGATGTTATTTCTAGTTCCTTCTATTTGCTTGAAATTTTCCTGAAGTTATTGTTTTTAACAGCTGAGTAATACTCCGTTGTGTAAATGTACTACGTTTTCTTCATCCATTCTTTGGTTGAGGGTAATCTAGTTTGTTTCCAGTTTGGCTGAGAAAGTGTCCTTGTAGGTACGATGTGGTGTCCTTTGGGTTTATGCCCAAGAATGCTGTGACTATGATTTGAAGTTGATCAATTCCCAATTTTCTAAGGAACTGAAATATTGATTTCCATAATGGTTGTACAAGTTTGCACTCCCACTAACAAAGGAGGAGTGTTCCTCTAGCTCCACATCCTTACTCACATCAGCTGTAACTTGTGTTTTTGATTCTAGCCATTCTGAAGGGTGTAAGAAGAATCTCAAGGTAGTTTTGATTTGCATTTAACTGATGGATAAAAATGCTGAATATTGTTTCCTAGCCATTTCAGATTATTCTGTTGAGAATTCTCTTTTTTAGCTTTGTACCCCACTTTTAAATTGGATTATTTATTATGGTGATGTTTAGTTTCTTGAATTTTTAAAATAAATTTTAGAAATTAGCCCTCTGTTGGATATGAAGTTGACAAAAATCTTTTCCCATTCTTTTGGCAGCTATTATGAAGGCTGTCATTTCCCTGATTTCTTTCTCAGTCTGTTTGTCATTTGTGTGTAGGAGGACTACTGGTTTTCTTTAAGTTAATCTTTCATCCAGCAGCATTGCTGAAAGTGCTTCTCAACTGTGGGAATTTCCTGGTGGAATTTTTTAAAGGTAACTTATATATACTCTTGTATCACCTTCAAATAATGATACTTTGATTTTCTTCTATCCAATTTGTATACTCTTTATCTCCTTCTGTTTCTTTATTACTCTAGCTAAAACTTCAAATACTATGTTGAATAGATGTGGAAATAGTGCACAGCCTTGTGTTGTTCCTGGCACATCTTTTCTGACAGGTCAGTATTGTTGTATGTGGGGTCTAGGACTGGATAAGAGAATAGATATATTTTCTTCCCAAGAACCTGATAGCACCAACCAGCACCAAGAGAACTAGTCAGCAACAAAGTCTTTTAGTCAATTCACAATTGTTTTTGGTGTCCTGAAACCAAGAGGTGTGGGATATGGTGGACAGCCAAGAACAATGGCAATAGCTTCTATTGCTTTGCGTACGTATGGGACCTCTCTGATTAATAACTCATGTGAAGGTAACCCATGCCCTATATTAACATTTTCATTTATTAACACAGTTTCTTGGAGTATCTTGGTCCACTAATATAGGTTATTTTTGCTAAACTCATTATGTATATTATTATATTATGTTATATATTATATATAATGCACGTACAAATATATATGCACATACCACACACAGACAAATATATATATATTCTTAGTAATTAGTGGTGTTTCATAGGATTTCTTCATTGTTCTAAATGTACACTCTCCTATTCCACCTTTAATCTAAATCCCTGTCCCTGTCCCAGCTTAGGTATTTAGCTCCGAATCGTCTACTTTTGTTCATTCATCTCACCTATGCCCTATTTTTCCCTCTGAATACATTTTAAACTTGGTTTACAAAGCCATAAGTTCAGAAGTTCTTTCCTACTGGTTGATGCTTTTTAACCTATAGGAGAACAGCTTTAAAAAGAAAGATGCCAGCTTTTCAGCCAACTGGAACTTTTCCTCCTTCAGATTCATCTGATAAAGTTTGCTTTTCCAATAATCCTGTGGCATTACTAAAGCATAACAAACTCCAGACACCCAGAGACGTTTAATGCATGCAGAGAAGTGTTGCCTTCAATATTCTTCTCTGCAGCTCCCAGCTTTGCCTCGTTATTCTTCACAGTTTTTATCATTCTATTGTTTTCCTCAAAGTTATGAATTATTCTTCAGAATTTTTAGTTAATTGCAACTAAGTGAATTTTTTGGCATTTCATTTTAAAATATGGTTTATATTGTTCTGTTTTTCATTTTGATCAGCCCTGATGAAAATCTTTAATTCAAATTTTTGCTATTTTGTTGTATATATTCGTGTTTCATAAAGACAATATATCTAAATCATAATATGTGCTTTGGTCATGTTTTTCTTTTATTATCTCCTTCCTTATTTCCTTCCTTAACCCACTATTTTCTTCCAGTCTTTTTTTTACTCTCATTTTCTTTGTGCGTGTTTAGGCATAATCTATCTATCTATCTATCTATCTATCTATCTATCTATCTATTATCTATCTATCTATCCATCAGTCTACTCCATCTATGATCTAACTACATGTCTATATATGTATATATGCTGAATATCTTGATATTCCTAATAAAAGGCTGATGAACTAACTAGTCTTTGAATTATCAGAATTTTGACTGTCTGTAAGAATGAAATAAACCCTGTGCTCTCCAAGTTGACTTTCTTCATGTCTTTATCATAGCAATAGAAATCAAACTCACACAGAAATTCTTCCAGCACTTGCTTCTTGGTTGAAATCCTGGGAAATAATGGGTTTCAAATACTTGATGTCTTCATTTCAAGAATAAAATTTCTCATTATTTGTGTCATATTTAGCCTCGCATTCTCTATGTTCAATATCTGAAGGAGTAGGGAATAAGAGTACTCCTGCATGCCTATAAGGAGCATTCAAACAAATGACTTATTCTTGAATGCCTATACATTTTAATTTCTAAGTCATAACATGATTTGTTCTCACCTACCTTCTCTTTTACGAAATATGCTGTCTGTTAAATCTTTTATTAAATATATATGTACACAGAGGGAAGTAAAGATTTACACTGTAGCCCAGTCTGGCCTAGCATTCACTACAAAGATCAAGCTAGCCTTAAATATGAGGATCCACTGTCCCTAGTCTCTCCAGTGCGAAGACCACAGCTTGAATCCAATGTGCCCTAATTTTATATTTTTATTTTTAATTTTTTATTCTATTCTGAATATTTGTACTTATTTATTGCTCAGTGTATTGTAACCAGATGTTGTCAATTCTTTTTTAATGTGATTTTATGTGTCTGTGTGTTTTCCCCACCTGTATGTCTGTGTGCCAATGCTAGGATCCTGGTGTCTATGGAGGCTGGAAGAGGGAATGAGATCCTCTGAAACTGGAGTTACAGATGCTTGTTAGCTGCCATGTGGGTGAGTGCTGAAAAGAGCAAGCCCTTGAGAAGAGTAACCATGCTCTTAAGCCACTGCACCAGCTCTCCATTCCCCTCACTTCATTTGTATCATTTTAATTTATGTAGTCTAAACTCATCCCTGGCTATTAACTCTTTTTCTTAGTGTTACTTCTTTTTATATATGTCAAAATTTTGGGTTTTGTTTCAACTTTATTTTTAAAACATTTTTATATTTTATTGTTTCATTCTTATTATGTTCTCATTGCTGGCTTGTTCCTTAATGGATTTTATAGTCACCATTTCCTCCAGTACATCCCAGTCACCTCAAATTATTTTTGTGGTGTTTTTGGACCCTAAACAGCTCTTCCAAACATATAAGTTTTCATACTATGAGGAGATAAATAACTTTCAGTTGAGGTACTTAGAGCCCTATTCTGAGGCAAGCAGCGGTTTTCCTTATTTTCCATTCATGAGCAGAAACATCAGGCTTCAACTCTATGCTTGATTTTTTTTAATTTATTGTTTAAAAAAATCCCTGTGTTTTTTTTTTTTTATTTTACATGCCAAATCCAGTTCTTACTCTCTCTCCTCTTCCCCCCACTGACGCCACCTTCCTTCCCATCTGAGCCTCTATTCAATCCTCAGAGAGGTTAAGGCTTCCCTTAGGGAGACAACTAAGTCTAGCACATTGCTTTGAGGCAGAACCAAGGCTCTCTCCACTATATTTAGGCTGAGCAAAGTAACCCTTCAAAAAGAATGAGTTCCGGGCTGGAGAAATGGTTCAGCGGTTAAGAACATTGCTTGCTCTTCCAAAGGTCCTGAGTTCAATTCCCAGCAATCACATGGTGGTTCACAACCATCTGTAATGAGATCTGGTGCCCTCTTCTGGCGTGCAGGCCTACACGCAGATAGAATGTTGTATACATAACAAATAAATAAATAAATAAATAAATATTTAAAAAAAAAGAATGAGTTCCAAAAAGCCAGGACAAGCAGTAGGGATAGATGCTGGTCTCACTGCCAATGGCCCACCGGCTGCCCAAGCCATAAAATTGTCATCCACATTCAGAGGGCCAAGTTTGGTCCCATGCTGGTTCCTTCTATGTCAGGAAAAGTCAGTGAGTATAGGCAGAGACTGCTTGTTTGTTCCCAGCTGCCCAGATCTCAAATAATCACACAGAAACTATATTAACTAAAACACTGCTTGGCCTATTAGCTTGGGCTTCTTATTAACTAACTCTTATATCTTAAATTAACCATTTCTATTATTTTATATTTACCACGAGGCTTGTGGTTTGCCAGTAAAGTTCCTGGGCATCAGTCTCCATTGGCGGCTACATGGTGTCTCCCTGACTCCTTCTTTCTCCTAGCATTTAGTTTAGTTTTCCTGCCTAGCTTAATTCTGCCACAGGCCAAAGTTGCTTCTTTATTAACCAATGATCATAAAACTTATTCACAGCATACAGAGGGTAATCCCATATCACCTCCTCATTTCTGTCTAAATAAAAAGGAAGGTTTTTTTAACTTTAACATAGTGAAATTACATATAACCAAACAGTTATCAAGAAAGAATTATAGTTATAATATTTAGTCTATTTACATTTGACAAATTAAGGAAAATACTCTGTCATCTATCTTATCTTTGTAAGTCTAAAGTTTTATATCTAATCTCTTTTATGAATATAAATACCTGTCTTCAACTCCATCAAAGACTCCAGAAGGATATAATATTACCTAAGCGAACAGGAAGTGCATTGTAAGCAACTTCCAAAACTCTAGAATTGACAGAGACATCTCATTGCTTGGAAAGTCACCCAAAGTTCTTCTGTAATATTAGAGGATCCATCTTCAGCTTACAGGCCCATAATATCCAGCATAAGGATCGTCTTTGATGCCCATCATCCTCTTGAAGTAGATTGATGCTGCCAGGAGCAGATTAGTCTCATTGTCATGAAAAGTCCTAAGTTCTTAAAACATTTTAAATGCCATATTCTGTTAGTCTTTAAAAGGTTTGAAGAATACCTATCCATTTGAAATACATCACTGTAAATCTAGAAACCCTAACTAACATGTGTACAAGCTTGACTATTAGAGATAGCTAGTAACCTGTCTTTTTAATTATAATTACAATTTTAAATTATATGCACAAACACGATGCCTTAATCAAGTGCAAAAATATACATATAACAAAATTGACTTTAGATTTGTATCAAAAACCAAGATCCATACCAATGCAAAGTATTCATCTCTTTAGCATATACTACTTTTTATTTTATAGAAATTGGCTATGAACCTTAATCACTTACAATCAATTCTCTTTAAATGAAAACAATTATTTATAAACAATATTTGGGGATTTGGGGATAGTTCTCTTCAAACTGCTTTCTGATTTTTGTTGGACAAAGTGTTTTTAGGGTTCTCAGAGACCTTTCAGAGGCCTTGTTCCATCAAATCACATTAGCCTGGAAAGAATCCATAGGTTCTCATCTTCTGTAGAAATAAAAGCAGAACCTCTTTTCTAAAGAAACATATCCTTAGGCTCAAATTTTTAAGTCAAGATACCTTTAATAAATTTATATTGGTTTAGCTTAACAGCCTGTACAATGTAAATATATATATATATATATATATATATATATATATATATATATATATATTGACCAAGAGAGCATTTTTTCTTTTAAATGATAAGAGGGCATGGTGGCTAGGACCAACTCTGTAGCCCACCCTCTTAGCTCCATCCTCTCCAACATGGCAGAGGCATGTTTACTATCTCTAAGAGCCATGCACATTGCCCCAGCTCCAGGGTTGTAGCCCACTATTAAGCAATTTGTAACACACTGCTCACAGACCTCATTTAAGTGCGCAGCCTCCTAAAAGGGCCAGAGCTCTTCATGCTACTAGCACAAAACAGGAAGCTTTTCCTCAAAGGAACCACACAGTTCTTGCAGCTAAAGTCAGGAAGCCTCTTAAAGGAGCCCTGTCTCTGCTTGCCACCATCAAACAGAAGCTAGCTGAAAAAAAAAATGTGGCTACCAAGAAACTGTTCTTGACTCTTGTTTATGTGGATTTAGAAGACATTTTGCTGTTGTTGTTGTTAAACTTTTATTAGGTCTTATGTGGATCCATGCCTCAGACTGTGGGCACCATTCTGTGGGTAGAGACTGTTGTTTGTTTGTAGCCACCCAGACCCGAAATAACCACACAGAAACTCTATTAGCTAAAACACTGCTTGGCCTATAAGCTTGGGATTCTTATTAACTAACTTTTACATCTTAAATGAACCCATTTCGATTATTTTATATTTCGTCATAAGCCTGGTGGGTTATCAATAAGGTTTCCAGGTATGTCTCCTTTGGCAGGGACATGACATCTCCTTGGCTCTGCCTTCGTTCTCCAACATTCAGTTTAGCTTTTCTGCCTAGCTCTATTCTGCCCTGCTACAAGTCAAAGCAGCTTCTTTATTAACCAATGATAATAAAAATCATTCACAGCATACAGAGGGAAGTCCCACATCAAGTGAGCCTCTATTAACTTAGGTGAGCTATTTCAGTGGGTATCCCCATCATTGTATTAACTTCTTTGCTTGTATTCTTACACCTCCACTTTTCGACTAGACTTTGGGAGCTCAACCCAGTGTTCTGCTGTGGATATCTTCATCTGTTTCCACTAATTGCTGGATGAAGGTTCTATGAGACATTCAAGTTAGTCATCAATCTGACTACAGGGCAAGGCCAGTTCAGCCATTCTCTCCCCTATTGCTTAGAGTCTTAATTGGGGTCATCCTTGTAGGTTTCTGGAAAATTCTCTAGTGTCAGGTTTCTTTCTAGTTCTATAATGGCTCCTTCAATCAAGATATCTCTTTCCTTGCTCTCCATCTTTGTCCTTTCCCCCATCTCAAGCATCCTGTTCTTTCAAGTTCTCCTTCCCCTGTCTCCCCTCCTCCCTCCCTTCTGCCTTCATTTCTCCCATGCTCCCAAATTTTCTCAGGAGATCTTGTCTACTTCCTCTTCCCAGGGGGAATATATGTATGATTTTCTTAGATTTCTCCTTGTTACTTAGCTTTTCTGGGGTCGTGGCTACAGGCTTTTTATCCTTTCCTTTACCACTAGTATTCACCTATGAGTGGGTACATACCATGTTCATCTTTCTGAGTCTGGGTTACCTCACTCAAGATGGTTTTTATAGTTCCATCCATTTGTATGCAAATTTCAAGATGTCATGTTCATTCCTTTTGTTTAATTTATTTATTTATTAAGGATTTCTGCCTCCTCCCCGCAACCGCCTCCCATTTCCCCCCCCCTCCCCCGATCAAGTCCCCCTTCCTCATCTGCTCGAAGAGCAATCAGGGTTCCCTGACCTGTGGGAAGCCCAAGGACCGCCCACCTCTATCCAGATCTCCTAAGGTGAGCATCCAAACTGCCTAGGCTCCCCCAAAGCCAGTACGTGCAGTAGGATCAAAAACCCACTGCTTCATCAGGCGATGAAAGGAGACAGAGACAGAGACCCACATTGGAGCACCGGACAGAAATCTCAAGGTCCAAATCAGGAGCAGAAGGAGACAGAGCACGAGCAAGGAACTCAGGACCGCGAGGGGTGCGCCCACACACTGAGACAATGGGGATGTTCTATCAGGAACTCACCAAGGCCAGCTGGCCTGGGTCTGAAAAAGCATGGGATAAATCCGGACTAGCTGAACATAGCGGACAACGAGGAATACTGAGAATTCATGTTCATTCTTGTTTCCTAAGGAAGTCAAGCTTTCCAATACTTATATATGCTTTCAGATGGTGTCACTGCCTGCCGTGGCTTGTTTCCTCTTTCTTTTATGCAGAAACTTAGTTCAGAACTCATCCACTCTTTTTGCATTTGTATTTTTCTACCCAGGAACATCTTTACAACACATTTTGTCTCAATATATGAATTTATAGAACTATCATGAAGAAATCTTAAATTGCTTTTCTGAGTACTCCAGAGACCATAACACCATGCTTGAATGCTAACCTTACAATTATGATGTAATTTAGTTTTTTTTATGTGAGCACCGGACTTCAAGCTCCTAAAAACTAGTGACTACACTTTATGCTTCTCAGTTTGTGTCATATTCCCATAAATTGTCCTTCGAAAGCAAGTGTTCTAGATGTTGTATTTTGAATTTATCAGTTCTGCCATTCAACTTTTGCCTACTATATTGATGGGTTTCATATGCTGACTCACCTTGTTACCTCCCCTCCAGGTTGTCTTTTTATTTCATGTCCCATAAGTCTCTTTGGTCTCATCATTGTCCTGTGTTTGACTTTCTTACTCTCCTTTCCTGTCTGACTTCACACACACACACACACACACACACACACACACACACACACACACACCTGAGATATCTATCTGGGAGAGAGTGTATAGTTATTGTCATTCTGTGACTTTTTATTGCAGATAATTTCTACCATTTTAATGAAACTCTGCTGTTTTGGCGATACATTTATTTTGTTTCTACATAAAGCTTGTCTAGTTAACAAGAGAAAAAGATGATGTTAAAAGTTGCATGAGACTGATTTGCATAATACTTTTAAGGCAAGAAAATCATACTGTTGCCAAGAGCACCAGCATTGGTAGCCGGTATTCTGAAACAAAGAGGTCCTTGCTTGCATCTCCCGATCATCAAACTACCAGAGAGGAAACATGGTCTCAAGCATGTTCCCTTAGCTAATGATTCCTGACAACAAAACAAAAAATGTGGTGTAAATAATCTGAAAGCCACAACAGTCTATATAATTCATCAATTTGACATATTATATTATCCTTTATAACTTGAGACGTGATAGAGATAATTTAGTTAACACTGATGATAAAGTGAAAGTCCATTCACATGGACTACCTCAGTCAGGACCCCACCACTCATGTAAAAAACAGAAGTGGAGGTGCACAATTGTAATCACAGTGCTGGGGGAGTGGAAATGGAGATCCACAGGGCCCATTGAACCACTAGTCTAGCATAACTGATAAGCTGAGTGACTATATAAAAGACCTTGCTCAAAATAAAAACAAAACAAAAAGAGGTAGATGGGGGCTGGAGAGATGGCTCAGTGGTTAAAAGCACTGACTGTTCTTCCAGAGGCCCTGAGTTCAATTCCCAGCAACCCCACGGTGGCTCACCACCATCTATGATGAGATCTGGTGCCCTCTTCTGAGGTGCAGGTATGCATGCAGGTGGAACACTGTACATAATAAATAAATCTTTTAAAAAAAGAGGTAGATAGTTTTTGAGGCACTATACCCCAACTTAACTAAATAGCATTTCTGTTAGAAAAAAATGAAATAGTTGAGTGAAATGAATATATTTATATGTGGTTAGAATTGTGGAATCAAGCATTAAATCTAAAGCATAATTGGATTAGTCTGTGGAAAATTTATGTAAGAGCCATAAGATGAAAAGAGATCAGCTAAGAAACTTTAATACAATTCTATGGTTGAAGGCAGATGCATATCGCACACGTTGATAGTGACATGTGTCAAAATTTGAATCTGAAATTACTTAGTTGCCCATGTTTGGTCACCTAGGACCTACCGTCTCAACAGCATTCAGAAGTAGTTCAGTCATTCCTTTTCCTTCTACCTACCTATCATTTGCAATAAAACTCTATTTCATCAAGTTCCAATTGCACATTTTAAGTAAGAGAGTCTTGAAGAGTAATTAATCTACAATTCAATCAAAATGAAACATTTAAATGAATAGAAGGGAATTTATTCTCTGTTAATACACATAGTCAAACTTGGCATTTACATTATAGTATATTATTGTATTATTTTTATTGTATTATTATAATATTATCATTTACTTGTCTTAAAACCCTAAGTAATTCACATTACTTTCGTTAAAAATTTTAGACAGAGAACCATTTTTAAGGAGAATTATTTCATTTTCCTGTTATCAGGAAACAGAAAAATTATCTTTTTGCAAACCTACTTGCTGCTGCTCTAGGTTTACAAAAAAAATGTACTTCAATTAATTAGTGTTACATTGTCTTTGACTGGAGGAAATTGATTTTTATCCTTAAAGCAATAGAAAGAGTTGTAACATTTTGTTCATCATCATTTCAAAATTATTGAAAGGGGAGAAAATTAGATTTGAAGGTTGGGATTATATGTTAACGCTGATGGAAGACTTAAGTATAGAATAGCTTTCAATTGGTTCAGTGCTCTTGCATCTGCAGGTATAAAATTTCATGGAGATATATATTTTGTAGATTTTATATTTCCTTTAAAAGTCTTCTTGCTAAATTCGAAGGTCTCTGTGTTAGCACCCTACAGAGAACAAAATCAATGTGGGCAATATAAATTATAGTGGCTGATAATAGCCTTATATATTGGTACCCTATCACTCTTTTCCTTAATTTTCCTAGTGAGGAAGATAAATTATCTTGGGTGTAGAATTATTTGACCAAGGCTAAGCCTGTTCTTCAGGCTCTGTGTTCTCTGGGTCACCCAGGCTGAGGCTATGGCTGTATAATTGTGGCTTACAAATAAAGACAGCACAGTAAAAATGCTCACGTGAAATAAAAATACCCATCCTTTCTGAAAACAGTGACCTAACAAACTCTCCAAATTAGTGTTTTCTCTTTGTAATGACTACTCCTAACTCTTACCTGCATCGTTGTAATAGAGGACTTCATTTATTTTAGTTTTTGAGTCATGAGCTGAAGTACAGTTGCCCCTCTAAGCATTTCCCTCTATAAATCTGATGGGTAAGGCCGTGACAACCGTACTGGAATAACATAGATTCTTATCGTGTAAACAAACAGTATTACAGTTTTTTCTAAGTTGACTTCATGAATATCTGGATGTCACATACATGACACATAGAAACAAGGAAAAAAAAGTATTGATGTAATAGCTTTAAATATGCAGCCACTAAAGAAGAATTGAACACTTTAAAATTACTCCCAGAAAAAGAGTTCAGTATAATAAAATTAAAAAAAAAACAATTTGGAAAGCTAAATAAACATCATCAATCAATGCTGAGCGTGGATTGTAAGAAATTATTTTTAGTTGTTTAAAAGATGTGTACTTGCTTCAGTCACCTACAGATTGCTAGGCTGAGTTTTTCTTGAATATAATAGTTCCATATAGAATATTTTTGCTTTGATTCAAACGGGTAGTGTACACGCAGCTTTGCATTTAATTATTCAATAGAGAAATAGTGTGTATTAATATTTTTAATCTTTCCTTGAATGTATTAGCTTCCTGTCTCAGCCAACCAAGTTCTAAAATTGAAGGTATAACCCCCCTGCATGCAAAGAGTACCTTTTGTTCATTTGTTTGTTTTTGAGACAGGATTTCCCTATGTAGTCCTAACTGGTTTGGAACTCACACTGTAGACAGGGTAGCCTTGAACTCATAGAGATCTGCCTGCCTCTACTTCTCAATTGCTGGGAGTAAGAGTATTTCTAACTTGCATGTATCTTCAAAACATTTAATTTATAAATATATTATATATTTAAAATATATATGTTTATATAATTATATATACATATATTCATAAACATATAAGTATATCTTACACCATGCTTAGCTGTATAATGTTATTTGTATTTGTGCTTTCATGGTTGACCATTTTTTATTGGATAAATATTTTATTTGTTCTTCCCCAGAGAAGATTATTTCTCCAGATCTCAGAATTCCTTAGTTTTTTGTGTAGGGGTAAGATTTCCTGGGGTTACCTTTGTCCAGATTAGCATCTCTTTTGGTGTTACTTTTGTTCAGCTCATGTTTAGACACTTATGCTGAAAATATATGAATGTAGCTTCTGGCATTCCGAAAGACACAAACTCAAAGCAATCTCCCTGTACCTCTGTGTCTACAGTTTTCTGTTTTTTCTTCAATGATCCATGAACTTAGATGTAGGAGTTGTATTATAGACATATTGTATGCTGTGTTGTAGTATTTGGGTCTGGATTTCTTATAATACATTTTTATTGTGTGAGATTTTCTATTATTACACCACGTCTTCACCTAGTCATCATGAACATTAACCCTCTGGAACTTTAATTCCAATTAAATGCTTTCTTTTATAAGTTGTTTGTTCATAGTGGGTTTTTTTTAACCACAACATTGAAATAACTTATATACACCATTTTGACAATTATTGAAGTTCTTAGGTGTTGGGAGCAGTGAGACCCCAGATCCTGAATTTCTTATAAACATCTTGTTTTCCCCTGATCTGAGTGCCTACAGCTGCTCTGAGCACGAGCCCTTCAGGAGTTCCTGATGGCAAGAGAGTGGTTTCTGGTGGTTTTGGCTGGGGCGTGGCTATCTCTATATAATCTACCCCTGAACACAATAAGGGGGCATTCTTGGGGAATTCAAGGATGACCCGTGTCGTTGTCTCTGTGTGTGTGTCTGTGTATTTTAACCTCCAGCCCCTTGCCCGAAGCTCGAGAACTGGGTGCCAGCGCACAGAGCGCAGACACGGGGGGGGGGGGGGGGGGGGAGCGCGGTGTGCGGCACTTAGGTTTAGTTTTCCCTAACCCAAGATTATCATACAAATCTGTGCACTATTGATCTTCTGCCTAAAATGCACCTTGCTTTTTTGACTTTGGCTTTTGGGGGTAAAGCATAATTTGCAAAGGTAGCTTGTATCATTTCTAGTCACACAGAAGCCCTCTCCTCTAACTGAAGCCCCGCTGGTCAATGACATCTTCATGCACAATCACCTCACTCTTCACCATATTTACATAAGCAGATCCTTCACTTTCCTATCTCTTGACTAAACAGTAGCAGATTCACAACTCACTTAAACAGGCTTACAACACCCCTATACAGATCAAAGGTATATCTTGTAACTACTCTGCACTTGATACACTGTGGAAAGTCTTTCACACACCCCCACCCTGAAAAGAACTTTGCATTTCCAACTTTGCCCCTGATTTGACAATTTGCATTATTTATCCAAAGGTCACCTACTGAAAGTTTGCTTTGGGCTATTATCCACCGCTCACTAAAACGCTTTAATGTATCAGTTTAATCCTTTTGCTTTGCATAAGAACACCTATGTTGTAATTATCAACCATCGTCATTGCTGAATATTGCTTAGTCCTTTGTACTTGAGGTCTGGCAATGACTAAACATGGTATATTTATTAGAGATTATCAAAAGAGTTCTAACAACACTCAATGTACTTTTTGAATAAATTCTAGTTACGAATTCTCAGTGTGCAAAATAGTCTAGTCTTGCCAATAAAGAGTTTAGCATGATAAAAGGAGAAGTATTTCTTAACTGATAATATAGCTGCCAACATCAGCTTGTAAAGGCCAGTGAGCTCAGCAGAATCTCTATGCATAGAAGACTGTTTACAGAGATGTCATCATTTATATGTTGTATTAAAATGCATTGCAATGCATATTTGAAAGCTTCACACGGGATTAAAATGCATCAAGCTTATTTTATTTTAAGATTGCTCCAGCAAGGAGTATTGTCATCGTGAAAGATGAGGAGAACTAAGACCTATTTTAATGTTTTATGAAAACATTATTAAAAAATCCATCATTAGTCACATTCTCCTTCAAGTCGCTTAGCTCAGTTAAAATACATTAAGCTTCCTTTAAAGTCAATAAAGTGTTTTAAAAGGCTTCTTCCTGGCACAAAGCAGACAGAGGATATATTTATTTTAATCTCCCTTAAACACCAATGCCTAATCCATCATTTTGGCTTATATACTCCACCCACATACTTTTTCGTTGTTGAATAAAGCAGCATTTTGAAATGTATGTTTCAATTATTTCTTTGCTCTGTATTATTGCTTTTGTTTAGTTTTATATTGTATATTTGTATATTTCTCAATGGTGGTCACATTTTAGTTATATATTGTATTATTTATATAGTTCTCAAGGGTAGTCACGTTTAATCTTACCCATAGTACGATCCATGTGGACCCCAATTGAATCAGATACTGGAAAACTACAGGACTCATAAGTCAAACAATATTAGCATTTATGC
Organism: Microtus pennsylvanicus; assembly: GCF_037038515.1. Taxonomy (NCBI): domain Eukaryota; kingdom Metazoa; phylum Chordata; class Mammalia; order Rodentia; family Cricetidae; genus Microtus; species Microtus pennsylvanicus. The sequence goes on along the minus strand of NC_134589.1, from coordinate 30,141,872 downwards.
AGTCATGGATTTAATCTGCAGTCCACAGTGATTTGTGCACACACCCTTGCACATGTACACACACACACACACACACACACACACACACACACACACAATACAACAAAGCAAGTTTGACTTTGCTAGGGCATGTGCCAGATCCTTGATTACCAGAAATTCAGAAGGCTAGACATTCCACTGAGCCAGGGAGTTAGAAACCAGTGTGAACCATTGTGTAACTCTGCCTTTTCTTGACCCCAAATAAATCAGTTTTTACTGTGCTTTTCACGTGATAGGGATGTAGGTAGAGTGCTGCTTTGCATACTTAGAGCTCTGTGTTCAGTCCACACCATTGTGTATGTTGGTTTGGGTAGCTCATGGCTGTAATGTCAGCACCTGAGAGGTAAAGGCAATGGGATCAGAAATTTAAAGCCATTTTTGTGTACTTACACTGTATGATTAATTGGGCACGATATATCTAAAGTAGTTAAAATTACAGAAATGGAAAGTGTGGTCGTTAGGAACTTCAGGGGGGAAAAAAGTCCAACTGGTTTAGAGTTTTAGATTAGCAAGGTGAAAAATTTAGAAGAATCTGTTAAATGACACTAAGAATATACTTAGCACTAGAAGACTACAGGGTGAAAAATAATTCACGTGGCAGGTTTAATAGTTTGTGTTTTAATAACAATTTGAATAAGAGAAAAAATAAAAGCTGCAGATAATGACTACTCCATCAGAGGGTTCTTTTTTTAATTAATACAATATAGGTTTATTTTTTTAATGGATAATTTTTTCAATTAATAATTTTTTCCCAGTCACATAACAATTTCCTCTCACAATTTCCCCTCCTCTCCTCCTAGTCCATCTGCCCAACTTCTCCCCTCCCTCTCATCCACTCCGTCTCCCTTTTGTGAGCTCCTTTTCATGATTTGAGTCATAAACTTGTGCTGGTTGAATGCAAGTTTTTAAGATCGCCAACATATGCAATTCTTCTTTTTTCTGTTATCCATATCAGGCATCTACTTCATAGTCTTCGTTATTTGACTATTTTGTGAAAGGATATAAGAGCTCCAATGCTATCTGCTTCTCTCTACTCTGTTTTCAGCTATTTTGTTTGCTCCCTTTTCTCCTGCTTGGTTCACTACAACTCCAGATTCACAGTGTGGTTATCTCTGCTCATTCTCTCATTCATTGCCTTATATTGAGTTGTCCATCTAACAGAGGAACTGTGTTGAACTTAAATGTCAGTGGAGCCAATCACATGACTCAGGATTGATTGAGAAATTTAATGAAGTTTCTTCTTCATCACTGGGTGGTGAAGCTCCCTTACGAACTTATTAGTTTCTGCGATTTTAATTGAAAGGCCAAGTTCACATGCCTTTATCATCCTATCCTTCACTCTAGAGTTGACTTCACTGTTTTTATTCTGTTCACACCATACCATGCCTCAATGCATCTCAAAAGTAAATATTTTTTGGTGAATATAGCTGAACAAATGTCCTTGTAGTATGGTTTAGCATTATTCATAATAGCCAGAACCTGGAAACAACCCAGATGTCCTTCAACTGAAGAAAGGATAAAGAAAATATGGTACATTTATACAATGGAGTACTAGTCAGCGATAAAATACAATGATATCTTTAAATTTGCATGCAAGCAGATGGAACTAGAACAAACCATACCTGAATGATCTAACCCATCCTCAAAAGAAGATGGTTCACTACAACTCCAGATTCACAGTGTGGTTATGGTTTACACTCACTCAGGGGTGAATATTAGCTGTAAAGCAAAGGATAAGAAGCCTATAGTCCGGGGCTGGAGAGATGGCTCAGTGGTTAAGAGCACTGGCTGTTCTTCCAGTGGTCCTGAGTTCAATTCCCAGCAACCCCGTGGTGGCTCACAACCATCTGTAATGAGATCTGGTGCCTTCTTCTGACCTGCAGATGCACATGCAGACAGAACACTGTATACATAATAAATGAATAAATAAATATTTTTTAAAAAGAAGCCTATAGTCCATGACCCCAGAGAAGCTAAGTTACAAGGAGAACCATAAGAAAAATATAAATAGATCCCTCTGCAAAGGGGAAGTAGACAAGATCTCCTGAGAAAACTGGGAGCATGGGGATAAGGGGAGAAGTAAAGTGGGAAGCAGAGGAGAAGGGGAGAAAGGGAGGGGGAAGAACTACAGAAAACAGGATGGTCGCAATGGGGGAAGGACAGACATGGAGAGCAAGGAAAGATATATCTTAATTGAGGCAGCGATTATGGGGCTTGCAAGAATGCAAGCACTAGAGAATTTCCCAGGAATCCACAAGAATGATCACAGATAAGACCCTAAGTAATAGTGGAGAGGGTGGCTGAACTGGCCTTGTCCTGTAGTCAGATTGATGACTATCTTAAATGTCATCATAGAACCTGCATCTAGCAACTTAGGGAAACACACGCACAGAACCATAGTGGAGCATTGGGTTGAGCTCCCAAAGTCCAGTTAAAGAGTGAGAGGAGTGAGAATATTAGCAAAAAGACAAAACTATGATGGGGATATGCACTGAAACAGTTTACCTGAGCTAAAGGAAGCCTTCTAACTCTGGCTTGACAGCAATGCAACCATCATGGGACCAAATTAAGCCCTCTCGATGTGGGTGACAGTTGTATGGCTGGGACAGACTCTGGGGCCACTGACAGTGAGACCAGGATTTATCCCTACTGCTTGTTCTGGCTTTTTGGAACCCATTCTCCCTGGAGGGATACCTTGCTCGTCCTAAATATAATGCCAACGGCCTTGGTCCTTCCTCAAAGCAATGTGCTAGACTTTGTTGATTCCCCATGGGAAGCCATAACCCCTCTGAGGAGTGGATAGAAGGTGGGACTGGGGTGGGACAGGCAAGGAGAAGGGAGCAGGAAGAGGGAGGGAGTGGGAAATGGATTTGGTATGTATAATGAAAAAAGATAGTTTTTAAATAATAAGTTAAAATGAAAAAGTAAATACTTTTATTTTTCAACAGGTCCTTCTTTTTACTTGCTCCACTTCGATTTTATTTTCCCTCTCCTTTTTCCTTTCATCACTATTTTGTTTCCCTACTTCCTCTTTTAAGAGAGACAGTCTTCTTGCTTCCAAGTTGGTCTCAAATTGTTAAGTTCTGGTCATTCCTCTCTTAATCCTCCCAGTACCTAAGACCACAGGCTCATGCTGGCTTGATGATATTCTCTCACAGGAGAAAACTGTTTTCTATTTAGCCTCTAAATTATGTCACGATCATTTCTAGAATTTCACCGCCTGCAGTGGTTCCTAATGATGAACAATACAATGAAATTCGTAAAATATCTTACTGACGTTTGCTATTTATCATTTTGTAATTGATGGCTCCAGCAGAACAACATGCTCTGTAAATTCTTTCCCCTTGAATGTATTCTCCATGTGTCAATATCAAAATGTTCTCATGGAGAGGAAGAAATACACATCATATATATTGCATTAGACTTCACTCATTCTCTACATTGTCTTAGTGGCCCTGTGTTCAGAACTCCCCACTTTGTGCACTTTCATTTTGTTGCAACTGATAGATCAGAGTTCAGGTGTGGTGTCTGTTTATGTTGGTCTAATTTCTGAGGAGGTTTTCCTGTGGTTTTTAATTTCAAATCCAGTCACTGCCAAATGGCAACACACCGTTTCCACCTCTAAACTCTTAATGTAGTCATTGTCAGTGGACCTGTAAGTTTCATATACACATATGAAGGTCTCAATATAAAAATTTGCTAGCATTTCAATGGTTAAATAACAGATGAACAGTAGAAAAAATAGCAGAAAGGTCCAATCCTCCTACAGAATTTAGATATGTTTACAAACCATTTGATGTTTGGGTTCCTACTTGTATTTTTGTAAAATTAGCCTCAGAAAGCCTTTCTTCTGTTATTTACAACAAATAAAAGGATCACAATTGAGTTGTTTATTATGAGCCCAATTCCAGACTTGGTTGCAAGTTATACATTTCTACTTTATAAATTGTCTATTTTTGCACTGAGATGCTGAAAAGAAGAGTAGATACTTGAGATATGTATTTACTATTATTTAACAGAAAACCAGGTTCCATCTGTTCTTTTGCATAGCCCATGGTTTATTGCCAAAGAGAGACTTTATATGTTCTTTTTTAGAATCCAAGCAGAAAATACCCCCATCTAAAGATGAGTCATTGGGGCTGGACTCTGAATAGATGCCCCAGCCTGTGAGAAGCCTTTTTCTAGTGAAAATGTCTATACAACCCCCTTTCTAAATTGCATCTGCTTCTAAATATGCATTGCTATATTCATCTTACAGAGATGAGACTTAACTTGGCTTATTTATTTGTTTGTTTCTTTTCAAGGATTTTATTTTATGTTGGAATTATGCATGCATGTGTCTACACCAAAGGTGGTCCGTGGAGCTGAAATTACAGGTAGTTGCAAGTTTTCTAACACGGATGCTAGGAATTGAATTTGGGTTTTCTGCAAGAGCAGTTTAGGATGTTAATAACTGAGCCACCTCTACTTTTTTATAATATTTAAGGTATCTTGATAAGCATTACTACTTAGTACTCAAGGAAATAATGAAAACACAAAGAAGAAAGTGCTTCACTTGCTACTAAACCTTCCAAACAGAAAATGCAGTGCCCCTGGATAAGTTAAATGCATTTTTAACATTTAGTATGATCTGCCATTCTAAATACTGTATTTCAGTCATTTTTATACAGCGTGTTCCATCTACTTTTGTCTCTAAAAATGTAGTTCACATTTTTGTATGGTCTCAGAAGCAATTTCCTATGGTTTCTCACAGACTCACAAGCTGCAAACATTAGTAAAGTTTTTTCCCAATATACATAATAAACCATTGTGCAACCGGACAGTGAATCGTCATAATTTTGTTATGTCAAATCCACAGGTGATAGAAACATTTTTTTTAAAAAAAAAAAAAAGATCTCAAGAAGAAGATTCTCAGTACATCTTTCAAGCACATGGCTTTTAACCAGCTGGAAAACTTTATAAAAGTCTATGAAACACAATGCTTTTCTTCTCCTAACACCTCTTTATTGTGGTCTCTACTATCCCATGGTGAGCAGAATGGGTGCATCTGTGTCTCTGTGTCAATCATTGTATGCAAAATTAGAGGAGAAAAAGATGGCTCAGAGGTTAAGGGTGCACTTCTCTTGCAAAGGGCCTGACTTCAGTTCCCAGAGCCTGTGTTGAGAGATTCATGACTCTGTAACTCTAGCTTCAGGGAATTTACTTCTGTCAATCCCCCCCCCCCTCCTTCTCTTTACCTCTCTCTCCCACTCTCAATAAACAGACAAAAGCATTTTAAAATGTTATACAGAAAGATTTGTAGATTTACTTATGTTAGGTAAATAGGAGCAAAGTATCCTGACACCACAGCACTAATATAACTTACAACGTTCAGTCTATTCTTTTGTAGACCTTATCTTCCTGAACAAATATTTTGGTGCAATTACAAAAAGAAATCTCATGTTTACATCTGAGTGAATACTAGGTCACAGGAGTATTTTATATTGTTGGGAAATGAAACATTCATAAGCATACTTCACAGTACTTTTTGTATTTCTCTGACTGCTTACTTGCCATAATTCCTAGCAGGCAGTTAACAATGTCTTTTCATCACTTTTGATATGGATAGTGCATTTTTTTTGCTCCAATAACATCACCAGAATGTCTGTTGTTATGTAAGTCCTGTTCTTGGAGGCCCTGCCCCTGTTGCTGCCAATCCTTGGCCTCTCCCCCGAGGAGTGTCAAGGTAGCCTGCCAAAACCTTGACCTCCTCCCCCAGAGGAGGGTCAAGACAACCCCCCAAATCTTGGCCACACCTCCAGTCCCACAGTATATTTAAACTGCTCTCCTTTGGCTTGATTGGGATTTTTGCATTAATAGAGAACTCACATAGGAAAAGTTCCTAACATGTTATTTTCTATATTATAAAAACATCACTTTGACATATTCTCTCTAGTACTATGAATTATATTTTATGCATTTAATAAGAATTAATTATATATTATTTAAATGCATATATTTTATTAAAACTAGGCTAACAAGATTCTGAAATTTTTGGAAAATTATTTCTTATTACATATATCAGTTTGTGTGTGTGTGTGTGTGTGTGTGTGTGTGTGTAGGCACATGCATAATGCCTATGGAGGTCAAAGATAACCTTTAAGAGTCCCTTCTCCTCCTACCACATGGATCCTACACAGTGTCCTTAGGCTTGGTAGAAAGTTCCTTTACCAAGTTTATATCTCACTGACACTTTCTTTTCTCTTTGTAGACCGTTTGAAATTTTTATATATCTATTCACTGCAGATTGTTTTATTTTTCTTAATTAAGCAATTATTTCATTTTGTAACTTATGCTGTAATTGAAATATTATATAGTTTGCCCCCTCTCTTCTCTCACTCCAACCAATTTATGCCTCTGACCAGCTCCTTCTCAAATTCGTGTTCTCTTTTCCTCTTAATTAAATATGTTTGTATATATATTTATAATGAATAAATGTATAAACAAAATATCTTAATATGAATCTATAAGTTTTATTTTACATAATAATAATACTAACCATATCCTTCATACCTTAACAGCTTTCCAACACTTTCTATTATCTTAAAAGTATTTTATGTTTTAAGGAGATAAACAAGACTTTATCTCTCTGGTGACTCTTAGAAACAATTTGCTTTTAATTCTGCTTATAATTTTTATTAAACAAGACATATTTGGGGGTAAACAATGATGGTGATGGACTCTTGCAATTTCTACATACATTTTAATATCCAAGAAATATGTTTAAACTAACCTGTCAAGTGAATCATTTTCATTCAGATTCAATTCCTATTTTATGATAGTATTTCAGATAAGGTTAGGAGGAGTCTTTATTGCTTCCTTATTGAAATCAAGTCTTTATTTATATCGGTCATTATTTGCATATATATGTGCTGATTATGATTATTGTTTTAAACCTGTTGTTGGGGTTTCTGTCCTTCCCAGTTCCTGCAATCGTTAAGTACCAAAGAAATCACACAAAGGTCTACATTAACTATAAACTGATTGGCCCATTAGTTCAGGCATCTTACTAACTCTTATAACTTACATTAGCCCATTATTCTTGCCCATGTTAGCCACATGGCTGAGTACCTTATTCAGTGAGGCAGTCACATCTTGTTTTTTCTGTGGCTGGGTCAGGACTGCAGAGGAATGGGCTTCCTTCTTCTCAGAATTCTCCTGTTCTCATTGACCCATCTCTACTTCCTGTCTGGTTTTCCCATGTATACTTCCTGCCTGGCTATTGACCAATCAGCATTTATCTAAAATATAATTGACAGAATAGAGACCATTGTCCCACACCATAAACCAAAGGCTCATGTCTAATGAGTGGCATTGCAGGATGTAACACTAAATGTTCTTTGTCAGGAACCACCCATACAGAGAAACTATGCCATTGTAAGAAGTAGAGGGATTCTGTTTAGTGAAGTGTCTTGCAAAACATAAACCATGTTGGAACTAAAAGAGTAACTCCTGACCTAAACCCATAGAGGCTTCTTCTTCTTCCTCTTTCTCTTCTTATCTTCTTCTCTTCCCAGTCCTTCTCCTTGTGTTTTCTTTCTTTATTATGACAAGAGTTTCACAATGTATCCTTAGTTTGCCTAGAACTCACTATACAGACTAGGTTGTCTTCAGATTCATAGAGTCTACCTGCCTCTGCATCCTGATTGAAGAAGTTTTTTGTTCTCATTCCTGGCCCTAGAGAGACTCTTAGGTAAATCTTGTATACTTTTTGAGTTTGAAATTGTTAATATTTTCCTTAATGAGTTGTAATTAAAAAAGTAGGGTAAAAAATATGAAAAGTCTTGAGATATCTTTTCATAGATGTCATTATTTTATATGCCGAAATCTTAGTGTTTTCCGATTATAAAAAAAAACCCTGTTACAACTCATAAATTCAGTGAACATAAAAAATACAAAATTAACACAAAAATAAATGATGTATCTATACACTAATACATCCTCTCAAGGAAATTATGGAGATTAATTCTACTTACAGTAGCCCTGAAAATTAAAGTACTGAAGATCAAACTTAGTTGAAGTAGTTAAAGAGTTATGTACTGAAAGCTAAAAAGAACCAATAGGAGAAACCAAAGACATGTAAATATAATGTTATCCTATTTTTGGAATGGAAGACTGCTCCTTAAAATTGTTATGCAGATCTACATCTAGATTCAATTTTCTCCCTACAACAGTATTCAAGCTACTTTAATTGAGAAATAGGAAAAAAGACACAATTTTAAAGTTCATATGAAACCACAAAGGACTAGCAAGAGTATAAACAATCTTGAGGAAAAGCAAGCCTTGAAGATTTCATGCAACTTCATATCAAAACACTGCCAATCACAGTAATTTAAGAAAACATATTGTCTTAAAGGAGATATAGGTGACACAATAGAGACCCAAAAAATAGACTTTCATGTGTTGTCCAACCTGTTTTCCATAGAAATGCTTCATATCATTTACTTTCCAATGAGTATATATTTATGTTGCAATATGTATACCAACTATGCAGAAAGTTGGAAAAATGGAAATGAAAGCAAGCTACTTCAGCAGCTGTCAACATGGATATTGTTTTACAGATATGATAAGAAAATATGAGGCAAATGTATTATAGTCAATGTTGGAACAGAAAGAATATATTAAAGTCACGTGTAAAGAACATAGATATAAAATTTAACTTCAGCAGCAATTAGAAAAACAAAATAAAACCTTTCCTATTGTTCTCTATGTCTCAATGTAAGTTTTTTTAAAGACATTTTAAGTTAATGCTCTGATTTTGCATATGATTACTTTAAATTCATTGTCTTCAAGAGTAGGTTGGAATTTGGGAGACTACATGATAAAACAAAGGAATCTTCAGGATTGGTAGGTGAATTGTGGGTTATTTGGACTTCTCTGCCCATTTTATTATGCTCTTTCAGGGAGTTAATCTGTTCTAAACAACTACCTATGTTGCAACTATTACAATGAACTGAGATACATTTACAAACAATTTAGTTTGGGAGTGCTTGTAGACTCCAAATCTGTGGAGAGACTCAAAGCATTCATCACTGAATGAATGAATAACAATTAAAATTCTAACAAGAAATAACACAAAACAAATTGTTGGAAAATCATCAACATTTTTTTTTATTGAGAAAATGAGAAAAAAAACAAGTTTCCACCTCCTCCCAGCCTCCCATTTTTAGAAGTATTTTCTTTTTAAAATTTTTCTTTTAATTTATTTTACATATCAGCCATAGTTTCTCTTCCCTCTCCCCCCATTTATCCCTCAGAAAGGGCAAGGCCTTCCATGGGAAGTCATCAGAGTCTGGCATATCAATTTGAGGTAGGTCCAAGCCCCTCCCCTGTATCAAGGCTGAGCATGGTAGTCCACCATAGGGAATGGGATCTAAGGAGCCAGCTCATGCACCAGGGATAGATCCTGGTCCCACTACCAGGGCCCTACAAAAAGACCAAGCCACCCAACTGTCATCCACATACAGAGGTCCTAGTTAGGTCTCATTCAGGCTCCTCATCTATCAGTTCGGAGTTCATGAGTTCTTAATAGCTAAGGTCAGTGGTCTCTGTGGGTTCTCATCATGAGCTTGACCCCCTTACTCAAATAATCCCTCCTCCCTCTCTTCAACTAGCATTCAGGAGCTCAAGTCCAGTGCTTGTTTGTGGATCTCTGCATCAGTTACTGGATGAAGGTTCTATGATGACAATTAGGATACTCTGATTACAGAAACTACTTCCTGACCTGGATATTTTAAGTCCAGCATTCATGTCCAAAGGACTACTGCACTTTCTGTGAGTTACTTCTAGGTAAGAATAGCTTTTGACAGAGTTTCTACACATCCTACCAGAATGTAACTCTGTATTGTTTCTTATTGCTATGTGTGGAACAACCCCTTTATCAGCACAATTCACTTCATTAGGGAAGTGGTTTATGTAGCGGTGCACTTCTATAAATCTAGTTCCATAGAGACAGAAGTACAAGGATCATGAGTTCCAGGCCAGCCATGCTTACATTGTGAATTCAAAGACAGCTTAATCTTAGCAAGATACTGTTTCCAAAAGAAATAAAGATATCCATATTTATATGCACCTGGATCTATTTCAAGATGCAACCATATTCTATTCATATGTTTATTTTTGTGCCAGTAAATATACTTTCTGTTATAATTAAATACTTACTATTCATGCTAAGCATGTTCATATTACTATTTCTTAGGCATATTTTAACCTGATCTAAAGCTATTCTTTAATAAACTCTAAAATGTGCTGAGAGTTTCACACATCATTTCCCTGAGATACCATTCTATTTTGATCTAATTCACATATCATATAATTTGCCCATTTAAGATGAACAAGTTGTGAGATTATTTTTGGCTTTTCACAGATGTGTCTAAGCACCAACATATCTAAGTTAATTTTAGGTTTTGTCAGCTTAAAGTGTATTCAGACCATCTAGCTACTGATCTCCCAATACTGCCTCACACCAGTACACACATTCCTGCATTTGCTCATTCTGTGTATTTCAGAACAATAAAGACATGTCTTTGACGGTCTTTCGTAACCGGTTGCTTTCATACAGAAAACTGTTCTTAAGGGTGAGTTACAATGTTTGTCATTTACTCCTTCTTTCACTGACTTACGAACAACATTCCACTTTATGGAACTTTCACTTTTTCGTCCACTTATTATTTGTTGGGCAGTTAAACTTGTTTACAATTTGCTTCTGTAAGTTAAATGGTATGATATTTGGGTTCAGTGTATAGTTGAATTTGAAACTGGAATGATTTGGTCATATGGTAGCTCTAAAGAAACTTTCAGATTATCTAAAACTCGTTATTTGGTAAAAAGCCAATAAACAATTCATATATACCTATCAACAACATACAATGATTATAACCTCATTTTCAATTAAGCATTTATTTTTCTTCCTTTTAAAAATTATTTGGTTTCAATTTTTCTTTATTTTTAAGAGTTTGATACAAAAATCAAACGAGATATGTTTATATCAACATCTACTCTTTTCTCCAATCTTCCCATATATTCCCAACACAACCATAAAATTATCAATTTTTTGATAGCTTGCTAAGTTCTACTCATATGTGTATGGAAATATACTACAGCATGAGAAACCTGCCAGAGGGCCACATCCTCAAAAAAAATTGATTTTTTTCCCTCCCTATAAACTATTCACAGCCAATAAGAATGGGGTCTGGCGATTGAGAGAGCTGTGGTGGGAGTAGACTAGGCTCTCCTAGTAGCTTGATAGAAATCTAATCTTAGTTTTGGTGACTAAAGTGGGACAGAGCTAAAGAGACAGTCCTCAGAAAAACTACAGCCTTTTGCTAACTCAGTATACACCCCATAGCCCCTTTGGCTGGCTCTGCTGGTGTCCCCCAGTCTCCTGATAACTAAAGAAAACTTTCCCTCCCCTGCTTCTAAAAGGTACTTAGTCACTAGAACCTTCTACCAATCAGCCCCCATAGCAATCTTTCCTTCAGGAATCAGCCTCAGATTAATTCCTCTTCTCTGGAATTTCTCTAACTCCAGTTAAAAGGAGCTTGTGGCATTCTTTGGGGGGTCGCCAATTGCCACCCCAACATGGAAATGAATCAAGTATTCCTGTTATTGCCTATGTGGACTGTTGGTCTTTTGATGTTGACAGAGTTTTCTCTCCCACCAGGTCCTTCAGCCATTAAGTCTCAAAGAAACATACAGAGGTCTATATTAATCATAAATTGGTTGGCCTATTAGCTCAATGTTGGAGGGAGGCCACTTTTTCGTCCTGGCTGCCCAGAACCAAAATAACCACACAGAAACAATATTATTTAAATCACTGCTTTGACCATTAGCTCTAGCTTCTTATTGGCTAACCTCTATATCTTAATTTAACCCTTCTCCATTAATCTGTGCATCACCACAAGATTGTGGCCTACCAGAAAAGTTTCAGCATGTCTATCTCCGGTGCAGGTGCAAGCTCTACGACTTCTCCCTGACTTTGCCCTTCTTTTTCCCAGAAGACAGACTAATTTCCCTGCCTAGTTCTGTTCTTCCCTGCCATAGGCTCAAAACAGTTTCTTTATTCATTAATGGCAATCACAGCACACAGAGGGGACTCCTACATCAACTCAGGCTTCTTATTAACCCTTACATCCTACATTAACTCTTAATTTTTGTCTGTGTTAGACATGTGGCTTGGTACCTTTTATTAGTGGGGTGTTCTCATCTTGCTTCCTTTGCTTCTGGGTGAGGACTGCACACTGAGTAATTTCTCTTCCCAGAATTTTCCCATTCTTGTTATTCCACCTCTACTTCCTGCCTGGCTACTGGCCAATCAGCATTTTATTAAAACAATAAAAGTGACAGGGTACCAGACTATTGTCCCACAGCATTTGGAGACTTCTCTTTGACCCTAAGAGAGATCATCTAATGCATCTATGCTGAAATTTTGGATGGTTTGATCTTGTGTACAGCTTATCACTGTTGCTGTGAATTTTTAAGTGCACAACTGTGTCACTTCTAGAATACAGCATTTCCAAGAACTCCTCCCTATTTTCTGCGTCTTATGTTCTTTCTGTCTTTTTGCTAAGTCTCAGCAGCAGGTGTTTTAAGATAGATGCCCTGTTTACAGCTGAGGATTGAATTGCTTATTCTTAGCACCTTGATCAGTTTCATATCTTTATGTTGAGTGCTAACAACTGCAAAGATGCTTTACAAACTAAAGTTGAGAGAAGCTCAGGTCAATGGATATAAACATAAAGATTTGGCAACATGACTATTTAGCAAAATAATAACAGAAGGTTCTACATTAGGGCCTATGGCCACTTAGGCTTTTGCTTTTACTAAGATTATAATAACATATGGAATTCCCTCTTATGAATGAGACCTCAAATCCATTCAGAAACTTAATTTTCTCATAACAGTTGTGACGTTACTGCACCAATAGGCACATCTTGTCTCACAGGTCAGTTTTGCAGCATGTAGGGTTCTGAACTGATAATACAATTTATGTCTTTTGTCCACTTTTTTTATTTTATATATTCCCTTTTCACACACAGTCTATTTTTTTCCATATTGCTGAGCATATTATCCTCAGTTCCTCATGGAAATTCACATGTTAATCTTCCTAGAATTCTCTTCTTCACTGTCTATCATTTCTCTAGTAATACTGGAAAAAGATGCTCTTTGAGCACAGATTTAAGAATTGTTATTATGGTGACATGAGTTAATTTCTTCACGTGTATCTGTTTGGGTTTGGTTAGTCTGAGATGTAGATCCATACTGTTTTTAAGTGTGGAGGGTCCTCAGTGATCAATGCTTTGCACTCACCTGAAGATTTCTCAGCTATGATGATGCTGTGGTTTTATTGTCGCTGTTTTATTTTTTCAGCCTCTTGTTTTTTTTTTCCTCCTTTTAGAACCTGAAGTCATGTTTTGACTTCTGCTTCTCTAAGTAATATTAGTCTTTACATTTTTTATTCTGAAATATGTTCATGTTTCTTCATTATTATTTTCAAATTTGATAATTATTTTTCTGTTATTTGAAGTACTGTGGATTCTTCTGGGGAAAATGTCATTTCTGGTATGGATTTCTTGAAGATGAGTTTAGTGGGTGGACAAACCCATAATATATGCTATGTATATTTAAGGCAAATATATTCATATACGTGTGTATGTGTGCATATATTTATGTATTATATTTGTTCAACTCAGTGTGATATTGGGCTCTTTGTTTTCATCGTATGAAAAAATTCCAGACATACCAATTGTAACTCCTTTGGTGACACTGAATGTGGTTGTGCCAGCTGCTAATATTGTGTAGAAAACAATAGCTCTGTTGTTTTCTTCATGCTTTCTTCATACAATTGTTGTGGGAACTTTCTATTCTTTGCTGGGGTGATTTTGTTGGATTGTTATGTCAAAATTTATGCTATTGATATTTTAAGTGCGTGTTTGCTACTTCCTTCAGATTTATAATTTCTAGCTTTAGCATGTAATAAATCTATAGTTATGTTTAGAGCATTACATATATGTGTATAATATTTATCTCATCCCTTACATATATGTATGTATGTGTGTGAATATATGAGATATATATATATATATATATATATATATATATATATATATATATATATATATGATAATAATCCCTACCCAAAACAAGCTAAAGGCACTCTATCCAGCTTTGTTTACCACAATCTTTTACTGTTTCAATGAGGAAATTCTCCAAACCTCCTTCTCAGATACTATAAAGTAATCCTCTGCCTTGCCAAATCTGGTACTAGTAGAAGACCCTCCTTTGTGAGGGATCCCTGCCCATCATCGTAATGAAGGAGTGCTGAAGTATCAGGAAAACCTTTCTGGTTTTCCTTAAGTTTGCTATCTTTAGATCTTACTTTCTATTTCCAATCATACTTAACATGATGGCTCATGCTTTAATCATATGATGCAATAAAGTTTTCCTAAAAATACAGAAGGACCAGGTGTAGAGAACTTGTCAATGTGTGAGTATAAACACATATTTATTAATATAAACAGATATTTATAAATATAAACACATATTTGAAGCATGATTTGTCAATAGAAGTACTAGAAACTCTGAGCACGTGTGTGTGCGCGCACACGCGCAAACACACACACACACATTTTATTCTTAGTTGGTGAAAGCCAGGTCAATCCAAGAGTTTCCCAAAGGCTCTATAAAAGAGCAAAATGACCCAAGTTTTGTGTCCTTGCCAAGAACAAGCTTTGCAAGGCCAGTCTAAAGCTGGTGGCATTGGCAGGACCTCAAAGAAGTTAAGGTTTCGGTTCCCATGAACTTGACATTTTACTTAAAGAGAATGGAGAAGTTATTAGTCCCAAGACCAGAGTGTTCTCAGTTTGTAATAGTCTTGAAATTTGTTATGTTCCCTTTGTGCAATGTTGCTTGATTAGCCTCCCTATGACTTTGTCCCATTGTATTATAATAGATGCTGTCAGCTCTGAAGACGTATTAGACCAGTAGGCTTAAATAAACAGACCAGCTCAAAACAACAGATATAATTTAATAATTGAAAAATGGGGAAACTAACACAACCGGAGTAAAAGTTCCAATGTCCAAATGGGTCAGGCGAACACTGCGCGCACAGAGTGAGCACACCTGGATCTCCAGGTTTTCTTCCCTGGGGACCAGGTTGGCTGAGCTTCCCCATCACAGGTCTGTCCATTTTCCCCTGGAAATAGAATATAAGGTATTGTACTTCTTAAAAAGTTTACTTGACAGAAGACATAGCTTGTGCAAGATCTTCTGATCCCAAACTTTACTATCTTATCTTTCTTCTATCCTCTCTTACTTCTGATAACCTGTTCCCTCTCTCAGGACCCTGCCACTGAGGAATGATCTGCTGTTGATATGGGTCATGTAATAAAATTCTTTATATAAACATATCTTATATAAATAATTCCTACATTACATAAGTCACTCAAGCAAATGAAACACACACAAGTATGTGGTTATGGGATTCCTAATATCTGATCACTCAGAGATACAGGTCTAACCAACCTGAGCTTGCAGATTACATTGAACAGAAACAGAACATCTTGAGACTGTGCCTTCAACTTGTGTGATCAAATGCGGTTTCTAGAAAGAGAATACTCTTATTGTAGTAAGTCCCGCCCACTATAGGACTGACTCACTGCTTTGTGTTCACAGAAAATAATTTTACACATCGGTCCTAAGAAGATACCTGTTTTGTGAGTATGCAACAAGAAAAGATAAATTGGAAGATACATAGTGATAGTCTGTATTTACAGCCATTGTTATCATATGGTCCTGGTCTTTCTCTTCTCATCCTTTGCCGTGGACTCAGGTATATCAAGATATTGTGAGAAGTAACAATCCTTCTGAGTTTTGAAATCCTTTCTTCTGTAAGGAGTTCCCTTTAGCTTTCTGGATATGTTTACAAGGGTTGCTCCATGGCCTGCTTTTCAATGAATCTCAAAGTAGCCATTGCATGTGCTCTCTTAACTTTTTTTTTAAGATATTTTGCCATTAGCAGCAGCTCTGCATAATAATTCTTCAGTGCCCTGGGGTTTTTTTTGTCATGTGGTTTCTTCCTCTACTTCCCCAGTGGCATGACTGTACTATTTTAGCAAACTGATTGTTCCTCAATGTGAAGTCTTGGATCGATCACCTTAATCATGCTCACAGGAACGAGAGGGTGTCTGTGTGTCAGCCGCCTTTCACTGACCTTATCAGAAACAGTCTCTGTTGCTGTCCTACCTAGCCATGAGGCCCAGTAGCTGCCTGATGATCTTTCTTGTGATTTAGTACAGGATCATGAATTGCACATTTTTATACACGTGATCTTGATTAGCTCCCAGAGGTAGTTTTTATCTAGTGAACTGACTCCAACTTTAAGAGGCTTTGTCTTAGTCAGCTCTTCACTTTGCTGATTTTAGTATACATGAAATGGTCTTAGTTTTAGTAATTTTTTCTGTGAATTGGTTTAAACTAAATAATCCATTAACCAAAAGGAATCATAAACTTGAAATGCATAATTATTTGTTTCAAACAAAAATATATGTTTTGGGGAAAGGTGGCAGACATCTTTGTACATATTCTTTGCTATCTTTTCTTATGTTCTGATAATATGAGCCTCTGGTCTAGAGCTCAACATGGAGACACAGGCCTCTTTCTCTCAGAAAGATGGTTCGATATCTTGAGCCTGGCACCAGTATCAGCACTTTTAATTTGATTTTCTAGCTTTGCTCCTACTAATATGATAATTTCCGCTCTGGGATTGAGCTGAAGTGAGGGTGTTCACAACATTAGTATTCTTTTTTTTTTCTTTTTTTTTATTGATAAAAGGAGAATAATAAAGAAAAAAAACAAATTTCCACCTCCTCCCAGCCTCCCATTTCCCTCCCCCTCCTCCCACTCTTCTCCCCCTCCTCCCACCCCTCTCCCCTTCTCCCCACTCCTCTCCCCCTCCCTCTCCAGTCCAAAGAGCAGTCAGGGTTCCCTGCCCTGTGGTATGTCCTAGGTCCTCTCCCCTCCGTCCATATCTAGGAAGGTGAACATCCAAACTGGCTAGACTCCCACCAAGCCAGCACATTAAGTAGGATCAAAACCCCGTGCCATTGTCCTTGGCGTCTCATGAGCCCTCATTGTTCGCCATGTTCAGAGAGTCCAGTTTTATCCCATGCTTTTTCGGTAACAGTCCAGCTGGCCTTGGTGAGCTCCCAGTAGATCAGCTCCACTGTCTCAGTGGGTGGGTGCACCCCTCGTGGTCCCGACTTCTTTGCTCATGTTCTCCCTCCTTCTGCTCCTCATTGGGACCTTGGGAGCTCAGTCCAGTGCTCCAGTGTGGGTCTCTGTCTCTTTCTCCATCCATCACCAGATGAAGGTTCTAGGATGATATGCAAGATATTCGTCAGTATTGCTCTAGGGTAGGGTCATTTCAGGTTCCCTATCCTCAGCTGCCCAAGGAACTAACTGGGGACCTCAGCTTGGGCACCTGGGAGCCCCTCTAGGGTCAAGTCTCTTGCCCACCCTAAAGTGGCTCCCTTACCTAAGAATTGTGGTTCCGTGCTCCCCTATCCAACCTTCCTTTATCCTGATCCTCCTGTTTCCCCAAGTCCCCCCTCCTACCCTTCTACCTTTTCTTTCCCCATCTCCCCTTACCCCATCCCACCCCACCCCCAAGATCCCACTTTTCCCCCCGGCAATTTTGTCTACTTCCCTTAGCCAGGAGGATAACTATATGTTTTTCCTCGGGTTCACCTTCTTACTTAGCTTCTTTAGGTTCACCTATTGTAGACTCCGTGACCCCTATTTATGGCTAGAAACCAATTATGAGTGAGTACATCCCATGTTCATCTTTTTGGGTCTGGGATACTTCACTCAGGATAGTGTTTTCTATTTCCATCCATTTGCATGCAAAATTCGAGAAGTCATTGTTTTTTACCGCAGCGTAGTACTCTAGTGTGTATATATTCCATACTTTCTTCATCCATTCTTCCATTGAAGGGCATCTAGGTTGTTTCCAGGTTCTGGCTATTACAAATAATCAAAACAACTTTGAGATATCATCTTACACCTGTCAGAATGGCTAAAGTCAAAAACACCAAGGATAGCCTTTGCTGGAGAGGCTGTGGAGGAAGGGGTACCCTCATCCATTGCTGGTGGGAATGCAATTTTGTGCAACCACTGTGGAAGTCAGTGTTTCGGTTTCTCAGGAAATTCGGGATCAACCTACCCCCGGACCCAGCAATACCACTCTTGGGAATTTACCCAAGAGATACTCTATCACATGACAAAAGCATTTGTTCAACTATGTTCATAACATTAGTATTCTTGACCTTCCTTTACTGGTATCAAATGTCTGCCACAGTAGAGGCTGTGTGGAAAAAGGGATGTGTTAGGCTGTTATCCTCTTGCCACACTCCAGGAACCCAACCTCTGAAGTTGGCAGGCTTGTCTGTGCAGTGAGATCCTTATCCCTTTCCTTGGATAGGGACTCTATGCTATTTAGCCATCCCCCATCCCCAGCCTACAGCATCTGACATAGTGATCAATTTGAGGGGGATTAGAAAAGGTTAGATCAGGAGTTTAAGTCCCAGATGCATCTTACTGAAAATTAGTAAACTTTTGTCACAAATGAGCAGTTTTTCATTTTTATGACAACCTGGGGAAATATCCCAATGTTTCAACAATTATGGCTGCCTCTCAGGAAGTAGAAGCATGAATTGTGCAACATTTTCCTATTATCTTCTCTGGCAGTAAACATGCTAAGGTGGTTATGTTCATTCAATATTGTAATTTATTATTTAGGTAGATGTCCATGAATATCTTTGCATTGGATAATTTTGTATCAAGTAGACACAAACTAGAAATGTTTGAAAAGACAAAACTCAGTTGAGAAAAATGCCTCAACAGGCTTGTGGGCAAGTCTGTTGGGCATTTTTATCATTGATTGCTGTGTAATGTCCTGCCTCTTTGTGGGTGACACTGGGAAGGCGATCCTATGTTGTAGAAGCCAGCAGACTGAGAAAGCCAGTAGTCAGTGTTCTATGATGCCTCTGCTTCAATTTCTGCCTCTGACTTCTGCCTTGAGCTCTGGCTCTGACTACTTTCAGAAAGGAATGTGGTCTGCGAAGTATAATTGAAATAAACCCCCTCCTTTCATAGTTGCTTTTGGTCATAGTGTCTTATGAAAGCAATAGAACTCCCAACTAATAATCTTATATTCAGGTATATTGTATGATCTGTAACTGACGTTTAGCTCTGTATTCTAAATATTTTTAGCCCAATCTACAATGTTACAACTTTCTCTCCCACAATCCCCACCTCATCCTCTGCTAATGTTCTTCCAGATTTGAATTCTTTTCGGCCCCAGTCTCATCTTCGTTGCTGACTTGTAACAGAAAAGATTATGAAAAACTTCAAGTGATAAAAATACAGAACATTACTTTTATTGTGACTTAAGTGAAAAGAAATACGTTTTATAGCAAGGAATGTCGTCATCTCCTTGAGGCTGGTACAGATGTTTTTAAAACAAACAGTTCCTAAACTGGGCAGTGGTGGTGCACGATTTATTTAATTCCAGCCCTTGGGAAGCAAAAGCAGAAGGATCTATGTGAGTTTGAGGCCAGCATGGACTACAGAGTGAGTTCCAGAATAGGCTCCAAAGCTACAGAGAAACCCTGTCTTGAAAAAAAAAAAAAACAAAATTAAAAAAGAAAAAGAAGAAACAACAAGAATAAAAACCCCAACACTACCACCATCACCAACAAAAACAGCTCCTGGATTTTCGATCCTCATTTGGAGCTTCTGTCTTTAAAGATGGTCTTTCATTTTTACAACCTGCATTTCTTTCAATACATAAGAAAGGAACATAAGAAAGGTCAAAATAAGATATGTCGTCTACCCCCTTTTAATAGCTTTTATCCAATAGTCCTAGTCACTCAATGATGCTTGGACTTCAGTGGTTTTAAATGGGTGTCAGGGATTTCTTCAAGAAAGAGAGCTGGGAAGCAAGAGTCTGTAGCTGGGAATAATCAGAGCACAAGGAGATTTCTTTTGCATCCTTGTAGGCTTATTTGTTTTTGTATACTTCAAAATGCATTTGCTTATGTGTATATGCATATTATGTATGTGTGTGTATGTGCGTGTTGGTGTGTGTGCATGTCCATTCATATGAGTGCATGTATACACATGCAAAGGCATAGATAGAAAATCCGAGTACAACCTCAGGCATCAGTCCTCAGCTTCTACCTTGATTTATGACAGTATGTGTCGGGGTCTGATGCTTGATGCCCCAACATAAAACTATTTTTCCCTAACTGGAAAGTGGGAGGCACGGGACAAAATGAGACACAGTCCACACAGCAATATTGGAAGGGAGTCTCAGGCTTCATTCATTCCTGAAGATCACCTGCGGTTATTATTCTAACACCTTTTATTCCCCCCCAAACCAAGGTGGGAGCTCATTAATATTCTCTTGTACCACCACACCGGCAACTCAGTCACAAGCTTGGAATCCACACCTTTCCCCAGGTTAGCTACATAATCACAAAAGAGAAGCAGCAGTCCATCCTGAGGCTTTTGTTAGGTAACCACAGCTGGCCTGGCAGGTTAGCAGCTGCCTCGGAAACTAACATGGCCGGAGACCTTGGCTGTAAATATCTTGTATGAAATATGGGCCTACAGGGATGCTGTTGTTTGTTCTTGTGTACATCAAGGAACCTGGCTCATGAGCTTCCTGGGATTCTTCCTTCTCCAAGTCTCATCTCCAGGTTAGGGATCCATGAGGGAAAGAGATGCCCCTTAACCATATCTGGCTTTATATTGGCTCTGTGGGTTTGAAGTCGGGTTCTCACACTCGTAGCCAAGTGCTTTATCAAATGAATCACCCCTCCAGAATCCATACAAATTGTACTGATGGCCACATTGCCATATTTCTAGATGGAGGTGGAAGTTGAGAGCATGAGATTTCTGAATCACCACCACTCATCCAGTGTCTGTAATTAATCTGTGCTACTTTTACATGCACCATCATGCTGGAGGCTGGGATTAATGTAAATTACTTGCATTATCTAACCTCCTGCAGGAGCACAGCGCACTACATTTAGAGGCAAATTGGATGATTAGTTTACCCTTTTCTTTATAGCAGAGGAAACAGAGGACATAGGGATGAAATCTCCCCCCTTAAAGTCAGAATAAAGCCTGCATTTTTTTAAATTCTCTCTGTACCCAGTCTCTTATTTTTTTCCCTACACATTTAGCTAACCATTCATTGCTTTGAAAATTATGCTCCTGTTCTGCTTTAGAGCATTTAAATCTTACACATTCTTTCGTGCTCATCCTCATTCAACAATCTTATTGGCTTGGATATGAAGCATCCCCAATGTGTTACTGTTTTCAAGGAATCATCCTTTGCTTGTGGGGATTCAAGAAGGTGTTGCCTGATTAATAGAATTATATCACTGGGGGTGAGACTTTCAAAGTCATACTCAGTCCTGGATCATAGAATTATATCACTGGGGGTGAGACTTTCAAAGTCATACCCAGTCCTGGATCTGGCCTCTTCTCATTATTTTCTGTCTCTCAGATTGTGATCAGGTGATCTGTTTCACACGGGAGTTAACCCAGCAGAATCAAGCCACCATGAATTGCTACCATGAAAGCCAGAAATCTCTCTGAAACCAGGAGCTAAAATTCCATTTTCTCTTCTGTAGTTGCTTCTGTCAGATGTTCTATTCCTACTAACACCAATGTAATATCTATTTTATTAAATAGGTGCTCAGGTCATTTTCCAAAAAATCCAAAGCCCTAGGATAAATAATTCATGTTGAGCATCAAAATTATTATATTGACACACCTGCCATTTCAACACACTGTTGAATTTTATAGAATGGAATGTAAAAAAATAATTTGTTGATTTTTTTGTGTCATTGAAACAAATAAATTCTTTCACATTCTTATATGTTTCAAATAGTCTTGTTGTCAACGGGTCTTTATTATACAAATGTACCAATGTCAAAAATAGGAAAATGCAATAATAATGATAACTGTTTCTGCAACATGATGACATTGTAATAATTTCCTAACTAAAATTTAATAACCAGTTCCCATGAGGAGCTAAAAATATTCATAAAGAACCTGATAAATATTTCAGAGTCTTCCTAAAAGTGATTTCTGCTGTTAAAACTATTTATGTTTCTCCTGAGGATCAAGACCACTACCAAAATGGCATGTGTATATAGTAAATTCAAATGAAAAATACATCAGTTATTAGAAACCTAATTATACAAATTAAAATAGAAATTAAAAAATATAATTTTTTGTGTCTGAGGGTCAATACAAGCTTGTATCATTGTTTTGACATAAGAAAGTAAAAGTGGTATTCTAGGATGACTAAGGAAAAGTAATTAACTCTGATTTATCTTAAAATAAATATTCATTAGTTTAGCTATGTAGCATGTGGAAAATAGCTGTAAGCAAATTGCTTTGAAGTATGAAAAATGATATCATTTAAAAATTTAAATCCATTCATATTTATATTCAAATCTGTAAGAGAAGACAATTAAACATTTTCTCCCCTGTTTCACTTGATAAAAATGTTAATAATATACTGCAGATGTTAGACATCTGTGCTGCAATGATATTAGTGTGGGAGAATAGGCTCATAGGTATTAATATTTATGTAGAGGAAATTCCTCAACTCAAGGCATTCCACAACTCAAGGCATGCTCTTCAAACGCCGTTCCTCTCAACCCGATGTGAAAAAGACCAGACAAGATTTACCTCATTGCCGCAGAACTGGGTAATTTGGCTTCTTCATTCATTGTAGGAATTCTGGGATTCATATTTTATGATTCCGGGATGCTAATTTAAGCATTATTTTACTTTACATATTAATTCTATAAAACTAAAAGCTATATGATTTAAATCAGTTAATAAATAGACTTTGATGTGAATGTACAGTGCATATGTGCACTCCTTTGATGTATCTAGAGTCTTGTAAATTCCTGATGCACCTTTCCCATATTTGCAATCTTTATTTTGTATTCCTCAGAACTTGGCTACATCACACCCAGTCTCAGACATTTCCTTAACACCCAAAAAATGAGCCTTGGAGTTTCTCTTTCTGGAGTCTTCAGTCTTGATGTTCTGTTATTTTTTAGTAGTGGTTTGTGTAGTTTTAGAATCTACCTTTCTGACTTTCCAACTATAATTTAGGATTTTTTTTAAGAGTAGGAACTTTTTGTCTCAATTGTATTCTTTTTATTTCCATAGAAAAGCAATCTCAGAAATGTGTAATGACACAGTATATCAATAAGACTTGATAGGAGAAAGAATACCAGTGAATTCTAGAAAAATTAATACTCACAATAATCTGAACTTCAACTATCAACCATTAGTACTGAGGGCTTCTGGAACAACAGAATGGATTCCAAACACTGGACTTTCATAAGTCTAAAATTCAAGCTCCTTTCCATTGTCACACACACCATAAGACAGAAAAATCCCAGCAACGTATAGTACAAATATTCTTTAGTACTCATTTTCTTTTCAAATAACTAATTTATTGCTAATCTTAATGTGTATGCCTGTGTAAGTTTGCAAAAATTTTACATTTATTTATTTGTTTATATGTTTCTTTCATAGTGGGTTGTAGTATAGCCTGTGTGCGGAATTCAAAGGATGACTTTTGAGACTCAGTTTTCTCGTTCTACAATGTGGGTTCCAAGGGTTGAAGTCTATTAGACTTTTAGGCAGACTCCTTCACCCACTGAATAATCTCACTGGCCCTTGCTTCTTTTCTTGACACTAAACACTGTTGCACTTCTCCCCATAGAAATAGCAGATTTATTTTCATTGGGCCACAGAGTACAAAGATTTAAAATATTGTTGAACTTATTATTTTACTTTGTTGATAATAATTATTGAGAAATTAACACACCTAAGAGAGATGAACATATTTATGGTAGCTAGAGTGCATCTGAACCGTAGACTACATTGCTGAACACTATCATTTTTGATGTTTTATAAATAAATGCTAATACTATTAGAGAAGGCAAAAATTTAAAATTCAAAAGAGAGAATTTTAAAAATTTTGTTTGAAATTTTATTTTTTTTTGTACTTTATGTGTATGGATGATTTGCTTCTATGTTTATCAGTGCATCATGTATTTACAGTGCCTGCAAGGATAGAGAGGTTATTGGATTCCCTTGGTAGTTGAGTTACAAACTGTTGTGAGCCACTATGTGGGTGTTAGGAGTCAATCCCTTTCACTCTAGAAAAGCAGCCAGTTCTATTAAGCAATGAGCCATTTATTTGGGCTTACAAGATTTTGATAACATCTTAAATCTTTACTCCAAAAAGTAAAATGTCTACTTTGTCAAATGTAAAAGCCTTTTCCATTAACTTAGTAAAGAAAATATTTCACAAATTGAATTTATGTGAAATAAAGAAGAAGACAATGAAAAAAAGGAAGAAAAAGAAAGAAAAAGGAAGGAAGGAAAGGAAAAAAGGGAAAGGCACGAGAAGGGGAAGAGAATGATAAAGTGCAAGAGCAAGGAAGTAAAAGGTAAGAAAGGAATGGAGGGAGGGAAGAAAGATCATACTAAATTGTTTATCAAAGGGATAGGTAAAAATTAGTGTTTCAACAATAAGTTAACTTGAGGGCATTTATTAGTTATTTAAATCTTCTTGATTTTACAAACATAAACATTACTTGCAATGTCTAAAACTTCTATTATTCTACAGATCACTAATCAGTTGTCCTGTTAAGAAGATTAGGTTTTTTAATTTGTATATCTCTTATTACAATGAAGAATAGAGATGCCAAAATAATAATTATAGTAATATTTTCTATTTTCCTTACTCTATAATCTTATAGGAAAGTTCAAGAGGAAGGAATGGAGGGAGAAAGATAGTATTAATATTAATGACTAACTGAAACATTCTTGCAAAACTGAGTTACTGATATATGTCACCTTATTTGCTTCTGAATCTGCATTACAGGAAGACTCTGTGTAGATGTCTTCAATGTGTTCTTTTGTGGTGGTGACTGTTGACTGGAAAGATCAGACTATAGTAAATGTACTCAAGATGATATGTACATTTGTTCTCTACCTCCTTTGATGGGCTTAGAAACCTTGGACCTTGCTTTTCTTCACTCAGAGGCTAAGATCCTTAAGGCTTTGCACCTCCTCTTTCTACATTAGAGTTGGCCATTCTTATAATAACCTTGAGTTGAAAAACTAAACAAACAAAAACAGAAGCAACTTACCCCCTTAAGCATATTTTTACTTCTACCATATTCCATATTCCGAGCAAGACACAAGGCTAGGCCAGATGAAGAGTGGAATAAAATGATTTCCCTGCTTGGAAGAAATAACAGTCTGTATTTTCAGGGATGCAAAGAATCATTAGTCTCTACCTGCAAACCACCAGCTAAGGAAAGAAAAGGAAAGAGGAGCACAGGGGAAAACAACAGAACACAAACCCTTGCAAAGGGCTGATTTTCTCTAGTGTTTCCAGGTTTGTGTCCTCGCTGTCTTCTAAGCAGTTCAACCTGGGAATCAGAGTACTCACTGTCTTTCCTGTCTTACAGATCTTCACTCCCTTCCACACTTCCTGCACCGTGCTCTTCATATCTTCCCCACTCTAACATGGCTCCAGTGTTGTCTTTTTTATCTGGATGTCTGAGTTGTCCCTTTTGTCTCCTTCACGATATCTTTCCGACAGCTTTATAGTCATATGTTTAAACAAAACTTCATGTTATTACCCTCTTCTGATGCTCTGAATATCTCAATGCTGCCTAAACCATGAAATCTAAATTCTTATCATTTTATAACAGGTATCCTATGAAAGCTAAATTTCTTCTCATTTCACTATCATCTGCCTCTTGTCAGCTACACTCTAGCTATTTCCTTGCAACTATACAACATATTCATAGCTTCCCAAATGCACCTTAGTCACTTTTATCTGAACAGTTTTACATGTTTCTATCTCTCTAAAGTGTTGCTTCATTCTTTGGTATTCAGCCAAGGATTTTATATTCTCCAGATGTCTTTCTCATATTCCTAAGCAGGAATGCTAAGCATCAAGAATGAAATTTTCCTGTACCAAATAATTTTAATGATTATCCTCATAGCTTATATACACCTAATTTTAGTTCATATTCAGCAAGTGTATTGCTAAAATAATACAATACTATCTGACATGAAAGACTTCATAACATTTTTAAGTATGCATAAAATACACCATGAAGAGGAAGCTATGATCTAGGACTAAGTTGGTCCATAACTAAGCTGGGCAGAAACCATAATAGTATAGCCTACATTAATTGAATCTCTAGAGCTTTTATGATATAGGTCATAAAATATTGA
Organism: Microtus pennsylvanicus; assembly: GCF_037038515.1. Taxonomy (NCBI): domain Eukaryota; kingdom Metazoa; phylum Chordata; class Mammalia; order Rodentia; family Cricetidae; genus Microtus; species Microtus pennsylvanicus. The sequence goes on along the minus strand of NC_134589.1, from coordinate 30,115,430 downwards.
TGTATTTGAGTGCTTTATATCACTCATTCAGACTATTCTAGTTGTAAAAAATATCAAGACAACAGCAGTCTAGTGGTTGTTGAGATCCCACCCCCTAGTGACAAATCTGTAAAACCCATTATGCCTATAAGCTGTGATTGAGAGTAAAGACAAGATTTCTATCAAATGTAATATCTATTTCAATTACATGTATCCTAAAAGAGATTATTTTAGCTAAGCAACAACCAAACGTTAGATTATAAAAATGAGTTTAATAAAAACAAGGCATTTTCCTATACCAAAGTATATAAGCTACAGTACATCTTAAAGCACCATTGACAAAACTCAGCATGGGAATTTACAAAGAGGTTCATATGACCAAACAACATACATGCACAAAGGCAGTGTTGGGATTATTTTATCCAGACATTGAGGCAGCACTGTTTAAAATTAAGATGAAGTTCTTAGAGTCTAGAAATGTTTTTGATACAAGGAGATTTGATCCATTGAAGGTACTGAAAATTTGAATATTTAACAATAATCAAATTCTAGTAACTATTCTACCATGATAACTCTGGTTCTAATTTTGAATATATATATATATATATATTTAAACATATGCACATTTAAATATACATATTCATAAAGAAGGTGTTATTTATATGAGAGGAATAAAATACTATTTCTTGAGTGATTAACATTTGCCAGGACTATGATGCTTGGCATTGCTGCATACACTATTTTAGAGATCTTGCAACCATTCTGTACAATTATTAATATTGTCTTCAGTTTACAGATTAAGAGATAAACAACAAATATTAAAATAAAAGTCCTGAGCAAAGTTTATGTTAGTAAGGCACAGATAGGGGGTTAGGCTTAAAGTCACCTCTTTCTGGTTCTGCTACTTGAGCCTTTATAGAAACCAACTGAAGGTTTAGACTTCAGCTATAATCTCTGCAGAGCAGTGACCCAGAACTTGAAGTTCATAAGGTGACAACTGTAAAGTCATTTCTTTTTTATTTTTTTAAATTTAAATAAAGTATGTTATTTCCATCCTTGTCCTTTTTTTCCCTCCAACCCCTCCCATGTCCACACCTCCACTTCATGGCCTTGTTTTATTTCACTGTTATATGAGTTCAGGAAACATTGGGGAGGGGGGGAAGGTGCAAAAATTTAAGACCCAGAGGACAAAAAAATCTGCTGTGAGATTGTGGCTTTTGGGAATGTCAGGAAATCTTCATTTCAACAACATGGCTGCATAAACAAGACCAGAACAAGTACAGCAATAGAAATACAAGTATAAAAAGGGTGAAATCTCATGGTGTCCCATTTCTAAATGAAGAACTGTAAGCAATGAAGGAATGCTGACAGTGGAAGAAAAATCCTTCCCAAGGGTGAGTCCCCAGTTGATTATCCAATACAAATTGGTCAGCCCTGAAATCATATACATGCTGGTAACACTAAATGTATCAAGCAAGTCATATTTATATATTTGTATATGAGCAATAGTAGTTGAAAAAACTTGTTTTCTGAACCATGGCAAGAAACTGAGGAAAATTAATCAATTATCAAGATTGAAATTTGCCAGTTGGTTGACACCTTAGTGAGAAAATCACTAAGATTAGGAGAGTACTCAGATTTAGGGGATGTAGATTTATGTAAACCAGGCCAGGCAAAACACATCTACCCAAATCTGCTATTACTTCATGTACCCTGGATGATCACATGTTTTGCTTCACTTCCATCCCAGAACTTTCATCCTGAGAAGCAAGAGTTTGTAGGTAAGGATTTTGCTTCTAAAGTTAACTCAGTGTACTAGTATTTAATTAACTTAAAGTGGTTGACATAATAGCCTTACTGAAGGATAGTGAGACCCTCTTTCTGCACTTTGAGGACAGAATAGCAATAAGTAACACAGTAGTTCATTATTAATATCTTTGTCTAATTTCATATGTCAGCGTACAAACTGGACTTAAATCAAAGCTGTTTAACTTCAGAACCAATAGCTTTTTTTCCTAAAGAAATAATCAAGACAGTAAAAATGCACATACTCAATGAAAAAATTATTTATGTACCACATTCCTGGTAAGGGAGAAACCCTGAAAACATGGAAGATAAGATACAAGAAAATAAATGTATTTTAAAAAATGGTCATCAAACCTGAAACAGACCACTCCAAGAAAAACAGATATAGCTGAGGGTATAGTCGAGTAGTTAGCATGCTTGCCTAATATTCAAAGTGTTATAGTTCAGCCCCCAGAACTGCATAAACAAAGCACGGTGGAATGTGCCTTTAGTTCCAACAGTCAGGAAGTAGAGGCATAAGAATCAAAAGTTCTAGAATTTAGGTTGTCCTGGGCTCCAGAGCAAAACTGATGCCAGTCCACAATGCATGAAACAATGTGGCAAAAAATTAAACAAATAAAAAAACTTCAACCCCCCCAAATCAAACAACCACAAAAGCAACACATTTTGGATACATTACACAGAGAAATTTGACTGGACCTGCAGAAGTTTCCTCACTCAGGGCCAGTGTTCACAGTGTCAGAAGACATTAAGTTGGCAGTTAGAAAAATAAGGCCATTAGCAATCTTTGTCCTCATGCTACAATACCAACATGCCAAAAAGATCTACCCATGAGTACAGTAATGGCACAGATATTCCTGCCTAACTACTGCGTAATTGAGAGTGAGACCTGTTCCATAGGAGAGGACTCATGCTTGCTACTTTAAACCAGTTTATATATTCTCCAGTTTGTATAAAATCATGTTTCTACCAAGATGTATCAGAATGTATCAGATGTAACAAAATGTCTGTTACTAGTGAATAATATTAGCTAAAATCATAGAGCAAGTTTACTTTTGAAAAGAAGAAATAATGGATAAGTAAGAAAAAATGTTAATTACAGATTGTTGTCAAAGACAAAAACTAGGTTCAAAAATAATATCCTTATGTGGAATAAACACTTGTGAAATATATATGTATGGGTTGCACTGAAGGTAATTCACAATAAAGAATTTAGCCTTCGCTTTTGGTTATAGCACTATACTAGTTGTATTTTGTCTTTAAATTTTTCCTAATGTTTATAAGTGTAAAATGATTAACACTCCAAGTGAAAAACAGGGAAAGAAAATGAAATGCTGGTTTACAAAAGAATAAATTTAAATAACTAATGAGGTTGAATAAATAACACTTTAGGAAAAGTTCTATCTAATTCCCGATGGCTAAGTTGGCATCTAACACATCTTCCTATCACCACACAATACTTACTATTTGTAATTTAAATACTCATTGGGTCTCCTTTTTATTTTAAACTTTGTGGATATCCTGAAGTATATTTTTAAAGGACAAAAAAAATATTCATTATTGTCTGTTTCATTAAATCTTGAGACTACATCATTACATAAACATGGTAGATATTATAAATAATGGTTAATTCTGCTAATTAAATTAGCATTTATTAAATAAGTGAATTCAAATTTGTGCAATGATTTTTTATTATCCATTACTTAAGAAGATACTAAAATTATAATTGACTGAGAAGATGGTTCAAAGGATAAAGTGTTTGCCATACAAAGGTAAGAACCAGAATTCAGATCCCCAGAACCTAGTTATACTCTGACTGGCATGGTGGCCTTGAACACTTTGAACTTGGAATTGTTGTGCCTTAGCCTCCTGAGTCTCTGAGATTATGGAATTACATAAATAGGTTCAACTTCCTGAAAATAAACAGACACAACTATACATGTGTTGGACCCTGTGGGCACACACCATCATCTCGAACAATTCTCATTTCTTCTCCTGTAGTTATGTGGCACTATAAAATGTTGTTCATTATAATTACTCTTTGGAATAGTAATATATCACAGTTTACTCTCATCACTTAACTATTTCTTTTAAGCAGTCTGTCCCTTTCCCACGCTTCTCTGTTGTCAGGGTTTCTGTCCTGCCCAGTTCCCGCAGTTGTTAAGTCCCAAAGATTTCACACAGAGGTCTTACATTAATCACAAACTGATTGACCCATTAACTCAGGCTTCTTATTACCTCTTATAATTTACATTAGCCCATTATTCTTATCCTTGTTAGCAACATGGCTCAGTACCTTTTTCAGTGGCATAGTCACATCTTGCTTTTTCTGTGTCTAGACAGAACTGCAAAGGGAGCTTCCCTCTTTTCAGAATTCTCCTGTTCTCTTTGACCTGCTTCTACCTCCTGTCTGGTTGTCCTGTCTATACTTCCTGCCTGACTACTGGTCAGTAAGTGTTTATTTAAAACATAATTGACAGAATGACAATTGTCCTGCACCACTTCTGTCCTCATTATACCTCTGACAAACACTATTCTAGTTTCTACTTTCACGAGATCAATGCCTTTGATTCCTCAATAAAAGTGAGCTGAGCTAGGAGACATTCTACACCTGACTTATTTCATTTAACAATATGATCCATGTTGCCACAAATGACAAGACATTTGTTATTTCTGAATGCCATTCGTTTGTGTGTGTTTACCATATTTTATTCATTAAGTTGTGCAATAATAGATACATAGGCTGGTTACAAATCAAATGTGTTCTGATTTTTGCAAATATTCCTACCCAGCATATTTCAACACACTAAAATAAGATAATTCATGATGAAGTAAAATTTAAAAGAAATTAAATCTTTCAAACCTATATTTGATGAATTTCTATTTTTTGACTCTATAAAAAATTGACTCTGTAAAAGCAATCAATATTTTTAGTGTATAAAAGATTCTAGAATAACAGTGGTGATAGACTTTCATTTGTCTAAATTTATCCTTACCTCTCATCAACCTTTACTCATTTCTGCTTCATTTCTCATGTTTAAGTAAAAAAAAGAGGGACAAAATAAGAAAGCAACTCTGAACCATGCATTTATCTGGTGCAAGCATGAAAAAGATCATTGTAACGGTCTTTGTTTTGGTTTGGTTTCTGTGAAAATAAATTATGAAAACTTAAGTATTTATTTTAAAAATGAAACTGTGAAGCAGAATTTTGATAAAACTTGACTTAACTCTGTATTTTACATTTTCCTAGATATGATGTTAATTGAGCTTCTGAATTGACAGTCAATAACAGTTTATAGTTATGGCTTAGATATAGTTTTAAAAAAAGATGTTTTTGGAGCTATACTGAAGAAATTGATAGGATAATTGTAGAAAGTCACTTAAGGAAGATAGGGGACACTGACAGCATAAAACTAAAATTAGTTTGAAAGCTTACACTTTTAAATATATGGGTTGTGCATACATATATACATAGCACACACACACACACATGCACACATATACACAGATACTAATTTTGCCAGTATTAAATTAATGCGATTTTATAACGTTATTTATTTATATAATTAAAATTTCATTTTAAATAGCATTTGTATGTACAATGCATGGTATATTGTGGAGGTTTGTGGCTTACCAGGATCAAATTCAGGTCAGCAAGTTCTGTTACTCACTGTGCCGTCTCAGTGTTTAAATGGTAACCCAACAGTGCTTATGCACTTCACATATATTTATTAGTGTAGCACAACTTATGCACACAAATTAAATTCAAATGATTATTAAAGCTTCATGAAAATTTTGATTTCTGTTGTATATTAAGCAATCTAGAATCTAAACATGGTAGATACTGTCATAAGACTCTAACAGGTAATTGGGATTTCCATATTTTTTCTTTAGGTTAGTTTAATACCTAGTCTTGCAGATTTCTTTTAAGTTAGTATATCCCTCACTAACAAATGAATATTCCTGCTTTATTTCTTTATCTCTGTCAAAACAAACTTCTGTGGATATGCTGATTAATACCTCAATGAATGACAAACTTATGTCAATAATAATATACATGTTTAGTAGTTAACACGTGGATCATCCTAAGTCTACTCTCAAAAATGGTGGTAATGAATCAATAGAAACTGTACTTAAGGAGACATTTCAGTAGTGATACATTGTCTGGGGGTCAATTTATTTCATACATTGCACGATATTAACACCATTATGGTATGACTGTATGGTAAATAAAAATTAAAAATGAGACACTTTCTGTGTTGCAAAAAAGGATATTCCACTCTCCTCCTTTTCCATACAGGATTTATTTATTAAAAAGTTACAATGACAAGTCCTTTCTCCTCTCTTTGACATGTTTATAAATCTTTTTAAAAATTAGATAAGCCTATGTGAAAACTGTTTCTCAATACCTGGCAGTCAGGTCTCTGAAATGTAAGCATCAAGGAAAATAACACGTGTAGTTCCTGTACGGGGATTGTAGCCTAAATTCAGTTCATGCTTCAATCGAAAGGTCAAAAATTATTTTCCTTGCAAAAATGCAAAATTTTATTTCTCATTTGCATAAAGCTAGCCAGTAATTGGAGATGGTCATTCCAATGACCGGGTGGTTCTAGAATGTGTCAAGAGGATGTTTGAAGATGATGCTGTTCATCCTCTTCATGGAGTACCAGTTCTTACTTATCTTGAACATATATGTAAATGGCTGTTCCATTCTGTCTATTGTGGATGTCTTTGAAATCTTAGAGCTTGTGATGTGCACTGCAGTTACATTTAATTTACAGTCAGTAAGTAAACTATTTGTCTTTCATAACAGCCCCATCTTGGACTAGTGGAGATCATCTTTAATTATATTTTCAAGTATGATTCTGCTAACCTATTTTTAATCTTAAAATGTTTTGAAAAAATTATAAAGTACGTGAGCAGCCAGGCTTTGAACTACCTGTCTGGTCAGTCTATCTGACATCCTCTCTTTATCAGTTAATTTATCCTTTCTGTCTCTGAATATCAACCTCCCCTCAACATTATGTGCTGAGTACTGTGTGCTGGAAAGTTTTGATGGAAGAACTTTATAGCAAATGTAAAAATACTTTTCATTCTGATATTACATTCAACTGCCTGCAGATGCAACACTGTTCCCTTAGGCTTTAAGCTATTGGACCAATTATTTTTTACAATAGTTTTTTTTTAATTTCTCTGTCATTTAAAAATTTTATTAATCATTATTTTAAACAATCTTTTTTATTTTATATGCCAATTCAGGTGCCAGATATATGGGAGAGGGCCTTGGTTCTGCCTCAAATTGGTGTGCCAGACATTTTTTTTCACACTCTTTAACTTATACATTTAGATTTAATGTTGTCATTTTCTATTAGGAAATTTTTTCATTCAAAGATGCATAAAAACTATTTCAAATGCTTTATTGATTAACAAAAATAGGATTTAGATTTCAGGTTTTAAATTTCTTTTTTGGTAATGCATCTATTTTAAAAATGAGTTCTGTGATCAATATATGTCACTATTACTGTTGCACCAAAAGCTGAGTCTTCTAAAACTAGAATCAAATTTAGCTATTAAAATTTAATTTTATTACTCCTCTTGGCTCACTTAACCAAAACAATTGACATTTTCCACAAAATTCTACTACTTCTATATATTTCTTACTGCCCTGATTGAATTAATTAAAAAATGGTTTTCTTCACAAAAAAGTATCTTGTTTTATCTAACTCAGATCTATTGGGTGTTTATTCTATGTCAGGTATCACCCTATATACTTAGGTAATAGTTTAAAACAAAGTTCACAAAGAAAAGAGTCAGGGCAATTAGAGCAAAATGTAAAAAGATCTTCACTAACCCCATATTCTACAGAAGGCTGGTCTCCAAAATATATGAAGAACTCAAGAAACTAGACATCAAAAATATAAAATTCCTCTCTGGAATGTAGGCATCATGCTTTTAAAATTACTTCCTGTTGTCTAGGGGTGACAGTATTTTAGGGTTCTTTAGAAAATTGGGATAATGGTCAAGGGTTTATATGAAGACCTGGCTGGAGTAGTCTATGAGGCTGGACCTGCTTAGCTTTGAACTTACCCTGACCAGTTTGTAGTCCAAAGCTGATCTTTGGGTGGTGAATGTCAGCTTAGTGGCATTACCACAACCTAGGTGGATTCACTGTTGCAGGGTCCTGTGGACTCTGAGCCACTTTACTTATTTTTTCTGACTTATAATCTGCCTTTTCTGATTAATTTGCATCAGTATAGAATGCAAGAGCTCTAGAAATTAGTATTCTTACGGTATGATGAAGAGTCCAATTAGTTTTTTTATAAACTGGAATCTCTTGTTTTTGGGAAATTTGTTACTCATCTCTCCCAAGAAGTTGCTGTAAGTTCTCTGCCAATGTTCATTTTCTGCTCATAATAAGGCAATTTCAGCACTAATAAAAGGTATCACAATTCTTGATAACTTGCAAAGTCTCATTTTTTTCTTCCAGAATCAATTCAGTAACCTTTTTTACACAGGTCTTTAATGTTTTACTTTACATGGTAAAATATTATTCTAAGATATTATCCATTCTAAGAGATTATCTTCTCTCTGCATAGAATTCCTATAGGAGAATGAGCAAAAGGTAGTATGACTAGGGCACAATCAAGTTCTGGATTCAAATGATCCACATATTCATTTTCTGATTTCTTTTCTTTTGGTGCCAATTCTCTCTCAACTTCAGCAGATAATTTTCTTGGACTATTTAAATCCTTTTCACCTTGTAAAGTTTGAAATAAATTACTTAGTTATTGAGCAGTTAATCTAATTGTGGACCTTAGCCAGTTAATATCTTCTAGCAATTTTTGAAAATCATTAAGGGTTTATAATTGATCTCTCCTGATTTGTACTTTCTGAAACTGAATCGTCTGTGAACCTATCATTTATCTTAGGTAGTTAATGAATCCCCTCTTTGTATTTTTTTTTCAGAAATAATTTCTATTCCCTAACAAGGAAAAATTCTCTTTACTTGATCAAAAATTTTCTTTTGTTTTTCTTTGATACAGGGTTTCTCTGTGTAATAGTCCTAGCTGTCCTCAAACTAGCTCTTATAGACCAAACTGGCCTGGAACCCTCAGAGGTCCTCCCTCTGCTTCCCAAGTGCTGAGATTAAAGGCATCCATCTCTACCACCTGGCTCAAACATTTTTCTAAGGTTTCTGCATCTGAATCAGCCAGTAAGATATATAATAATGAATTATAGATTGGGAAAACTGTTTACAAATTATTTCTAACAGGTTATGTACAAAATATTGACACAAAGTATGTTTATGTAGCATTCCTTGTAAAATAACATTCTAATTCTACACTTTAACATGCTTATAATTATTAAAAATAGTTACTGTGAAGGCAAATAATTTTCTATTCTGTTCTTGTAAAGGTATAATAAAGAGCAGTATTTTAAATCAATCATTATGATAGACCATCCTTAAAATAACAAAGAAGGTAAAAGAATCAAAGTTGTAAAGAGCCCATTGGCTGGCTCATCTTATGAATAATTCTCAGGTCAGTTACCATTCTCTATTTTCCAGATGTCTTTTTAATAACAAAAACAGGGGAATTCCAAGGACTGGTTGATTTATCAATATGTTGAATATTTAGCTGATCCTGTATTCACAGTGAGCTTTGCCTACTGGTTCCCATGGTTTTTGTTTTTTTTAAATATTACTTTATAAATAACACCAATCAAAATTTCCATTTCCTCCCCTCCTCCCACCCCCCACCCCTGCTTCCCCATCCTTTCCAGTCCTAAGAGAGGGCAAGGTACCCTGCCCTGTGGGAAGTCCAAGGCCCTCCCCGCTACATCCAGGTCTAGGAAGGTGTGCATCCAAAGAGAATAGGATCCCAAAAAGCCAGTACATGCAGTAGAGACAAATCCCAGTGTCATTATCTTTGGCTTCTCAGTCTGCCCAAATTGTGAGGCAAATTCAAAGGGTCCAGTTGATCACATGCTCTTTCAGTCCCAGTCCAGCTGGCCTTGGTGAGCTCCCAAGAGATCAGGCACACTGTCTCAGTGGGTGTACCAACCCGTCATGGTCCTGACTTCCTTGCTCATATTCTACCTCCTTCAACTGGACCTTGGGAGCTCAGTCCAGTGCTCCCATGTGGGTCTCTGTCTCTATCTCCATCCGTCTCCGGACGAAGGTTCTACGGTGATATTCAAGATAGTCTAACTACAGGACAAGGCCAGTTCAGTCACCCTCTCCTTCACTGCCCAGGGTCCTAGCTGGGGTCATCCCCATGGATTCCTGGAAACCCCTCCAGAGCCAAGCCTCTTGCCAAACCCCAAATGGCTCCCTCAATTAAGATATCTCCTTCTCTGATCCCATATCCGTCCTTCCTCCATCTCAACCAGTTTTAACGGTCTCTTTTTATAAAGAAAGCTATCAGATTGGATGAAAATTTCCCTTAAGACATTTTTAATTGTCTCCTCTTATATGGAAAACTCTCAGATTGGATTAGGATTTCCCTTAAGACCTCATTTTAATGTAATTATTTCTTAAAATCCAATTACATCACAAAATACTGGATATGAGGTCTGAAAAATGTGAATTGGTGAGAATAAGACTCAGCCTGCTTATATGCCCTCATAACTGATCTTTCATAGCAATATTAAATATTATGTATATGACTTTGTTATTTGTAGGAACCAGATTTAGGCTTATAAGTGTTTGGAACATATCTACATTATTTGTAATACCTTTTAACAGGTATTTTTATTTTATATTTATAAGTATTTTGCCCTACATATAATATATATATATACACACACACACACATACACACATATGTATTATGTACCACATGTGTGTCATGTACTCTCAGAGGCCAGAAGAGGGCATTTAATTCCTGGCAACTAAACTTAGAGTCAGCTTCCACAAGGCTGCTGGGAACTGAGCTCTGCTCTTTTGCAAGAACAGTGAGTGCTCTTAACCTCCAAGCCTTCTCCAGCCTTACAATGATTTATTTCACATTTAAAATCCACTAACTTACATTACATCAAAGTATTTTTAAATTTAGTTTTTAACTTCCACACAAGGAGACTACCAAAGCATCACATTTTCAAAGTACAATTTCCCGTGTTGTCTGTGAGGGACTGGCTATCAGATTCTCAGAGAGATTATCCTTTATAAATGTACTTTATATAAAACGGCTCTTTGTTTGCATATAACCTGTGCAAAAAACGTCATCTTGATAAAACTTGTGATCCCTCTTACTATGTAATAGTGATGTTAGCAGTGAACATTCTGGCCATCCCCACTTTACTCATAATGTTGGGGTGATAATTACACATGGGTCCTCGCTTGGCTTTTCTACATGGGTACTGGGATCCAAACTCAGGTCCTTATACTACTACAATAAGAGCTCTTATCCAATGAGTCGCCTTTCATGTCTGAGATATAAACTCAGGCTGATACCAAACTAGTGATAATCTGTTTCTGTCTCTTTATATATTTTTTCTAGTCAGCAGACCCTATAACAACTTGTGTGCAGCATAAGGGAAAGACAATTGCTTTAAGTGTGAAATAAAAAACTGCCAGTCAAAACAATAATAATTCAAAAAGTACTCTACTGCAATCTACTCATCATTATTTCCAGGGAAGGAAAATCTACAAGAAGAAACTTGCCAACTCTAACTCTCAAGTAAGGTTTTGAATACCAAAATTCTTGCATGCAATCTCCCAGGAAGCGTCCATGCAGGAAGAAGGTCACAGTAAATGTTTGCGTTTTATCTTGCATATACTCAGCCTTTCAAGGAACCAAGGAAGAGAGAGTTTGCCTTGCAGAGAGACTATTCTATAACCCGACAAGACTCAGAATCCCATATCACTTCCTGGTGTTCAGCCTTTGGCCCTTCCTGAAACAATTTAGAATATGCAGTGCTACAGCTTGCTTCAATTCAGAATCAGGTGGTTCATATAAATAAATTACTAGTGGTAGTCTGGAGTTTGTACTGATTTTTTTCCATTGCCTACTATCTGAAGGAAATAAGAGAAACATATGTTCCTAAGCCTATTGTTCAATATATTCACATAGTGAAGTTAAAATGTTTGGTTAGAAAATCAATATTGCTGTGCTAAGCATCACATATAGTAAAGCAGAAGAATTGCAGGAAGCTGTGAACTTACTTAAAATCAATGTGTATTCAAACCAGGGAGTAACAAAATAGATAAAACTACAACTTTAAATGGTAACCCAGGGAGAGTTACGCAGCATCCTAGCTTTTGCCACTGCAGGAAGAATCAATGAAAAACACAAACAAACAATAAAAAGCAACACAATATTTGGGTTAGCATTAAGATTCATCTGCAGTAAATTTCAGGACAATGACTGCTATGCTGTATTGGCAACTATATCAGGAATTCTCTATGCAATGAACACAGTATCAAGCCCAGAAAACAAATGAAAACATAGATTTAGAACTGCACCTGGCAGGAAGAACAGGATTTAAATGTAGTATGGAAGTATATTTTTCATTCCAGTTGCTTCTCTCAAACTATTGTAAGTCAGGCACATGAGATTGTCCCCCAAAATTTAAACTTTAAAACAAGCAAACCATGGTTTAGAGAAAAAAAATATTTTAAGTTTCTTGAGTTTATGTCTGTAACCAAGCAGAGTGGACAGCATACTTATCGTGGGTATATACAGCTTAACAAAGAATGGCAGCATACAACAAAAGAAATTACAGTTCTCATTAAAAACATTGCTACATAGGGGTCTAGGGGCAGTGAATTCATATACTGTTGAAAGATGTGAGCAAACTGGGACATCGAAAATGTGCCTACCTGGAATCACATGTCAGTGGGTTCAATTAATGATCTTCATGCTCCTCGATGCCCTGTGGTATTTGAAAGTATTCAATCAGCTTGGTGGGACTTTAATGATTTCTTCTGTTGTAGTCTTTCTGTGTTGTGAGATGCAAAGAGATGTAATGCAAGCCATTGTAACTGCTAACTAACATCATTCGAGAGAAAATCTTTAGGATAGGTATATGTTTCAGTGACTAAAATGGTTGCTATCCAAACATAAGAACTGAGTTCTGGTGTCCAGAATCCAGGCAAACATGTAACCTCAACTTCAGGCACTGGCATCCAAACATACATGGACACACATGCAAACACAGCCCACACAGTTGTGTTCATGTACATATGAATGTATGTAAACACACACAAACAAATCCCACACATACTAATGTCAAGAAATTAACAATCTTGCCATCCTGTTAATGTCATTATTCAATTTGCCCACAATATTTATCCATTTGATTTTTTAATTAACTAGTATTGTTCAGGATTTATTTTATTTTTATTCTACTCCTTTCCTTTTATTTTTTTGTTCCCTTTTCTTCCTAAGCTCGCTTCATTACAAATTTTAGCTCCTTTCCCAAGGGAGGAGCTCAGTGGTAGAACAATTCCTTAGCTTTGCTGAGACCCTAGGTTCCAGACCTGGTGCTAAAGAAGAAAAGAAAAGGAATGGAAGGAAGAGGAACAGAAGGAAGAGGGTGAGGATGAGGAGGAGGATGAGAAGAAGCAGGAGGAAGGGGCAGTAATAAAGATAAAAAACTGTGGTATTTTTAATAAAAAAATATCCTTCATAGTCTTAGATGTCTGGGTCATACTTGTTCATGCTGTTTGGAGATTGTTGGAGATGTTTTATTGGTGGAAGAAGTTTGTCACAGGGTACAGACTTTGACAATTAAACAGAGTCATTTCTTTCTCGGTTTCATGCCTTAGTTGTGGGTAATGAGCACTCAGCTGTTCTGTTCTGGTCACTATGCCTACTGCCTAATGTCACCATTCCCTGCAATGATGGGTCCTTTCTCTCTGCAACTGTAAGGCGACATACACTCTTTCTTCTGTATGTTTCCTTGTTCATTGTGTTTTATCACAGCAATAGAAGAGTAACAAATTAAAAACAAAACTAAGTTCTCTGTTCCTATATTACAATCCACTATATGGAAGATAATCCTCTAGTGGAAAGTTCTGCATAAATGAAGACAGAATGTTGAAAATGCAGTTTGTGTAAGCCAGATAATTTATATATTTAAACGTATTACAATCACATTTACTTTGAAATGTAGTATTGCTCAGCCTAATATGAGTCAATTTCCCCTAGTCATAGAATTTTCTTTTATGTTTAAGAACAAAAGAGAAGTCAAAAATTTCATGGACAGTCATCATACAGTGAAGCAATTTGTATCTGCAATATTTTTAGACCTAAAATAAAAAATGAAGAATGTTTGTAATTTTGCTGATAACCATAATTTTAATGTAGCCCAAGAGTGTTAAGTCTTCTTCCAAAGAGTTTTAGTAACTCATATTCTGCTGATATGCAAACTTTGTCCCTCGTAGGATGTGTTATCATCAAACCAGTAATGATAGTTTTCTATACAATGGGTGAACACAGTTACGGAGCAGAATATGGCATTTTGACATATGAATACAAGTTATAATGATATGATAAAGGTAATTAGAAAATTCACCTGAAGCAACAGGGGTAAAATTACAGGTCATATGTTAAGTAAGATAAACTGAGCAGAAAAAGGCAAACACTATGTATGCTTCCTTAAATACAAATGCTAATATGTTGCTCTTAGAGGACTGCTGTACAATAAACATAATCAGAAGCTGGGGAGGATGTGAAAAGGGGTTAAGAAGAGAGAGTTTGATAGGTACAGGAGTGAACCCAGTAAAAGGAATAACTTGCAATGTTTTAACACTGGGTAGTTTATTTTATTTATTTATTTATTTATTTATTTATTTATTTATTTAGTCAACTTGTACAAACTAGAATCATCAGAGTAGAGGAAACTATAATAGAGTATGTGTTTTCTTAGACTGACCTGTAAGTAAGATCTGTGGGGGCATTTTCTTAATTAATGATTGACAGGCAAGGGCACAGATCACAGTGGATGGTGTCACTAGTGGCTCTAAAGTGTGTAAGAAACCAAACGGAGAGGGACCAGTCCTGTAACAGTGCTATTCCATGAATTTGGCTTCAGTTTCTGCCTCCAAGTTACTGCCTTGAGTTTCTGCCATGAGTCCTTCACCGATGGATCATGATGCGGGAAGTGGAAGCTCAGTAGACTCTGCCGTGATGGGCTCTTGGTTATGTTTTAGCAGAAACCCTAACACAGTGTGCAGCATAATGTAAGATCTAATTGATTGGTAACTGTACATCCTTGCTACTATGTGTACTAAGGTCGTGTAGCGCCTGTACTATGTGCTCTACAGTACTATGCTTGCAGCATATAGCCTGTGCTACGGGACAGTTTGAGAGCCAGGCAAGGGCCTGGAGATTGACACACACACACATACACACACAGAGAGACATGGGTTATCCTTGAATTTCTCAAAAATACCTCCTTTATTGTGTTCCAGGGCAGCTTATATTAGAATCCTTAACAGATAGCCACGTCCCAGTCAAACCCACCAGAAACCACTCTCCTGCCATCAGGAACTCCTGATGGTCTTGTGCTCAGAGCAGCTGCAAACACAGAAGAACAAGTTGTTTTGCTCAGAGCAGCTGCAAACACAGAAGAACAAGTTGTTTTGCTCAGAGCAGCTGCAAGCATAGCAAGTGGTTTACGAGAAATTCAGGGTCTGAGAGTCCACAGCCCCCAACAGGTGATTATATATTTTAAAATCATTAGAAGAAAGGAATTTCAGTGTTCTTATCACAAAGAAAGGATTCTCTGAATTAAGTGAAAAAAATTATAGTATAGCTGGAAGAAAGATAAAGAAGTGGTGAATGAACTATTGAACTTTGAAATAAACCCAAACTACTCCCACTTTTAATCACCCAGAGGTTAAGGACATTTATATTGTGTAATCATTGACAAAATTCAAAAGGAATATATTTAGTGGTCCATGAAAGGTAGGTAAAATTGAAATATGAGTAACTATAAATAAATCTGTTGTTATGTCACCATATTTTTATATGCTCTAACTAATTTTGTGTTATAGCAGGAGGTTTGAATGACAGCAGAAAATAGTCTTTGGTTTACAAATAATAATATTTATTGTGTTTAATAAATATTTATGGAAGAAATGTACTAACCCTTTTCTAAATTCCACCTATGGAAGATAACTGTGGTAAGCAATGCAGTTCTAGTTCAGGGTCGCTTACAGTTCCTGACCATAGACACTTACAGAGATCTTGTGCAGTCTAGACAGTGTACTATACAGTCTTGAGAAGACAGAAACAGGTACTGGTGACATAAACCCATTAATACACCAAGACAAAAGAATAAGAATTTATATTTTCTTTTTACATGATTTTTACTTGAGTTTGTATTGAAGTTTCCTAGTTCTCTATGCACTTATTCATATATATATATATATATATATCATATAGATACATTCTAATTTTTGCAATGTGGGTACTTTTGATGTTTGGAAAGTAACAAATCTATCACTGAAATGTAAGTAGCATGGCTACAGTTGGAGAGAATTCAAATTTTTTTTCTCTATTTCCTCTTCTATTTTTCCTTCTTTTCCTATTGAGTACTGAATCCCTGACCTCAAACATGCTAGACAAACACTTTCCTCTTGTGCTATATCCACAGGCTTTGTTTTCCTTTTCATTTTGGAACAAGGTCTCACTAACTTCTATAGGAAGATTTAAATTTGTGATCTGTGTTTGTTAGGTTTTCTACCAATGACATAAACTGAGCTGAGGAGAGGAAACTTCAGTTGGTAGAGTCTCCATTAGAATGTCCTCTGAGCATGTTGTCAGACACATTTTCTTGATTAATGATTGATGTGGGAGGGCCTACCCCTCTGTGGGATATACACACACACATACACACATAAGCAAAGGAAAACTAAAGCCACAACAACAACCAAAATAAACAGACAGACAAGAAGAGCAAGTCATGAGATCAGTCTAGTAAAAAGTCCTCCACATTCCTTGGTTTAGTTCCTGCATCCAGGTGCCTGCCTTGGATTTCCTCAATGATGGCTATGATTGATAAATATATGCCAAATAAACCCTTCCCTAAAACTTGTCATTTATCGCAGAAGCACAAAGCAAAGCCAGACATGTGATCTTCCCTGCTGAGGTCTCCAAAGGAGATGGGATCACAGATCTATATCATCAAGTCCATCCCAAATACTCAGAATTTATTTTATTCTTTGTTTCTAATGAATCCAAGCCTGGAAAAGTAACAGAATTAATTCAGCATTAATATCCTTTATGCAATGTTAATTTGCTTCTCTATGGCATTTTAACTCTCTATGCATTTCTCATATTATTTATAACTTAATTATAAATAATAAAATTTAATAAAAATAGTAAAGGACAAAATGATATATAGTGGCTTATTTAACAAATAATTTAAATGATTAATAGCCATAAAGTTTAGGATTCAAAATCTTAATTTTATGTAAAAATATATACTTCCTAAACACAAACACATCTTTAATCATCTAACATTTGTGAAAAGAAAGAAAAATAAACACTTATTTTTTTGCTGTTTCTTTCTGTTACTATTTGACTATTTTATACATGTATATACTGAATTTTGGTCATTTTCAACTTACTGTTCCTCTCTCAAACTTCTATGTCTTATCTTAGATTTCTTCCTTTTCTCAACTTGTTCCCTCATATGTTCATGTCTTATATATTTACCCTCTAATTATGATGGCTTACTTACATGACTATGCATGTATTTGTTTGAGTTTATCAGTACTTGTATAACATACTAGTGACTACTTTCTTGAAGAGATGCCAACACTTATCCTAGCACACATTAACTGACACTAGTTCCTCAGGGATTGATGAAGGATCTGAGTCTCTATGTGAGTTCACACATACACATGAAGGTCTCATAGAGGCCAAAAGAGTACAGTGTAGAATTGCCTAGAGTGGAGTTACAGAAGGTGGCGAGCCACTTGATATGACTTCTGCAAATCCAACTTGAGTCCTCTGTAAGAGCAGGAAACAGTCTTAACCACTGAGGCATCTCTTTATCCCTATGGGTTGTTGTCTCAATATTGTATCTTCAGAAATGAAGTGAGTTAATGAGGACAGAGGGCAACATATGCAGACAAGGCAGTCCCCTTTCCTAACCCGTGTCTCCTCTTTCATTATGTTTTCTGAACTCTGAAGGGGAATATTAGGTATAAATTAGTTGTGCATGGCTGAGCATTCAAAAGCATCTTATTTTCCACACTTTTATCTGTTCTGAATTTTTCTTTTAACCTCTGTTATCTACAAATAAAACTGCTCTGCTGGTGGCTGTCAGTCTCATCAGTTTATGCATGCAAATATAAATATGCAGAAGACAGTTTGTCAATACATCCATTTAACAAAACAGTAAGTTATCCCCTAGTGTCCATGACCTCCCAAGTATGGGACCTTGACCATACTCATAGTACCAGGCATGGGTTTCTTTTGAATGGACCTAAAATTTAATCAACAAGCTGTTGACAAACAATATAATATTCATATCACTCATGTACTATTAGACATAGATTGCCAGGCAGGTAATTATTATACTTTGTTGGTCTACAACTGTGTAGTAGGTTCCTTGACCAACACTTGTAGGAAATTCTTCCACAATAGGTATTGGGACCTTTCTTTAAATGAATTAGGTCATTTGAAAAAGTATCGTTCTTCCATTCAGAGTACCTCCATTCAAAATGTTTTTTAATTATGTTTTTAAATATACTTGCATAATACCATAGGTCTTTTTCTTAACCCTCCCCATCCCCAGTTACCCATTCTAGTCTCATAACACATGTTCCACTCTCCTCTCTCTTAAGCTCTCGCTTTACCTTCTTTTTCTAATGGGTCTTTTCTAGCTTCCTAGCCTCCCGGGCATCCTAACCTAAACAAATAATTTAAAAATATCAAGTAAGAGCCCCCATTTGTGAGAAAACACATCTTGTTTGCTTATCTGAGGTAGGTTACCTCCATTAGTATAATTTTTTCAGTTCTATCAATTTTCCTGTAATTTAAATTGCGTGTATGTAACCCAACTTCATTATCCTTTCCTCGCCTGATGACTTTTACGTCTCCTGGCTATTGTGAATAGGAAAGCAATGACCTGGGGTGTATAACTATCTCTGTACTAGAATATGGAATCTTTGTGATTCCGAGGAGTGTTACGTTTATGTCTTGTTATAGAGCCACTTTTATCTTTTTAAGAAAATTGCACTCTGATCAATGCTAAGTTGTTGAAAAACTAAAAACATTGCATTAATACCAAGAAAAAAAGACAAGGCATCCCCTGTCCTCCCTTCTATTTGATATAATTCTTGAAGTATTATATAAAATAATAAGTCAAAGGAAGGAAGAAAAAGGAATCCAAACAGGAAGAAGATATCAAAGTATCAGTATTTGCACTTGGTGTGATTCTGTATGTAAAATATCCTTATGACTTCACATGAAAGTTTGTTTTGCTGATAGGCACTTTCATTGAAGTGGAAGTTGCAAATTAACACACACACATCAGTAATCTTTCTACATACCAATGACAAATATGTCATGAAAAACAAGAGAAAAGCAAAAATATTCATAATAAAATGTTTAATGCCTCGGTATGTCCCTAACAAATATAACAAAGGACCTCTGTAATGAATATTTTAGAATACTGAAGAAAAAGTTTGAGAAAAAAAGTAGAAGACAGAAAGACTTCCATGCTCATGGATTTATAGGATTAAAGGTATAGACAGTCATCCTACAGACATCAATGTACAAATTAAAGCAATGCCAATCAAAATTCTAGTGCCAATGTTTATAGAACTAAAAAAAATCTTAAAATTAATATGAAAATTTAAAATATCCCAGACAGCCAAAATTCCAAGTTTTCCTAGGCACAAAGGCAGAGAAAACAAAACTCAAAGGTTGGAATGTCTATCATATTCCTCTTAAAGTTACCTCCTTTTACATCCTGATAGATTTCTATCCTATCAGGTTACTGTCTGCACCTTATCTTGAATTTTAAGTTCAGGATCATTTCAGACCTGCTGTGGAGCTGAGGCTTGCTTTGGACATCTGATCCTCCTGCCTCCATAGTCTAAGTGTGAGAATTACTGATGATCACAACCATACTTAGTTGACACATCCTCTCATTCCCTTTCCTCTTCTTTTCCCTTCCCTACACCTCTATTACATGTGGATGTGCATTTGTATTTAAGTTGCCTTTTAATATCCCAGCAAAATTTTGAAAAATTCTTTTTGAGATAATCTGAAATTTACCAATATTTAATTATAGAAATGACATAAATGAACTTATAACTAGTAAAGACACAGCCTATTCATTTCGTAAAGACACACAGGCCATTGTTCAAAAATGCCTGTTAATTTAAATCTTTGAGGAAAACATTCAATTACGTAGGATGACAACACATGCATTGCTGTGCACTTTGTAAATGATTTGTGGATCTCAAAAGAGCAATGCAGTAAAATACCACTATAGGAATTATCCATTTCATTCTGTCAGTTTTCCAATTAAATGTACATTTTATGAAATTAATGGCCAAATTAATCAATCCAAAGAATAATCTTTTAACAATGAAAATTATCCTTTTTAGAACTCAAATTCATATACATTCTGAAAAGCAAGACAGATAGATGAAAGTAGAAATGTTTTTTTTTAATTCTTGTCCATCTAAGGTAAAACCTAAGTGTTATAGAGAGTTTTAAACACATAATATGAGACAACCAAGTTAAAACAACCCACTGTAACTTCATTTACTGGAAATATGATCTTTAGTATCCAACAAAACCATCATTAATATGACAGATTCCTGTTAACATCAGTGTCAACTAATGTTGTGTTTTTATTTTTTTTAACTCTGCACAGCATCCACTACTGAGATAGAAGCTAAGGTCTTCAGACACTTTTGCCACATAGCTAAGACAAGTACATTTTTTTTAACCAATAGATAGTAAATATTTTATCCATTACAATTCATACAGTCCTACTTGTAACCACTCAGCTTCCCCTTTGCAATTCAAGAGAAACTGCAGAATATTTGCACAAAGATAAATGTGTATTTGTCTTACCCAGTTAAGTATATGCTCAAAAATGTCAAATGAGGTTTGAGTCAGCAGATATGGCAAAGTGTTAATAGCAAAAGTGTGTATCTCTGTAGAATCATCGCACTATTAAGCAAAAGAACTAAGAAATGGTATTCAGAATTAAGGTTAAGAATGACTTGAAAGCTATATGAAACCTTTAATTTTCCTCATGCCATATGCCACCTTGTAAAAGTAGTAATTAGAATAGGAGCCTGTACTCCTAGTGTGGAAAACTGGCCCAGGTTACACATCAGGAAAAGCAGAATTTCTTAGCAAAGAACTGTGTTCCTCTCTTTTGGCCTCTCTAAGGGCTGAGTAAAAAATATTATTTGCTTTGTTCCTCTAAACCGCAATTCTCTTGTTACAGAAACAATGACATGGGGGAACATTCTTTCCAAAAACCTTAAAGGAAATAAAAAACACCCCCAAGCACCTTCAGTGGATAAATTATCAAGAAAGCAACAGGAGAAGTTACTTCTAGGGGCTAAAACTGGAAGATGTATTTACGAAATTATGCCACTGAAAAGAACCTCCGTGTATCAAGGAATTCTGAAAGTAACACACATGCCTCACATGGAAGGCCCTGCCTTCTAAGTAGTGAGTGTTGGGTAGAGTAAAAAGTTATCCAATTTGGAGCTGATAGTAAAAGGAATCTGCTAGGTAAATGCTGGCTTTGTTTAATAATGTAAATGATATTTCCTCAAGACAAGCATGCCTAATAATGTGCAGAAATAGTGTAAAGAACTTAAGAGTACTTAGAAGTAGAGATAGAAGGATCGTGGGTTAGAGTCTAGTCTGGTCTACATATTAAGGGTCTCTTGCAGAAAAGTCATTTAGAAAAATACATACAGAAACTCAAAGTTTTTGCTTTGGGCTGATTCATCTCGCATGCTCAGAATAGTTGAGGGTGAAAGATTAGCAAGAAGTGTACATATCTCGAGTAGGCTCTGAGAAATACAAAACTAGAAAAGGCTTTTCTTTCTTTGATTTCTTTTTCTTTCTACTTTACCTTTGCTCCCTTTTGAAGTTAGTTGATAAAGGAAATCTATGTCAAAGTACGAACACACTCAAGGCACTGAAGAAACAGAATCCTCAAGCTATGCACCACAAAGAACACTGATGTCATCAATGCATTTTTAAGTCATTTAACAAATTAGCACGAGTCACAACAAACAACAACAAAAAACACAGAGAAACAATAAACCGTGAAGGTATTATGAAGACAGCATCCCAGTGTACAATAGGCACGTGAAAATTTGCTCCACATTGTTAATGACTCAATAAAAGCAAATTGAATCAAACTCATCATGAAATACCAACTGACCCCAAAAATGTCTATCATGAGAAGACTAGAGCACACAGGGGAAAAAACCCTTTCAAATTGTTGGTACAAATGTAAGTATAGTCATTATGAGAATCAATGTGGAAGTTTCTAAAAAGTTAAAAACAGAGCTACCAAATGATCTGACAATCCCAGTACTATGTATACATCCAAAGGAAGCATGCTCATTTTGTTGATCTAGAATTATGTACTATGGACAGCACTAGGTTTGCTTCCAATATTTGAATCCTGAATTCTTTAAATCTCTATGCACAGTTATCATGACTATGTTTTTATTTATTACTTTTCAAAATTAACTAAGTAGAACTGCCTATATACATGTTTTCTTGTTCATATTGTGAGCCAATGAGAGCAAACTGTACTGCCAAATCTTTATGTTTTCACAGACTTATGTGTTACATGATCTGACCTAGCACATATATTTTTGCAATCTATATATTATTGCTCCCTTGCTTGTTCTTCAGACCCATTTCCTCTTACTTTTGCCTTGTCCTGCCTTGATATAAGGGTCTGTGCTTAGTCTTACTGCAACTTGTTATGCTGTGATTAGTCGGTTGATATCTCTGGGAGGTCTGTTCTTTTCTGATGGGAAATGGCGGAGGAGGAGTAAATCTGGGAGAGAGATGAGGTGCATGTTAGGGGAGGGCTGGGAAGAGTGGAGGGAAAGGAAAATGTGGAAAAAGGTGAACAAAAAAGATGAATTTGTGATTTGGATCTGGAGGAATGCCCCAGGAGTTATGAGTATATACTTCTCTTGCATTAGAATGATATGCACTGGTTTCCTGGAGCTCATGTTGGCAGCCCATTGCTGCTTGGTCCTCTAGGGAATCATATATGAAAATCCATACTTAAGGCCAGTGCTTCAAAATATATACTAATAAAATAAATACTGTGAAGTTGAAGGAGAGATAATTTTACAATAATAGTGAAATATTTTATTAACACAGCTTTTATGATGGATAGAACAACTTAACAAAAGATCAGTGGATAAACAGAATTATTTTTCTTTGTTTTATTTATCATTTATAATATAAATAAATAGTTACATCAACAAATTAATAAATAATAATCAGATTTTTAAAAATTTATTTATTTAATATCCCTTCTCTCTCCCCAGTCCCTCCCCCACATCGCTCCTCTGCCCATACGTCTCTCAGATCCACTTCGTGTAGGCAGAGGGTTTCATCAGAACTACTGGTCAGCTCTTTTCTGCCACTCACTTCCAAATAAGCACACATTATTAATAAATGCTTAACTGATAGCATAGGCTTGTTACTAACTAGCTTTTACATCTTAAGTTCATCCATGTTTCTTATCCACCCTCTGCCATGTGATGATACCTGCTTTCAGCACAGCAAAATATGCCTATAACTCCTGTTCTGTTCCTATTCTTTAAAGGGTAGATCTACCATGGATATCAACAATACATGGCATATAAAGTGGCAGTAAGACTAAACCCCTCCCTTTGTATTGTCTTGACAAAGTGACCCAGTTTGAAGAATGGTGTCCCTAAAGCCAGCAAGAGTCAGAGACGGCCCCTGCTCCCACTTTAGGAGTCCCACAGGAAGAGCAAGACACGCAGCTGTCACGTATATGCTAAGAGCCTAGATCAGTCCCTTACAGGCTCACTGGTTGTTGGTTCAGGCTCAGCGAGCTTCTAGGAGCACAGGTGAGTTTATTCTGTGACTTTTCTTGTAGTGTCCTTGACCTCTCTGTCTCCTACAGTCCTTCTTCCCTCTCATCAGCAGGTTCCTTAACCTCAGCCTAATGTTTGACTATGGGTCTCTGCATCTGTTTCAGTCAGTTGCTGGATGAAGCCTTTCTGATGTCAGTTGGGCTAGGCAGTAGTCTCAACACATCCCAAAGGCAGGACAGACTGTAGGTTGAAGGTTATGAGGCTGGGTTGGTCTCCCAGTTCTTCCACTGGAAGTCTTACCTGGCCACATGAGACCGTCAGTTTAGGCTACATATCTGTTATTACTATGGTTCTTAACTAGAGTCGCCCTTGTAGAGTCCTCTGAATTTCCCTTGTACCAGGTTTTTACCTGACTCTACCATGCTGCATCCCTTTCCAGTAGTGTCTTTAAGTCCTTTTCACCCCACCACATGATCCCTCATGATCTCATCCCATCCACGCACAGTCCATTCAGGAAATTTCTTATATATCTTCTTGACAGGGAATCCCAAATGTCCCCCTTTGAGCCGTTCTTATTACCTAGCCTTTTGGGGTCTCTGGGTTATAGTATAGTTATAATTTCCTTTCAGTTAATATCCACAAGCCATGTTTGTTTTGATGGCTCTGGTTTATCACACTCAGGATGATCTTTTCTAGTTTCATCCATTTGTCTGCAAATGTCATGATGTCATTGTTTTTAACAGCTAAGTAATACTCTATTGTGTAAAAGAAAAAAAAAGTATAATGCATTTTCTGTTTTTCTTTTTTTAATTCTTCACATTTTAATTATTTGGGTAGAAATGTGCTCTGCAATTTCCCCACTCTCCTCTCCTCCCTTCCTCTCTTCTCCCCTTCCACCTTCTTCTCCCCACCCCCTGCCTTCCATGTTTTCAACTCCCAATTTACTCAGAAGATCTTGTATTTTTTTTCCTTTTCCTAGGTGAATTTATGTATGTCTCTCTTAGGGTCCTTTTTGTTACCTAGGTTCTCTGGGGTTGTGACCTGCAAACTGATTGTCCTTTGCAGTTATGTCTATTATCTACTTATGAGTGAGTGCATATTATATTTGTCTTTTTGGATCTGGGTTATATCACTCAGGATGGCTTTTTCTAGTTCTATTCACTTGCCTGAAAATTTCAAGATGTCATTGTTTTTCATTGCTGAGAAGTACTCTGGTGCATAAATTTATCCAACTTTCCTTATCCACTTTTTGGTTGAGGGGCATCTATGTTGTTCCCCGGTTCTAGGTAATATGAATAATTCTGCTATGAACATAGCTAAGCAAATTTTCATGTGGTGTGAGTATGGGTCCTTTGGGTATATGTCCAAGAGTGGTATTGCTGGGTCTTCAAGTAGATTGCTTCCCAATTTTCTGAGAACCGCCATACTGATTTCCAAAGCAGATGTACAAGAGTGCATAAATTCATGATATCATGGTTTTTAACAACTGAGTAATATCCTTTTGTTTTAAAAAGATGTGCCACTTTTTTAAATCCATTCTTTAATTGAGGAGATTCTAGATTATTCCCCACTTCTGGCAATTCTCAATAAAGCTGCTATGAACATTGTAGAACAAATGTCCTTATGGTATGAATGAACTGGGTCTTGAGGTTGATTGTTTCCCAATTGTCTGAGAAACTGCCATATTGATTTCCAAACTGGCTGTACAGAACTCGAGATAAACATTAGAACCCATATGTTCCTATAAAAGAGTGCTCAGCTTCTAAACTGGGGGATATACATCTTTTGAGTACCTAAAGTATTCTCCTGTATGTGTCCTGTGTCATGTTAAACAACATGTCTCAGCATTAAAATACTAAAGTATTCCTGGATTGCTTCTACAGGCAAACTGATTGAATTGCCAATGATAACAAAAGAAAAGAGACCAGCTCACAAACAAGTAGAAATCATGCAAAGTAGTCAATTAATGAATGGGTCAAAGAATAAGTCAGTAAAGAGTTGGAAATATTTAAAGATGAATGACAGGAAAATATCACACACTAAAACTTATTGAATATTGAAAAAGTAGATCCTAAAGGGAATTTGTATTCATGAATGTCTCCATTAAAAATGATATATGTGAAATCAATGGTTTGTCATGACACAGTAAAGAACCAGAAAAAAAATATGAAAAAATTATTGCCAAAGTCAAAAAAGGAAAGATTAGATCAGAGATTTTAAAGACAGAGTACAAAAAAATAGCTAGCTTTCAAAAGATTGCATAAAATTGATAACTTTTACCCTGATTAATTCAAAAGAAATTGATAATCCAAACAATCAGACAGTCCAAGTGGTTGTTTTAGATGAAAAGAATACATATCACAACTTATATACATAATGAAATAAATATTATTTACTCAATAAAGGAAATAAAGCTGCCTGTCTCCGTCTCTCTGCCTTTCTTTCACTTAGCCCCTCTCTCCTTCGGTCTCATACCGACACTTGTACACACATATATACATACAAAGGAATATCAAAAGCATACTAAGTGAAAGATGTCCAGAACTAGGTATATGTTATGAAACTCGATGTGTAGAGACTACCCATTTTAAGATGACCTATATGAAAAGAAGCACACTGGTAATTGTTAGGGTCTTAAGGGAGCAGGGAGTGGGAAGTAGTGACTGCTTAAGAGGTATTAGATCTTTGATGGTGGGTATTCAAATGTTTTAGGCTTGAGACAAATTAATGCTAGAAGGAAAACTGAGCAAAATCATAAATGTTTGAAACCCCAGGGAGCTGCATATGTAAAATGGGTAAATTTGTTTTGTGAATTTCTACTCATTAAGCAAACAGGAAAATCAGCACAGCAGTGTGATAGATTGTTCCTCAAGGAGAGCTGATGACAGGTTGTCTACATGTATTTATTACCTGAAGCCTATTGTTTTTGAACGGTATATTTCACGATTTCTTTGGTTTTTCTAACAATCTTTGATGTCTGATACTTATGATCAGTAATAATTATGAGCTCTTTTTAAGTGGCCATTAATCTCTCTTTTATTCTTTTCCTTTTGCTAAAAATAGATTCTTTTGTCATATCAGGCACCCTGATTACAATTTCCACTCCATCTACTCCTCCCAGTGCCCCCCACTGCCCTCCCATCCAAATCCACTTCCTTTTTCTCTCTCATTAGAAAAGAACAGATTTCTAAGACACAATATTTAAATCCAGCAACATCAGTTATAAGGAGATAAAACAGAATCTATTATATCAAAGGTGGACAGGACAAACTGACAGAAGGAAAAGAGGCCAAGAGACAGCACAAGAATTAGACCTACTAGTTTGCATATGAGGAATCTCTCAAAACTCTAAAATGGAATCTGTAATACATAAGAAGAGGACCTCAAACTGACTCATGTGGCCATCCACATGCTGCTTTGGTCTCTGTGAATTTGTATGAGCCCTGCACATGTTATTTAGAGGGCCTGCTCCTGGTGTCCTCCATCCCTTTGGATTGCATCCCACTGTACTCTTTCTGTCTCTTCTTCCACTGAGTTCTCTGGGACCTGAGGATATGGATTTAATGGAGACATCCCACTATACGATCAGCTATAATTATAAATTCTAAAAGATGCAGGCAGTGTTGTTTAATAAATTTAGGTCTATAACTTTATTATTTTATTGTGCTTACTATAATTATATTTTAATAAAACTGTTATTTTTTAATGTGCTGTCTTCAGAGTTGTGTGATGTGGGAGATCCTTCTGTCTATGTGTTGCTTTTATTGGTTAATGAATAAAGAAACTGGCTTGGCCTGATAGGGCAGAATAAAGTTAGGCAGGGAAAACTAAACTGAATGCTGGGAAAAGGAAGACAGAGTCAAAGAGAAGCCATGTAGCCCTGCGGAGACAAACGCCAAGACTTTACCCGGTAAGGCACAGCCTTAAAGGCTATCCACAGATTAAAATGAAAATGAGTTATTTTAGGATATGAGTTAGACAGAAATAACGCTTAAGCTATTGGTCAAACAGTATTTCAAATAATATGTTGTCTGTGTGATCATTTGGGGTCTGAGCTGTCGGTGGCTGGGAAACAAACAAGCGACCTCTTAAAACAGTTGTGTGCCCTCTGAATGGATATATAAATGTGTTAATTTGGTATAGGTTCTAAAGTAATTCTGCATTTAAAAAAATTATTTATATTTATTTTCTATCTAAGGCATTTTGTCTGCACGCATTCTGTGCACTATACATACAAAGCCTATGGAAGCACTAACAGGGAGTCTGACCTTCTGGACCTGGAGCTGCAGTCAGTTGTCAGCAGTCAGATGTGGATGCTTGGAACTGAACCTGGGTGCTCAGCAAGAGCAGCGAGTTATCTTAACGACTAAACTATTTCTTGTGAGGGTCAATGCCACTTTTCTTTGCACATTTCCATGATCTTTTCCCAAATGTGTCAAGGCAAATAGGAGAGTTAATAGCTTTCAGCAATTGCTAAGAATTAGATTGCAAATTCAGATGAGCTCAATCAATCCAGCTCCACAACTAATGATGAACCTGTTGCTTTTATTCCCATACTGAATGAACGGTTACACTAAGAAGAAACTGATAATTTAATCAGTTGTAGTGACACTTCTGAAGTAGCTTTAAATAACATAAAGTTAAGTGTTTGTTTTTTTTTGTTGTTGTTGGTTTTTTTTTTTTTTTGGTTTTGCTTTCCAGTGACTTTACACAGAATAAAAAGAGAAAATGTATTTGAAGACAACATAAATATGGAGCTCGCTCTTTCTTTCAGTATGGTGACATTGAAAATGCAGCAAAGTGGAAGAACACAAACATATCAAAACATTTGAATACCTACTCATATTTACTTTCCTTAAACAGAACCAAGAAATTCAGAAAGAAGGGTTTGCACTAAACAATCAAAGCACTGCAGCACAATGTGCCAATTTTTTGTGATGGCACATTTCTGCCATTGAAAAATGAAACATTCTCATATAATTTTTAGTTTCTTATTTAATTAATTTAAAGGTACATAAGCACTTGTTTCATTTTCCTTCTTTTGGGCCTTTGAGATATATATTTTTGATGATTTAAAAAGAGATTTTAAACTTTGATTTTTATATCATACATATTTTAGTTATCGCCTCTCATCATTAACACAAAAGTTGTCATATTGTTCCTCAACTAATATGTCATAAAGCTTGTTTTTGTGTATATGAAGTCAGATAACTTCAAACTTTTAAAATATTTTTATTTTGGTTGTTAAATTATTATTTACTACTGAATACATTTATAAAAGAATGTATGTTAACCAAATTTATCTTATCTTTATAAATAATACATAATTAATTGAAAATTAACCAATACTAGAACTGTTTGAAATACTTGTAGAAAAAGTTAATAGCAAGAAAATAAAAATTAATAATATTATAGTAGTGAGGGATCCAAAATAGATGTACATTTCAGTACTTCTCCTAAATTCAGGAGAAAATTAAGTTTTAATAATCTAATAAAAGTGGCAAGCAATAAAATAAAGTATCCAGAGTTTGAACAAAATAACAGAAATTTAAAAATTTTAGAAAAAAATATTCAAACTACATTAAAACTGGAAACTATTGATTCTTTGCGCTAAGCACAAAATTATTCGGAATAAGAACCAACAATATTTAGAGGCTTATCTGAAAGTGGCTGAAACAAAGCCATATTCAAGATAAATAATCTTAATATTACCTCTATGAAAAAAATAATGATTGTAGGAGGACATTAATAGTGTGCAAATGTGAATCTTGTACCTTTTTTAATCTGCAATACTAAAAAGAAAAATGCAGTAGAGAAATCCTATCATGACCTTGGTGTGGAAAATATTGTGGGCTTTATACTTAGTCAAATGGGCAAATCTAACAGTTAACTTCTAAAAAAAAATCTATACAATTGGTAAAGCTTCAGCTAGATTCATTAAAAGAAGGAACCAAAGACCAAAATAACTGCATAATCTGAATAGTTATTATAGATTAAAATAAATACAAATTTTATTATACATATATAATATTATCCACTCATTAAAGGGAATGAGATTTTGTGTCTGTTGTAAAAATGAACTTCTAACGTGCACTAAGTGAAAGACGAAAGGAACAATGTTCACTCATTATATCACTGATTGTACATGAAATATTCAAAAGCATACACAGAAGAAGCACCGTGGTGATTTTTAGTATACACACAAATGGACATAGGTATATCGTAAGTGTATGTTATTTGAATCCAATATACAAATGTTTTAACTACATGAAAACAAAGAATCCATTTGGCACAATGGGAAGAAACGTCAGTGTACCCACTAGTAGAACCAGAAACCTAACTGTGAAGTTTAAATAAGGACCTTGCTGAGTTGAGAGAAAGAGTCAAAAGAGAAGAATCATAGCAAAAACAACAGGTAGCCCACAGCCGCAAAGGAGGAAGCAGAGTCTTCATCTTAGAGGAGTAACAATCAAGGAAATGTAGCTACTGCAGACTGTAAGACCAGAGATATCCGCATTTCTCCACCTCTGGCTCCTGCGTTTTTCTTCATTTATGTACTCACTCATAAGTGGATATTAGACATAAAGCAAAGGATAACCAGTCCACAGTCCACAACCCCAGAAGAGACAGGAAATAAGGAAAACCCTAAGAGAAATATAACTGGATCCCCCCAGGGAAGAGGAAGTAGACAAGGTCTCTTTAGTAACAGACAGTGTGGGAGAGAGGTGGGGGTTGGTAAGGGAGTTGGGAGGGGAAAAGAGGAGCAGGGAGGAGAGCATGAAGGATCAGGAAGAATGAGTTGGGTGAAGGACAGAGAGGGAGAGCAAGGAAAGAGATACCTTGAAAGAGGGAGTCATTGTCAGGTTAGTGAGAAACCAGGCGCTAGGGAAATTCCCAGGAATCCACAAGGATGACTCCAGATAAGAATATAAACAATAGTGGTGAGATTACCTAAAATTCCCTTCCTTTGTAATCAGATTGATGACTATCTTAATTGTCATCATAGAACCTTCATCCAGTAACTGATGGAAGCAGATGCAGAGATTCACAGTTAAGCACTTGACTGAACTACTGGAGTCCAGTCTTAGAGGGAGGAATGATATTAAGGGCAAAGTGACCAAAACCCAGAGAAAGAGCTGACCTGAGCCAGTGGGAGTTCACTGAGTCTGGACTGACAGCTGGGGAACCTACATAAGACTGAACTAGGCCCTCTGAATTAGAATGTGTGGCTTGGGCAGTTTGTGAGGCCACTAGCAGTGGACCAGTATTTATCCCTAGTACATGAGTCTATTCCCTATGGAGGGATACCTTGCTAAGACTAGCTAGCTACAAAGGGATGGGTCAAGGTCCTGCCTCAAATGATGTGACAGATTTTGTTGGCTCCCCATGAGAGGTCTCACCCTCTCTGAGGAGTGATTGGGAGTGGAGTCAGGAGAAGATGGGGGGGGCAGTAGGACAGGAGGGAGGCAGAAACTGGGATTGTATGTAAATTAAGGCTGAATTGAGAAAAACTAAAATTAACAAAAGAAAATTGTTAAATATTTTGATCTGGTCTTTCCCCTTCTTTAACTCCTCACAGATCCTGCCTGCCTCCCCACCCACCTAAATACATGTTTGTTTTCTTTCTTTCTTAAAAAAAATGATTATCCAAACAAATGAAAAAATATGACATAAAATACAGAAATGAAACAAAATGCACCCCAAAATGTATAATGTATTCTTGTTGACCAACTACTTCTGGTCATAGCGCTTTTCCTGGAATGTAGTTTTTATACCCAGTGACATTCAATTGGATGAAGTTGATTTTCCCTTTCCCAGTAGGTATCAGCTTTGAATATTTTCTTTATTAGTGGTGGAACTTCATGTCTGCTTCTACATGCTAGAAATTTGTATGGTTTGAACTTCTTCAGACCTTATGAATACTACCACTGTCTCTGTGAGTTCCTATGCATATCAGCCTGTTGCCTACTAGAGACACAGTATCTATCTATCTATCTATCTATCTATCTATCTATCTATCTATCATCTATCTATCTATCATCTATCTATCTTAAAAAGAGAACAAACTATCTTTTTTTACTTTACATACCAATCCCCGTACCCATTCCCTCCATTCCTCCTATTCCCTACATCTAATCGCACCGCCACCACACATACCATGCACCCCTCAGAGAGGGTAAAGCACATTGCTTTGGGGAAGGTCCAAGGCTCTCTCTACTATATCAAGGCTGAGCAAGGTATTCATCCAAAGAGGATGGGTTCCCCCCACCAAAAAAAAAAAATACAAGTAGAAGGGATAAATCCTGATGCTAATTCCAGTGGCCTGCAGTCTGCCCCAGTCATACAACTGTCACACACACTCAGAGGGACTACTTTAGACCTATGCTGTTTGTTGAATAGGTCTTTTACTTCTTTGGTTAGTGTTACTCAAAAATATTTTATGTTATTTGTGGCTATTGTGAAGGGTGATTTCTCTGATTTCTTTCTCAACTCCTTTATCATTTGTATATAGGAGGGATACTGATTTTTTTTAGAGTTGATCTTGTAGCCTGCCAATAAATAACTGAAGGTATTTATCCCTAGTAGAGTTTTTGGGGTCACTTATGTATATTATCATATCATCTACAAATAATGAAAATTTGATTTCTTCCTTTCCAATTTGAATCCCCAAGATTTCCTTTTGTTGTCTTATTGCACTAGCCAGTACGTCAAGAACTATGTTGAAGAGATATGGAGAAAGTAAACAGCGTTGTCTTGTTCCACTTTTAGTGGAATTGCTTTGAGTCTCTCTCCATTTAATTTGATGTTGGCTGTCAGCTTGGTGTATATTGCTTTTATTGTGTTTAGATATGTTCTTTTTATCCCTGTTCTCTCCAAGACCTTTGTCATAAAGCTGTGTTGAATTTTGTTGAATGCTTTGTCAGCATCTAATAAGATGATCATGTATATCTTTCTTTCAGTTTATTTATATAGTGAATTTCATTCATATATTTTGTATGTTGAACCATTCCTGCATCCCTTAGATGAAGCTGATGTGATCATAATAGACGAATTTTTTGATGTGCTCTTGGTTTCGGTTTGGCAATATTTTATTGAGTATTTTGCATCTATGTTCATGAGTGAAATTGGTCTGTAAATCCCTTTCTTGGTTGACCCTTTGTGTGGTTTTGATATCAGGTTAACTGTAGCCTCATAAAAAGAGTTTGACAATGTTTCTATTATGTGGAACACTTTGAAAAGTATAGGTATTAGTTTTTCTTTGAAGTTCTAGTAGAATTCTGCACTGAAACCATCCAGCCCTGAACTTTTTTTGGTTGGGAGGCTTTTGATGACAGCTTCTATTTCCTTGCAGGTTATAGGTCTACTTAAATTGTCCATCTGGCCTTGATTTAATTTTGGTATGTGATACCTATCCAGAACATTGTCCATTTTTTTTTTACCTTTTTCAATTTTGTGGAGCATAGGTTTTTGTTCTATGACCTAATGATTCTCTAGATTTCCTCAGTGTCGTTTGTTATATAAACCTTTTCATTTCTGATTTTATTAATTTGTATATTCTCTCTCTGCCTTTTGATATGTTTGAATAAGGGTTTGTTTATCTTGTTAATTTTCTCAAAGAAGCAGCTCTTTGTTTTATTATTTGTGTTGTTTTCTTTGTTTCTATTTTGTTAATTTCAGCCCTTCATTTGATTATTTCCTGTCTTTTACTCCTCCTGGATGAGTCTGTTTCTTTTTGATATGGAGCTTTCAGGTTAAGTCACTAGTCTGAACTTTCTGTACTTTCTTTATGTAGGCACTTAGTGTTATGAACTTTCCTCTTAGCACTGCTTTCATAGTGTCCCATAGGTTTGGTTATGTTGTACCTTCATTTTTTTTTTTTTTTGAATTTGAGGAAGTCTTTAATTTCTTTCTTGACCCAGGTGTGGTTCAATAGAGCATTGTTTAATTTTCATGTGTGTGTGGGCTTTCTGAAATTAGTATTGCTGTATAATTCTAATTTAATCATAGTGATCCAATAAGATACAGGGTGTTACTCCATTTGTTTTTGTATTTTTGAGGTATGTTTTTTCCAAATATGTGGTCAGTTTTAGAGAAGGTTCCATGAGGTGCTGAGAAGAAGGTATTTTCTTTTGTGTTTGGGTGGAATGTTCTGTAGATGTCTGTTAGTTCCATTTGATTTAGAATATCTGCTAATTCTTTTATTTTTCTGTTGGGATTTTGTTGGGTTGACCTGCCCATTGGAAAGAGTAGGGTGTTGAAGTCTCTTACTATTAGTGTGTGGGGTTTACTGTACGATTAAGCCTTAGTAATGTTTCTTTTACATATGTGGGTGCTCTTGTATTTGGGGCATAGATGTTCAGGTATTGAATCTCTGGCTGACCAGGCCTGTGTTCTGTGATAACTTTGGTGGCCCGGATGTTAAAATTGTTGAGAACTGACATTTGGTTAGTGACTCCACAACAGGACATCAAGTTTATGTCTCTTACAGTAAATGAAAATAGAAACTTGTTAGGCCCGATGAGTTATGACACTTTTAGAATTTTAAATATTCCCTTGTCAGTGTGTTCAAATGAGACAGTTGGCCAACGAGTCATTGAGCACACATCGCATAATCTTCATTTTGCCAAATGAGAGAAGATTATAAAGTCGGAAATGAATAAGAAACATGCATAGCTAAATTATGACTTAGCTACACATATATATTTACCCATAGGTCAAAATGACAAAATCAAATATAATTTATTCATTGAGTTAGTGGGTTTAATTGTATTGAGGAAAGATAGCTTATCTATAAAATATGTATGACATAGTTTTTGGAGCTCTAATTTATGCAGATGTGAGCTCCTGGTTATGAATAGTTCCCAAAATAGATTACATTTGGGTTTTAATCTTCATAACATATTCTAGCACCTCAATTGAATATACAAAGAATCTAAGTGGGATGGATACTAAGCACCACTGTACCTTAACCAGCCAGTGCATTAAATGTTAAACAGAACTTTCTAGAATCTCAGAGAAGTCTTACCAGAGTTATTTTGCTGTCTGAGTTCTATTTGTATTTAACTACCTAAAATATATTAGATTTTTTTCCAGAATATTTAAATGCAACACAATTTTCTCCCATTTGCAACTTTCCTTACAAACGATACCTGTTAAATCAAAGGAATTAAAATTTCCACTATTAATCATATAACGAACAATGTATTTATGATACCCATATAAACACTGAGTCTTACATTTTTGTAACTATTCGGTAAAGACTTGTGAGTTATTTGTAGAAATAACAGAGGAAAAGAAGCGTTGTGCACACGAAAGGCAGATTCACACCGACTTCTGGTATTTTGCTGTGAACTCCTGTTTAAAGGGCTGTCACACAAAGTGTGCCACATTATAAATATAAGCATGCTTCAAATATTGAAGGCATGGGAATTCACATAGCAAGTATTTCATCATATGGAACTACTTTATTGCTGATCACTATGTTTCCAAATTTCCTCCTGATTCTGTACTACATAGTCACTGAATATTGAATATTTTAACTTCTGACAAAGACTGTAGGCGTTAGCATAGAGTAACAGGCAAATGAACAGGAATTTTTGACCTCTAGACCATATATCCTCATGCAGTGATAGCGATGATAAGCAGGAATTAAGAAAAGTAGTGTCCCAGGGAAATAAACTACCCAGGAACAATTCATAGAAACATTGATTCGAATAAATACCAATACAAGAAAAGAAGGAGTCCCCCCTCTCTCTACATCCCTCCCTCTCTTTTCCTTCTCTCTCTTTCCTTCTCCCTCTCATTCCTCTCTTTTTACACACACTTGCTCACATGTATGTGCATGTGAGTATGTGTGTCTGTATGTGTGTGTGTGTATGTGTGTGCATGAGAAAGAGGTGAGACTGTGCCTGTGTGTCTGTATGTTTAACTGTGAGTGAGTGTGAACAGGTGTGTATTTTGCAAGCACGCATGAAGCTGCCAGAAGACAACCTCATGTGTCAATTTTTAATTTCCACCAAACTAGAGACAGGGTCTTTTCTTGTTTGTACCAGTGTATGCCAGGCTAGATTCACAATGCCATCAGGCACTAAGATAAAAACAAGCAAACAGATGCCCTGCTGGAGGCAGTGCCACACTGATCATTGTATCTTGTCTCCTGGATTCTCTTGTAAATGACAGCATGTGGCCCAAATATTCATCTTTCTTAGCCTGTAGGTACCTCATAACAGGATTTCCCTGCATTGCCCCACAATCTGTAAACTCTATCAGTGTTAGTATTGTGCTTCTTTTTTACTAGCTCAACGGGGTTCATTTGTTTTAAATTAAATAATAAAGTTTAAACTAGGCAAAGCAGATGCAACTACTTTAATATTCAGTGTAAATAAGAACTCTACTCACATTTTCCCCTAAAGCACAGCTTTACTCTGTGCTTCCTGTTGACTAGACACTTATTTCTCCCCCATATACCCATCCTAACCAGGATAAAATGATCCAATAATTTCTACTGAATCCATCGCCACTAACTTTTATGTTTAATCGATGTGTCTTGTGTATATTTTTGTCCACGTGATACTAATGGTGTTTGACTCTAATCTTTTGATATAGTAAATAAGTTAATATATCTTCATAGAGTTTATACTAAAGTTTATTTTCTAACTGCCTTTTATTAGGCCATGAACATGCTATGATTCCTTGTGTGGTTTCAGTACCCTTGGTTCTCATATTAAAGTTAGTTGGCATTTAGGAATAGCTCTTTATTTTATATGCTTAATAATATGCTCCTATGTAATCCTAAAATACTTGTTTTACACTCCCTACATGGACATTTCCTCAGGTCTTGTAAATTCTTGTCACTTTAGGGGTCTGTTCTAATCCAATCCTCATGAGAACCATGTAAAATGGGGACCATTTTCCTGTTTTTATTAGTAAGGAAATGTAGTAGTGGTGTATAATTGATATGAATTCTGTAAAATAAATCTTAGAAATTTGGATTTCAATATACACATGGGCCAATAATTGATAGTATTTTGTGATTCTGAATAATCATAACAAGATTCAGCTCACAGTCATAAAGTAACTGTGGTAAATAGCAGATAGTCTATTGACTTCTATAAATTACAAAAATTTCTTAATATTCCTATTACTGTAGGTTTTATTTTAGGCAATTTCCAAAATTATTCCTTTGTATGACTGCTATGAACACACAAAGCACTAATTAGTTAAGTGGTTTAATATATTTATTGTCACTTAAATACATTTATTATCATAGTATTTTCGATATATATTTGTTTATTAATTTGTAACTCATCATTAATAAAAGACATGCTGTATGTATGCAAATTAATGAATACACAATTGTGTGTGTACATGTATAAGGCACACATAGATGAACATGTGTGTATTCTTTATATGTAAATCAGGTCAAGTGGCTTGTGTCTTTTATTTTGTGTGCATTAAGACACTGCAATTAAACTTAACTGTAAATTTTGGAGTTGTATATAAAAAATACAAAAAATCAGGATTTCCATTCAATTTTTCATAAATTCCCCCATGAGTTTGTTAATACATGGTTATGTATTTCCACTTAAGTTCAGGAATACAATAGTCTTGTGTCATCTGATAAAGTCATGTAAAATTGGTCAAATTTCTATTGATGTAAGTTTCAGGTTTATCCTGGCAAATTGAAGTCAGTTTCCAATTAACCATCAGTGATAATTTTTTATGGAATTGTACCTCAATACTTCACAAAATATTTAGAGTCCCAGTAAAACATTTTCCGCCTACAATCTCTTCACATTCTTTTTTCATATTCTATTGTGTTCATAACATTAAAATAGAGTCATTCTACCATCCTGATTATATAAGCTTCAATCATTTTTGGTTATTCTAATTGCTTGCCCATATGTAATTGATTCCCTGTTCCTTTCATTTCCTCGGAGCAGGAGATTTCTTTAAAATACAGATTCTATGCTGCATCTCTACTTTCTCATCACATTTCTTATACATTAAGGCACCAAGATACAATTAAATAATTTGGCAGAATCTGAATAGTTCCCTTGTGTGACTCTTATGTGGAGTTCTGTGAGGCATTTTAAAGCAAGAAATTTCTTTAAAACACTTCTTTGTAACTCTAATTTTAATAATATTGAAAATCAGAGAAAGAATTAATTACTTGTGTTTTCTATTTCTTTTATATTGTATAATAACCCTAACAGAAGAAATGGTAGTACTTATAGCAGTCTGTTTAAACGTCCCTAATAGTAATGTGTTTTAAAACATTAAAGACAAAATTGAGATTTTTAAAGATAATACTAAATAACATTTAAAAGAAGAGGTATTGGGATGAGATGGTTCTAGAAGGAATCAGGGTTGCATTTGAATATCCACTTTATATTTGCCTCATTAGTCTTGAATTTAATGGTGTCATTTTTGTAGATATTTGTTATAGAGGAGGTATATTAATTAGACCTCAGAACTCCTTTGATTTAGCAAGTTTCAGCTTCACAGTGTATGAGATATGTCTGTCTTAGAATGTTTGTATGTCTTATTGATCTTTTCTTTTATAACACTTTTATTTGGGATTTCTACTGTGAACATTTATCCACTTGGTTTTTCAACCCTGAACATATATCCATTTAATCACTCTGTTAAAATATCTATCCGAAATCTCTGATATGTAAATTGGACAAGGCACTAAGAAAGATTTACAGTGGATGAAATATGCATATATATACATACATGAATACATACATAATATGTGTATATATGTAATATAATATGCACATATATTTCATGTGTTTATAAAATCTCTTTTATATTAATATTATAGTATATGCATATATATACACACCTTGTATATTTCCTAGAATAACCTGTAGCTGTTTTTACCTACATCATTAAAAATACTCTGTTGCCAAGATAGAAATATTCTAGAAATGATTCTTACATAATGTGGGTATAGATAACATTGAAGTATACTTACAATGATTACATTATGTGCTTTATATTTGTTACGCCAATTCAGTATAGGGCAGGAGAGGTTGCTCAGTCAGAGCACTGACTGCTCTGCCAGAGACTTGGGATAACTCTAGTCTCAAGAGATCCAATGCCACTTCTCGAATCTATAGATACTCTGCATGCACATTATGCAAAGACAGGCATTTCGGCCAAACATCCACATACATAAAATGCAATAATCAAGTAATAAAAAGAAATTAGATATAACTATAAATTGTTAGAGCTAACTATTAAAATGTCAATGCTACAAGCCTTTGATTCAGTTAAGTTTAGTGAAGCCTCCTTTTCCACTGTACTTTACAAGTCAGTAAGATTGTTACTATAACAAAGACAAAAACCTTCAGTGAGAGTTCCAGTAAGTAACAGGGAACATGCTTTACCAAGTTCTGTCTTTAAAATATCTATTTTATATTGAATTTATCTTAACTTCAAGTGATGCATATCTCTTCTATTACACCATAGGTTGCTCTGAAACACAGCACCATCTTGGAATCCTTGGCATCTCGTAAAACATGCATCTTGGTAATCAAATGCTGAATGCACTGTGCATAAACCAGAGTGATGTCTTTGAAAACTGGGTGTGCAAGTGGGATTGTGAAATGCCATGAGGTAGAGAGGACCAGAAAAGGAAAGAAGGAAATGTAGTAGAAGGGAAGGACCTGTAATTCAAAGTATAGAAATGAGACCACAAAGAATATAATAAAAAGAATTAACTGCTCTATTTCCTCAAATGTTATATGAATTTATATGGATATAAGCAGTGATAATATGATATTAAACAAACTTAGACCAAATAAGCTTAATACCTTGGTACAACAAAATAACTAGGGTAGTTATTAAGCAGACCATAGGTAGTACAAAAAAGTAATACTTTAAAATAACGTATCCAAATGAAATAACAGAATCTAACCACGGCATTTACTCAAAGACATTCCAGGTGGACATATGAAATAGTAATTTATTGTATAAAGAAATCTCCTCAGAGAAAATTAATTTATTATTTTATAATTTAGACATTTGAATATTTTAGATATTTGAAACAGAATGATAATGTGGGCTGCATCATTTTAAAAGTAATGATACGTATTTTTAAGTAAAACTATTTGTGTAAATCTATTTTATTTGAATTTCTAAAACAATTAATACACAGTTTTGTGAGCTCTGTAAGGTAATTATTTTCTTTTAAAACTTATACTCCACAGATGAAGAATATGTTATATGACTATACTGATTATCACTGTGAGAAATTCATTCTTCAAATTCCAAGAACATTAAAATATTGATTATATATCTTCTATTTCATTATTTTCAGACCCAAAATCTAAATCATCTTCTAACTTTGAGCATCATGACTTCTTTCTCCTCTGTGCATAATCTGCTGCTAAGGTCCACATTGGTTAGGTGAATATCTTCTGAATCACCTATAGGATGTTCATGACTATAATATATGCCATAATTCTACAAATATTAATTATGCATGGGGTGTGGAGTTGGTTATGGCTTTAAAGTTTTGCTTCTGTATTTTTAGTTGACATTTAAAAGTTTAAAAACCTTTAAAAGACATTGTGATGTATTATTAACATGATGCATCAGTAGCCAGTCTCACAATGCTTTGCTTTGTGTTCACATATCAATGAGTGTGATATAGTCTAACTGTTGCCATTGCAGTGCTGAGGCCTAGAAACTGTTGCTCACCATTTTCCTTACTTAAATACATCCTAAAATTTTATTTTCTCTGATTTTTATTGTATTAGGATAGCTATCAACCCATTTAATAAGTTAAATGAGTTTCAGACTTTAATCAATAAAAAGAAATACATTATATTATATAGGTTATCAGAAGCCTACAAGGGATAAGAACCCTTAGAATTTTAATGAAATACTCAATGAGCTATAGGCATCTAATGAGATCTAAAGGGTCTAAGGAAAGCTTAAATGAAAGCATAAAAACATCAATCAAGGCAGTTTTATGCATAATGTGGATGGTATTTGACAATAAATAGTGCCTTGATTTTTACTACAGTCTATTTTTTTTTCAGTAACCTCAGGTCAAGAGACAAGTTCTGAGTATGAATGGATCAGGAGTAAAATTAATATGTCGTAAGAACCGAGACACAGAAAGCTGTGCCAATTTAGTGCCTTGTGTTGCTCTGCCGAGAATCTTAAAGAAATCTAACACAATCTAATGGTGCCGGTGCCAGATAGGTGTCTTCTTTTTTCTTGAGTGACCTCGTCACGGTGAGCAATGCTGCCCCACAGTGATCTGTTTAGAAAGAGAAAAGCACAGAGCAAGAGACACAAGAAAAGGTAATATGTTTG
Source organism: Microtus pennsylvanicus (assembly GCF_037038515.1). Taxonomy (NCBI): domain Eukaryota; kingdom Metazoa; phylum Chordata; class Mammalia; order Rodentia; family Cricetidae; genus Microtus; species Microtus pennsylvanicus. The sequence goes on along the minus strand of NC_134589.1, from coordinate 30,074,263 downwards.
GTCTTTTCACACTTCTGATCCCCATGTAGCCTAACCAAACATGACCAAAAGACAGATTGGTACGAGAACCAGGGTGGTACAGAAATGAAAACATACACAAACTTCAATGATTTATGTTATTCATTAGAAAAATATTTGTTCAAAATCAGAAGAATGATAAGATCAGGGTGTCCCCTTTTCACTAAGTTTCTTATTTTATTAATGATTGTCATTACAGTGAGAGAGTAGCTTGCTGTGTATGAGGCAATAGATCTGTAGAGTCTATCAATGAATGATGTCCTGCAACAAAAATGGTTGTGACTTTGCTATATTCTACTACCTGAATTTACTGAATAGAAACCTACTCCGTTTTATAGAGTATGTGTTAAAGAAGAGAGGATGATGAGAAAATTTGAAAGGTTTGTATTTCTGAGCTATTGCGAGCTCAATATCCATGCCATTAAAACCTGTCTTAATTGTGTATTCAATGCCAGTGTGTACTTGAAACACATAACCTTCTGGATCCCTCATGTTCTCCTCCCTGCTCCTCTTCTCTGCTCCCTAGTTCCAGGACACCCTCACCCTTCTCCTACTGCCATTTTACTAAGGAAATCTTGTCTATTTCCCCTTTCTGGGGGGATCCATGCATGTCCCTTTTAGGGTTCTCCTTGTTTCCTATCTTCTCTTGAATTGTAGACTGTGGGCTGGTTATCCTTTGCTTTATATCTACTTATGAGTGAGTACATATTGTGTTTGTCTTTCTGGGTCTGGGTAACTCAGTCAGGATTTTTTTTTCTAATTCAGTTCACTTGCCTGCAAATTTCAAGATGTCATTATTTTTACTGCTGAGCAGTACTCCATTGTGTAAATGTACCACATATTTTTCTTTGTTTGAGGGGCATCTAGGTTTGTTTCCAGGTTCTGGCTATTACGAATAATTCTGCTATGAACCTACTTGAGCAAATGGTCTTCTGGATCCTCTTGGTAAGTGCAGAAGTGTGGTATTGTCAGGTCTTGAGGTAGACTGATTCCCAATTTTCTGGAAAACTGCCATACTGATTTCCAAAGTGGTTGTACAAGTTCACATCCCCCCCCCACCCAGCAATGAAGGAGTGTTCCCTGTACTCCACATCCTCTCCCGCATAAACACAAAGCTTTTCTTAATACTTCACAGCTGGATGCTGTTTCTAATTCTCCTGAACTATCAGAGTTGTGTCTGCACAACTCTTGAGTACCTTGAGAGTTGACATTTTTCCTGTCTGAAATTGAGTCCTCTCAGTACAACTGTAGTCTTCCACTTAGCTTTGCCCTTACCACGGTAATTTAAGTAAAGTGAGAGTGTTTCATATATGTGTCAGGTTGGCACACTAAAACATGATTCATTTCAAAATTAATAAGACATGTGAACACTTTGATCCATCCCCTAACTTTGCTGTTGATGCTTATTAGTGATGAAAAAGGTGAAGCAATTGACAAATTTCTGCTGACTGTACATCCTCATGTCTGGCTAACAAACAGAACTGGAACTCACAAGATCAACAGTCCTTTATTGTAATGGCGAGGTGTAAACTCTAATCTACAAAAATGGAGGCACTTTGAAAATTTACTACTCAATATTTTAAAATTAGCTAATAAAATTCCATCTTATAGATTTGTGTTAGCTATCTTTCTGAAATAATAAAGAAATTCAGGTTAGTGTTTTTTCTTGCTAGACTCTTCCTTACTTCTGTATCCTGGACCTATGTAGGAAATTTGTAATAAAAAAAGTCATTTTCCTAGTTTACATTCATGGGCATGAGTGATATAAACTGTCTCTCTCTCTCTCTTTTTTTTAATGTGAGGAAAAATGGAATCAAATGGGGAGAGCCAGTGCCCCATAGAAAGATGGGTAGGTGGTAGAGAAAGTAATATCCCTGAAAGCCCCTGGCAGGTAACACAACATACATACACTTTGCTGATGAGACACTGCCTAAACAAAGGTAGAAGGTGGAAAATGATACCCAGGATTGCCCTGTGGCTTCCACACATGTATACTTAGCACTGTGGCAATTGTGCTTGTGCACATATATGTACGCATGCACACACACACACACATGGGCACACATATAGAAACACAGACACATACACACAGAGAGACACACAGACACACACACAAAGTAGGAAATGTCCCTGATAAATTTTCAGTTCTGCCCTCCTTATATTGATGTTAAAACATGTCATGACTATGTGTGGCTTTTTCTAACCCCATCTTGATGAAGGAAGATCTTTGACAATGTCAGTGACATACTGGTGACGAACCTGAAAGAAGAACACAATACCCTTTATTTGAATCACAACACAAGAAAGTTAAAATTCCCACTATGTTTACACTGAGCATTCACAGATTAAGTGAAATTTGTACCCAGCTGCTGAATCTATTTTACTTCAATTCCAGAGTAAAACATATTGCATTTATTTTCTAGAGCTTACGAAGTTAGAATGTTTTTCATGTCTGCTATTTTAACATAATCCCCAATTCCGATAACATTTCAGAAAAAATATGTTTTTGAGAAATTAGTTTCCTTGTTGATAAGATTTTGACAATGATCTATGCGTGACTTTTCTAATACATCCATAAAGACTTTCAATGTCATAGGAAACAAAATGAAATCCCCCAAAGAAGTATTTTTCTTCCTTTGAAACAAGGCTTGAACCTATAAAAGCAGATGCAAGTCAATGGCCATTTGGATTCAGTACAATGACAAAAAAGCAGTAGCTATATTTCAACCCATACCAAAATTGGATTTTATATATATATATATATATATATATATATAGCTCAGTCATGCATATACTACAATAACTTGTATAGTCATGTATGTAATTAGAATACATGTTCTTTAGGTGATTATATTATACTTAGATATATGATAAATTAGATAGGTATACATTTAAGTTTAGATCTCAGAATACGAACCCTTATTTTGTTTTGATGTCATCAGCTTTATCGCCCTTTATGGTTTTAATTTAAGTTCCATAAAGTAGCTAAGATTACACATCCGTATACTTTTAGGTGTGTATGTGTGTGCACATGCACGTATTTGAATCATTACAGATTTATATGGATAGGTATGGAAGTCAGAGGTGGATTAGTTGACTTCCTCTATTGCTCCCCACATTATTTATTTATTTTTTTTATTTTGAGGAAGAGTCTCCTACTGAATTGGAAATGGATGATTAGAATTGAAACTAAATAGGTTAATAACATGACATTTTGGTCTTGCAAAGAATAACCTGTCATGTAGTCACATAGAGAACAAAAATGTTAAGTCTTCGATGAGGTAAATGGGGTTGGGCTGATATACATTAATGGGAAATGACCGGTAATGTAAATGAGGGAGATCTTACTGAAGATGCGTTTAATGCCATAGCAGAGCAAGCCGGGCAGTGGTGGCGCATGCCTTTAATCCCAGCACTCGGGAGGCAGAGGTAGGCGGATCTCTGTGAGTTCGAGACCAGCCTGGTCTACAGAGCTAGTTCCAGGACAGGCTCCAAAGCCACAGAGAAACCCTGTCTCGAAAAGACAAAAAAAAAAAAAAATGACATAGCAGAGCAGAAAAGCAAAGAATGCTCTGTAAATAGGTAGGGAGTGAATGAGGAAGGGAGGGACAGAAGAAGAGAGAGACAGACAAAGAGAAAAACAGACAAAGAGAGAGATACAGAGAAAGAGAAAGAGAGAGAATAGTAACATGAGGAAACAGGAAAGACAGATAAAATTCATGTTTATTCCTGTGGTGATATGTTCACTTCCTTGATAATATTATTGCTTTCATAAGACTGGTGCTTCCTTGTTCCCTACATCTCCAACAATGTTGCATGAGGATCACATTTCTTTCAAAGGAAAATTTACCGACTCCTTAAAGGTATAGCTCATAGAAAACGTGTTAGGATGATCCCAGGAAACAACTGTAAATATTGTGAATTTGTGTGTGTGTGTGAGTTTGTGTGTATGAGTATGTGTTATGGAAAGTTTGCTCTTATTTTGGAGAAATAAAAAAAAGATATATGCAGAAATTAGAATGTGCAACCCAGAATTAATGGTACCATGGATGTGTGCGTGTGATTATCAAGGAAGCCAAGCAGAGCTTAGTACTTGAAGTCATGGTCTAGGTGATCTGTTACTGTAGTCTCTGCATTCCTACAAACTGTAGCATTGGCACTCCTACTATGAAGGCTTTACAGGGACAGCCAACCTCTGACATATTGATGGCTTCTTATTAGATGGTCAATAAGGCTTGTTGAAGTAATTGCAAGTACACAGCTGTAATTACACAGCAATCATTATCTTATCACTGATACTGGTAAATGTCCATTGCCTTAGTTAAAGATTTTTGTTGCTTAAATCTTTTAACTCTTAATTTGTTCTGGAACCTCAATTAACCTTATTCAATTATAATATTATAAGTTAAATTAAGACAATTTATTATTATATAAGCAAAAGTCATCAGCATATTGCAGTGCTAACATATGAAAATGGGGATTATGCTTTGGGTAGCATTGGCTGACTGAAGAAATTACTAGCTTGGGTAGGAATGCATTCAGAATCATTGAAAAGAAATTGTTTATCCTGTCACATGTAATTCCCTTGGGTTTTGGTGTTCTCTGTGTTCCCTAAACTCTGAAAGATTATAGGATAAAGTTCTGGTAAATTATCTTTTTTTCATCTACAAAAGGTGATCATTATAATGCCTTCTCTGATGTTTTAATTAGAATAATAAATGTTATAATAACCAAAGTCAGGGAAATTTCTATTTCTTCCCTCAATTTGGTACTAAATTTGGCATAAGGAAAAAAAAAAGTACCTATGTTTTATCAAAGCTGTTAACAGTTTCCAGTAGAAAGGAAACAGAACACACCGGTTGATAAGGCTTTGATGAGCATGTGCTGTGTGGATTCGAGAGAGGAGAATGTGTGCATGAGATTGTCACTAACACTCAGGCAATTTGCTAGTTTTAAAAGACGCTTGTTTAATCAAAGTATTCATCACTTAAATCAGAATATTTATTGGCACTTACAGAAACATCAGATAGGTGTTTATATAATTTGAATTGTAACATTTCCTCCAAAAATAATGTTGAAGTATTAATGAAAAACATTCCACATTCGAACCTTATTAGGAACAGCTGTCAATAAATATGATTATTTATAATAAACTCATATTGGATCCAGGTGGACCCCTGACCAATTATTTTTGGCACCTACATACACAGCTGGTATCCATTTATGAGGGGTCACCATGTGCAACTGATACAAGTATATGGCTGGTATCTATGCATGACTGGTGCCCATGTGAATGTTGTTCATGTACATCTGGAATCCATACTGTTGCCCAAGCCTGACTGGTGACCATATATGAGTAGTGTTCATGTATAACTGCATTGGTGATGGATGATCACTGAAAACATGGAGAGAGAACACATTAGGGCAGACATTAAAGTGAGGTAGCTGCCAACCAGGAACCCCAGAGGCTAGAGAGAAGCAAGAGAGATTCTTCCTTCTGGCTTCAGAGGGAGCACGACCCTGCCATCTACTTAGTTTCAGACTTATTGCTTCTGAAACTATAAAAGACAAATTATCTAAATGACTGTTGTTTTAAGCCGCTCCGATTGTGGTAGTTTGTTATGGCAGCCCTCAGGAACTAACAGTGAGAGACGAATAGTAAAACTCAGTAGAAAACAGCTATCGGCCTTCTGCTTCACTGTGCAGAATCACTCTGAGACAAGGCGTCCAATCATTCACCAAAGACAACTTCCAGCAAGAATTGCAACCTGTACAGAGTCCATAACATCCATTGTAAACATAGCATTCAGAAATTTGCTGCTTCTATTGCTTAACAAGTTTTTTTCTATCCTATAACTAAATACATGTCATTCAAAACATTTCTATCCACCCCTTTCCAGCATCATTGTCAGTACAAATGGTTTCTGAAGATTTAAGATATGTGATTACTGTTGCCTCAAAGTCAAGGACATAGAGATATCCCAATCTTTCAAATTCAGAATTTTTGGAGGCAATTTTTGTTTATCACCAAAAGGTTAAAAAAATCTTATTAATGAAAGTTGAGCATTATTTTCACAGAGAAGTTGGTTTTGGAGATCTTTGCTTTTTACAGTTTTCATTAGATTAAAATAATGTCACCAAAGACGGAATTGGGCATGTCCTTATTTGTAAAATAAATTAATTTATGAATAATTTAAACTTATTATTATTGTTGCATCTGTGTATGTATGTGTGTGCCTGCGCTTGCACACATGACATATACACAGAATTTAGAAAACAGCTTTGTGCAGGAGATTCTATCCTTTCAAAGATTAAACACAGAATAGCAGGCTTGCACGTGAAGTGCATTTACCTGATAATCCATTTCACAGATTTAAGAAAATTAATGTTTAAACCACATTCATGGTTATGAAAATATGTCTTAAAGTCTACAAGATTAGTTTTTATCTGCTTAATGGGAAACAAAAGTTGATTTTCCAGTATATAACTTGCCAATTACATTCTTCAAGGGATATTTTTACCAACTTAATCTTTGAATGGCTGCTTTGTATTTGTTTTAGCTTTACTTTAGCAGAAAGGCACAATTCTGATTTTCATATTTTTAATTTAATAATTGCATGTGATCCTTTATTCATGCAGCTGATTTTTTGGTAATGTAAGTATTATTTAGGTCAGAATGCATTGAAATGGAATAAATTTGAGATCTATATTATGTATTTTTCTAATTAGTTGAAAGCATTACTGAAGACATTCAGGGTTCTTTCTTCTACCACTCATGATGATGCTGGTATTTAATTTTAAAAATCCTTCTTTAAAGAAGAATATTCTCATATTGGTGCACTTTGAGAAAGGTAGCCTAGTGACAATATTGCCGAACTATTAAAGATTTAAAATACTTTCCATTAGGCAGGCAGTGTGCAGTTTTCCTCTCAAGAAAGTTTGGAAAAACAATCAAATCCACCAACAAGGAAATTGGCTGTGAAATAGAAACCACAGGAATGTGAATTGCTTAAGTATGGTTGCTTTATTTACAAATGGACTGAACAAAATATCTCATTAAATAAAAAGTAATTTTCCAAGGTAAAGATTAAACATCCTAGGCAGTTTGGATGCTCAACTTACTAGACCTGGATGGAGGTGGGGGTTCCTTGGACTTCCCACAGGCCAGGGAACCCTGATTGCTTTTCGGGCTGGGGGGAGACTTAATTGGGGGAGGGGGAGGGAAATGGGAGGCGGTGGCGGGGAAGAGACAGAAATCTTTAATAAATAAATAAATTTAAAAAAAAAAGATAAAAAAAAAAAAAAAAAAAAAAAAAAAAAAAAAAAAGATTAAACATCCACAACATGGAATAAAAAAAGACAACAAACGTCAAACTTCTGGCTACAACAAACTGAAAATAGATTTCCTTTGCTTAATGGATAACAAACATCATCTTCCATATGTATCACCAATCACATTCCTCAAGAAAACACTTTTTCCAACTAAATTTTTGAATGATCATTTTGTCTGTGTTTCAGTCTGCTTCACCACAAGGGCAGAATTCTGACTGCCTCACTTTTAATTCAATAGTTACATGGGATCTTTTGCTAATACAGATGCTAAGGTTATCTTTGGCAATATTTTGTAGAGCAATGCAATCCAGAATGTGGTTTGCACACAGGAACCACTTTACAATTTTTTTCCAGAACAAAGTCACAAAAATTGCAAATATTATTTTTTTCTAGGAATTTCACATTCATGTGATGATATTCACATTCTTTTCAAGCCAATTCATGTTGTTGAGGCTGAATGATGAGCCTCATACAGCATGAGCAATGTGCTCATCGTGTGTAATTAGATCAATTACCCATGTTTAACTGAGAGGAAATCAAAACCTTGTTCTCTATCACAGTAAGTTGGAAAATCAGTGATATATTTGAAATACTGTCAAATTTAGAGTCAGAGTTTTATTCAGATTTCTAAGTATACTCCCAGGCCCTTGTTATACATTGAATGCTAATTCATTTAATAAATAATGGAGATGGCGATTAGTATGTCAGGGAGTGGCACTCTGAGAACTTTAAGTGGGATTCACTCTCTGTTACTAACAGAGTGACTCACCAATGCTTCACAACACCAGTGATTTCAAGACCTGTTTTTGTTTTCCTGTGAAGATATTACTACTTTCTACAACATGGTCACATCTAATTAAAAAAAAATATTGTGCCTAAAATCTCATTTGAGAAGTTCAAGAGAGAGGGTGGACCAACCTGAATTGTGATTAGGGCACCTCTTAACCTCATCAGAGAAGTTGTACTGTGCAGTAGATGGAGTAACACAGAAACTATCAAAGGTAGAGAATAAGGGATTATGTAGTTTATAGCCAAAATTAGGACATTGTTATAGGATCACTTCCCCAAGACTTAAGGGTCATCTCACAAAAGGGTCAGAAAGATTGCATGAGCCAGAAGTGGGTGAGGACCTGAGCCAAACAGTATCTTCTGGAGTTGAACACTGTATTCATGAGCTCCAGCAACTGGAGTTAATTGTACAAGATATGCACAACATCAGGCCCCTCAACACTCTAACAACAAGTGGGAAGAGGTTCATGAGACCCAACCCCTAACAAAGAAGCTGTGGATAGCAGATGGCTTCCAACGGAGAGTGAGTTTATTTTAAGGGCATGGCTTCTGGTAGGTCATCCATGCTTCACTGAATGGCCCTGTGCCAGGACTGTATAGACAGCCCTAATTGGAGCTGATGAATTATTAAATAAAAATAAAACAAAATAAAAGAGGACATGAAGGTGTGGAAAGTAGAAAGATAAGGCTTGATCTGGGAGAAATAAGAAGAGAATTGGCAGTGAACATCATTACAATACACTGTATGAATTTTTCAGAAAAATATCTATGTATCTATCCTTCTGTTGTAAAAAGAGCCACTTGTTCATTTCCCAGCAGTTCAGACCTGAAATAACACAGAAACTGTATTAATTAAATCACTTCTTGGCTCATTAGCTTTAGCTCCTTGTTTGCTAGCTTTTACATATTAATTTAACCTAACTCCATTAATCTGTGCATCACCACGAAGTTGTGGCCTACCAGCAAAGTTTCAGCATGTCTGTCTCCTGCAGTGGCTCCAATGGCTTTTTCTTGACTGCACCTCCATTCTCCCAGCACTCACTTTAGTGTTCCCCATCTAGCTCTTCTCTACCCTACAAGCCAAGCCAGTTTATTAACCAATGGCATTCTCAGCATACAGAGGGGAATCCCACTTTATTCTTCTGTCCATCTATCTGGCTATTACATATTATATATAAAACATATATACTACATACATATTATACACTCTCTCTACTAATATTATAAATGGATCAAGGAAAATGGTAGTTGGGAGGGAATTGAGGTAGATGATGGGCAGGGCCAAAATAAATACAGGCACATATATGTATGTATTCACACACACACACACACACACACACACACACACACACACACACACACATAATTTTCAAAGAACAACTGAAAATATAATTGGATACAGTTTGTTTAGCACAATGGTCTGGAAGATGAGATGAGAGAAATAGTTTAAGTAGAGCTCCGACTAGCATTTTTTTTTTCGAGACAGGGTTTCTCTGTGGTTTTGGAGCCTGTCCTGGAACCAGCTCTTGTAGACCAGGCTGGTCTCGAACTCACAGAGATCCGCCTGCCTCTGCCTCCCGAGTGCTGGGATTAAAGGTGTGCGCCACCACCGCCCGGCTAGCATTTTTTTAAGCATCAAGGTGGCTCCAGAATCAGCAGCCCCAGCTAATGTGACAACAGGCATAAAATTTCAATAACATCCAGTTTAAAACATAACCAAAAAACCTAAAGGAAAAGTACCATTGATTTATATGACTTTAGAAAAAAGTCAAGAAGATTTTAAGGTTAATTACCTTGTCTGTATAAACTATTCTTTGATTAGAAAATGAACATCAAGATCTTCCAAGTGAATACTCTGGATAAGAGCATCTGAGGCAAATTAATACAAATAGCTCAATAAACATATGAATCATACCCGATAGGTCACATTCAGTCATGCAAAAACATTTCTCATATTTTGAAATTACAGAGGTTAAACTGTTTGTTGAAATATTGGTGATGTATGTGATAAACTTCTCTGCCTCTCAATAACTACAGACTGACTATGTTTCTGTGAGGCACACATGCTGAAGTTGTAAGTCTCCATGTGATAGTGGTAATAGTTGGAGCTTTGATGAGGCATTTAGGGCACACGGATTGAGCTCCTCATGAATTTGATGAGTATTGTTTTACAGCAGATTCTTTCAATTTTTCTCCCTTTTCTACCATGTGAGGTTGTGGCAAGAGCTAGCAATCTAGGTGCACATGAGGGGATGCATTGTTTGGATATTGGCCTTTAAAACTCCAAAACTAAAAGAAACATATGCTCTTCAGGTATTTTGAGTTGTAGCTAGGTTATCCTTTGCTTTATGTCTAATATCTGCATATGAGTGAGTACGTACAGTGTGTGTCTTTCTGGGTCTGAGTTACCTCACCTAGAATGACTTTTTTTCTAGTTCTATCCATTTACTGCAAATTTCATGATGCCATTGTTTTTTACTGCTGAGTAATACTCCATTGTGTAAATGTACCACATTTTCTTTATCTATCTATTGAGTTAAGGGACGTCTATCAGATGAGGGACATCTAGGTGTTTTTCAGGTCCTGACTATTACAAATAATGCTGCTATGAACATAGTTGAGCAAGTGTCCTTGTGATATGTTTGAACTTCCTTTGAGTATATGCCCAAGAATGGTATCACTGGATCATGAGGTAGATTGATTACCATTTTCTGAGAAACTGACATCCTGATTTCCAAAATAGCTTATTTATTTTGATTTTATTATTTCCCTCCCTTGACACTTCACAGATGGTGCCTGCTTCCCAACTCACCTAAATTCATGTTTGTTTTCTTTCTCTCTTAAAAAATGATTATCAAAATAAATGAAAAAATAGGGCATAAAAAAATCCAAAAATGCTTAATCCAATTTTGTTGACTTCTGGGCATAGTGCTTGTCCTGAAATGTAGTTTTTATACCTATTAACATTCCATTGGACAAAACTAATTTTCCATTTCCCAGTAGGTATCAATTAATTTTTTTTTTTATCAGTGGTGGGACATGCATCAGTTCAATGATGTTTTTGTTATGGTCACCTAAACTTCCTTAGACAATAGGAATGCAAATTAATGAAACTAATTAAAAACAAAATAATTAGCAGTGTCACTGAAATAGGAAATAAAATACACATCTACTTTGACATTACAATCTAGTGTTAGGAGCTTATAAAAATATTTATGAAAATTTGGTGAAATATGTAGAAAAGGATGTGAATAATGTCATTGACTGTAATATGAGATCTATCACATACAAAATACAAAATGAGACTAAAAGTAATTACATCACCGTAGCTTTCTAAGAAAGTAAAATTGAACGTATAAGCACATGTTTGCTTGTGCGTGTGCACGTATGTGTGTAGTGAATGAGGAATTTCCCATCAGACTCCCATTAGGAAAGAGGTGTCATATATAAATTAGGATAAAGTGAGGATAGCCAACTGAAGGAAATAAAATGTGGTGTATCTCCAAAGGCCAATTACTTCAAAGTCCCTCCAGGGTGTAGTCCTAAACAATGTAGCAGGTTACAGCAATCATGATGTAGAAGTGAGACTTGCAGAGTTCTGCCACATAACAGGAAGGAAACTAGAGACATAAATCCAACAACTGTCACTCATTCTTTCTAACCTCCCTTGGGAGCTTTGAACTGTCCCAATTCAATAGGAAGCTACAGGTAATAAAAGACTACAGCGAGCCATGTTTCGGGTCAGGATAAGCATATGGAGAGGAATAATACAGATGTCCAGCAAAGCAATACCTCATGTGCACACACACGCACACAATTACATAATGTACATGCACACAAACATACGTGGACACACATATTATACTAATACAAGGAAAAATAGGAAATATCTTCCCTTTAAGTTATATAACTACAGTTTTATAATAGATATTTGAAATTTATTTTATATTATGCCTATCTGGAAATGTTATTTTATTAATTATACATTTGTTATTATATATGTTCAATTAATTATATATGTATATGCATATACAATTTTATTGTAGAAACAGCAATAAAACAGCTTAATAGTAGTAATAGCAAAATAAGATTGCAAGTAATGCATGTGAGAAAAGAGGGAAAAAGACAGGATACTCAATTCCACTTTAGCCTTGCTGAAACTGAGTAGCTAAAGCCATTTGGAGTATTTTTTAGTCTCTCTTCTGTGTGTTATTCAGTCACTGTTGTTAGTTGTCCCAGTGTACCAAGCATCACTGTAGTGGTATGAATGGGAAATGACCCCATAAGCTCAGCTATTTGAAAGCTTGTTTCCCAGTTGGTGGACCCTGCAGAAAGTATGCCACTGGGGATGGGCTTTGAGGTTTCAGAAGCTCAAGCCTGGTCTGGGAGTTCACTGTCTTTTCCTGCTGCCAACTGATCCAAATATAGAACTCCCAGTTACCTCTCCAGTACCATGTCTGCCTGTGTGCGACAATGCGCCCTGCCATGAGGATAATGGACTAAACGTATGAAACTGTAAGCCATCTCCAATTAAATGTGATCTTTATAAGAGTCACTGTGGTCCTAATGTTCCTTTAAAGCAATAGAAATCCTAAGTAAGACAATGCCTTATCCACAGAAAATGAGAGCTTTTTGATTGCACAGTCTGAACCACTACAGGGCCTTGCATTCTTCACTATTTCCTCAGAAACCACTCAGTCCTCTCCTGCATTGCCCCTGCCCCCAATTCCCCACCAATTGCTTTCTAGCCACCAATATTCCCCCAGCACCCAGTGCCATCATAGTTGATTGATGGATAATTACAGAAGGCTTTTCAGATTCCCCGGACACAGTGGTTAGCGGAGAAACCATGTCTCTTTCTTTTTATGATTGGTTCTTTTATGGAAGTACGGAAACTCTGCATCTAGGCATGAAAAGAATCTCTTAGAAATTGTCATAACATGAATACCTTCCTTAAAAAAAAGAAGGTATTTATTTACCCAAAGTTGTAGTGAATGGGGCTTAGACCAAGGACAAATCTAGATAAAATTTCTGGTATATACACAAAGAAAAAAATAGATTAAGAAGCAACAAATTCAAAAACATTGTCTGATCTGATGGTTTTTAAGACAGAATCTAGGTCTCACTAGAGTCTACTTTTTGTACAATGTTTCCAGAAGTGTCCATCTCTCAGGAGTGTGGAGGTTGTGTTCCTGTGTGTTACTTGTGCTAGTTGTTTGTGCAATTGGAAGAGTCAGCTTCTTTTTGGACAGACAGCTACAAATCACATTATCAGTTCTAGTGTTTGCCCCATGCCAGTAGATTAACATTAAAGAATTAGGTAATAATCCTTACTTTGAAATGCGTGGCACCCAAATCTTTGCATATCAATACTTCCCTAAAACTGCTCTCAACAGTGAGCAATGGAGGATTTACATTTGTTGGATTCTATTATGTAAATCAGTGAGTTGCTGAAGGCAACATACCTAGAACCATGATCTAACTTGTTAGTTTGAAAGTATTTATATTTTAAATTGATGTTACAACTATGGTTACAATTTAATTTCACAATTATCATTCTTGTAGTATAATCTATGGGTCACTAAATCAATAGAAGAATAGCATGTACATGTACCCAATTAAAGTTGACTCATAATCACTAAACAAAATACACTTTAAGTCTTTAAGAAAAAACACGTAAGCCGGGCAGTGGTGGCGCACGCCTTTAATCCCAGCACTCGGGAGGCAGAAGCAGGCGGACCTCTGAGAGTTTGAGGCCAGCCAGGTCTACAAGAGCTAGTGCCAGGACAGGCTCCAAAGCTACAGAGAAACCCTGTCTCGAAAAAACAAAAAAACAAAAAAACAAACAAACAAACAAAAAAAAAAAAAAAAAAAAAAAAAAAAAAAAAACACATGTAGGGGACAGGGAAATAGTCTACTAAGGAAGCCTTCCACCAAGCCCAAGAACATGAGTTTAATACCAAGAAATCACATGATAGAAAAAGAGAACTGATTACAGCAAGTTGTCTTTTGAACTTTATACATATGCTGTGGCACACAAACACAATAAATGTTAAAAAAAGAAAATATGTGTGGGAATAAATTAGAATGTAAAAGACACACAGCCAGGGTCTCATTCTCAGGATAATTGCTGTCTTTAAAGGCAAATCATTCTGTAATGTATCACTTGAATAATCAACAATCGAATTGCTTTATATCCAAATTGCATCTCACAATGTAAATGAAGGTATAAATGGCCACCATTATAGCTAAGTTTTGCGTCCCACCTGTTCCTCCATTTGGGGCTGTATGCAAATATTTTTACATTTGCACACATAAATTTCTAAACTCAGACCCAAATTATTGGCATTTGCAGGTGATTTTATCCTCCAATATGCTAAAAGAGACAATTCATGCTGAATACTTTGTGAAAAATGAAGTAAAAGAACGTTCAGAGCTATAAATGACCCTCTTGAGTAACATACTCTCTCATCCTGGCTTTTATTTTTGCTTTAATTTTTTAAGTGGCTCATTTGAGGCTAACATACCTTAATGGACAGTTTGATTTGTTTGACATCATTACTAATTAAATAGCAGGCTTTTGTGTTTATGATGCGATTCTCCAGCCCAATTTTTTCTTAACATGTTATTTATTTTTAAAATATATTTTTCATTATTTAAGAGGAAATACATATTTTTTAAATAAAATTATTTTTTTTTCAGGCAGCCGTCAAAAGGAAAATGCATATTCTTAGTTTTCAAATTTACTCTTCCCTGGCCACATTACTGTGACAAGAACGAATGCTTCAATAGAATCATCCCATGGCAAGATCCCTAGACATGACTTTTGCTGTCATTCTTGCGTTATGCACCAGCAACACCAACCCAGGGCCGTGACGGCAGGTCAAGTAGCCTGGTAAATTGTAGTAGATATTTATCTAAGAAGAAATCATACAAACCAGCAGATTAGCCAATTAGCAAAGCACAAATGAGAATGAGGCTCAACCAGGAAGACATTTTGTATCTTAGGTTACCCACTAAGGGGAGAGATACATACATAACTCCCAAGTGTGATTACTTGACAGGAACAAATGATTTCCCACCTTCCGATGGGACAAAATTTTATTTTCTGTGAGATCAGCTTGGGGATGATTTCTGAAACTTGTCCCATATCTAGCATTGCATGTTTCAAATTAATCCAAAGTGTACTGATTATCAAGAAGTGTTTTCAACTTTCTACTCAATTTAAACATTTTTGAAACTGTATGATCAAATTCTGCATCATGGTGAAAAGTTTAAATAATGTGAATATCTGCAGAGGAAGGATAAATTGCTTCCAATAATACACCTCATTCAACATTTGAGCATTTTGCTGTTCCTTACCATTCACAAGAAATGATGAATTATTTGAATATAATTTACACTCTTATAATAAAATGACACAGTATTTCACTGTATAAATATTTCTATTAGCTCTCCAAGATTGTATTTTCTGCCTGTCTAGAGGAATCCTTTGGCATATTCGCAGCTTGTGAAGAATGGAGGTGGAAATATGATGGGGGAGAGTCTTCTGTTTTGTGTTAATTTCATTGGTTAAATAAAGAGACTGCTTTGGCCCTTTAATAGGACATAAAATTAGGTAGGCGGAGTAAACAGAACAGAATGCTGGGAGAAAGAAGCTGAGTCAAGGAGTCGCCATGGTTCTCCCACTCCAGACAGACGCAGGTTAAGATCTTTCCTGGTAAGCGCACCTCGTGGTGCTACATAGATTATTAGAAACTAGAAATGGGTTAAGAGGCAGTGTTTAAAAGAATACAGTTTCTGTGTAATTATTTCGGGTAAAGCTAGCTGTGCGGGCGGCCTGGTGCCAGGATGCAGCCCCACCGCTCATATTACAACAGAAATACCTGTATTACCTGTGATGGTTAATGAGCTCTTCCCACCGAATTACAGGGAGATGGACTGCGAAAAGTTATGTGAGGCATAAACCAAATTCACAAAGATAATCAGACTCAGATCCAATATGACCGTGTGTGGATCTGCACAGAAAGTCCACGTCACAGTGAGAAACCTTCAGGGAATATCTGAAGATTAAAAACTTTTCATGTGAATTTCATTTCCCACCTACTGACTGTGGCTGCCTGGGTTGATCAGGAATCAGAGAAGCAGCCTTTATGCAACAGTAACTTCCAGGAAAACGATTCATGATGAAAATGAATGAAGGTCTGTGTTCAAGCCAAGAGAAACATTTGCTCAGCAGGAAAGGCAGCCAAGTGGAATATATGTCTGTTCACCTCAGAATTCTCTTCTCCTCGTCTTGTGTTTAATTATATGATAACAGCAGGGAAGTTCACGCAAACCTAGCTATTGTACAACTTCAGAATTTTGTATGCTTTGCTGAACTTGAAAATTATTCCTGCTCTTGATAAGTACTGTTTCCATTTGTTTTGTCTTTTATTTTTCTAATCTACCCACCCTTCATCAGGATTCATAAACAAATCATCAGCTAAAAGTCTATAAACAGACATTCTTCCAGCACAGTGAATGTCACTCCGAGGGACTCGAATCATTGGAGAAGACTGCAATAACCATTCCTCTTCTTCTTCTTCTTCCTCCTCCTCCTCCTCCTCCTCCTCCTCCTCCTCCTCC
The DNA here is from genome assembly GCF_037038515.1 of Microtus pennsylvanicus. Classification (NCBI taxonomy): domain Eukaryota; kingdom Metazoa; phylum Chordata; class Mammalia; order Rodentia; family Cricetidae; genus Microtus; species Microtus pennsylvanicus. The sequence continues at coordinate 30,057,496 of NC_134589.1, read as the reverse complement.
TCCTCCTCCTCCTCCTCATTTCTGTCTGGTCAAATATCATGCCTTATATTGATATCCGTGCTTCAAATATGACATGATATTTGGATGAACTCCTCTCCCCCATTTCTCTGCATCATCTTCATCTCCCTCTTAGGTCTTTAACAAACATCTCTGGAAAAGAGGAATAGAAATAACAGAAATAAGTCATTTTGAGGATTTCCAAAAACAAAACAAACCAGAAACGGCAGGAAACAAATAATAAGGCACTGTGTACAGCACTTAATAACTCACTAAGCCATTCTCTCTGCCAATCATTGTTACTTAGATCCAGCCATTCGATTCCACTAGAAATGTTCTCTCTGAGGGGTCCAACTGTCTTCTCAGTCCTCAACATGAGTTATTTAAAAGATTCAAAGCTAAGGATCACATCTTTCTATTTTCACATATGCTTCCTCCAAGATTAGGGACACAGGTCCATCCCTGTCCTCCTCTGACCTTTCAGAAAATCCCCCAATTATAAACAACAGCTGCATCACCAAAAGCCCTCCTCTTTCTGATGCAGGGGTCACATGGTAACTCACAAGCTGCCTCCCTGGAGCTCCTTGCACCTGTCTGCAAATCAGAGTCCTCTTCTCAGCAACGCTTTGCTACTTCTGTAACTTTGGGGAGGGTACCTTGGGATTCCTGAGTGTTTCAGCTCTCCTGGACTTAAGAGGTTTGGTTACCTCTTCATTCTTAATGAATCTCCCTGTGGGATGAAAATGGAATGTTTCAGTGTGGAGGGAATAGCTAACAGCAGGTGACAAAGTCTGAGATTTCTTTCTATATACTTGGTTTTTCAAATACAGATTTTTTAAATTATATACTTGGTTTTTAAACTACAGAGTATGTGGTGGGTGAAAGTCCATGCCTACACCACTGGTGACCAGAATCACTCTCTAGAAAATGAATCTGGACTTACTTCCTAAGATTTTTGCAATAAACCCATAAGATAATGCTTCTAATAGCCGAAGAACTACATCTCCCTTTTAGGACATCCTTGCCACTATTTAGCAGTAATACGTGCTGAAGTAAATATTAGTGAACTCTGTTCACATATAAGCAGCCACTTTAACAACTGCTAGAAATAAGATGTAGGAGTGGCTTCCCTTTTCTTTAATTCTGAATTGGCTTTATCTTCAAAAGAATTAAACACCAGGCTATGCCTACATAATTCAAATGTACTCTTTGGGTCTTACTTTGTATAAAATGGAATGTTATCTGAACTCCTGACCCAGGTGTTACCAAATCATTCACATTAATTTCCAATTTTATTTGTCTGACAGGGCTGAGAATAGTTTTATTTCCAAATAATTAGGTCTTCTCCAGACCTCTGGTTAACTCATCACATTCCTAAGCAGAGCTGAGCATTCTTTTAGCTGTTTTTGTAGGACTACTGTGCTACCCAGTCTTCCTTGAGTCTTACAAAATTCTCATTTCAACAAGGCCATCTCATTGATTTTCTTTTTTCCAATATCAACCACTTTATTTATTAATTCAACTAGCAAATTTCTTTTTCTTTTTTGAAAATAGTTTTTTTGCATATAATATATTCTAATTATGGTTTCCTCTATTTCTACTCCTCCCTCTATTTCCACACAGAATGTCATCCAGATCTATCCCCTTTATGTCTCTCATCAGAAAACAAAGAGTTTTAAGAGATAACAAAATAAAATAAGATAAAACATAAACTAATACCTCAGAATTGAACACAAAAAACAGAATGAAAAAAACCCAAGGAAAGGTACAAGAAATGGGCATCGATGCAGAGACTCATTTGCTCACACACGCAGGAGTCCCGTAAAATCACAAAACTCGAAGCCATGATAAATACTCAAAGAATGTGTAATATAAAAAAGGAGAAAATAAAACTAAAAACTGAATTATAAAAGAAGAAATTAAAAACAAAAAATAAATGAACACTTGACATCATATTATGAGACAAGGAACCTCCAAAGATGATACTGAGTTCATTTTCTGTTGGCCATCTACTAGTGAGCATGTGGCCTACCATCAAGTCTGTTTCCCCAGTGATACTTTCTTGGAGTAAACTAAAATTTCATTTTCAAGTAGTTGTCAATAGGAGATAACTAACTTCTTAGTTAAGGATAGGGTTATTTCTCTTTTCTGTTATAGAATCCTAGAATGTGCAGACTCGTGCAGGCCGTGTGCACTCTGTCTTAGTGGGTTCATATGTGTATTGAGCCTGTTGATATAGAAGGACTTATTCCCTTGGTGTCCTCCATCCTTCTGGCTCTTACAGTTTTATTGCCTCCTTTTCCATGGGGTTCCCTGAGCCCTGTGGGGAGGGATTTGATGGAAATGTCTCATTTAGGGCTGAGTGTTTCAAAAACTATTCCTGTCTGCATACTGTCTGACTATGGTCTCTGTATTTGTTACCATCTTGCTATTGGAAGGTAGTGTCTCTGATGATAACTGAGCAATGATCTGAGCTTTTTTTTTATCATAATTTTACCTTTATCAGATGAAGAAAGCACACTATATCTGTGAAACCCCTCAAAGACATATCTGATTTAAATATATATATGAGATTTGAATATAATCATGCTAGGACTTACAAGTAAACAAGCTAGCTTTTGAGTGGTCACTTTTTTGAACTATGTGTAATCTTTTCTTTTAAAATATATCTGGTGCAAAGATATGATTTTCAAAATTGTTTTAATCCATTAACCCAATTCATAAGAATAAAATGCATGTGTATACTTCATAGGCTCATATCTAGTTAATGGTCAGCCCTGAAAGCATACATAGAAACAACATTATATAGACTTAGCATGTTATATTTGGAAATATATGTCTATACATAAACATAACAAAATTTAATGAAGAAAGAAGGCTTGAACTTGAAAGAAAATAAAAAGGGGTATGTGGAAGAGTTAGAGAAAGGAAAGGGATAAAGGAAGTGCTTTAATTATATAGTCTAAAATTCAAAGAAGTAATAAAATTACAATTCAAAAAGAAAAAGATATGTTTTCTGCCATTATGGAACCCACCCAATTTCTTTTAATAGACATTGGCCATATTCTCCCTGTCTTATTTCTTCCAAGTAACATGACTGTGATTGTTTCAGTTTCACTGTAAGTTAAAGACCTCTATCATTTAAGAAATAACATCTAGCATCAACCTCAAGTGACTATCTCGTGTTTTTCTTTCACAAAGCCATTTTTCTCAGGGTAGTCTCTCATTGTCTCTTTTCTTCATGTGGAATAATGACTGAGATGCTTTCCTTGAGCCTTGTCTCTTCCCACCATGCATAACTTCACTAGAATCACCACTCTGGCCCGTATAATCAGGTCTTGGATTGACAATGCAGTTGTTTGCAGTGACCTACTTCTTAGGGTTGGATTACTGGCTAGTGATGGGTTCTGAAGGAGTGGCACTCATTGTCTTCTGTTGCATGGTCACAGTTGAATCCAGGAGATTTCGATGAACACAAGCCTGTGGTCACACAGGTGATCCTAGTTAAATTCAGTATATCATTAATCAAAGCTAACGCCATTGATGTGAGATAGTGACTTGTTGAGAAGAGCAGGGTTGTCAAGGATTGGAGAGGGGTTGAGGATAGTCTGTCTGGGGTGGGGACTAACCATAATGCAATATAGACCTGTATAAAATGACTAAAAACCAAATCTACTAGAATTTTTAATAAAAAACAAGCAGAACTTACAATAAATTTTCTAACTAGTGTACCTAAAACACTTCCTCAATTTTTCTATTATGACAGTTGTGTGAGGTGAACCAAGAAAACACAGAACTTCTTGACAGAACTGTACCAAGCCATAGCTGTATTCTCCACGGCGCCCAGCAAATATCTGCAGAATTCATTAAATGGAATCACTTGCATTATGCTACTATAAATGTTGTAAGCAATAAATCTACATGACACTGACTAATTCTGTATCTTCCAAGGGATTTCCTTTGTGTGGTAGGACTAGGTAAATTTTATGTTTCTTGTTTAATAGTCATTTATCATACTCATTAGTATATTTAAAGCCTGATGTTGCTTTATTTTTCTTTCCTTCCACTGAGTTTCTACCAATTTAAAGGTTAATATGTCATATGTATATCAAATGCATTCTCTGTCATATGTTCAGTTCTCCATATGTATCCATTGTCCCTAATATTGAATATTGAATGTATATGTGAAATACTTACTTGAAAATACCAGTTATCCTTTTAGCATATGTATAAGATACATACATGCTAAAGAGATAAAGAAAGAAACTCAACTTACTCTGTGGCATAGAAAACTAAGAGCTGAAACAACACAGATTAAACTGTAACACTTTGTAAGTTTTGTCTAATTAGGACAGCACTCTGTCAGCAGCCGAGGCATGGGTATTTTCTTGCCTAGTGGCTTATGTTTACCACAATGAAAGTAAACTCCATGTGGAGTTTCTTTGATGTCCATTATCTTCTCTGAAGTAAACTGGTGCTGCCAGGAGCACACATGTCTCGTTGTCATAAAAAAAGAAGAACCTAGGTTATCAAAACATCTTAAATGCCATATCCTGTAGATGTGTGAAATGTTTGAAGTTGACCTGTCTATCTAAATTAAATTCCTAATGTGACTACAAGTTTGACCTTAGAAACATACCTAATGTGACTACAAATTTGATTTCACTAGGTGATTAACTGCTAACCTATATTTCTTTATTATCCTAAATAGCTGGTAATAATAATTTTCAAGGACTAGAAATTTAACTTACATTGTTAAATGAGCTGTATAGGTGCAATACCTTGAATAAAATTAGAAATATATATATGTATGTATATATATATGTACAGTATGTCTTAGCAAAATTAATCACAAATATGTATCAATATACAAAATTTTTATACAATATGCAAAACTAAAAACAATGTAAGACATTTAAAACTAAAAGTTGATTTTAAAAAGTAGATTCAATAATCAACCTTTTTATCTTATCTATAATCTCACTTCAATAATCTAACTTTCTATCTTATCATATTTATATCCCCTTTTCCTTTTCTTTTTTCCTTCCTTCTTTCCTTCCTCACTTCCTTCTTTCTTTATTTATTTATTTTGATTTTTCGAGACAGAGTTTTTCAGTAGCTACGTAACCCATCCTGGAACTTGCACTGTAGATCAGGCTGACCTTGAACTCACAGAGATCTGCCTGTTTCTGCTTCCCTAGTACTGGGATTAAAGGCAGGTGCTACCACTGCCTGGCAAAAAATAAAAAAAAAATTGAAGAACATTAAATCTAATTTTCTTTATTTAGCCTTTTTCCTGACCATTATCCATAACAACTTGTAACCAATACACTAAACAAAGACAAACATCCATAATCCATTGGCCGGGGGATGTAGACCTAGTTTTCTATGCTACTTCCTGCTATTTGAGGGTGCTGATGATTATATGGGGACCCAAAGAAAATTTAGGATTATGGTCAAGTCCTTACTTGAGCATTATGTGATGCCGGATCATTTTGGCCAGCAGTCTTGAAGCTGTTCTGGATATAGAACTCAGAAACTTCACCAAATGTACTCTGAAACATTGGTTCATCTAGTTCATCTGCTCCCATTGGAGATTTTTCAGCAGGTATTTTTTGATCAAACCTTTTTTTTTTCAACCCTCAACTTGGTTTTTAATCTCATCAACCCATGACATGACTTTTATCACTAACATGTTTTTCTAAAGAACAGCTCTTAGTCACCAAATTTAAAAGGACTTCTCAAAAGAGTGTCATTGAATCCTGAGAGTTGTGCCTTATATTCATTTGTTCCGCACACAATTTTGAAGACTATAAATCTACTTGAACAGCTTTCTCCAGCAGCTCAAGTGGCCTCCTAAGGTATCAAACCCAATGGATAGCACAATCATAGGGACTGTTTATCTAAAAAAAAATTCTGATGACTGCACTGTTGAAGGATGTTATTAATTTTTGAATAAGGGAAACACAGCTAAGCCTTTCATGGGATTTGGCCCACCAAATTAGAAGGCCTTTAAAATGCATTTATTGTTTAAGACACTACTCTACTTTTATTTGTAAAACCATTCTTGCATAACTTAATTAATTTGCAACCCCAATAATTTAAATACAATACCAGCAAAAGACCCTTCCCCACACATAGCTTTATATAACCCTTCCTTCCTTCCTTCCTTCCTTCCTTCCTTCCTTCCTTCCTTCCTTCCTTCCTTCCTTCCTTCCTTCCTTCCTCCCTCCCTCCCTCTCTCTTTCCCTCCCTCTCTCTTTCCCTCCCTCCCTTCTTTCTTTCCTTTCTGCTTCTTAGTAATTTCTTATCCTAATTTAAATTCTTTTATCTGAAGCAGTGTTTACATTGTAACAAATGTCTTAAATTTAGTAACATATATTGTAACAGATCAACATCCAATCCTATTTCAATTCTGAAGCTAAAATAAATAACATCTTCTTATATAATGTTTAGCAACATCAATTATTTAGCCTCTGATACAATTAAAATTGCAACATCATAGCATAGGAAGAGATTAATGGGCTTCAGTAAGTAAACACTTTATGACAAATTGTAATCTTGTCAGCAAACATGATTTGCAAATTAATTTAGAATCAGAAAATACAAGACATGCCATTAAATACCATATTTAGGCTAAGGATGGTTCATGAAACTGACATCCTTGTGGCAAAATAGCAACTCTGTAGGACATTATACGGGTTTGGGGTACACGCATGACTCCATAGAACAATACTTGTCTTGCATGTAAGAGGTCTTGGGTTCCATCTTCAGCATCAATAATATGAAACAAAATGCACAGTGAGTTTGCCTATAGCTTCAGTGGATATCCTACAATTTTGGCTTTGTCAAATTTTCTGATTTTTTTCATGATTTCCAAGATAAAGTCTAAAATGGACAAAAAGTTAAAGTGCAAATAAATATTTTATAAGTATAATTAAAGCTGCAGCATGTAAATATAGTATGTAAATGTTTAAATACTGAGGTGTCATGTGAACCTAAGTAGTGATAATTGGGAAAGTTGTTGACTTTAATAATAGTGTGATTTTCATTGTCTTTGACAAAGAACAAATAAGTGTCTTCTGGGTATTATTTTAAGTCAAAGAAAAGAGTAAAGAAAGAAAAGAACTTGATTCATAAGGCATATATTATATTTTCTGATATATTATAATGAAGTAGAAAGGATTCTATTAATATGAAGATAGAAAAGTACACAAAAATCACAGATGGTCATGAAAACACATATTTAAAATGTTAATAAATTGTGAAAAACAAGGTCAATGGATGGATCTAGAAATAATCACCCTGAGTAAATTAACCGTGAACAAGAAAGAAAAAAAAAGGAACACTTCATGTTCTCTCTCACATGCAGATGCCTTTGAAATCTATGTCTATGTATATATTTAAATTTGAGTACTGATAGAAGACAAGAAACCAGTAAGGAGCCATGGTGTAAGAGAGGTGGGTTCAAGGAAAGTAGAATGCATTCTTTATAAAGGGTGGAGAAGAAGAATAAATAACTGAACAGGAAGTGTTAAATTGAATAGAGTATAGGAAGACATGGTAAAAGTTTAAGTATGGAGGCATATAACTAACACAAAATCCTTTGAAATTCTAATATGGAAACCTACTATTGTAGAAGCTTCCTAAATACATATCCCCATAAAAGGAGTTTAAATGTGGTTTACGTTATAATGGGGGGATATTTTCAGACATGTCAGGCTGTCAAATAAAAAGCCCAGTGCCAGGTTGTGTTATCTCTTGTCTTGTTGTGAGTACTGTCCCAAGGTCCAGTCACTCAAACCATACAGGTTTCACAATTGTCGAAAGACCCTATTGCTCAAGATATCACATATCTGAGTCATGCGACATAGAGAAATCAAGCTAGTATTATAATTGAATCTCCATCCCTACTTAGCTGTCATAGTGTTCTAAGGTTCTATTTATGCTAACACAATAGAAAATCATTCAACAATCGTATCTACTAGTGAACCCTATGGGCTTCCATAACAATTGGTAAAATGTTCTCACTGGGTGCAATACTGACACAGTGTTATGGGAATACATCAATGACGGGTGAATGGTTTTAAGTCTGATTAAATTTATGGCCTGCTACAGAAGATGGAACTCATACCTAGATATGTTATCTGGGCCCAAAACACATGACTGGCTAGGTCATAGACCCTGGGGGAGAATATAATGATATCATTCCAATAAATGAACATAATAATGATCTGCCTCTTAATTCCTTATCTTTAAACTCATTGATTAATGTATCTTTCAACTTCCACCAGAGAAATATCATGCAGAAATTAATCAAATAAGTAGTAGTTAATATAGAGACCTAGAACTAGTTGGAGTGCAGAGAATAAGAGACTATGGGATACATAGTTCTAAGTGAACATCCATATCACAATCCATTTTCCCTAAAACTCAGGGATGATGTGGAAGAGGAGATGCAAAATTACTGTTAAAATCCAGAAGGACGTAATATCTGCATCAAATAATAGTTTCTAGACATTACAGCACTGTTGCCCAAGGCCCACCCAAAGGCAATTGAGCCATAAGAAAAGTAAGGCAGCTGAAATCCTAGTATAGATGGAACAAGAGCTCACCATGTTTTCAGCCATTTGAGGAGCTTTCGAGAACTGACAACTGCTGTGGAGGCAAATTATGTTTTCTTCAGGGATGGTCTCCAGGAGATAGTCCAATCCCCATGCACCTATGGGCAGCACTAATTGGATCTAATGGCTTTGGAGGGGGGGAGGGAGGAGGAAGGGAAGGGGGAAGAAAGAGAGAGGGAGACAATATGAATTTGGAAAGGAACAGCTGTAACTGGTGAAGAGAACGAAAGAGGACGTGTAGGGGAGCAAAGACAAGGCAGATTTGATCAAACAGACATGAAAAAACATTTCAAAAAGTTTTTTAAAATGTGCTACAAAGTATCCTTAATAATAATTTTATAATCTTTGAAATTATAAAATCAGTTCTTCTCTGCTTTTCTTTCTCTATCCCCTCTCAAATATCAACCCATTGCTTTTTTTCTGTTGCTATCTTTCAAATGCATGATTCTTTTCTTTACTCATTTACACACTCACTCTATATATGTATACATATATAATATAAATATATATAGTATACCTCTTTACTTGTTTATGCACTATATTTGTATACATACATAAATACATATATATATATATAGTATACATATATATGTATACACACACCACACTTGTGTGTGTGTCCCCTGAATCACAGGACATTGGGGAAAACCTGCTGGCACTGATAGAAATGAATTTTGATTTTTGTTTTCTGTTATAATTTATCCTTGTGATTGATAGCCTGTTAAATTTTTATATTTTATTAATATAATGTATCGTTTCCTAAATACACAAATACAGCCTTTTCAATTCTTCTAATGTTACCTGTATGTGCCTGATCTCATGCAAATTTGTCCATTTGGTATTGGATACCTCATTGGGGCTCTTCCTTGGGAAAGACCTTATTTTCTTCTTCCCAACATTTCCTATGTGCCATCATTTTCTGTCCAAAGGTGAGGCCTCCAAAGAAATTTGATAGATTTAGAAAGTTTCTTTTCAACTGGTTTCTTTCCATTGGCTTACTTGTTCTTTTTTTTAACTTGAGAGTCCAGAAAATGCATTTGGCATTGTGTGTCTGTTTTTTTTTCTTTGCTTTTCTTTGTTTTGTTTTTACTCTTCAAAAGCATTAGTCCAGTTTTCCTGATGGCACATACTATTTACACATTTATTTACATTAATTTGACTCAGGTTATTTACAATACTCCCCAGTATAATTCATGACAAATGGAAATTTTGTACTTCACAACCTTTGTAGGGTGAGACAATTGGCCTTTCAAATGACTGGTATGCTTATGTCTCTGTCTGGATTTAAGGCAAGATCAATGTAGTTATAGCAACTATCTATGTATCAGCTCACAACTGGGATTAAAAATGAATCTTAAACAGTGATTATTTTATGAAATATCTTAACTACCTTAACTTAATTGTAAAGCTACTAATAATTCTATTTGGGGTCTTTATCTAAAACTCAACAGCCTCATGATCTACTGACAATGAAAATAAATGAAAAAAATTATTTGTTTATCTTCTCCAGATATACTTTTTACCTTTATTTATAAATCCAATTATTAGAAAAGGCAAGGAGCCCTTTTTTCTCTTTCTCATGCATGTATTAAATTGAATATAGCTTAATAAATCATATTCCAAAATTCTGATGTTACCACACATTCAGTCAGAATCTTATTCTTCTACTTTTCACACTGTCAGACCTTCTGCTACCGTCACCTTTAACCTTTAATCACTTGAAATATTCTAGGTTTATTATAATATAATCTTTCTGGCTTATTCCTTTCCCGGTTAAACCTGGACCTTCTCATGATTAATCATCTCAGTGCCTTTTTTCTGTGGCTCCCAATTACTCATTCCCCTTTCCTGCTTTTGCATCCAAACCAGTACCCCAATGCTGACCCACTGAGACATCTTTTATTCTCCTCAGGCTGGCATGTGTTATTGAACAAAGTCTCATCCTCTCTATAATTACATTCATTATACATTTATGATGGTGATTTTGCTTAAGCTCTAAAGCAACTCAGCATTTGTTTTCACTTATCTCTCTCTTACTCATTTTCCTTCTCCACACACTCATTAGAAACTTTCAAAACTCACTTCCAATCCTCAATCCTACCTACAATTCATTTAATCTGTTTTATAAGCACATAGTATAATTTCTATTTTGTTGAGACAATGGTGCTCATAAAAATGGGATTTCGGGGCCTATTGATTGGCACGTGTAAATTGTTGACATTGGGCCTCACACAAAAGTGAATAACTGAATATAGCCCATCAATTTTAAATTTTGCCCAAAAGATTACATTCTGCATGTGTTTACAACTTGATCATCTCTACAATGTGTTCTTCACCACATTAATTGAACATTTATTATATTATTGATCTTACATTATGATCGGCAAATGTTGAGCTGTTGATTAACTGTCTTTAACTATAATGAATCTGCCCATTTGTACAAGTCATTACCAGCAGTGAACATATATTTTCAACCGTGTAACGTTAGTCTCCTCCCAGTAATTTCTACATAGTAAATTTTTACAAAATCACAGTTTTTAAATGTAAGAAACGTTCAAATTTTATTTGTTTTTGGTTTTAGTTGAGAACCTTTAATGGCTGAACCATTTCTCCAACTCTTGAATTTAATTTTACTAATTGCTTTGTAGGGCAAAGAACAAGGGAAATATAATGAGATAAATTAGATTGCTGAAAAGAATGTGGAAAGCTTACCTGAATAAGAAACAAACAATATTATGAATAGTTATCTTTGCATTAATAGTACCATGTGTAAAGTATGCTTATTCATTATAAAAGTGAATTTAAAAATTCTAGCTACAGTACCATTAGCATAATTAGATCTATTGTTTCTCCTTTAGTTAAATGAAACAATGATAAAAACCAATCTCAGAAATTCAAACTTGGCTTTCCCTATTATTTCAAAGGTTGGCACAACTCTGCAATACACTATTCTGTTGGAATTTTAAGTACATACTAAGAACACTGTGCCATAATAATCCAAAACCTTCACACAATTTTAATTAAAGTAATGTGAGATAAATTTAATACTTAAGCTAAAATGTAGATAAAACCACACATGTTTTTTAACTATACTTAGTCTTAAACTTTCAAAAGAACACTGCTTTTGCTGGGGGGAAAGAATAGTAGACAGATATTTGGTAGATAAAGACAAGTGGATGCAGAATAGCAAGAATCTTTGTTTTAATTAGCCAAATAGCGGATACCTTTTGTTTCTCCAGACTTGCTTTGTTTTTTTTTCTTTTTTTTTAAATTTATTTATTTATTAAGGATTTCTGCCTCCTCCCCGCAACCGCCTCCCATTTCCCTCCCCCTCCCCCGATCAAGTCACCCTCCCTCATCTGCTCAAAGAGTAATCAGGGTTCCCTGACCTGTGGGAAGCCCAAGGACCGCCCAGCTCTACCCAGGTCTCCTAAGGTGAGCATCCAAACTGCCTAGGCTCCCCCAAAGCCAGTACCTGCAGTAGGATCAAAAACCCACTGCGATTGTTCTTGAGTTCTCAGTATTCCTCATTATCCTCTATGTTCAGCTAGTCCGGATTTATCCCATGCTTTTTCAGACCCAGGCCAGCTGGCCTTGGTGAGTTCCCGATAGAACATCCCCATTGTCTCAGTGTGTGGGTGTACCCTTCGTGGTCCTGAGGTCCTTGCTCGTGCTCCGTCTCCTTCTGCTCCTGATTTGGACCTTGAGATTTCTGTCCCGTGCTCCTCTGTCTCTGTCTCCTTTCATCGCCTGATGAAGGTTAATATTCATGAGGATGCCTATGTGTTTGCACTGATGCTATTTACTAACTCATCTTAAACCACCAAATATATGGAAAACATTAAGTGAATCTGACCCTTGAAATGCATTTACTCAATGCATAGTTTGAAGTGTATGCAGTATACTAAACAGGCACAAATACTGATCTTTACCATTAAATACTGAAGCACACTGATATGAATTTCTATAGACTCCTATTAAAAGCACTAAGCTGTTGGTCCATGTTCCATACTCCATGTGTATGTCTGTTTCTTCTTTGTTAAAGATAACGAACTGACATCTTTTTTAATTTTTAAACTTATTCATGCAGTGTGTCTGTGTGTCCACATTTCTCTGGGTGGAGATGTGCACGTGGAAATCAGGCGTCAATCTCGGATGCTCTTCCTTAGGAACTGTCCACCTTAGGGCCTGGGGCTTGCTGATTAAGCTAACAATTGACATTTTAATTTACTGCTATGCCGAAGGTGGCAAATATTTTTTTGTATATAAAACATCAATCGTAAATAGTATAATTAAAACAATAAATTATTTCCTATCTCACTTTGTCACTTCGCAGTAGGCAATATGCCACAATGAAGAATAGCCCAAAATAGGCTAAGTCAGAAGAGGGCTGCTATAAAGCTTGAACAGAAAAGAACAGCAAATTTACCAACATGAAAGTGTAATCAGGATTTTTTTTTTCATTTCTGCAGTTCTTCAGGCAGTCTTGGGTTGCAGACATAAAATGAATAAAAATACAGGAGAGAAGATATAACATATCTTGGAAACAATAACAGTAAATTGATTGGCATTTAACATGGTAAGATACTCTGAGATATTAATATTTACTTTTTACTGATGAAGAAATCATGTTTGTAATGTTCCCAAAAGAAACTATGTTCATGAGTTCTAGTTATCGTTCTTGACTGGTCAGGTGATTTTAGATAACCTTTTCTGTTGTAGAGAGATTGGGGGCCTACTGTGATACAGGGATATGTGGAGGATTTACCATAAAACAGGGAAATGTAAGGGACCTACCATGATACAGGGATATGTTGGGTATCTACTGTGATACCGGAATATGTAGGGGATCTTATATATATTTGTTATAAAAATGTTTTATAACAAATAACTTGAACAACAGAAAATATATTTTAGGTTTTGTTTTGACCTCTGAGATACCTTTTCTATATGGTCTGACATCAAGAGAAATTTACAAAAATTATTTCAGAAATGATAGTGTCAGATTTCTCCGTAAGACAGAACCACAGTTCTATCTGTGACACTCAATTACAGCAGACACGAGAAAGGAAAATGCTACTTTGCAGTGGATACAGAGTTTAAAAGCATGGTGAAAATGATCATACAGAATTCAGAAATATAACTTAGAGATATACAAGCAGATAACTACAGTAAGCTATCAGAGAATGAAGCAAACCACATAATATCAGCAGCAACAACAATGATGGAAACTGATCGGCCGTGGTCAGGCTTAACAGTCTGTCTAAATTAAATTGTTTGAAATAAAGATATATAGAATCTGCATTTCTGCAGCTGGGGACATCTAATTTAATGTCTTATTCCAGGCTTGACATGATGACTTGTATCTGTACTCCCAACACTGAGGAGAGTGAGGTAGGTAGATTGCTAGATTGCTTGGGAGTTTGACGCCAACCAGGGCTACATAATGAGTGTTGGGCTGCCCTGGGCAGACAAGATATTTTACTAAAACCAAAAGAACAAAGCCAAATCAAATGCACAAATCAGAACCCTTATTCTAATCAGAGCATTATGAGTCTTAGTCTAAATCAGAATCCACACGAAGAACATTTTAAAATCATGATATTAAAAGCTACTGATGCCAGATTAGCAAAACAAAGTTATCAAAGCTATATTGAAATATTGTACTTTTTTCTAAAATAAATTTTTTTATTTTACTTTATGTGTCTGAGCGATTTTATCTGCAAGCATAATTTATGCATCCTGTATCCAAGGGTATCAGAGGAAGGCATTAGTTCCTGTGAAACTGAGTTCCAGATGGCACTGAGACTCTATGTGGGTGCTGGGGACTGATCCCTGATCCTCAGCAAAAGCAACAAGCACTCTTAATGGCTGGGCCAATCTTCACCTCAGCATTATACTTTCTTAATGTGTTTTCCTACACTGAGTGTCCCTCTTTGTAATAACACTCTCCACTTATTTATTCAAAAATCCAAGTTGAATTTTTAACACTAATTATATTATAAGCTGTATGTACAAAAGAGTTTCTCTTAACACTAGTCTGTATTTTGAACCTGCTCTGCTTTGGTCACTAACCCTAAGACATCTGGACCAGGTTGTAATTCTAGAGAAATAAGAATCAAGAGCTGTTCCAGGGCTAGCAGGGAGCTTTATGACACACATGTTCTCTTACTTAACTCATCAAGACACATATTGGCTTTATGTCAAAACCCCAGCTGAGGAAGAGATTGACTCGTGGAAGTCCTTTTAAGTTATGAAATTTCCCTCTACCACTCTTTTCAGCTATGAAGTTTTATGGCTGCTTGGGAGTCTCTGTAATTACCTTATGTGTGGTGGTAACATATTAAAGTCTATAACCACATTGGGAAACAGATTAGCAGCTTCAATGCAGGTAAACCTGTGTGTCCCCTAAGATGGAGGCTTTCAACCTAAGCATATAATATAGTCCCCAAAAAATTAAAAGTATTGTATACAAATATGTTCACTGAGTATATTTATAACAGATTTATTTAAAATACATTAAACTAGAAATAACCCAGTGCTCACCCACCCTAGTATGATGTTTTAATAACTGTGATATATTCATACCATTTATTAATATTTAAAAGTAAAGAAAAGTGAACTTTATACTCTTTAAATCAACATGGATAATTCTCAAATAATTATTTTCAATAAAAAGAGTGATATATGGGTCAGGAAGATAGTAGCTAAAGTACCTTCCATATAATACTGAAAACTTGAACTCAGTCCTTGAGTCCATGCAAGAGTGGGATGAGAAAACCAAGTAACTGCACAAAAATATCCTCTGTCCTCTACATGTATTCACTGGCATTCAAACATTCTCACAAGCATATCACATACACACGATAATAATGAATAAAATTAATGTTAGAAGAATGATGCAAAACATTGACTGTATATAGCTCTCTTTATACAGTGGTCTGGAAAGCATAGCGAGTAACCTATGGCAATGAAAAATAGATCATTAGTTGTGAAGATGAAATAATGCTTAACAAAACCAGTAGAGAGAAAGGCTAACCATAATAGGGCATGGAAATAATTTTCAGGATGTTGGATGTATAAATTGTAATAATGAAGTAATGATTATGTAACTCACACTATATCAATACCATACAAATGTAAATACTGTACACAATATATATATATTTATATATCATAACATAATAAATAGCATTCTTTATATATAATGTCTGAAATTTTTATTAGCTGTACCTAAATAAACTGTTTGTATGTTGAAACCTTGATGACAACTGGTATTTTAATAAATGAAGGTAATCATGTTCCAGCAGCTAGAAAAGAGGCCAGACACATGCTCTACATTTGTATAAATAGTATAAGAGGCCACTCCCAAGTGGGCGGGTAACTTAAGGCTACTGGCTGTAAGATTTCCTACACACCCCTTCCTGCCTCTCCTCACCCTACAACCCTCTCCCATGGTCCCCATGATCCCAATTTACTCAGGAAATCTTGCCTTTTTCTACTTCCCATGTAGATTAGATCTATGTATGTCTCTCTTAGAGTACTCATTGTTGTCTAGGTTCTCTGGGATTGTGATTTGTAGGCTGGTTTTCTTGGCTTTATGTTTAAAAACCACTTATGAGTAAGTACATATGACAGTTGTCTTTCTGAGTCTGGATTACCTCACTCAAAATGATGTTTTCTAGCTCCATCCATTTTCCTGCAAAATTCAAACTGTCATTTTTTTCTGCTGTGTAGTACTCCATTTTGTAAATATACCACATTTTCCTTATCCATTTTTTTGGGGTTGAGGGGCATTTAGGTTGTTTCCAGGTTCTGACTATGACAAACAATTATGCTGTGAACATAGTTATTATAATGTATAAGTAGGTAGCCAGTTAGGGGATGGCATAGTTTGTAGTGTATGTTTGATAATAAAATAAAGACTTAGGTTAAAGAACATTTATTGGGGATATCAAAGTATCATTTTATTTTTTTAAGAAACCTAAGTAGGATCTTTGGCAATTGTCATTTTTTAATGAGGTCACCTGTTCTCTGTCACCTAATTACTATAAGAAATTATTTGTCAAATAAATATAGTATAAGAACATCTTAAAACAACATATATATTAAGAAACATCATTTTATATATCAGAAATCAACCACTGTTGATTATATATAGAATATTTTCCCAATATCCCATGAGCATTTGAAAACTAATCTGTCCATATTTGAGGTCTAACATTATTTCCATGATCTTATTTTCTATGCCATATAGCCATTGGTTGATGACATCTCTAACCATGAACAAGTTTAAACTTGAGACCTCAGAACCACTGCCTGCTCCCAAGTCTCCCTCATCATTTATCTCCCCATATCAAATAAGATACTAGCATTTGTCACTTGTAGCTGAGAAATGTTTTTTTAATAACTGCCAACTCTCAACAATCACCATCTTTGCCTCTGTTTTACCTTTTAAACTCCAAGAGCCATAGTTTTCTTCCTCTCTCTCTCTCTCTCTCTCTCTCTCTCTCTCTCTCTCTCTCTCTCCCTCCCTCCCTCTCATTCTTCCTTCCTTCCTTCCTTTTTTAACCTCAAATACATCATGATTTAATTCCTTTATTAAAACTCATACAACAGTATTAATAAAACATTAATATATACAATGAAGCAAAACTGAGCCCATAGTAAGCACTTACTCATGGTTAGCTATTTCCCCTCTCTGATTTCAGAGTTTCTATAGTGGTTGGAAAAGTAATGTCATTTTCATTAATTTGCTGAAAATATGATGACACTTCCACAATGATCCACATGCTTAATACACACAATAAGAATAAAATTAGAATTGTATAAAGCTGCATGTGAATTTAAATGGCATATTGTCCCTTTTGCAAGGAACCCAGGTTATGCAAGCCTTTTTGTATGTGGATCTCTGAATCTACAAAGCACAGTTATAGGTAGACTAACAGTAAAATGGATAATACAGTGAGACATTGAAAACTTTAAGTCTGGGTAATTTGATACATCTGAATATCTCCAAAGCATCTGCTGCAAGACTGTAGCTAGAGATCACAGTTTGTCCTTTCTTATATGAGGAGCTATTTTTGTGACCTGCTGGTAGATAGTCCTTTTCCTCAGACAGGCTCAAAGGACTATTAGTAGCACCATCCTGCTTCTATGGTTATACCTGTGGAAGTACAAGGCTTCAGAGCTAAGATTAACTTTTCAGAGATTTTCTGGCCTTGGATGATTCCCATTAATGAAGTGATTGAAAGTTTTATGTAGATCTGAAGGGAATTGTTGGGGGCAGTGGATGTAGGGGAAAGAGGTGGTAGGGGGAGCTGGGAGGAGTGGAGGGAAGAGCAATTGTACTTGGGGTGTACTGTATGAGAGAGGAATCTATTTTAAAAAAATAAAAAAAATAACAAAGGAAAAATTGAAGTTATATGCAATAATGAATAGTGAATAAGTAGAAGTGGTATGATCTTTGAAAGGCTTTCAGGTTTGGACACATAATATAAAAAAATAAGATAAAGAAAGAAAATTCAGTGAAATTTGATTCCAGATAGCTGCCGCCACTGTTTATTTTGCTTATGCAAATTCAGGACACAAGAGTGAAAATGTTAAGAGGAATCTCTATTTTTCTGATGTTTAAAGATGAGCAATTTGTCAAAATGTAGGGTATGGATGGATCAAGTTCTGTGTGTTATGTATATGCTATATATTTATTTACTTTTAATTTCACATTGTTGAAAAGATAGTTGGGTCTAGAAAAGCAATTTATAAGAAGGAAAGCCAGGCTTTGTGAATTATGCTGCTTATCCCAATACTAGTGAAGGAGACTCCAAGACTGAAGATTGCTGAAACCTCTAGGCATGTCTGGATTAATAAATTAAACTAAGCAAAGTAAATAGATGTATTTATCACTAATTGGGGAAATACATAGCGACATAGGACAGAAAAACTAAAGGTGTACCCAATTGTTACTGATAGATTTTTAATAACACTGATGAATATGAAATTCAAGAAGTAATAATTAATTGAGGGCATACACCTCTAAATCCCATCACCTGGATAGTAAGGCAGGAGGACAACTATAAGTTCAAAGCTAAGATGAGCCTGTATAACACAGTGAAGTCTAGAAACACCGAGCCCATATAGAAAAATCCTACTTAAAAAAAAACATTAACTTATGATCAAATAATTTATTAGGAAAAGTGTCTTATAAAAGAATTAGTTGGTGAAGAAGGTTTATACACTTATTATACATAATCTGATTTTATTTTAAACATTTAATATTACCCTTTTATCAAAACAATTGTGTGCAATCACATGTCCAGTAGAGCCCCAAAGTTACTAGTAATTGTTCCAACTTGACCCACACAGGATGATGAATTGTCATCTTCACATTAGTCGTAGGAATGTTGTGGGGGCAATTTCTTGATTGCTAATTGAGGTAGAGTTTTCCAATCTAATATGTGTGTTTTTTTTTTTTTTTTTTTTTTTTTTTTTTACCTAGACATGTGGACCAGGGCCGAATAAGAAAGTTAGCAGAACAAGAAGCAAGCAATTAAGCAGCACTCCTCCTTGCTTTTTGCCTCAAACTCCTCCCTCTAGTTCCTATTTTGGCTTTCCTTAAAGATGGATTGCCTGTAAACTGTAAGAGGAGATAAACCCTTTCCTTCCCTAGTTGTTTTTAATCACAGTCTTTTATCATAGTAGCAGAAACCAAACTAAGGTAAAATCTCATTGCAAATCAAGCAGCACTGATTAAGAAGAAAACAACGTTCATAATTTTAAGCCCTTTTAGAGAGAACTTGTCCCAATACTTACTTTTTTAAAGACAAAGGGCTGTAGTCCACTGTGATGAGAAGAAATGGAGCTCTAGATAAAGCATTAAGGAGATCTACACTGGGCAAGAACATTATGGATGCTGCATAGTTCACCATGTCAATAAAAACATAACTATATCCCAGAGGCTTTTCCTTTGTTACTGTGCTCTGCAAATCTATGTAAAAGGCTTAGAGAGAGGCAGACATGCCTGCTGTACTACTGAATGCTAGTTTCTAAGCTTTACACACTGTTTTTACTGAAACTATAACAAAACCTAAGGTAGTTCTGGGCTTAAGTATGATTTCCACAAGTAGAACTTCC
The DNA here is from genome assembly GCF_037038515.1 of Microtus pennsylvanicus. Taxonomy (NCBI): domain Eukaryota; kingdom Metazoa; phylum Chordata; class Mammalia; order Rodentia; family Cricetidae; genus Microtus; species Microtus pennsylvanicus. The sequence goes on along the minus strand of NC_134589.1, from coordinate 30,037,742 downwards.
TATTATTTTGGTCCTGATATGTGTATCAAGCTAAGTGGACATAGACTTTGGATAATAAGAGCTCTGTTCTCTCTCATTGTGGGTTGGAGAAAATAAGAATTGTTTTCTTAGGTGTTAAATTAGACTAATAGAAAGGGGCTATCCTGAATTGATTTTATATCTACAGTTTCTAACAGAAATTCACCATTGATATGTCCATACACATTTACACAAACAGAAAGCATCCCCCCACAAGATAGTTAGACACACACTTGAGTGAATAGCCTCTATCAGAATGTATAAAGGTCTTTATTTGTAAAGCAGGTGATTAGTAAACTCTGACATCTCAAATATCATTTTATTTTCTAGCCTTAAATGAGAAATGACTATAAAATAAGTATTTGACTGGCCTCCAGTTTCTTGAAAGTAATAGAAAAAATGTTTCAAAATGGTTTTATTGTTGTTGCCTTTAAATATTATCCTGTCAAAATTTTAAAATCAAAGGAAAATACAATTGCAGGTTTCATAGCATTGAAATAATGCCTAATTAAAATATAATTACAATAGAATTGCAAGCAAAGGTTTTGCTCTTCTCTTTTCTTTGTCCTTATTTATAACCCCTCCTTCTTTTGCAGGATTTTGAATCACTAGATATGTCTAAGGGTGGAAAGAGATTGTAAGCAAGAACTTGTGGTGTGGGAGGTCCTTCTGTTGTGTTGCTTTTATTGGTTAATGAACAAAGAAACTTCCTTGGCCTGTTGATAGGGCAGAACTTAGGTAGGCTGGGAAAACTGGACTGAATGCTGGGAGGAAGAAGGACAGATTGAGAGATGCCCTGGATCTGCTGCTGGAGATAGATGTGCTTTGCCGGTAAGCCACTGCCACGTGGCAATACACAAATTAATAGATATGGATCAAATTAAGATGTAAGTCTTAGCCAATCAGAAGCTAGAGCTAATGGGCCAAGCAGTGATTCAATTAATACAGTTTCTGTATGGTTATTTGGGGGCTAAGCTTGAAGGGTGGCTGGGATAAACAAGCTGCCTCCCCCTGCAACAAACTTGGAACAGGAAACTCTATTATTAATCATTTATGTCATGCCAGAAAATTATCAAGGCATCAGTATAGAGAATTTGAATCTTGAATGTAACCTACTTGTGAAATGCTGTGGTTGGCAAGAAGAAAGCTGAGTCTCAAACAGGATTTGTAGTTAAAACAAATTTTGCATAGGTCAGTATAGTGGATGCATGTACCTGGTCCAGGATATTTGATTCTAGAAACCAAACCATCAAGTACCACGGTTTATGTATATTGTTGGATCTATTTAGGGAACCTAAAAACTTTCTTAAAAGTTTTAATAATTGATTATTAAATTGTTTGATAAGCCAGGAAACAAATATAGCTATCATTGATATAATGAACATAATTACCTAGAAAAGAAGCAAAAGATTATTTATTATTGGTGTGCAATAAATGCCTTCAGTAATTATTTTACTTGAAAATGATTTAGGAATAAATAAATTTTAAAACTTAATTACTACATTTTGTGTTTCATAGGCTTATAACACTGTTTTATATTCTTTATTAATTATTTATAAATTTTTCTCTATAGTTTTATATGCATTATTCAGCTACATTTTAATATTATCTCAGCTATGAAGTACATCATATGAGGGAAACTCTAACTTTTATTTTAATTTACAGAGTTTTGAAGTAATATCCATTACTGTCCAGGTAACATGGAAAGATAGATTAAGTCAATGTATAATGTATCATCTCTTTAAAAATTAATATATTAGGCTCCAAAAAAACACAGAGAAACCCTGTCTCGAAAAACAAAAAAAATTAATATATTATTCATAAAGTCAAAATTCAGGTAAAGACTGAATTGTTCACACAAACATATTGATGAGTTAAACTATATTGAAAGAAATCAGAAGCATTCTTTAGGTGCAAACATTTCAAACTTGATTAATTACTGTAATCATAAAGATACTTAACAAATAAATTGAATAAAATAAAATTATATTGTGTTTCCTTAGTTGGTGTGTATACAGGAATTAATCCAGGTCTTTGAGGCAAAATCTAAGGAGAAAAGCTGCTTAGCTATTTGCTTCCAGGCTCATGCTTGGCTACCTTTCTTATAAGCTTAGAACCATTTGTCTATGAACAGCTGATTTTTGACAAAGAAGCCAACACTGTACCATGGAAAAAAAGAAAACATCTTTCACAAAAGGGTGCAGCCATACATGGATGTTAACATGTAGAAGATTGCAAATAGATCCATATCTATCACCATGCACAAAACTCAAATCCAAGTGGATCAAAGACCTCAAAATAATCCCAGATACACTAAACCTGACCGAAGAGAAAGCAGGAGAGAACCTTGAATGCATAACACAGGAGACTACTTCCTAAACATTAGAATGGAAGGTCCTTCTGTCTATGTGTAGCTCTTATTGGTTAATGAATTAAAAAAAAAAACTGTCTTGACCTGTTAATAGGGCAGAACTTAGTGAGGCAGAGAAGACAGAACTGAATGCTGGAGGAAAAAAAGAGCAGAGTCAGAGAGATGCTTTGGAGCCACTGCCAGAGTCAGACATAGTGAAATTTTGCTGGTAAGCCATGACCACGTGGTGATGCACAGATCAATAAAAATTGGATAAATTAATATGTAACAGTTAGCCAATAAGAAGCTAGAGCAAATGGGCCAAACAGTGATTTAATTAATATAGTTTCGGTGTGATTATTTCAGGTCTAAGCTAGCTGGGCGTATGGGACTAACAAGTGGCCTCTCTCCATACAACAAAACATATCACCAGCAGCACAGACACTGAGAACAACAATCAATAAATGGGACCTCCTGAAACTTAAAAACTTCTGTAAGAAAAAAAAAAAACAACCACAGTAAATAAGACAAAACTACAGCCTATAGAATGGGAAAATATCTTCACCAACCCCACATTTGACAGTGTGCTGATTTCCAAAATATATAAAGAACTCAAGAAAATGGACATCAAATTACCAAATAATCCAATTTAAAAAATGGAGTACATATCTAAACAGAGAATTCTCAACAGAAGAATCTCAAATGAATGAAAGACAGTTAAGGAATTGTTCAACATCCTTAGTCATCAGGGAAATGCAAATCAAAATGACTTTTGAGATACCATCTTTCCTATTAGAATGGTTAAGACCAAAAACACTGACGATAGCCTATGTTGGAAAGGATGTGGAGTAAAGGGAACACTCTTACACTGCTGATGGGAGTTTGAACTTGTACAGCCACTTTGGAAATCAGTATGGTAGATTCTCAAAAAACTGATAATCAGTCTACCTCAAGACGCAGCAATACCACTCTTGGACATATACTCAAAGGATGCTCAATCATACTATAAGGGTATTTGCTCAACTATGTTCATAGTAGCATTATTCATAATAGCTGAAACCTGGAAACAACCTAGATGCCCCCAAATGGAAGAATGGATAAAAAAATGTTAGGATATATAGGATATATATATATATATATATATATATATATATATATGGCAATGAAGTATTATTCAGCTGTAAAAACCGATAACATTGAAATTTGCAGGCAAATGGTTGGAACTAGAAAAAAAATCATCCTGAGAGAGGTAACTCAGATCTAGAAAGACAAACATGTTATGTACTCAATCTTAAGTGGATACTATATTTAAAATAAAGGATAACCAGACCAGAATCCATAGCTCCAGAGAAGCTACGTAACAAGAAGGACTATAAGAGGGACACACGGATCTCCATGAGAAGGGGAAACAGATGAGATCTCCTGGATAAACTGGGGTGGGAGGCAGTAAAGTGAAGTCTATAGGGGAAGTATGGTGTGGGAGAGCAAGGAAAAAGATATTTCAAAAGAGGGAGACATTATGAGGTTAGGGAGAAACCTGATGCTTGGGAAATTCCCGGTAATTCACATGGATGATCCCAACTAAGACCCCTAGTAATAGTGGAGAAGCTGCTTGAATTGCCCTCCCCTGTAAAAAGATTGATAACTACCCAAACTGTCATCATGGAACCTTCATCCAGTAACTGATGGAAGCAGATGCAGAAATTCACATCTAAGCACCAGGCAGAGCTATGGGAGTCCAGTCTAAGGGAGGAAGAAGGAATTATATGAGCAAAGAGGGTCAAGATCATGATGAGTAAAACCCACAGAGACATTTGACCTGAACATGCATGAACTCACAGACTCTAGACCCATGGGACCAAACCATCCCTCTTAATGTGGGTGACAGTTTTGTACCTTGGTCTGTTTGTAGGAGCCCTGGCAGTAGGACTAGGAGCTATCCCTAGTGCATGAATGGGCCTTTTTGAAGCCCATCCCCTATGGTTTGATACTTTGTTCACCTTATTGCAGGGGGTGTGGGTGGAGGGGTAGCTTGCTTCTACCTCAGCTGATGTGCCAGGCTTTAAAGCTTTCCCATAGGAGGCCTTACCCTTTTTGAAGAGTGAATGAGGGTGAGTTCAGAGAAGGTAGGGGAAGGACAAGCAGTAGAGGGTGGGCAAACTGTGGTTTGTATGCAACATGAATTAAAAATTAAATAAAATATAAATAAATAAATACTCTCATACATGATAAAAAAACCTTTACTACATTTACATTTTTATAATATTAACATATTTATTTTTCTGTGTATGTGTGGAATTTAGAGGATAATTAGTAGTTACCTGTTTTCTTCTTTCATCAAGTTGGACCTAGGAATGGAACTCGGGTTGTCAGCCTTGACAAAGCTGTTCTCTATAGAGCCAGTTCCTAGTTTACATTGGTATTTATTTAAATAAAATTTCCCTAAATGAATACCTTAATACCTCTTTCATGTTAAGTGAAGATTTATCCCTTAATATGTCAAAATGACTTTTTCATGATTTGTTTCATATGTGTGTATATATATATACATACATATATGTACATATGCTCATAGACATATGAACAATCCATTGGTGCATGTGATTTTTATTTATTTTATTCTATTATTTTATTTACAATGGTGTTTTGCCTATGTTTGTTTCTGTGTACTAGATGAAAGCAGTGCTCACTGGTGTCAGGTACTCTGGTGGCCCACCATGTAGATGGCAAGATTGAAACCTGGCACTCTGAAAGATCAGACAATGGTCTTAATCAAAGGCCAAATCTCTTCCCATACATGTGTTTTTTAATGGCTTACTATGTGACTTTTACATCCATTATATTTGCTTCGACAAATACTACATCATTATTTCTTTTTCTCTGAAAATTTCATGACAAATTTATTTTATATTTTATTATTGTTCATTCTCTCACATGTTATATCCCAACTGCAGTTTCCCTTTCCTTCACTCCTCCCAGTCTCTTTCTGATCCTCTTTACCCCAGGTCCACTCCCTTCAGGAAAGTCCAGGCCTCCCAGGGATATCAATCAAACATAGCATATCAAGTTGCACTGAAAGTAAACACATCCCTTCATATCAAGGCTGGTCAAGGCAGCCCAGTGGAAGGAACAAGGTCCCTAAAACAGACATAAGTGTGAGGTACATCCTATTCCCACTGGTAGAAGTCCCACAAAAACACCAAGCTACACAATCATAAATGTTCTCAGAGGACCTAGGTCAGACCTGTATAGGTCTGTACTTTAATTGTCGTTTCAGTCTCTGTGAGTTCCTATGATCCTTGTGTATTTGATTCTGAGGGTTGATATCCTTGACCTCTCTGGCTCCTACAATCCTCCCTCTCTCTCTCTTCTGCAGGATTCCCTGAGCTCCATCTAATATTTGGCTATGGGTCTCTGCATATGCTCCCATTAGTTACTAGGTGATGCCTCTCTAATGATGATTAAGTTAGAAAAATTTTAATTACAATTCTTCAAAGGGAGAACAGCAAATACAAGATTTTAAAATGGTTATTTTTGATAATAGCCGTTCCATCCCACATTATGGAAAGATGCTCTCCAATCACTTTCATGTTCAGCCAAAGAAATTTTATGTTTTTTGTGTTGTTTAAAGGGATTTATTTGAAGTGGTTATCTTGTAACTGAACACACTCCAAATTAACATAATAGTTGTTGAAATGCTCACTTGCTTTCTTAGAAAATTTAGACTATTTTATGTTATTAAATATGTCTTCTCTCTCCCTTATAGAATTATAATTTTTATGCAGTTTACATTCAAATGCTAATGTGTTGTAGTAGGAAGGCCACTTGTTGGTTCCCAACTGCTCAGCCCCTAAACAGAAACTATATTATTTAAATTACTGCTTGGCCTATTAGCTCTAGCTTCTTATTGGCCAACTCTTAATAATTTAACCAATTTCCATCACCATGTGGTCATTGCCTACCTGCAAGTTTAAGCATGTCTGTCTCCAGCAGGAGCCCCATGGCTTCCTCTCTGCCTCTGCCTCCTTTCTCCCAGCATTCAGTTTAGTTTCCCCGCATACCTAATTTCTGCCCTGCTATAGGTCCAAAGCAGTTTCTTTATTCATTAATGGTAATCACAGCATACAGAGGGGAATCCCACATCACCTCCCCTTTTCTGCTTAAATAAAAAAGAAAGGTTTTAACTTTAACATAGCAAAATTACATATAACAAAACAGGTATCAAGTAAGAAGTTACAATATTTATATCTACTTTACCTTTTATCACAACTCAAGAAAACTATAACTAAAACTATCTGTTCTTCAACTCCATCAAAGACTCCAGAAGAATATAATATTGCCTAAGTTAACAGGAAGTACATTGTAAGCAACTTTCAAAACTCTGGAATTGACAGATATTTTTCACTGCCTGCACAGTCACCCAAAGTTCTTCTGTATCATTGGAGCATGCATCTTCAGCCTACAGACCCCTAATATCAAGCAGACTTTTCCATGAAGTAGGGAATTTCAAAGATAGTTCTGCCTATATTGGCAGTTTGTTAGTTACTTTCTTTCATATTCTGCAGAACGTCTGGCAGACTCTTTTATGAAACAGAAATCTCAAAGGATCATCTCACATTTATGCAAGTTCAGCAGTCATTTCTCTGCAGGTCCTGCATGTCCAGTTCATCAAGCAGTCCAGGCAAGAGCAGTTTCTTGCCCAAATGACTAACCAACTCCATAAGGAGTCTCTTCGATGCCCATCTTCCTCTTGAAGCAATTGGTGCTGCCAGAAGCAGATGTGTCTCATTGTCATAAAAAGTCCTAAATTCTTAAAACACTTTAAATGTCATATTCTGTAGTCTTCTAAAAGTTTGAAGAATACCTATCTGAAATACATTTCTGTACATCTAGGAAAATCTAAATAACATGAGTAGAAGCTTGACTATTATAGATGACTATATATTCACCTATATTTCTTAATTAGACATCACATTTTTAAATGAGCTACATAACACAATACCTTAATCAAGAAAAGAAATACATATACACAGTATAACAAAATTGAGCTTAACTTTGTATCAATAAACCAAGATCTATACCAATGCAAATCTTTATAGCATATCTCCTTTTAAATGTAAACAAACATTTATAAACATTATTTGGGAATATGGGCATAGTTCTCTCCAAACTGCTTCCTGCTTTTTGCTGGGCAAAGTAATTTTTGGGGGGTGTTTACAGTAACCTTTCTGAGGATCTTGGTGAATCAAGCCACATTAGCTTGGAATAAATCCAAAGGTTCTCATCCTCTTTGGAAGCAAAAGAAGAACCTCCTTTTCAAAGCAATATATCCTTAGACCCATATTTTGAATTCAAGATACCTGTAAAATAGATGGTGGCTTAGCTTAGCAGCCCATACAATGAACTATCTCTCTATACTTAGCTCCTTCACAGTCAAAAATTCAAAGAAAACACAATAATATGCATAATCCGGACTCTCTTTGTATATTGCATCTTTACATGGCTTTTCTTACTCTATTACTTTTTAATATATATTTTATTAACTTTATTCCTTTAATCTATGTCTGTCTATACTCTGTCTCTTTAAAGACTTTATTTTTTTCAACCGTTTCTTTTTATAATTCTCTATACTCTTAAACTTCTCTCTCCCAGGCCTATAGACATTAACACTGACTCATTTAGAGATCTTTTCCATCTGGATTTGTCTTTATTGAATATCTGCAACTATTTTCTGACCAGAAGTGCTTCTTAAAATGCTAAGCCCTTCTTATGAATGGAAGCAGTGGGTTGCTAGGGGAAATATGGCACTGCCTGCTTGCCCCACCCATTCCAACATGGTGAAGCTGTTTGTTCCCTCTGAGAGCCATGCTCACAGCCCCATTCTTATGTATCCAGTGGCTCTAAGTTGCCATTAAGCAAATCGTAGCACTCTGTTCACAGAACTCATTTAAATGCTCTGTAGCTGGACCTTCAGAAAGAGTCCAATGTAGTTTTTTTTATTTATTTATTAATGGTAATCACAGCATACAGAGAGAAATCCCACATCACTAATGAATATTTATCACTTAGCAGTATTATATTTATCAAGAAAATTTTTTATTTATTATTTGGCAATATGTTTTAACCTCTTTTAGCTCTCAGGGATGATATCAATACTATTATCATCTATTTATTAATATTATTTCATGTTTAGGCTCTATATATGCTCATTTTTGTGTACATTCTTGTGTGTGTGTGTGTGTGTGTGTGTGTACAATCATTCACACAAATACATCACATTGACTCTTGGAAGTCAAAGGATTGCTAACAACTAGGAAGAGCTAATTGTCTTCTTCCATCATGTAGGTTTCCAGGTCTCAGTTTGTCAGACTCAGAGATAAAAACTTCATCTGTCAAACCATTACACTGACTCCTGATGCTATTTTTCAGACATTACTGGAAAATTGCCCAATGGCAATTTCTGAATTTTGGTTGTATATTGTCTTTTAATTAATTTATTTATTTATTTTTGGTTTTTCGAGACAGGGTTTCTCTGTGGCTTTGGAGCCTGTCCTGGAACTAGCTCTGTAGACCAGGCTGGTCTCGAACTCACAGAGATCCGCCTGCCTCTGCCTCCCAAGTGCTGGGATTAAAGGCGTGCGCCACCATCGCCCGGCTTATATTGTCTTTTAAGTATAATATTGTGATGAATTAAAGCAATAGAAGACAAACTTCCAACTTTCCTCAATTCCCTAAAGCAGATTTTTGGTAGTTTTTCTTATGAAATACTTTCATTATGAACCTTTTTTGTCTATTTTATTTAAAATATTTTAAAATAAAAGCTAATTTTATTATACTCAGTTAATTTATATGGGCTACTGTGTTTCAAAATTGTCACTATGTCATCTGGCAGAGTAAGGCTAGAAGTGTTGCCATTTGTTGATGCTGCAAAATATTTTGGTAAGGTAGGGAACTTCTGGTCTAAACGTCTTAAATTCTCTGTCTTTGCAAGTGCATTGAATGTTTACAGCTTTTTCTTAATGTATCAGTTTTTAGTATATTTTTTGTTGATCTCACCAGAAATGTCCTAAAGTAGTAAAGGATTTATTTGTCTTACACATCCAGGTAACACATACTGTCTATGAGGGAATTAGGAAAGTCTGGATAAAAAAAGGCAGAGACTAGAAGCAGAGACTATAGAAGAATCCTGCTTTATAACTGGCTTTCTGGATTAATCTTGTTTATTTTAGTTTCTTATAGAACCCAAGACCACACTTCTAGGGCTGCTGCTGTTCACAGTGGGCTAGGTCCTCCCTCATCAACTGACAAACAACCCCCCCAAGATGTGCCGACAGGACTATTTGATCATTTTTTCCATAATAATATGTATAACATATTATAGCAGTAAAAAATGAGTTTTTCCCATTGCTTTGATTTTTCAATCCTTGAGAATGTCACTACTGCATGTATAGCTTAAAAATTGCATTTCAGAGTTGCAGAAAAAACTCTTTTTGCTTCAGATAGATGAGAACATAAATTGTGTAGTTATTCTTCTTGATTAAAATTGAAATTTACCTGATGGGGTATTATTCAGCTACTAATAAAAAATGACATCATGAAATTTGCGGCTAATGGATAGAAGTAGAAAAAAAAATAATTCTGAGCGAGGTGACCCAGACCCGAAAAGATGAATATGGTACAAACTCAGTTATATGTGGATATTAGTCATTATATAAATGATAACCAATCTACAATCTGCAGACCAAACGAGGTTAGGTTTGGAGGAAGAAATCAGGGTGTTGGATGGGCTTGGGGGAAGTAACAGGAGGTTCATGGTAGAAGAGAAAATTGTGAGAGGGTTGAGGGAAGGAATGTGGGGGATTGATAGCCGTACTTGAACTTGAGGGACATTTGGGGGGTGATAGGAAAACCTAGTGCAGTGGAAACTTCCTAAAATATATGCAGAGGACTCTAATGAGGTCTCACAATAATGGGGGAGACAGAGTCCCAATTGACCATCTTTGGGCACCAAAGAAGACTTTCAGTAGCAGGATGGGGTTACATTTCGATTGAGTTGTTAGCCACAGGTGTCCCATGAAAATCTCCAGGTCACAAAAGCTGTTGTCAAGATAATGGATTGCTCGCTGCAAACTGAGGATAGGACCCCTTTGCTGAGAACAACACCTGCACAACTCATTGGACGTGGAGAAGTTGAGCTGATACCTACACGGAACATTCAGCCCTTCATTCGAGGGTCTTTGGTGTGGGAAGGTACTTTGCAGGCTGCCAAAAGAGAAATGTCAGCAGCACTTCAGTCACGAAACTTTGTACTACAATCTGTCCTGCTTGCAAGATATGCAAGGGCCGTGGTGGCTTAGAACTTGTGTGAGCAGCGAAACAATGCCTGATTTGACTTAAAGCCATACCTGACACTGCTTCAGTGACCAAGAACCAACTACATATCCATGAGCACTGAGGGAAAATCAAACAGTAAGTGACTCCTAAAGATATTCTCCTAAACTCAGAGATCAATGTCATATTCCTCATTATTAGAGAAGCTTCCTCTTGCAGAAGACAGGTGCAAATCCAATGACCCACACCCAGACTATGTGCACAAAGAGTCCTTGTTCTATAAATGGAACATCTCTATCAAATCCCTCACCTCAGAGCTCAGAGAACTCCATGGAAGAGGAGGCAGACAGAGAATAAGAGCCAGAGGGGATGGAGTACACCAGGAGAATAAAGCCCTCTAAATCAACTGAGCAGGGCTCATATGAACTCACAGAGACTGAAGTAACAAATATAGCGCTAATACGGGCTTACACCACGTTTCTGCATTAGTGTTACTGCTCTCTGTTGGGACTAATTGAGTCCTGGCATTAAGTTGCTCTTCCCTGTCTAGAGCCTTCTAATTGAAGTTACTAGAAGTTGTACCCAGCGTAGAGGATCAGAGGATGGGATTTTCACCTGTTGGCCATTGACTGCAGTGCATTTAAGCCTCCATGGTGCTATTAAAGAGGAGCTTTTTGGTACCAGTATTGGAAGGTCTGTGTGTCAGTCTGTCTCTGCGTGTGTATTCTCAACCTCCAGCCCCTTGCACGAAGCTCGGGAACTGGGTTCTAGCGCATAGAGCACAGACAGGGGCCGTGGTGCGCAGCAGCTCTCAGCTTAGTATTTTTACAGGATTCTTGTGCCTACTCTTGGAACTCTTTTCCCTCTGTTTGATTGCCCTGACTAGGCTGGATGTGATGGCTTTTTATTTACCTTATCATATTCTATTTTGTCATGTTTGGTTGCTATGTCTTAGAAGCCTATGATTTTCCATTGAGAGACATAAAGGAAGTGGATCCAGAGCAGAGGGGAGGTGACAAGGAAGTGGGAGGAGTAGAGAGAGGTGAAACCATAATCTAGATATAATATGTGAGAAAATAATCTGTTTTCAGTAAAAGGAAAATAAATTTTAGAAATGAAATTGAAATTCCAGATTTTTTCTTTGCAGTTCATGTGTAATTATAGTGTTGAGAGTACAAATCAATCTCAATTATAGCTAAGAATGTTCTTTCCAATTCTTCTTTTCCATTTAAAGAACTATACATATATTCACACACACACATATCTCGATAAATGATTGCATTTGTTAACATCGCAGTTACAATAGGTATCCATATATCCATATCAGCTTTTCATAATTGTTTCTGAATTTTGGAATCAAGCTGTTATGAAAACCAATATGAAATGCTGGTTATACAGACTCTAACTGTAGCAATTAAATGATAATACTCAGATACTACTACTGCAGTTTTGCATAAATTTTTCATGGCTTTTAGAATCTTACACATTGTTGTATTAACTTTGTCCCACAAGACTCATTTGGGTACTACACAAGCTTTCTCTGCAGTTCTGAAATGTGCCCTTTAGTTGATTTTGACTAGCACTCCGCTTGTACTATTTAACAGAGCAAACAAAATTATAAGTTATTGAGGATTGTTGATTTGTATTATTTTATTTTTATTTCATTCTTTTTTAATCGGTGAAGAGGCAATGAATCCTTTGATGCTTGATTGCACTCTAAGATCTGAGAAAGGTTACAGTAATTAGTGAGAATAATGACAGAATCTCAGAATTGCCCAAATGATGTTTACAGAGAGTCTTCAAGGGCTGTTCATATTTCATATACAGTCATGGATCACTTAACCATATGATTACTCTCTGGGAGATGCCTAGGTAGATAGGAGTAGGTGATTTTGTTGTTCTGGAAAATAGCATAAGACCTAGTTACTTAACTATAACACACAGTATACCTGGATTACTACTCCCAAAACACAAATCTGCATGCCATGTCATGTTATTGAATACCATGTTTGTAACTCAATTGTAGGTATTTATTCATCTAAATACACCTAAGCATGGAACACTTATACTAAATTATAGCATAAAAGCTAAATAGGAGTGGGTAAGAGATACTGCTCTGGGTTGGAGCACTTGGCTAGCATGTATTATGCACTGACTTTAATCCCCAGAACTAAATAAAGAAATAATAATAAAAATCCCCAAGAGTGATTCTCTGAACAGATGCTTTCTATGGAGATGACTGGACTCCTGGTCTCTCCTGATGAGTAAGTGTTTGAGTACAAAGTGCTCATTACTGTTCATTGTAGTAGATTTAACTCTGTTCTGGTTGTGTCTGGTCTGGTCTTTTCTGTTCTACTCTGCTTTGGTCTGGCTTTGTTTTAAGACAAATCTGTATATACAGTCCAGGCTCAACTAGAACTTGCTATGTATGTCACCCTGGCCTCTAAATCAAAATAATTCCCTCCATGTCTTTTGAGTGCTGAGACTGTAAGCATACATCGGTACATGCAGTTCACTGCCAGAGATTTTACAAACACTGTTCTCAGACTGCGCTAAACTTGTTTTAATACATTTTCATTCCTCTGCAGTAAATTCACCTTAGTTTATTATAATATATATTTTTTTTCATATGGTAGATTTATTTAAGACTTTTGGGAATTCTTCATACCAATTTCCATAGTGAGTGTACCTGGTTTTACTCCCAAAAACAATGAATGGGGCTTTCCTTCCTCCAGCATCTCCTCCAACATTTGTTGAAGGTTTTTTTTTTCCTGTCAATTATGTTATTTTTTTTGCTTTATAAATAATACCTTTCAAGCTTTCCACCTCCTTCCCTCCTCCCATTTCCCTCCCAATACCCCACTACACCCCTCCCCACTCCCTTCCAGTCCTAAGAGAGGGCAGGGAACCCTGCCCTATGGGAAGTCCAAGGCCCTCCCCCCTCAACCCAGGCCTAAGAAGGTGTGCATCCAAACAGACTAGGGCCCCCCAAAGCTAGTACATGCAGTAGAAACAAGTCCCAGTACCATTATCATTGGCTTCTCAGTCAGCCCCCATTGTCAGCCACATTCAGAGAGTCCGGTTCAGTCCCAGTCCAGCTGGCCTTGGTAATCTCCCCATAGATCAGTCACACTGTCTCAGTGAGTGGACGAACCCCTCACGGTGCTGACTTCCTTGCTCTTCTTCCCCCTCCTTCTGCTCTTCAACTGGGCCTTGGCAGCTCAGTCCAGTGCTCCAATGTGGGTCTCTGTCTCTATCTCCATCCATCACCAGACAAAGGTTCTATGGTGATATTCAAGATATTCATCAGTGTGGCTATCGGAAAAGGCCAATTCAGGCACCCTCTCCTCTGCTGCCCAAGGACCTAACTGGGGACATCCCCTTAGACATCTGGGAACCCCTCTAGAGCCAAGTCTCTTGCCAACCCTAAAATGGCTCCCTTAAGTAAGATATCTTCTTCCCTGCTCCCATATCCATCCTTCCTATATCTCAACCACCCCACTCCCCGAAGGTCTTCCTAATCCTCCCCTTCTCTATTCTCTTTCCCCCTCTCTCATCACCCCCCACCCCCAGCAATTCAGGATCTAACAATTCCACTCTTGGGAATATACCCAAGAGATGCCCAATCATACTACAAAAGCATTTGTTCAACTATGTTTATAGCAGCACTATTTGTAATAGCCAGAACCTGGAAACAACCTAGGCACCCCTCAATGGAAGAATGGATAAAGCAAGTGTGGCACATCTACACATTAGAGTTCTACTCAGCGGTAAAAAAAAAAATGACATCTTAAATTTTGCATGCATGCATTGAAATAGAAAACACTATACTGAGTGAGATAACCCAGACCCAAAAAGATGAATATGGTATGTACTTACTCATTAGTGGATTCTAGCCATAAACAAAGGACACTGAGCCTATAGTTCGTGATCCTAGAGAAGCTAAATAATAAGATGAACCCAGAGAAAAACATATATAGATCCTCCTGGAAACTGGAAGCAGACAAGATTGCAGGGCAAAAGTTATTATACTACTTTTAGCTCTGTAAACTTCTTACTTGCTTCAATTTTTGTAATAACATACAACTTAAAAGAAATGGTATGTCTGTAAAATACTTGTTCTTTATATTCTTATTTTCCAAATATTTCTTTTTTTCTAAAAAAGACAAACCCATGTCAATACCAAGCACAAACTTTACTATTAACCTTCAGGGCAGTCTAGCTTTGAAAATGTTTCATTTACATTTTATTTTAAGACTTATTTAATTGAATACTTTGCTAAAAAAAATTTCACATATTAACTTCAGGCCAAATAAGGTTAGGCTCTCTAGTCTCACTAATGTCCTACTGGAAAGTATTCAGTAACAAAACACATGGAGCAATCATCTCCTCTGATAACACTACCCTCCTCTGGAAGACCCCTAAGAGAATCAGCTGAAGGCTATCTGCATTAACCATCTGAAACAATGATAAAATACACAAAGCAGTAGCACACTTGTCTGCCATCGATATCAATATGATATAATACACATAATTGTATAACCAACCATCTCTAGAACAAAGATACAAGTGAATGTGTTTACATAAATATCAACATGACCATGCCAACAGGGTACTGTGCTATCCCTGTGACAACACTAGGTGATGGGAAGTTTTGAGCTACATTGTAGTCTAAAAAGCTAATGCACATGTCCATTGTTGACTCAAATATCACTGTATGATGTGTTTATATAGATGACAGCACAAAGAGATTATTAAGGGCCATAATATGTACTATAATGCTAGAATCTCTGTAGCTGGTAGTGGTGAGCTTCAAGTATGTCCCAGAGGTTAACTTCTATCAAATTCTTCTCTGAGCTGAGAACATAATTGTCTAGAGTTTCACTCTATTCTTTTCTTTAAATAATAATGAGATAGAGGGGAAAGGTATGAAGGGAAGGTGGGACTGGGAGAGGTGATTTCATATTTTTTACTTTCTTTGTTTGGAGCTAATTTGTAATTTATTAAGAAAAAGTTTTAATGTAGTTTAATGTAGTCTTCATGAAGTTTGAGGAATAGAACACACTAAGGAGGTTATAGGGTTCTTGTGGAAGTTATTTCCCTGTGTTTTGTCGTCGACATTGTCTTCTTCTTCTTCTTCTTCTTCTTCTTCTTCTTCTTCTTCTTCTTCTTCTTCTTCTTCTTCTTCTTCTTCTTCTTCTTCTTCTTCTTCTTCTTCTTCTTCCTCCTCCTCCTCCTCCTTCTCCTCCTCTCCTCCTCCTCCTCCTTTTTCCTCCTTCTTCCCCCTCCTTCTTCCTCCTCCTCCTCTTCCTCTTTTCTTTTTCTTCCTGATGTTAGTTTTGTTATTTTGGTTTTTCAAGACAGGATTTCTCTGTGGCTTTGGAGCCTGTCCTGGAGCTAGCTCTTGTAGGCCAGACTGGGCTCGAACTCACAGGGATCCACCTGCATTTGCCTCCCGAGTGCTGTGATTAAAGGTGTGTGCTATTGTAGTATGGCAGGATCATAGTTTTGTAAAATAGAGTTATGATTAAAAATGTCCTCATGTATGCCAGATGATTGTGTCACATAACTTTAATACCAGCACCCCAGAGACAAAGGAATGTGGATCTTTATGAATTCCAGTCCAGCTTGGTCTACAGAGTGAGTTTCAGGACAGTCAAGGCTGTCACAGAGAGAAACCCTGTCTCAAGAAACAAAACAGAACAAAGCAAACAAATGAAGAAAACAGAAAGAAAGAAAGAAAGAAAGAAAGAAAGAAAGAAAGAAAGAAAGAAAGAAAGAAAGAAAGATTAAATGCCCCCGTCTTCCCTTGTCCCCATGTTAATTGTTTGAGATTGTTGTCATTTGGTCACGGAAAAACCTTCCCTGACTTGCAAAGCTGACTGGTGATTGGCCCAGAGCTTCTGGAAGCCATGTTTTATACACCCAGAGATTTTCCCTGAAAATACAGCTGACTTAGTAGGAAGTAAAACAGAAAGGTGAAGACAAACAGTAACTTGGGTTTTTGGTGCTATTTCCAAAGCCAGATTTCCCACTGTTTCTGCATTTCAACTTCTGGGTGCCCATTGCACAAACCACTGTCTTCTTGCGGATGGATTTAATTTGTGCTGGGATTTTCCTTTTCATGCAATCAGTGTTTACTTACAGAAGAGATTTAGGGAGAGAAAAGTAAGATATTTTTACAAGAAAAGGTCCACTTCAATAGAATAAGTTCTTACTTATTTAGCCAACAAATATTGACAGCATTGCTATTGTGACCTCCAATCTGCTAGGCACTACATAACAAGCATAGTAAATCATGAATAACATTTCTACTTCCAGTAATATAGAGCTCTGACAAAGTAAGGCACTAGAAAAGGTTCTGCATTTTTTTCTTTTGTTAATTTTTTAATGCCAGTGATCAAATCCTTTGTGCATGCTAGGCAAGCATTAGACCCATGGAAGGCAAGCTGTACAATCAAGTTAGAATCACATCATTATAAAGGACATGAAAGGAACAGCCAGCATACTGAGTTGAAAAACAAGCAGTTGTTAAACTTCTCTCCATAAACTAATCAAGTCAGGCTTCTCAAAGGAGGAGGTGCCATCTATACTTAATGTGAGGAGTAAAGAGTGGTTCTCAAACAGAGGTTATAGTAAGAAGACAGATCATATGTGAGGATGGAGTGCAAATAATTATATCAATCAGGATATATAGAAAATTTATTGATATAGGACAAAATTCTATAGGTCAAACTTCTGTAAAGTTTAATTGGAACTATATGCAGTTTTCCATAACAATAAGGTATTTTTCAGTCTATATATTTTACATTGTCTGTATTGCAAGTATCCAAATAATCTGTTAATAAACATATTTCAATAAATATCTTGATTACAAGAAGAGAAGCCTTCTCCTAGCGAGTTGTATGTGGCCACAGTTCTTTCCTTGCTTCATTCTGCAACTTAAGTCTTGTCTATGCAAGTTTTAGTAAAATATTACTTATCTTGTTATACACAGTTTGTAGGGACATTGATTGTTTTTCTTATTTATTTCTTATTTATTGTTGATTACACACACTGTACTCTGCAATAATGGGGGGTGGGATTGAGGGAGGGAGGGAGGGAGAGAGAGAGAGAGAGAGAGAGAGAGAGAGAGAGAGAATCCCTCTGTTGCACTTGAGACAAATCATATCCTAGGGCAAACTCCACCTCACATTTTCTCCTTAAGATGCTTTTGCAGAGTCAGCTACACTTGCCCAGCCTTCAAATAATTTTGTGAGAGCTTTACATCCTGACAACTGCTGAGTCATAACATCAAAATGGTTTTCCCAAGTTGACTGCAAGATAAATCAGGTAGACTCTTTGGAGTGGTATTGATTCAGCATTAATCATTCAATTCCCTGTGTATCATAGCAACTTTTTAAAATCATGAGCCTGAAATTGTTCTTACAGAGGGATGAGTTGGAATGAATGCCTCTTTTGATACTAGTACTGGAAAATCTAATATCTCCAAATCGGATATATGCATTTTGGTGTTGCTTGTTTGTTTTGTTTTATTTTGTTATTATTGTTTCTAGATTGTATGATATTCTAAATTTATGGCCTCAACTGCAACCAACACATACTTTTGAAAGCTTTCTATTCAACTGGTTATGGATTCTAC
This sequence comes from Microtus pennsylvanicus, assembly GCF_037038515.1. Taxonomy (NCBI): domain Eukaryota; kingdom Metazoa; phylum Chordata; class Mammalia; order Rodentia; family Cricetidae; genus Microtus; species Microtus pennsylvanicus. The sequence goes on along the minus strand of NC_134589.1, from coordinate 30,019,401 downwards.
TATGCATGTATGTAAACGGTTCCCTTTTAGCTTCATGACTTAACACATGGTTATTTTTTTTCTTTTATGTTTTGGTATCAACCATCCTAAAAAGTATAAGTTTTGAATCTTTTTATAAAATTGACAATGATGGGAGCAGGAAAGATGATTTATCAAATTAGAGCACTTAATGGTCTTACTGAAGACCTGAGTTCAGTTCCCAGTATTCACATTAGACAACTCAAAACTGTAGTTTCAGGATATCTGAAATAATCTTCTGACCTTTTCTGGGCACGGACACTCATGGGACCACATTCACCCAGAGACACAGTTATACACACATCATTAAATACAAACACAATAAATATTTAAAAATGACAAAGTTCTGGACATGTATTTGGCATAATAACCATGTGATGAGAAGTACGAAAATAACAGGAAAAAATAATAAGTTGAAAATTATAATTCTTTAAAAAAATTTTAATTTTAATTTTGTGTATGCATGTTGAGCATGTAAACATGAGTGCAAGGGTCCAAAGCCATCAGACCCATGAATTACTAAAATGACAGGTATCAAAGTCCAATATTCTACAAGAGAAGTGTATACTTTTAATGACTGAGTCACTTCTCTAGCTCCAAATACTAAAATTAATTTAATATATGTATGTCAGTATGTGTATGTAGAATGCAGGCATATACATTTATAGAGGATAAAGGACAATCTTGGGTATCATTTAAAAGGCTTGTACCCCATTTTTTAGGAAATGTTGTCGCCATTGCTTGAAAGTTGCTGAGTAGGCTAGTTTGGTTAGCAAGTGAAACCTAGGATATTTGAATCTCTGCATACCCAGTGCTGGGATTACAAACCCAGGCTGCCATTCCCAGGGATGTGTGTGTGTTTGTGTGTGTGTGTGTGTGTGTGTGTGTGTGTGTGTGTGTGAGAGAGAGAGAGAGAGAGAGAGAGAGAGAGAGAGAGAGAGAGAGAGAGAGAGAGGAGAGTAAACTGAGGATGGAACTCAGGTCTTTATGCTTCAAATACAAACACTTTATAAACTGTTTCACGTTTCCAACATTCTTAAATTATTATTAAGAGCTCCATTTGGGCTATGATGACAAACTCCAGTTATAGGGAGACTCATAGCTAGAACGAGGCTGCACTTATTTTCTAGTTCTTCCCATGGGATTCATTAATTTTTTTCAGAAATTAAGATTAAAGGCCAGGAAATAGGAGTCAAGGAAGAACAGTTCCAGTTTTCTACAGCCTCTCCAAACTACAAAAGAAATTTTAAAAACTTTTGAAAGTATAGATAAAGAGGTCACATAATAATAAAAGCTTGGCATTCTGAAATAACTTTTATGATACTGGGAAAAAGGCAGTGATGGGTAGCATACAAATAACCCCCTACACATTCACTTTGAAGTGGGCATTGAATCCAGTAAGAAAGTGGTTGGTCTCTGCAAAGACATTTGTGGCTATTGTAATACTGAGCATGTCTTGACAGGATAGTTATTGTTTATTCTGGCATTGTTTATGGTTGATTAAGGTAGATGATTCTTTCTTTTTCTGGTAGCATTCATAGTGTCTCTCAACACAAAATCTAGCTAATCTAGGTGAACCGTTGAGTCCAGGCCAGTATCAGCCTGAGTTTTCCATGTGCAATGACTCAAGTGTGTGGCATCTTTGTCAGTGGCTGAAAACTATAGCTGGTATTATTCTTTGGGCCAATAAGTTGCTTATAGATAGGCCATAGATTCTAGGCGTTAACCTACTACTATTATTCTGCTAAGTGAACAAAGTATTAAGCTGGCTTCTATTGACTATCCACAGATTAGTGCATTCATCAACCCTCATCAAAGACACTTGTTTTGGTAATATGGTGAATAGCATGGAAGCTGATTACCTTTAAAGACACAAATAATAAGAGTCTTAATTGGGACACCCATATCTTATCCCCCTTCTCCTAATGCTTAGGGATTATAGGGGCAGATAGAGTGTAAGAGTTAAGAATCATAGGCTCTGAATAAATACAGGGAAGCAGTGTTTTCTGGACACACCAGGGCAGTTGTGCATATAAATTCATAGCAGTTGAGATAATATGTGGGGAAGGGAGGTAAGGAGCTAAAAGCAAGTGATAGTTACCGGAAGAAAGAGAATCAGTTCTTAAAGAAAAAAAAAAGAGAGGATAGCCCTTGATGGGTTGACTGTTCAATGAAGGCCATATATCCAACAGTTTAGGGCAGAACAAACTGAGCTTAAGTTTTGAAAGAGGAGTCAAAGTTGGGTAGCTGGGTAAGGAAGATAGATTTTTGAACATTTAGAGGTGGGTGTGAACATTATTAAAACACATTTGAATGAAATTTCCAAAGAACAAATTTTGAAAAATTTAAAAGTTAAAATGCAACACTGAATGGATTTAGTAGGTTGTTTCTATATATATAGTGTATATATTTGTATAATTCATACATTCATTCATATATATATTTGTATAGTGCATATATGTATGAACACATACATATAAAACAATTGGAGAGGACAAAACCAGGAATGGAATCAGTGAACTAAAGAAAAGGAATGGATGGAAATGTAATTATATTTTAATAAAAATGCTATCTTATGAAAGCTGTACATTGCCTCTAGGAACAATTTATATTCTAGGTGCTTCGTGATTCCATCTAATAAACATTGAAAAACTATTTTCCTAAGAGATTAGAGGAAAATTTTCTAATTTTAAAATCTTGTAATCCCAAAGTTTGAGTAAATAATGACTGAGTAGTAATAGATTTTACTTATAAGAAACAATAATAAACTTTCTGTCTTTCATAGAAAGATACAGTCAGTACAATAAGTAAAGTATGAAAATAAAATAGTTCATGTGAATAAAGAAGAAAACAGTCTTAGCTGAATATTGAACACCAGTCTGTTCAAAATTTAAGCAAAGAAGCTTATATATAGATATTTGTATAGCCATGCCATTTCAAAATGAATGTATCATTTTACTTGATTTATTTTTAAGCTTATTAATTTGACAGAATTTCAAAATGTATAATACATAAAGTAGTATTTTGAAAAACACATCTATATAAAAATAGTAACTTTTCTAATCCTCATGGAAACTAAATCCTAGATGAGATGAACGAACAAAGGAATGGTACATCAAATGTGTGAAGATTAAATCATAGCCTATATGTATCACAAAGAAGCTGAAGTATAGAAGGATGCTAGACTGAAAGGGGAGGAGACATTCACAACTGAGTAGATCTTAGATAAACTTATTAAAACTTAGAGACAGTCCACTGGAGAAAACAGACTTCCTCTTTGCAGAGCTCTCAATTGCAAATGGCAGGTTGATGATGGTGTGCCTGTATGTCCACATCCCATCTTTGGCGCTGGTACTTTGTCTGGCTTGGACCTGTGCAGGTCCTGTGCATACTGCTATGGTTCCTGGGAGTTGATCTGTGCAGCAGGCCTGTTTTAGCTGGAAGAAACTGTTTCACTAGAGTCATTCACTATTTCCTACAGTCTTTCTGCATAGATCCCTGAACCTGGAGGGGCGGCAATTGTTCTGTTTTTTACTTGTTGTTGTTATTGTTGTTGTCTTGTGTTTGTTAGGGAGAAAATGAGAAAGAGAAAAGAAGGGAGAGAGGGAAAAAGGGAGGAAGGAAAGGAGGGAGGAATTTTAAAAGTTGAAAGGATAAAGAGGTGGGGAGTTTCTGGGAGTAGTAGTAGAAGAAGAAAAGCATAATCAAAATATATTATATGAAAAAATGAAATTAAAACAATAAATAAATAAAAACCATCTTAAAACTATTGAGAAAATATCTGTATCTTCTTTCTGTTTATATTTCTAACTTTGCTGGCTGTCTCAGTCAATATTCTATTGTTGTGCAGAGACACCATGACTACAGCAACTCTTACAAAGGAAAGTGTTTAGTTGGGGTTTACTTACAGTTTCAGAGGTTTAGTTCATTGTCATCATGGTGGCGGAGGATGGCAACATGCAGGCACACATGGTGCTGGAAAACTAACTGAGAGTTCTACATTCAGACCATAGGCAGCAAGAAAAGATAGAGGCACTGGGCCTGGCAACCCCAGTGACACCTCTCCTCCAACAAGACAATACCTACTGCATTAAAAGCTATACCTCTCCCAATCCCTCCAAAGCAGTGCCACTTCCCGATGACCAAGCATTCAAACATATGAGCTATGGTGGCCATTCTCATTCAGACTACACAAGGTCATGTATGAGCAAGAAGCAAAGGTATGTAGAATTTCTTCACTGTCTTTCATTTTTCACTGGAGTGTATATAGACGTTGAATCATGTTAGGGTATGAGAAAAGTGATGCTTAAGTTTTACCACATAAGGGCATGAATACTGCCTTCCTGTTCAGTTCCCTTAAACAAAAAGGAAAAAGATACTTTTCAGGAGTAAGAAAGTAACTTATTTCTCAAGACACAAAAACTTATTAGGCAAGCATATAAGTATCAATGGGTGTTTTGTTTATTTCACATTAACAATTTAACATTTTGTTCTTCATCAAACTCTTTTCAGATCCACAGCATGTCTCGAAGAAACACCACCAAACTTCTTGAATGTCCCCTGTCAGATCATCAGGGGTACTAGGATCTTTGAAGCAGTCACACTGTGCTCTCTGTCTAAGTCCAAAGAGACAGACAGAAGAATTTTCTTTCTGAATCACTCTAGACACACATCAAAGTACCACATCATTTTATGACTATAATACAAGATAACTGAGTTCTTTTTGGGAAAGGAGGCATTTCAGGAAAGAAAAACAAAGATTTTGATATCTGTCTGGCACAATGCAATACAAGCATGAGCTTTATTCTTACAGTTCCCTAAATGTAGACAATATTTGATTATTGCCCTATTCAAGTTGAGATCTTTTTTGTAGTATATAGGATTCTGAAATATATAGCAAAAGTGACTAAAATATGCTTTGGTTAAAAGTGACTTTTCTAGTGTGTGAAAATATTGAAACTAATTATCCTCCCTTTACAATTTTATAAGCTGTAAAGACTTACAGAGGCAAATTTTTACTATTTTTTCATATAAATAAAATAAATCTTAGTCAACACATTTAAATTCATGTGTTAGTATCTTATTGATAATCCATATAATAATGAATAATAATTATAAAGTGATTTCTGTGTATGGGCACCTCAACCATTCCATTTCAGCTCAGTTTCCATGATGAACCTACTTTAAACACTTCCCATTTCTTTTTTCTTCATTTACCTGCTGTCTGCCTCAGGCCCTCAGAGTCTTGGCCTTCTCATCTAAGTGTCTATTGGCAAGCAGCCTGGAGTTTCAGTAAACATGCTGAGTCTTGACTTCTGTTCCCTAAATTCCAAACTGACATTTGCATTCAGCAGGTCTTGGGTAACCCATTAAGAATTTGGTGAGAACTAATATCTTCTATTTCCCAGAAATTTCCAGATACTGCTGTAGGAAAGCAGAGGGGATGTAGGTTTTGCTGGTCTGTAGAATACAACAACCTTGACATTCTCTACCTGCCAACTTGTTTGGATCCTTCCTCTGAGGCAAATTCACCCTGCATTATCTTCTATGAGAATTTAAAAGCATGGATGCCATATTAAATATTAAATACATACAAGTTATTTGGATTTCCAAGGCATATATGATCAACTATCACCCTATTTATATGTCATTTAAGGATATCAATAAATCATCTAAGTATCTATACACTGAACAGTTGAAAAGCTACCAAAACCTGGCCTCTTCAAGTAGAGGGTTTAAAAGCAGTTGAGGGCTGAGGAAAGAAGATGGCTCACATTTTCTTGGTAATATGGTTACTCAGTGCTTGTTTATGTGCTGCTGGATGGTCAAAAATCCAGTTTTCACATGATCAGTACTAATTGGATTCAGAGGTTATTGCTGCTGCTGCCGCCACTGCCACCACAGCTGCTGCTGCTGTTGTTGTTGTTGTTGTTGATGATGATGATGAAAAGATGATGGTGGTAGAGATGATGATAAAAGAGGACATGAAGCTGAGAGAAAGTTTGGTGGATCCTGATGTGAACTGGCAGGAGGTAATAGAGATGAATACTATTAAATACATTGTATGCATATATGAAATTTTTGAATTAATAAAATGTTACGTTAAAAGTAGAATGTTTCACGAGCAAATGCAACTCTCTCTGAGTTCAATGTAATGATGGTAACAAATTACAGACAGTAATAGTTATTCCTACTTCTCTCCCCCTATCTTTCCCACCAAGAGCATACACATTTCAGGGTAGTCTGAATTCATGTGAAGGGCAGCAGAGACAGTGTTACTATCCTAAGAGGTCTTGTAACTTACTGTGTAAGACACAGCAAACAGGAACAGAAACCAAGGACAATGAGCCAACTAGATAAGATCAAAACATGGAGTTGGTAGTGACATTGACCATAAACACCAAACATGTTTCCAGTGATTTGTCTCCTAAAGACATTCCCCAAACATATAACGTGGCAGCCAGACATTTATTGGAACCTCTGTACTCACAGGAAAATAGAACGTGTAGACAATTTTTTCACTTTAAGAGGGGTAAAGGGTAGCCAGTTGGTGGTGGCACATGCCTTTAATCCTAGCACTCGGGAGGCAGAAACAGGTGGATCTATGTGAGTCCAAGGGCATCCTTGTCTACAAGAGCTAGTTCAAGGACAGCTAGGGCAGTTACACAGAGAAACCTTGTCTCAACCCCTCCCCCAAAAAGGTTTAAAGGGTTTAAAGGTTCTGTTGCTAGTGGAGAACTGGAAATTAACCACACAAGGAAATGACTGCATGTATATCATCCCCAGTTTTTGATTCATTACCAGTATGAAGATAACACTGCCAAATGGCATCAATTTTCCAATGCAGTAGAACATCTACCCACTGCCTAAGGTCTAGTCTACATGGCTCAAATAAAAAGAAAGGCAGAGATTGTGTTACTTTCAATGGTCCAGCTTTATAATACTTCTACACCGCTGAGCCTTTTGAGACTGTGAGGCAATTCTAAGTATAAAGGAAATTCTGTGGGCTGGAGGTTTGGAAATCCCCGTTTCAGGATAGCATAACTCAATGGAAGAGATCACAGAGAATCTCAGAAGGAGTTTGCTAAGAACTATGCAACTCCAGTGAGATTTTCTAATCCTTTTGGCAAACTGGACTTTATTCTTTGCTGAGAAACACTGCTCTGAGTTTAAATTTGGGACACATTAATAAAACAGAAACCAAGCACAAAACAGGCTCCCTTGCCTATTGTCTAAACTCAGACCCTAAATGGAAGATGGTGGCTCAAGGGCCAGTGCCAAGTAAATGTGTCAAGTTAAAATAGAACCAGGATTTTAACTTACTTTTCCAAGAAATTGAGGATGGATTTATAGACGACAAGCAAAAACACTATAAAAATTGTAGGAATTCAGAATTACAGATTACATAGTAGCTTTGAGATTTTTCATTCCTAGTCAATCTTCCTTATTGCCTTTCCCTTCCACAATACTTGCTACATACTTGCCTTGGATAACTTCCCAACCGAAAAGTAGCAGACATATTGCAAACAGACACTCATAAGTATTTGAAGTAATAGGGTATACATAAAAGGGTGAATTTTGCAGCTTGGCTGTTATATAACCCATCATTAAAAAAATCAGTACAACTGCACATGGGAGGTAGAGGCAAGTGGGTTTGGAGTGCAGGATCATTCTTGTCTGTTTAGAAAGTGTGAGCCACCTTGGATATCTGAGAACCTGTCTAAAATAATCATGTTAGAAGTAAAAGTAAAATCTCATCACCTTCTATCTATTTTAATGAATTTCACATCCATGATTTAAGGTTAAGTACATTTTGAATCCCCATTAGTGAGAATTCTGCATAAGGCTGAGCTACTATGCAGCCCATTCTAATGTCATGTTTGAATAAAATTTGTGTTATTAAGATAATGATGATTGGAATATGGCAAAGTGCATATAAATAGGAACAAATCATTACCTATTGTAGCATTTATACAAAAGAGAGAAATATAAGTAAACCAACATAGAAGGCTAGACCTTGGCTGGCTTCTGGGAACTCGGACTTGAGAAGGGTTGCTAAAATCTCTGGAACTGAGAGTACTGTTGCACACCGCCTTGCCCGTGAAATGCATTTTGTACAGATCGTGAGTTTTCCATGTGGAACTGTGGGGTTTTAGTACATCCTACATAAAGATGCATGCCTACACTGCCCACAGTTGAAATCTGGGACATTAGGTCTCAAACGGACTTCTCTGTAGGCGATGCTGCACACACATCATCATCACTTGATGCTGGAGCCACGGAGAATATACAACGTGCGACTGCACAGGGAGAGGGCTGGTGAAAGCTTGCGACTATTTTTACAGGACTTGATTCCCCATGCTCAATCTTTGCTAGGAAGTTTCATATCTATCACGTCCTGTAGAGACTCTCATGCTGAGTGTGTGAGTCTTTCCATCATGTAGCTGAACATAGTGTAGTGTGGGTTTGCTCTTCCCAGCTGAACATTTCAGAATCTTAGTGAGACAAAAGAATACATAAGCAGAAAGAGAACTTTGTCACGAGTAAATTTTATTTTAAATTCTCTCAGTCTGGCTCTGAATTTTTTTTGCCATATTATATTTTCAACGTTTAAAATGTACTTTTCTATTTTCTGGAAGTATTTGTGGCAAATGAAATCAAGCATACTTAAGACTGTACATGTGATGTCTTGATCTAATTATATGTAAGCAGTCAATATTTCCAATCACTTGAAATACTTTGTTCTCATAAACTAAGTCCATATTCTGATGCTTTAGTTTGCAGCATCAGAATACTGTACATACTAGGGATTTCAATTGATTCTCATCTTGTGTCTCTAAATATCTTCCCCTTCTGGTTGAAAGATGTTGGTGAATTTGGTTACATATTAATGCATCTAAAGCTGAATCTCCATAAGACAGTTTTGAGCAGGGACAGTGTGTACTTCTTTTAATATATTTACAGCATAATGAGTTTATGGGAACCCAGCTATAAATAAGCTTCAAAACTAAACATGAAATAGGGTGCATATAGGCACTGACATGCATAATTCATTGGTAAGAAGGTATTATGCAGGTTCTACGAGCTAGAGCAGTGAGATGAAATTTTAATGAGAGCTTCTCCCACCTAAGTCTTATCTCTGCTCTTGAGTAGCACAAGGGAACATCGGTGTTCTTGAAGGTGGTTCCTGGCAGCTGCATCACAAGTTGTGGAGAAAAATATGCTCATTAAAGTTCTTAGGAAAGTCTTTGAAAATGGGCATTTTACATTATCTGCTAGTACCAGATATTATCTTTCTAATATTTGAGCTGTTTAATATTAATATGAATATTTAAATTATCATTAATTTCATTATATTGTGAGGAATCCAGTGCTTGCTGGACTTTGTGTATAAGTTGTCATGGCTGAAGAGATAGCATATACTATTTAATACTGTTTAAAATAATTGTTCTTTAAATAGTACCTAATAGTCTGGAACATATTTTAGCAAGCGTAGGTAAATATTGCTAATAGTACATTAGCATGAAGGGTCTACTGGTGAGAATATCACTTTCACATAGTCAGTAAAGAAAAGGCACTCTTGTTTTAGAAGTTGTGTGTAGCAGATACGACTCAGTGTAGCTTTTTAACTACTGTGTATATGCAAATGCATGCATATTTGTAGTAATTTTTAAATTTTTGAACAAATAATTTGATCAGTTTTGCTTCTGTGAAGATACACTTGTAATTTAGGGAAAATCAAAGTTTGAAAATATACCAGATATTTCATCATTGCATGCCTTGCTGTATTATCAAGGCCTGTGTCAATGCAAATGTGTGATGAGTGCCATGGACATGGAAGCCCACACCAGACCTCCATCATCCCCAACAAGCATGTGGATAACACTCAAGTCCGTTTCTTAAAATTTTTGCAGCAGTCTTCCCTTGCCTTTATTGAGAAGATATATATATATATATATATATATATATATATATATATATATATATATATATATAAAGTAGTTTTCTGATCATGGTGCTACTCCTTGTAATATTTGAGTCAGCTCAAACTGACTGGCTAGAGTCAAAGCTCATGGATCTTTCAGTGATTATTTTTTTTTTGAAAGAAGATGGTACTTTTACAAGTTTCCACTAAAATATCTAAGATGTTCCTGAATTCACTCTGTAGCCTGGGGAGACCTTGAGCCTGCAATCTTCTGCCTCAATCTTCTGTGTAGCTGAAATTTCAGGCCTGTGCCTCCATGACTAATGTTTTGTAGTGTTAGTTTCACACCAGAGACATTCAATGTTAAAAGTTCTAATCTCTACTTTGTACTTTCTCATACCTGATGGCGAATTCTTCATCTCATGGAAGCACATAGTAATCAACCAATTAGTTCATAAGCTGGGAACAGCTTAAGGTTTAAGAATTATACAAGTACTGGGGGCTGGAGAGATGGCTCAGTGGTTAAGAGCATTGCCTGCTCTACCAAAGGTCCTGAGTTCAATTCCCTGAGTTCAATAACAGATGGCTCACAACCATCTGTAATGGGGTCTGGTGCCCTCTTCTGGCCAGCAGGCAGACACACAGGCAGAATATTGTATACATAATAAATAAATAAATAAATATCTTTAAAAAAAGAATTACAAAAGTACTATGATAAAATCATAATGAATTATGGAAGAACTGTTGGAGGGTATCAAATAAAGATTTCTGATAATCTAAAAACAAACAAAGAAACAAAAAACATATCAAACTTGTTTGTCATACATATTTTCTACAAGGGCCAGGAATGCAGTTTGGATCACTGTCTAAATACAAACCATTAAAATCCCAGGTTTGTAAAGAATCCCAGGATGTAGAGAAATGTGGAGGTGGCTGAGCATAGGCAGTAGTAAAATGTTTTGCATGACTAATGATGAAATATTAATTGCAAACATATGATGAATCTGTTGTACCTTTGGCAGCACGGACTTTCAGTGCATGACCTGATTTTACTGTAACGTTGCTACCACACACACAACATGAGGACTTTGCACTGTGTTTGCCATTGTGCTATGTGATGCCAAAGAATACTGCTTGAAATGCCTACCATTGAGAATACAAGATGTGTATGAATTCCAAAGATTTGACACTATACTAGATGCTTCTCTGAAAAGACAGCAGATTACAACTACAAACAAAGATGCTGAATATATTTCTACCATTGTTCTTCAGCAGGCAACTGTTAATTACCACATTTTGATTGCACTGTGTTAAAAAGTATACACAGCATTAATATTTATAAAGTTAAATATCTATCAACTCTTGAAAATGCTCAAGATGCTCCATGTTCTGCAGTGTCAAATTAAATTAAATTCCTATTTTTTATTTTTCTTTTATTTTTGGAGTATTTCCTACATGTATATAATACATATTGATCAAATCCATACTCCGTGCATCCCTTCTCCAATTCTTCCCCATTTACCCTCAACTTTCTGTGCTTTTTTTGTTTAATGAACTGAGTCCACTTGGATCAACATATATGTGCATGGATGTAGGACTATCAACTGGAGCATGACTAGAAAATAAAAAGCACCTTCATCTCATTAACAAGGAAATTGCTTTTATTTAAAAAATAGCATAGATATATTTTTAAACAATCATTTCACTGCACATACCTGAAATCATTTTAAAATTTTTATGCATTTTCAGTAACTTTTTTGTATAAATATATGCATACCCATATGCAAGTTTTATACATATATACATACAAGCATGCAAAAGCAGATGCACATGAATACATACATGCCGTATGTATGTATGGTTACGTAACAATCGGCTAGGCAAAGAGTAGTAACAATCGGAAAAGGTTTTGGTTATACAAATCCCTCTAAATAAACTGTAATGTTAAATAGGTGGAAGGAATAAACAAGCTATTCTAACTACTATGCTTTATTAACTGTTATTGAAGAATGCACTGACTAGTTAAATGTGTGTAATCAAATCAGGAACTTCCTTTTTATTTTCCTGTAGAGGATCATAAAAAAGAAAGCAATTGTTCTAAATTACAGAAGGGGGCTGTATTTCATTTTCTTTGCTTCATATATCACAGCTTTGTCACTTGCTGATAAAGGGACTTGAATGCCTGGTACTTGAGCATGGACCAAAATGACACAAAAGCTGTGTAAGCAGCAGCTTTGTCCCGAAGCCAAGGAAGAAGAACTTTTTCTCTGATACATTTTAATTTAATGTTATTGCTCACGATTCAATGGAATGATAATAACCATGTTCTTACCCTTCTCTACTGAGTCTGAACTGCCACTTTGGGTCAGTTTGAATCAGTGTGAGCTACCTGTGATCCCAAAAATTCTTGATATTTTGGGCCTTTAGTGTTGACTGTGGCCAAAATGAACCTAGAACTTGTTTGTGGGAAGTATGCCCACAGAGAATGTGCATTTTTATGGGACATATTTAACGTGGTTTCGTTGCCATTGTCGTTGTTGTTGTTTAAAGAACATCAACCAGCAAAGGAACCATAAATAATTCTCAGAATTACACAAATGCATTATATCTCCATCCAACTGTGAATGCTTTAGGGTACCTTTCTGGAACAAATCAAGTTATGAAACATCCATATACTACACATGGAAAATTAAAATTTAAAATATTTATGGCTAACAAAGACAGTTGAGGCATAAGAAAGCCAGTCTGGAGTTTCTGGTTAAAAATATTAAAGTGCTATGTTATATTTGGTGACAGATTGCTTATCATTTCAATTATATACACATTATTTTGGCAGCTTATCCTCATGTGTAACACTATTTTTTTTTATCTTTACTGGTAGTTTTAAAGCATTGCTATTTGCACTAACAAGGCATATTAAAACAGCAGATCTGACTACTATAAAGCAAACACATGTCTAATGGCCAAGGGATTCAGCTGGGGCCAAGTTGACAGTTCAATTACCCAAACAGGTTACAAACGATTGCAATTGAAGACAAATGCTTGTGGATTTCCCTCTGCAAACACAGCTCAGGAAGACAGAATAATGTCAGAGAAGATGCCATCTCCCCAGGTAGCTGTGTGTTGTAAAATATGTTATCGCTTCTACCGCCCATGTGTGGGTGTGTGTGTGTATGAGAGAGAGACACACACAGAGATAGAGAGAATGATTAAGAGAATACAGTTCTGTGGACTTTTAAAAGACAATGTAAGTTTAGGTTCCTGTCAGAGCAAACTGCAACAACACACTACTCTAAGAAAGCTCTTTGCCCGTCACCTCATGGTGATACAGAGGAAACTGTTGTCCTTGTAGATACTTTTAAGTGTCCCACGATTACAAACAATTCTTGGAATTCTCTCACACCATATTTTTCTCCTTGGCAGCTGGTGTGATTTCTGACTTCGTTACCCTATTCTTTGTTTTGCAAACTAGAAATGACAAGAGGACACAGACCAAATAGTGGGGCTGAAAATCTTCTCTTGTTGCAGTTGGAGATGCGTGATGATTATGTGTTAGTTGGATTAATTCTCTATTTTTAAAAAAATCGATTCTATAAACTTTTATATCTTTCCTGTTCCCTAAACACTCTTTTGTCTGAATTATATGCATAGATTTTATGGAAAAATCAAAAGTAGACACTACAATGTTGTATAAAAGAACATTTATTGTTATTTATATGTTCACATTTATTTTTTATAAATGTGTGTGTGTGTGTTTGTGTGTGTGTGTGTTCTCATCACTCCCACAGGCTACAGTTCCTTTGTGGGGTTCAGAAGACAGCTCTCCAGAACAGATATGTGCTTTTACCATGCATGTTTTAGTGACTAAATTAAGGTATTCAGGATTGGCAACATTGAATTATCTTGGCAAGCCCCAAACACACATGTTTTCAGAAAAAAAAAAAAACAAAAAACAAAATAACTTGTATTTCAAATAGGTATTGCTGCCTTGAGCTAATTATTTAATGTCACTAAGCTTGCTTCCATTTGTCTCAATATATGATATAAAATAATATATATTATAGATACTAAATATATGAATATGATTACTTTGTCCATAGGAAGAGTCATAAATGTTTACTAATTGCAAACTACAAGGCCAGGACAGCAAAGAGAAGCGTTCACCCATACTATCACAGCAAGATGGGTGGGACGCTACGTGTTGAATGCATTAGATACCAGTGACAGGAATTCCATCTCTTCTCTACACTACCCCTTTCAGCCACATACCCAACATTTACTTAACCCTGACTATGTTAGTTGTTGGCTGGTGCCTGAGTTTGAAACATAAAAAGACAAAATGTTCTCATGATCTGTTGCAATAATGTTCCATCAAAGTCATGATTTTAGTGAAGACAAAGACAAGCACTGCTGCTGGAGGAGCGGTGGAGCACCTGGCTCGTGATCTGCTTTGATGCATTCACTCAACAAAGGCTTCCTTCGTGACTGGCAATGCCTGGAATTTCAGGAGGCTGAGGCACGTGAATCACAAATTCCAGGTTGGCCTAGGCTACAGAGTGAGTTCAAGGGCAGAACAGACAACTTAGAAAGACCTTATCTTAAAACCAAAAATGCAAGCAAGGGACTAGGGTTACAGCTCAGAGATAAGAGCACTGTCTGGGTCCTGTATTTATTCCAGTAATAAAACAGACAACTAACAAAAGTATTTTCAAATGATTAAGAAGAGTTTTTGGAACGAGCAAAGGTATCCAGACAACAGTGATGGAAAAGTAAGTTAGAAGAGCTCTTGGGAAAAGGCTTTTTTACTTCTCTGAAAGGTTACTGCAAGTATAGGTTATTTAACAATACATCTATCTAAAACAGGAGCACAAATTTAGGTATCTGCAATTAAAGATAGGTAACTGAAATACATATATATGGAAATTCTACAATTAATTTTTACTCAGGATTTGGATCTGGAATCTTTCTCTTCACTACTTACTTCATTTAATATATCCATTGAAAAATGGAAAAACTACATTATTTTATTTTTCAGTAAATAGAATCAGAACTAAATCAGTTGGGAATCTTTTATTAATGTAATTGAAGGCATTTAGGTCAATCTTTTATAAACAGATGTTTGTATAGACCTGGCTCTATTTTCTCATTTATTTATTAAGGAATGTAAATGGCATATTTTGGAGGGATACCATAGATACTTTGTTTCATTTATACACTATTAGAAAAATTACTGCATCCAAGATAATTAACGTATCCATTAATGTATAGATCCAGCTTTGATTCATTTTCATTAGCTCCTGGGAATTTTATGAAATATATTTTGTTGATATTCACTTCTTCTGCTAAGCCCCCCATTACTCACCTCCCTTCCTTATCTACACATCTCCTTAAAAAAATAGCTCATCAAATACAATTGTGCTGCCCATATTATCTTGGGTGTGTGGACAGAGATGTGAGATGTGTTTCTAATAGAAATGGGCTTCACTAACAGCTACCAATTGGAATCAGTTATAGCTAACCCTCTCTCTTGTAACTGTTTTGCTTTTAAGAATAAATATTTGACTTCTACGTGTTTCCTTTTTCAGTTCTCATTGATTCTCAAACCACTGTACTATTATTGTTAGTTTAATGAGTCTTGTGCCAGTGTGACAGATCCATCAAGCACATCACTAAAATAAAATACTAACAGCAACTTCTACTATACATTGCATCTTAAGAACTACAGTATGAACAAAAATCCCATTGAAAAAAGCTTGGAGTTTGTTTGATGTCTTTGTTCTGTAACACATATTTAAATAATAGTTCCACTTAGCAAAAACTGTATTGATATGTAGGTTGTGCTTAATAAGTAGAAAGATTCTGAGGAGAAAACATTAAATTGATGTTCCTTGAATATCATTTGGTGCTATCATTACACAGATGGATTTTCTGGAGGCTCTCATCACCATTTATAAGTCATTTATGGACTTACGTTATTAGCTTAGGAGCCCATTATATCCTACCTTGCACTCATTTCAGTCATTATAATGTAGTACTTTATTAAAACCACTAAGTATCATTTTGAAAAATGAATTCATTTGAAGCAAGAGTTCATATTTAATTCATTAACATCACTCCTACTTCTCAAAATGCTTGAATAAAGCCATTAAATTGCTTCTTACAGTCATGAGAAAGTCACACTAGAAGTAAAATTTAATTTAAATTCTGTAGAGTCTAAATTTGTTTGATTTCTAAATCACTAACTTTCAGTTCCTAAATTTTATCTCTGTTTTCTCTTCCCCATGTACAATACGTTTTCTTCTCCCTAATTGGATTTACTGCAACTGAACAATCTGTAGGTTTCCTTTCAATACACAAAATTGTGAAGGGATTGGGGGATGATGTGAACATCAAATGGAAGGTTGAGGTTGGGAAAATCAATAATAATCACAAATGGAAAATCTTTTATTTTGAAAACACTCCAACATTTTCACATCACACAAGGAAGATGCCTTCTTTTAAAAATCCAGTTATCAAAGTAATTTAAAAAAATTAATGACTTCTCAGCAGTTCTCATTGTCCGGACTGCTGAGAAGTCAAGAACAATGGCACTGGGTTTTGATCCTATTGCATGTACTGGGTTTGTGGGAGCCTAGGCTGTTTGGATGTTCACCTTACTAGACCTGGAAGGAGGTGGGAGGTCCTTGGACTCCCCACAGGGCAGGGAACCCTGACTGCTCTTTGGGCTGATGAGAGAGGGGGAGTTGATTGGGGGAGGGGGAGGGAAATGAGAGGCGGTGGTGGGGAAGAGACAGAAATCTTTAATAAATAAATAAAAATTAATGAGTAAAATTCCCATGGACATAGCAATATGTCATTAGGAGCCATTTTATTGATATGTTCCTTTATCATAATAAGATTAGTAACTTTTTCCCTAGACCTATGGCCTATCTAATCTCTGGTTCTTTCAAATTTATCCATAGTTGATATTGGTTCGATCTCAGAGAATAAGTCTAATAAAGATGTGGTCATTTACTCCTTTAACATTTGTGCCACTATTGTACCAATATATCCTGTGAGCAGATTGCTGATTTAGTTTGAATGAGCTTTGTAGCTGTTTTTGTTCATTTTTGTTTATTTGTTTGTTTATATAGATAGGTATTTAGATAGGTAGATAGATAGATAGATAGATAGATAGATAGATAGATAGATAGATAGGATAGAAAGGACATAAAAGTTGATAAGGGGTAAAACACGATCAAAATATATTTTACAAAGAATTTAAAACTTATGGAAACATTTGAACATTTGTGCCAAGGCTATTTTGGTCAGATTGTCGCCACATATAACCCAAGAATTTTAGGACATGTCTCCATACGATTAGCCTATAGGTATGCCTGTGGAGCATTTTCTTGATTCATGATTCAGATTGGAGGGCTCAGTTCACTGAAGGTGGGGCTACCCTTGGGCAGATGATATTAAGAATTACCCTGATTTAAGAGGGCAAACTGAATAAGCCATGGACAGCAAGCTGGTAACAGCATCTCTATGGCCTATGCTTTAGTTACTACTTCCAGGTCCCTGCCTTGTGTTCTTACCCAGACTTCCCTCACTGAAGAACTATAAACTGTCTGTTAGACAAAATAAATCCTCTCCTCCACAATATGCTTTAGGTCAATAAGTTTATTCCAGCAATAATAAACAAACTAGGACTATATGTCACTTATTTATTTCTGGAGGTAATATTAATTTGTGACTCCCCCCCCCCCCATTTCTTCAACCATTGGCATCAAACTGTCAACTCTGGGCTAAAGTCAAGGCAACAATCTCTTTTGTTTGCTATATTTTATTACAGACACTGACACATAGAATTACTGAAAAGATTAGGCATGTGATGGAATCAAATCCAAATGGTTCACTCAGAGTTCAGATGCCAATTTTATATAGAAATACCAACTCATGGGAAGTAAAATTTCAATATTTTCCCTGGTTTTCCTGTAATATAGGTTTATCTCCTATGAGCATCTATGATTTATATTTCTATATTCTCAGTGGTAGCAGAATGTCAGAGAATAGGCAATAGTCACTGGATATGGAGAATCAGTTCTGAATCTGTCTCATGAAATATCCTTGAAGTACAATCTTGGCAAAGAAACTCACATTCCATGAGTCAAATTTCTTCTGGAACATAGTGAAAGAAAATACTTTACAGGATTGCCATGGATTTCAGATGAAATACAGTGTGGAAATATTCTCAAAAGTCTCAATTTCAGGACTAATAAATAATGACCAACAAGCCAGGACTTTCACTTGATTCTCTTGTTTCAATTTTGTCCATACAAAAGTTCTACTAATACAGCTTTAATATTAAATATTATTTAACTTCTAGGACAAGAAATCCTCTGAATTCTCTAAAATACTTCAATTTTGCTGCTGATCTTCACTTTTGTATTTCACAGTTTGATTTTTGCATTCTTTCTTTTTTTGGCATGAACTAAAGCCATTTCAAACTTTTAATTAAAAGTTAAATGCTAATTGCTTTAGTTATTAATTTTGTTCTTCTCTGGAGCATTTTCAGATGATTTATCACACTAGCCAAATGTCTTCCTCATTCACCTTCCTAGATAGGTACAGTAGGACTTGGCAAAATTCAATGAGTGACTATTTGAGTTCTCAGTCCAGCATCATGAAAAAGAAACAAAAAGAAAAAGCAAACAAGCAAAAAACAATGCTTACCAAGCCCTATTCTTGACAAATTTCTAGAATTTCCTAATAGAACTAAAGCTATACAAATTTTATTATAGCTATCAGTATAAAATCAATGGGTTTTATTTAACTTTCTGGGCTCCCTTCATGATTGACTTCTGTGCAGCCATTTACTCCCACATTCTCCTACTGAAACAGAAGCTCCCTTCTCCTAGAAAACCACTTGCATTTAGTTGAGCAAAAGGCAAAAGAAATGAGACAAAAATATCCAATGACCATGTATCTGCTGATATGTCCTCCAACAACCTTCATCCTATACAGGCTAGTTTTCCCAAGTATTTATGTTTGTAAATACTCCAATTCAAAGATACTCTAAGAGTCATGAATCTTTCTTACAATGGGACCTCTACTGATTTTGAGAGGATTATCATCAAGCACTGAGGAAAAGTTAGACTACTCTGCTTATGCAAAGACTGCTTTTTACTTTGCATTAGAATCATTGCAGTAACTAATGCTGTGAAGAAAAGTCCTATGGGAAAGAGAACAGAGTTCCAGAAAACTTGAACATCCCTTATGAACAACTACGTACTATTTTTATTATTATTATTATTTGGTTTATTTTATGCCTGGTGACGATTTCTCTATATGCTTGTCTATTACCAAAATAGTGAAGTGACTGCAGATGCCAGAAGAGGGCACCTACACCTTTGTAACTGGCTTCACAGAAGTTTGTTAGGTAACATGGTGGTGCTGAGAACTGAACTCAGGCCCCCTGGAAGGGCGATCAGTGTTCTTAAACACTGAGTGATCCCTCCAGTCACTGTGTTCCTTTCATGTAAAAGCAGAGTTGGAATATTAGTCATGGGTAAAAGACAATCATACTTCTTCATTCTTCTCTCATAGTTGTTCTCTAAAATCAAACTTTAAAAATCTTGTTGAAGTGGTTACAACCTTGCAGAAGGAAGTGTCTCACTTGGGGAATCAGATGTGCTTTGTGGTTTGCTATGCTCACTATATTGCGCAGGGTGTCAGCTGACTTTCTGTTTCCTGCAAGACTTTTTGGATTTAGGATTTTGCTGCGGGAGCTCCTTCCGCTCCTCCTGCCAATAGCCGCTGAGATACCAGCCCACTGGGGCATGGTCTCTCTCTCTCTTTTAAAAAGCAGCAGTTCTCTCTCTCTCTCTTGCTTGAGGCTCTGCTTCTGGCTACTAGACTCCTTTCCTGATCAAGCAGAGGGCTGTTGTCTGGGATGGTGATCTGTAAGTTTTTTCCCTTTAAATGAATAACCATTCTATTAATCATAATTCCAAAGTGGTGTGGGATTGTTTGTGAGTTACGTCTTCAGGGTTTTTATCTACTTCAGTACTATGTCCGCCTGAATGCCTCCATGCTCCCCATCATGATGAAAAGAGACCTAAACCATGAAACTGAAAGCAAGCCTCCCCAATTAAGTGCTTTTTTTATCAGTGTTATTATGATCATTGTTCTTTTCACAGCAATAAAAACCCTAACTAAGAAAGGGGGCTCCAAGGACTGGTTAACAGATAATTGTAGGAAGACAGCAAATATTTCACCTGTGGCAATTGAGCTGGGCTTAGGGAGCTTGCATAGAATCCCTAATAATGGTTAATTTTAATAAAGCAGGGTTCTAGGGCATAGTAGGATTCTTTTCTTTTCTAAACATGGTCCTGCAGCATTTAGAGCAAGTATATAATAGCTCGAGAGTGTGGGAAACCAAGACAAAACCTAGTGGGGTATAGATTTATTTGAGTATTAAAAAACTAAACCAGCCAGCACCAAGTACAAGCGGAAAACTAGGTCAAGAGAGAATTTAATAATAGATAGGGAACAAACTCATCCCACTTGTCATCCCATAAAATGTTGGTTTTCAGGATAGCAACATGTAGAGAGGAAATTGGGAGAGATGAGGCTCCAATAAGCCAGTGTGCCTGGAAATGTCAGTGAACTTACCCAGCACATCCCATGCTGAAGCAAGAGACCAAATGAGAATTTGGAAAGTTTAGACCCCAGGCACTCTCTGTAGTTCTGTGCTACTGGCAAGAAGATCCAGTCAATATGCAAAATTTCTACCAAAATATTAGATGTTCTCCTTTCTTAGAGAAATTAGAAATTAAGCAAGAGTTAGAGAGAAAGAGCTATAAACTTTCTTTTTTTCTTTTTGATGTCTTTAAAATGCAATTAAAAATGGCTTGAAGATAACCAGATCTACGAACTTTTCTTAAGGCTATGGATTCCTACAACTCTTTAATCTGGATTTCAAGTGTATCTGTGGCCTAACTTTTATGCAGACACTTGCATGTCACCTGCTTTAAGACCTGCATTTGAAATGGTGAATCATGAATAGCAGCTTAAAGAAGTTCCTTTATTAAGCATTGGTATTCACAGCATACAGAGGGGAATCCCACCTCACATCACTTTTCCTGGACATCTCCTTCTTCATCAGGATTCACAAATAATACCCCATAGCAGCAGCATAAAATCTAAGCAGTCTATAGGTTGCGTTCACTCAACACTCTCTTGTGAGCATTTTGAAGGCAGGGGCCCAGCCTCACCTCATCCCTGTGTCTCTAATGCATTATGCACAATCCAGGGAACTCGTCAAACATAACTTTAAAGGGAAACAGAAGAAGAAGTGTAGTTAATGGGTTAGTTTCCCTAACAAACATCTCGATGTCTCATTCTCTTAACCAAACATATGTTTACCACTCATTTAATACTTCCTTGCAGGTTGTAAATCTCTTCTATGGCATTCTCTTTAAGTGTCTCTTCTATCGATTTTTGAATTAAAAGCAAGACTTGTTTTA
The DNA here is from genome assembly GCF_037038515.1 of Microtus pennsylvanicus. Lineage (NCBI taxonomy): Eukaryota > Metazoa > Chordata > Mammalia > Rodentia > Cricetidae > Microtus > Microtus pennsylvanicus. Next base: position 29,997,948 of record NC_134589.1, on the reverse strand, counting down.
TCTTTCCTTTCCATAGTCGTTTGTAAATAAGAAATTTTGGTTGGCAGATAGAGGAAGTTATTATAGGGATAAAAAAACCACATGCCAATGGTCTGAGAATTAGATGTATTACGATTACAAACAATTCACTGCACGAAATAGATATATCCAATCTCTGAGCAAGATATTTTGAAAATGTTTAAATTGTGGATAGTGTTGATCACCAGTGACCCTAATATAAGACCTCATGAATAGAAAGAGAAGGAGAGAGAGTATAGACATGCGGATGATTAAGTATAACTAGAGATCAGAAAGGATGAGACTGTTGAGATAAATGAAAGGGGAAAATTAGTTATGCAAGATGCAATTTGTCTTCTATCAGGTATACTAAGAATATCCATGTTTTATGTAACCAAATAAAAACCACAGTACTGCAAAGCAAAGACACACAGTTTCAAAATATTTGTGCATGTAAAACTGTGAGCGGGTCAATTGCTTTATAGACTTCAAATACAAATTTACTAATATGCAATTCTAGAGTCAGAACTTCAATAATGAACAGATTACACCTTTAGTGCGGCAGGGAGTGATGTGTTATTATCTAAAACCACCAATGATGACAGCAGATGAGTGTGTTGAGGAGAAAATATAAAACCAAGAGCTAGAAGCTCAGTCTACCACTTTAGAAGATTGGGTAATTGACATGCCATAGTCCATTAAAACCATTCTTTTAATTGTCTATTGCTGATAAAAAAAAATCCCTATTTTTAAACTTTTACTTAATGCATAGATTTTTTTGAGGATAAGTTAGATACCATATAAGAAAAAACTTTGAAACATTATTGATTAATAAAATCATTGCAAATTATCAAACACTTCAATGCAGTGACTGCACAGGAAGCAGTTGACAAGATAACATAAAAAGCAAGGTTAACCTTCATACGCCTGTTTACAATTTCTCTATCATGTTAGCAGACTGAGATCAGGAGCCCAAGAATTATGGTATAAACAACACACTTTTGTGGTGTTTGAATAATTTTCTAAATTACTACTGTATTTTGAGGAAAATTATAGTTTATCTATTGCATTTGTATCACATTTATAAGTGGAATTGATCTACAATATGATTTTTTAAACTCCTGTGTCCTGTTTTCACTTTGTTGGAAATGCATGCAGTAGCTTGAAGAATATTCTGTATTTATCTGTTGAGACAACACAGGGTTCTCAGGTTCTTAAGATTTGCTATATGTACATATAAAAATCATAGTGCCTGTAATTATGTCTGTGCAAGAAAAGTTCTGATAAGTTTTAATGTTTGTGTTTAGTTTAAGTAGTGATTATTGGCTTGTTTAGGTTTTATCTTTGCGTCAGTTTTTCAAATTAGTTACCCTGTAAAGTTGTTTATTTTGTTTAAGTGAATTTTTGTATTTTCCGTTACTGGAATTGGTGAGGATGAGGTTTTAAAAATCACACACTATCAGTGTGTGAGAGTCAATATGTGATTTAGGCTCTATTTCTTTTGTGAACTTGGGTGCCCTTGTGTTTAGTATATAGATGTTAAAAATTGTGATGTCTTCTTGGTGGATTTTTTCATCATTGAGAATATATTATTCCCCTCCATTTCATCTAATAAATTTTGACTTGAAGTTTAATTTTCAAATAGTGAAAAAGCTTGTTTCTTGGTCCATTTGCTTGGGATATCTTTTTCAATCCTATTACCCTGTGTTGATGTCTACACTTGGTGTTGGGGTGTTTTTCTTGTATGCAGCAGAAAAATGGATCCTTTTCTCACATACATTTCTTAGTTTGTGTCTTTTTTATTGGGGGGGGGGGGTTGATGTTGAGATATCAATAAGCATTTTCTGTTAATTTGTATTGTTTTGTTTTTGTGATGTGCTTTTTTGTAACTCTTGATTTTCTGGCCTAAAATTATTTATTACTTCTCATTCTCAGGAGTGGTTAACCTCTTCAGATTAAAACTTTCCTTCTAGGTCCTTCTGTATGTCTGGGTTTGTATAGAGATACTGATTAAACTTGGTTTTATATTGGAAGGTACTTTCCCATATATTTTGATTGAAAATTTCAGTGGGTATAATAGTCTGTGACAGCATCTATAGTCTTGTAATACTTTGATACCATCTGTCCAGCCCCTTCAGGGTTGTGAAGTCTCCATTGAGAAATCAGCTGTTGTTATTAATTATTATTATTTGGCTTTTAGATACAGGGTCTCTCTGTGCTCTGTGTAGTCCTGGCTGTCTTGGAACTCACTCTGTGGATCAGGCTGGCCTTGAACCCACCTGTCCCTACTTCCCTGAATGCCAGGATTAAAGGCTTATACCACTACCACCTGGCTAGTGTTATTCTAATAGTTCTACCTTTCTATGCTTCTTGGTCTTTTTTCCTTGAAACTTTTAATATTCTTTCTTTGTTCCTTACATTTAGTATTTTGATTATTATGTTATATTTTATCTTGTTATCTAGTCTATTTGATACTCTGAGTGCTTCTTATACCTCAATAGAACCTATTGAGGTACTCCTTTTTAGGAAAATTTTCTTCTATGATTTTGTTTAAAATATTTTCTTTGCTTTTCATCTGGGCTTCTTCTCCTTCTTTTAGTTTTATCATTTACAGATTTTGTCTTTTTATAGTGTCTCAGATTTTCTGGATATTTTGTGTCTGTAGAATTTTAGATTTAATAATATCTTTGACTGAGATATACATTTTTTCTATCTTGTCTTCAATACCTGAGATTCTTTCTTAAGAATTCCTAAGGATTTTTTTCTTATATTCTGTTGGGGAGGCTTGCCTCTGAGCTACCTGTTCTAGTTCTTAAATTTTTCATTTCCAGAGTTCTCTGCATTTGGGTTTCTTATATTGATTCTGTTTCCACTTTCAGGTCTTGAACTGTTTTATTTCTTTCCTTCCAATGTTTGTGTTTTCATAGATAGCATTAAGGAGTTTATTTACTTTCTCTTTATAGAACTCTGTCATGTTCATAAAAGTTATTTTAACATCCCTGTCATATGTTTCGGCTATGTTGCATTTTTCAGAGTCTACTCTAGTAGGATTACTGGGCTCTATTGGGGTCATACTCTTCTACTTGCTATCGATTTTATGTGTACAGTGGTATCTAAAGGAAGGTTGGAAGTATCTTAACATCTGGGTTTAGATGGAATTTAATTCCATTTCCTAATATCTGGTCTTTTCTGTTTTGGGTGGAAATGTTCTTTGCTTCCTAATGCTCTCTCTGGTTGTTTTATTTTTATGTTTTTTTAAACAAACTATCTTTTTTATTATATATACCAATCCAAGTTCCCACTCTTTCCCCTCTCATTCACTCCACCCCACCCATCTACTCCACAGAGTGGGTACAGTACATTGTTTTGGGGAAGGTCCAAGGCCCTCCCTACTATATCTAGGCTGAGCAAAGTATCCCCCCAAAGAGAATAGGTTCCCCAAAAGTCAGTACAAGCAGTCTCTGGTTATTAAGAGTTTGCTGTGTGTTGTCTGGTAGGGGATGCTCCTGGGATCCAGCCAGGATGGTTACAAGGGTTCCCAGGTACAATGTCTTTCTAGGTATTGAGAGATGGTACTTAGGAATAGGGATTGATTAGAAGGGGAATGAATAGGGAGTACATTTTTGATTGTGTTGATATTTTGTTTTTGCTCTAACAAAAAATTGCCTGGAGATTGGCGTGCAGAGCTAGATGTCAGGCAGTGGTGGCACACACCTTTGATCCCAGCACATGGGAGGCACATGCCTTTAATCCCAGCACTAGGGAGGTGGAGCCAGGAAGTGATATGGTTGAAAAGAGAGAGAGAAATACAATATAAGGCAAGAGGAGACAGGAGCTCAACCCCTTCAGTCTGTGGATTCGGTAGAGGTCTCTCTAGCGGCTGGCTCCTTACTTCTCTCGTCATTCAACATTTACCCCAATATCTGACTCTGATTTTTATTATTAAGATCAATTAGAATTAGTGCTAGAGGAGGCTGATAAGCAGGGTGTTCCACTAGTACCTGCTTATTCCCTTGGGAAAGGGTCAGTAAATGATCTAGTCTGCTACAGAGCTAGAGATGAAAGTGTAATATTGGATTCGGAGGGAAAGAGAGAGCGTGGAGACCTGAAGTTCTCCTATCTGCCTTACTGGCCCTCTTACCTCTTTGGCAGATGTGGCCAGTAGATTCCTAGAAATGCCTATTGGAGCTGAGGGCTGAGACAAAGGTATGGCGAGGAAGAAGGTTGCAGAAGATCTGTGAATGACAACAGGTTATCTGCTACAGACTTGGGAGTAAGACTAGAGATTTGGATTTGAAGGAGAGAAGAGAGAGGCGAAGATCTGCATAGCCTTCTTGGTTCCTGGCAAGATGGGTGGTAGCTTCCTGGGAACGCCTGCTGTAGATGGAGCCTGGGATTGGGGATGAGTGGGAGAAAAAGGAGGGAGGGAAGAGAAGATTTGCTTGATCAGCTGGAGCTGAGGTAGAAAGAAAGGGGAGTCCACAGCAGGTGCTCTGCTACAGAGCTGGGGTGAGGCTGAGGGGTTGGGTTTAGAAGGAGAGGTGAACTTCTACAGCTAGTCTGCATGGTTCCCTGGCCTGTGTGGCTGCAGTGTTCACAGGAAATCATCTCAATTTTTTAAAACTTATTTATTTAATAATAAACCAGTTTTTTTTCTCATTTTACATACCAATCCCAGTTCCTACTCCCTGCCCTCTTTCTGCATCCTCCACCTTCCTGCCCACCAAACCTCACCATCCATTCCTCAGAGAGGGTAAGGCTTCCCTTGGGAAATCAACAAAATCTATCACATTGCTTTGAGATGAGACCCAGGTCCTTGCCAATATATCTAGGCTGAGCAATGTATCCCATTTTTGGAACCCAAATAGAATGAGTTTTCAACTGCCAGTGACTTCATAGTCACCTGGTGTGGAACAATTCTGTATTCTGTCAATTATGTTTTAAATAAATGCTGATTAGCTAGTAGTCAGGCAGAAAGTATAGGTAGGACAACTTAGACAGGAAGTAGAGGCAGGGCAATGAGAACAGGAGTATTCTGGGAAGAAGGAAACTCTTTCCACAGTCCTGTCCAGACACCAAAGAAGCAGGATGTGACCTGCCCTGCTGAAAAAGGTACTGAGCCATGTGGTTAACATAGACAAGAATAATGGGTTAATATAAGTGATAAGATCTAATAAGAAGCCTGAGCTAATGGACCAATCAGTTTATAGTTAATGTAGAACTCTGTGTGACTTCTTTGGGACATACTGGCTATGGGAACTGGGCAGGACAGAAACCTCAACAAGCAGGCCCTCATGTTACAGTCACCCACATTCAGAGGGTCTAGTTTGGTACTATGTTTGTTCCTCTGCTGTCAGGCTGGAGTCTCTGAGCTTTGAATAGCTCAGGTAAACTATTTCATTGGGTAACCCCAACATGGTCTTGACCTCTTTGTTCATATTACCATTCCTCCCTGTTGGGTAACCTCCTTTAGACAATGGGGCATGGCTTTGGCTACCAAAAGGCCAGTGAGACCACCCTCTTGGCCTCTTCCCACTCTCCACACCTGAATGTTGAACCCCATTCCTGTTTCTTCATTGTGATCTGTGAGTTTCCCTTTTAATAAAGACAACATTAATATACCTTATTTGGAACTAGTGTGGGATTATTTGATTCACAGCCCCCACCCCCATCTTATGCGTTTGGCTTCACTTCCCTCTTTAGCTAGATTTTGGGAACTGAACCCTGTGCTGTGGATCTCTGCTTTTGCTTCCATCAGTTGCTGGATGAAGGTTCTATGCTATCATTTAAGGAAGTCATCAATCTCATAAAATGGCAAGGCCACTTCAGGAACCCTCTCCACAATTGCTTAGGGGCTTAGCTGTGGTCATCCTTGTGGATTCTTGGCAATCTCTCTAATGCCAGATTTCTTGCTAGCTCCACAATGGCTCCCTCAATTAAGGTATCTCTTTCCTTGCTCTCCATCTCTGTCCTTCCCTCATCTCAAGCATCCCATTTCCTCAAGTTATTCTCCCTTGTTCCCTTCTCCCCTCTCATCCCCTTCTGCTCTCCCTTCTCATCCCACCACCAAGCTTCCAATTTTCTCAGAAGTTTTTTTGTCTATTTCCCATTTGCAAGGGGATCAATGCATGTTTGTCTTAGGGTTGTCCTAGTTACCTTCTCTGAGGTCATGGACAATAGGCTTGCTATCCTTGCTTTACTTCTAATATCCACTTATGAGTGAGCACATACCTTGCTTGTCTTTCTGGGTCTGGGTTACCTAATTCAGGATGGATTTTTCTAGTTCTTCCATTTGCATGCAAATCTCAAGATGTCTTTGTATTTTTACCACTGAGCAGTACTCCATTGTGTAAATGTACAACATTTTCTTTATCTGTTCTTTAGGTGAGCAGCATCTAGGTTGTTTTAGGTTCTGGCTATTACAGATAATGATGATATGAGCATAGGTGAGTATATGTCCTTATAGTGTTTTTGAGCATTTTGAGTATATGGTCAAGAGTGATATTGCTAGGTCTTGAGGTAGGATAATTCCCAATTTTCTGAGAAACTGATATACTAATTTCCAAGTGGCTGCACAAGTTTGCTCTCCCACCAGCAATGGAGAAGTGTTCCCCTTACTCCACATCTTTTCCAGCATAAGTTATCATTGGTGGTTTGATCTTAGCCATTCTGACTGGTGTAAGATGGTATCAGAATTGTTTTGATTTGCATTTCCCTGATGCCTAAGGATGTTGAACATTTCCTTAAGTGTCTTTTAGTCATTTGAGATTCTTTTGTTGAGAATTTTCTGTTTAGGTCTGTACCCCATTTTTAAATTGCATTACTTGTTATTCTGATATCTAGCTTGATTATCATTTATGCCCTCCACAGTTTTCCATTTTTATCATTGTAACTCTTCAACCATGTTTCCTGTGTAATTTCTGATAACTGCTGTAAGAAAATAAGGTCCAAAATGACTCATCAGAAATGTCTGATTTTAATAGATTTGAAGCTGGAACTATGAAATGAAGATGTAAACACAGTCCCCACTCTGAAAATCATAGAGAAGTCATTTGTATGAATCTTTCCAAGTTCCTAACTTTTTGCTACTAATTTCTGGTGTTTCTGAGTTTATTAAAACATCACTATAGGCTGTTTTTATTTTTACATGGATTTTCCTGTGAGCCTGTCAGAGTGCAAAAATTGTGCCTTGAAGAAGCACACTGATCCTGTTGGACTAGGCAGTTCCCAAATTACTTACTTCTGACTGGCTCATCACTGGAAAGATTGTACTTCCAAGTATGCTCACCTCATATAACTAGGTAAGGACACTAACATATGCTTTGGTTGAGATTACCATTCAACTCATAACACTTAACCTTTCCTCTAATGTGATTAGATACGTGTTTTTGACAATGTGTTATTGCATTTAACTCTTTAATTTGTTTTATGTGATCTTTCTACATAAAGTTTTATATTTCAATTTACAATGGAATTTGTGTTTGATAACAAGTTTGATCATCATCAACAATTAAATATAAGATTCATTCTAAAGCGAGAACAGAATGGCCCTTTCTCTATGATTTCACAGAGATTTCCTACATGGTTGTATATTACATTGAAATAACTTCCTGTATCTCCAAAGTACACAGGAGACTTGATAATGCAAAATCTATGTGGAGTTTATTTTTACATCCAGTGTCCAGAACACTATTAAGTAAAAGTGAAGAACTTCAATGTACATTTTATATGGAAAAAGTGAATGAAGTATCACCAGAGTGCTTTCAGCACATAAATTCACTCCTCTAAATAGTTGGCTATAACTTTTTTGTAAGATCCTCAGGTTCTTTAAAGTCAGTTTGAAGACACACCATGATATGGCAGGTTAAAAGCTGTAATTTTAAAAATAAGATGCCTTGCTGTGCTATGAAAATTTCAATTCCTCTTGCTCTTGTTGTATACCTTATCCAAGTTTTCAACCTTTATTATGATCTATATTCAACAGGCATTCACAGTGTTTGCTATGCAGAACATAACAGTAGAGCATTGCTAGGACAACAGTAGTGAACCTTATTTGCTTCTACTATTCCATATCTATACCTACTTGCTAACATCATAGTACTTTTATTTCCAAACATCTTCAGTTGCATTCTGTATTTTATATTTTTATTCAACAAAGTGTTCCTGTTATCCTAAGCAGAAGCATTAAATTGCCAATTAAATTTGTGGATGGCAGTGTTTATGTTCCTCTTTTCTTTTCTGATCTAGTCATACAATTACTAAATTACTGTGTTCATGCCCATTGGTGAGAAGCTTTCATGGACCAGATACAATGCTCTGATCTTCATCAAGAAATAACTAAACAAAGATTTAGGCTTATGTCCCATATAGTAGAACAGAGATAGAATCTGAAAAATAAAATTAATTTTAATATTGAATTGATTTATAGATATTTTAGAAATAATATAAAAATAAAAAGATAAAGTAGATCAAGATAAAAGAATGAGTCATAAAAATTGAGGGTTGTCAGACTGGAGCTCATTAAGAAGTTCCCATATGAAAAGATGTGAAGGAAATGACAGTCTCAGCTGTAGGTGGAAAATTTTCAAGAAGTGGGAAGTCAGTGTTAGCCTTGATGAGGAAAGTTCCTGTGCTACCTGAGAAAGTAATCTATATGTGAAGATGAATGAGGATGTAGGTAAAGGAAGTAGAAGATGCAATCAGACTTACTACATGCCAATCATGTAAGACATTGAAAAACCTTTATGTAATATCACTCATAACAATACCATTCATTTCTATTTCCTTACTATGTTAGCCTTGATTACACTCTGTCTATTCCAATTGTTAATTAATCAAAATATAACTTTCTCTTTGGAGAATGCCAAGTTCTTAGGTCCATAACCTTTATAAATAAGGTCTTACAACAGTGCTTGTGACAATGTATGGCTCAATTATATTTGTTGAAAACAATAATGCTGCAAGAATTCTTACATTTTCTGCCACATACCTACACAGAGTTCTTTACATTAAGTTTCTACTGAGGCTTGTGCTGAACGATTTTGTAGGTTTTTCTTCCGTAATGGGTTGTGAAGGTAACCCACCATAGATGTGCTTTCTGTTTCTCAGCACAGGAACTCTAATTGGGTTTGATTATATATTTTAAGCAATCTGTACACAGAGATCAGCTGCTCCAACTAATTGATAAGTATGAGCCTTTGGCTATGCTTATATAGTAAGCACACAGACAATACGCAAGCTGTTCTTTTTGTATATGAAGGACCAAAAGCTGACAGTGATGTTCTTTGTCAATATTTTTACGAATTAGAACTGTTTTCAACTTAGAAATATCTTCTCAGTGATGAAAAGAACAAAAGAAATAAAAAACAGTAAATTCCATAACTATGTGTTACTGAAAATAAGCCACTACAGGCAAAACCTGCAGACACCAATGATAGTGGAATTGTATATGAAGAGGTGTCTTTAGGTCTTCTGAAGGCATTCCATGCATAAAACATAAAACAGCCTAAGAGTCCTCACTGGTAATTTTTAAAAATCAGTTTGAGTCTGGAGTTAATGATGTTATTAAGCGCAAATGAACCGCTCAGAATAAACTGGACGCCTTGAATTTCCCAAACTAGACGACCGAACTCCCAGACAGGACAAAGCAACATTTTGAAGAGGTACCGTAGGGTAGAGAATCAGACTTACAAAACATGGAGAAATAAGGAAAATCATTGACATGGCATGAGATAGGAGAGAAAGAAGGCACACGAAATTGTAGAGGTGCTGTTTAAACACTTCACAGGGACAAGGCAAGGAGAAGGCAACAATGATACACTTTGTAGACATTTTTAAAATGAAGACATTGTTAATATCTTATAGTTGTTAATAAATATATTAGGCTAATAAATACTCAAACTTTATAGAATTATATAAGCCAAGCTGATTGTGGGAAGTAAATTCCCTCATAGAGACTATGGTTCTGTGGATGTTTTTAGAAGGAAAGATATATTCATGTTGGCACAGAAGCCTGCTGCCATTTGTAACAATCTGGTAGGAAACAGCCCACTGCTCGGAGTCCCGGGAATCTGCTTGTTTTATTCTTTGATTTCTTTCACACAGGGTGAAGTTAATATATATGTCCACACAACTGAGCTCATAGATATTGAATATCATTCAACAACTGTGAAGAAAAGGCTCTGAATATAAACCCATGCTGCTCTACAAAGCAGTAGATTACAAATTGTCTGCTTCTATTGGGAAACCTATTTTTCCTTATTTTTTATATTAGTCAGAATATGTGCCTTGATTCCTATCAATATCTGTAATTATTTGGGTAGAAAGACATTGTGAAAACATGGCTATTTTATTTACCAACACATGTCAATATGAGAAATAAAATAAGATTCTCATTATTATGAACTATTAGAATTGCCTTATAATGTAACCTATTAATTTGTCAATAGAAATGTTGTTGAAAAGCAGTCAAGAGAATGCATTCTTCCTTGATCCAGATTAGAATTCTGCATCTTTTGTCATAAACTTAGATAATGCATGCATGCTCCTTACCCATCTTAGAGAAAACTTATTTTGCTTTTCTATATTCTCAGTATATTATTCATCCTTTGTTGTGCAAGGGTTTCTAGGAAATTATTATAAAACATTTAGATTATCCAATAACTGGAAATTGCTGTGATTTTTGATTCAGCGAATCAGTAACAGCCCTCTATTGACTATGGTTATTTTATGATATGATTAATGGTCTGTCAGTTTCCCAAGTTTTAGCCGAAGGTGTGTGTTGGTCATCTTCCTCACACTGTAACAAAATATAATATCTGAGGCAATCATCAGAAAAAGAAAAGGCTTGTTTTAAGTAAGAGCTTTGGGGATTCCAGTTCATTACTTTTCAGCCCCTTTGTTTTAGCCTGTAGAAGGTGGCCTTTCACAGCGGAAATAAGAGGCAGAGGAAACTCAAAAATCCCCACTGAAAGCATGCCTTATTGACTTAAAGACTTCTTACTCCGCCTTTTCTGGTGTGCGATGATATTGACTATCTTCTTTATTTTCTCTTCCTCTTGTTGGTGTATCTCCTTTAGCACACCTTGCTTCCATGACTACCCGTGTGACTATTGCACAAGTGATAGATTGGCTTCATGCTCTGTTTCCAGCTATTTAAGTATTAAAGACGGATTTGTTTATGTGCAATCAGATTCATAGTCCTTTCCAATTTTCCTTGTTGTGATTCAAGAACCTTTTTTGCTTTTGTTTGATTTGTTTTATTGTTTGCTTGTTGTTTGTTTTTGGAGTTTTTTTGGTATTTTTTTCAGAGATAGAATTTCTCTGTGTAGCCCCAACTGCCCTGAAACTTGTTCCATTGGTCAAGCTGGCCTATGAACTGCTGAAATACTTCTCTAGGATCCAACATGCCATTTTAGGTGGTAAATTATTGAACTTTTGAAGTTCATCAAATATATTCATTATAAAAATGCTGACAAAAGATTTGTTGGTTAGAATAATCATTAATGGTATATACTAGTATGTATATAAAAATATGTATGTGCCAATCTAGTATACATATATGCTTGTTTTCTTGTTAGCAATGGTTATAAATTTAGTCTAAAATTAATTTCCCTGAATAACATATTGTAGTTGACATGATTAAATTTGAAACGTTTAAAAACAACATCCAAGAACTGTTAGATGCAGACTCGAGTGACTGAAAAAAATCATCCATCTTATGAAGTGTTGAAAAATTGCTTTCTAACGAGAAGCATCAACTTGATACCTATTAGGAGAAAGATTCAATATTAAAGATTGAAAGTGTCTGAAGAAGCCAGGCCTGGATGCCCGAAAGGGGTAACTATAAATAGCTGCATGAATATAAATAAACTGAGAAGTGACTGGAGCAAACACTTTACATAATAAATTTTGGCAAAAATTTTTTAGATACAACAGATGAGCTAGAATCATCACCCAAAGTTGTCAAACCAATTCTCATGCTGTTTTGGATTTCAAAGTCAACATTAAAATTTTTGTTCTCTTTGGCTTTATTAACTGCCCCAGTGTGAAAATATCTCATATTTATTGATCTTTTTATTACAAAACTTAAAATGTACATGTTGAAAAGAGTAAATATAAATATTTAGTATTGTTATACTAACACTTTAGAATTCCGTGTTTATAACATAGTATATCAGTAATAGCAACCTAAATTCAATGTCTTATTCAGCTCATGCTGTTCTTATTAAAACACTCAAATCACTGTTTATTTGCTAAAATTATAAGTACCAAATTTCATAAATTTGTTAAATCACTCATCTTAGCAAAGTATTTATCAGTAAGATTTGGGCTGGCAGAGTTACTCCGTAGCAGCAAAAATTTCAGTAATTTGATTTGTTGAATTTATTTTCAGCAAATTGACTTGGTTCATGGATGGCTGAGAACAATTTGAATTCCCAGGCTTGTCTCTACTCAGAGGTCCCGGATCTTGCCAGCAGTAGAGAGAAAACAGATGACGCTCCCATCATCCTCTGTTCTAGCTTCCTAGTTAGCGCATCCTTCTTTGTAGTGGGAAAAGAAACTGCATCTGGGTAAGATGGTTTAGATGAGTTAAATTGGATATTTCATTATGCCTTTGGAGTACTGTTTCCCCTTTTACTGCCAATCCAGTTTTTAGCTCCACGGCCATTCTGATCGATCACAAGATGTCCTACCATCCTGTAAGCATAGCAAGAGACACACTTGGATGCCAGTGCTTCTGTAGCAGGTCTCTATCCATACAGAGCCATGTGTTTACTTGGATTAGCATTAACACAGGTGCTTAATAAAGCTTTGAGAAATATCATGAGTGATAATGTATACTTGTATCACAGCCCCAAATCCACATGAAATAAAGAGACAATCTCAAGTTCATAAACATAAGCAGTGTGGAGCAGTGTGTGTGTGTATGTGTGTGTGTGTGTGTGTCTGTCTGTCTCTCTGTGTGTGTGTCTGTGTGTGTGTCTGTGTACTCACTGTTTTATACAGTCTTGAGTATATATTAACTATATGCCTATAATATTTGGTCATGGAATATAAAACTAAGAGTCAAAAGTCATCTAAATTTTAGAAAGAACTTTTTAAAGGCTACCATTCATTGATTTGGCTACTTAAAAGTTAAAGTGTTGTATGTAATTGACAATTAAACCACTCACATAAACAGTGAAAATAAAATAGTGAGAAAATTACAGATTCTGTTTTAATAAGCCCACACACAACAGTGAGAGAAAATACCAATATTAAAATAGGCAAACTATAAGAAAGAGCATGTCAAATGTTTTTATGCATTATGAATGCATGGCTAGCTGGGAGTGGAAAGTCCAAGAATCTAGTAGTTGCTCAGTCCCATGACGCTGGGTGCCTCAGCTGGTCGTTTGTAATAGTAGAATTCTGGAGGAATGGATGTGATGGCAAGGCAAGGGTAAGTGGGAATGAAACCTTCCTTCATCCATTGTCCTGATATAGGCTTCCAGCAGAAGGTGTGGCCCAGGTTAAACATGTGTTTTCCAGCCTCAAGAATCAGAATAAAAGCATGTGTCATCTCGCATCAAGATCCTTTTCAAAAGCCTGCATCTTCCAGCCTCAAGATCTGGACCACAAGTGTGAACTCCATTTCTGGATTGTAGTTTATTCCATATAGAGTCAGGTTGACAACCAAGAACAGCCATCACAGATTGTGACAGCATGCACTTTAGAATGGCTTACAATTATTTAGAAAAGAGTAATATGATGTATTAGAAACTGTCTGATCATATTTAACAATTTAGGCTAAAAATATAATATTTGTATTGAGAAAGAGCAAATATTTATTTCATGTTAAACATAATTATGACCGGGTTAAGCATATAATGATTTTGCAATTGTATGTGGGAGAGTTATAGGCATTATATAGTTATTATAGTTATAGGCATTATTATTCCCTTGCTATTGTTTTTATTTGGAAATTAATCATAACATAAGAAGATACGATTGTGTGTCAAGTTAACAAGAGGGGATTGTGATGACTATTTTTGGCTGTCAATTTGACTGTATCTGGAATTGGGTTTATCTTTGTATTGCATACAGTGCTTACTGCATTGCCTCTAGATATTTCCAATGAGAAAGAGTTGTGAGACAACTTGGCTGCTTCTAGGAAAAGCACTTAGTGCATGGTAATAAAGAATGCAATGCCTTAAATTCAGGCTGGCAGAAAACTTCTAAGTATAGTTCATATTTAATGATGAGGGCCCTAGAGACAGGCAGTTCGATACTGACCAAGTGACATGAAAAAGTGACATGAAAGCCCCTGTGCAAAGTAAGTTTAAGAAAATGTCAAGCTCATTATGTTATTGCAAAGATTATCACTGTGTCTGTCATGTTGTATGTTATCTATAAATGTTAGCCCTTGTGGGTATTATAAACCGTACTCATGGGTGAGAAAATGACTCATGCGGAAAGACAGTGAGTTGGCGGGGAAACTCATGCAATCAATATATATAGTTAAGTGAAACAGGGACCGATCTGATAACAGAAATTTGTTGAAAGATAGTTTTTTATTCTGGAGTCAAATATGAGTGATCATATCTTGGGAATAAAAATTTAAGTTTCTCCAAATACATATTTCAACATGGTTAAAGTTTTATGTAATTTGTATAGTACTAAAACAAAACAACATAAACCACGATTAATTTCAAACACGTAGATAGAAACATCAGATATGTGTGTTAGCAACAAAGTGGAGAAGTCTATACGAAAAGTGTTGGATGTTATTTGACAGCATTCTTAGCGATTTGGTTGAGAGAAGTTGTTTGTTAATATATTCAAAAGTATTTCACAGAATAGACATAATGATGTTAGCTCAAACAAAGGTGAATGAACAATAGTTATTCTGTGGGCTAACGATAGCCTATGGTGAATTGTAATTAAACTCTGGACTCTTCAATATTCTAATCTTCCCACAGTTATTGATGTCCTCATCCGTTTATCAGACTTGTAGAATGTTCCATATAAGGAGTAGTTTCTTTCTGGTAATGGTCAATTGGAAAGATTATAGGTAAACAAGAAGTGGTTGAAAGGCAGAAATTAATAACCAACAAGATGCTAGATTCAAGATTAGCAACATAAAACATCTTTATGCTTCAACTATAGACATAATATCTGGCTTCCCCCCATTTTACTTTTATTAAAAAAGAATTCTTTGCTCACATACAATATTATGATCATGATTTCCCCTCTCTCTACTCTTCCCAGTTCCTTTCCATGCCCTGTCCTATCTGGATCCATTCCGTTTCTATTTCTTATTAGAAAAGAATAGATTTCTAAGAGAAATATTAAGGTATAACAAAATACAAGGTAAAACCAAAAACCGTCATATAGGTTTTGGACAAGACAAATCAAGAGAAGGGAAAGTATCCAACAGAAGGAAAAAAAACAAACCACAGAAGTTCACTCATTTACACTCAGGAATTCCATAAATCACTAATCTGAGAACCATAATATATATATGCTGTGGTACTGGAGTTGACTCAGACAGACACTCAGCATGCTGCTTCAGTCTCTATGAGTTCCTACAAGCTTTGCTCATGCTGATATAGGGGGCCTTTTTGATATTTTTTTTATATCCTCATTCACTCTGATTCCTGGGTTCCAATTTATAGATGCCTGGGTTCCAATTTATAGAGTGGGCCTTAAGTAGCATCAGCTGTTGTTTGGTTACTCCCACAGCTTTGTGCCTCCATTGCCCTGGTATGTGTTGCAGACAGCACACCAATGTAGATCAAAGTATTTATGGCTAGATTGGCATTTACATTTCCACTCTGGTAGCATGCAGAGTACCTTCCTGTACTAAAGACAGTAGGACTTAGGAGTGAAGGTCCTGTGTAGGTATCAGCTCAACATTTCCTTGTTCATTGAATTGTGTAGTTGTGGTCTTCAGCAATGGGGCTTTGTTTTAAGTTTCTGGAGAGAAACCCCTTGTCTTGGCTACAGAATGGATTGTTCGGGGGTTCCCATGGGACTCCTTTGACTAATAACTCTAATGGATATGACTCAATTCTGGTATTGGAAGCTTCATTATATGACAAGAAGTGGCCAACTGAAACTCAGTTACTTGGGGATTTCATTTAGATCACCTTCATATATGTATATATTTTGGGGAGTTTCTACTGTATTAGGTTTCTATACTGTCCTCTCAAAATGCCCCTTAACTTTAGCTGTCTCTTCACATATTCCCTTCCACAAACCCCCCTTTCCTTTCCACTCTCCACTTGATTACCCTACTCCAGTCTCCCCATTCATTAATAGTTACCTAATCTATTTCCTTTCCTAACAAGATCTATCTGTTCCCTCTAGTCCCTTACTCTATATCTTGTGGTTCAAGATTATAGCTTATTTGTCATTTAATTAGCAACTAATATGCACATATAAGTAAATATGAACCATAGTTGGGGGTTTTTTGAGTTTGAGTTACCTCACTGAGGACAATTTGTTTCGAATTCCATTGGTTTGCCCACAAATTTCACATTTTTCTTTAACAACTAAATAATATTACATTGTGTAAATGTATTATATTTTCTTCATCCATTCTTCTGTTGAGGGATATCAAGGTCATTTCCAAATTTGGGCTATTATTAATAGAATGTAAAAATCATGGTTGAGTAAGTAATAAATTGTGATAAGATGAAGTGTCCTTTGTGTATATGTCCAAGAGTGGTGCAGCTGGATTTTGAGGTAGATTAATTTCCATCTTCCTGAGGAACCACCACATTTGTTTTCACAGTGGCTGAACAAGTTTGCACTTCCACCAGCAATGGAGGAGATTTCCCCTTATTCCACATCCTCAGCAGCATGAACTGTGAGTTGTTTTATTGATCTTAGAAATTCTGACAGGTTTAAATGAAATTTCAAAATAGATTTGATTTGTAGTTCTCCGATGGCCAAGGATGTTGACTGTGTCTCAGACTTTTTAGTTTCATCCATTGAGAATTCTCTATTTAGCTCTATATAATGAGAATTCTATATTTAGATCTATACCCCCTTTTTAATTGGATTGTTCATTTTTTGATTTTATATTTCTTGAGTTGTTTTATATATTTTGAGCATTACCTTTATCAGATTTATAGTTGGTAAAATATCGTTTCCCATTCTGTAGACTGTCAAATGACAATGTCCTTTGCTGTGCAGAAGATTATTAGTTTTATTAAGCTCCTTTTAATAATTGTTGTTTTTAGTCATTAAAAGTCTCCCAACCTACAGAAGCTCAGGGACAGATGATTTTAGCCCAGAATTGTTGACAGAGCTGTCTCTTCTGCTTGGTCTCGCAGTCATTCAGTCCCAAAGAAATACACAGAGGTCTACCTTAATTATAAACTGGTTGGTCTAGGCTTCTTATTAACTAATTCTTACATCTTACATTAACTCTGTCTCCTAAGTGTTGGGATTAAAGGTGTGTGCCTCCACACTGAACTACTCTCTTTCTTTTTTATTTTAAGAATTTTATCCTTTTTCTTTTCTGTCCCAAGATTACATATATACTTAAATGCACTGTAAACCACTTAGAAGTTTTCTTCATCTGATTCTATCTTTACTGTATATCTCTTATTTTCTGTATATTTACTTGCTAAATGATAAATGAATGAAAGTACACATCAAAAATATAATCCACCATATTCACATATGCTACATCACAGAAATTCAAATATGATTCACTATATGTAAATCTGAAAATGTAACTTCTCATATAACAAACTGAAAGGCATATCTGGCCTTGTAATTGAACCCTGGCAAGAAACAGAAATTCACTATTTCTGTCAAGTCACCCTCATTATAATGCAAACTAAAACTATATTCTCAGATTTAATACTGAGTACAAGAAAAACTCACAATACACAACACTCTCTTGAATCTATATCTTCCCTATATGATGCCTTTCCCTTCAATTACTTCACTTTTCTAGTCTCAGAATTTCTTCTGTGATGGTGACATGTCTCTGGAAAGATAGAAGTCCTATCCAGCCTTATCTGTCTCTAAAACTTTCCCTACCTTTATTTATATCAAGGAAAGATGAAGAATATGTTACAAAGAAGAACCCCAGAAAAAGCAGAGGCATGACATGTTCATTGACTATAACCTAAGATCCAGGACAAAGAAAGGTCTGTGGGGGAAGCCATGAGACACAGTCATTTCACACTGACCTGACAGGCACACAGTGTTTGCTAAATACTCTGATTAAATCAGTAATGTTTAGAGTTAGTGCTAGTCATAGAAGAGAAGGTATCTGATGGGTTTTGAACTATAAAATGATGCTCTGCTCTATTTCATAATTTGACTATAACCAAAATGTAGTGTACCAAGATAAAATATATATATTGCTGGAGTCTGTTGCAAAATGGCACATAATGGAGCTCAGTAAATTGTTGCTCAATGAATTAATGCTGAATCCTCAGTTCCTCTTAACAATCAATATTTTAATTACATTGGTGGCAGTTATGGTTAATTCATGAAGCACTAATGGGAGACAAGCACATTCCACAGGAAGAAAATATAGAACAGAATACAACAAAGAGCATCACAAATACTATTAGGTAAATATATTGGTCTCTCTCCTCTCCTGCCTATGCACTATAATCTGAGTCCCACATGCAATAAAACAACAGTGCTTCATATCTTCTGGTAATTTTATTTCTATTCATTTTGCAACTGTCTGTGATATCTTTAAAACTTAAAACTTTGTATCAGTCTTATCCACATTTCAATGCTCCTCGTCAATTTAATTAACCTGCATTTGTTGACCATTTTCTTCACACTGGATATGTCTTGGTATGTTAAGGTAACAGTCATAAAATAGGAAGTCCATATAGTCAATAAGTTCCAAGGTTGCTATGGGAAGAGAAAAAGAAATAGAAACGAGGTAAGTCTCACTTTTGAGCAAGGGGGTATGCCATGTTCGGTTGACATCCCTGGGAGGCCGCCTCTCTTCTGATGAGGAACAGTGGAGTTGGAGGAGACAGGAGGTATGGGGACTATGAGAAGTAGAGAGAGGGGAGGCTTGTATTGCATGAGAGAAAAATAAATAAAATAGAAAAAAGAGAAGATGACACTGTGCTGAACACAGTAGGTTCCTCAACATTCAAAGATTTGTAAGGTAATTTTTTATTTATTGCTCTAGGTGTATTCTATCTCATGATACCCCTCATTCAAACTAAATAGGGAAAATATGAAAGAGGTTAAAATAAAAAAAATCATTGTAGGTTCGATGGGAAAATTTAGATGTATACCTGTTATTCATGTCATAATTTCTATTTTATTCCAAGAGTATTTTTGACCAGCCCAATAAGGACTGGCCCAGTTGGCCTTTGTGATTCTTCCGAGCAGACTCATTTTATAGAGGCCTTCCCATACAAATGAACCATAATTTATAAAATCCATTGCAGATATGCTCATAGGTTGATGTTCATGGCTATTCTTAATCCTATAAACTCAACAATTATGATTAACCATTGAAACTATAAAAAATCCCAAGGAATTTCTTGTTTGACACAGGTTCAGAGCTATCACAATCTATCAAATAGTTGCACATAGATTGATAACTACTCATTCTTTCCTTTTACTGAAAATAAATATTTTTATATAATATATCTTGGTTATGGTTTCTCCATCCTCTTTTTTCCAGTTCCTCACCACATTCATTCCCACCAGGATCTACCTCCTTTCTGTCTCTATTTAAAAAAACAAAGAGGTTCTCAGGAATAATAGCAAAATAAAATAAAAAAATAAATAAAAATGAACTGAATGGTTTTGTACCCTGATAATAGGTTTCTCGACCAAGGCAGTAAGCTAGTTCAACCCGAATTAAATGTAAAATACCAGGTTTATTGGGCAACACTCTCAGCTGACCTTTCTAGCACCCAGATATGAGACAGGGGTGGGAGAAGGGAGCAGGAGAAATCATATGGCAGGCAGGAAGGAGGGGCCAAAATACCCTGCAGCTGCAAGGCAGGTGATGAGGTGTCCTCCAGATGCTACAACCATTCTGCTGGTAGCCTATACAAGGACAACGGAGGAGAAAGGATCCATTTGTTCTTCACATTTTGTCATCATCTTCTTAGCACATCCATCTGCTACTTCACTGCCATTGGAACCTACTTCTTAGGGATTCTAGCATCTATATCCAGCTTTGTAAGACTGAACAACTAGATTAATGGACTTTCCATTCAGCTAAACATTGTTGAAGTGCAGCCTGTAAGTTATTCATATATATATATATATACATACATATACACATATACATATGTGTGTATCGATATATAGATTGATAGATTTTTAATCATCTACATCTATCTACATGTGTATTTTTACATATATACATGTATGTATACACACACACATATATATTTAGAAAGAGAAAGAGAGATTGTTAGAAGTCATTTTATTCCCTTAGTGCAACATTAGCATTTGGTTTTCCTTTAGATCCATAGTCTATCTAGTTTCAGGTTTTAAGTTGCTCAAGTGTCAGACATTTGTTCCATCTCATGGAACTGGCCTTAAATGAGATCCTTGTTGGTTACTCCCACAATGTTGTGGCACCATTATACTTTGTATCATTCAGGTGGGTCACCACTGTAAACTGAAGGGTTTGCAGGTGGCTTGGTGTTTATCATTCTCTAGAGAATATCTTTATAATTTTTTTATTTAAATGGTTTTCTCCCAGCTACAGTAAATATTAAGACAAAGTTATTCTCCCCATATGGCACACCTTAGGAGTAGCTGGGAAGAGAAAGTGTGGCTTGCTTACTAAAACAAAATAAGAACAGAAATAACAATGTTTGGATATACGTGGAGTAACCATTATCAAGGCGGAAGAGTACAGAGACTTTCTACAAGGAATCTGCAGGATATACGTGTGGTACCTGTTAGGTAAAATCTAGTTCTCAATGGACAGACAGAGACGTGAGTAAAGGGATAAGAGGATAATGGCTAGAACAAAGTTGGAAGAGATTTAAACCATTAAGAAATCCTAAAGGGAGATTCTGAAAATATGCACATGATACAATAGGGTTGTGGTTAGACAATGGGTGCGAGCGATGTGGTGGTACTGACACTATGTGCTTCTGTCTGAAACTGCTTCTTGCAACCCACTGTCGATCTCAGGGTCACTTTCTCTGTCTTTTTTTCAGTTGCACATGCTTATTCACACAAATACAAGTGGAAAAACTGTGACTATTAATGCAGAGTAACAGCACCTAAAAAAGGAACGTCAGTGTAGGAGTATATAGTGTGGGGTGGGGAGAGCATAATTGGTAATTGGCCCATCCCAGTGGGTCTTAAGCTAAAGAAGAGTTAATTATGACCATTGCTTGCCCAGTCTATTCTTGTGATTGCACCAACTGCAAATTCAGTACAGTTCGAGTCCATTAATTCTATATTGATTGTATATATACATTTGAAGGTGGACACAGGTAAAACTGGTATTTTAAGATAATGAAATGATACTTCAAGAATTTATTATAGAATGAATAGCAGATTCCTTTAAAAAGAGTTACCATGTCACACTACAGTTCACTCTTAAGTTTTTTCATTAAAAAAATAAAGTACATATCTATATAAACTTGTTAAAGTGTTCATATGATATCATTTGTCGAGGTCCAGCCTTGTCATAAATTATCTCTTGGACCAGTGTAGAGGCATGGGAATAATTGAGGCACAGTTTACACAGCAATAACAGGAGGGAGTCTCAGCATTTATTCAAATCCTGAAGATCACCTGTGTTTATTATTCAGACAGCTTTTATATCAAAAGGTAAATGGAGGGAAAAGTTAATTAGCATTCTGTTTCCGGGTTAGCGTACTTATGTCATGTCTGCAACTATGCCTGCTCTGTCACATTGACTGGATTAACACCTCTTCCCCAGCCGGTCTACCACACTTGCAAAAAATGAGCAGAATGGCATTAGCATATCCTGACCCTTTGATTAGGATGGTGTCAGTTTGTCTGGAAAGAGGGTGGGAGCCCCCTCTGTGTGCTGTAATTACCATTAATGAATAAAGAAACTGCTTTGGATTTATGGCAGGGCAGAACATAGGTAGGCAGGGAAGATGGAAATGAATGCTGGGAGAAAGAAAGGCAGAGTCAGAGAGATGCCATGGAGGACTGCCCGAGTCAGACATGCTGAAACCGGTAATCCACTGTCACAGGGCAGTACACAGATTAATGGAGATGGGTTAAATTAATATGTAAGGGTTAGCCAAAAAGAAGCTAGAACTAATGGGCCAAGCAGTGATTTAAATAATACAGTTTCTGTGTGATTATTTCAGGGCTAAGCGGCCGCGAACCAACAAGCAGCCTCCCCCAACAGGCGAGGTGACCACCTTCTGTGTGGCAAGTACAAAATGTGGCCTGAAAGTCTGGCTGCTATGTAATGTAGAAATATGGGTCCGTATAATATGGCCCAACAATCATTAACAGAGACAAATGTTGGCGAAAACCTAAATGTCCATCCAGTAGTGAATCAAAAGGTGGTATATTTATACTATGAAATATTAATATACTATACTATGAATAAAATTTAAAACTATAAAATGAATGAGGACATAATACAAGACAACATATTGCTTCAACGTTTTATGAGAAATGTGATGAATAGACACATCTGTAAAATTAAAATTAGATGAGATATTTCCTAGAGCTGAATCAACAGAACAGGACTGAGATGAAACTGGTCCTCAGTGTTAAGAGTTTCGATTCTTAGTTGTAAAATGATGAAATTACCTTTTGATGATGATTACACAAGTCTGAGATATTAAAATCAGTGAGTTTAGAGTATTGAGAATTGATCTCTATATTTTAAATTATGAAGCTAAATTAATGGCCTGAATGTAGTCTTGAATTGGGAATGAATATGCTAAACAATCTCCTTCTTATTATTGGCTGCTCCCTGTTGTGTCTTTAGGAGCACTAGAATATTAACTCAAAGGCACAGAATGCCAGTTACCTAAAAACCTTTGCTAACCTACTGCCTCAGTTTCCTCTTAGGTATAACACCATCTATTCTTTTTTTAAGTGTGATTTTCCACTTAAGCTTACAGGTTCTAGCCTGTTTTGTTACTCCATGATGTTGGCCCAATATTGATTATTCTTGTGAAAGTGTCTTGTTTTATTGATTGTCCTCTGACTCCAAACCTTCTCAGGTGATCTTATCCTTCAAAGCAAAACACCATAAAATGAAATCTTATCGGAGCCTTCTTTTTTCTCCCAATACAATCAACTTGCGCCTTGTTTTCTGGTTGCTAAATGTCTTATAAGATATTACTTGATGCTTCCATTTATCTAAATTCCAACTAGATACAATCTTATGCTGGGACAGTGTGTCATTCACCCTTACTACTCCCTGGATTCTATAAATTCACACTTTGGTTATCTTTTAGACTTTCCAAATTTCCAAACTGGAAGTGAAGCAAAGTCTTACAACTACCCAGTTGGGGGTCTGCATGGAACCAAACTAGGCCCTCTGAATGTTGGTGACAGTTGTCTATTTCATTCTCTTTGTGGGATGCCTGGCAGTGGGGCTAGGATTTATTCCTGGTACATGGACTTTTTGGAGTTCATTCCTGTTGGCGGAGGCTGCTTGTTCATTTCTCAGCAGCCTAGATTTGAAATAATCACTCAGAAACTATATTAATTACATCACTGCTTGACCAATCACTTATGTGTATTGCTTACCTAGCCCTTATATCTTAAATTAACCCATTTATATTAATCTATGTATCGCCATATGGCTGTGACTTAACCGGCAAAGTTCTAGCATCTGTCTCTCCAGGGGCTACATGGTTTCTCACTGACTCCACCTACTTTCTTCCAGCATTCAGTTTGGTTTTCCCATCTGGCTCTATTTTGCCTTATCACAGGCCAAAGCAGCTTCTTTATTGGTTAACCAATAAAAGTAACACATATACAGAAGGACTTCCCACATTGCATTCTCTATGATTGGATACCATATTCAGTCTTGATGCAGAAGGGAAGGGCTTGGTCCAGCCAGGCTTTGGTGACTCTCCATGGGAGGCCTTATCCTCTCTTAGGAGTGGATGGGGTGGGAGAGGAGGACGGAGAACAGAAGGGGGTGAAGAAGGGAAAACTGGTTGATTTTTATTCATGTAACATGAATAAAAAATTTAAAAATGAAAAAAAGTAATAACTACCCATACCATAGTTTTCAGTACATAATACTAGGCCTTTCACTATCTGTCTGAATGTTCATTTTCTTTTATTAATTGCTATCATGTAGTTTAAAATGAAACAAAACTAAACAACATAAACATGTGTAGTGTTAGAAACACTTGTCAAACTTTAAAATATCAGAAGGGGCTCTAAGATGTTTAGTAAACTAAGTAAACACTTGAGATTTTTCAGAATAAACAAACTAATTTCAATTTGAAGTCATTATAATGCCATTGACTGTGTCACCACCATAAATATTTGAGGTAAAGAAAATGATACTCTTTCCAAGAAAAATAAAACTAAATTTATGATTTGGTTTTATTTCAGGTTTAGAAAATTTTTGTACACTGAAAGGAACTTTGGTTACAAATGCAAATCAAAAATTACACTCTAATTATTCATTTTTTGAGGTACTTCTCACAATCAAAATTTTGTCAACCTGTTCTAATTTGAACAAAACATAATATCCTTGTTAGTTATAAAAGTCATTTTATACTTAGTTGGAGAAAAAATTCTGAGAGTTCTCGGGGCTTTTCCTGGTCGTAAAAAGACAAAGGCTTTTACAATTAACTTTAACTAAATGTCTTGTGCATGATTTACAAGTGTAAGTTATGATGTCTGAACGCCCAGTGACTTAATAAAGGCTGTGGGTGATATTCTTAAGAAGCAGGTAAAAGGTTAATGCTTTAAATATCAAACTCCAAATCCCTACATGCATTTCTTCTTTTTGGTTAGAGTTTTCTTCCTGAAGATTAAATGGTATAGAAATGGGTCAAGGAGCAATCATAAAAAAATTAACCTTCATTTAACTCAACTCTTGGAATCAAATGAATGCGGGAACAATAATTATTTTAAAAATTATGAGAAATACTATGCTTAATATAATTAATTGTTTTCATTTTATATTAAGACCTTGTTACTGTAAGAATTTTCACAGGCTTTATCTTGACAATACATGCATTGAACATTGAAAACTACATATTGTTACTTTCCTTTCTACCAAATTCATATATGTGTTACCTTGTAGGGATAATTAAAAGATGCCATTCATTGCTGGGGTAACTATTTTCTGTGTTACATACCCTTTTGTATAGCAGAAACAGAAGCATGTCCTTGTCAGATATATAATGATGTTATGTCTAGGACTTATAAATGAAGACAAACTCCTGACTGAAGGAAACTTTGAATACAATTTCATCATACAGAGCCTTACAGTTCTCTTGCAGTTGAACAAATTAAGTTAGTTTTTAGTGTGTTCATTCTGTACATGTAGCCAATATAAAACTGCTGATGTGAAAATAATTCTTTCATCCAGAAGAGATGGTTAAAGACTTTGAATGGTTTCAATTATTTCTCAATGTGATAGGCCCTAGTTATGTAACTGAGAAATATAATCTTTTTCAGACTTTAAAATATCACATACTGTAGTTGAATCTTAATGATAATTTAAGTACTGTCTTAAAGAGCTGGTAGCTACCTGATTTGACTTATCTGTCACAGAAAAATATCAAGACTCTAGTCCAAGGAAAGTTTCAAACACAATCATTCTGTCATTAAAACATTGCTACCAGTAGGACAAAAATACTGTTTTCAACTCGGTACTGTGTGTTTACGAGAGAACATAGAATAAAGAAATGGAAATAGTCTCTTGAAAATTTAATTCCAAATGTTTCAGAACCAAATGTGTTCAACATTGTCAGAAAAGCTTTTTGAAGATAGAGGACACAGTGATGTGGTAAGGACAAGAAAGAAATTACAAAGTGTTCAGTTGCTTTAGGATATGGGTTTCCACAGCATAGCACAAGACTGATTTTCAGGTGATATTAGCAGAAGAACTAATATGCAAGGGACACAAAAAGTAATTTTCCAAGACTGAAGCTAGTTAGTAGTCAAACTAAAGTCTGATGGAAACAGATTTGGAAAATGCCCCTCTAGCAAGTGTTAATAAAACTGGATCTGATGTAATAAGCTAATATCAGCTGAATGAGAAACAGACAACTGATACTAAAAACCAAGCAGAGATTTACGCTTGGATGACATTCTGGAGTGGGAGAAGAAGGGCAAATGAAACACACGTACAAAGCACAACACAATGAAGCAGAAAAATACAGTTCCTTGGAATCAAGGTAGAAGAAAGTTCAAGAGAGACAGAAAAAAATAGTTTACAGAGATATTTGCCAGCGACTTCAAAGAGAATTAAAGTGGGGCCAAACATCAGCTACAGTAGAAAGCATTTCATTACAGATACTTAATAGACCGTATTGAAAGACCGTAATAACACAGGGGCTCTAGAGTCAGCAATTCTAAACTCATACAGTGTCTAAGATAAATAAGTACTCACTCAGTAGTTCATATGTTTTGTTCCAATTAAATCACAGTGGTAGAAAAGGAGTCTGGACCTATCTCAATAAATTTAAAGGGCCATTTGTGATGCCAACGAGAGCATTATGTTTGTTTTTGTATTTTATTTTCATAAGAAAAATAACGTCAGAAAATAAATAATAATGAAGGTTAATTTCTGGGTGTGATAGAAATAGCAGCAGCATTTCTCCCTAGATATTCCTAAGCCAATCTTATGTGGTCTACTATTGTACTAATGGGTGGATTATGACTGGCAGGCTGGTGTTAGAGCTAGCTCTTAAGGTAGTGTTTTGCTTTGATTTCTATATTTTTTTTTCTGATGTAGTGTTGCATGCTTTAATATGAAATGTGGGATTAAATAAGTGTAAGTACTGGAATGCCATCCATCATTTCAATTGCTATGCATAAAATGTGCCTTGTCAATTTCTTTGACTGGCATTTCTATTATTCTTTAAACTGCTGAAGCACGCTGCAGGAGTACCCTGGAGAAGCCGGTGATAAAGTGGATATTTCTATGTCCCACTGGCCTCATGATAAATATATCAACAACCGTGTCACAAGAATTTGAGAATCTTTCTAGATTACATTTCAATTGGCCTTGTCGTAGAGTACATAAGAAGGGAAAATGAATGTACTTAGTCATTATTTTTTTCTACTTATGAATTTTAAACATATAAGCAAGGTGCTTATTTCCTTAGTATATATTACCATCTTAGAAAATTCAGCCGGGCGGTGGTGGCGCACGCCTTTAATCCCAGCACCTGGGAGGTAGAGGCAGGCGGATCTCTGTGAGTTCGAGACCAGACTGGTCTACAAGAGCTAGTTCCAGGACAGGCTCCAAAACCACAGAGAAACCCTGTCTCGAAAAACCAAAAAAAAAAAAAAAAAAAAAAAAAGAAAATTCAAAGATTCTTTCATGGTGGACATAATATTCTGGTACCTCAAGTGATAAAAATGATTTTAAGAAGCAGAATGTTTTGTTGCCTTTTTGTTATGTAAAAGGGGTGAAGGTTACTACCAATGGTTACAAAGAAGTTACAGAAAAAGCAAGCTTTAATATGAGTATATATATATATATATATATATATATATATATGTTTATACGGGAGTGTATGTATATGTATACATTACCCCATTTGAAAATACAATGTTCCCCTCAAAGCAAAGCAAACAAACATAAAACACAGAATTTCTAGCAAAATTCTCATTGCCAGGCTTGGTAAACCTCCTTTTCTATCAGGGACAATTGAGTACCAGTATCAGAAGTCATCTCGGGGCTCAGAAGAAAGGCTGTAGCCATTGTAAGGCTCAAAGGGTCTGAGGGCAATGAACAAACAAACTCTCTTACTCCTTGTTTCTTTGTGCCAGTTTCTTTATTGTTCTGCCATGTTTCAAAGTTTCCAGTTTATATATACACAGAAAGGCAATTCTCTGGTAATCACAAAGTTGCAGAGCTATCATTTCTCAGGATCATTAAGCAGATAAGAACTGTCCTGAGTGACACTGTCAGCTTCTTTGTGGCCCCAAGGGGGTGTGGCTTAGGCAAAGGGAATATTTAGGAAGCTTTAAATTCTAAGAAGGGAGAAGGGGAGTTCGTGCATGATACTACATTCCTAAGTTAAAATCCTGTATTGACAAACCAAGGTAAGAGTAGGTTCAGGGAGTTTAATAGTTCTTTTAAGGTTGGAGATGGGGGGTGGGGTCAACTGAGGTTAGCACTTTCCCAAATCGGCTGCAGAAGAATTTGGGACACTCAATCTCCTTATCAGGTAGGACTAAAAATCAAAAAAGCTTGAACATGCCATACTCCTGAATAAATGTCCTGCCAAATAAAAGATAATTGCAGGGAGCTCGCTTCTAAGTTTTATGTCAGGGAATGGAGAGGAGATTTGATTATGGTAAACAAGATTTTTGATTGTGTGACAAACTTTTCTCACCAAGGTCCCACAGAGTGGGGAAAGTCACCAATAAACAAAAGAAGAAGGCAAGTTTTTAAGTGTTCAAAGTCCTTGTGGGACAAATAGCTCCAATTATGAAGCATGTCCAAGTATATAGTCTATATTTCAAGACTATTTAGCTAAATGAAAAGTCATCTTCCTGACCATCCAGATATATGTCCCCATAAGATTGAGATGTAATAATGAGATTACATATACACATGACAAGAGATTACACACTACAATGCAGGTATTAGGGAGACACCAAGTTACTTTAGCAAAAGTAAGCAATGGCTTTCCAAAGTTGATGATCCTACAGACCTTGGTGGGACAGAATTAACCATCATCAGACAGCCATTCCTTTGGTGGGTTGACATCTGAACACTAGCTGTCACCTACTGTAACTCATGCCCTCTTACACTTCAACCATTGGTCAGGAAAACCCAAAATACTCCTAAAATATAGGCTTTTGTCTTTTCCCTTTGAGCCTTCCTGGACAAGGAAGTAAGTCTCTATTACTAAAGACACTACATAATTCAGACAAAGGGTTCACTATAATCAACATGGATCTGACCTAGAAACTTCTTCCATGTGGACTTGCTCTTACAGTATCAGAGTAACTGCCAAAGGAGAAAAGTACCTGATAGTCCTACCCAGCTATAATATCATGTCTTAGGTTTTCTATTGTTGTGAAGATACACCATAGTAAAGGCAACTTTCAAAAAACAAAGTATTTGATTTGGGGCTTGCAAACAGTTTTAGATGCTTACTCTATAATCACCATGGTAGGGAGCATCAAGGCATGCAGACAAGAAGGATACTGAAGCAGTAGCTGAGAACTTTACATCCTGAACCACAGGCACCAAGCTGGCAGATAGATAGATAGATAGATAGATAGATAGATAGATAGATAGATAGATAGGTGGGTGGATGGATAGATGATTGATTGATAGATAGATAGATAGATAGATAGATAGATAGATAGATAGGTGGATGGATAGATGATAGATAGATAGATAGATAGATAGATAGATAGATAGATAGATAGATAGATAGATAGATAGATGATAGAGTTAGGTAGGTTGGAAGACAGAGACTGAGACTGCTCTGGCTTTTGAAACCTCAAAGACCACCTCTAGTGACACATCTCCTCCAACAAGTACACACCTACTCCAGTAAGAACACAAGTCCTAATACTTCTAAACATTTAATCAAATGAGGACCATGCTTGCAAATGTATAAACCTCTGGCAACATTCTCATTCAAACCACCACAACCTATGAACCACAACAATGACCAGAATGGCAAGACTTTCTGAAAGGTACAACAGTGACACTTACACCCTTGGGACAAAAACAGTCACATATTTGGACTCAAATTCTATTGAATAGGATGTAATTTATGCCTGAGCTGCAAAGTCAGGTAACTGCCCATGACTGGCAATGCAATAGGCTAGAGGACAGCTTATGCTCTAATTGCATTCTAAATACTTGTTCTTACATCCAAAGATAATTGTAGCTTTAACTAAGGGGTGAAGAAAGCTTCTTTTTTTTTTTGCTTCATACACAGACTATTATAGAAAGTCACAACTGGTCAAAACGCAAACATCAACTGCACACATCCAGTTAATATATTTTCAACACAACCTTATACCTAAGTCACTGGGAACATCTCAGAAGAGGAATCCCAAAGATTATAAGACCTAGAGGACCACGGAATCTGCTGAGAAATACTTTCTTCTAAAATATAAAAAAAAAGAATAAAATAGGGGTAGGGATAAAGAGATGGATATAGGAGATCAGGATATAATGAGAAGGATATAATCGTGATGCATTGTATGATAGTCCCCCAAAATAATAATATTATATTATTGAAACAAAGCCTTTTTCCACAAGCTAGCCTATTTAGTAATGATATAAGTATAAGAATATGGGAATTGTGCAAGAATTTATGGAATATTAAAATAGAAGACATTTACTTCCTTAACACAGTAGCCATAACCAGTTTTAAGGAGTGGCATGTGATAATTGGTCTTTTGATGTTAGAACCAAATATGTGCCACAATTGAGCTGTACAAGAAAAAGCTTATTTTGGTTTACTGACCTAGAGGATTCCAATTCAATATTGACTTGCTTTATTGCTTTAAAGTTTCCAGTAATTTTGGTCATAAAAAGCTTCTCATGGAAGACAAGAATTTAAATAAGAATTGAAGGTCAGGTTGGTGGACCAAAATACCACTCAAAGATATACCCCCAATAAGCTAATGACCTTTCACAAGATTCTGCTTCCTAAACATTACAGTAGGTCCTCATAATGCCACATAGGGAATCAAACATTTAACACACAGGCATTTGAGGACAGTTATCCAAACCACAGCGCTGCCTTAATGGTATTGCAGTAAATTTCCAATGATTACAAAATCCTAGATCTGGAAACAGAGTATGCAGAATTTTCAAGGTTTCACATGTTCATAGAAGAGTTAGTGAGTTGATATGACTAATAGGAGATATATATTATTCAAGAGGAATAATAGATGTATAAATTAGTTGGTCAGTAAACTCTTACACATAGTATTACAAAGTGGCAACATAACCTTGTTCTCTTTGAAATGATATATTTGCATATTTATATCCATCAGATTATGTTTTAAAGCAGCCTTGTGGCCACAGTTACAAGTTTGGGAAATGTCTATAAAGCTAAGTGAACATTAGAGCTGCAGAAGAGAGGCAGGATCAGTTTAGAGGATTCTGTGTGAATGTCAGCTGAGAAAAATGCAAAGCTTTGAATAGTATCAGTGGGAATGAAGAACACAGAAAAGATTGACTATGGACAAGAAATTAGGGTCAGACACGGAAGCACAACAAACCCCCAAAGTCCATGACTCTTTCGGGGGAATCATCGGAGTTTTGGAGAAGCCCCAGTGATTGCCAACAGCCAAAGGCAGATCAGCTAGCAACACACCATTGTGTTTGAGCTTCTCCATTATGCAGTGTGGAGTATAGGTCTGACAACCTCTGAGACACTAACATGGTGTTAATGTGTTTGGGAATAGCATCTTGGTCATGTTTCTCCCCTAAGAGTGGCTGGCGTATAATGGCATCTCGAAGTTATTTTATGAAAGCATGAGTTATATTTACATTCAGATCATATTTTGGTGCAGTAAAGGGGGAAGTGATTTTACATGTCTTGCCAATAATGCTACATTTTGCCTTCATTCTGGAGTTTTAGAGAGAAAAATAGCATTGGTAAAAAAAATTAAATGGCCTGGTGTGATATCTTTTATGTGGTTTATTATTTTTTATTCCAAGTTTCGTTCTATACATGAGCATGCTATGAACAACAAAAATGTGCAGAGATTCAATATTCTTCTTCCTTCTTGGAATTTGTTTCTTGATAAAATGGCTATTCTGTCAGGAATTATCATCATGAAAAAAGATATCACTTCCTTTTTTCCTTTTAAGGAAATTATGTGTGGTGTTCTTTCACAAGGCACTACTCTAGAATAAAACTCATACCCAAGATTGCATTCTTGGGCATTAGGTGTCTCAGCATTATGACTAAATGATCCTACTGAATTGAGTTATTTAAGCAATTATAAAGAGAATGTTAAATGTGAAAAGATACACACTTTCTAAAAAATACAGACCTGAGTTCTTCTGAAGGAATGAGAGGACACCCAAAAAAGATCTACAGTGTTGCCTGACATTGAAGTTTTCAAGGCACTTAGCACCACAAGGTTATTTTTGAATCATTTTTGAAGCTTTCTAAATATTTTATATACAAAATTCATTATCATTTTATAATAAGCATTGAAATAAGTGCACAAATACATTTCTGTATTCCTACATTATTTTATTACACCACTGCTTACAGATTAGTTTCTTCTTTACATTGAAGCATCTCCTTTAACATATTTATACAACATCTGTTGATTCAAGACTATCGAGGTGCCTTTTACAGCAACAAGGTTCTTGTTTGCTCTGGTGTGCTTAGGGTTTGAAGCTAAGGTCCCAGAAACTTAAGGCCACCAAAGCCATCCCAAGCCAAAGACTTATGTTTTCTTGTTGTTGATTTGAAGAATGAAATTCAAGGACCTCCCAAAGTCTGTGATAAGGTCTTGAAGGCTCCTGCTGCCATCAGGACTCACACAGCTGCTCGGAGTCTCTGCCACCACATGAGAACATGTTGGAGTCCAGAAACCATGCTGCTGCTGAGCCCATGCCAATCTGAGAGGCCTATGCATCCATCTGGGGCCATGGTGACATCCTGGCCCATGCTGTTGCTGACGGCCATGTCCTGAAGTAGATGGGAACTGTGTGTATATCCATTATTGTATTACCACAGGGCCCCATGTGTGTCATGTGTTAATGCACAAGGGCCTTCCTTGTTGGCATACAAAAGAGTTCCACAATAGCCCAGAGTGGAGTATGACAAAGCTTAATTTATTTTGGGATAAACTCACAGAAAAGGTAGCGATTTACAGTCCTCTGCGTGCGCTAGGAACTAGAAGAGAATGCAGCAGCCAAGAGGCCCAGACACACTTTTCATCTGTACTTACAGTACATGAGACCACGCCCAAAGTGGGCTGGTGTCTTAAAAGCTAGTGGCTGAAAGAGTTCCCACAGCACTTATTTTTGTCTAAATAGGAGTCCTAAGCCTAATACAAAACTACATACAATAAGAACAAATATCAAGTATTTTCCATGAAAAAGAAAAGGCAAAAACAAGCATAAACTTAGATATCTTTTCTTCTCTAAGTGTATGGTTGTCCAAAATCTCTTGCTTTTTGAAGATGTGTATTTTCTAGCAAAGAGAGGAACAGAAACCTGCCACAACCTTTATGAGGTTTCCTTGCAACCTGTAGGATTGTCATCTCTGTGGATGAACTGTCCTTTCACTTTCTCAAGATATTTCTTTTTTTCATGCCAAATCTTTATTATTTTTGATGGTATCCATAGCTTTTCTTCTTCTGTGAAAATTAGAGTGAAAACCCTTCCCCAGTGTCTTCTGCTTTCATTCTGAGGTCAACACATCCTTGAAATACACCAATTTAATTTAGATGTAATTCAGAAGTTTTTCCTGGTATCCAATGGTTCTCTGCTGCCATTGTTCCTTTCTCATTAGCATTAAGAAAATTTATGGTTAATAAAGCATTATACAATCTGTTTCTGGGGATATTTTTCATCCCTGTCTGTTTGCTTAACATATCCTTTATAGTTCGATTTGATCTTTATATAACTACGTGGCCTGTAGCGTTGTGTGGTATACCTGTAATATACTTTATATTATAATAAACAAAAAACATTTCATTTTCTTAGAGACATATGGTGGACCATTATCTGTATTTATTTGTGCATTTATACCCATGATAGTCATAACTTCTAGTAAATGTGTGATTACCAAATCAGCCTTCTCCAAACTCAAAGCTGTTGCCTCTTGGAAACCTGAATAAATATCAATGGCGTGGTGTACATATTTTAATTTTCCAAATTCTATGAAGTGGAACACATCCATCTGCCAGATTTTATTCCTTTGAGTGCCCTTTGGGTTACTTTCTGCAGGTAGTGGTGTTTGGTTATATAAAGACATCTCCTTATAATCTCCTTAGCTTGTTGCCATGTAACAGAAAAGTCATTTTTTAAAATCTTTGCTATTGACATGATTCTGAGGCCTTTAGAACATTTCCAATCAATAATCTATCAATTTCTGCATTACCTGTGCTCGAGGACCTACCAGACTCACATGGGATTAGATGTGTGCTATGTATATGTGACAAAGCCTATTCTTGATTATATCTTGAACCTAAAAATATAATGAAATCAATTTTGTATCATCTGGTATAAATTCAGTGGTTTAAATAAACAAAACCATCTTTCTGAATATTGCAAATCAGTAACTATATTGAAAAGTTCTTTAAAATCCCTCAATACCATGATAATAGCATATAATTCTGACTTTTGGACAGAATCATAGGCTTTGTTACACTTTACTTAAATCTTCTGATTTGTAACCCATCTTTCCTGATTTTTTTGCATTAGTATAGAATGTAGGGGATCCCATTATTGGTGTGACACATACATTGTGAGGAATGATCCAATTAGCCCTCTTTATTAGGTTAATTTTATCACATTTGGGATAGTTGTTATTAATCTCTCCCAAAAAATTAGTACAAGCTCTTTGCCAGGGTTTATTGTTTTCCCAATGTTTTAATTTCATTAGTAAAAGGTACTATGATTTCTGCTGGATCCATTCTGCTAATTGCCGAAGTCTCAATTTTCCTTTTATAATTAATTCACAGAACTTTTCCACATAAGACTTTAATTTTTTTACTGGGATTATGTGGGAAAAAATTCATTCTAAGATAGTATCTTCCCTCTGCATTAAAATTCCAGTGGGGGAATATTTTTAGGGTAGTATGACCAGAATGGACTAAAGATTTGAACCCATATGATCCGCATGTGCCTCCTGTAATTCCTCTTCAATTAAAGTCATTTCTTTCTTAGCTTCAGCTGTTAATTTCCTGGGACTATTTACATCTTTGGTTTTGTTTGAATGAATTATTAGATCAGATCTTATCCCAGAAATGAGCTATAGATTGGAAATGTCTCCTAGCAATCTTTGTAAATCATTAAGAGTCTGCAATCAATCTCTCCTAATTTATGCTTTTTGTGTTCTGATTTTCTGTAAACCTATTTTATAACCTAGATAATTGATAGAATCTCTTCTTTGTATTTTTCAGGAGCAATTTATAATCCCCAACTAGGAATTTTTTTTTTTTACTTCTTCAAGTATTTTTCTAAAGTATCTACATTTGAATCAGATAGCAAAATGTCATCCATGTAATGGTGAACTATAGATTCAGGAAATTGTTTATGTATTATTTCCAAGGGCTGACTTACTGGCCCCCAGGGAATCACTCTGTCTCATCTAAGAACTGACCTCATTCACCATTGGCCCTGGGATAACATATCCCAATGATCCCTGCACATGAAAACTTGCCCCATTCATAATGCAAGAGCTGGTCTACCACACTTGGGAAAGATAACCTCACAATTCGACACAGTTGTGGTAGAATTGTCCCTAGCTCTCACCTGAGAGGAGTAGTTCCAGAAGCCTGGACTGGCAGACTCAACAGCCACCAGGTACACATTCAGGGCTTTGATTTGGCATACCCCAACATCTACTCTATCCATGACCTGCCGATATGCAAGAAGGGAGTGGTCCTGCAGAACCATGACCTTGTGGTCTGCATTACTGGGTCAACAGTGGGTTGTTGGGAGAGTTTCTGTGGGAATCCAGTATTGATGGTATGCTGGAGGCCAGAGGCCTTGAATACGACCAACAATACATTATACAATGAACATTTGCAAGGAAAGATGTTTGTACAAAAGGGTCCACTGTGTGATAGACAGCAGTTCCCAAAGGTACTAAGATGAATGAAGAGAAGATGGAGAGGCAAAGACAGAGGATCAAAATGTTTTTAGCTTGTTGTTTTGTTTTGTCTTGTTTTACTTTGTTTGCTTTTATTTGAAATTGACATTTTTATTTTTATTTTAAACTTATTTTTCATCATTATTTTATTTCTATTATTTCTTTTTATATATATATACCCTTGGTGGAACACTACAAGGATGAGCAGTGAATGTGAAGGGACTGGAAGATGGATGGAATTGGGTTGCATGCTGTGAAATTCCTAAGGTACTAATAGGTAATAAAAATAAAAAAGGAAGACATTAGATGGAAGTTTCTAACAGTTTCAAGATATCACTAGACCAAAGACAGGGAGAAGACCTGCAGCTCTCTTTTGTTTCCCCTGTTTTCTTAGACAGGGACAGGTAT
This sequence comes from Microtus pennsylvanicus, assembly GCF_037038515.1. Classification (NCBI taxonomy): domain Eukaryota; kingdom Metazoa; phylum Chordata; class Mammalia; order Rodentia; family Cricetidae; genus Microtus; species Microtus pennsylvanicus. The sequence continues at coordinate 29,961,604 of NC_134589.1, read as the reverse complement.
CACTATGTTATGGAATCATCTTTCTGTACACTGTGAAGATGTCATTGTCAAGGCTCCCATAGATTAGGTTGACAAAGAGCTGATTGGTCAGTCAGCAAGAGGAGGTTAGGCAGGACTTCCGTGCCTAGAGAAAGCAAGAGGAGATAAATCTAGGTATTTGGGAGATGCCAGAGGAGATGGAGAGGAAGCAGGATATACTGGAGGAAAGGTAAAATCCACAAGCCACTTGGCAGCACATAGGTTAATAAAAATGGGTGAATTTAAGTTATAAGAGCTAGTTAGAATAGAATCTAAGCTAAGTATGAGCTTTTCTAATTAACCATAGTTCTCTGTGTTGTTTTTTGTGAGCTGTTGACCCCTCCAAAAGACCATCTTCTTGAATATTTTGACCTCTATTCTCACAGCATTATCTAATCCTCATTAATTTAAAAGATCCCTTTCAGAGCACTGCAATAGGATTAAGTTCTGCCCTCCTAATACCTCACAGTAGAGTTTAGATTCCAACACTAAACCCTTGAAAGGCAGACACAGTTGACCAATATCTCTAAACTACAGCAAATGAGGTCTTTTAGTGTAAAAAGTAGTCAGAAATGGGAAAAAGGAGCAATAGGGAGATGTTTTTCAGTTACTAAGAAAGGGAGATTCCTGTTACAAAGACAGGCTTCAAGGGCCATGGCACACCAACTCAAACAAGAATGACAGATAAGCAGACACTGTTGGTGGAGAGAGACAAGCTATGGGCAAGTTTTACATTTGGATATTCAGTAGCGACACAAATTTTGGTATAGCGATTGTGAAAGAGTTAGCAAACATATTACCATAGATAAGAAACAAATTTGTGTGGAAATATTGCTGGACTGCTTCAAGAGGATGTGATGATCAATAATTTGCACTTCACCTCTCCCTTTCTCTAAGACTTCAGGCCTTGGGAAAGATTTTAACCAATTAAATCCATTGTTTTAGAAATAAAGCCAAACCAACGTTCATCTCTCCATCTGTTATGTGAAGGAACTAGCACACCCCTCACTTGTTTTAATAAGTAATAGGTAATACATCCTTAAAAACTCTCAAGAGGCTTGAGTGCAGGAAACCAGACATTTCCTATGGCAATTTTTTTCCCGTGAGATATCTTTATAGGCAGAATATATGTACTTGCCTGTCTCAGAGAGTGTCTGTAAGAACTCACTGAGGGCCATATTTTCTTTCAGGCTGGAAGACATGCTACTATTATATTTGATATTTTTCTTATTTTTTAGTCAGTGATTCTCATGACTTCAGGAACTTAAGGAATGCACCCTGAATTTTTCTTTTCTTGCACCCGAGATTTCCTATCAGATTTTCAGCTGCAACATTTTGATTACTTCTGTTTTCAAGCTTCATCTTCCAAATTGCTTTTTGGGGTAAGGATTTGCAAAGAGATAAAAGTATAGTTTGTAATCCTACAGAGTGGTTCAGGGATTAGAGTTCCTGGCATGGAGTTGCTTGCTTATATCCTGCTTAGTGTCTCCGAAGAAACTTTACAAAATATCCAAAGTTTCATCAGTGATGATGACACTAGATAACAGGATTGGAGGTGTTTGTTTGGTGTTCTTTTGTTGTTTTGCTTCTGATGTTGGCATGCAGCTTCTAATAAAGAGGGGTTTTGTTTTTGAAGTATATGTTTCCCTTGATAACCTTTAAGAAAAATGTTAAAATTACAATATAATTATATCATTTCTCCTCTTTCCTCTCTTCATTGAACTTGCTCTCTCCAGAATGCATGACTTCTTTTTTCTTTGTCTTTACACACACACATACACACACACACACACACACACACACACACACACACACACACAATTCCTAAATATAAAAACTCAACCCACGCACTCTGCCTTGCATGTATATGAATATGATTTCCAGGATGATTCCTGCTTGGGTATATTTACATTTGGAGCCCATGAGACTTTCCCTTTCCATGTTAACATGTCTAATGGTGCTATTCTTTTTTAGGCAGCCAGGTTGCTGAGATTTTGTGGGTGCAGCTTCCCTGACATTTCTAGGAGGTGCAAAGCGTTATAACAAAGAAGAAAGTCATTATCACCTAAGGAGTTTTTATAAGGTTAAGATTTCACCCTTAAGCATTCTATTGGTTAGTGTAATAAACAAAGCATGATATATTTTTTATATGCTCTTATTAGATTCCAACTTAATGTTCTAGCAAAGTGTTCTAAGTGAATTCATTCTGGAATGAGTTGATAAGGTCAGTAAAGCATATACTTGGGTCCAAATTGTTAAATTAAGCTCTTATAAGTATTGTAGAGCGATAAACATCTGATAGTGTAAAGAACCTAATAGGAAGTATTCAAGGAAAGACAGGTGCTTAGGAATAAGAGTAGAGTAGAAGATAGGTAATATAGGAGGGGTCCTTTAGAATTTGACTTATACCAAGACCATAAATTATGTGTATGATTTTTCTGTGAAACTTTTAAAAGAATTTAAGAGGAACAAGATATGTTTAATATCATCTCTAATTTAGCAGCTTTTCTTAACATTGAACCTGAAGTAGAATGGTTTACCTAAGGGCCAATGGGACAGTATAAATTTTCATGGCTAATTCCTGGATGTTTGGAATGTTTATACCATGTGACCCACTTTTAAGAATGAAAAGCCTCAAGTTGGCTGAGAAATACCAGACAGTAAAGTTGATTGACTGTTAACACCCGTGGGCTGTCCAGAACCACAAAGATTCTGATAAGAGGACCAATATGTCCATCAATCTCCATTACTATTTACAACTTTGCAACTGCAGGGTTACTGACCTGCGGATGGAAACTTCCATCCCAACATTTCTTTTTCCACCCCATAGCCCACTTCTCCCCTCCAACACACACCCTGAGTTATGTAAACACAATCTCCACTTCCTCAAAGAGGACTTTCTGTCAACTGTTCTGATTAAAGGACAATTGTGCCTCTGAAAAGGTTGATCAATAACGACCTAACACTATGGATATGTTTGAATTGATGCAGATAGGTCAGGTTTTGACTATTGGAATGTGATGCATTATAGCTAGATCATTCTTCTCAGATGTATGCCGAGATTCTGATTTGTGTTGGGTCCTTTTGACTTTATCATTAAGCTTTTATATTCTAATATAAGATTGAGCATTGGATTTATGTTTTCTATTGCCCCCCTTTCTTAATGTCCCCATCTGGAATTATTCCTGTTCCTTTACACTTTGGTATCGGCCCAATCTTACATCCTCCTCAGAGGTATAACTCCTATACCTCATTGGCTGTGGATCTGTCATAACTCCGAAGGTTTCTGACAGGAGACTCACAGATACAGCATCTGGACAATAGGTAATGAGCAAAGTTAAAACAAGAGTTTGCCTTGAGGTATCTCCCTGGTGAGCAATGGAGTATGCCATTTGCTTCTAATTCTTCTCGGACCCACATGAAATAAATATGAGTAACAACGCCAGAGGAGAATTCTGCATCCTTAATAATGGCTTCCTGATGTGAGAAATCACCTTTCCTTTTCCCCTCCTGATAGAACAGCCTTGTTAATTTATCTCTGAGGCAGAATTTAGGGTGAATAGTCTTTCTTTAGCTTTGCTGTTGCATGGGAAAGAGAGGTCTCCAGAGAGCATTTTCCCTGGGAAAGGTTTTAGCTAACATGTAAAGTCTGCTGATCTTATACTTAATTTACATGCAATATAAAGGCTACTTCCTTCTGCTGCTAATTGGCATGTGGTCCATTAACACTGTGAGTCTAGGAACAACCTTACCCCTGGTCAGTCACTTAAAGAAGCATTGCCTGGGGACATGTTAATCTCCACTAGGCTCTGTAGAGTAATGAAACTGCAGGGAGAGTAATGAACTGGGGAGTTGCACATACACAGTTTTAAAAATGAATTTTAATTTGGTTGCAGACCCATAATATCTCTCTTAATTTAATCTTTATTCTGTTCTCTTCTCTGTAAGTTTTTTTTTAAATAAATACTTAAATCTTGCATTTGAGAGAACACAAGCCATTTTAATTCCCCCCTTTTAGCTGTATATAATACTTTATCTTACTTTGTTAATTGTAAAAGTGAAATGTATAAAAGATACAGCATTGCATGGAAATCTTGACAGACACATAATCTTCTTTTATAGTTTTGGCCCTTCAAGGACAATACAATGTATTATAATGCCTCTAATCCTAAAACCACTTCAAACTAGTCCCTGAATATACAGGGGCCTTTAGGATTATCTCTCCCTAGGTATTTAGAGATTTTTCTCATTCAAATGTAAGTATTACATTACTTGATATTTCAATTAATTTCACATTCTCCCTTCCCACAACAATGATACCAGTGAATACTGGAGTTTGGTGGCCACATGCCTAGACTTCCATCTTACTGTGTTTAAGAATAGGGAATTGAATAGATATGTGTGGGGAGAAGCAGAAACAGGATCAGTTTACCAGAAAACCCTACACTTCCAAGAGAAGAGGCAGGCCGGAGCAGGGAGAAAGTGCGGAAGTTCAAGGGTACTTGCTCATGAAAAATGTGATTTCACACCATGTAGAAGAAACATTCTTCATCATTTTCACAGTGAGATATGGGGAATATTTACATAGTGTATATTTATCTGCTTGTATACATTGTAGTTTTACCACAGACTCAGGCCTTGCATGTTTCATTACTGTTAGGCTATCTTTAAATTGAGGTCACTGAGTAGCCTGACCTCACATCCTGAGAATAATAGGCTATGCCCTACTGTAGCAGTACTCATGCTTGTGCCTATACCCATGTTCTTGTTCTCTGTGTCTTTGTCTGTCTCCCGTTCTCTATCTGTGTCTCTGGATCTCTCTGAGCACATATGTGTGTTTCTCTCCAGCCCTCAGAATGATGAAAGAGCATTCACATAATTAATACACTATATAGAGATCTACAAAGGATGGGGTCTTAAAGGAAATGAAAGGCTTTTCTTTAGAACCCATAGAGTAGCTTCATTAAGAGGAAGACTAAGAAAGACATAAGGAGATAGCAGTCATGGGGATAGCAGAAGGAGGGTAGAGGAGCCTCTTTGGGGAGCAGACTTCAGAGCATTTCCATGATTGGGTTTACCTGAAGAGTCTCCATATAAGTCTCCAGAACAAAGGAAAAAACAGATATTTTACAAGTTTGGCCATATGTGTAGTTTCACCTCATGTGATTTAGTTTAACATAGTTGAGGAGCAAAGAGCAGAGAGGCATCTGGTAGCAGTTCCAATCATAAATTAAGGGCTATTACTAGGCTATGGGATAGACAGCTCATTAACTCTCAGTCACAGAGAAAGGTACAGGGAGGTGCACCTGAAAGAACACCTGAAAGAAAGGTACATCTGAGTCATGATATGGGCTCTGACTTAAAGTGGAGGTGCATGTTCTAACAGTTGGTCACATCCTAAAATGGTTTATGTTGTTCAGAGATGCTCTGAAGATATCTTTGTGGTCTATGGATTGTAGCACAGTTATTTTTTTATTGGTTAATATCTACATATGAATGAGTACATACACGTATTGTGTTTAATTTTCTCAGTCTTGGTTATTGTTGAGTCTCTGTTTTCCTCATGGTCTGTTGGCAAATCCATAACAACAAAGGGCAGAACTGGCAACAGAGGGCTTTGAACAACCTGCAAACACAGTGGAAACAGCCTTCCGGGAGAAAGCTTCAGTGAGACAGGTCAAATTTATTACAGATTATAGGCGATATATAGAATTGGGGTGGTAGCTGGGACAAACTCTAATTTGTGTTAGGTGGCATACTACTGTCATGTAGCTAGATTAGTGGCCACACAGCCCTATGAAAATTGCTACAGTGTGTTACTTTATTACCATGAATATTTGCGGGAAACTGTGTCAAAGGTCATCCTGAGAAAAGTCATGCATCCAGGGCTAGACATATCCTCCAGATACGGCTAAACTATGGTAGACTGCAATCTCCTACCTTCTAGGTCTCCCAACAGGTTACCTCACTCAAGATAATTTTTTCTAGTTCCATCCATTTGCCTTCAAATTTCCTGGTGTCTTTGTTTTTAACATCTGAGTAATATCCCATTGTGTAAATGCCCTACATTTCCTTTAATCATTCCTTTGTGAGGGATATCTGTGTTGTTCTGGCTATTACAAATAAAGCTGCTGGGAGCACAGCTGAGCAAGTGTCCTTGTGGTGTGTGTCGGGGACCAGCCTTGATAAAAACATTTCTTACCAGGGTAGGGGTATGGGGATTTATAAATATTAGCAAAGAATATGGAGACACATAAAAATAATAAAACAGAAATTTAGAATAGTAGTGGAAAGGTATTCCAGTGACTACTAAAATCACCTCCCACCCCCTCAGACCGTTTAACTTTTCTTAGGCTTTTATACCCAACACAAAGGAGGAAAGAAGGTAATAAGAGATTTATTATCATGACACAAAGGACAGCTCTGAACAGTTAATTATTTTAACACTTTGAGACATCAAGACATTAGCATTCTGTTGTTTAGTCAGTGAAACTAACCTAGACCAAGTATCCTGAAGGCAGTCACTCCCCAGGTAACCTCATGTTACAAAAGAAGGAGCAGAAGTTTGCTTGCATATCCTGATCATCTGTCAGGATGGAATGTATCTACTTATAGGAGCCATCTTAATGTCAAATGAACCAAGTAATCACTTCCTGAGGCAGGACATGTAACTACACTTGTTGTCAACCATTTTGAGTAACCTCCAAACTCTCTGACCCTCAGACAAGCTAGAAATAAGGTCACATTTTGGGTCTCCACAGATATGATTGATTATCCTTTGGATATATGTCCACGAGCAGTGTAGGTGGATCTCAGTGATCCGAGAAACAGCTCCAGCAATGGAGGAGTGTTCCCATGGCTCCCCACACTCTCCAACAAGACTTGGTGTTTGTGTGTGTGTTTTTTTTTTAATCTTGCACATTCTGACAGGTGTAAGATGGAATCTCAGAGCTGCTTTGATTTGCATTTTCCTGATGACTAAGGATGCTGAACATCTTAAGTGTTTCTTGGTCATTTGAGATTCTTTTGTTGAAAATTCTCTGTTTAGATCTGTAGCTCATTTTTTAAATCAGAATGTTTGGTTTGTAGATATCTAATTTCTTGAATTCTTTATATATTTTGGAAATCAGTCCTCTGTCAGATACGGGGTTGGGGAAGATCTTTTTCCGTTATGTAGGCTACCATTTTGTAAGGTTGTCAGTGTCCTTTGCCTTACAGAAAGTTTTTAATTTCATGAGGTCCCACTTATGAATTGTCAGTCTTAGTGATGTGCTATTGGTAATTTGTTCAGGAAGTTGTCTACTGTGCCAATGTATTCAAAGTTTTTTTTTTTCCCACGTTCTCTTTTATTATGTTCAGTGTATCTGAGTTTATGTGGAGGTCTTTGATCCAATTGGATTTGAGTTTTGTGCAGGGTAATAGATATGGATCTATTGCATTCTTCTACATGTGGACATCCAGCTAGAACAACACCATTTGTTGAAGATGTTTTCTTTTTTCCATTGCATATTTTTGGTTTCATTGCCAAAAACCAAGCATCCATAGGTGTGTGGATTTACATTTGGGTCTTTAATTCAATTCCATTGATCCATCTGTCTGGCTTTATGCTAATACCACATGGTTATTATTATTCTTACTCTGTAATAGAGCTTGAAATCAGGGATGATGATACCTTTGGAAGTTTTGTAATTACAGGAAAATTTTTAGATATCTTGAGTTTCTTCGTTTTTCATATAAAGGTGGATATTGTTCTTTCAAGGTCTGTAAGAAATGTGTTGGGATTTTAATCTGGATTGCATTGAATCTGTAGATTACTTTTGGTAAGATGGTCATTTTTACTATGTTAATCCTACCAATTCATGAGCATGGAAGTTACACCAAGATATTTTATATTATTTGAGGCTATTGTAAAGGATGTCAGTTCTTTGATTTCTTTCTAATCCCTTTTATTGTTTGTATATGGAAGGGCTGTTGATTTTTTTTTTTAGTTAGTTTTGTATCCAGTCACTTGACTAAAGGTGTTTATCAGCTGTAGGAGATCCTTAGTTGAATTTGCGGGATGACTTATTTTTACTATCATATCATCTGCAAATAATGATACTTTGATGTCCTCCTTTCTAATTTGTATCCCCTTGATTTACTTTAGTTTTCTTATTGTTCTAGCTAGAACTTCAAATATTTTATTGAAGATTTATTAAAAGAGTGAACAATCTTGTTTTGTTCCTGATTTTAGTGGACCTGCTTTGAGTTTCTCTCCATTTGATGGTGGCAATCTACATGTTGTATATTGCTTTTATAATGTTTAAGTATGTCCATTGTATTCTTAATCTCTCCAAAACTTTTATCAAGAAGGGGTATTGGATTTTGTCAAAGGCTTTTGGAGCATCTAACAAGATGATATTTTTTTTCTTTTAGTTTATATATTTGGTAGATTACATTGACAGTATTTTGTATGTTGATACATTCCTGCATCTCTGGGTGAACCCTACTTGATCATGGATGATTTTTTGATATAGTCTTAGATTTGGTTTGCTCTTATTTTATTAAGTATTTTGCTTCGAAGATTTTGGGGGAGATTGGTCTGTACTTCTCTTTTTTTGTTGAGTCTTTGGAGGGGAAACTGCTGCCTGGATGTAAAATAAACAAAAATATGAATGAGGATGGAGAGCAAAAACCTAATATTCACTTAAAAGTCAATGTTCAGGAAAAAAAATGGGAATTACATGTAAGTCCTGAATTCTTACCTCAAAATGATCTACAAATCTGGCCAGGAATTTCTAACTGTGAAGTTCACAGGCCCCAGAGAAAACAGAGTACTATTATTTTACTAAACTGACAAAAGTATCAAAATTCCTCTAACTTTATTTATTTATGACCAAAAGTTAGTGCAGCTCTCAGACCTCATCAGAAAAGCTTTTCTGTGCAGAGATGTACAATTGGTCAAAGTACAAAGAATTAGGGTTTTGGAGGACTCAACCATAAATGGGGCATTTGTATAACAGCCCCCTTCTCCCAAGGGCTGTCATAAAGGAGAGGACCAGGAGACCTGGAGCTAAACAATGCCCTCTGGACTCAACAGGACCATTGCACTTGTGAACTCACAAATAGTTGTGATTGCCTGACTGAGACCTGCATAAGATCAAGCCAATCACCATACCAGCATGGAGGTGAGAAGAAAGCATAAACCTGGATGTTTTCATCAATGTCTATACTGAGAAACAACTGCCTTAATTGAGTTAATTAAATGGATCTACATTATTATCATTTGTTGATGGTATGAACACATATGATTTATTTTTTTGGAAACCTCTAGTTACCCAAAGCATTATCACTAACAACAATAAAATTACTCTGAATTCAATTTTCAGAATTTTTACATTATGAATCATGTAATATACTCTTTAAATAATTTCGCCAAAATCCAGCTTTCTTCTAGCCTCTGAAAAACATTATTGTTCTCTCTTGACTTTGAGTGTTCTAGATTCATATATGGAATATGTGATATTTTCTTTCTATATCTGTCCTTTCTTCATAAGACATGCTGCATTTTTTTTAAGATGACAGCTGATGAACATCTCATTGTGTTTGGGGTTTGGAGTAGGTGAACATGTATATATGTGCTATGTTTTCTAGTCCATCATTGATTGACTGATGTGTTTTCATGTCTTAGCCATTATGAATAATGCTAAATGAACCCAACTTTCAGATTCTCTGTAACACACTGATTTTATACTACATACAGAGCTGTATTGCTGGATCATATGATCTTAATTCATGGATATTTTTACTAATTTTCCCCTTTGAATAAATTGTTTGAAATAACTTGTCTTTTTGCTTGCTGATTCTTCTTCTTAAATGGCTATTGAAGTTTTCCATTTTTATTATTTATGAAATTTTTTGTCTCCTTCAGCTCAGAAATATCTGTTCTAGTTTCTTTTTAAGATTTCTTTCTGCTGAACTTCTTTTTTGTGTATTATTTTCCTCATTTTATTGTACTGTTTTATTTAGGTCATTTACTCTTCCTGGGTGGTTTGTCCACTTGTCTATTAACCAAATTGTTGAATTGTTTGACAAGCACTTCATAATTTACTATGTCTTTGATATAGGTTATTGGAGAGTTAATGCATTCACTGCAGTATCTTTAATTTTGTCTTTATTTTCATAGCTTTGTTTAGATTCCTATGTAACTGACAGAGTAATTTCTTCCTGACTTATGAAGTAGCTTTGGAAGTAAAGAGCCTCACATGCAGCACAATACAGCATTTAATCTCAGTTGTAAAACAAACAAGTCAGGAAGTGCTGAGGCTTGGGGTCGACACATAAAGTCACAGTAGAAAATTGTGCCCAGGGAGGGGAATGGGACAGAGGATCAATTGTTGGATGCCCAACAGTGAAGAACGATCTATCTGGATTTCATATCATTAAGCACTTCTGTGTACTCAGTGGTCCTTGAAACGAAGGATGGCTTGGGTTATCAGTGCTATTGGCATCCTGCTTTCCCTTCATCTCACTGACAGAAGCAATATCTGAACAATATCTAAATCCTTGGCACTAAACTTTGTCAGCGTGTGCTATGGACTGACACATGGATAATATGTACTCGACTTATACAATTTTATATTTATTAAATTTGTGTGCATGTGTGTGTGTACATGTATTTGTGTGTGCCCATGTGGAAATCAGAGGACAACATGCAGCACTTAACTATTTTATTCCACTACCTTTATTTGGGGTCCAGTGATCAAACTCGGTCGTCTAGCTGGGCACTGAATAAATTGATTCACTGAGTCACCCTACTGGTCCATTTTTCCTTTTCATATACTACCAATCTTGGATAGTTTTGTTGTTGTTTGATTATTCCATTGGTTTCGTGCAGCTTCTAAGCTGTTTTTGTTTGTAGATCTTCAAACTTGTTGCTTTGAGTGGGTGACAAATGGAAGGGAAACTCCTTTTCTGCCCCCTTGTTGGTGTCACCTGTCAAAGCATTTTTAGAGAATACAGTTTATTTAAAAAAAAACTGCCTGGTTTAACTAAATGAAAGTCCCACATACTTCAAAAATAGTTCTCAGGTTTTCTGTACCAATAAGAGGTTTTGCACCTTGAGGTCAGACGAATGGAAATGATCCTCCATTTCTGTACTTATATTGTATATCGGGTTAATCATTGAATAGGATATGTTTAGAAGACTTGCTACAGGGTTAAGATCATATGTCATGATTTTAAAAAGTGCTAGGCAGACTGTGGTAAATATTAAGAGGATGAATTAAAGTTCTAGCGAAGGCTACTGATTGGAACAGTGTTAGAAAGAACATTCTTTGATGACAGGGGAATTTCCGTGTTATGGTGTAGGTGTTTTTTAATCATTCTATGCTTAGACTTGAGTCTGTTAAGTATGCAAAAGTTCAATGAACTGGGATCAGTGCAGTCTGCCTTTTTAAATGTGTGTTTTGTGAAAACAGCTTATTATGGTTAAATTGCTCTGATTCCAGTGTCTTCCTCATCACCAACATTACGTTCCCACTGAAACTAGCATATATGTGGATTGCATAAAAATAAGACTGTGCAGTTGGAGAATAACACTTAGTCTACACAGGGAAGATAGGTTAAAAATGGTAATACACTTTATTACCAAATATGTTGACTTTAACATATTTCAATTGCAGAAAACATTAAAAACAAAAATGTTAACACTCACAGCCCAAACAATCGCTCATAAAAGTAACATATACGTATGTGATGACAGCTAATGAAAAATGAATTTGAAATTGAATATAAATTTGTAAAAGACTAAGGAGGGATTTACAGGAGAGATTGGAGGGAGGAAAGGGAAGAGGAAATGATCTCATATCATGATCTTGCAAGTAAAAAAATAATTTTAAAATTTAATTCAGAATACCCTTTGAGAAAAGCAGGCAATACTTTGTATATTGGTTTTAATATCTGCAGAATGGTTTAATCACAGAATATGGAATTTCGGAACACCATGTTCTGGTGTTCAGACTGCCTTTCCCTTGATTTGACCTGATTATACTAATACAGCAATAAAGTTTTTCATTTAAAAATTAAATGCACTTACCTAGAACTTTAATTATGGATTAAATCATACACTTGGAAACTTTTTGAGTGCTGAAAGCAAATTATCCTTCTGTAAAACAGAAAACTGGTAATGGAAACTTATTCGATTTCCTGGGACTAGTGAGGTCACCAATGTTAGAGGACAAATTCTTCCACCTGTTTGCCAGACCGGCTTAGTCCCTAACTGTATCCTACAGCCACAGAGAAGTGTCACTCTCTGCTTCATCATAGGAGACCCTTGGATAAAATCATGACTTAACAAAATTCAGAGAACAACTGTCTGTTGGGTGCCCGCATCCAGTGGATATATGATCTACAGCACAAATCTTGCATCTACGGCTCAATGAAGAGCCAGAAGACTAGGAAAATTGTTCTGAGATTGTGTCTCCTAGAAAGGACAAGGAAGCTGCAACATAGATATCTCAGCAATATAGCTACCTAAACAGAGCCTGAACAACGACAACACCAGCATATTGTATATTGGTGTACCCAGACAAAACCCATAGGCAACTTAAGGACTGCTGAGAGACAGAGAATTAGTCATTCCCATGGATGAGCCCTAACTGGTTATCAAATTCCAAGTGGTCAGTTCTGAAATCATAAGCATACAAGCAACAATTAAGGGATGTATGTGGTTATGCATATAATAATAATAATAATAATAATAATAATAATAATAATAATAATAATAATAAATAGAGGCCATAAAAAAGGAGTACATGGAAGGAACGAGGGACTAGATAAAGGGAAATTACATAATTATGTTTTAATTTTATAATAGTATTTATGTATGAATAAAAAACAAAATCACTTGTAATTATGCATTTCCTTTCCTAGTGTGAACTAGAACCTGCTTGCTCACATGTCTATCATTGTTGAATGGAACAGAAGAGGAACTTATCAAGGTGACTGGCCAAATACAACTCTTTATATCCCTAAACAGGCTAATTTTTCAAATGCATATTGCCATGTATAAGTTCTTATTTATACGCTTGATTTCCTTATCTACATTGTGATCACGTCATTGCGATGTAGTTGCTGACTACACATAAGAGTTCATTACTTTTCTTGAAGAAGTAGGAACATTCTTAATAGAGTTGTACTAAGACTCGGCAAAAGGACAGCAGCTGCTTAAAGCCCCACATGAGTTCACAGTCCCACAATCTCCCAGCATCCAAACCCAGTAAGGCTGGTCTAATAAGGATAATGCTTTCTTCATTTTCAGTGACATACAGGATGTTAACTCTCAACATTCTCCCAGAACATCTTTTTATGGGAAAATGAAGCAACCCTCCCCTGCCAGTTCTCTTAGAGAGCAAGTGCTGAGGCCTCAGCAGAATACAGAACCTCCCTTCCCTTTCTCTTCTTTCTGATCCTTAATTTGGAATTCAGTAGCATGCACTGGCCCAAGACAAAACCATATTAGATGTACTTACTACACATAGTTATTACCTTTAAAAGATGGTGCTTGGGAATGTGTGCATGTGAATGAGGTAGAAGAGAGTCTAGACAAGATGAACCCTGGAGTTTTTCAGGATCAGAATAAATGGCTACACAATCTAGACAACATCTTCTAAAATTAAGAGCATATAAGAGTCAATCATTGAGTGACACAGAGGTAGTAAAATGAGTAGAGGAAATATATTTGTTTACTGCCCAATCACAGTATATATAAAAAGACTCTTTTAGTAACCAAGTAATAGCTTTTCCTGTTCTAATCCTGGAGTTAATGTTGTCAATGTTGAGTATACCATAGTTTGATATTTGTATAGTAATGGTATGTACATCATTATTAATTAGAGAGGATAAATTCTTAGAATCATACTGTTTTTTTTAAATTAAAATCGGTTGTTGGAAAATTTCAGATATGTAAATGGATCATGCATAGCCATCATGCGCAGCACACTCTCGCATCTCCCTATTGCACTTCTCTATCACAGTCTAGCTGTCTTTGTGTGTGTGCCTGTGAGTCAAGGCTTGGGTATGTATGATAGAGCCTGATGGATGCAGCAGCAGCCTACACTCCTGAAAACAATGATCCTCTCTCTCCCAGCAGTGATAGGATGTCTTGCCTCTACACTTCACATTATCACTCATTCGTGAGGTCATATTGTCCACCTTCTTTGCAATAACCAATGGCTTCCACTGAACCACAAGTTATTTCCAGGTATGAATACAATGAACAGAAATGAAAGGCCACACATACTGTGGAGGAAAATGTAGACACTAATACATTTTCTGGACATGTTAAATCAACTACTTGCAGTTTGACATTGTAAATGTACAATTCTTTCTTACTTGTATTATTTTAGTTTTTCACTACAGGGTTTCCCTGTTGGTTTGGAGCCTGTCCTGGAACTAGCCAGGCTGGCTTCAAACTCAGAGATGTGCTTGCCTCTGCTTCCAGAATGCTGGGATTAAAGGCCTATGCCACCACTGCCTGGCTCAGTACTTTCTTTATTTGAACTCTTTAAGCCATTATCACTGAATTTGTGAAGTGGCCCTCTTTTTTTTCTGATACTTTTACCCCCTATCCTAGTAGGGAGTAGTGGCAATAGGGAGGGCATAATGAGAAAAGGAGTCCTATTACTATAAGAAATGTCCCCTCACTCTTCATAGAAGAAGGCCAGCTTAAGAGAGAATATCCTACATTTACTAAACTACAAAGATTCACACATTCAGAAGAACCCCTTTTGGTTGGAAATCCACCCATGTGACAGATAAAGCCATTCCCTGGAGGATTGCTAGACACTGGGTGCAGAACCATGTTCTAGCAGTGTGTGAGACATGCATGCGAAGAAATCCATTTATTCCTACTTCAGTACCATCTCATTTGCTCAAGTTCTATGTAATACCAGGGTTAGAAGACAAATTAGTGAGATTCAATATATGAGTTCTATAGGTAACTTAAGATTAAGAGACAGCCTGGAATAAGTCACTGGTGGCCTTTAACTTGGCATGTGTAATGGAAACTAACCCCAAATCAGCACACAGCACCATTCTGTCAACTCAATATTAGATTACCTTAAAAAACAAAACTGCTATATACTATCGGAAGGTGGTGCGATCAGAATACTTTCCTTTGGGGCTTAGGAGCGATACTAAGTTTTCCTGGACAAAATCAATGTGTATTCATTATAAAATATCTGACAAGGGCTGAGGATGTGGATGATGACAGAGCATTTGCCTAATGCATGCAAGGCCTGAATTTGATTCTCTAAGCCAAAAAGAAAAAAAGAAAAAGAAAAGAAAAAACTTTGTATATAGAAGTTAAGAAAGAAGTCAGCAATAACTGCACAATTGATTTAATATTCATAGCACGCTTTGTAAAATACAATACTTGTCAGAAATGTTGCATTACAGCCCACAGAACAGAATAAATACATAATTGATTGAGACCATACCACTATGGAGACAAGTGAATAAAGGGTTGTAGGTAGAAGTCACCTTAACAGAATTATTCCAAACATTGTGGGTAGACATGACACCCCCAAGGTACTGTGTGTAGACACACCATCCCTGGGTGGTACAGCCTTACCTGCCACCTGAAATGTGTACTGTGCTTACTTTAAACAAATAGAATATGCAATTAGAAAATTATGACTTTGTTATAGAGACCTGACAAGTTCTGCTTCAACCAGGGATCAAGCTAATGTTCACAATGATAAATAATATTGTTACCCTGTTCTTCAAGTATAGGCAGGGCACTTCATCTTTTGGTGGTAAACAAAGCAAAGAAAGATGTAAAGTACTGTTGGTTTTCATTAAACTCAATAGCTGCCCCTTAAGCAACTGCTGCCCTAATCAGCAAATTCTGAATAACAAGTAACTAACCTTCTCTCCTAGCTCTAGCCAAAATACTAGCATCCTTCTTCTCAGCACCCCCATTTAAGAACCCTAACTATATATGGCTCCTCCCTACCACTTCCTGTCAGCTAGCTGTTGACTCAGCCTCCTGTGCCCAGGTTAATTTTATTTAATCAAACAAATCTTTACATAATTAAGTAAATATTTCACAGCATAAATAAATGTAACAAAGGACTTCACGGGAGAGTGCCTAGTGAGAGGGCACACCCAGCCTGTCTTCTCTCTTCACTGGGAGCCATTGTCAAACTGCAAAACCAGTCTGTTTTTTTATTCCCATTTACATTGATTTATTTATTTTGTATGTGATTATATTTTCTATTATTATTATTGACGTGATTTAACCTTTTTACTTTTTATAATTTTTTTTGAAAATTTATTGCTTTCATACTTTCCCTCATTGTTTTCCCTGTCCCAGTCCCTTTCAGGTGTTTCTCATCTCCAACGCACCCAAATCCATGCTTTATTTCTCACTCTCTCCTTAGAAAACAAACAGACCACTAAACAAAAGAAGAGACCAGGAGGTGGTGGTGCGTGCCTTTGATCCCAGCACTTGGAAGGCAGAGGCAGGAAGATTTTTGTGAGTTTGAGGCCAGCTTGGTCTACAAGAGCTAGTTCCAGGACAGGCTCAAAAACCACAGAGAAACCCTGTCTCGAAAAACCAACCAACCAAAAAAACAAACAAATGAACAGAAAAATAAACAAATGAAGCAAAAAGCTAGAATAAATTGTCCATGAAACACAGAAAGCAAAAACCACAAAACACAAAATCGAAAGCCATAATTCTTAAGCAAAAGACCAGTAAGATAAATGAACTTAACCACCTTTCTTCAACGCTGATAAGCACTTTAATAACTAATCAACAAACAAAAACCAGCAACAAAAAAAGTAAAACAGTGATATACTAGAGAAGTGTCATGAGCTATTGTCACCACATGGTAACTTGATATTCTGGATCAAATTATACAATAGCCAATGAATCTTGTCTTGTCAAATCGCTGGTACAATCTGAATACAGGTGTGCAAAGTGTGCTCTCTAAAGTTCAAGTGTGTATCTCTTAGTTTTATTAGTGTGATAAAATATCAGTCTGATAAAATAATTTCATGATGAAGATTCTTTTGACCTATGATTTCTGGTAGTTATAGTGGTGAGAAAGGGAGGGGAGCTGTTCACATATTGCTTGAGAGGAAACCAAGAACTAAGGCTAGAACCAGAAACTTCAGTAAGCTTCAAACCCCATCCTTAGTGCCTCTTCTTCCAGCTTGGTCTCATTTCCCCAAGGCTCCATCACCTTCAAAATGGCGCCCTCACCTTGAGAGTAGATATTCATAATAGGAGCTTGTGGGGAACATTTTACTTTCAGGCCATAAAACGTTATTTATTTCTTTGTTTTGCAAGTGGACAATGAGTCAGTGAAATGCTAGTGGTAAGAGAGATAGGATAAAATAAACTGGTCATTTTTGCACTGCAGCAACTTCACTGTAGATCTAAAATTACTGCAAAATCAAAACAGAGAAAATGTTAATATATTCCATCCTAACTATGTTTCCCCCACAAATATATCTACAAACAAATAAACAAAAACTGTGGGAGATCTCTAATTTCTGTTGCTTAATATTTCTTAATATCTGTTTTATAAGTGAGACACACAAATAGGAAATTAAATTAAATTATTTCTAGCACATATTTTTAACTTTATTTCCAGAAAGTTTATTGACTAGTTTTATGGCTGGTCAAGGATATCTAGCTGTGAAAACTATTCAGGAACAAAGATGACTAAGGTAAGTGAGCTTCAAACATTAGGAGACATAATTGTTTATGATTTATTCTCTCTCTCTCTCTCTCTCTCTCTCTCTCTCTCTCTCTCTCTCTCTCTCTTCTCTCTCTCTCTTTTTCTCTCTCTGTGTGTGTGTGTCTCCCCATCTGTCTCTCTCTGTCTGTGTCAGTATGCAGGAATGAATGTAGGTGGTCCTAGTGGACAGAGGTGGACATCAGAATCAGATCCCTGGCATTATAGGTGGTTGAAGATGCCTAGTGTGGGTGTTGGAAACTGAACTCTGATTCTCTGGAACATCAAGTGCACTTAACTGCTAAGTCACCTCTCCAGTCTTCTTGATAGTAGATGAAATGTTGCCAAACTTTAGAGCAGGATCAGATGAGACGCTCAAAAGAATCTTAGACAATCCTTCCCACTGTCCTTTAACGTTTACAGTTTTCAGTCATCTAGTCACACTTCTAAATGCAGAGAAGCAAGCATCATTAACTGTAGAGGGGAATGTATATTGAATTGTATCATTTCCCCCTTTGTCCTGGGGTTTGAGATGCTGTAAGCACTTTAGGTTTCTAATTAAAATATAGGTTGTTGACAGTTTTCCCATCTTCTCTGAGCATGCACAAATGACACATACTATTCCTTCCATTGATTCTGGCTACCCCACTGGGTTGAGTCAACCACCCTCCATTCTTCAGTGTTATAGTTATTGTGCTTTATCTCTGATTATTTTTTAAAGAACTGAAGCAAAAAATTACTTTACGATTCCATGAGACAGACATACTACACTAGGACAAAGCGATTCCTAACTAAATATTATAATTTTAGCATAAGCCTAAAATTTATTCTAGAGCGAGTTAGGGCTCTATATGTAATAACATACTGTAAGATACTCTGTATCTGAGTAAAATTTGTCAGGTGAAATCAGTTTTATCTCTTGCCTTGTTGTTGTCAGTTATGACTCTTTCCTAGTCTTAACTTTTCATATTTTACTATTTGTTGCTGTTATTGTTTTGGAATACGGAAACTTTATCTTGGCTCCTCCACTTCTGTTATGGTTCTGTGTGACCCACCATTAAGTGACTTTAGAGGTGTGACACATAAAGAGAGTCCTTTATTTATTAACACAGGACTGGCTGCTGACCTCAGCAGGAAGGCAGCATATGAAGGTGCACTTAGAATTATGTTTTAATGGTGTTTACTGGAGCGAAATTACATATTGCCCACCTGGTGTTGGGTGTTAATTATAGTCTCATTTGCTGGAGGCTACCTAGTTCTGTAAAACACCCAAATATTACATCGCTATAATAACCAAACAGATTAACTTTCAGTAGTGGATAGCAGCACTTATTTACTTTAAGGGATTCGTTTTTTTTAAATCCTGTTCATGGAGAATAATGAATCCTGAATTTTAACTTTTTCATTGCTAGGATCTCTAAGTGCTCAAGTTTTATCAGTGGATTGATTTACTTCAGCAAGTTCCAGCTAGATAAAAATATGCATTTTACTACTAAGAGGCACTTTCCCTTGTTTTATAAGAAAGGGTCTATTGCAAAATGGTGAAATATCTACAAAGAGCAAAATGTTCTTTATGCCTACCCAAAATGTTTAATCTTAAATCTTTTACCTCAGTTGCAAATGGCAGTCCCCTGCGTGGAGAAAGTAAAAGACAACATAAAAGATTCAGAGTATATTATATAAATTATTTTTTTCATGCTTGATGCAACTAGTCAGAAATGGTGAAGCCATCACTACAATAGTTGCATAAATATTCTTATTACACCTCTGTAATTATACCTGCCCTTTAAAACAGCACAACAATAATAGAAGTTAAGATTACTGAGAGGAAAATCATTAAAAAAAAACAGCATATGAAAGGTGGGGAGCAAAGCCATGTTGCAAAAGAAATTCTTATAGTTCATCAAGAAATGTATAAAAGTCACAACAGTAACAGGTCAAAGAGTGCAAATAACTCAGAGGATATGAAACCTTGTTAGTATATAAGTAATGTATAAGTATGGGATTGATCAGAGAGTTATACACTTAGGTAAAATAGAAGTCCCTTTTAGCAACCAATGTGGCAATTTTGAGGAAGAGGAATAACTATTGTTGACATTGATTAGGCAGAAAACTTAACCTTTATAAATTTTTCTAAATATGATAGCCTAGTGTGTGTGTGTGTTTGTGTGTGCATCTCTGTGTGTGCATGTGTGTGTAATGCATATGTGTGAGTGGTGAGCCTACATGTGTGCACATCTGGAGACTAGTGGAAGATGCCAGGCCTATGCCCTATCGCTCTCTGGCTTATCATCCTTAGACAGTCTCTCACTGAAACTAGACCCTGGGCAGTGGTCCTCCTGTCTCTATTTCCCATTTCCCTTCCCCTTCTGACATTTTCATGACTCTCTTTTAATGTTTGTTCCGGGGATTTGAACTTACATTCCGATTCTTGCACAGTTAGACCTTTCATTTGTTGAGAGATCTTCTCAGCTCAGATAATCTACTTTTTCATGGAAATATTAACAGTTAACATAAATTAAGTAGTTCCATTTTCGAAATCCTACGCCAAGGAGATAAAGACTGAGATAGTCAAGACTTACTCCTCTAAACATCTAGTAAATCTCATGTTCATAGTGTAGATAGACAAGCACCAAGGTGAGATGGACCATGTACACTCATAATATGGAATGTTAGGAAACCATTCAAACATAAAATCAAAACAGTGAGTACAGAGCATTTTTACTGGTTATCAAAAAGCAAAACATATCAGAACATAACTGTTCACTATAATTCACTTAAATTCTAAAAAATGTAAGAATTTACACAAGTGTCTTTACTTTTATTAGTCTGCAACTCTGTGATTTTATAATTTTAATCATTGATTAAGCTGAAATATTTTTATATGTATAGGGAATAAAATAAGAAAGAAATCAGTGATGAGCAGCAAGCATTTAATATGTTTACCATTGATGTTGGACATAGAGGCTGAGGCAGTGTCCGTCTACGCTACATAGCAAGTTTGAAGTCCATCTAGGCAGTTAGGAAGACTCTGTCTTCAAATGAGAGAGAATGCAAATAAGCCTAAGGTCATGCCTCAGTGGCGGAGAGCTTTTATAATATGCTCAAAGACATGAGTTCCCTTCTTAGTAACAGTGGAGGGTTGCAGATACTGTTAAGGGAGCTTTTGGAGGTGTTGAAAATAGATCAATGGCAGGAAAAGAAGAGCCTGAAAAGGATAAAGCTAAACTATTGGCATAAGATACAAAGTATTAATATGATATCATAATATAAATGATGTGTATAGAGTCATAATAGTTAAAAATAGTTAACCAATATCTAATGAAGTAAGTTTATATTATTTATGAACAAGTCAGTAAAAATGAGTTGTCAAAAATTCAAGACAAGGCTGTCTTTGGGGAAGAATATAGCTATGTATGATACAGCTACATATACACAAACATACAAGACATAAAACATATAATTAATGAATACTAGAGTCTCCCAAAGCCATCAACTATGCTTTAATATTGTAGCTTTAAGCACTTTATTGTACCTATATGTGTGAATATATGCTATGTGTGTGCAGGTTCCCATGGAAACCAAAAGTGTCACATCTACTGGGGCAGGTAACACAGCATCTCTATGTGAATGCTGGCACCTTGTTCAGTTCCTCAGAAGAAACAGTTGGTCTTCTCGATGACTCAGCCATCTCTCTAGCTCAACACTGTAGTATTTATAGGCTATATCTTTTTTATCATATGCTATATATTGCTATTAGAATACATTGTACATGTTATGTAAAAACAATATCTAAGTAGTGTGTATGACTGTATATATTAAGCAAAAACAAAACTTCAAACAGAAATAATCCTCATATAGAGGCAGAAGCTACAAGAAGAACAATGTCTAGTTATATGCAACACATGAACACAGAAAATGTTTGCAATGAATATAGAAAACTTAAATCTCTGAATGAAATTTAAAAATATGCTGGAGTGAGAATAAGTGATGGTCAGAGGAACCTGTGTGGTTCTGTCTTTCTATACACTGCTATTCTATTACCTATCTACTATAACATGCTTTATTGTTACTTCTGCTGCAACCCGAAAAAAATAAAATTGGAACATTTGCATACACATAGAAATATATAATCTAAAATTGAGAGTTGTATACTGATGGAGGAAGGTCATTGGTTAATTATAATAGAGAAAATGCTTGGCCCTCATGGGTTAAAACATAGGTGGGAGGAGTAAACAGAACAGAATGCTGGGAGGAAGAGGAAGTGAGCTCAGAGGCCATGCTCTCCTCTCCCAGGCAGACGCGACGAAACTTCAACCCAGGATGGACGTAAGCTAGAATCTTCCCGGTAAGCGCACCTTGGGATGCTACACACATGAATAGAAACGGGCCAAGCAGTGTTTAAAAGAATACAGTTTGTGTGTTGTTATTTCGGGTAAAGCTAGCCGGGGGCAGGAGCTGGGTGGCAGAACACAGCCCGCAGCTCCTACAACAGTATACTACACCAGAAGTCTTTCTCATGTTGTCATATGCCACTTATTGGTGCCCAGATGCTCAGCTCTGAAATAATCACACAGAAACTATAATATTTAAATCACTGCTTGTTCTATTAGCTCTAGCTTCTTATTGGCTTACGCTTACATCTTAATTTAACCCATCTTCATTAATCTGTGCATCACCATGCGGTCGTGGGCTACCACCAAAGTTTAAGTGCATTGCTCTCCAGTGACAGCTCCACGGCTTCTCTCTGACTCTGCCCTTCTTTCTCCAAGCATTCAGTTTAGTTTTCCCTGCCTAGCTCTATTCTACCCTATCAGGCAAAGCCAGTTTCTTTATTCATTAACCAATAAAAGCAACACATAGACAGAAGGACCTCACACATCATTCTCACTCTAAATTTATTTAAAATCCCATCTTTCAAACATCCTTCCTTATTTTTCCTTTCCTCCATTTTAGATTATTTTAGGTTTCCACTTGTCTTTCACTATACTGGACCAAGACATGGATCACAATTACCATCACCACCTATCATAATGGTTTTCTACACTAGAGATAGTTACTTGCGTGTGTTCAAGATTATTATTATTACTCCTGGTGTCCATTATAATCCAAGGATTCTAGTATGAGCAAGCTGTCTTCCTATAGAATGTCATTATTGCCACTATTTTATGTTATCAGAGAAAACAATATTCAGTAAATTTCATAAAAATGTCTAAAACACAGAAATAGATTAATCCCAAGAATGAAGTATTTTAATATACAGAGCAATGCACAATGAAGCATGAACTTAATTATTTTCTGAGTTTGGGTATTTATATTCATGGGATAGTAGAAAAAAATAAAATGAAACATTTCAAAAGTTAAGGCTAAAATGCGTTAAATTATCAGCACCAAGTATTTATAATTTGTTCTGTGAGGATGACTTACATACCTGTAACATGTTTTATTTGTGAGTATATGTATGGTATATGCACATACCAGTGCAATGTCCTTGGTCACGTGGGACCCAAAGGTTGACATCAGGATTTTTCCTCCATTGCTATCTACCTTACATTTTGATGCAGTATCTCTTACTACACTTGGAGTTTATCATGTTTGCTAGAATTGCTGGTCCGTGATCTCCCAAGATTCTCCTGTCTTCCCCTCTCAATGCTGAGGTTACAGATATATTTATCACATTTGAATTTTAAGTAAGTACTGAGGATCTGAACTGGGATCCTTAGACTTGCAAAGTAAGAGTTTTTACCCATTGAGATATCTCCCCAGTTCCACATCTTCACCATTAAGATCTCAAGCTTATATTCACATATTGTACAAAGGGTAATTAACCAGTAAAACGATTTATGAAAACTACGAATATCCTTCATATATGTATACATATATTAAGCCACACAAGTTTTATTACTGAAATTTTCAGAAGCACAACTGTAACATCCAGCTGATTCAAACTATAAAGAACCTAAAATGCCCATCAGCAACAATGTGAATAGATAAAATTAATTCATTCGATAGAGAGTGCCCTCCCCAGGTATTTGAGTGAAAAAAACATCCCTAAAAACACTGGTGTGATGCACGTCACAGATAAAATATTAAGGACAAACAAAGAATCCAAACAAGAGCTAATGTGAGAAGTTACATATTAACAAACTAAAAAATGAGGTAAACCCAATTTGTTATGATGAAAACCAAAATAGCACTGTTAGTTATTCGGGTAGGAAGGTACTGAGTAGGAAGAGCTTTTTAGGACAGAAAAATATTCATTATTTTTCTGCACAAGAATGTACAATATGTAAAAGTTTATTTAAGACACTGCTAATTTGCATACTTTTCTGTAGATACACTTCACTGTTAGAATATACTGAGGGGTTCTGTTTCCTGACACCTCACAGTGTCTGTGCTCTTAATTTATTCCTATGATTCACTGACTCCTGTGTTTCATTCCTTTCTTTGCTTTTACTCCAGTACTACCTCATCATCTCCCAGTCAGCTGAAGAATTCCCTAAAGAGCACACAAAGTATGTTAAAGTTTTTGAAATATTTTGATGCTATACTGGATAACTAAATATTGAGTTATCTCACTATGTATGTGTGTGAATGCTTTAGATGTTCCTCACACCTACACATCATGTGTGTATTTAAGGGATTTGCCTTCTGTGTTTTCTCATGCTTCCCAAAGGCAACTTGTCAGAGATACAAGGAAACCTCATTCACAGAAGGTAATTTCTCATCTCAGTTGTGAATACTGCTGCTTCCTTTATTCATGTAGTTATCCCTTTATTCACTCCATATGCAGTTTGTAAAAACAAGTTTGTGTATCAGTGATTGCTGGGAACACACACACACACACACACACACACACACACACACACACACACAATATCACTTGTCCCCAGGGAATTTACAAATGAAGTTAAATGAAGTAAATATTACTGTAGATGATAAAGAATAGCTAAGAGAGTTTAGAAGAATGTTCTTAGAAAGCAGAGTCGCTCTGTCTGCCTGATGTCTGCCACATACTGCACAGCACAATGAAGACACTAAATACATACTTTATGGTTGAAAACATCTATTGTCCTCCAATGACAAATTATGTATGCATATGATGTTTTCTTCTCTATCAATTTTAATGCCCTCCTATAATTTGATGATAGCTATGTGGACATTCTGATGGGACAGGTAACAACTTTGTGCCAAGAAACACTAAAATAATATCAAGTATATTCCTATAAAACAAATCTGACACCATAGCACAATGTTTTTGTGTTAGGAGGTGCTTGTCCTCAGTTTCTTCTTTTCTTTTTAAAAATCACATTTCTCTGGAAAAGAAAATAACAACCCTCCTCCTCAAGATCCAAGATCTTTATTTTTGTAACATCAAAGTAATAAAAGTTAGAAAGACACGTCATTCTATTGTAGATTCACAATCTCTGAAATGATTTTATTTTACATTTTGCATGAGCCAGAAGTCTTAAATAAGTGAAGGCACTGTTGATTGACTAAAGAATAAAATAAATTATTTAAAATGATAGTGGATGCATTATGAAAGTGTACAGAAAGGATCCCTACTAAACTCTGAAAAAAAATGAGACTTACTGGCAGTCAGAATCAGAGCCAAAATTAAGGCACTGAAGCTTTCAAGCAGCGAAAGCACTACACAGGGAGTGGATAACAGTTCATGAGACCTTAGTGCAGCAAATGGTCACAAAGCTTGTGCTATTCCATTGCACACTAGTCTATTGTTGAACTCTTCATGGGCCTTAATACCAAAGATGGCAAGTTGTTTTCTTTTGCCACTGACTGGGCTGGTCACTTCTGATTTACCTGTGTCCTCATGTCAAGCAGCTGGGTTAGTGTAGGCAGAGTCTGTTCGTTTGTTTCTGGCCACCCAGACCCTAAATAATCTCACATAAACTAAATTAATTAAAACACTGCTTGGCCTATTAGCATAGGATTCTTATTACCTAACTCTTAAATCTTAAATTAACCCATTTCTATTATTCTGATTACCAGGTAAAGTTCCAGCTCTCTGATTCTGCCTTCTTTTCGATCCTCTATCTCTGCTTGGAATTCCTGCCTTGCTCTATTCTGACCTGTCAAAGGCTCAAACAACTTCTTTATTCATTAACCAATAAAGGCAAAATATATACAGAAGGACTTTCCACACCAGGTTACAGGTTGGTTCTTCTACCAATTGAGAATTTCAATAGAAATCATTCAAATATGAAAGAGGGTAGAGATGAAAAAGGAAAACATACCTGACTCATAGTCCTCAATAAAGTCTGTAACATTAATCTGAGAGGTGATAGTGCTTGGTTAAAATGCTATAAGAAAATTGGAATCAAAAACTTCTCCAGGGCTGGAGAGATGGCTCAGTGGTTAAGAGCACTGCCTGCTCTTCCAAAGGTCCTGAGTTCAATTCCCAGCAACCACATGGTGGCTCACAACCATCTGTAATGAGGTCTGGTGCCCTCCTCTGGCCAGCAGGCATATACATAGACAGAATATTGTATACATAATAAATAAATAAATATTAAAAAAGATTTATTAAAAAAAACAAAAACTTCTCCAAATGTATGATACACTTCTAGGCTAAGTAAGTGTCAGTATAAACAATATTGAACAAAACTGCTTCTCCCTGATGGAGTCCTATGATACATTTCCTACCAGTAATATATTTCTTAAACCTCATAATACTCTTCATTTTCCTAGATGGTACATAAAGCTGTGGAGCATTTTCTGAAATATACTCTTGTCCTGTATAAAGTAGCAGTGATCCAATTTAATGAATAGACTTAAAAATTATGAATGATCACACTATACTCACACATCGATGGTTAAAGTTTAATTAATATATATATATGTATATATATATATTGCCCTATATGTGTAATACATAGAGCATGTGTGTGAAGTTTGTATAAGTTACTTTATCAAACACTGCCAGCTTTGTATACTTGTAAACTTGTCTCTCTAAATTGGCAATTTATTGTTAATTGACATAGGAAGATTCAGCCATCTCCTGAGTAATAAGTCTGCACAGTGTGAAGAGTAAGGGAATAACAAGCAAGTAAGCACATCTTTATTCTTTGATTTTGGTTATAGGTAGGATATATTAAGTTCTTGCCTTGGCTTCCTCACAATGAAGGGCTGTAATCTGAAACTGCCAGCCAAATAAAACCCTTTATCCTCTAAATTCCTTTATATCAGGGCATTTTATCACTGCAGCAGAAATAAAAGCAGACTAGGTCAGTGTACACCTATTGTGTGTGTGGGGGGGGGTGAGGTTGTGTGTGTACTCAAATGATGATGTCATACATGTGTGCACAAGTCTATGAAGTCCAGATGCTTATGCTCAATATTGTCTGCCTAAATTGTTCTCCACCATATATTTTTGGTGATGTTTATTCCCCTCTAATTTCTTTTAATTCACGTTTTATTACTTTTACTGTTTACCATATGGGTATTTTGTCTGTGTGTATGTCTGCACATGTGCATGCTTGATGCCCATGGTGTCCAGAAGAGTGCAGCAGATCCTCTGTCATTAGAGTTATAAGTAATTGTGACCTACTAAGTGGGAACTGGAGCCAACTTCTGTGCAACAGCAACATATTCTCTTAACCATCCAGCCATACCTTCAGCCCCTCTCATAACTGATCTTTTAAAACATTGTGATATCATCCTTGTCTACAATGTATTGTGATTGCATTGATGCCCCAATACCTCTTCTCATCCCCTTCCCAGTCCTACCACCCATTTTGTCTTCCTAACTCATAATCCCCACATCTTATTGTAAGACAGCCTCTCATTGAACCAGGAACTCACCATTCAGACAGACAGACAGACAGACACACACACACACACACACACACACACACACAGTGGGTTAATGCTGTCTCTCCCTTGCCAGCAGTGGGATTACAGTACATGACACTGTGTTCAACCTTTTCGGTGGGTTCTGCACATAAAAACTCACATTGTCTTGC
This sequence comes from Microtus pennsylvanicus, assembly GCF_037038515.1. NCBI lineage: Eukaryota > Metazoa > Chordata > Mammalia > Rodentia > Cricetidae > Microtus > Microtus pennsylvanicus. Next base: position 29,933,874 of record NC_134589.1, on the reverse strand, counting down.
TCAGACAACAAGGACCTTGGAGACTGAGCCATCTGTCTAGTACCTTATTTTTTGATTTTAATTCCATATTCTTAAAAGATTTTAATTTCCCCTGCTTCCTTAGATAAAAAAGAGTCCATTCTATATTTTCAACTTGTATGGTTTTAGTCTGATGTCTGTGAACATTTTTTCTGACATGAGTGATATTACTCAAATAATGTATGGAGACCAGCTGACATTTTCACATAATTGGTAAGTTCCTCAGGCAAGGAGACAAATATAACACATTCCCTGCAGATTGCTGCAAACTCTCCCTTGCTGTTCATAGCTCCAGGGTATTGAGAAGGACTCTCTGAGCCGCTTGTTAACCAGCAGCAAATCCACCTAATCACTGCTGCAGGTAGTAGCTGCCTTTTGACACTTTAAGCCCTTTAGAGTTTCTAACTAGTTGGGCACATTGGAGAATAAAATTTTGCCTTCCCACCCCTCCTTCATTACTCATCTCTTTAAATAGGAGTCAGCTGATTTCCTTAACAGAATTGTGGCAAATTGAGCTAAGAATCCACTACTCATATTGCAGCAAGTTTGAAATTTTGACATGGAATAGATGGTGTGGAGTGAGCCAATATCAGACAGAACAACGTTTCTACGCAGACACTCCCCAGGCTAGTCTGGTAGAGACAATTCCTGGATTGATATTCCTTCTTCTCAGGTATGCTGAAGGTAGACCAAGTCAATAAAAACTAACCATGGCAGGTATGTCTGCTGATTTATTTTCTGGGTAGTTAAACTTGACGATTTTGTGTGTTCATGATGGAATAACTAACTTTATGTTATAGAATATTGTTTTGTTTTGACATTCAATTAAATCAACCTATAATTATGGTCAACATTTCATTTCTCTATGCATCTTGCCTTCTCTACTTTTATGATTTGTCTGTTTTATTTTGGCAAATTTACGCCTCCACATTCTAATATATGTATATTTTAAGCACAAATTTGTATCTACTGTTTATTTTCATATTAACTAGCATAACATCCCAATTTAAGTAACTGCATATAAAACACTGACTTTCCTATAAACCATTGAACTAGGGATCTGGAAGGAATGAAAGTTACAGGAATAAACTTTATATTATAATTGAGATTTGCATGGGTCTCTGAAACCTCCACACCCAGCAGAATGAAGATCCATTGGAACAAGAAGGCAGTTAAGTTCATCATGGTCAAGTAGCCAGTGTTGAATCAAACTTCAGGAGTCTGACCTAGAGTGTTTTATTTTAGACATATTTAAACACAGCATAATTTGTTGATAACTTCTCTGGTGATAATTAGGTCAATTCTGTGTGCCCAATAAAGCACACAGAAACCTCTTTGAGGAGCAAAGTCACCTAAATAAAGATCAGGTGTGAAAACCTTGAAACTTTTTGAAAAGTACGCGTGGCATCTTCCATAAAGACAGGTTCTGCTGACTGAGAAAACAACAATAAACTTATAAAGATGTCGGGTAGAGTTCAGTGTGCTTTTTGGCCATATAGATAATGCATATGTCATCAGACTAGAATATCCATCTGAGCCCAGCCTTCTGGATGGATAAAAGGCATAGTATTCCTTCCCTTGAAGGGTCATTCTTGTGTGCTAACATTCCAAGTCCCCCAGTGCTTATTGGTGAGTACTGGAACTCTGTGCCTCCTACAGTGATTGTGCTCAGCTGGAGCAAATAATTCCTTGTGTTCTAGTGTCCAAACTCATTCAAACTTTAAAGTCAGCGCAGGGTGTTTCAAACTCCCATTTTCTCATTCATTTCATGCTAGCTATTACTGAACACTCACTAGCAAATCAAATTGTCCTCTGTAGTTTAAGAATAATATATACCAATATAATTATCATTCCATTTTAATATCAGGAATTGTCTTTCTAGACTTTGAGGCTATGTATCAAAATTCTTTGAAATACATCTTGCGCTCATGAAAGCAATTATCCCGGTGGAGTGCTACTGAAATGAGATCCCTAGCATGTGGACTACCGTAAACTTTGTACGTCATCCTCACTCTCACCTCGCATTTTCCTCTGGCGATCTGCTTATCCATTCAGCTTCAGAGCACTCAGTATGCTAGCACTTTTTTAGGGGCTACTCACATTCATTTACTGCTTTCTGTTTCCTTTCTCTAGAGACTCAATGGAGTAAATGTAACTTGGAACATCCTGGCCAAGAAATTTTATACATGGGAAGGGGTATTAGACAGGTATCTATAGATACTGCGCGGATTTGATGCTACTCTTCTATGTTCAAGCCTTTGAGTGATTTTGTCGATCAAAATGTAGAAGAAGACACTTGCTTATTTATACCTGTCAACTACGTTAGCTCTTCAGGGCACACTTTCTCTTGCTCTTGGATCCCTAAAGATACTGTACTAGCATGTTTACTTAGAAAATTGCCAACTTTCTGCTCTTAAAATGCAGTACTGTTGCCTTCTGACCCAGAACACTTTTGAATATTTTCAGCTTCCTCAAGGAATTCAGTTTTGCAGCTCACCTCACTTCACCCAACCTGTTCAATATTCCTTATCTCACTCAATGGCTAATTTATCATGTGAAATAACCCTTCAGATTCCTTCCTAAAATGAACACTAGAATTTTAAGGTTTTATTTCACTATTTGATTTCTTTTAGAATTTTACAACATTCATAACTGATATTATGTTATAGGCGTATTTGAAATATTACATGGTACATTCTCTTTCCTATCCAGAGTTCATATTGGATATGAGAGACTCTTTCTAAAATGTCTACTAAGCCTCTGCTATACTGTTTCTCTGAAGCTCTCTGGGACTGTTAACATATTTACATAATCATTGCATCATTTTCCCTCTTACTGTACAGGATCCAGAGAGAAAAATCTGTTTTGCCTACTATTGTATTCTCAGTGATAACATACTGCAGAAAGAGTAGAAAGGCTCAACATGTCTATAAATAAAAAAAAAAGTTAAAAGCGCATAGTGAACGGTAACATTTTAAATTATAAGTAAAATTGTCCTCACAGGGTCAAAGATTACATTTTAATAATTTTAGTCACATAATTATGATTACATTAAAGATTTTGATTGCAGATATTAATTACTCGACCCCGCTCTAGGTACTTTGCAAACATATTTTTTTTAATTCCTTATCATGTTGGTATATTTGTTATCTCACTTTACATTCAAATATTAAATTTAGAGAAAAAAATCATTTTCAACAATAAGAGCTTTTATCTAAAATGGTATTGGACATACTGTGTCTAATTCCAGAGCCTTTGTAAGAAATAGCTGTGTATATGTGTGCACAGTTGTTAAATACTTGTGTCATCTTTGTATATGATTTTTTTGAAAGGTTCAGTGGCTGGAAACTTAATCTTCACTAAATTTGCAGACCTTCCCTAGCCAAGACAGGGGCTTGTACATATGTGTGATTCTCTGCATGTGTATGAATGGCATATATGCACATGTGGTTGGTTATACACACAGGTATAACTCATGGCAATGGGCCATGTGCAACTGAGACTATGATCTTGACCCAAAACTGAACCATAACTTACTTACAATACTGTGATTTTTTTTAACATAGTTGTGTGGTTTTTGACCATGAACTTGGTAAATGGCAATGACAAAAGGTTGTACATACGTGAAAGGCCATGCTTTAGAATCTTAATGGACGTATCCAGAGCACTTACTGAGAATGTCTTGATACATAATCTGTAATATTTACTAATTAATGTACATATCAGCAAATGCATACACTGGAAATACTAATCACTCGTGTTTGGAATGTTAACTGGTGAAATCACTGAGAAAATCAATAGGTTGGCAGTTCCAAAGTTAGAAATAGAACTGCCACACACGATCAGGTTAGACCACCACCGTAAATATATCTAAAATAATGTCAGTCAGTTTACTACAGACATGTTTGTACATACATGTTTACTGTGGAATGGTCTCACATGTATACTAACATGCGAACAAAATTCATAAATGCAGCACACTACTACTACATGGTAAGAAAAAAAGCCCAGCATTTGCAGGGAAATGAATGGAAACGGGAGGATGTATTACACTAAATAGCCTGACTCATGTCAACAAATACCACATTTTCTCTTACATGTGGAGCATAAACTTTCCATACAAACAATAACAACATGAAAATAGAAGGGGTGAAGGAGAGTATGAGCAAAAGATGGTTGGCGGGGAGGAGAGAGTAATGGAGGGCAAGTATGGTCAAAGTCTGTGATGTGCTTGAATAAAAGTTTCATTACAAAGCTCAACATGGAGTACACCTAATGTATATAAATATGAATGTTTTCAAAGAATCGTATTAAAACCAACCATTTATATGGTGGGATTATAATTCCTATAAATTAGGAAGGGTTGTTTGAAAGCAAAATGCCTTTATATCTTGCATATTTCTTCTTTCTCTAAATTTTTTCTAGTCTATGACTTTTATGAAAATTTATTGGTAAGATTTGATGATTGGCAATTGTATGACAATATAAATATATATATTTAAAGTTTATATATAAATATATAAATTATGGACATCAGTGATTTATATATGTTCCCCAACTCTATGATATATATGTAAAATATATAGAAAGAAAATATTATATAAATTATAGGTATATATATTCTATTTAAAGAAGGAGTCTCACCACCTGCTTTGTGAGAATTAGAAAAGAATAGCTGAGCTATCTAGGGCCAATGGGATTTCTTTAATAACCTTATGTCCCTTGAGGCCCAAACAGCTCAGAGAATTAAAAATCAGCAATAGTTTTGCACTTTTCTAGGCATGAGACTGCTACATTTATGGCCTAGAAACAAGGCATGTGTGACATTGGAAGTTCACATGTCTCCTGTGGATCTCCATTAGATCTTAGGCAAGATGTGGAATGATGTTTTTCTCTTTGAGTGTACTTACAGGAATTATTTAAAGTCATGATAAATAATAGATTAAGAGTTCATCAGTGGGAATAATGTCATTTTTTTCCCTGTGATTATTTACTGCAGCTTGGCTCCAGAGTGTTTAAACATGTTGTATTATTAAAACTTGAACTCTTGCCAAGTGAGTAGTTCGAATAAATCTTATCTCATGGTTATTTAATTATGAAGAAGGTACTTTTAAAGAGAGGGTTTTACAAATGTTTTGGTGAATTGAAGGACGGAGCTAGGAAAAACCTTATTTCTAGTAGATGAAGTACCTGTTGAAGAATGGTCCCAGTAGATTAGACTGTATTCAGAATTCTATTACACACACACAACACACACATACCTATGGTCTTCTGAATTCATTCTGTGTAGCAATGTTTTGTGGGTAGTTTTGCTTCAGCACTGCCTGGGACACTGAATTCGATATTTCTAACAAATATGAGTTCTGCTTTCTGAAGATCCACAATATATATGACGGTCATAATCTAGGCATCCACACAGAATTTAACAAACACCAGCTGTTAAGGAGTTGACTGAGTCTCAGAAACTTCTTTTGCAGATAGAAATACAGAAACCTTATGTACATCTCTTCAATGTCTGAAAGAATGACAAACTTTCCTTCATGTTGACTTGTACTAACAAAATGTGTAGCTCAAATTACTCGGTTCTCACTCAAAATTATTTGAGGATATAGATGGATATCCTATAATTTGTATGTGCACGTGTGAGTGTATCTGTGTGCATGCACACACACACGCACAAGCTCCATGAAAATATGAATTCTTTTACCATAGAAGTTAATAATATTTGGTTGCAATGATTAGGACCATGCTTTTGTTGAGAATTGTCTTCTTACTGATTTGAAAACCTGTACTTACCTGAAAAAAGGGTTCAGCTCTCATCATCTGTGAATTTGTTAACAGGGGGATTAATCTTCTACGTACAAAATGAGGTTTTTGCTGATCACAGTCCAAAGTTAATCATACCCAAATTATCCACTTCATCAGGGAAAAACGTTTAGGTTTAATAAAGCCCTAAAGCTACCTTCCATTCAAGGGAAATTGAAATTATCATTGCAGCTTTCATTACAGAATAACAGTCTGTAAACGAGGCAGGAAGTATAAACCAGATAAGTCTACCAAAACTCGCAATCTTAGGCCCCTGCCACTAGATATACTACCAGCTAAATCATCTTAGTATATACTTAAGTGTGAAGACTCCTTTACTGGAGGGTTTAAGTTGGTTCTGTGCTCAGTAGAGTAATGACCCACAACTGATTAATTTTCAGGAAATTCTCAAGTTATAGACTAGAGAGCTGTGCTTTTTTTTGAAAATCAGAAGTTATGCCAAGGTAAGAATAGTTGGCATCACCTACCTTGGATCTTGTTTCCTTATAGCACATTATGTGTGCTTTTAAGATACATTTATGATATAAGTCAAAATAAATGTGTGGAGAGGGTAGAAAAAATAAAGTTTGCTGAACTTCACAGAATAAATTGTTTACTTTGATTTTCAGGTTTAAACATTTGCTAAGATCAAGCTGGTGGCAGCAGCATCCTGTCTTTGTTTCTATAGCCATGTATGTGTTTTGAAGCAGTTGCTTCTCAACTTGGCAAGAGTACACTGATGTTCTTGTGGGCTTATATCCTGAGCACTTAGCATTTGGGTCATGATTTTAGTCTGTTACTTTTATTTATTTAGAAAACTCATATATGTAATAAGAATAAATTAAACCACCATGATGGGATATATAATTATTATGGCTAGTCTGGCAATATATCTAATTACAGAAGGTAACACATTACTTTCTGAAGAGGCTGCAGTGAGGGTTGCAGGAAAGATATTTAACTCAACATGATTAGCAGGAAATTTACCAAAAGGCAACATACATCACCATTAATGTAATGAATATAGCATCCTTGATAAGGAATAACATGAAGTCAGGCAAGGAAGCTTGAGTATAGGGAAAAACAGAAAGAGGTCAATACAGTGACATGAAAGTGGCAACAGTCAGCTTTTCCTAAAATTCTATCAAAGAAACTTTTTATATTTATAAATAATGTGTTGTATATAAGAAAAATACTACTATTTGGCTTCATTCTGTGTTGAGATGAGGGCGGCGGGCCGCTTTCTGCCACCCGGCTAGCTTTACCCGAAATAATTACATGGAAACTGTATTCTTTTAAACATTGCTTGGCCCATTATATCTAGCCTCTTCTCGGCTAACTCTTGCACCTGGACTAGCCCATTTCTAATAATGTGTGTAACACCCCAAGGTGTGCTTACCAGGAAGATTCTAGCCTACGTCCATCTTGGGTCGGAGCTTCATCGTCTGCACCAGAGAGGAGAGCTATTGAGTCTGAGCTCATTTCCTCTTTCTCCCAGCATTCTGTTCTGTTTACTCCGCCTACCTAATTTTCTCCTATCAGGGCCAAGGCAGTTTCTTTATTTAACCAATGACCTTCCTCTATCAATTCTGTGCTACTTTGTAGTTTTAGCTTCCTGATTGGATGTTGGAGGCAAATGATACTATATGCTGGAAAAAGAAGAAAAAAAAAACAGGATAGTGTGGTAAAGTACACACATTCTCTCAAGAAGCTGAGTAGTGAGACACTGTACAGTTGAAGAGCACAGCAACAAACCCATTATTCTCTTTTCTTGATGTCTTAGGAGCTATTTTCTTCCTTTCATTCCATGTAATGTGAATATATTGATTTTCAGTACTACTATTTCAATACTTCATGTTTTTTTTCTTTCTTAATTTTTATTTATTTAAAACATTTTTATACAATATATTCTCCCATACTTTTACTACTCCCCCAATTTCTCTCAAATATTCATCCTTCTTACCCACCCAGTTTTTACTACTATAGCCAAGGTTTAACCATAATTGTAAACTTTCTCAGGGTCCCCACAAGATTGCCAGCACCCCTAGTCAGTACAATTAGTACAAAAATTATGCCCAAATTCCCAAAATATTGTTTATAAATGTTTGTTTTCATTTAAAGGGAGCTGGTAATATATGATTAATGGTTACAATCAATCTTTTTCTAAAGAAAAAAGGGAAATATGATATAGAAATAATGAAAAAAGATTATTGAATCTACTTTAATCCAAAAAACAATGGTTATTCACAAAATACTTTATATTAGTATGAATTTTGGTTTATTGATACAAATTTAAGATCCATTTTGTTATACTATATGAATATGGCGTCTCTCTGAGGCGTCTGTTCCTGAGAGGAGAGCTGTCCAGTCTGAGCTCACTTCTTCTTCCTCCCAGCATTCTGTTCTGTTTTCTCCACCCACCTGTGTTCTAACCTATGAGAGTCAGCCAAGCAGTTTCAATACTTCATGTTTATGTTTTCCTTTCTATTTCTAGGTTTTAAAATATTTTAAAAAGTTGCAATGTGCTTTTAAATGTTATACATATGTTCAGGAAATATATCTGACAGAGGATATTGCATACATCTATATAATAGAAACTCAAAATACATTCACTGAATGAGTCTACAGTTCAATGATCAATACGTGAGTACGTTCCTCACTGAATTGACATATTCATACACATCACAGTATATTAAGATTGTTCGTATGTGTATTTATCTGAATTCAAATATACATGTTTTTAAGTTAATGCAGTAAATAAGTTTTAAATGTTTATTTACTTTAGATGTAAAAGTACTTGGTAGATATCAGCTAGTACTGAATTTATTACATGTTGAACATTGTGATAAGAACTAGAATAAGAACTAAGAAAAAAGTTTTTATGCTCAGAGAACTAATGGAATTACTTGTGATTGACTCAATTCCAAGTTGAAATATTTAGCTATGTTAAAGATCGCTAAAATTCTCATTTTGCCAAAATAATTCATATCATATTTTCATAATTTCAGTATAAGGGATCATTTCCAAAACTCCTAAAACTAGAAAGGAAAACTATTAAATCCGGGAAGGGAAAAGATTGCTGTTCTGACAGGTGGAAGGATGACAGAAGGCAGAGCAATGTTTATATCACATTTTGCTAAGTTTAGACAAGCATGAATTAAATTCTTCTCTCTCTAGACATACTATAGGGATTGGGAGAGACAAGATTTAGCTACAATGAATTCACCAGATGATTTATTGTTTTATAGATCCAAAAGATGAAATGAGTCATACAGTTTCTACCATTCCCCATCAATTCTTCCTTGTTTCTGAATGGGAGAAGCCCATGGTCTGGATCCTACTGAATTAAAGTTTTGTTGTGGCACAGTAGAAGAAAGAAAATAATTTACACTGTGGTTTGCAGTATAATTCAACTCATAGGACAGAAATAGGGTTGTGTAAGTTGTCAGCCCTAAAGACCCCATACCTTCACTGTAGGCCTTTGGTTATCCAGGAAGGTTTATTTTATTCTTAGATGTTCACCATTTTAGGGAGATATTTTTGGTCATCATTGGGTATTTTGTGGCATATAATATTATGATAGTAACTGTTCTCTAATGTCCTTACCATGAGGGGTAAGGAACATGCCAGCTATTGTTTTTTTGTTTTTCTTTAATCACTTTTAACATAGAAAAAAGGTTTGATTCTTTCAATTTGTAGTAATTCTTGGTTTGGAATTACAATGTGTTTAAGTAATTACATTCATGAAATAAAAGATACACTGTTTAAAAATGTTTTCATATGTCTGGAGAATTTAGCTCAGTGGTTAAAAGCCCCTAAGTTCTGGAGAGAACCTAAGTTCAGTTCCCTCACTCATATTCAGTTGCTTGCAAGCCCCTATACCTTGACCTCTGATGGATCCAAAGAGCTCTTTTATATCCACAGGCAAATTGAATCATATGTTCATACCTATACATAGACACGCATCGGTAAACATAATTTAAAAATGCATCTTATACATATGTTTTTTTTTTAAATCCTCAGTCTGGAGGTTGAAAATATGCTTTTCATTGCCTTTTACCCTCTTGTCTTATTATCTATTCAATGGCTGTGGTTTGTGGTTAAGATTTTCATCACTTTGGTTTTATAATGGAAACAGGGTTAAAATGGAATTATTTGTGGTAAACCAACACATTGATAAAGAACAACCAAAAGTGGAATAAAAATTCTTTTGGACATTATTGGAAAGTTAATGAAGGAATCAAGGCATTGGAGGCCAAATTTCCCAAGGGGAAACGTTCACTCAAGGTTCCAAACATTTCCTGGAGGCAGTCACTGGATTAACTAGTGAATGACAAAGATGGAGTGATTATGCAAATGAACCCGTAAAGATTCTTTCATGGGGTGATAAAAAAAAGTGGCATTTGAGGCTCTTAATACACAGGACTTGAAAGACAAAGACCCTCTAATGGGATTTGAAGTGGATGAGAATGCCTGATGCTCATTCTGTGCTCTGAAATTATGATACAATGTAGTAGATTTTGAAATCTTGCAGAAAGGATTGAAATCCTAGGTGGTCTCACAGCAAAGTCAACTTAAGGACCTACTGAGGACGAAGGTCATAGTAGGTTAAATATTCCTTAAATATTGAAAGTTCCTAAATATTCTATGCATCCTACAAATAAGAGCAAGCTAGAGCTGCACTGAGCTTCCTATTATTATAGCCCTAAGCTCAGAGCAGACTGTGGGCACCTGGGAAGGAGGATGGATGAAATGAGTAACAGACCAGAGAGTTGAGTCAGCACACAGGTGAGTGGGGAGGGTAGCTGCCCAGGAATAAGGGATCTTGACACAAAGCTGATAAACAACAGAATGTAAAAAAGGGAGCCTGTGCAAAGGACGGGTCACCTATATCTCATTTAGGTATGAGAACCAAAGAAAACTGAGATATCACTTCTATAGATCAGAGTATCTGTGCCTGCCAATAATAAGGAGGTTAAAGGCAAGAGTACTGGTGAACAGGCTAAATAAAAGTAGAAAATATCATCCAGAATTCTCAATCACATTGCAGAATTACAAAGATGGAAAAGAGAAATCACGAAAGAATCCTATGTTCTGCTGCAATTGGAAAAAAAAAATGGTACGAATCCGTAATTCTCCTATTGTGTCTTTCTTAGGGGAAACATGTACACACCTGAGAAAGATGTGTGTGTGTGTGTGTGTGTGTGTGTGTGTGTGTGTGTGTGTGTGTGTGTGTTTGGGGTGTATGTATCTCTGTCAATTTGAAGAAAAGAAACCATGATTATATCAAAAAATGGTAGACAAAGAACATGAAGTACTTTAAGATATAATAATGCTTTTAAAAAAGTGGTGGTCTTAAAAACAACTTAAAAGTCTCCATTTAGCATACATGTGAAACTTCAAAGCTTAACATAGATAATTAATGTATTAGATTATAATTCATGGGGTAAAAAGGGAACCATGACATTCACATAGAAGAAAATGAATACATTCATAGGGAAGGAGTGAATTTTACTTGTCAGGTAGTAACGTGAAAACAGCAACGGAATGGGAAGCTTGCTGTCTGAGGGCTATATTAATATAATGACAGCAGACTAGAAGTAGTAAAAGACAAAACATAATTTAATATTTTATTCTGGATCTAACAAGGGCGTTACATTAATGAAGTAGTTATAAGTGAATATGGTGATAAAACATCATGGTGCACTAGCTGAGAAATTCACATGAGAAGAACATAAATGCACCTCTAGTTGTCAGTCTTGTGATATAAATAGAATGTGCTCATATTCTGATTGAGAATAGTGTTGAAGGTGAAACAAGATTCTATATGCGAAGAATGAAATACACAGTCATCCAAATGGAATGCCCTTGGAAAAACTAAGTAAAAACCATATCCAGCAAAAGAACATTTTTTTTAAATAAAACACACTTCTTGAGGAACTGTAAATCACACTATCGTGGTGGAGGTATACATGTTTTCTGATTTTGATTCCTGCAATTTGGTTATGCAGGGATGTATACTTAACTGTAGAAGCAGATACCTGAGCTTGTTAATGTACAAGTGTCAGGATGGCAGCCATTTGTTCTAACATACTTGAGGAAGTGTTTGATCTGAGTATTTTTGGTACTTCACTGAAAATTTGAAATTGCATTAGAACAGACAGAAACAAAGATGCAAGTGTAAGTTGAAGGACTGTGTTCAAGTACATTATATGAAAGGAAATTCAAAACAGAAAGGAATAAATAGTAATGTTTGGATTTAGCAATAGAGTTGATATAATAGCAAAGATGATCACTATGTGCATGGCAGTAGAAAATATATTGACTAAAATACAGTAGACAAAGATTGAGAAAATGCAGGAACCAAATAAATGAAGCATGATAAAGTAGTGAGGACACGCTAATTGTTTATAATTTATGTTGTATAATTGGTTTTCTAAAAGGAAAAAATGTAGCTAATAGAAAAGAACAGAGTTTAAGTAGAGAGGGGAAATGTATAAAAAATATGTATATATTGAAACGATAAAAGCATCAGTTGATGATATGAGGCTGGAAAGATGACTCCGAGAGGAAGAGTACATTCCTTTGTAGGCATAAACACCCGAGTTCAGATCTCCATACTCACATAAAAAGCATAGGGGTGGCCATGTGCACTTGTAAACTCAGTGTTGTCAAGGGCAGATGTAGGAGGACTGATGGCTTCCTCTGAACTTCAGTAGCTTCAGAGAGGTACAAGTACTCTGGGAAAACAGATGCAGCATGATACCAGAGGTTCTCCTCCGGACTGAATGTTCATGGATGAATCCACATATACATGAATGTTATGCCATACACTCATGTGCACATAATAACTCACAAATAGAAAAGTCAGCTGATGCTGCAACAAGCTGAATGCTTTAACCTTAACACTGCAGCTGCAAGATGTAACAGGCAAATACCAAAAAAAAAAATGAGTTTTGACATAATCTACAGTCTGTGTGGGGAAGATAAACATATACCACAATTTAAAAAGCATAGCAGTAATTTGTAACTATACATAAAATGTGAACAACCGGAATCATTATAAAAATAATCTTTAAAAAAGTAGCAGAAACCAAAGAACATATTCCATGTGTCACATAATCTCATAACATCATAGCTGCCAATGTTTCTGGAACAGATACATTTTTACCTGACAGAAGATCTCATATCTTAGTGGAAACAGACAATATCCATGCACACACACCAAATTCACACACACTCATTTGCATACACATACACATATGTGGAGAACATTGACTTTAGATATGAAATAAACTAAAAAAGGAAAACTCAAAAATATAGATGACATCTTAATTTGGTCTCTCCAAGTGACTGATGGGATAGTAGGATAAAACATTTTATATAAATGAAAAGAATATCAAGTGTTGGAGTCTAATCAGTATTAACAGTTTTATGTTAAAAAAATTCAGCACACAGTTAAAGTTTAGTGGGTGCTACACAGATTTAAGAAAAAGAGTAGTCATGCAATTTACAAGCCAACAAATTAAAATCAGAGAAAGATACTTGCCAACTTTCATTTCATGTTTTAAAAGCTTATCAGCTGCATATAAATATTTGTTTATTATATATGTTTATTATTGTTCAATTTCATTCTATGCAAGGACTAGTTGGATGCATCCAATTAATGCAATTTAATGTAAATAAAATCATTTTGACTGTTTAATTCATAACTGTTTGTGTCAACATACATCAATGCCTTATATAACACTCTACATATAATCAGGACTGCAACTCTCCATCATTTTCATGTAACACTTATATAACACATGTTACATAGCTCATATAGCACAATAATATCCATTAAAATTAGAAGTTTTGGAGATCAAGGCATTGATGATTATTGTTGGTATTTTAATCATTCCAGACTATGACATTTTTGTTCGAATTTTCTTGGTTTTTGTCTGGCTGTGGGTCTCCCCAAGGAACTAGGTGGTACAGATAAGTCTCTCTAGGAAAGGGAACTAGAATAGATAGTTATGGATGGTCTACAGTGCTTGAATGGGAGAGATAATCATGGAATGGGAGGGAAGAGGAAGACATGAGAGAGAAAATGAAGAAAGGTAGTTAAAACTAAGCCATTTGATAGGTAGTATGGAAATAAAGAGAAGCTTCTTAAAATATATACATATATGAAAGTATTTTAGGCAAAATAATGAGAGAAATAGAGACCAAACTGGACATCTCTAATCACCAAATAAAGCTTCCAATACTAGGAATGGGTCACATCTAATTAAGCTCCTGGCCAAAGTGGTCCTATGAGAACCTCCAAACAACCTAGGCTGTAGCCAAGGCAATATATAGGTTGCTTTCCACAGACTGAGGACAGGACCCTATTGCTGAAGGCAATAGCTTCTCAACTCAATGAACACAGAGAAGTTGAACTGGTGCTTACCTAGAGCCTTCGGAACTGCTGACTATTATCCACTAGATCAAAATGTACTCTGTATAATGCCAAAGAAGAAATGTAAACCTCAACTTAGCTACAATCCCTTTGATCTAAAATGATGTCCTATCTGCAATATTTGCTAATGCAATGGTGCCACAGAACTGTGGGAGCGATCAACTAAAATCTGATTGGACTTAAGGTCTACTGCAGAAGATAGAACCCATACCCGAGCTTCTTTGGTGACCAAAAACCTGAGATTATATAGGGCAGGGACCTATGGATAAATCAAACGTTGATGTGGGATTACCCTCTATATGCTGTTGATATGTTTTATTACCATTGGTTAATAAAAAAGCTGTTTTGGCCAATGGCTTTTCAGAGTAAAACAAGGTGGGAAATCTAAACAGAGATATATAGAGAGGGTAGGTGGAGTCAGAGAGATGCCATGTAGTTGCTAAAAGAGGCAGACACCATGGAGCTGCCCAAGAAGCAAGAAGTCACAAATCATAAGCTTTGTAGTAAAATATAAAGTAATAGAAATGGGTTAACTTGAGATGTAAGAGTTAGTTTATAAAAAGCCTGAGCTAATAGTTCAAGCAGTATTGCAATTAATATTGTTTCTCTGTGATTATTTGGGTCTGGATGGCCAGGAATGCATCAGCAGTCTCTGTCTACAAACTGCTACTATTCTACTGAATGCACATAGCAACAAAATGACTCCTAATGACATTCTATCCTCATAGATCAATGGCTTTCTCAGCCATCATCAGAGAATATTTCTTCTGCAGCAGATGGCATCAACAGAAGCTTCTAAAATAATATGTATATATTCTTGCTGAAGAAGAAGAATGTCCTCAGCCCACTTAATATCATTAGAAACATGTTGCTAAAACAAACAAATAAGCAAACAATATCGGAAAGTGCTTAAGCATTGTATGAGTCTTTTTCTGTATCTCCAGACAACTCAGAAATAACAACACAGAGACTTATTAATTATGAAAGCTTGAACTTTAGCTTACACTTGTCTCTACTAGCGCTTACAACTTTAATTAACCCATTTATATTAGTATACATACTGCCACAAGGCATTACCTTTTTTCCATCTTGCATCTGTTTCCTCTCTGTCTATATGGCGTTTCCACCTTTCTTGTTCCCAGAGTCCTCTCTGTCCCTGGATGTCCCATCTAACCTCTTCCTGCTTTGCTATTGGCCATTCAGCTCTTTATTAAACCAGCAGCGGTGACATACCATGCCACTGTTGGAGGTGTGAGTTTGAAAGCAACACTAGGGGACAAATTCTAAGTTGGACACATTTAGATCCACATTATTTGCTCTGGTCAAAATCTAGAAGCATATGTCTAATAATCATTAGGAGAAACAACAAATCTGTATAACTATAAAAATAGATACAGTGAAAAACTGTGAGTCTGAAAGACTGAGCTATTTTTAAGAAATATTTGTGAATCTTCAAAATATAGTTATGAATGAAACTATTTGGAGAGCCATAGATAAGAGATGAGTTGACAAAAAAACACAGCAGCATTTTGTTTTGTTTTGTTTTGTTTTGGTTTTGGTTTTGGTTTTTTGCAGAAGAGACAATAATCTGATGAGGCCAACAGATTTCTTCACAGAGCAACTAACATCCTATTTGCTAACACTGACAATTATTTAAATATATTTCATTTGAGAAATTTTCCATTCACTTGTGATTTATGCATTTCTGTCTTATTGTTCCTTCTATATTCTTAAAACTAAGTCTATCCATTGATTAATCTTAACTTGATAATTGAGAAACATAGTTCATTCAATATATTGGTTAATTTGTGCTACTACTACTACCATCTGTTTTGAGGCAAACAAAATGCTAACCACATTTATGAACCATGTCTAGATAAATGAATATATTTAGATAATTATAGAATATGAATGGAGATTCATATTATATTCACTTTATATTCACTAGTACAGAAAAGCATTTTGCAAAGTCCAAACATATGGTTTCAGTCTAACAGAATTTGCTTTGGGGACAATAATTTAGTAGCAATTTTTCTTGTCTGTTTTCCCCATGAAATGAGACATTGCCTAAGTTCCACAATCAAGGAAGATGACCTGATGGAATAAGACACCCAGAATTTATTATGCTGAATTAATGCATTTATGATGTTCCATTGGACTTTTCAAATACAGTTTCCTAACATTTCAGTGCTAATGCTGCAGATCTTCCTCAGAGAAATATCAAAATTACATGACTTCTTCAATGTTTAACAAGAATAGTCTCAATAAAATTGGAATTTTTTCAATAATTTGGAGGATTCAAACAAAAAGTATCTTTGATTTGAAAAAAAAGTGTTCCTTTGATTCATTTATTTGGATAAGCTATCATTTCTGACTGTGTTTGAAATTCTAATAAATCCCATCAGAGTGGCATGTATTTCACTTGCTGGGAGAAACCATACAGGTGCAATTTAATGTGCCATGTCCCACTAAGAAAAATTTTTGGTGCCTTAAAATAAAATTGAAGTTTAGTATCTTTAAGCCTGATAAAATTAAACATTTACTAATAAATTATATAGTCTTCATTGTATGTTGGATCACAAAACTGTTTTCATAAAATTCAAAAGAGAAAAATCCAAAGACATTAATAAATAATTCCAGATATCAAGATCCCTTGTGGAATGATTAGATTAAATTTTGAAGTTCTGCTGAATTCTTTGTTAGAGGACTCTCCTGCTTAAGATTGCAGTCCACCATGTTAGGACATCTCTCTCAGCTCAGCGCAAAGTGGGGAACTCCCCCCCCCACGCCAAACAGGGTTTCCTGGACTCTGCCTGACCTTATTTGAATGTTATCCCTGAGCCTGGATGCCTGACTTACCTGAAGTGTGACCTTTGACACCATTTGACACCATTCCCTGCAAATGATCCCCTTTTGCTGCTCATTTTTGATAATTAGGAATTGTGCTCCAACTGTGTGGTAGGACTGTGCTGCCAAACACAAATCAGGTGATGCCTTAGATGTTGTCCTCATCTATATTCCCCTTAATATGAAATAAAGTTGAGCTGTCTCAGTGAATCAGGCTCCCAGAGAGCTATTTTCAACAGACCCACGGGTTGTACAAAGCCCTGAATGCTTCCTCTGCTCCCTTTGTCCTTGCTGACTGGTACCCAACAAACCTTGAGGAAAAGGGAGACTCCACTATTATTCATTTAAATAAAATACCTTTCCATCTACAAATTTTGTGCATGTGCTAAAATGATTTTAGAAATGAAGAGTGGTTAAAAACAAATAACAAGACAAGTCACCAAGAGGAAAAATAAAACACAAGAGAAGGCACAAAAATCAGAGACCTGCTCACTTACACTCTCAGGAATACCACAAAAACACTAAGCTAGAAATCATAATATATATGCAGAGGCAGGGTTTGGGATGAAAAACAAAATATAAAAATAAAAAATGAAGAAAGAATTATGTCACTGCCAAATGTAAGTAGCAGTGATAGTAATGTAATTTCTAGTTTTATCGATTCATTTGTTTAAAAAGATGTTATGCTTTACATATATTTTAAATAATATTCACTTCTGATTATTTTATTTAGATTTTATTGTTACTAATTTGTCTATTTTAATAAACAAATAGTATCTCATTTTATGGTGTACAATAATGTAGCAAACTATATTTATATATTAGATTACATTTATTTAAATGTATTAAGTATTATTATGAATTAAACCTTTTTCTACATTAGCTATTGTGGTGCCATAAAAGATTATCTAAAATTAAGCTATTGGCTCAAGTGTATATAATTTTAATTCATTACTTCAAAAAATCTTTAGGCAGTTATTAAATCAACCATAGAAATATGGTTTAATTTGTGTATGAGACACTAACTCAGTCTTTTCTACAAATACTATGTGTAGCACTTTTAACTAAGGCATGAGTGAAGAATTTTATTTTATATAAACCACATTTCACTACTTCTTCTTAGACACAAGAAATCTAACTTCCTGTGATTGTATTTTAGAGTCTTATATATCTTAGCAGGTATATGTATAAATGGGTAAGTAAATAGGTAGGAAGATATATGTGTATACACATATATTTGTAATATATACACATACAAGAATGTATATATACATAGATATTTAGATATATAGAAAAATACATAGAGATTGGTACATAGATATATAGATAGATGATAGACACATACATACATATTTAGGTACTTATATAGATAGATGGTAGAGAGATGGATATATTCATACATAAATACCTAGACACACATATATACATGCAAAAATTAAATAGGTCATCTGGCATTTAGCAAACCAGGTTGATGAAATGCTTTTTGGATTGATCTGGTATTTCAGTGATGGTAGGTAAGCTCTAAACAATCGATAAAATTACTCTTCAGTTGGATTTAAGTGTTAAATAATACATGAAGACATCCATATACAAGACTAAAGTATCTATTGCATTCCTCAGGTTAAGAAATGTGAGGGTGCCCTAAAGAATTTTAAATTTCAAGTCTCTTTAGCTAAATGTACTGTAAAAAGTTTGGTGTTATAGGTTTAAAAGAGTGAATTCAGTGGCGAGGGTATAAAGGGTGAGCTAAGGAACATTTTCATAGAATTACTGTCCATTAATTGGTAATGCATAATAACTTTAGAGAAAGTGTTTGAGAAATATCAAGAGCTACTGAGTATCAATCAGCCTCAGCACTTCCTCGGGGGTCAGAACAGGGCTTCTTCAACAAGTGAAAACTGGCTTGGGAACGGGATCTGAGGGGTAGAACAAAATGACTGACTCAGTGATGTTTTTCCTGCATGCATGTTTACTTCTTAAGGGAATAATATCAATATACATTTGGGGTTAAGCCCATTAAACCTCTCAGGGTCCGGTATGATTCACTATGGCAGGTAAAAATCAGGCTAATTGAATCTGAGAGTAAAACGAAATAAATCAACTCACATACAAGTGCTGTAAGGAGGCTGCTTGTTCGTTTTCCAGCTGCCCAGACTCCCGAAGTAACCACCCAGAAACTGTTTTAATTAAATCACTGCTTGGCCTATTAGCTCTAACTTCTTATTGGCTAGCCTTTACATCTTAATTTAACCCATTTCCATTATTTTATGTTTTACCACGAGGATTGTGGCCTACTGGCAAGGTTCCAGCATGTATGTCTCCTGATGGCACCATGGCTTCTCTCTGACTCTGCCCTTTTTCTCCCAGCATTCAGTTCAGTTTTTCCTACCCTCCTAAGTTCTGCCCTATCAAGATGCCAAGGCAGTTTCTTTATTCACTAATGGTATTCACAGCATACACCTGGGAATCCCACATCATACAAATTCTTTATTCCTTGGAACAAAAAAATCAGTGAGAAGAAGAAGCATAAAGGCATAAGGCATAAGAAGTGATCGCCACAAAGCTTTCCATTTATATAGGCATACAGACCAGTTAGCAATCCTATAGGCAGTAACAATAGTACTAAGCACACATTTTCACAGCGTCACAAAAACAGGTGGATCTTGTAAGGAGGCCCCTTTTATCTCAGAGGGGGCATGGCTATGAGGTTTCTCTGTAGTCAGGAACACAGCACACAGCGTTGGTAACTATACTAACCTGAGGGCTTGATTTACATTAGTGTCCAGCTGGTGGAGGTAAAAGGAATCTCTTCTGAGAACCTTACTTTTGACTGACTCCAGCAGGGTGCCCAAGTGGGAGTTTTTCTCTCTGAAGTTAGTTTTAGTGACTCAGGCCTTTTTCATGTATAAATAGTTAATTTTCTGTTCTGTGATCTTATGTTAACTGAAACCAAGGTGAAGGGTAAATACAGAATATTAGTAGCCTGTTAGGATGAGTTATAGCAGAAGCCCAATAGACTCTACCTTTTTTGAGTCTGCTGTTAGAGCAGACATATTGCCTCCTGTTTGGAGTTCCTTTCTCATCATTGAGCACTGTCAAAAAAGAAAGTTTGTGGGGACTATATTATGTAGATTTTGGCTATGGGAACGAAGGCTTGACTGAGTGATTCCCTTTTACCCCAATGGCTTCACGGTGTGAGGGGAGGTATCCAGTTGCCCTACAGGAAAAGTCAGGTTTATATACTGCTGGGATGCTAAAGATGGGAGAAATGCCATGATTTTACAAGATTTCTACAAAATTGACAGTGACTTATCCAAAAGACAGCTGTTCCCGCAGCTCTGCAAAATGGGTTACTCCAAGTGAATGTGTACGTATACTATCAGCTGTATATTTACTGTATAATAGTTGTGGGTTCACCACAAGAAAAACACACAGATCTCTTAAATTTGCTGTGCTATTTGAAAATTCCAGAGTATCTGCTAGAAATCCACTGCCATGTGAGATATGTGAACATTTATTAAATATATGCCCTGGATTCAAGAAAAAATGCATTATTTAGAGATTGTTTACACAGGTGCTGTTTGATTCTACCCAAAATCTTCAGCAGAGTCTGACCACCAGACATAGTGCGCTGTCGTTCCATGTCAGAAGTCGCCATTAGATCCAGGGAAATTTGATAAATTAGCACACTGACTGCTATGTTTCTCTTTGGAATGTTAGCTTGGTGTATCTACTGCCATTATGTGCTTAGACAAAATATGCCGTGTCATATTAGGGATGTGTGAGCGTCAAATAAGTAATTAGTTGATTAGCCAGTTAGTTTACTACTTAACCTGCGCAGTCACTTAGGAAAAAAGAAAGAGTTTCAGTTAACATTTATACATAATTACAATGAGTAATGTAAAAATATTGAAACAATGACTGCCTATAAATCTGAACAGGGTTTTAATGTGTCTTTTCTATGTGTTCACTACTAAGAGTATATTTCACTAAAATTAGTTAAATAATGTACACATGTATCTGTCTGTATTTCTGTTAGAAGGGCTCATGTTTACTTACGTAATGCATGCCACTCCTAGATCTGACATGGGAAAGACTTAGAATTTACATAAACACGATGCATTTGCTGTAATAACAAGTAATTACATTACCTTGCCAAGTGGGATCATGAAACATGAAGATACCTTACTGGAAAAGGCAGTAACCTATAGCAATGTTCAAAGCATGCACATCTATCTAAAAATACTCTTACAATATATGGCATTAAATTATAAATGAACAGTAGTGAACAGAAATCCTATCTGCTTGTAGTGTTAAATATTCGATAAAGGCTCCATTCTTTCAGAAGACATTAGGTGCAACAGTCATGAACATCCAGTGATAAACATCTATTTTTAACAAACTGTTACTAGGTATATCTTTTTTGATTAACTGGCTAAATTTCTATCTAGAAGCACTTTGAAATCTTAAGTAAATAATACCTGATTTTTACCAGTGAAACATAGTCCCTTTATAAGTTAAATGACTGTCATGAGAGATAGAGAGCTGACTTATGTTTAAGAGTACTTGCTGTTCTTGCAGAAGACCCAAGTTCCATTTCTAGCGCCCATAACATAGCTCCCATAACATAGCTCACAATCTCCAGAAACTCCGGTTCCAGGAGTTCCAATGTCTTCTGTTGATACATGAAAACTGTATACATGCAAACATGCAAGAAAAAAAGCACTAAGATAGAATAAAATAAATACTCATAAAACAACTTTCATAGCATTCTTTTTCATAATTAGTGAATGTGATTTCTATGGGTGGGTGGGTTGTTAGTAAACTTGAGATTTTGTAGCTAACTTCTGAATTTAGAACTTGTCCTTGATGACTTTAACCACATGGCATTCTACTGTAAGACCTTCTGAAAGGCAATTTCTGAATTCGTTTCTATGCCCACATTCACCTTCAAACTACAACTTATACCTCATAGAAAGTGCAAAAACCAAAATAATAAAGACTGAATGAGGAATCCTAGATGCTGTCTTAACTCTTCTGCTGCTAACTGAATGGCACCGAGAAATTTCCCTTGGTAATTGTGGTTTCAGCCATGTCATATGAAACACACATTGGAGAATTTTTGTGCTTTTTCAGCTCTTTTCAAACTGTAAATTCTATGCTGCTGTGCTTTTCTGGATGGGGTAGCTCTCGCGAGTGGCACAGATGTGGACCCAGTGTCTGTATTTATAGTGAGATTTGAGAAACTATTGGTCATTATTGTTCACCTCTGCTCAATGATCACAGTTAAAAACATGGAAGGTGATAATGTTTAGTTTTCTACTCATAACAATTTCACACGTTTTCACATTAAGTAAACTATTTGATTCAGGCAATGAAAATTCCTGGAAATGCGTTGTATCTAAAAGGACAAATTGTCTGATTAGAACTGCAGTGATGTGGAGAGATTGGAATATCACACGTTTAGAGCCCAATTACCTTATCCCAGGTTAGTTTTAGCTGCTCAGACAGCCATCTCTTGACCACTTCTGTGTTGGAATCTATATTCCATGTCTAAGCAATGAAACCTATTGAGAGACTACCAATGTTCACCAACCTAAATATTAAGAACACACACCAGCTGACATTATGGCCCAGAGGATAGATTCTCCCATCTTGTAACTGCCTTCCATTTCCAGCAATATATCTTAAAATTGCTTAGATTTATGACTTTGCTTGTTCTGTTTCTATAAAACTGTTTCCATGTGGGAACACAGAACCCTGTGGGAAGCTAGCTCCGCATTTCCCAGACCACTACTGCTAAAATTTGGCTTCCAAATGAACTCTTATTCCTTTTGGGGTCAGAGCTGTGTCGTCGTTCTACTTCCCGTAGTAATTTTGATCCGTACAAATTAAAAACCCATACCCCAAGCTGTGTAACTGAAAATATCCTGTGGGTGAAAACAGAAGTAAGCCTCTAGCCTTATACAAATGTGAATGTAGAAACAGGCACCCAAGTCACAGTCATGAAAGACCATAGAAACTGTGAAATTAATTAGGAAAAAGTCACCAAAAGAAAAAGAAAAAACAAAAAATGAAAAAAGAAACACTGGCGTCTTGGCAGGTAAATAAAGTCCAGACAAGCTTATGTAGAGCAAGCAGTAATTAGAAGTCAAGGCTTCTTCTTCAGGAGCTATTTGTAGAGCTCACACCCGTAAATAGAGACCTTAGAGTAGTGGGAGGGGGGGCAATACTGAATCCTCAAATATTTTTCTGGCATGCATTAAATAATGTTTAATTTATAATTTAGACAAGTAAGTGATTGTAATTAATAACAAAACAAAATAACTGTGATAGCTTACATTAATAAAAGTATGATTGTCTTATGTTAATAAAAGGAGAAATGTCTAATTGTGTTGGACTTGTCTTTTGTCTTGTGTTGATGTGGGCTTGATGGAGGAAGGTCATTGGCTAATAAAGGAACTGTCTTGGCCCATTTTATTGGTTAGGACATAGGTAGGTGGAGTAAACAGAACAGAATGCTGGGAGGAAGAGGAAGTGAGCTCAGACTCCACAGCTCTCCTCTCGGGAGCAGTCACCTGAGAGAGACACCATGCCCCACTCCTGGGCAGACACACGCCATGAAGCTCCGACCTAGAATCTTCCCGGTAAGACCGGTGCTCACAGATTATTAGAGATGGGTTGATCAGTATATCAGAATCAGCCAGCAAGGGCTAAATAAAGTTAAAGGGCCAAGCAGTGATTAAATGAATACAGTGTCCATGTATTTATTTAGGGTAAAGCTAGCCATGCAGGCGGCCGGGGTGTTGGGGACGCAGCCCCGCTGCTCATATTACTACATGGGCTGATAAAAGCTGGAAGGATGAGAGAAGGTGAGTGGTATAGAGGTTGTGAAGTAACCTGGGTTACTACAGTCTTTGTGGTGTTAAAAGGGCAAAAAACGTTTTTATAACTATAGATTGGTAAAGCATGAGAACTCGTCATGCACCTAGTCTATAGCAGTGCCCAATTGACAACTTGGCAATAACTTATTTCTAGAATTCCTCAGTTAATAATTGCAGAGCATGATGAATCATGGCCAGCTGAAATCTCAGAAAGCAAAAATCTGAAAAAAGGAGAAATTGCTAGGTATTGGTCAGAAAATCAATGGATTTCTCATTATCACAGGGAAAAACAGAACCAATGTAAATGAGAAACGGTCACCACCTACCATTCTCTTTTATCTTCTGTTTTATAAGCATTGATTAATAATGCCCTCAACTTTGATCAGAGAAGGTCTTTTTCATGGCAGGCAGAAACCAATATAGAGTCTCATAACTGGACAAAGTACTGAGAATAAGTGTCTGCTTCGTGCACAGCCTTAAATGGCAAATTTACATCACCCTCATAAGGCTCAGGAAATACTACAGAGTAGGAGCAGGAGAAATGCCAAAGCCCAGGGCTCTTGAGAACTGCAGTGAAGTAGTATCTTCCAGGCACAGCACAGCCATTGCACTCTTGATCTGAGAGCAGTCAACTTTACCTTTGCCGGACCAAGTTACACAAGATCAAGACAGCAAATAATTTCAATGAGCATGAAGGAGGGCTTCATGATGTCCTTCCACTAATTTAGCAGTTATTGATAATTGATGGCTACTGAGGGAGGAGGAAGTCATTATTCTTTGTGTGTGTGGCAGCTGGTAGATTACCCATGGGCATGAATGCAGCACTAACTATAATCAGTGAGTTATGAAGACTAAGATGAAAACAAAGAAGAGGGCATAATGTTGAGAGAGGCATATGTGTTTAGGTTGTGGGATTTGGAGAGTTGGGTTATATATCATCAAGATATATTGTATATATGAACAAAATTGTCAAGGAATAAATTGAAATACTACAGAAATAAGAAAAGAAAATAGAGAACTGAGATACATAAGCTAGCCCTAATGGAAACAATAATATGAACAATATTTAACAATTATAAAATAAAGGACATTTTATGGAAGAATAATTGTTGGAAATAATGCTAGGTTGTTAATAGAATAATACTAGTTGCCGTATGCTTTTGAAGGGGAGGGGCTATGAGTAACTGAACGAATTTTTGAGGTAAAGTTAGAAATGGGTAGCAGCAATTTGCAATTTGTTTTTTTTAGGTTGAAGACTCAGGTGTACATTTATGGCTCTAAATTATGCCTAAAGTGTTTTCTAAATGAGTTCCTTAAAGCTGTTACGAAGACTAGAGCCAGCATTCATATGTGATCCTGTCATTCTTGTGGTTACCTAGCGGAACTAATTAATAGCACCCTAAACATTGTAGGGTGCAATATATAGAAAAATTATGCTGACGTTAGCTAAGATATTCCTCCCTGCTGCATGACTCTCACAATGCCAAAGGATAGAGTCTTCTGGCCATAAATGAATCTACAGTCTAACACAATTGTGAACTCCATAAACTGTAACACCAACCTTCCATGTAATCTGGTGTAATAGTGGCATACTTATTACAGGGGTAACCAAATATTCCATAAAGTATATATGAAGATTACTCTGAAAGAAGGAATGCATGTCTAATCATCTACACATAATACAAAAAAAATATGACAGAAGAAGTCTCAGGCCATGGGGGAAAAATAACTGCTTAGCTTAATTTACACAGGATCAAGCTACACATCAATATCTGTGTCTATATCCACAGACCAAGCCTACTCACAGCCTTATAGCACACCCACTTTTCAGATAATTGATGTAAATGCAAAAGAAACTTGGCTACACAAATGTTGAGGGCTCAACCCTAGACAAGACATTTACATCACCATCTTAAAGTTCAGAGA
Source organism: Microtus pennsylvanicus (assembly GCF_037038515.1). Taxonomy (NCBI): domain Eukaryota; kingdom Metazoa; phylum Chordata; class Mammalia; order Rodentia; family Cricetidae; genus Microtus; species Microtus pennsylvanicus. The sequence continues at coordinate 29,907,951 of NC_134589.1, read as the reverse complement.
ACCTTGTAGAACTGGAGGCATTAAAAACTTGAGAGCCACAACAAAGTAGGAGAAAGACTGCAATATACCATGTTCAAAGGAGCACACTGACTTGGGGATGTAAACCGACAGGAATGGTTTGCACCTGGCACTGGGTCCAGAGGAGCTGGGCCCTACTCACGGTCAGCTGTGGAGGAAAAAGGTACTCACAGTTCCTCCCACACACTGTTGACCCAGACTCGATAACATACTGTTCATCTGCTGTCAACAGACAAAGTCTTAATGGCTGGGGATATGGAATAAATTTGTTAGCACACTATTGAGCTTACCAAACTCTACTGATTATTTCCAAATTTAGAATCCTATAGATGGTTCTGATTAAAATCCATAGGACAACAAACTAAACTAAAAGTAGTAAATATGCAAAAGATCTAGAGAGAACAGGGGAAAGCGGTAGGAGCAGGAGGGACGGGGTGGGTAAGAGCAGAGGAGGTGAAGTGCACAGTGTACATGTATAAAATTGTGAGAGCCGGAAGGTGGTGGCACATGACTTTAGTCCCAGTACTCAGGAAGCAGAGGCAGGAGGATCTTTGTGAGTTCGAAGCCAGCCTGGTCTACAAAAGCTAGTTCCAGGACAACAGGCTCCAAAGCTACAGAGAAACTCCATCTCAAAAAAAAAAAAAATGAGAGAATGAGTTACTTTGATAAACAATTGAAAGTTTAAATTCCTCAATTTTACATGTTTTTGACAGCGAAGATATACTTAAGTAATTTGTTAACGTTTAATCAGGCTTGAATAACCAAAGAAGCATTTGGAGGTTTTTGTTTATAAATTAAAACTTAACCATTGCATGATTACGGGAACAGTTTAGCAATGGCTTCATTCTTGGACAATTCATTCTTGGACAGGTAGTAAACCATCATTAATTATCCTCTTGCTTTGATATCTGGATTCCTTTGACACGAAGAGCAGGGGAAATGTACTCTAATGATTTTTATATGGACAATGTTTACTTTCAGGGAGAAGAGTAGGACTCTAACCTCAGGTGTGCTGCTCCTGCATAAGGACTTAAAAGCATTATTAGTCAATAAACATTAATGTTAAAGCCTACAACAAAATGATTCCAGCAGCAGGCTACTCCTGTGAGTGGCTTAGCCGGGATTCTTTCCAAATCAATCTTTTCAGTGAATTTTCTGGTCTTAACTGCTTTTGATGAATGACTTTGGATTGATATAACTATGCGCATAAATGTATTTTCTGGTAGCATCTTCAAGAAATTAAATGCACACATTGCTTAATGATGCATATGCTCAAATCTTATAGAAAGCAGATGTTCATATTGCCCATTAAAAGAAGCAAATGTTGATGTCTCCCTTTCCTCTGTTAATATTTTTCTCTGTGTATTTGAGTAGCATGTTTATTGGACACTGATTAATCCTAAAGTTCACGAAGCACCACAGAAACAGAAAATGGAGTAGGTAATATTGTATACCTCTGTCTTCCAGCAGGACTTGGTAGCTGTATACTTGAGAAGTTTGGGTGACCTGTGAAGACCTGCAAAAGCTTGGACTCCTCAACATTCCACAATGGATCAGAGAGGTCAGAAAACAATACCCTCCTTTCAGATTTTATAAGCAGTTAATGGCTGATGGGAGAAGGAAGAGATACATTCTTCAGTGAGCTAGTCAGAAATAAATTGTACATGCCCTTGCACGTTCTACTGTAAGTCAAAGTAGTCAAACTCATCTGGGACATAAAAACATAAGATGCTGGCTTGTGGGGAATCATGGAGTTGGCCTGACCAGTTGCCTTGAGAGGCACATGTCATAGAATTTTCAGGTTAGAGTTCATGGCTCCTGGGACACTGTATGCCTTTCCGTTCTTAAGAAACGGGGACACTCCCTCAAGCAGTGAAAATCCAGGCTGCCTTAGTTTCTCAGCATTCCCCAAGGGTCATCGAAACATATAGGACCTTGGCTGGACTATTAGTCTTAGACATTAGTCTTGTATACCCTGTGTAGCTTGCTAATGTCATTGCCTCCTGGCAATTCTCACTGTATTCTATTTTGCATAAGTGTATAAAAAAGCCTGATTATGTGCAATAAACTTGTCACAACCTCAGTCTTGCTGAGAACCCACTGCCACTGACCCATCCTGCTTGACATTCCCTTCTTCAATAATGGGTTAACTCTGGCTCAATAAGTTAGTGCTAGCACTTACATTGGCTAGTTTTCTTTGGTAAGATTTAATCACATAGTCTTTATAAAAATTACATACAAAGTAAACTTACATTGACCCTCAACATTACACTGTTGGTATTGTATCTCCTATAATTACAATTGTAAATTCAACATAAAAACACTTAAGAAACATGTATCTATAATTTTTATATGTCATCTCCTCTCTTACTTTCTTTCCTCTCCTCTCTTCTTTTGTTCCTTCTTTTGCCTTATTTTACAAGAATTTTTAAGAACTCTAACTTTTTTCTGTACCTTGATTTATTAAATAGCCCCATAAGAGAGAATAATTCAAGCTAGTAAACAAGCAAATGTGCCCATCACAAAACTTTTAAAAATGAGGAAAACAAATAGAGTGAATTCCATGTGAACAAAATATTAATCCCTTCAAAGTATTGTGTATTTTTGTTTCTTTGGGGCCTCAGAAACTGTTTCCTATACACTGGACATTTAAACATTTTGATGGTATTTATATGCATGATGAATTTGTGTGATTGCTTTGTAATTATCAAAAGCAGTTTATTTTGAACATGGATGTAGGTAAATTAATCTTTACAGTTTACATACAGATGAAGAGTTGGTTTTGTTTTACTGTATGTTAGGCCACTCACCATTGTTCTCAGTCTTGTGTGTTGTAAATGAGACCATGCTAGTTGGATACAATAAGCAAAAAACTTTAGCACTATTATCCCTTTGCCATTTTTGCAGAGGTTTAGTGGACACAGGGAGTGCAGAGAGCACAAGTCCCTTATTAATTCCCAGGAAAACACCATGTTCTAGCTGCTTTGCAATCCCCACAATCCATGGGTAAACTGCAATCCTGCCTTCAGATTGTGCAGAGCTGACAGTGTCATGCCCAGTTTAACAGTAGATAGATAAATGTGATTAAATAGCATTCTAAATGTGATTGTACTGCTTTGGGGAATGTGGTAGTAAAGTTGATTATAATTATTATATAATGTTCCAGTTGTCTTTATATGCATTGCTTCTGCCTACACAACAGCCAATCCATAGCAGTCTCTGAATATTTTTAAATAAAAATAGAAACGCCTTCCTTTCATCAGATTTCATCAAACCTTTCATCCACCATATACAAAACATACAAAAAGATCTCTTCATATGGGGTCGATGATAGGAATCAACTAACTCTCTAAGCTATTTGGCATTATTGGAACCTTTACTATATGTCTTGTAATGCATCGAAGTGCACCTAAATAGCATGTGTTTTTGTGCTGCGTGTTCTTGGGAAATAACAAGAAAGTTCTCCTCTAAACAACTAATCCTGCAATGTTTCCAAATGTAAAATTAAACACCCACAATCTCGTAGCTCTGACCTCGTTTCTTTCATTTAATCAATGTTCCCTGTTTTCATTCAACAATAAAAAGCTGTTCCTACTTCTGATTCCATCTAACTTCTTTTGAATTCCTGTAAGTCCCAGTATCACCCTGACTTTCCCCACCCCCACACACATGATAATAACATATTCACTGTTCATTTATTTTTTTTTGGTTGGCCTGAATTTTCAGAAAAAAAGTACTTCTCTCTCCCATCCATCCATTGTAGGAGCACATTAGCTTAGTTCTGGCATGCTCTGGGCTTTCATGATATATTTTTTTGAACAATGTGCAAAGCAAAACTCTTAAAAACCCCTAGATTATTATGCTTAATTAAAATTTTAACATACATGTACACATGCATGCATATTTTGAAAATGTTTCTTTCAATGTGGAAGGGTATCGAAGTCTATGGTAAATATTCTCATGGTAGTTGAAAGAATCAATGTTACAGCTTGGCTTGAGAAAATTAGAATAAATAATGAGGTATAAATCTGCAGCTTGGGTTTATCATCTCATCTTTAGAATTTTGAGAAGCAGATATTTCTCCCATTAAAGTTTATAGCATACTACCATTATTTTTTAAAAGAGCTAATTTTTGTTAATTGAACATATAAGAAGAAACGTGAGACTATGCCCAGAGTAGCTGAGTTGTCAGTTACCAATTCACCATAGCAAGGAGAAGTGTTCTTTGTTTAAATATGAGATACTCAAAACAGGATAAGGATTTCAAAGTAAATAGAAGAAGCATCACCATCTGGGAAAAAAAAAGTGCTGCAAGATTAGTTTTAACATTGGAACTAACCGAGAGTAGAGACTTCATTCTCTAAGTTATTTCCTTATGATGCTATTTGTTTATTTTCTATGGAGGTGGCACCATTTATTGATGCGTACTAAGGTGGAAGTGAGAGGACTCCTTTGACAAGTTGCTTTTCTGCATCCAGCATGTGGATCCTGTGAATTGAAGAGTTGTCAGTTGTCATTACCTCCTGAACCACCTCATTGGCCCCTGGTTTTTCCATTCTTACCAAGTCCTGAATACAGTTCTTCTATCTTCCATGTTTTTTTTTTAGAGTTTGGACCATTATGGCTGGGAAGCTAGTACATTATGTCCACAGTGAGGGAACAACGAGCAATAAATATGCTTGCTGAATACTGAGCAAAGTCTCTCTCTCTCTCTCTCTCTCTCTCTCTCTCTCTCTCTCTCTCTCTCTCTCAAGTATAAGACTCTGGCCCATGGAATTGTAGTACCCATACTTAGTGTGTTTCTTCCCACCACAACATACCCAACCTAGGAAATTCCTCATAGTCATACCTACATTCTAGGCAATTCTAGACCAACTTTTGATAATAAAGAAGTTCTGATTCACAAAATTATTTGAAGACAGCTAACATCAGTCTTTCAGGTGAAAGAAATGTATTTCCTTTATGAGGGAGGTACATTAGCATAATTATACACTGGAAATTTCCTTAATCCCCCATGGGAAAACTATGCCTATAGGAGGGAAATACCAAGGAACAACTAAGTATGGTAAGAATTATCTAGACACCCAAGCATCCTAGGTTCAGTATTCAAGGTCAAGGGGTTAAATGACTAAATATGTGACTTAAATTTTCTATTGGCAGAGTCTGTAAGAATCAATGTTTGTATGAAGTGAGGACTATTTTGAATAAAAAAATTAACAATTTGCAAAAATAACATCACGTTGTGGGAAAATTATTTATATTGGAGTTAATATGAAATTAGATAAATTTAAAATATTAATTCCTGCCATATTCCTATTTAGGACCCTATTATAGGTCATCAGAAAGACAAATACACCTTGGAGACAGAGCTTGACATATTAAACATCACCAAGCCAGCATTGTAGTGCAGCTGCTGTTCCAGACATGGTATTATTATAGGATAGATCGATTTAGATGGCAAGTAGCTATTGACCTGACAAATACTTTTTCTCCATTCCAGTAAGATGAAACAGAATGGGAGGATTCTTTTCCCTTACAAGTTCAACAATAAAACATTATCTTTTGTGTCAAGGTTATCTGCCCTCCATATAGGAGTACCACTAGTCTTTAAAACACCACCAGGTTAAAGTAGACCGAAAATTTGCCAAAAGAGAAAAAAGAACCCCCAAATAGTCCTGTATATATACAAATTAGAAAAACTAAATGAACTTTGTGACAATGAAAATGCTCTGTCCCTGAAAGGATATAGACAATTTGCAATTTGGTGAAAGATGGTGTCTGCCTGTCCCCCTCCTTCCACACTTTTCCACTGCAGACACAGTCCAGCTCCAGGGGCCAAAGCCGAATGTATCAAGCACACTTTGATGGTCAGTTTATACCTGCTTCTTCCTTTCAGTGCCTGCTTTCTGTTCAAACTGCATCTCTTAGCAATCACCCTGCTGGAGGACTTTTGTCATGCCTGTTTTTCCTACAGGTTGAGTTCAGTGAATGCTTCTCCTGTGTATATGTGGTGCATGTGTTTAGAGCGGGCCACTTGGGATTGGATAACCTATAAAGAGGCTCATCCTGAAGAAACCTGACTGTATGTTGACTGAGGTTTCTGTCCTACCTGGTTCCCACAGTCATTAAGTCCCAAATAAACCACAAAGAGATCTCCATTAATTGTAAACTGGTTGGCCTAGTATCTCAGGCTTTTTTTTTAATTAACTCATAACCTATATTAGCCCATAATTTTTATCTGTGTTAGTTACATGACTTGGCAGTCACATCTTGCTTGCTCTTTGTCTAGGTGACGACTGCAGACTGAAACGTCCCTCTTCCCAGAATTCTTGTTGTCACACCTCTACTTCTTACCTGGGTGCCTTTGCCTCACATATACTTCTTGCCTGGCTACTGCTGAATCAGCATTTTATTAAAAATAAATAATACAAGTGACAGGATAAAAGACCATTGTCCCACAATGTAAAGGAGTATGCCACCACCACTGCCCAGCTATTTTCTTTTTGTTATCAGAGCATTTTGATCATAAAATTTAGAAAGTGTTATTTTAGTGAGCCTACAATGATGTCATTATAACTTTAGATATTTAAAAATTCAAAAGGTCATTATCCATTTTATGCAGTAGGATGCTGTAAATATAAATGCGATAGTTTAAAATTCTTCCATTTTCTTACAGTAACTAACAGTCTCTACTCAAAGAAAAGTATCTTAATTAACTTTGAATAGTGTGCCATGGTACTAGCATATAAATCTATAGTTATATTTATTAAATTTGTTTCTTTATGCTTCAATTGTTACATAATTTGTTTTAATGGATGCTAACCTAATATTTTATCGGTTGGTATATTAATTCATATATTTTAAACATTTTGAGCAGTTATAAGATACATTGTTACAGGAAACAATGATAAAATCAAACCAACCATCCTATTCACCACCTTCTAAACTTCCTCTTTGCATGTGTGAGTACATATAAAGATTCCTCTTTTCATAATTTAAGCATTTTATTAAAATAGTAAACTCTTCTACAAAGGATTCATATTATATATAGCTCAACCAATGTGACATCAACAAATTCCTAAAGCTAACCAATCAAAAATTTTACCAGCATCCCTGAATAAGTTTCTTTTTACACTAACATTATTATTATTATCACTTTCATCCTTGAAGTTAAACACTGCCATAGCTTGACAGAATTAACTTGTGTCAAATGTTGCTTTCATCTATTCTCATTAAACCTTTAGTTAAAACATGAAATTAACTGTAACTTCAAAATTATTTTAAAAAGAAATTAAGGGCACATTTCATAAATAAATATTTATTTTAAAAAACCTAAAATAACATAACAAGAAGAATTGTTAACTTACTCAGCACTGTTTTTTATCATTTAATTTTGTATATATACTCACAGAGGTGCAGAAGTTACTGGGCAATTTCCTGGAATTGGTTTTATCCTAATGCTACTTTTGACCTTGGAAAAGCTTAAACTCTGATCATCAGGATTGGTGGTCAGTGTCTTTGCCAATTGAGTCATATTAATGTTCTAAGATTTGCTTACTTTTAAGTAGGTTGCCTGTAGTCAGAGCCTGCTCATTTGTTTCCTGGCTACCCAGTCATGAATAATCACACAGAAACTATATTGATTTCAACACTGATTAGCCAATAGCTTATGCGTATTTCTAGCTAACTATTCCATCTTAAATTAACCAATTTCTATTAATCTGTGAATCGCCACAAGACTGTGGCCTACTGGTAAAATTGTGACCGATAACTGGCATCTTTCTCCTTTGGCAACTACATGGTGTCTCTTTGACTACCTACTTTCTCTCTATATCTCTGTTCATATTTCCTGCTTGGCTTTATTCTACTAAGCCATTGGTTAAAATGGTTTCTTTAATGATCAATGATAATAACACACATTCATGGTATACAGATGGGAGTCTCACATCAGTTGCCTCTCAGTCTTTTCTGTTTCTAACAGCAATTGAAGACGATGGGTGTAAGTGTACAGGTTAGTGACTCATTTAAATACCATATGCATTCACATATCCTTTCAAAGTTAGATACCAGAATTTCCTGAATTAACAGGCTTACATTTCTTTTTCTCATAATGCAGATTCTCAAGAGCTGATTATCTCATTTTTGGCTTTGAACTGATAATAAATAATGTTAACTTGTTAGATTAATTTTAATTTTATGCTATGGCCATGAAATTAAAAAGAAAGCATTTCTTCTTTGTTAAGATTTATACATTACACATCCTAATGACTCTTTGACAAATAATGACCCCGCTCTCTGTGACAGAAACCCCTTAGAGTGTTCCTGCTACCATGTGAAGAAATAGCATTCATTCTTAATGCAGCATGGACTTACACTGTGGTACAGATGAACTTCCTGTGGATAATTTGTAACTTCTGTGAGTCTCTGTCAGAATTCTTTCAAGATGCATTTGCCAAATCTTCCCAGATAATTGCTAAACAGAAAAGCTAATTACATTTGTGGTAATCATAATGTGAAATACATACAAATCTAATCACAGCACAAATAGTCACTTGAACAAGAACCTATGTAATGTTCTTTTTTTCAGACTCTGATGTTTAATTTCAAAGAGTTAAGCATTCTGATAAAAGAAGGGAGTTGCATGTAATTTCTGCCATGCAGAAGATCTCCTGTATGCTCTTCTTTGAAAGTCAGGGAGCTTATGTTTCAGAAGATTTTAAAATTAACTGCTGTGCATGCCATTTTTTTCATGCTTGAAAAATGGAAGCAGTCGGGAAGAAGGAGTAATGTGAAGGGTATTTTATTTCTTGCTGTTCTGAAGCATTCTTCATCCCTCAGTAAGAGTCAAAAATGTTACAGTTTATGAAGCCAGAGACTGTGGTCTCCCCATGTATCTCAGACAACATTCAACTACCTCATCCACAAACCAACACTGAGTTTCTCCACAACTGACCTTTAAACAACTCTGAGGGAGGCCAAGACACACAGAACATCCAAGACAAAGATTTATAAAACTCAAGTGTGTCAGACACTTAAAAAGATAAAATAAAAAACTTTGGATGTGGGAAGGCCAGCCCAAAAGTACTCATATCACGAACAGGGTAACCAAACATAACCACCTAGTTACCAAGTCCATAATAATAGTTACCAATGAGAGTGACTTTGATGAAAATCTAAAGAATGCATAAGAATGATTCCAAGTATGTTCAAATATGTCTAAGATGGTACAAATAAATAAGTACACACATTCAAAGGAACATTTCTCTGAATGAATTACAAGAAAATGTAAACAGCAGAATGAAATAAGGAAGTCAATACAGGATATGAAATTAGAATTTAATAAGGAGACAGAAATACTAAAGGAAAAACTAACTGAAACAATGCTGAAAGTAAAATAGTCTAGAAGTCAATGGGTCTGACCCAGGTCCTCTGCACATATGGTATGGTTGTATAGCTTTGTATCCTTGTGGGACTCCTAGGAGTGGGAGGAGGGCATCTCTGATTCTTTTGTCTGCTTTTGGCATCTTTATTTTCTTACTAGGTTGCCTCTCTAGCATTAATATGATGGTTTGTTCCTGGTCCTATAATAATTTGTTTTAACATGTTTAGTACTCTTGGGAGGACGGCTCTTTTATTAAAGGAAATGGATGAGGAAAGAATCTGGGGAAAGATGGAAGGAAGAGGGAATGACTGGTTGAAAAGGAAAACAGAAATACTGCAGTCAGGATATAATATGTGAAAGAAAATTATATATATTTGAACAGCCTTTCCTATATACTGGCTATTTGAATAAAAGATTATTAGGACTAGTGGATGAGGAACCAATTCAGTAAATCAGCGGCACATTTTTTAAAAGAAAATTCACAAAATCTGTAAGTAAAGCACTATGAAATACTGAATTTATGAATATGCTCTTAGAAGAATGATAAGACACAGAAAATATTTTCAATAAAACCATAGATAAAATTGTCCCAAATCCAAGGAAACAGATATTGACCCAGGTACAAGAGCTATACAAAGTATAAAGCATGTAGGACCAGAAAAGAAATTCCCATGCTATATTTTACTGAAAACATTAAATAATTCTGAGAAAAAATACGCATTGAAAGCAGCAGGAGAGAAAAGTCACATCACATATTCAGACATATAAGAATAATAATTGACTTTAAAATGGAAACCCTAAAATCCAAAAGGACATGAAAGATGTTTCTTAGAATTTAATATCCTTCTTCCAGCTTAGTTACAATCTAGTTTACATGTAATTTTAAATAAAATTGTACATTTTCCTGTGTTCTCTAAGTTTAGTAAGTTATATTTATTTCATTAGCTATGAAAATTTAATGTTATTTTTATGGCATGACCTATTTTAATCATTAGTGAAATTGTAATGGCTAAGAAATAATCTCCATTGGTCGGTATTACCCCTCAGGTCTGCATATATTGTACCAGTTACTTATTTTATCTAAGAGGATGAGAAATATGGGGAATTTTATTTTCAGATTTTTATGTCATTATTTTTAGCTCTGTTAAAAAAGATGAATATCACTATATAGATCACCTGTAACCCCTCCTCTCTTGTCTCACACACACACCAATAAATTTGGTAACTAAGGAATTCAGAATCAAATATGAAGCCTCCAAAGAAACCTGTATATTAGTATTACTTTTTGCACAACCGTGCTTAAAACCCAAAGTGAGTGTGAAATTATCTGGAATCAGCATGACTCCAATAATGTACTCATGTCTTTGCTGACCAGTTTAACTCAGTTAAAACGCTTTAATATAGGTCCTCATTTGAGATTTCTGAACCACTAACCAACTTCAGGTAACACACACACACACACACCTAAGCAAACAAAACCACTCCTGATATTCTGGAAAATAGTGCATTTGAGTCTGATCACATTCCTGGGAGGGAGAACTTAAAGTTTTCAACATATTTTAAAAGTGACACTTTTTATAGCCTAAGATATAAATACCGGTTTTAAATGACCAATTCCTCTCAATTTTTAAGAACATTGAGGAGTAACACCCATATGTCCTTTTTCAAGTATTGTCATAAATGGTAGTTCCCATATTTTTCTCTGTTCCAAAAGGAGATAGTCATATTTCTCAGTGGACGTGCTGTATTTTTGATAGGTCTTTAGGTAAATGAAGGAATTCTTTGATGTTGATTCTTTTAATATCACACTAATTTTTTATGAACATATTCCTTTGTTTTAAGGAGGAGAAATCACAGTGATGGAATATATATATATGTGTGTGTGTGTGTGTGTGTGTGTGTGTGTGTGTGTGTGTGTGTGTGTGTGTGAGTGAGCATGTGTGTGTGTGTGATAGGTACTTTTCTATAAAATATGTTTACATGACTCTATGTATGGACATGTCAGGAGTGAATCCAGACTAACAATTACTTTAAATGGAAACTAGTTTGCCTCAAGAAACTTAAGCATCTCTTTTCTCATTGTATTTTTCCCCATTGTATTCTAAAGCAGTAAAGCTGCTTTACTCATTTCTATCTTTAGTCCTCTCCGAACTCACTGGATGTTAAGAGGCAATGTGTTATGTGGTGCTGTGATATATCTTTTCTACAAATAAAATGACAGATAAATGTTTGAAATAAATACATATTTACTTATTTCATTTGTTGTGGTGTGAGACATGGAACCTAACTAAACCTTATGCTTACTAAGCAAGTGCTCTGCCACTATAACCACCAAATTTGGGGTGATATGGGTTTCTGTACACTGTTTATTCTACTTTCAAAACATATACTAGACCTTTTATAAGTGACAGTGGGGAAGTAGCTCAAAATCAATTATTTTTAAATATAAAAATAAATGTCTTTGAAATATTTATTTTCTTTTCATCCAGACTGTTATTATGTGTTAATAATTTCCTTTCTATATACAAATGCAGAAAGGAAACTACAATCTTCTAACTCTGTATTCAGGAGATAATATGCCTGTTTATGAAAACTTATGCTTGGGGATATCAAATAATGTGTGATTTTTGATATTATGATATATATATAACATTCAAACATACCACTCCATGATGTAACTTATACCCAAGTCTAGAACATATCTAGTTCTAGCAAGTCTAGAACATTTTGCCTCAGTGATAGCTGCTTCTTTTCTTCGCGTCAAATTTCTAAAAATATTGCTATTCCAAATTATGGAAACATGTATGTTTTATATAATATAATAATATACCTAATGGTTATGCTTACACTCCTGCTGAAAAGAATTATTTTTTTGTAAATATTTAGCTTTAGGACAATGGGTAAAAAAATTCTTCCCCCTGTATGATGTTAGTAGTTTACTGTTCCTTAAAGTTCTGAAGATCTTAGGACTAGGTACATATTATTCCCGACATTTATTAGACCTATATAAAGAAAAGCATATCAAGTGTTCAAAATCATTGCTATGTTAAGTTTATTGTAAGACTATAACTAACAAGAAACCATGTACTACACTCAATGAGTGTACAAAAGAAAGTGCCTATATCATCTATATGCTAGGATTTGTCATAAATTTACATGTAGTAGCTCATTTGCCCACAGCAATCTTCTTATGAGTGGATGCTATTATAAACCATTTAATAGATAAGAAATATAAAGTATGGTGTTAAATACTGAGAGACGTGTGGATAAGCCTGGACTTTGGTGTACGTCTCTATGCCATGCAGACTCCATGAAGTGCATGTTTTAGAGGTCACATTTCTGTCTACACAGAAAGATGACAAATCTCTATTCTCAGCAGTCAGCAGGACTTTCAAAAGGTACAGCGAAACAAAAAAGTGAACCATTTTATGAGGTAAGTATGAAAGAATTTATAAAATCAAAATTTAGTTTCAATAACAACAAAAACAGAACACTCCTGGTACTCATTCACTTATACTCCTGTTTTCTTTTCTCCATTCACAATAACCAGGTATAGAATCAACCTAAGTAATAAGTTGTTGATGGATGCATAAAGGAAGCATAAGATGGGTAGAGGATAGCTAGCTAGCTAGATAGACAGAGAAATAAAGAGAGCGAGAGAGATGATAGATGACAGACAATTTCAACAATATAACACAGAAATCTGCCACATGGCTGGAACTGGAGGGGATTGATTGAAATATCAGATCCAGAACAGCAAATACTGCATGATCTCCACCACAAGAAGATCGAAAAATGTTGATTTACAGAAGCTGATGGCTATATTGCTGTGAAGAAACACCATGACCATAGCAACTCTTAAACAGGAAACCATTTAATTGGGACTGGCTTACAGTATCAGAGGTTTAGTCCATTATCCTCATGACTGGAACATAGTGGCATGCAACCAGACATGGAACACAGTAGCATGCAACCAGACATGGTGCCGGAGAAGGAGTTGAGAGTTCTACATCCTGATTTAGAGGCAGTGGGAAGTGAACTGAGACATACTTCCTCCAACAATGCCAAATCTACTCCAACAAGGCCATACCTCAAAAGAGTATACTTTCTATGCACTTCATGGAGTCTGCATAGCATAGAGACGTACTTTCTCTGAACCTATGGGGGCCAACTACACTTAAACTATATTTTACTCACTGGCCTGCAAAGTCTAATAACTATATCATAATGCAAAATTCATTTAGTCCAATTTCAAAAGTTCACATAAAAAAGTACAAATCTCTTCTGAGATTCATGATAATCTCTCAGTTGTAATCCCCTATAAAAACTAAATCGACGAGCAGATCACATATTTCCAACATAAAGTGGTCCAGGATATATATTACTGTTCCTAAATGGAGGAAAATGAACCTAGTATGGGAATAGTGGACCAAAGCAAGATTGGAAACCAGCTGGGCAAACTTCAAACTCGGCATCTCTATGTCTGATGTGACAACGCTCTTCAGATTACCAGCTCTTTTCATCTTTTTTAACTGCAGCACCCTTCTTTTCTTTTTGGACTGGTTTCATCCCCTATTAGTAGCCTTTCTCAGCAGGTATCCCATGGCTGTGACATCACCAACATTCTGGAGTGTCCAAAACAATCAAAGTTTCACCTTTCTGGACCTCCGTTCTGTGACATGCTTGACACAGGTCTGGCCTCAGATGCTTTCTTTAGTCATGGAGGAAGATTCCATAACCCCTTCTTTCTATCCTTGACTCTAAAGCCAAAACCATCTGGACAAAGCTGGCAAGTTCTGCTGTCTTCTGGGGCTGGAACACCCTTCCCCCTTTCAATTACATCTTCACTAGCTTTCTGTTTCTGATGGTTTTCTTCAGTATCTAAGCTTGGCTGTCTTAAAACCGGATCTGTAGACCAGGTGGGTCTCAAACTCAGAGAACAACCTGGGTCTGCCTCTGAAGTGCTGGGATAAAAGGTGTGCATCACCACATCCAGCCATAAGTTTTTCTTTAATTCCTTTTCACAAATTGGAAGCTTAGCTGGGTGAGGTCTTACCATGAAATCACCACTCCTTATATTCCATTTTATCTGTTTATCACCCTGAACAGAGAATTTAGCTAAATTCTACTACCTGGTGCTCATTATTTCCTCACATTATGTATATTTTATAATTTTTCTTCCTCAGCTTGTTCCTCTTTTATTATATATTTTTATAAGAGTGGCCACTAATAACCACATGATGGTAGATTTCCTCTGCCAATGCAATTAATCCACATCTCTTCCCTTTAACTTTAGGCAGACTCATTAGAAAAGGGAAAAGCTACCACATTCTTTACCAAATATCATAGGAACAATTTCTAGGCAATATACTATAATTCTCCTCTGAAACCTCTTGAGTCAGGCTCCCACAGTTCATCAAATCACATTCAGCATCACTGTCTTCCATGCTCCTATTAAGCAGTATTTAATGCATTCACATGTTTTTCCATTCCACAGACCCAAAACCCATATTCCTTCAAATAAAATAATGGCCAGACCTACGACAGCAATAACCAAGTCCCTGGTACCAACTTTTGTCTTAGAGTTTCATCCCAGAGACACTCCGGCCATCACAACTCTTATAAAGAGAAACATTTAATTGGGGGTAGCTTATAGTTTCAAAGGTTTAATCTTTTATCCTCATGGCATGAAGCATAGAGGTAGGCAGACAAACATGGTGCTGGAGAAGTAGCTGAGAGTTTTACATCTTGATCCACAAGCAGCAGGAAGTGAGCTGACGCATACTTCCTCTAACAATAACGCACCTACTTCAACGAGGTCACATCTCTTAATAGTAGCGCCACTCCCTCTGAACCTATAGTGACCAATTACATTCAAACCATCAAAGAAGCCAAGTATAGAATAATGATTTCAAGACAGAGGAAACAAGTAAAGGGGTCTGAGAGAGGCATATCATCATACAGAATCTCACATCATCCAGTGGCAGGAATTTGTGAAACTCTACCCATCACATAAATATGCACATTATGCAAGACTTGTTTGATTAAATATATTTTTGAGATTTCATAGATGCAGTTTCCTTGTCAGGCATTCTGGTCCTCTGGCTCTTACAATCCACTCCCCATCTTCCATGATTCTTCCTTGAGGCTTAGTTATAGTAGTTGTGTTGTAGATATCTCAGTTGGGGCCAGAAACCCCATGCCATTTATTCTCTCTTTTAGTTTGATACCTTTTTGTTACGACTGCTAGACACTCCATTAAAGGTTTAGTTTTCTTTTCACACCTGAGTACACACATATTCATGGTTTCACTTTAAATTTTTTTTTGTCAGTATTCAAACTGAAATTCTTCTGGCTTCCAGATGGACCATCTTGAATATTCTGAGAGTATTTATAATTCAGCAAGTCAGTCTTCTATCAGGCCCAACTTCTCTTCTACATTATTTTGTTTGAGTGAAAAGCCAATATGTGTTTTGGAACAGCAAACATATGCACAAAGCTGTTTTTTATTATTTGCACATTTTGCCATTTTATTTAGGGAACAGAACCTTCCTAAAATTTGAAGAGATGGTTCATGCATATCTCTAAAGGCTCAGCATTCAGTTTGCAAATTTTAATGACACTTGTGCTCAAACAGTTTTGGAGTACTTTGTCATAACATGCTAACTGCTTTCAAATTCAGCATAATGAAGCTCAAGGCATTCCCTTGTGGAAATAGTTTTGGAATGAATCTACAATATAACGAGAAAAAAAAAACTTCCCAAAAGATTATAGTGAGGCTTATTGTACAAAAGCAAACAGCACCCCTTTGGATGTTTGGGGATCTTAAGAGTTGTATGTTAAAAACAAAAAAAATAGTGATTTATTTTCCCTGAAACATCCCATTGCAATCGAAAGTAAGGATAGGAAGTAATACTAATTTATTGTGGATACAACGTATAGTAAACCTAAGTGATATTGCCCCATCCCCTTAATTTTTGTCCTTATTTAAGAACCACTTAAAGTTCTTTATATGAAAAATAACCTAAATTCATTTGTACTCATCAGACATAAGTTTACACAGGTTCTACCAATACCTACATGACTTTTACTCTACATTTTTACTCATACTTTATTCTGTGTATAGAAATATAATTTATACATTGAAACACTAAAATAGAATCATTTATTGTAGTTCTTTTCTTTCTGTTGAAAAGAGATTATTCTCAGCAAAGCAGTGGTGATGTGTGCTTTTAATTCCAGTACTCAGGAAACAGAGACAGTTATGTGAGGTTGAGGCCAGCTTGATCTACAGAGCGAGTTCCTGGATAGACTCCAAAACTGCAGAGAAACTCTTTCTCAAACAAACAAACAAAAAGATTCTTCTCTCATAGAATACATCCCAACCACAGTTTCCCCTCCCTCCTCATCTAGCTCCTCTCCTCCTCCTCTCTCCCCCAGATTCACTTCCCCTGGATTTCCTCTTCAGAAAAGAGCAGTCTTCCAAGAGATGACAGCAAAACAGGACAAATTAAATGCAATAAGACAAGGCAAAAAGCCATTATATCAAGGCTGGACAACATAACCAAATTGGAGGAAGTGTCTCAAGAGCTTCTATTAGCCAGAGATATACAGGAAATAAATAATCTCACACCAACAAAACCAAAGAAGGGAAGCACACACACACACCACCACCACCAACAACAACAACAACAATAGCAATGTAAAAGGAATTAACAATCTTTAGTAATTGATATCTCTCATTGTCAATGACTTCAATTCTCTAATGGTATGGTTGATATAGTTGTTTTTTGTTTGGTTGGGGTTTTTGAGATAGGGTTTCCCTGTGCAGCCCTAGCCCTCCTGGAAATTTCTGGAATGAGGCTGACATCAAATGTAGAGTTTGTCTGCTTCTGCACTACCATGTCCTGATCAGTATTTGGTATGGGTATTTTGTTTTTGTTTTAATTTTTCTCTCATGTAAATGTCTCAGTTGCACCCTCCCTTCCCTCCTGCCAGTCATCTCATCTCACCTATTCCCCAGATACCTCCAGATCAGTAAACCATTCAGCTCTACATTGTATTCCCATTTAATAAGAAAATATTTGGTATTGTTTTTGACAGAAGAAAAATGGGGAAAACTTTTAGTCTATACAACCTATTTCTTCAGAGCAATTTTGGACTGTTGATTTTTATTTTTTATTTTTATTAACTTTTTGAAAAATTAGTTCTTTGAGAATGGGTTTTGGCTATGTCCATCTGCCCATAACTCTTGCAAGACCTACCTCTTTTTTCCCTTATCGGCCTAATTTTTTGTTTCCTTTATACCTATTAAGACCAATTTGCACTGCCCACATATTCAAGCTTCCAATGGAGAAGGCTAAACTCTTCAAAAAAAATTATTCATTCTCTCCAGAAGTTAACAATTTAGAAACAACAATGCCCTGATGGGTTTGACAAGGCAAATCAACAGAAGACATAAAGCCCAAGAGAGGCCACAAGAATCAGAGACCCCTAGCTCACACACTCAGGAGTCCCATAAAAACACTAAACTGAAATAAGTTTTATGTGAATGTTTTTTCTTCTGCAAAGGATCCTAACTGGGATTCTAGCACCCAGCCTGAACAGTAGACAGCTGTTCATAACTTCAGGTCATGAAACTACAGCACTTCCAGCCCTGGAGGGAACCTGCATTGAAGTCCTCTTGGAACACATATATATATACTTTTAAAAAATGAAGAAAAATTTAACAGACTTCATCTATATAAAGCAGTGATTGAATCTGAAGTGCTAAACTACTTCCAGAGAAGCCTAGGGTATTGGCAAGAAAAATAGATAAATAAATAAATGAACAGGAAAAAATAAAAATCTACAATGTCAGCAATTGCATAATCTAAAGCTTTATTTATTTGGAAAATTATATGTGATTTAAATGAAAAACTGTCTTCATCAGCATGGGGAAAAGTGATTTTAGTGACAGGCACTCAATATTTTGAAGAATAGTGAAGTAAGAAACTTGAGCATCCCTTAGGTGTTACTGGGAAACTCATTGCAGACTGTCAGTCAATGTAATTGACATAAAGAGAAAATAAAATCTATTCTAATAAAATACTGAGACTCAATGTTAATAACACATGGCAGGGAATAGCAGAGTCTTTGAAATATTCTAAATGAAAGCTTCACTGTTTCTGTTCTTGTTGCAGGAGTCCATGTCTGAGGGGTTTTTCCTACAGGGCTGTAAGAGGGAATTAAATGTGCTGACTCCATTATAAAGAACCAGAGTTCTTTGTAATGCTATGGACAGATCACAGAGACCTACTCTCCCACATGTTTTAGGGATCAACTTCATCCTTGTGCAAAGTAGAGATTTCAGTTACTACAGACAGCAGCAAGCTGAGGATGCTACAGGGTTCAGACTCAGAGCTATATATTTCCTCTGTGTCTCAGTTAATGCTGCTAATTATCTTACAGTAATGGTTTGTTTTTTCAGAACTGCTTTTATGCACTGAGAAATCTGGGCTGCAGAGACAAGGATTTGTGATCAATTCTTTCTGTGGAAACAAGGCCTCTGTTTCTACTTCACTTCTGTATATTCAATGAGATCAGGCCTGTTTTGGATGCTATGGCCATTTACACTTCCATATTTTCAAATAAACCTTTTTGTAAGAGGTGTTTTACAAATGTTTTTCAAGTGTGAGTATACTTTTTTTTTTTTTTTTGTTTTCTTTCTTTTCTGCCCTGGGATATAACTCAATGCTCTTTTTAGCTATAGTGTTGCAAGTGTTCCTTACAACCTTAAGATCTTCTTTGTTCTTATTCTTGGGTCACTCGGGGGATTGAACATGAGACCTTCTTTGTTCATAATAGACAGGTACTCTACAACTCACTACACTTATAATTGCTAGCCCATTTTATAAAGTATTCTTGAATTTGAGTTTGAGACTTTCCCCCTATTAAGACAAGCTTTGTGTGTTGAGCAGGAACAGCAAGAAGTAATCCAGTGGGTATTCAATGGCCACAATCCACAGACTGCTAGAGGTCGGTTAGTGTCATGAATGGTAGTGTTAAATGTATTAAATTAGGCAACTTGGTCATAGTAGTTTCTGTGAGACTTCTCCATTTCAAAGTTTCTCTCTATTTTTCCTTTTATATCATTTTTTTTAAATTTCCACCTCCCCCCCTCCTCCCACTTCTCTCCCCCTCCCCTCTCCCCCTCCCCTCTCCCCCTCCCTCTCCAGTCCAAAGGGCAGTCAGGGTTCCCTGCCCTGTGGGAACTCCAAGGACCTCCCCTCTCCATCCAGGTCTAAAGAGGTGAGCATCCAAACAGACTAGGCTCCCACAAAGCCAGTACATGCAGTAGAATCAAAACCCAGTGCCATTGTCCTTGGCTTCTCAGTCAGCCCTCATTGTCAGCCACGTTCATCATTTGGACCTTGGGAGCTCAGTCCGGTGTCAATTTTTATGATATCATCTTTTTTTCTGCATGGGTATGTGTGGCATGGATTTGCATGTGTGTGTGAGTGCAGATGCATGTGCATGTATGTGAACATGTGGAAGCCAAATGTTGATGGCTGTCTTCATTGTTCTCTCTACCCCTTAAATACTGAAGCAGGATCTCTTACTTGAACGCAACACTAACCCATTCAGCCCCTCTAGTTGGTATGCTTGTTCTGAGGAACCTCCATCTGTCTCTGATGCGTAGGGATTGCAATCAGACCCCTCTTCCACACACACCTGGCAGTTACTCTGGAAGCAAATGCATTACCTTCCGAGTCATACCACGGTTCCCTGCCATGTCATCTTAATTATTTCCTTAGAACTCCAGAACTCTCCTTTTCTTCCAGGCATACTTTACTAGGCAGCAGTTTGTGTATATTAAAATATTTACATCAGAATCTTTGTATAGTCTTGTGTCATTGCATACAATGTATTTGGTCATCACAGTCAGTATAGGTCACTATATTGTGATGCAAGAATAAGAATGATGTGTGGGAGTTTTACTGTTCTGTGGTTACTGTTTTTCAACGTCATTTCAACCTCAAGCAATTTAAAAGAGAGATTTCCACAGCAACAGTATTAGTTGACATTCAGTAATGACTAAATTTGGCACCTTTATTTTCCTTCAGAAGTTATTGAAATGTCTTTATACCTTTAACAAAATGAATCAATGTGATGATTAGAAGTTTAAGTAAAAATGAAGTAAAAGCTTTTTCAGAGTTGTATCCATACGGTCTGAATACATTCTGTCTCTTGCTTCCCATGAGTTTCAAAAATGACTGCATCTTCCTTAGGCTGAGTTTCCAATAATTCTTTTTCTCACTTCTTGATATGAATGCATGTTAATTAAATACTTGTTAGTTAATTTTTATGAAAAGGGGGATTTTTGTGTATTCTTGTGTTAGTAATGTTGGCTAGAAAGAATTTATGATTTAGCTTAATTTGGGATGAAATGATAAATACAAACCAAGCAGTAGCACACAATAATTGGAATAGTCTCACTGTTGGAGTCAAAAGAATGAATTCTTTAGGTATACTTGATTTCCTGGATGCCACAGGATGGAATGAGCTCTTGAAAATTATACTTAAATAAGGTCACTGGTCTGTGTCTCTGCCTCTGTGTCTTTCACAAACACACACAAAAGCACAGCACGTACACAAAAAAACACACATAACTAATTCTTAAAAAAATAAGATTTAAAGAAGGAATTATTGTTCCCGACTTTGGCATCTAATAACTGGTTTTTCTTAGGTTTAATCATTCATTAAACTGTTCTTCATTTATTAGTTTCATACACTGAACAATACACTAGAGCTGAAGGGAGGATTAGTGGTTAAGAGCACTTCCACTGTTTGCTTCCTGGCATCCACACTAGGGACCTCCTAACCACCTCTAGGTCCAGCTTCAGATTGTATAGAAGGAGAAATGGAGGGAGAATTTGACTCTCCCAGGAATGAGTACCACAATAGGTTGTGTAAATGAATTGGTTATTCAATACAAGGTGTTCATCCCTGAAACTATATACACACAAACAACCAACGTCAACTTGAGAGTGAGGAGAGAAAATGGGAGAGTTTAAAATGAAGGGTTATTGATGGTAGGAAAGGAAGAGGAAAGCCACATAATCATAGTTCAATTAAAACTTTATGTAAAAAACAGAAAACACAATATGCAAGTGATTATTGGTATTTTTTTTGGCACTAACAATCTAGTATTTTAGTCATTAAGTTAAAACTCATAATATTATCCTCTCTATGAATAATTATCAAAATTAAATAATTGGTTCTTAACTTCAATACTTATAATTATTAAAAATTACAAGATCAGTAACTATTATAATAATCTTCTAAACTTCTGAATGTGATAATGACATCATATTTTCTGTGTTAGTTTTCTTAAGAAAGCTAATTACATGATGCATTTGGAAGAAATATTTTAATTTAAAGTAAAGGCCAGTGTTTTATATATTGTACTTCAGAAACTAAAGATATTATGTCAATATGGATAACTAACTCACATTAAAGAATTTACTCTGGTTTCTAATTTTTTACTAATGCAAAGGTAGGAATATATCTAGTTTGGTCTAAGCTGCTTATATAAGATATGAGTATATAGGGAATAATTTTTTAGTTTAATAGAACCAAAGTAATAATAATATATCAGAATTAGTGGACACAGTTTGCTATCTATATGTATTATTCACATATGTGTACTCAGGTAAAAAACAATTACCCTTACATAAATAAATAAATACATAAATAAATAAATATGATTTTGTAAACATATTTTTTATATTTTCAGGCATATTGTATATGTGCATATAAATTTTGTAGGTATTATATGTGTATAAAATTCATATAAGTATATTTATACATATATCTTAATTGCACGTGCCTAGATGAATAAAATTTATATTGAACTGTCTATATTTCTTAAGTTTATTTGTTTTGTTTTGAGACAGGGTTTCTCCTGTAGCTTTGGAGTCTGTGCTGGAACTAGCTCTTGTAGACCAGACTGGCTTGAAATTCACAGAGAACTGCCTACTTCTGCCTCCTGAATGCGGTGATAAAGGCATGCACCACAATGACCTGGCATGTCTACACTTTTTTATCTTATATATATATATTGAGTGTGTGTTCACAGCAGGTCATAATGCAGTGTTGGAGGTAAGAACAACTTAAAGGAGTCAGTTCTCTCCTTCCTTTTTGAAATGGACCCAAGGATCCAGTTCAAGTCTGCTGGTTTGGTATGCAGAGTTTCAACTCGCTGAGCGATCTCTCTTGCCTGGAGTTTTGTTTTAGCATTTGTATTATTAGCATAGCCTACCTCGAATAAACTACATCCCATTTCTGTATTCAGCCATTCTTGTCTGTATACACCTACAGGGGAAGAGTTCTTATATTTCTATTTCTTTTTTTCCATCAATATGCCCTCTATTGATTTCTGCACATATAAATGCATTCACTTAAATTATTGTTGAAATTAATTCATTATTATCTATTTAGTTGTCATACTAAGTCGCATTTTTTTTTTATTGAGAAAAGGAAAAAAAAAAACAAGTTTCCGCCTCCTCCCAGCCTCCCATTTCCCTCCCCCTCCTCCCACCCTTCTCCCCCTCCCCCTACTCCTCTCCCCCTCCCTCTCCAGTCCAAAGAGCAGTCAGGGTTCCCTGCCCTGTGGAAAGTCCAAGGTCCTCCCCCCTCCGTCCATATCTAGGAAGGTGAACATCCAAAATGGCTAGGCTCCCACAAAATCAGCACATTAAGTAGGATCAAAACCCCGTGCCATTGTCCTTGGCTTCTCATCAGCCCTCATTGTTCGCCATGTTCAGAGAGTCCGGTTTTATCCCATGCTTTTTCAGTCCCAGTCCAGCTGGCCTTGGTGAGCACCCAATAGATCAGCCCCACTGTCTCATTGAGTGGGTGCACCCCTCGTGGTCCCGACTTCTTTGCTCATGTTCTCCCTCCTTCTGCTCCTCATTTGGACCTTGGGAGCTCAGTCCAGTGCTCCAGTGTGGGTCTCTGTCTCTATCTCCATCCATCACCAGATGAAGGTTCTATGGTGATATGCAAGATATTCGTCAGTATTGCTATAGGATAGGGTCATTTCAGGTTCCCTATCCTCAGCTGCCCAAGGAACTAACTGGGGACATCGCCTTGGGCTTCTGGGAGCCACTCTAGGTTCAAGTCTCTTGCCAACCCTAAGGTGGCTTCCTTAACAAAGAATTGTGCTTCCGTGCTCCCCTATCCAACCTTCCTTTATCCCAATCATCCTTTTCCCCCAAGTTCTCCCCATCCTCCCCTTCTCCCTTTTCCCTCCCCATCTCCCCTTACCCCCATCCCACCCCACCCCCAAGATAAACTATGTTCATAGCAGTATTATTTGTAATAGCCAGAACCTGGAAACAACCTAGATGCCCTTCAATGGATGAATGGATGAAGAAAGTGTGGAATATATACACATTAGAGTACTACGCTGCGGTAAAAAACAACGACTTCTCGAATTTTGCATGCAAATGGATGGAAATAGAAAACACTATACTGAGTGAGGTAACCCAGACCCAAAAAGATGAACATGGGATGCACTCACTCATAATTGGTTTCTACCCATAAATAAGGGTCACGGAGTCTACAATTGGTGAACTTAAAGAAGCTAAGTAAGAAGGTGAACCTAAGGAAAAACGTATAGTTATCCTCTTGGCAATGGGAAGTAGACAAAATTGCCGGGGAGAAAATTGGGACCTAAGTCACAGTTTAATTTTGCTAAGTGGTGTTATATAAGATATAAAAATTTATAGGCTATCAGATAAATTAGCTGATATTTCTGCCATGCTTTATAAATATTCTTAGCATATTATTTCTGGGTCATTCCTATCATGATGTCCAAAAATATACCTGTAATATTTGGGCTCTGATGTCAAACACTAAAATCAGCATAAACATGTTACAGCATACACATTCTTAAAATAAATGAACTTTTATGTAGAAACAGTTAATTCTCTATGTCAAGCAATGCTAAATTGTTTCCCTTAAGTCATTTGGAATATAATTTCCCTCTGGATTAGAAAAGCACTGAGGTAGGTTATATTGAATAAAATCAACTCTACTTGGGCAAATGAATGACACCCTTCATATAGCCTGAGAACAAACTGCCATGGACTAATGGAGTTTTCCTTATAATCTATTACAATTCAACCTTTACCAGAAATGTTTCTAAATGTGAAGTTAATTAGAAGGCACAATCTAGCAGATGGAAAAGCACTGGATAGTGTTTATAAAATGCTAAAAATCCTCTTCAAAATGAAATATATAGTGAAGGAAATAATTAACTGTGATTATTTGTAATTTTCAAAGAAACTTAATTGTTTATTTGCTACTTTTGAGGAATCATTATGCCAGAATCTATCAAAGGCTATCTGTTAATTTCTGTTGAACACTAAAATATTAGCACATACAGATAGACACGTGTAATGAGTGTACATAAAGTAAAATTGCTACTTGTTTACATTTCAGATGCTACTAGTGTGGAACCTGCTTCAAGTCTTATAACACTTCTGTGTGGTAGTCATATTAGCATAGACCAAACCCAATATTTAAATTGTTAATTGAACTGCACTGTCAGGGGACTTTCAAAGGAATTCCCAGATATAAACAACAACACTAGTGTTGCAAATCATTTTCAGATGCCAGATGCTCATTTATGAGGAATTTAGAGTCTTATTGCACACACAAACACACACACATATTTCATACACATATGCATATGTGTAAACATATACTCCTTTTATATGAAAACGCAAGATTGCATATCACTTAAGAACAGGCAATGGTTTAAAGTATTTGCTTTATTACTTGATGCCTGTTTCTGTGCCATCATTCACTTCACTAAAACCATAAAGATATGACCACATGTGACTTACTACAATAATGAACAAAACAGAACAATTTTATGCTCAAAAGAGTTGTCTTCCATCGCCACCATCACCACAACCACCATCATTGTAATGTCTCTTGCTATTGAAAAGCTACTTATACTTTCTAACATTTCTTTGCTAAAATGAAAATTTTAAACTGTCTTACTAAATCAATTGCAAGAGTTCAAGCAGAAATTTCATAAAACATTGGGATGACATGTATAAACTTGTGATGAAACAAAATGGAAGTGAAATTTTTAAAAGGTTATTTTGATTAATAATACTACATAGTTTATATAACATTCATATAAATTTGAAGGATCTGCATGTATGTATCCTCCCTCACCACAGCCTACCATTTCTCTGAAGGACTTACTATGCATTTTGTGCTTATCATTTCCTTAGTGTATCACATTTTATGAGCTAGACAGAAAATATATCCAATATAAAAATATCAAGAAAGCACCAAAAAAATGAAAACCATACAACCATAATACCATAATCCAGTATAAGAAATTGGATGATAGCCATGGCCTAGAAGGTTCTCCACGGCTCATTAGAGGCAGTATCTTCTTCCTTCCATGAAAGATAGACAACAGAAAAGCAATCAGACAAATTCATTCAGTTCTCTATATTCTTATGTGGAAATGATTCCCCAAACCTTTACAAGTTTAAAAGAAGGGGGGGATGTTTTATTTGTATGTATGTATACCTCATGTGTGTAGATGCCCATCGAGGCCAGATGGAGGAGCTAAATACCCTGTAACTGAAGTTACAGATTGTTGTGAGCCATTATTTGAGTGCTGAGAATCAAATACAGGTCTTCTGAATGAGCAGCAAGTGCCTTTGACAACTCACCTATTTCTATAGCCCTTTTATCAAGCTTCTATTGACAATTCTTTGCACAAACTGATTTTGATGGTTCTAAAACCAAGAAGTTATAAAAGGACACAAAGTTAGGGAGAGAGGGAAAGGTGTGGATCTGGGAAGAGTTTGCGATCAAAAGGTGTTACATGAAATTCTCAAGGGACTAATATGTTTTTATTTTAAAAAAGACAAAGTAACTCAAAAAATGTAACTATACACTACTATATGTATTATACATATATGTATGATATGTGTGAGTCCTTTTATCAAACATTATATCTATCAGGTAAATCTATGTTGTTCTTAAAGGTCTGTGCTTGTGTACACAGTGTGGAGTGTATATGGGGATTCATTTGCGTGTGTGTGCATGCATGTGCATGCGTGCATATGTGTCTGTGTGTGTATTGCAGGTGCACATATGTGAGTGTGCCTGTGGAGTCCAGTAGTCAATATCAGGCTTCCCAGTAGTATTATACCTTTGTTTTGAGGCAGGATCTCTCACTAAACTTGAAGCTCATTGACCAGTGCAGTCTAAATTGCCTGGCTAGAAAGACTTAGCAATCCTCTTCCATTACCTTCCTTTCAAGTACTGGGTTATAGACATGAATTTCCATGTACCATTTTTTGTTGTGGATGTTGGGGATCCCAACTATGTTCTCATGCTTGTATGGCAAATATTCTACTCTCTGAAACATCTCCTCAGTCCTCAGATTTTCTTTTATTCCCCATGGTAGAACAGATGATTTATAGAAGTATTTCTGTCTATCTTGATGATGATGGCAATAAATAAAATGTCATAATCAGAACATATTAACCAAAACACTTTGATTTCTTATTATTCTTATATGGGGTAAGTAAATATACAGGTACTGACTAACTAGGTTCCTGAAGAAGGCTCTTTTCCCAATGCTTATGTGGGAGCCTCCCTCCTGTGTTAATATGTCTGGTCCTTGATGCCATCTAGACTTCTGCATCCTCCCCTTCTTCCTTCTCGTCCTCCTCCTCTGTATCTTCTTCCTGCCATTAATCTCATCACATGAGATCTGAAATTACCTAATATAACTCTCACTATTTCTCAAAGATTCATTTTCCACATGTCATCACAGAGGGATTAAAGGTTTTACACATAAATTTAGGAGAAATATACATACTCAGTCCATAATAATTCCACATTTTTTTACTACTGGTGAACATATTTTAATGCTTCATGCTCTTCAGTCTGTGCATTCTATTGCTTATAAATCTGCTTCTTAATTAAATGTGTTGTTGTTCATCTTCATTAGATATGTTGTTGAAAATTATTGTTCTCATCTGGTTTTTTATTCCTGTAATCCCAGAATTTAGGAAATGAATATATAAGTATCAGATATTCAAGACTTTCCTTAGATAAAATGCAAGTATGAGGTCAGTATGAGTTATAATATACTGTTCCCAAAAAATCCAAATTATCCATTTATATATTTGGACGTATTATCTCCTAACTATCAGACTATAGAACTCTACATTTTACACTCCAGTTTTATTTATAGCAGTGGTGGAGGGTGACTAATAGCTTTTCATTGTGGCTTGGATTTCCAAAGTTCTCGGAGGTCAAACAATTTATTCCACTTCATTTGAGTTGCCTTTTCTGAACTTGTTGTTTTCTCCTTGGCTTAGTTTTGGCCATCTTTAATTCTTAATTACTGTAGCATTAGCTTGAATATCATAGACTTATATTTGTTGATTTTATGGATACAAAATTTTTATATCCTCATATGTTCACATTTTTTCTTAAAAGATTGTTTAGAATGGCATCTCTGTCTGTCTCACTCTCTCTGTCTCTCTGTCTCTCTCTGTCTCTCTCTATCTCTCTCTCTCTATAGTACATATAAATATATATATAAACATATATATGTGTGTGTGTGTGTGTGTGTGTGTGTGTGTTTGTTGTCTTTCTCTTCCTTAAGGCATTTCCATTACAATACTATTTAAATCCAATAATATGAAAACATTTTGTGTGACTTAAAATATGTTTATATACTAAGCTTCTTAAATCAAGTTATAACACACAAATTTTCTTCAATTCATGCAGCTAAGTAGGTTTATTTTGGACCATGTTAGTGTGGCTTTTCCTTCTACTGTTCTACTTAAGTTTAGTATTTTCTCCTCATTTTAGGCTCATATAATTTAAAATTTTGAAAAATCTGACTATTTATAATTTCAACTATCAGGAATCACTTGTGTGGTAGCTTTATGCTGACCTATATAATAATTTTAAGATTCATTAATCCTGTTCTCAGATTCAGTTCTATCAAATTTAACAGATTTTTTCTTCATTTGTGAGTACTGCCTTTTATGCCCTGTGAAAGGAAAATGTCTTACTAATATATTCTACCAATTATTCTCTTTCTAACTGAACAAGTATAAGGTATTGTATAAGGCATCAGATGAATAACAACATGCTTGTAGTTAAAACGTCATGACCACACAGTTCTTCATAGGAATTGTAAGCTTTGTGTATTTGGGAAGAGTACTAGAAAAAGCCAGGGAGAAGTAGCTTAGTTGTGGGGTAGTGTGGCATTATACATACTAGGGAATCTGCCTATCAAAAATGGAGTTGCTTTTTCTTTTGCTTTTAATCTTTTTTTATTTTTTACAATTTTCAGATTAAAATACAATTAAATGTCTCCATTATCTCCCTTGCCTTATCTCCCTGCAAACCCTCCATATACAGTTCTTTGCTGTACCATGATAGTTTGGACAATACAAGATGAATCTCCATTCAAGTCTATGGAGAACGTTACTTAGAGAGTCATATAAAGGAAAGATGCACAAAAACTATATTCACAGAATTTAGTGATAATTTAAATTTATATAGTGAAAATCAGCTTGCCATTTATTATATTTTTGTCATACATAAATAGTATCACTTTCTCTTTCTTTCTTTATTTGATTTATTTTTTTAAAAGAAAACAAACTATCGTTTTTATTACACGTACTCAATCCAAATTCCCGCTCCCTCCCCTCCTTTCATTCCTTCCGCCTACCCTCCCACCCCACTCCCCATCCACTTCTCAGAGAGGGTAAGGCACATTGCTTTGGGGAAAGTCCAAGGCCCTCCCTACTATTTCTAGGCTGAACAAGATATCCATCCAAACAGGTTCCCCCAAAAGCCCATAAATCCTGGTTCCAGTTCCAGTGGCCCCTCAGTTTGCCCCAGCCATGAAACTGTCAACCACATTCAGAGGGACTAGTTTGATCTTATGCTTTTTCCTTCCTAATCTGTCTGGTATTGGTAAGCTTCCATTAGCTCAGGTAGACTGGTTCAGTGGATGTCCCCATGATGGATTTGATCACTCTGTTCATGTTCTCACTCCTTCCACTCTTCAACTGGATTTTGGGAGTTTAGTCCAGTGCTCCGATGTGAATCTCTGCCTCTGTTTCCATCAGTTGCTAGATGAAGATTCGATGGGGATATTTAAGATATTCATCAGTCTGACTATAGGACAAGGCCAGCTCAGGTACCCTCTCCTCTATTGCTTAGGATCCTATCTGAGGTCAACCTTGTGGATTCCTAGGAATTTTCCTAGAACCAGTTTTCTTGCTAACCCCATAATAGCCCCCTCAATTAAGATATCTCTTTTCTTGCCCTTATCTCTGTCCTTTCTCAATCTCAACTATCCCATTCCCTCAAGTCTCCTCACCCCTCCCCTTCTCCCCGTCTACCCTTCCTTCTCTTCACACCCCTATATTTCCAGTTTTGTCAGGTGATTTTGTCTACTTCGGCTTTCCATGTGAATCTATGTTTTTCTTAGAGTTCATCTTGTTACTTAGCTTCTCTAGGATCATAACTAAATGATCAATAATCCTTTGTTTATAGCTAGTATCCACTTAGGAGTGAGTACATACAATATTATCTTTTGGGGGCTGGGTAACATCACTCAGAATGGTGTTATCATGTTCCATCCATTTGCGTGCAAATTCAAGATGTCATTGTTTTTTACTGCCGAGTAGTACTCTAATGTGTAAATGTGCCACATTTCCTTTATTCTTCAGTTGAGAGGCATCTAGGTTGTTTCCAGGTTCTGGCTATTATTAATAATCCTGCTATGAACATAGTTGAACATATGTCTTTGTAATATGATTGAGCATCTTTTGAGAATATGCCCAAGAGTGGCATTGCTGGATTTTGAGGTAGGATGATTCCCAATTTTCTGAGAAACTGCCTTACTGATTTTCAAATTGGTTGTACAAGTTTGTATTCCCACCAGCATTACTCGACATCCTCTCCAGCATAAGCTATCATTGGTGTTTTTGATCTTAGCCATTCTGACAGGTGT
This sequence comes from Microtus pennsylvanicus, assembly GCF_037038515.1. NCBI lineage: Eukaryota > Metazoa > Chordata > Mammalia > Rodentia > Cricetidae > Microtus > Microtus pennsylvanicus. Next base: position 29,877,475 of record NC_134589.1, on the reverse strand, counting down.
AATATTGTTTCTCAGAGTTGTTTGATTTACATTTTTCTGATGGCTAAGGATTTTGAATTTTTCCTTAAGTGTCTTTTGGCTATTTAAGATTCACCTGTTAAGAATTTTCTGTTTAGTTCAGTACCCCATTTTCAATTGGTTTATTTGGAATTTTGATGTCTAATTTCTTGAATTCTTTATATATTTTGGAGATCAGTCCTCTGTCTGATGTGGGGTTGGTGAAGATCTTTTCCTGCCCTTTTGTCTTATTGACTGTGTACTTTGCTTTACAGAAGCTTCTCAGTTTCAGAAGGTTCCATTTATTTATTGATGCTCTCAGGGTCTATGCTACCAGGGTTATATTTAGGAAATGGTCTCCTGTGTTCATGCATTGAAGGCTACTTCCTACTTTCTCTTCTGTTAGGTTTAGTGTAGTTGGATTTATGTTAATATCTTTAATCCATTTGGACTTGAGTTTTGTGCATGAAGATAGATATGGATCTCTTTTTATTCTACATGTCGGCATTCAGTTATGCTAGCACCATTTGTTGAAGATGTTTTATTTTTATTGTATAATTTTAGCTTCTTTGTCAGCAATCAGGTATTCATAGGTGTGTGGATTAATATCTGGGTCATTGTTTCAATTCCATTGGTTAACCTCTCTGTTTTTATGCCAATACAAAACTGTTTTCATTACTGTAGCTCTGTAATAGAGCTTGATGTCAGGGATGGTGATGCCTCTGGGAGCTCCTTTATTATACAGGATGGTTTTGATTATTCTGAGTTATTTGTTTTTCCATATGAAGTTTATTATTGTTCTTTCAATGTCTGTGAAGAATTGTGTTGGGATTTTGAGGGGGATTGCATTGAATCCATAGATTGATTTTGGTAGGATTGCCATTTTTGTTATTTTGATCCTCCCTATCCAAGAACATGGGATATCTCTCCATTTTCCCATCTCTTCTTCAATTTCATTATTCAAAGACTTAAAGTTCTTGTTGAATAGGTTTTCACTTTTGTGGTTACTGTTATCCCAAGATATTTTATGTTATTTGTGGCTATTGTAAAAGGAGATATTTCTCTGATTTTTTTCTTAACTCCTTTATTGTTTGTATATAGGAAGGCTACTGCTTTATTTGAGTTAATACTGTATCCTGCCAAATTACTGAATGTATTTATCAGCTGTAGTTGTTCCTCAGAAGAGTTTTTGGGGTCACTTAAACATACTATCATATCATCTGCAAATAACAAAAGTTTGACTTCTTTCTTTCCAGTTTGAATCCCCTTGATCTTCATTTGTTGTCTTATTGCTATAATTCTGATAAGTCTACCTTTATGTGTTACTTGAACTTTTTCCTTTCAGCTCTTAATATTCTTCCTTTATTCTGTTTTTTATGTGTTTTATTATATGGCGAGGGGACATTTTTTATTGATCCAGTCTGTTTGGTATTCTATAAACTCTTGTACCTCCATGAGAATATCCTTCTTTAGGTTGAGAAAGTTTTCTGCTATGATTTTGTTGAATATATTTTCAGTGCCTTTGAGCTGGAGTTCTACTCCTTCTTCTATCCCTATTCTTCTTATGTTTGGTGTTTTCACAATGTCCTGTTGACAGAGCTTTCTGTTCTGCCTGCTCCCGCAGCCATTCAGTCCCAAAGTAACACACATAGGTCTATATTAATTATAAGCTGGTTAGCCTAGTAGCTTAGGCTTCTTGTTAATTCTTACATCTTACAGTACCCCATAATTCTTGTCTGTTAGTCATGTGGGTTGGTAACTTTTATCAGCAAGGCAGTCTAATTTTGCTTCCTCTGTGTCTGGATGAACCTTTCTTCTTCCCAGAATTCTTCTTTTATCGTTACCTCACCTATACTTCCTGTCTGGTCGCCCCACCTATACTTCCTGCATGGCTACTGGCCAATCAGCATTTTATTAAAATAATACAATAATTGATAGGGTAAAAGACCTTGTCCCACAGCAGTGTCCCAGATTTCCTGGATGCTTTGTGTTTAGAATTTGTTGGATTTAATGTTTTCTTTGACCAATGAATTGATTTTTTTCTATAGTATCTTCAACACTTGAGATTCTCTTATCCATCTCTTGTGTTCTGTTGGTTATACTTGCCTCTGCACTTCCTGTCCACTTACCCAAATATCCCATATCCAGAATTCACTGTTTATGTTTTCTTTATTGCCTCTATTTCAGTCTTCAAGTTTTGAGCTATTTGCTTTATCTGTTTGTTTGTTTTTTCTTGATTTTCTTGGGTTTATTTGCAGGATTTATTAATTTCTTCCAATTTTTTTGTTTGTCTTTTCCTCCATTACTTAAAGGGAGGTTTTCATTTTCTTTTTAAATGTCTCCCTTCATCTTCATATAATTGCATTTCAAATTGTTTTCTTCTGCTTCTTCTGGGTTATAATGATCAAGTCTTCCTGTTGTGTGACCACTAGGTTCTGGTGTTACCATGTTGCTGTTTAGGTTGTTGGACGAATTTTTGCATTGGTCCCTTCCTATCTCTCCCTAAAGTTAATGTCAATAGTGTCTTTGTGTCTTGTTCCAATCTTTACAGTGGTTCTCTAAGTCTTTGGAAATTGTTCTTGGTCTGTTCTGTACTGTCAATGTCTGTGTCTCAGGGAGCCATTGAGGTCTCTCTTAGCCTGCTCTCCTCGGTGGCTCTCTTGGCCCACTATATGCAGTCACAGTTTGTTCTTTAGAGTTCATCTCTTGGTTCTCCCTCTTGGTCCTCTCAGCAGGAAACTTTACTGCTGACTGACTAGATAAGCTAAGACAGGTGGGAGAGGGGCCTGGGTGTTGCCTCACTATGGAGGTCCTATAGAGCAGTGAGTCCTACCGGGTGGCTGCTCACTGACCTCTTGGCCCTCTCTGTATTGTAGCAAGCTGTCTTTCAGGGTTCTGCCAAGGTTTAGGAGGATAGGCAAATTTGGAGATGGAATGGGGCTAGTAACTTGAAGGGTCCGGTATATGAGGTTTGTTCTTTCCTTTCTTTTTCCTGTGGTTTATTATCATGTAAAACTTTGTGTGACCTCATGAGTGCAATTCTGTTGATTTAAACTGGTCATTGTTGTAGGGCTACTTACACTTAGCTCAGTTCTGTACCTGAGGAATGAGGAAATGTCTGCTAGAGAGTGGGATGAAAATTCAGTTATTTCCATTAATTGATTGAAGGAAGAAGGAGGAGGATGAAGGATAAAAAGGAGGAAGAAAACAGATGAAGGAAGTAAATGGAAGAACCAGAAGCAGCAGGAGGAGCAATAAGAGCAGCAGCAGCAACAGCAGCAACAACAACAACAGAAGAAGAAAAAGAAGAAGAAGAAGGAAAGAAAGAGAAGAAAAGGAAGAGGCTTAAGAGAAGTAGAACTACAGCAGTTTCATCTTAGGCTTTGCTCCTACCCAAACATTGAAAACACAGAGTGATTTATTGTAAACAAAAAATAATAATACAAAAAGGTGGGTGAAAAAAGGTAAGGTGATAGAAAAATGGGCTACATGTACATAGTCTGACAATTCATATCAAAGTTAATATTTGCTTGCAACTATTTTAATCAAGACAATCTGATAGATGTTAACAAAGAAGACATCTGATAGATGTTAACAAAGAAGGAATACACATGCGGATAACAAAACAGTGAATTTAGAAAGTCCCTCCCAAATATGGTCAACTGCTGTTTAATAAATGAACAAATGGAATCCAATGAGGCAGAAACAGTCTTTTTAAAAATCAGGCCAGGAAGAATTCAATGCTTAGAGTGGTTTAAAGGAAAAAAAAATCTTGCATAAAGTAATTTCCTTTTCTTCCTCAAAAATTTACCCAAATTTCATCACTGACTTAAATGTAACCTGTAAACTTACAAAATATCTTCAAAGGATGCAAAAGAAAATTGCTGTCACCTACTATTTGGTAATAGGTTTCTAAATGGTAATATCCAAAATGTGATCCTTTGAGCTGAGAAGTAGTTCAGGAATAATGCTATTCTAGCATGCACGAGGCACCTGGCATAATCCCTAGCTCAGCACAATCAAGAACCTTTTACTTCGCAATCTAGATTGTGAGAGTGAAGAGAACCCATTTACAAATCTCACCAGCCCTAAACCAAATGGGAAAAAGGTACTTTATAAACATTAAAATTAGATAAGTGAAGTACCATATGTGGTATCATCTAAAATTGAACTTGGTTCAAAGGTCAGATCCTTTTCCTCACCTAGTTTTTCATCTCCACACTCAAATAGACTCTGACATATAAAGATTAAACTTGTTGGCCTGGCTGTAGTGGTGCATGTCTTTAGAACTAGCAGTTGGGACGCAGAGGCAGGCACATCTCTGTGAGTTCCAAGTATGCATGGTCTGCAGACCAAGTTCCAGGATAGGCTCCAGAGCTACACAGAGAAAACCTGTCTCAAAAAACCAAATAATAATAATAATAATAATAATAATAATAAACAATAACAAAAAATGGACTAAACTTGTCTGTCTATATGTATACCCCAAATACTGTTTTTATGGCTCAGTTGAGTTTTCCCCCTTTGAGTAACACCCTCATTTATTTAATGATAATCATTTCTAAATTTTAGTGAACATCATCAGTTTATTTCTTCCATGAAAAACATTTCTCAAAATTTTAATTAGTCCTGTCAGTTTTCATCACTTTCTCTCCTGGTCATATTTTTTTTGTAAAATAATATATGTATCTATTTTGCCACCATCACCATGCCAATAGCATTATCTATCTATCTATCTATCTATCTATCTATCTATCTATCTATCTATCTATCTATCTATCCACCTATCTGTCTATCTATCTACCTATCTGTCTTATCTATTGATAGATAGATATAGGAACACATTCCATGCAGAATTGCAAGATATAAAAAACATTGTCATTTGAATACTTCCTTTTTCATCCTTTCAGACTCGCTCTGTCAGGATCTTCCCAGCAGCCACAGATCATCAATAGTTTCATCTTTCAGGCAGATCTGACAGCCCCTCTTTGATCCAGTACTGCGTGCTTCTTCTTTCTCACCCCAGGCTTTCCTATTGTCATGACACTCTTCTCCAGTGGAAACCTACTTAAAACAAAAACATGTGCAACCCAGAAGTGCGGGAGGCATCTCACTGCTGAGGCACTTTGATCATTGAGGGATAAAATTTAACTTTGTAGCTTGCTTTGTCCTTTTACTAAATAAATAAAAGTATATTTCATATGGGCCTACTGTACATCTTGGAAGATCAAATGCTGATCTACAGAATAGTGTATTATTCAAGGTTATATTTAATTGACCCCTTTAGCTTTCCCCAAAAATCTATCATTTGTGTCTCAAAAAATATTTTATTCTTTCTAGTTATGTGTCCCTGGTACTGATCCCTGGGAAATCCAGGCTAAATACTTCATGATTGCATCTTATTTATCAAGGACCCTCTTCTTCATTATCAATTTTATACTCAGAGCTCATCCAACAGAAATTACCAATTTTATCTAGCTCAGTCTTTTAAACGTTAACCTTTTGTTCAGGTTCTATTGACAACATAGTACTGCAAATTTTAGCCTTTTAAGTATCCGTGTCCTGTTTTAGCCTGCTTGCCAACCACTAAAATTTTGAAGAAAATTATAATTCAGTATTTCCTAGGAGTAGGAATTCTATCAGTGTTAATATTCACCACTTTCAAATGTATGTACTTTCTAGATTTTCTTTCCCTACAATGATTTTTTTTTAAACAAACACTTGATGAAGTCAAAATTGCATTATGATTATTCTGGTGGCCGAGTAAAGCTCTATGTTTGAGAAGTAGTTTTTTGTTTTGTTTTTTTTTTGTTATAATTCTTAAAATATCCTTATTTTAAAAGGATTTTCTGATCAGATTCATGCTTTTCTACATATAGAATATAATTTTAGTACATACTATTTCCTGGTATTGACTCTTCTGCTGTGGTGGTTTGTGGACACAGAAATAATACCCCAAACCCAGTGTTACAGAACAAGTGTTCATGCATCATCTGGCCACAAATACCTTTAGTCATTCCTATACAGTATTCTGTCATTATTTATAATTTTTTCTATTTGGAGTGGAAACAGCAATGGATAATGTTTATAGAGTGCATAGCCAGAGCCCGGTGGGATTCTCTAGGTTTCTCATCCACTGCATCACTATTTTTACAACTAAAGTGCTTTAATTTATCTCATGGACTCTCCATGATCTTAAATAGCTCTCCAATATCAATACTTCCAGGATAAAACACGTTCGTGGGTACATTTGGGATCACTCCAGACTGTATGCAGAGAACGGGTCAAGGCAGAAGGAAGGTAAGCATTGATAGCTTCAGGTGGCTAAAGATCTTGATAAAGTTGTTTGGCATCTAAAAAGACACTTATAAATGTGTTTAGGAGACTTCCGTGGTTAGAAGTCTGGTAAAATACAATTGGAAAAACTATTTCTAAAATACTAAAATGGGCCGGGCGATGGTGGTGCACGCCTTTAATCCCAGCACTGGGGAGGCAGAGGCAGGTGGATCTCTGTGAGTTCGAGACCAGTCTGGTCTACAGAGCTAGTTCCAGGACAGGCTCCAAAGCCACGGAGAAACCCTGTCTCGAAAAAGAAAAAAAAAAAAAATACTAAAATGGCACCAGTGTTGGTCATATCTGTCTTTTGTTTTTGTAGGACTCAGCACCTCCCCCCCCCATGATAAGCTTTATAGGAGCAGACCACCCAAAGGACGTTTTTAACTTCCAACCTTTATCACTGGCCAGTGTTGGGCCTAGCCTTGATAAGCTTAAGGGAGACCTGAGTCTCAGTAGTTTACACTGAAGCAATACCTGTTTGCAGGAAGGACCACAAACTGAGATACCTAAGAACAGACCATCCAAAGGAAATTCCTAAACTTGAAGCCTTTTATAGATAGGATCACCTCTCAACATACACTTCCCAGGACACCCCTAGACAAATATCAGCCAATCATGGGTCCTGAACCTTAGAAATCACTCTCTGCCATGTTTACTACTATAAAAACCCAACTCTGAGCCTGGGGCTCTCTGATTATTCCAGTATATTAGAAATACATAGAGTTTGCAAACTTCTATAAAGTAAAGGTTCCTTGCTTTTACATTTGGGACTTGGTCTTCTTGTTGTTTTTTATGGGATTTTGCAGATCTTGGCATAACAGATTTTATCATTGGAAGGCATATATATATATTTAGCCAATTGTTTGTGGGAATACTGGTAGAAGACACAGTAGGTTTACTCATCGACCATTGTCATTGATTCACCTTGTAAATTCAGAATCCTTCAGTCTCTTGGAGCCTAAGTTTTCCTTTTGAAAATGAGAGAAGGTGTTTTGCTGACAAGAGAAGAGTACAGCTGTGCTAACATTTGATACCCACCTGGCTCTATCAGCATCCATTTTTAGCAATTCTGTTGGCATACCTACATCTCAGCATCGCTAATGCTTTAGCAAATGACTTCACGAGCATAAACAGTTGAAGAGAGTTAGACTACAATCCCACTCAAGTTGCCCATGGGGAAAGATGTTTGGGTAAAGCTATCTTAGTCAGTTAAGAGAGGACAAAGCCTTTGTTCTCTTGTTTTCAAGTTAGAAATGACACTGAGGATCAATTAATGTTCTAGATAGGAGACACATTGATTCCACTGTCCCTACCCAATTACTACAAGCTTCCAAACAGTCTTCCTGAAAGATTATCTTAAAAAACAGGCTCCCAACTGAAATGTTGCATTGAATGAAGCCAATGGAGGACAACATGTAAACTCCTCAACAGAGCACTGGCTGAATGAAAGGAAGTTTCAACAATAAACAAGACGGAGAAGAAAACCCCCGCTTTCTGATAGTGCTGCTTTTGAACTTTCTGTCTACCTCACAGGGCCACAGAGAGGTACCTCAATTTCAAGGAGAAAAGTTTAAGGAAGAGAGGGAGAGTCTTTCCTTTGTTCTTAAGTGGGCATGAATTTTCATGCAGGGAAGTTGTTCAAACATTTCTTTGGAGGATGACATATCTTATTATTTGTAAAAGACATACTTCGTAATGTTTATTGTTGGGGACTTGGAGTTATCAACCACGACAACAACAACAACGGACTTTTGGAAATACAGCAGATTATGGTCACCTACCTGGAGAATTGTAGTCTTTGTTCAGGCTTCATATTATAGGTCTCATTTGCACAAGAAGCCCAGCTGAAATAATGCTACAAGCTATTATATTTTGCTTTGTAAGAGAAATATTTATTTAAGTATATATTTTAATATATAATTTCTTCTAAATACAGTCAAGAAGAACTGGAATAAAATGAGAAGCAGCATCATTTAATGAAAGATTAACAACTAGAGAGTCAGAGAATAGAATTCAGAATTTATTTTTATATTTAGTCACACAGGAAATACATAAGTAAATAACATTTTAAAAACTCAAATGTATACTTATAATAGGTTCAAAATTGATGTCTCCATCCGCTTTGCTTTTATTTAAACCATTCTTACCTCCCAGAGCTGTGTGATAATTAAATAAAGTCTTATTAATTATAATACAGTATAAGTTCCATAGACTTAAAAGTTGTTAATTGATAATCAAAAATGTTATCATCTTGTCCTCCTTATATATTTATGGGATGGACAAATTCATATGACCAAATCATACCTATGAAATAGCTTTATTTTCACTGCTAATTGTCATTTTTATGTTATAAATATGAAGGCAGCTCTGAGTTTGTAGGAAATGAAGTATTCACAAGAATTCCAGAAGATAGTTAATTGTTTGACTTCTGTCCTATATTAATTATTAAAAGCCCAAACTCATGTTTTCTGGTTGACTGTTATTTACTTGTATATATTTACTCGAATTAATTTTACCACATTAAAAATTCATTTAGTGCACAGTTGTTGAAATGTATCTCTTTGTTTCATTACAGTTTATTACAAAAGAACTATAGATAGAGGCTCCCAGTAGTATCTGGGATAATAATAAACTAGCTGTCATTCCATTTTCTTTTACCCAAATGATATAATATTCAGAATAACCAACATCTCTTAGTAAAATGATTTATTATTGAACATGGCTGAGAAAACATTTTCTTAATTGAGCATGATCCCAGGAACAATAATCAAGGTGATTTGACAGGTTGGAGAAAAACAAATATAATAAATGAGAAGAATGAAAGTGTCCTGGTGTCCTGGCTGGTTTCATGTATACTTGACACAAGCTATAGTCATCTGAAAAGAGGGCAACTCAATTGAGAAAATGCTCCATAAGATCCAGCAATAAGGTTTTCTCATTAGTGATTGCTGGAAAAGGGTCTAACCCACTGGAGGTAATACTATTCTACCATGCAACTGTGCTGGTGATATTGGGTTCTATAAGAAAGCAGGCTTAGCAAGTTGTAATGGGTAGCCCTGTGGTTAGCCCTCCTACATGGCCTTTGCATCAGTTCTTGCTTCAAGGATCCTGCCTTGTTTGAATTCCTGCCCTGAATTCCTTTGATACTGAACTACAATGTGTAAATGTAAGCCTAATAAACTCGTTGATCCCCAACTTGCTTGTGGTAATGGTGTTTCATCACAGCAATAGAAACACTCACTGAGAATGAAGACACTAATGCTTTATTGGGCCTTATCCAGGGTAAACTGTTGTGATGATAGGAGTGATTGAGTTCCTCCCTTGAAGTTACAGTCACTGTTGTAGATCATTTCAAAGACAGGAGGATGCATTTATCAAACAGTTACATCAATCTCCAATAACAAGTCCTAATCCCACTGTTACGTTAGCAGCCCCACAAATAGACCAAGATACATAACTGTCTAACACATACGGAGGGCCTATGTTGGCCCCATGCCCGTTCCCTAGCTCTTGGTACAGGGTCTGCGAATTCCCATGAGCTCAGGTCATCTGTCTCTGTGGGTTCCCCTGTTATGACCTTGACCTTCTTGGCTTGTACAATCTTTCACTTCTCTAATGGGACTCCCAGAGCCTGCACAGCTCTGCACCAGATGGGGACCTAGAGTTGAAGAAGTAGAAGAAGACAGACATCCAATCCCTAACCCAGAAGCTATCCCAATTGATACCCACTTGTAAATAAAAATTTAGTTTTCTACAGTGAAGTCTCACTGGGAAACACACCACCCTTAAGGGTGTGGCCGTGCCCAGCAGTAGTGGACAACAGATAATGAACTCACCAGCATCATTGGAGGTATTTTATTTTACAGGGCATTTGAGTATATATTATGGCTTTGGTTCTAGTTTTTTAATGAATATTTTTGTATGAACATGTGTGTCTCTTCATCTCTGTGTGTTTCTTGTGCTTTTTCTATGGTTCTTTTTCTTTTTGTTTTTTCCTATTCTCATGTGTTTTTAATTTTTTATTTTATCTTACCGTGTTTCTTTTTATGGGCAATACTAAATGGACTCAACACGTTTAATTTACACCCACACACATATGTATGCACATACATATGCAAGATGAATAATTATAAAAGAAGAGGTCATGACATTGAGAGGGAGTGGAGGATAGAAGAGGAGTTGGAGAAGGAAGAGTGTGGAGTGGAAATTAGATAAATACAGTACTCATGTATGAGATTCTTACAAATAATTAAAAAAAAATAAATGTTTAAAACAACAACAACAAAACCAGGATAGTTCAGCCAGTTTGATGAGAGAAAAATGAAAATCACTGGTGGAGTATGAACCAAAATTTGCACCAATATACCTAAAATCTGAAATGTGTCAGAATATGTCTGTAGATCTACTGTAGAGGGTCTGATCCTAGTATGAAAGCCAAAGCTAAGTCTTGTTGGTAAGGAAATTCATTCCATGGGTGGTACTTGAACTTAGAGTGTCATGTCATTTACGGGAGATTCTGGTAATTTGGGGATTGTCATGAAGATTGTATTCAGCCTTTCTCTGCACTCTGAGAGTCCTATGGAAATCAAATTCAAATATAAGCATCTGATGTTGCTATTTCACTAAAAAGAAAAAAAAGTCTTTAGCATACCAAACTACATAAGATTGATGTCTATGCAATGGACAATGAACAGGGTGGAAAAGAGGGCCTTTCCCACGCCAGCAGGGAACAGTGCCCCAGAAGGCAAGGTGCAGAACAATACAGGCTGCAGAGGACAGCAGCATCTTGACCTGAAGCTCTTCACAAGGAAGGAGTACCGTCATCAGCTCAGAAAGGAATCCACCATTGGTATTCCAGTCTCAGGCGAGAGGTCAAATGTCTTTGTTTGTGTAGTATCCACAGAAGAATAGTCTGTGTTATGTTTTCTACTCAACCACAGCAGAGTGCTTAAAGGTTTTGAAAACAAGAGCAACATTTGTTTTATGTATGGGCCTTTTCCCCAACACTGATAACACTGTGCTCTCTTTGTTGGTTTTTACGACTGCACAGTGAGCTCCTTCAGGATGGGGCTGGTTTTTGCTTATCTTTATCTCCCAACACCTGACACAAAGGCTGTGCTGAAATGCATATTTGCATTAATGTGAAGAAATTAAATCTGGATGTGTAACTCTGCATCCTTTGATGTCTTAGCTTGTTTGTTTTCCTAGTTAACTGGTTATGGGGATTCTAGGAGTCCTGGGATATACTCACAGAGGCTAGTAGTTATAGGTTTCATATCTACACTATGTTACAGATTGCTAATACTATCAGGAGCATATGGTTTGTTTATTACCACAACAGCAATGCATAGATCATTGATTATCTATATATTATTATTGAAATATAAAAATAATTGAAAGGTGGAGAATTCCCACTGTTTCTCAGAAGTAAAGAAATCCAACCAGTTCTGTTCATGCTATGGAAAATATGCAATGAATATTAAATAATGTATTTTCTTCAGTGTTTCACCCATTTTTTTCCTAAAGGGACAGGACACATTTGCTATTTAAATATGTAATCCAGAATACCAACAAAAATATAGATTATTGCTTGAAGGTGGTTCATTTTAAAAGTGCCTTATTTCAAAAAGATTTAACGGATTGACCACAGAACCACAGAATAATCTGTTTTTCTTGGGTGGGAGAGATACCTCAGAAGTTTAGAGCAGTACATGAGGCTCTTTCAGAGAACTATAACTTCAGTCCTTGTACATACCCGAAGCTGCTCACAGTAGCCTGTTACTCGACTTCCAAGGAATTCAGTTTCCTAATCTGCATTCACACACACGTGCATGCACACACACCCCACTACACACACATGAAATTAAAATAAACAAAATGTTTAAAAATTCATTATTCTTTGATTACTAACATCTATAGAAAGTGTACCTCTGAGGAAAGAAAGTCATTATATTTAGTGTTAGTTCATGAAGAATGTTGTCGTTGTGCGCCTGTATGTGTGAGAACTCTATTAGGAGTTATCTCTGCCGATATTTCTTTATTGGACAAGAAGCTGAGAAGCTTGTACATGAAACCTGAAATATGACTTCTTGTACATATCATAGTTTTAAATGCCAATATTCTTCTGTCACCCCATGTCTCAAATGCTAGTGACAAATGTCTGAATCTTTTGCTAGAAAGGTTTTTTGAATCGAAAACCACAGTAACTCCTACCAAATTTGTCTAATTGCTTGGCAATTACTCAATATGAATTAAGTTAAGATTAGTAGGGCCTAAAGAGAAGAAACATGGAGAAAAACCTTATAAGGTTGAAAGGGTAGAAATTTGAAGAAAGCTTTTATTTTGTTTTGTTTGGTGTGTTAGAGTTAGTGTGTGTGTGTGTGTGTGTGTATGTGTGTGTTTGGTGTCTGTCTACCTGTGTCTGTTTTGAGTCTGTGTACGTGTATGTTGGCAAGAAGACAATCTCAAATGGCAATTCTCAAGCACCACACACCTTTGTTGTTACTTAGCTGCCTGTTTTAGTTACAGGAAAGAAGAGAGATTACGACCTTTACACAGACCTGCAAGGGTCCCATGCATCCCATAAGGCCCAGCTCCAAGAGCACAAGCAGGGAGACCAGGCCTAAAGAGAGGTTCTCTTCGTGACCTTCTTACTTTTGGAGGAGGCTGCTTATTCATTTTCCAGCTGCCCAGACTCCCAAAATAATCACACAGAAATCATATTATTTAAACCACTTCTTAGCCTCCTTATCCACTAACTCTTACATATTAATTTAACCCATCTCCATTAATCTGCGTATTGACATGAGACAGTGGCTTACCAGGTAAAGTTTCGTCTGGCTCCGGCAGGGCTACATGGCTTCTCACCGACTCTGCTCTTCTTCCTCCCCGCATTCAGTTTAGTTTTACCTGTCTAGCTAAGTTCTGCAGTTTCTTTACTTATTAATGGTTATCACAGTATACAGAGGGGACTCCCACATCATCTTACAGAGTTATTAACAGTATCAGCCTTTCCTGAGTTAGCCTAAGGGAGGATTTCCAAAGCCAGCCTTGGGGTTAGGTGGATGTAGGATTGTCAGTCTTCTTTGCTGGTGCCTCTCCTCTATTAATCTCTTGAATTTCATATTTACTGTTTCCCTGCTTAAATTCCTCCCCAAGAGTGATAGCTGCAAAATCCTTGGAGTTCTGAAGGACAAAAATCAGTCATATTCTATAATTGTTTCCATGCTAATGAAGAACGTAGGCCCTGAGTGAGAAGGATCAAAGAATTTTTCTATTTTATCTCTCAGTAAGAGAAGGGGCATTAGATTCCCAGCCATAGAAGCTGGCTAGAATCTCTGTGTCATAGGGAGTTTGGTTTAAAATTACTGAGAAGATTCAAATTTTACGGGAATAAAATACAATGTTTAACTAAGACTCTTATTATTATGTCAATCACTGACCTTAGGATACACTGGAAACAGGAAAAAGGTGGTCATATCTCTTTCAGGAGAGTGACCCTTTATTGCTTGTTCTGGGGAGGGTAATGACATTAAGATGTTAAATATTATTTCAATAACGTGTTATAACAACCCAGTTTTTCTGTGTATTCTTGGGATCGAATTCAGTTCATAATCGCTTTAGTCATCTACACATTACAGGTAGATGATAGATAGATGATAGATAGATAGATAGATAGATAGATAGATAGATAGATGATAGATAGACAGAGAGATAGATAGATAATATTTAACAATCAGGAGGTTGTTTTGAGGTAGTAAGTGCATGAACATATGGAGAGAAAAGAAATCATCCAAATGATTGATTTATATTAATCATGAAATTTTAACAAGAGTTTCTGGGTCAAATATAAAACAATAAATTGGCACTTCATTGCACACTTGAAAAATTCATTCCTTCATCTGATAAAGATGAAGAGAAATCTAGAACATAAACCCAAGTGGAACATAACCCCATCTTTCTAACCTAACAAGATATCTATGCCAAATTGTTTAGATTGGACAGTGGTACACAAAATACATCACAATTTATTTTCTCCTGATTCATGTCTATTCACTAACATTATGTCAATTAAATGTTTAACAGAGAATGAACTTAGGCAATGAAGGAAACCAAGAGTCAACTTATAAATCAGATGTTTATTGAATTGTTTAGTGGCATGCTTTATATGCATACAATTTAAAGATCAGCTTCTTTGATCTCAGCCAAGGATTAACATCCATAACATTTTTATCTTGCCAATAGCTTGATCTCCCATTTATTTTCTTCTAATTTCTTTTTTTAAAGTAGTTGTACATGCTGGTTGGAGAGATGGCTCAACCACAAAAGGCTAGGCTGACAATCAGTAAACAAAGTAGTTGTATTTTCTGTAAGAGGTAAGCTTCACAGTTGGCAACGATCTTTGGGAGAAATCATCCAATTTTCTTGTTCTTTGTTGCTTTAAACTGATCTCATATCCTCTTGCTAGAAAATGCTTCTCCTTTACCTGTGCTGTAGCTAATGTCCAAACTCTGGAAATTTTAAAATGAAAATGTGCCTCTGATCTCTGTACAGCTTTACACACCATGTCGGTGGATGCTCTTAACATTTAAATAAACATTAGAACATCTTTTAAAAATTACTGATGAAGTTTCTTTTGTTCTGTTCTCTGTGAAAGCCAAATATGAGGTGTATGTTTACAACTACAGTGTCTTACTTCTTATTCAATTAGTTCCTCAGCCATACAATGAACAATGATTGGTCTACACACTACCCTACCTGACCCCTAGAGTCCAAATAGATGAACAACAAAACAGAGATAATGATTATTTCAGAAGCTCTGCATAAACATCAGAACAAAGAGCAACAGAAAAGCAAGAAAGAACATGGAAGATCTCCAAAGCCCTACAAATAAATACACAGCACTAACAAAGGAATTGTAGCTGAGAACTAAAAGGATTCAAAGATCTAGCAGAGGACTGAGACTACAGCTCAGTTGTAGATTACTTGCCAAGCATTTGAAATGCCTTAAATCTGAACCCTAGAACAACCACAAGCCCCACAATTTAAAGCACAAGTATTCAGTTGTATCCAAGGCTAATGTGTAGCCCTTATGGAAACACTAGCTGTTGTGTTGATGTCTTGGGTAAACTGAAGAGCAAGGCAGTTATTCTCATAGGTATTCCCCTGCTATTACTACATTAATCACCATCTGTAGGGTCTAAAGAGAGAATTAAATTTATTAAAAAAATAGGTAAAAATAGCCTGTAGAGAAAATTATTTTGTAATATTTGATATTTAAGCCTTAAGTGGATAAAAACTTGAGATTCCTTAATTAATACAGATTTTAAACAGGGATTTGATATCGTTCATTCAGAAATTCATTTTCTTTGAATCCGGTGTGTGATTTCCAGATTGGGAAAACATCAAACCAATTTTATATCTACAAAGACATTTCCATTGCCATGTTAGGCAGACAAGCACATGTGTTCTATAGAGGCCACATTAGGTTCATTTATGTTGCAGCTGGTTTCCACTAGCATAGAATTCTGCTGCATACTTGCTATGCCTTGTGAAGTTCAGAATTGCATTCAGCAAAAAGTGGAACAGAACCCACCCCACAGAGCAAAGCTGAGGAGATAGGCTTTTCCTGATAATATGATTTTAATATTAGCATAGAATGCAGTGTTAAGTTCAGATAAATGATGATGAGAGGAGAGAGGGGGAGCGAAAGAAAAAGAGCCGAGAGAGAGAGAGAGAGAGAGAGAGAGAGAGAGAGAGAGAGAGAGAGAGAGAGAAGAAAGGAATGGGTCAATATATGATAGATAGAAGATAGAAAGATAGAGATGGATGGATGGATAATATAGAGATATCTATACATAGATAAAGAATCCCCTTAAGAGTGAATCATTGCCTCTAACTTACTACTGTCTCAACACTCTAGAAAAGAATTTGCATAGCTCTGAAAAAAGTGCGATATGTCTCTGAAGACACAGTAAAGGCAGTGGTGGCTTTTGCTTTGGAAAAAAATAACAGACCAGCATAAAAGATTTATAGAGGACAAATGCAATATAACATGAAATACTAATTCTCAACCAAATACTCTAAAGCTTTTGATGAGAAAAAGTTCCTGAAGACTCAGATTTTGACTTCTATATTCCAAAACCCTACGTGGAAGTTGTACATTAGTATGAGTTTAGTAATTAGACAAGAGAAAGTTCTATGAAGTTGCCCAGAATCAGACTGTGCATAGAAAAGAGTGGATAATTCTTAGTGTCTTAGCAGTAGGGACGTAATAGTCACAGGGTACAGATTATAGTTGCAAAAGAAAAAATATCTAGTCATTACTACTCTCTAAAATAGAATAACCAAAATGAGCTGAAAAGTAAACTATTTCAAAACAGGCTATGAAAATGTGGAAATTAACAAAAGGAGCAATAAATACAGCAAGAAAAACAACATGTTGGCCAATAAAGTTTAAAAATCATTCATGAAATGAAAATTAATTTTGGAAAAAGTATGTCATTGGCAGCAAAGTAAACAATACAGCAAGCAGTAACTTTATCATTGCATTTAAGGCCCAGTTCTCGAGATGGAACCCAACCCTGATACTATTAATGAGGCTAATCAGAACACCTTCTGCTAGTATTCTGAAAAATGAATATAGCAAAGAAATGGCTCCAAATGATGTATTGCTGTACAGAGATGTGTGTGTCCCTTAGTCTTCATCATCAAAGCAGATTCTTGCCACAGATGATAATAAAACAGAGACTAACAACTAGATAATAGTACAGAAAATAAGAGACTGCAAAGCAATCAACTTTGAATGGGATGGGATGTCTTTATAATATCTCTCCTGTCAAGGATCAGGAATTTATGTAGAAGAGAAAGCAAGAGGGTTGTAAGGGCCAGAGGAAGCATCTGACGCCAGAGAAGAAGCATTGTCCAGATATAACAGACAAATGCATATATGAGCTCATGGAGACTTTGAAAGCATGCATAAATGCTGCAGAAGTCCAAATCAGACAATTCCTAGCATGCAAAGTTGATGTGGGCAGTGCCCCACCCATAATCAAGAAGCAATTTTCAAATGATATTTTCTAAGACAGAAGAAAGTCAGTCTTCTTCAACTGAGTGACACTGGGTTTATCAGCCACACTCTTTGGAATACTGTTATTTGTGCAAAATGTAATCCAGGACATAAATTGCCCTTGATAGAAATATTTGCTCTCAGGTGTTAGGTGGGAGCAAACATACCTCTTCTTGTAAGATAGTGCTACTATATTCAAGTCGTACTAAACATTAATATAGCTAGTTTAACTTTCCTCTCTTTACTCATGAGCATGTACAATATTTAAATATACGTGTGTGTGTGTGTGTGTGTGTCTATAAGTAGATGTGTAGTTTCACTTGAGGGTATCATTGTTGAAGACTTAATTATTTGATTACAAAAGTGATTATCATCAGCAATTCTTGGAGAAGAAACATTTTTTCCCCATATACTTCAAGTTCAGGTAGGAAAGTTAAGATTAAGAGAGGAGAACAAGGCATGATCTGAGTTCAGAAACATACTGGCTCCTTAACTTTAGATGACTTTAATTTAACAGCTTAACCCTAAAAATTAAAGTCAGTGATATTTAAAGGAAATTCTAAGTTTTAATAATCAGACTAATAATGTATAACTGTGTGTCTTTTAGTTTCTATGTTTTCCAAAAAAAAAATAAATACAATATTGGATCAAACTTTGGGCATACTTAACCAAGATTGAGGTTTTCAGCTGCAGAAATATATGTCCAAATTAAGATGCTGATTAGTACACATAAACACACATTTATTTATGTATGTGTTTGTGTGTATGTACTACATAGAGACAGAATTAGACTTATTAGATTTATTATTTTTAAATTTTCAATAAATTTTTTTGAAAAATGAATGTTTTGTGTGAGAAACATGAATAATTCAATACGTTTGAAGTTTCTGGTTGATGCCAAGTGACCACAGGGTGTTGTATAACCTTGTTCTGAAAGAATTTCACGAACACTACCTACAAGATGAACATGGCTTTAGAATGTTTCTATCTGTAACTGTTAGAGAAGAAATTAAAGGTTCATCATATCAATAAATTAGTTTTGTATATGTTTTAAGTTAAATTATATTTTTCTTATTTCATTTGATTAGTATATTCATCAAAGTTATTTTGTGTAAACATTTAAATGCATTTAAATGTCAAAAGAGATATTTAAGCACCACCCCTCCACGCACACAACACACACACACATTTTTTTGTACTTTCAGATTATCTTTCCACAGTAAATAGCAACATGCACAACAGCAGTAAAGAAAATACAACAAGCAAAAAAAGTATTTCCGTACATTGCTTCAAGGCAAATTGGTAACTCACAGATTCATCATATAAATAATGGCTTCTGAGACTTGATACGTAGAGTTTCATAAAATTAAATTGCTTTTCAATACTTAGTGCTGAAGCATTCATTAAGGAAAAGAATTCTAAATTCAGGACTTGCATACAATTATTTTTATGGTACACGAAATAAAGGCAAACATTTAAATACCTGACTTGATTTTGAACAATCTTTGCAAGAGTCTCAGGAGGAAAGCACTATGCTTAAAGACTCTAAGATGGAAGACTAAGTATGGCCATTTGCTGGGGGTTCACCTTCTGCTGAAAATATCTGTACAATTTCAAGCTACTTGATTTCAAGGAGAATTGTTCTACAATAGAAGATTAGACCCAAGGTGAGAACAATATTTATAAGGGACATAAATGCTAAAATGACCAATACCTGTGAGCTAGTCACAAGAGAAAAAGTGTTGATAAAGGGGCATGTATGGTGTTTTTAAAGATGGACTCTATCTATTGCAATAAGTCAAAGCTGGTATGACTAGGGTGATAATTACGTTTTAATGTTACTTTCTAGATACATAGAACTTGAGATATTTCTTTTCGCTTTAAAAGCATGGGCTGTGGTGGCATTCAGGAGGACAATTTTTAAAATTGTCATTCAGTTACCAGCTAAATAGTTAGAGAGAGACCTTCATCCTTTCTTTGGATGCACTGCAAAATTTGTCATTTATCAGTGCACTCTAGAGAAATGCAAAATCTCCACAATGGACTATCAGTAACTCCACTGACCTCGCTGGGGTATTACAAGGAATTCTTTATCACACTTTGAAGGATAGCAGAGTGCTGTTGTGTTCAGAGCTTGGGCATTACAAAGAGCCCAGAGCGCTTACATTACCCCTTTGATCTGACAGTCTTTTAAAGACTAGAAAATAGCTGGACTGCTTTTCCACCAAGATCTCACCAGTTGTTCACACAGCACTGGCCTGCACGTGTAAGCCACTGCCTGCCTTCTGTGAACTGAGTGTGATGCCCAGATGTCTTCCTCTACTTTTGCCATCTCCTAGACTGCATTGCTCTGCTTCCTTTGTAGCAGATTCTCTGCCTCTGGCAATGAGGAATAAATGTCGATGCAGTCTGGGATGATGAGCAGGAAACATCATCTTGTCCTCGGAGAGAAATAACAGATCTACCCATGGTGACACCCGAGAGTTGGACATTCCTCTTCAAAATATGGAATTAAAGCTATTTCACATGTGAAGGAACTGGGATAAAAGATGGCACATGAAAATAAATTGAATCCAATTCATCATTCTAGCTATGCTGTTGATTATCCTGGTAAGAAAATTGATGTTTCATACTCTAATGAGAATGTTATCTGCCATGCCCTATGGTCATTTCATTTCCATTTAGGAATCAGAAAAAAAGAGACTTCATATATATTAAAAGTTTTAATTTTTCTAGGGTGTGTTCTGTGGCACTGCAGGTTCATTGCATTAGATTCATTGCAGGACATGGTACATACATGGTACATACCTCTAGCACTATATAATCCACTTCAGGTGATGTCATTTACTTAATTTTCATTTCAAGATTAAATAAATGTGATTTCATTTCCTTTTTTCTGATAGTGTTATAAATCTCCTGATATTGCTGGCAAAACAAGCAAGACTTTGTGTCTCATTCAGGATGGAATAAAAAGAAACACCTAGTCTAGCACTGAAGAATGGAATGATAGAAATGATTAGCGTTAATAAGGCTGTGGAGCTAGGTGGCTCAGTTGGTACAGCAGGAAATGTGAAGGAGCATGAAGGCCAAACTATGGATTCCCAGACCACTGTGAAGTCTAATATAAGAGCAGGTATCAGTCATATCGAATTTCTTAAAATGGGAGGTAGAAACAAGAGAACCCTTAGGACTGCATGGTACAAATAGCTCTGCACTCACAGAAGCGCACAAGGCAAACAAGGTGGAAACAATGATCAACATTTGAAGTTGTTGACCTCCACACTTGTGCCAAATTTGCTGTCACTCATCCATGGAAACGTGCTCTTGTGTGCACATGCGCGTAAACACATACACACACCCAAACCAAAAATTTACATAAAAATCAAAGAATCATATTTAATAGTCATTGCCACTAAAAAAGAAAAGGAATTCCATGTGTTCAAGACGCAAACATAAATCTCTATTTTCGCTTTTGAAGACTATCATGACAACAATTACAAATAAAGAAATAGTATTAGTAGCACAGTTCTTCCTGAGAAAGAGTTTTCCAGCAGGATAATGTGTTTTGCTTTAGAGAACATAGTTAACAAGTGCTGTGTCCTCTGTTTTTCTCTATTTCACCAGTTAGCTGAACACTACCCATGGGCAATACTAAAGGCAGAACATTAAGCATATTCTAAATATGTCAAGCTGATTCGGTTTGCTACTTTCATCATGGAGTCTGACAATCAATTATTCTGGAAACCCCTAGCGTGGGTTAGTGCTTGTGAGTTGGGGATCCATGACGTTTATTCCACAGTGAGACTACTTAGAATGAAGTAGTAGTCCACGGCACAGAAACAAACAGTAGTCAGGCATGGTGGCATGAGCCTTTAATTCCAACACTCAAGAAGCAGAGACAGGAGGATGCCTATGAGTTCCAGATCAGCAAGTGCTATATATTGAGACTTTGTCTCAAACACAAACAAAAAGCAGCCAAAATGAGACAGTAGATAGTAAACAAAAACAATATAAACAAACTAACCAGGATTACAACATTTTCAAGAACTTCACCATAAAAAATTCTAACACTGTATTGAATTCCATGAAGAAGTTATGAAAAATTTCAAATATCAAAGGTAAGGAAAGATATTTTTGCAAAGTGGGGTGGGAGTGAAGGTCAGAAGTTTCTGTAGGATCCCATTACACTTTTAACCAAAATTTGCTGTTCTGTAAGACCTGGGTTTATTTTTATTTTCTAGTTTGACTGCAAGGCACACTATCCAAGGAAGGTTGTGTTCAGTGGGATTTCTTTCACAGATGGCATCCTTATAAAAGAGGTAGGTCAATTTTTTCTGTTTCCCAGACATTCCTCATCAGATAGTTGTGATTTGCTTTATGAATATTGTGCAGCAGGAGCCTGTGTTTAAATTCCGTCTGCAGTATTGCTTTATTTGGACTTCGGAGCGTTACAAACTGTTTTGAAATAAATACTTGTTTTTAAAAATTAGTGTTTGTGCATTTTAATATGTATGGCTGGTCCCAAACAAAAACTGTCATGTGATCTCACACTTCTAAGAGGTAAGGCTTCTATTCTTTTCAACCATGAAACCCATTATTTTTATTATTACAATGTCTTATGTATTTTTATTTATTTAACTATTACTTACTTGAGGATTTGGAGTTTTTTATCTTACAAGACTTAGCTTCTATTCATTTTTTAAACTACTATTTTACTTCATTTAAATTAAATATAGATTCTAATGCTTGGTTCTTCATATTATATGTTGATTAAATTGGGGATGAATGCATCTCTTCTAGGAAATCTCACACATTCCATGCACATGATTCCAAAATAGTAAGTCATAGTCCCAGTTGATGGCTTGAGCTTGAGTCCAAACTCCATATTGCACATCCCTCCTGTCTTTGGTCAGCTTTGCAACCGTTTCAACATCAACTGGTTCATATGTGACATGGGGAAATTATTATAGTGTAATGATATGTAACACAAATGTCTGTGTACATTTAGTTAGTTTCTGTTACATGTACGTGAGCATATGCATATACGTGTGTGAAATATATGTATATCAAACTATTCAATCCATATGTTACTTGAATGTATATATTTTCTGTGCTGAATAGTTGGTATTTGATAGCCAATTAATGTGTTCTTTCATAAAGAAGGCTATTTCTCCCACTCTCAGCATTCCTTAGTCCCCTGAAGTTCTCTGTCTAAAATTGAGTCCCTTTAAGTGGACAGAGGAGATGACAAAGTGAATGATTAAAATACTTTTTTTCCAGATGGTGGTGCTCACATTTAAACTCAGCACTTGGGAGTAGAGGCAGGCAGTTCTCTGAGTTCAAGGACAGCCAGGTATACAGAGTGAGTTCTAAGACAGCGAAGGATACACAGAGAAATCCTGTCTTGGAAAGCAACAACAGTGGGGCTTTGTGAGCTTTTATTTCCCTTCCACGTTACCATGTCTCTTGGTGTCATCCTTGTTCAGATCATAATTAGGCAGCCAAGTTAGTGAAACTTACAGGCTCTGGCATTTCTATGAGGAGCAATGTCAAAGCAAACTGATCATCTGGCTTTTACAATATTTCTACTCCGTCTTCCCCTAATCGTTACTAAGCCTTAGATGCAGAAGTTGTGTTATAGATTAGTGCATCAGTCTAACAATAGATTATTGGAATATTAGTCGTAATTAAATAGGATAGTATCAGTTAGAACTGGACTCTAAAACATTGCAGTTTGATAAGTTATGGTCTTCTGTAGTGCTCTCTGTTGTAAAGTATTTTCTTGATGGTGGGTGAGAACTACAATTATCTGTGAATACAAGTAGGCTTAAATATTTAGAATGTAGCTTGGGTTTTGGAATTTACCATAGTAGCAATTATAGGTTCTCCTCCAAGTGTCATGACTTCACCAGCCCTAGAGAGTTGGCTAGGTTTCCAGTACCAGACATTTCTTCTCTCTTATTGAGCAGGCCTTAGGTTCAATAAGAGAGCTGTTGGTACTATCAAGTTATGTGTGCCTCTATTGCAGCCTTATGGTTATTGTGCCATTCTTGTCATTGTTCTGACTCATAAGCATCATAGCTGGGTAAAACGATTCTTTGCCTCCTTATTTAAAAGCTTGCATAATACCCTTCCCTCTCTGGTCATTTAAGGTAATTCTAGGAGAGAAGGCTTTCAGGTGAGATATAACTTAGGTCCTTTTCAATTTCCATGTCTCAAGTGCATGTTTTCTTCAGCAAAGGCACTTACTTTTCACCTTTAGGGAGCAATTAAAGGCGACATCAATAGACTATGCTTTGGGAATCTATCTGACGGACCGAACCAACAGCTCAAAAAAGAGCTTCTCATGCCTGGCATTGGGATTTTGTTAGATAGTCTATGAATCTTGGGGGTAGCATAGTTATGCCAGATGGGAAATTTTCCTTTAACTTATGTAAGTATATGCATATACAGACTTAGGTAGATAGTTTTATGACTTTTCTCACACATACTTACTGTTATTTTACCTTCCTCTATACATCTTCTGTATTTATCTTTCTCATGTTTCCTATATAAATCCCCTTTCCATTTCATCCACTTTATTCTTCCAGGTCACTTGTACCCTGGCTAACTGCAGAAACAAATTATTCAACAGAAGCAATAAAGGTTGAACAAGAATCAATAAAGCAGTGATCTGTAAAAGTGTTTAACTTTGAAACTGACAAATCCCAGACACTCCAGTGTTGATCACCCAGGGGTCAAACAGACAGCCCACCTAAAGCTGTCCTCTCTTTGACAGTAACAGCTGGCCTGCAGCTTAGGTAAAATAACAAGTGCTTTGCAAAAGCCATGGTGGTTTCATGGAGATGGGATCTCACTAAAAGCTTCATTCTTGCTTACATACATATCAGGTCCATTAATTTAATTGAATTCATATATAAAATTTTATGCCCATAACCCCTTCATGTCCTCACAATGCTGAATTGAAAATATCATAAATGAAATCCTAGAAAACCTTGGTCAAACTATTTGGTCAAGTAGCTCTGCACGGAAAAATTACTTTAATATTTCTGCTTACTGAGCTGATTGCAGCAATTATGAAAACACAAAGCAAAGAATTTATCTAGGAAAAGAGACCCAGGGTATCCTCCTTTCCATGACCAAAGCCTGTATTCATGCTGTTATTTCCTCTGTATTTTATTATAGGGCATGATACTAAGAAGTAGAGAGGCTAGTAGATGTAGAAAAGTCATATCCAGAAGACAATAAAATCATAAAAATAGTTACCTCATAACACCTATTAACTACTAGATGTTATGATAAAATGTGTCCCACTCATTATAAATGTGATATGCTTAGTGGTGTTTGAATGTAAAATCCTCTTCTCTCTGGTGTGTAAACATTTGGTCACCATTTAGTGATCCTGTTTGGGGAGGTAGTGGATCCTATGGGGAGTTTCACTATAAGAAGTGTGTCACTGCAGGTTAACCCTGAAATTTTATATCAGGGTCCAACTGCCTGTCTCCTCTCTAATTCCTGGGTGCTGATGCAATGTGACCAGCCAGACTCTTACTCCTCCCCTGTCCTCATGCTTTCCCTGATTACTATGACTTTCTTGCCATGATGAACTATGTCATTATGTAACTATGATCCAAAATAAACCCTTTCTCTTCTAACTTGGTTTATCAGAATATTTTGCTGCACTAAGGATAAAGTAAATAAGAAATTCATTTAAATTTTCTCATGGAAGTGGAAGCTGAGTCCTATAAAGATGATGTAACTGTCCTAAGAATGTCACTTACAAATGCAGATGAGAAAAGTCAGCTTGTCAACCTCTTGGCTTCATTCTCTCAGCAAATTTACAAACTTTCTGTGAATATCTTCCCAACATATTGAGAAGATTCTTGAGGAGCCCAAAGAAAGCAATGATCATCCAATTAGAAACAATGACATGTTGTAGGTGGAGACTGCTCAATTGTTTCTGACTACCCAGACACAAGTAATTACACAGTAACTATATTAATCACACCACTGCTTAGCCAATAGCTTAGGCATATTCCTGGTTAACTCTTTTATCTCAGATTAGCCCCTTTCTATTAATCTGTGTATCACCATGAGGCTATGGCCTACTGGTAAGGGTTCAGCATTTTGGCATCTTTCTCCTGGCAGCTACACGGCATCTCTCTGACCCTGCTTACTTTCTGTGTCTCTGTTCTGATTTTCCACTTGGCTTCACTCTGCTAAGCCATTGGCTGAAACATCTTTACTATTAACCAATGGTAATAAAACATATTCACAGCATACAGACGGGGATCCCACTTCACCTTGGCCTAGCTAGATCTCTGTGTGATTCTTCATCTTGTAGTAGGTTTTAAAACCTTTGAAACCATTGCAAACCATATAAGCAATGCAGTTATTAAGCCTTAAATGAATCCAGTGTTAAGATGGGAAACATGTGATCCGAGTGAGAAATCCCAGGGCAGAGGTGGGAATGACATGGATTTTCAAGACACTGAAAGGCCTTCCTCTTCAAAATGGAGAATGCTTGGTATTTCTTACAGTTGGGACAGAATTCATAAAAACATGTATGTAGAAAAGAGCAGATCTTACCTGACAGAAAATGAGAACTAAAGGCTGTGCCCTTATCTGTGCCCCTATTGCCTTTGGCTAATTAATAGCTATCAACTTGACTAGGAAATCGGCATTGTATAAAGATTCTAAAGACTATTTTCACTATTTGATATTTGATTAATAGCTAAATATGCTTTAAAATTGTCTTGCAATTAAGGCACAGTTCTTAAGTAGTCACAGTCTAAGTAGCCACAGAGTCTAGGTTAGAGCTACCCATAAATTCAGCATCCATAATCAAATATGCTTGAAATCTTTAACCAATTTGTTTAAAGGATCTATGCTTCCTTTATTGTTGTTGTCTAACACAACTGGCCAGGATACTTCTGCTCAGAAGGTGTTTAAGCCATCTTATACAATGACATTGCTACATAATGGGTTTGTTCCTATAAAATAAACTTTGCTACAGCTAATTGTATTGAATTCCATCAATAATTATCCAATGCCTGTTGTGGGAGCTCCTTCTGCTCCTTCAGTCAATAGCCTTTATAATACCAGTCCACTTGGGCATGGTCTCTTATACTATAAATGCAGCTATAAGCATATGCCCGCTCTCTTGCTTCCAATGCTCACTTCCGGCTACTGGACTTTGTTCCTGTTCCCCATTTGTGCAGAGGACTGTTATCTAGGACAGTGATCTGTAAGTCTCCCCTAAATAAATAACCCTTTATTATTCATAATTCTGAACTAGAGTGGGATTGTTTTGTGACTTCTGCCATTTAAAACCATAATTTACTCTAGCTTTATTTATTGCAATCCAAACAACATTATTGCTGTAAATCATAGATGAAATAGCAGATCATATTGCTCTCTCCCTCTCTCTCCCTCTCTCTCTCTTTCTCTGTATTTTTTGCTATCAACATTCAAATCATGGTTTGTAATTTAATTCTGTGATTCTACAAACCATGATCATTTGATGCTGTTCATTTCGCTTTTAAATAAAATCACAGTGATGAATATGTATTGGTAATTAGTTATTTTCTAACTTTATGCAGTACTTTGTAAAATCCAATTGCCAACAATTAAGCTACATATACTGATGGGAAGCATTTAAGGGGATATAGAAATTTTGAGAATGTGGGCTATGGATAGTCCTAGCAGTCATCTGAGTATGTTATTGAATACTTATTGCTTATTGAATAATTATTGCTGCAAAAACCCTGTCATTCCAGTGACTCACATATCCTATCTGGACTACTCTGAGTCAAGCCCCACACTGAGGAATGGAGTTGTAAAGGAAATGTTATGTTTCTGCCTGGGAGAACTGAGGCTTGGGCCTTTGAATTGCAATTGTTCTTGCTAGCAAGGATATGCAATATACGCTCTCATTTACCAGCTTCTGCATTTGATATGAAAAGAATACTTGGCACCTACTGCAGCTCTCCCTGACTCCCAACTGGAATTTCTTCTAGCTTTCTAAATTACTTGGCACTAAGCAATGTACCTCTGCCAAAAAGTAAATGGCTCAATATTTGAAATGAGACACATCAGCAAAATTCAGGTTGAGTGTTGAGGTCACATTGATTGTAGCCACAGGAGTCACCTATACTGGGAAGAAATTACTGACTAAAAAAAAAATGTAATAAAATTAAAAAATAAAGAGGATTCCAAAGGACTTATTTCTATTTTTTTTCTTTATTTCATATTGAGAACTAAGGTGGTTGTAGGATTCTTTCCCAGGTCATCTTTGAACTACACACAACCTAACTGATCTTGAACTTCTAATCCTTTTGATTCCTCCACCCAAGTGCTTAGATTAAATATACAAACCACTATGTCTGTTTTATGTAGGGTTAAGGACTGGCTGAGGGTCTTGTGCATATTTGGCAAATATTCAATCAACAGAACTATAACACAAGCCCTCAAAATAGCCTTGAAGATGTCCATTTTCAGAGTACATGTTGTTGATGGATCTTAGAAGGAAAATATGAACCTAACAACTGTGCTGAAACAAAATGTATTATTAGGAATCTTAGGAGAATGTGTGCATCTAAAAATATATTTGACCCAGTCCTTGTACTCTATTACACAATTGGGTTGATTATAGCCAACAAATATTTTAAGAAAGAAAGGGAGATTATAGCAAATCTATTTTTCTTGTAACTAATCAATTATTTGATCACTCAATTTATTAATTCATCTATTCTTTATTCATCTATTTAGTGAAATGTTCTCTCACTGAAAGCTGACAATTAGGAAGCTCACATGGCTGAGAATAATGAAATGAGGGAACACAATACCCTGTTCATAAAACATACCAACAATACCAAAGAGAAACATGTTAAAAATTATTTACAATACAAATAAACCTAGAGTTTGCATCCTTTATACTTCATGGCACAAGAAGCAGAAAAAAATATTTTTCATGTCTGCTATCATGAGAACATGAGCAAGCTACTGCATCAGTACCCAAGGTTTGCATACACACTGCACATGAGTGGATGCTTGGTGATACCACTGGGAAATCCTCATCCAATTATATTATAACTATTGCACATCATTCTCCTGGATTGCAGTGTGAATAAAATAATGAAATTTCAATTAAATTCAATGCACATTGGAGAAACACACAAACTTAGTTGATAATTTAAATTATTTCTCATAGAGCTCCAATAAATATTTCATTATAATTATTATATTTATTATTGTTTCTTACATAAAATTATGTATTTTCTGAAGCTAATTTTTTGTTATTTTGTATATCTTGTTTACAAAATGAGATGTCAATAATTAACAGCATTCAACTCTCAATATTTAAACAGAATATTCTAGATAATTTCTTTTTAGAAGAACACAGATGAAAAGTGTGGCTTCTCAAAAGTAAGGAGTTTGGAACTAGAATTTATACAAATTTAATGAAAAATTTCAAACTTACATGACATAAATAATAGAGGATTGGTTATCTTTATTTTGCCTAAAACCCTTTTCACATTGATTCTATATTTGCATATAGTAAAACTTATTTAGTCTCTTTAAAGTTGAATGAGTATTAGTACCTATATATTTATGTAAATACCTATATGTTTAAGCATATGTGGAATATGTCATCAGCTACTCTTGCTGCTATCATGACTCCTGCCCTGTTCTTGTCTGTGTAGGTATATCTCCTTTAGGTTTGAATTTTCATTGGTAAATTAATTGTCATTCACATTAAAATTTTTGATCTGTGAACCATGCTGATAAAAGCTGATAGAAGCACATGTACTAGAAGAAAATTTTACAGGTTACATATGTGAAAATGTTTTCGATATTTTGTTTTGTTTTAAAATTTTACTTTAGAGGTAGGTAGAGTCAGAGAGATGCCATGTAGCTGCTGAAGGAGACAGACGACCTGGAAACTTACTGGCATGCCACAGTCTTAAGGTGATACATTGATTAATAGAAATGGTTTAAGATTTAAGAGCTAGGTAATAAAAAGCCTGAGCTAATAATCTGAGTAGTTTTGTAATTAATATAGTTTCTGTGTGATTATTCGTGTCTAAGCAGCCAGGAAATTAATGAGCAATCTCTGTTTACAAATGGTGCCCAATATGGGGCAACTACATCCACATGAAAACTGAGGGAGCTTGGGAAATAATTCTAGACACAAAAGAACAGAGTTAAGCACAGCTTCTTGGTAACTATATTTTTGCATGTCGACTCTGTTTGCTAACATCAAGCAGAAGCAAGGCTCCTTTAAGAAGTCTTTCTGACTCAGTGTTAGTGGGGAAAAAATTGCACAACTTCTTTAAGAGAAGGCTTCCTGGTTCGTGCTGGTAGCAGGAAGCCTTTGATTTTTTTTTTGGGGGGGGGGGAGTCCTGCACTTAAATGGGATCTGTGAGGAGTATGTTACAAATTGCTTAATAGCGACATAGACCCACTGTACTCCTGGAGCTGGGGCATGGAGCATGCCTCACAGAGCTAGTGGCAAATGTACCTCCACCATATTGAAAGGCCAGGAGAGGCAGAGCCAGTATCCAGGGCCACAGCAACCAAGCTGGTTACCATTTTAAAAGTGCTCCTGGTCATTCACCACAGGTTCATCACTGATGGCTAAAATGGAATAACCCCACAGGATATCCCATGAAAGACCTGATTAAGAGTACCCCCTATCATCTCAAAATACTTCACTCAAATTCCCAAATATTGTTTATAAATGATTGTTTTCATTTAAAAGGGGTTGATTGTAAGTGATTAATGGTTACAATCAATTTCTATGAAAATAAAGAAGACATGATATAGAGATTAATACTTTGCATTGCTATGGATCTTTGTCTATTGACACAAATTTAAGGTCATTGTTATTACACTGTGTATATGTATTTGTGCTCTTATTTAAGATTCTGTGTTTGTGTATATCATTTAAAATGTAATATATAAATTGCAAAATACAAATTAATAGATAGTCATCTATAATTGTCAAACTTGTAGTCATATTAGTTAAGGTTTTTAGATATATAGAGATATATGTCAGATTAATAGGTATTCTTCAAAACTTCTAAAGACCTACAGAAAATATGACACTTAAAATATTTTAATAACTTAGACTTTTCTTGACAGTGAGACATGTCTGCTTCTGGCAGTACCAATTACTCCAGAGAAGTTGATGGTCAGTGAAAAAATTTGTTATAAAATTTGCCTACAGTACAGCAAGGGTAGCCATATGGGCAAAAAACTTCTCTTGCCTGGACTGTTTGACATTATACTGTATGAATTGGACATGCAGGACCAACAGAAAAATGACTACTGAAGTTGCCTAAAGAAGGTAAGACAATCTTTCTGTAGGACACAAAAGAAAGCAGCTGATGAACTTTGCCATAACGAGGCAGAAGATATCTTCAAATTTCCTGCTTTATGGAAAAGTCTGCTGAATACTATGGGCCTGTAGGCTGAAAATGGATGCCCCAACTCCAAAGTTACAGAAGAACTTTGGGTGCCTGTTTAAACAGTGAGATGTCTCTGTCAATTCTAGAGTTTTTAAAGTTGCTTACAATGCACTCCCTGTTTAGTTATATAATTTTATATCCTTCTGGGGTCTTTGATAGAGTTTTAAAAAAATATAGTTATAATTATAGTTTTCCTTAGTTATAATAAAGAATAAATTGGATATAAGACTTTAGATTCATTAAAACAGGATAGATGATAGAGTATTTTCCTTAATTTGCCAAATGTAAATGGATATATAATTTTACTATGTTAAAGTTAAAACCTTCCTTTTAAAATAAGAAGAAAAGAGGAGATCATGTGGGATGTTCTTCTGTAAATGTGTTACTTTTATTATCTAATGAATAAAGCTGCTTTGTCCTATGGTAGGACAGAATATAGTCCGGTTGGACACCATGTAGCTGCTGAAGGAGACAGATGCCCAGGAATCTTACCAGTTGTCCACAACCTTATGGTTATACACATATTAGTAGAAATGGGTCCATTTAAGATGTTAGAGCTAGTTGATAAAAAGTCTGAGCTAATAGACCAAACAGTGTTGTAATTAATATAATTTCTGTGTGATTATTCATGTTGGGGCAGCTGGGAAACAAACGAGCAGTTTCTGTTTACAGTTTTACCTACACAAACTTGCAGCTATTATCATCAAGGCTGTGGCATAATTTTAATTATTTTTCTCAGAAAATTGAGATCACACTCATAAGAAATATTTCAGTTATAAAACTCAAAGATGGTGGAGATAGTAATGTGTTTGTTGCATAAGCATGAGAACCCAAGTTTCATCCCAAGCCTCCTTTGAAGGCTGAGGTTGGTAAGTGTCCACTTGCAATCCCAGCTCTGGGTACATGTGCATATCTCAACTAAATGGTTCCTTCTCATCAGGACATTCATTCTCCACTGACAGGCACTCCTGTCCCTTATCTTATAAACACTCAGGAGAATTAAAAGCTCTTTCTTTTCTTCCATATGGTAAGTTTATTTATTCCCGACTCATCTATAGACTCTTCATCCATTATTTTGATTGTTTACATTCTAGTGGAAATACATCTTAAGGATTACTTTTTATTAAGTTGGGAATCTCCAGTGTGGGGAAAAACAATATATAATTTATGTACTGCTCCCCTGGGCATGGTTCAAAAGGATATTTTAGCTCTACTATTGTGGAATATAAACTCAGAACCAGGGCTGCTTTAGTAACATCATATATTCAAGGAGTTAATCTAGTTCTACCATTACTTCTGTCTAAAAACATCCTGTTGCTCTTCCCTGAAAACAGGATCAGGATCATTTTCTTGTCATTTAGACTATTAAGGAAGTGACTCAGATCTTGTTCTATTCATTCAGAATAGTCTCAGGATTCTCACAAGGATATCTAACCTTAGTACTTCCAAAACTCAGGTTAAAAAAACTAATGAGTTGTTATCTTGTGAATGACACATAGTCAGTCCATTGAATCACACTGTTCAGGCATCCATACATTCACTAGTCACTTTTCTTTTATTTTAGGTTTTTTTCAAAACAGGGTTTCTCTGTAGCTTTAGTTCCTGTACTGGAACTAGCTCTTATAGATCAAGCTGGCCTTGAACTCATAGAAATTCACCTGCCTCTGCCTCCCGAGTGCTGGGATTAAAGGGGTGCTCCACTACCACCCTACTCACTTTTCACTCTTATTTCATAGTCCTATGTTCTCAACCATGTCTTAGACTGTCTGCCTCTGTGCTCCAGTTTATATGTGTCATGCCATTTACGTATCTAAAGATAAAGACATAATCACACTACTGGGAGATGATTTAATCATTAGGGTGCTAATATCATCAATAAGTTAATTAATTGGTGAGTTAGTAGCTGAATGAGCAGTAGGAAAGTATTACCTAGCTGGTGGATTTAGATAACCTGGGAGCTAACTTTAAAATGAGTATTGTGTAGCAAAGCCCTTTCCCTCTCACCTTCCCATTCCTCTTTCCTTGCCTAATTTTCATCTTCCTGTGGCCCTTCTATTCATTTCCCAGGCACCATGAAATGAACAACATTCCCCACACCTGCTTCCACCTCCACAGCCTTTTGACTCACCCTAGACTTCAAGTAGTGAAGTCAGTCTACCATGGATGGAAACCTCCACACCGGGAGCCAAATAAACTATTTTTTCCTCTCAATTAGTTTATTTGTAAGGGCTGTTTTGTTATATAACAAATAAGTAATACCTTGTCTTGTTTCTTTTTCTACCTACTTGTTAAAATACGATAGGAGATTACTTTGTGCACATCAGTATGATCTATAGTCTGTTTCTCTGGTTTACATATCTGTGTCATCCAGCTGTCACAAGCCAAATAAAACAGAATTTTTAATGGAGCAAACAAACTCTTTGCTAAGATATAATTGTCACCTCTTGACAAAAACTCTTTATCATTCTGTCAGAAGTATGCACTAACTTATTTTGCTAAGTCATCAGCTTCTACAGGTAATTTGTTGAAGCATGTTGTCTCTCCCTATTAAGGTGCCTTTCTTATTTTCAAGTGGTTAAGAAATTCTCTTGCATTTATCACAATTTTTCTCAGTGGTAATTTTCTAGGTTATATTTATATATCAGTCTATTTTATCTTTTAATTTTTCACAGGAACAGAAAAAAAACATTTGTAACAGTTTTATATCAAGTCACACTGTTTGTGTGCAGATGAGCCTAGTATAAGCACTTCGCCCACACAATCTGTGTAAAATCACAATTTCAAAGTGTATCTGCCTTCCTTCCAATACCTAATGTATATAAATTACTGATTACTGAGGCACTTCAGAATAAAATTTGTTGAACAATATGGGTTTATAAATTAAGAAATCAGGGAGAAGTGTACTTCAGCTAATTCAGGGTTTTCGAAGCAAGCATGAAAGCCTGGGTTTAATCCTCAGAAAGACAGAAATCGGAAATAGTGATGCATAGCTGTAATCCCAGCTCCTGACAAGTGTAAGGAAGGTCAGAGGTGAGAGGTCGCCCTCAGCTACCTAGCAATTTCAAATCAGCCTGCGATCAATGAAGCATGCCTCAGAAGTTTGCAAATAAAATATAATTTAAGAAATTAAAAATCAACATACTCGTCTAACACTTAATCTCCAAGAATTTGCCAGTGAAAGGGGCATCTATCCCAAAGCAACCTGTGTTGAAAATAAAGAATCATTCAAGCTCTCTCTTGATCAGTCTCCAGGGAATTTCTGTCAGTTCATTAAATAGAGGAGAAATATAATGAACTGGATAAATGTGCAGGCGTAAATTACAGGAGGAGAGTGAGTATGTGAGTCTGCTCCTCTTGCCAGTATAACATAATTGGGTGGGAAATTCTCATTCCTCCTGAAAACGTGCCTCCTAGAAGAGATTGCTTAGAGAAGTGTCAACTGAATTCTGCTGAGAGGGATTGACAGCATCTGGAACTGAAGCAAGAACTCATCTGCTAGTGCGCGAAGCCAAAGCAGAACCTAGGAAGTTAGAGCAATGAGACTGAACCCCAAGGGTAACAGTGAAAGCCGCAACAATGGCAAGCTAATTCTCTCTTGACGTTTTAAGTTATGTTGTGTAATCTGTCTGTGTGAACCTGTGTGTGTGTGTGTGTGTGTGACGTGTTATGCTGATCCAAGCTCACTTCCTCATTCTGTCAGAGTAGCTGATGTTACAACTAAGCTCTCACTCCAGCCATGTTACTTAAACTTTTAATTGATAAATAATCGAACTGAACTACTGCTTCAGTGAGATATAAAGTATGCAGAAGTGGGTGGCCTGCTTTTCTAGGGTACGTATGGCTGTACACTGGAACTTGACTCTTCTCTTTGTATTGAAAAATATTGTGTATTACTGCATTCAATTACGCCAAGATACAACGAGTAAATGGACACCTTTATGAAACAGAGATACATTGAAAATAGCTTTCGTTTTGACATGGGGCTAAACATAAATGACCCTGACCTTACATGGCATAGCTCAGTCATTCTTTATAAAGCAAGAACACAAGACAACCACAGAACAAATAAATAAATCTCAGAAACACATAATTAGGGAAGGCTGATTAAGTCCCATGGGTACTGGGAGAGGAGCTTTGATGCTGTTTCTGGATCTCCCCTCTCTACTGTTTAATTTTTTTTTCAAGTCTCTTGAAATAGTAAACTACAGGGCAAGAAACTACTGGATCACGATTTCAGAGCAAGTGGTAATCATAAGATAATATATGTCAGGAAAGAAGCTGAACAAGGCAACCATACGTACAGAGGCAGTTAATATGCCTTGGTGAGTTCGATATGGTCACTGAAAACTGGTGATTGTCAAATGTCATTCTAATGTTGTTGGTTTTCTTTTCTTTTTCTTCTCCAGTTTTAAATAATAAGTATGTCTATTTGACAATACAATGTGATGTTATGATCCATAAAAAATACAGGAAGACTCAGTCAAGCTAATTGGCATAACAATCAACAATCCCCTCACCAAAATCACTGTTTTGAAATTAAAATGTTAAAAATCTATTAGTTTCAATTTTGAATATGAACTAACTGATGAAAATGGTCATCATACTTTTGACCATATCAATCTGGTGAAAGATGTCCTTTTGGTCATCACTTTATTCCCTTCCCCCTCTTCCATCCTGGGTCTTTGGTAGCTCTCTATATTCTTAGTTTTTACATAGCCATCTTCTATAGATTTTATATTGAAGGGGACAATTTACAACTGGCTATTCTTGGCTCATATCACATGACAAAATTTCTTCTAGTTCTACCCATTCTACTGATGTTTTCATCAACAGTAGTCCCTTTCTTAATATATATGTATGTGTGTAATGTCATATATATCATAAATTATGTTATATCATATATAACATATATAACCCCTGCATATGTATGTATACATGTATGTGTTTGTATATACACAAATACCACATGATAGGCATGTCAATTGTTACATCTTGGCTATTGTAGTTTATTGAAATGAACCTAAGTATAAAAATACATTACTGATAAACACATTACTAGCTTAATTTTCTGTACCATATGTCCAGAAATAAGTTCATTTTAATAGTCAATTTAATTTAATTAAAGGTGCCATAAACACATAATGGAGAAAAAAGAAAGTCTTCGGTTTCTTGGGAACATATTGGGAACATTGAAAATTTACTAACAGAAGTACTTTAAAAATAAACTCAAACTGGACAAAAAGTAAGCATGTTGAGTATTGAAATTACAAACATACACGGGGAAAAGAGGAGCCTTGTCTAGTGTTACATGGAAGAAAAATCACTACAGCTGTTTTTAAAAAACTACTATGAAGACACAACCAGCAAGCAACATCATCTCTCTCAAAATGTACAAAAACATACCAAATCTTGATGCAGAACTAACACATCATTTATTAACTTCTTTACAAATAGTCCAATCTTGTATCACTTTGATTTTATAGAAAACATGAAGAATGAGCTAGAAAAATATAGTTTATTTGATGAAAATATATTTTAATAATGTATGCAATGATGAATTTGTGATGCATACAAAATATTAATTAGAAATATCGGGAAAAACAAACAGGAATAGCAATTGTAGTATATGAGAAACTAACAAGTAATACACATGTACTTCTCAGGAACAAAAAAGAAATGATTTCAGTGTCTGTAGTTACTAGTGGGCTGCAGAGATGACTCCAGTGGTGAAAGCACTTGACACCAATGCTCATGACCTAATTTGTTCTCTGGATTCCACTATGAAAGAAGAGCGCCAACTCCTGAAATTTGTCCTCTAGTCTCTATGTGTTGTCGTGGAATATACACAATGACATACACACACAGACAGACAGAGAGAGGCAGAGACAGAGGCACATAGAGGCAGAGACAGAGAGAGGAAAGAGATAAATGCACACACACAAATATGCATACCATAATAATAAATTTAAGACAAATATGTATTTTCAAGGCCTAAAGAGGTATCTAATGAGGTTAGCGCGTATATAATTTTTGCAGTGGACTTGAGTTTGTTCCTACCACTAATATCAGACAGTACACAATTACCTCTGACTCCAATTCCTGGGTTATCTGGTACCTCTGACTTCAGGGACTCTTACACACACACACACACACACACACACACACACACACGTAACACACTGATATAGGTACACACACATAAATAAAATGTTTTCAAAAATATTTTTTAATTTAAAAAGTGTGTTCATCTACAATTCTTTGAACGACTTTACATTTAGACCTAGTAACTGTTCTATTTTTATTCTTTAATCCGATCAACTGTGCTAATTTGCATAAGTAGCAAAGAAGCTACCAAAAGAATCACTTCATTTGAATAATGGCTCATTTTTATAGCTAATTACATTTGTCACCTTAAGTACAACTTTGTAAAGTTCACTGTGCTTAAGCTGACCTGTGAGATATTTGCCTGATGCTTCTGCAATCTCTCTTAGGAGTGCTTATATTAAAGGTAAATGGTCAGCTTTTATTTTTCTATTACTTCATGGAGGTGATTATGGAGTACATTTTGGTTATTTTTATTTTTTTACATTATTTAAAAATAATTGCTTATTTGCAGACTTATTTCATAGTATGGGCTTATAGGAAAATATAAATCCATAAACTAATAGGAAATAATTTTATCTTGCATACATTGGGTTGTATTTGCAGATGAACACAAATCAATATTTAGTAATATGTAACTAAGTAATAAAACGTATCTGTCAGAAGTGAATGCTGGCCCTAGAAGACACACTGAGATGTGTCTATTAGCCAATGAGATAATATAATTAAAGAAAATACAGCTCCTGCCTTATGACAGTATTGTGAAGCTATTGGGATAATATTAGCACACAGAGCATTCTCTTGGAAATTAACCAGAAGAGTTTACTCACATTTATGTTGAAGAAAACACTGATTATTGGTTCCTTGGAAAATAAACTCAAAATCGATATTTATTAGCATCTATATTCATGTTTTCAAATTCACAAGTACAAATTTGGAATAGTTTGTGGTATTCCATAATTTAGTAAATAGAGCTATCTAAGCTATTATAGACCTAGCTGGAAAAGAAGGACAATAACCTCACTTATGTAAACATACTGACAAATATTTGTGTTTGAATACTTACCCAGTGCTAACATGGCTCAAGCATGATTTTTGCACTGAAAATAAAAATTAATAAAATGAGAAAATGAAACCGTAACCTTATTGAAAAGTCAAAGATTCCTAGTAATACAGGATATGGAGCATAACTTGCCATTTTCTTCCAGCCATGAGATGGGATACCAACTGAGCCACAAAACCTTCAGCCTACAATCTATGCTGCCTCCAACATGTTTCGGGGCTTTTAGTGGTGCAGAACTTGTGGAAGGGGCCAATCAATGTCTGGTCCAACTTGAGGCTCACACAAAGAGAGTTTGCCCATTTCTAACACTGCTTAGATGGACAGTAGCCAGAGGCAGGACAGCCCAGAGACTCAGGATAGAACCAAACATAACTGGGAAAATAAGAAAAAAATTCATTAAAGGATTACTAATGATATTCTGCTATACTTATAGATCAATGTCTAGCCCAGTTGTCACCAGAGAGGTAATCAGCAACCAATTACCATCAGATACAGAGACACACAGCCAAACACTAGGTAGGGTCAGGGGAACCACACAGAAGATGGGGAAGAAGAATTGTAGGAGCCAGAGTGTGTCAAAAGACACTAGTAGAGTACAGCCAAAAGAATCAGCTAAGCAGAGCTCATAGATCACAGAGATTGAAAAAATCAATCATGGTCCTTACATTGGTTTGAGCTATGTTTTCCGCATAGATTTAATGGTTAAGTAGCTGGGTGTTCTTGTGTGACTCCTAACAGTGGGAATATGGAGCATCTGGAACTATTTCAGCTGCTCTCAGAACCCTATTCTTCCTACTGTGCTGCCTTGTCCAGCCTTGATCTGAGAGTTTATTCCTAGTTTTACTGTAACTTGCTATGCCATGTTTGGTTGGTATCTCTGGGAGACCTACACCTTTTTTTTCCCCCAAGGGAAATGGAGTAGGAGTGAATCTGGAGGACAGGGGAGAGGGTTGGAAAGAGGCTGAGAAGAGTGGAGGGAAGGAAAACTGTGCTCAGGATGTAATGTACGAGAGAGAGAGAGAAAAAGAAATCATAGTCATGACAAATGTATGAACAAGTGTTTTGTTGTTTTATTTATAATCATTAATATCTGTCCAATGTTTAAGTCTTTTTCTAAGTTTAAGACTTTTTTCTTTAAGCACTTATTTTCTTTCATCCCATTTGCCTATATGGGTGCACACACTTGCATTCACAGGCGCTGTATGCTACAGCATATGGGAGCGAAAGGCCAATGTGCAGAAATCAGTTCTTTCCGTTCTCTGTATCGTTTGTGGAGTTGTGCTTTTCCTCACTGAGCCTATGCTGAGCACTGTGCTGCCACCCTTAAAACAAGTGTTTCTTTGATCTAATGGTATGAGGCATTTTGGAAAATTATACTCTTAAATCCAATAATATTTGGATCCAAATAAGCAGAAATCTGCAAAGTATTCATGAAGAAAATAGCATGAAGATTAGCTGTTAAAACCGTCACTGCATTCCAATTACAGAGAACAAATTTATTCCTAAAATTATGAGGAAAGATCTGAGTGAATTAAACAGCAAGAGATCGAGTGGAATAACAGTTAAACACCGCTTTTGCTCTTCTAAAAAATTTCTTTGAAATAGATTGATTTGTGAAAACATGTGTGAATTATTTTGATTGTTTAATTCATCTGATATGTTTATTTGGCTAAGACTGTTTATTTAAAATCAACACAATTATGATATCTCAATAGCTCATTTCCCTGAATCTACATATAATCAATATAGACGTTTTGATGAGTTAGTCATATAAACATATTAATGAGTACACATTTAAATGAAAGCACAAAAACAATAAACACAAAACAGTTTAAGCTAAAATACTTAAATAAAACGTAGCATTAGTACTGAAGGACCTTACTGCATGTAATTTACTGCATGTCATAGGCATGGTTTTATCATTATGATATATCTGTAGTGAGAAGGATTGAGTCCATAACCTAAGATGTATTAAACAAGTATCTTTCACAAATCCATACCCATGTCTCAGCCCTATATTTCTAATGCTTATGATAGACTAGAAAGGAACACACACACATACACACACACACACCATGCTTGTTCATTTTTAACTCAATAGATTTATAATCCTAAAACTCAAACACAACCATTACTGTTTTGATATCCTATTATGTGTGTACTCATTCATAATTTTGTGAGCTGCTTTCCCTAGAGACATTTTTCTGCTATATGAAAATGCCTATAATCTAAACTATGATGAAGGCATTGATGAGGTAGGACTTAGATTAATCACTGACTTACCAAAAACAGTACATAGCTTATGAGTATATTGTTATGAGAAATATCT
Source organism: Microtus pennsylvanicus (assembly GCF_037038515.1). NCBI lineage: Eukaryota > Metazoa > Chordata > Mammalia > Rodentia > Cricetidae > Microtus > Microtus pennsylvanicus. The sequence goes on along the minus strand of NC_134589.1, from coordinate 29,837,107 downwards.
TACAATCAATAAGCATTAGGAATTAACCATGGAATCTTACAGCATTTTAGCCACAATAATAGATAATCCAACCAAATCTTGCCGCAGAACATTTGAAGTCAAGATTATGCATGAGAAGAACCAAATTTGATAATATATATATATATATAATATATATATACGAAGTACAAAATTCAGTGATTTCTTAAGTCATTTAGTCACTTAAATATAAAGAATGAAATAGTTTTGCCATTTTTATATTGCAATTTTATGATCTTTCACATATAAATACATAAAATCTATTTTATTTATTAAAGAATTTTTTATTTTCATAAAAGTTAACTGTTTAGTGCTTGCATTCACATGAAAATATTTTGCTTCTCACTAATTGTCTTTTTTCTGCATCTTATTGTGCTTTCCTTTTGCCACAAACTGATACTCACAGCCTGTGTACATTTGCATATTCAAAAGGCATACCAACAGAGTCAGAACCTGTGTAAAGAAAGAACAATCACTTTTCTTTTACATGGACCTTCGTTTTAATTAATACAACAGCATGATGACTTCTGGAAAAGAGAAGAAAAATTATTAGGTAATTTAATATTGGGTTTCATTCATCTTCATCAGCATTATTTTAGAACTAAACTAATTACTCTGAAAGGAGAACCAAACAATTTCAAGATTAAACAATAAGCAATTCATTGCATTTAATATAAGGGAAAAAACAATTTTTTATGAAATAATTCTAGAAATTTTAAGAAACATAGCTATGTTGCATCTCATATAACAAAAATCTACTATTTCATCCTTTCAATGTAGTGGCTCTGCAATGTTTTATGAGTTAGAATCACAGACAGAAACAGTCCAAATATAATTTTCAGAAACTGGCATCAGAGTCTGATGCCCTGCCTGTAGGAGAGACAATCGTTATTATTTTCTTGGTATTACTAAGATTCCTGGCATATCAGAGCATCAGTGCCAAAATAAGGGTGGGCTTGAACTCTGTTTCAACTGCAGAGAGGACCTCTGAGATTGGATATTGATTATTCAGATGTAGAAGACATGCAAATATATCCTATATAAATTGCAAAGGTAACAAGGTAAAAATTTTCTATGTCTATTTTCTGTAGTTTTCTCCATTTGATAGCAGTAACAAGAGTGATGCAGCAAAGAGATATGATGGAGGAAGGTCACTGTTTAATTATAATAAAGAAACTGCTTGGCCCTCATAGGTTAAAACATAGGTGGGAGGAGTAAACAGAACAGAATGCTGGGAGGAAGAGGAAGTGAGCTCAGAGGCCATGCTCCCCTCTCCCGGGCAGACACGATGAAGCAAGCTGCCAGGTCAGACATGCTGAATCTTTCCCCCTAAGACCGGTGCTACACAGTTTATTAGAGATGGGTTGATCGGAATATCAGAATTAGCCAGTAAGGGCTAGAGCTAATGGGCCAAGCAGTGTTTAAATGAATACAATTTGTGTGTTGTTATTTCTGGTGTAAAGCTAGCTGTGCAGGAGCTGGGCTGTGGGAAGAGGCCCGCAGCTCCTACTACAGAGATATGCAAGAAAACTAGTGTCAAAATGAGTTAACACCATGAAGCATATAAACCCTTCTCATCTGAGTAAAATCAAAACCTGCCATACACACACTGTGTGGCCTGGAAATAGCTCGGTGTGTGGCAGTGAGATCTGCCATGCTTTCCTGCCTATGCACTCCTAGCTGACCTGATCCTACCACCTGCCCATGCAGGGAGCACTGAGACATCAGTCTGGTCTCAGCTAGTTTGTTCCTGACCATGAGTGTGCACACAAGCATCCAGACCCAAAGTTGGTTGTGAGCATCTTTCCCAAACCTTCATTCAGCACCATTCTATAGTCCCATGTTGGGCAGCATTCTGTAGGCAGAGACTGCTCATTCATTTCCCGGCCAACCAGACCCAAGTTGAAGCACAAGAGCTAGCAAAGTGGGCCAGTGTTCTGATGTATTCCTAAAGCAAAATATTTTGCTGGCATTGGAATTGAGGAAAAATGGGTGATATTGTAGGGTTTTGTAATTTGATGATGAGACTAAGATTAATAAATTATAGAAATTATTGATGACAAAATATAATTAATTTATGTGAATGTTGGAAGTAGTTTGGATAGGCATGCTTTTAGAGACAATGTTATTTGTGAAATGACCACAAATGCAGTTGAGAGACTCTCAGTCTGTCTTACTTGCTTTCTCATTTTGTACTTATAAATTATGAGAAAATCTACATTTGTAGCATGATAAAAAATTCTAAAGCTTTGTTGTCTTATGATTGCTTTTTTATCAAAACTGTGCATTTTTAACTCTAACTAACCACAAATATAACTTGTACAAAAATATTTTAGTGGCATGTATTATTCTTTAAGCAACTGACTGTATGGTGTCATTTAATCCTCATCATACAATATGGAGATAACAATGTGTGCATCCTCAGGAGACACATGCAGAAACAAACATTAAGTATCAGGTACCATTCTTAGAGGAAGTTTTAGATCAGGAACTTGATCTCAAGCTTTGTAACTCTAAAACATTTGATTTTATGTTCTATACTTGATTTAAACTCATCCTTGAGATATAGATTCTTTTATTAAAGGCAACATATTTATACACCACAGTGAATCTCAAGCTTTGGAGACCATAAGTGTCATCTGGGCATAAATCAGCTTCTAGTTGTAGAAGGAGAGCTGAATAGGAAGATCCTGTTTAGAACATTCAACATGGTTGATGAACAAGAAAAGATCGGGTAGAAAAAAATTGAAGATTTTTTTCTATATCCATGGCTAGTAAGGTTCAACGTCAATAATATGCCTGTCCTTCGAAGGCAGATCTCTAAATTCAAATAATCCCAAGCAAAATTGTAGCACGATATTTTTCTGAATATTGACACCAAGAGTTCACACCACATAGGAGTGCAGAAGACTCTAAGTAGCCCACAAACTACTAGAGTAAAACAGAATTGGATGATTGGCAGTAATTGACCTGACATTGCAAAAATCAGAAAAACATAGTATAAATTTGAAGACAGAGAGATTTGAAGAGTGCCATAAAGAAATCAGAAACAGAATCACTAATATTCTGGCAGCTGAATTCTGACAAAGGAACAGTGACAAATGATTGGAAAGAGCATAGTGTTTAAACAAACATGGGTAGAACAATTGAACATGTGTGAGAAAGAAGGAAGAAAAGGAGATCTCAAGGGAAAAGAGAGGAGAAAAGGAAGAAATCAGAAAGGAAGGAATGGAAGGAAGAAACTCATTAGAGATATATTGCTTAAAATGTGACATCAATGAATCACAGATTAAATATTTGACAAAAATTGACTGTAACATTTCTAAACTGTAACAGAAGAAAAGCTAATGGTGGACAGACAACTGAGAGTTCAAGAGATTTAGTCCCAGCACCAATGGCAGGTAGCTCATAATCACCTGTAACTCCAGGAAGGCTACACTTAAGTGCACAAATGCTCACAAAGGAACGAATATACACTTATAGCTTTAAAATATTTTTAGAAAATCTAGGTGACTTTGTCTCTAGATATGACTCAGGACCAATACAGTATTTAAGTGAAGAAAAAATAAGTTGATCTTCACTTCTATCTTGTGAAACATGCTGGGAAGGATGAAACAAAACACTAATATATATATATATATATATATATATATATATATATATATATATATATATATATATATATATACATACACACACACACACGCACGCACATACACACACAAATGTTTGACAAAAATGTGATCTTGACAGTTCATAAACAAGGATAAAATGGAAAACAAATAAGCATATTAGAAGGTGGATCACACAATATACTGCTTAAGACTCTCAGGTTCTCAGTCACGAGCTATAGACCCATATATCTATATGGTATGGGAGCCAGGCTACCAAGCTGTAGTTCCCCACCTGAGGTGGTCATGTAACCTTCCAGACAGGCTGTCGCTAACCTAACAAAAGGTCAGGATGTAGCTCTGTTCTTCTTTGTAATTTGGAGGATGCCTGAAAAGAAAGGCTAATTCAGCTTATGTGACAGCTAGCATACAGACCAGGAAGACATGACAGAGGAGGCACGGGTACATGTGCACATGACTAAAGGCTATTCACCTGGTTACCTAGGAAACAAGATGCTAATGATTTCACCCCTAAGTTTATGTTTTGATATATAAAGCTGTTTGGAGAATAAAGCAAAAGGAATTCTTCAGCATGTGAACTCAGGATTTCATGAGGGATCATGGAGAATCTCCCTCCTGATAAAGCCATGTGAGTTGTGTCTTTATTCCCATGCCTCCATGCTGGTCCAGAGAGAGAGAGAGAGAGAGTTTATGTTGCAGTCTAATCGAAAGCAATAGTTTAGGGTCCGGGCTAGCACAGGGCCCTGACATAATGGTGCCCAACTAACATGTCTATGGGAGCAACAGAACAATGCTGTATAAAGAGAAGACTTGAGATCAACTTCAGTATGCTTAGGAACAGTTTGTCATTATCATATATAAATTTAGCATGCTTCTGTAATCTGTTATCTTCAGAGCTGAAGACTTATAACCATACCAAACTGCTTGCAGATATTTATATTGGTTTTATTGAATACTGACAAAATGTGGAGGTGATGGTGTTATCATTCATTTTGGGAAGAGATAAACTAACTCTTTTCCTTTTGTTATGAAAGAGGACATTATTCACCAATACCCATGGAATATGTGTCTAATACATATTGCTTGATGAAAGATGACCACCAGTAAAGAAAACAGAACAGCATCTCTCCACTTATGTGGCACCTGACTTAAAGTGAAATTGTACAATGGAGATAAGATATAAGCCATCTGCAAGGAAAGGAAGTATGGAGGAATGACTCCCTTGTTTACAGTGGATTTTGAAGATTCTAAAACCTACTATGATGATGTGTACATTCTTGCTGTAGGAACTCCTACAGCCAATAGCCTTTAAGTTATCTGCCCACTTGGGCGTGGCCTCTTAAACTATTTATGCTGATGTAAAGTGCGAGTCTGGCCTCTTTTCAGGCTGTGGGATTCAGTTGCTGTTCTCCGTTCCAACGGAGGATTCTGACTTGTGAGTCTACCCCTATATAAATAACCTTCTATTGTTTTCAAATTCTGAGCTAGTGTGGGGTTTCTTTTAAGCACCCTTCTCCATGGGCTCTATGGCTCCCTCTGACTCCATTTTCCTCCTCCCATGCTATAGATCAAGACAGTTCTTTATTCATTAACCAAATAAAGCAGCACACAGATATAAAGACCTCCCACACCACATTCTCTGCATCCAATTATCAAAATACACCAAACTCTTAATTAATTAGCACAAACAGGGACTGACCTCAGTAAAGGGTAATATATCAACTCTTGATTCTGAAAGATTTGTTTACTTTCTTGTTTTTTTTTTTATTTTTCGAGACAGGGTTTCTCTGTAGCTTTTGGTTCCTGTCCTGGAACTAGCTCTTGTAGACCAGGCTGGCCTCGAACTCACAGAGATCTTGTTTACTTTCTTTATGTGTATGATATGAGTGCTTTGGTTGCATGTGTGTATGTGCGCAGCATGTGTGCAGTGCCCATGGAGGCCAGAAGAGGGGTTTGAATACTCTGGAACTGGAATTGTACATGTTTGTAAGCTACCATGTACTTAGAAACCAAATGCACGTCCTGTACAAGAGTAGCCAGTGCTCTTCACTGCTGACCTATCTCTTCAAACCTGCAATGATTTCACTGAGAAATGTGTTTTATATATTCAGTCATTTGAACACTTGGTTCACAGTGGGAGGGATTGTTTGAGTATGTTACAGAACCTTCAGGAAGTAAAGTACTTCACCTGGGTGGCTTTTGATGGTTTTGTTATCTTGTGTCACTCCAGTTGATGTTCTCTCTGTGTTCTGCGTGTGGTGGAAGATATGATCTCTCAGCTTCCTGTTCTGACTGCCCACTGCCCTGCCGACCTAGCCATTACGGACACTCACTCTATAATGGTTAGTCAAAATAGACTGTTCCCTAAATCACTTCAGTTTATGGTATTTGTCTTTTCACAGCAACAAAAAGTAATTAATACATGTTCCAATACTGACTCCTTAATTATTATAACTATATTGTAATACCATAAGATGTTACTTTTAGTATTTCCACAGGAGTGAAAGTTGCAAGGAAAGTCTGTATTTTAATATTAAGGTATTTTTTGTGAACCCAAAATCCCTCAAAGAATACAGTCTTATAGCTGTGTATGTGTGTGCATGAACATACACATATGCGGGAAAATCCTTGTTCTAAAAGACGGCTTTAGTCAAAAATGATTTAAAGACATGAGAGATTATAATCCTTTCAGAAATAAAATGGTACTAAAACTTGGCGGTTTTGTTTAGAACAACAGCCTCTGCAGGCCCTGGTGATGAGTTATGTGCTGATAACCAAAGAGTTCTTTAAGTCCTTGTTTATTTCTGAAATGTTATACATGATGTTCGATTTGAATAAACTACTTCCAAAGAAAGTTAAAAACAAAAATTTGAAAAAAAATAACTCCAGGAAAGAAAATAAATATCATGCCATAAGTATTATGTTTTATATATGTCTGTGGGAATGAGTTTAAGGGAGGGGCAGTGAATATATAGTGTGGATATGTGTATAGAGAGTAGAGTATTATCATGGATGTTTTATATTATTTTTCACTATTTTGAGATACTGAATCCAGAATACACTGGCTTGCCAGTTTACCCAGTTGAATGCTCTTAGTTGTTGCAAATGTGAACCACTATTTTCTGAGTTCTACAGAGGTGCTTGCTAAGGATCTGACTCATAACTCATGTCCTTTTGCTTACACGGCAGGAACTTTCCTGATTCAGACATCTCCAATGCCCCTCGTATTTTTATTTAACAATTTTGGGACTTTAATTTAAGGACTTGCTCATCTTAGGAAAATGCTCTACAACAGGATTATATCCCTAGTCTTCTTTCAATTTTGCATTTTGAGAAATGGCTTCACAAAATTCCCTCAGCTGAATTGCTCTGAAATCAAGGTACAGTTGAATGTGTCTTATTCATGTTCTTCCAGCTTCGTCCTCTAGTGCCCCTGGGATTGCAAATCCTAGCCACCAGGCCTGGCTCACATTGAGAGCCTCAATAGTGGTCTTCTTTGTCCTTAGTCTGGATTGCTGGTATGGATAGGATAGAAGAAAGAAACTTCTGCAGGGAGCTGAATGCACAACAGGGCAGACTATCCCTTGGGATGACAGATGTACAGAAGATGACAGCAATGTGAAGGGCAAGCTGACCTTTTTCTACAGAATTTTTTAGGCAATCTTAGTTATTTAGGGAGAAAAGGTACCATACAAATGCAAATGGTTGAATTACTAAATTAGCTTCTGCTTCCATTGTTTTTTCTTTCCCTTCTCTTCTGAGAGACAATTAATGCAGGTCACATTATTGTACTCAGGAAAAAAAAAAAAAAGGCATACAATACCAGTTTCCCATGGGTAAGAAGAACACTACCCAGAATGAACAAATTCTTAAGCCCCTCACCCTTCACTTTCAGCCTCAGATACATTCACATTCTTTAAAAAAAAAGTCACCTTTAGAGAACTATTTGATTATTTCTAGCTACTCTAATGATGTGCAAAGCAAACAAAAAATATTTCTAACAAGCAGAGAATTGTGCTAAGAGTCAAGTGCCTCGGGATACATCCTATTGTTCTGAGCAGCTTCAATAGTGAAACCTCATGGTCAAGGTCTCTTTATTTTTAATCTTGAAAGCTCTTAAAAGCTCATGCAAACTGAACAATATACACAATAGGATTCGTGACAATTGTTCTGCCGCATATAACCCTATTACTTGATATATTGCAAAGGGGTTTGGATCCCCAAGCATAAAAAGCCTCCATTGCTAATATCTGGCTGTGTGGTTATTTTTGAGTACTAATCCCTTTGGATCAAATTTACATAATGAAGTAGTGGATACTATTCGCCTTTGCTAATTGAGTCTTCAGTGGACCATGAGAGGGCAGTATTTTCCTAGACAGTTTAGAGTTAGGTTAAGGACCTATTCTAATCATGTTTTCTTATTACCTATAAACTGAGAAATGTAAAAAAAAAGAAAATGCTACATGCAGTTTTTACTTATTCACTCACACATTCCAACAATATTTATAAAATACATACTATTCTCAGGAATATCACACTAATAAAACTGCATTTGTAATCACAAATTGCAAGTTATAGAGACAACATGGAAAATTTAGTTCTTATTCAAGTTTTTTTTTCACTAGTAAGTCTCTAGACCAAATAAATGAAAGAGCATATTTAGCCTGTCCGGCAGATAGGAGGAGGTCTTTAGTGTCAGGCTCCATTTTGATTCCAACTGTACAGGAAATCTTCATGAAATGCTGACATACTCAGAAAGATCCTATCTCTTTCATGTAAACTCAAGTTTTCTCACGCATCTGTGTGATAGAGCAGTGAAATCAAATCTATCTTTCTTGATGAAGCAGGTAGGAGAACTATCTAGCTTTATGTAAAGGGAAGGTGGAAGAGGTAAAGTGTGATATAGTTTATGGCAAAGTACCCAGAAATCGTACACTTAGTATAATATAAAGGGCCAGGAAAAGAAACGGCAAAAATACAGTTTTAAACTTTTAGTCGTCTAACAAAATGCTGAAGAGAAGGGTTTTCTAGAAGTGCTTCCATTGGGTTATCAAAGTCTTGAATTTGTATGTAGATAATTGAAACTGCAGAAATACACAATATTATTCACAAGTTGCTCCCAGCTGCACACTGCTTCCCTCAAGTGAGTCTTCCTTATAACTCAGCCATCCTAGCTCTCATCATTTCTTACCTTTTTTTTGCAAACTGTTTTATTCACATTTCCTTCTCAGACAGCCACCTTCTTTTTTCTATTCCTCAACCTTGTTGGTAGACTATGTCATACTTTTTTGTTAGAAATTCAAAACAATCCGTGATTATAGTTTCATCCTTTGTCTACAAATGGACTTACCCACAGACCTGGGCTCTTATCATATTTTGTGATTTTTTTTGTTCAATGTCAGTGAAAGAAATGTCACCAACCCTAATGAAAGCTTCCCTTACTTGTTTTCCAGAGCATATATTCATTGATGATTTCAAATTTTTCTCAAATATTTACTCCATTGCTTTACAGTCTCAAACATGCCATATTGTAGAATTAATTAATAGGTAATTGAACACCCTTGACTATTTCCTTCATGAAAAGAGTAAAACTATACTCTATTCCTTGACCATGTGCTGTGTGCTGCCACCCATTCTCTTTAATGACCTTCTCACAACTCTTCCGGAAAAGGCAGTATGTAATTGGTGTCCCGATTGCCTACCATCAACTCTTGAGCAGAGTCCCAGTATGCATTTTCCTATGACCACTTAACTAAACCCTTGCCAGTTCTCAGAAATTTCCACCCCTCTTTGCCTTATACCTACATATTCTCGTCCCTGTGTTTTCGGTTATTCGCACTCAGTGTCTTTCAGCACTCTGCTTTCCATGTTTTGTTCAACCAGAGTTTTTTATCTCACTGGCAACTTACTTCAAATCATTTTTTAGGGGGATGCTCTAGTGTTCTAATGTGTGGCAGCGCTGAAGTCTTCATTCTTAGCCCTGACCTCTTTTTTTTTTTTCTCTCTGTATACCTAAGCACACACGAGTGACTCATTGACTGAGATGACTTTGCAGATCTAGATTCTGAGCATGATCACATATTATTTACATCTTTAACTTCCACGGTCATAAAGTTTCAGCCTTAACCAGAATCTTTCCACAAATGTACAATAGACATAGCATAATAAACTTATCTCTAATAGCCCTACCAACTGTTTACAGTAAGTCATGAATGATGATACGAGTCAGATCTATACAATAGACAGAAACAAATAAGTTACCTGCCCCAAATATGGAGAACAAGGATCTTCAGAGACATAAACAGCTATCCTACAGTGCCTCTGATCACTGGGTGAGCAAACTGCAAGTTCATAAAGAGCCTGGTAACAGTGAAAAAAGTGTGGTGGGGAATCTGTAGGATCACACACACATATGCAAAAACTAGCTAAAGCTAGGAAAAGAGCCATCTAAATCTGGCCAAGTTCTCATGAACAGCCATTTATCCACTCTCCAACTCCAAACCCCCAAGTGCTCACATTGGGAATAATTGTCAATGTAAGAAATTTATTTTAAACTATATCAGAAAAGACAAACGAGCAAAACCCACTCCTTTTGGTACTACTCAGCAAAGGTATTTTCTGTCTCTCTTACTTTTTGCAATTAGTCACTTTGTGTAACTAAGCTTTCTCCATTTACCAATTGATGATTTGAGAACCAGAAAGAGTGAGTAATTAATCAATATAATACAATTAGAAAATTAATGCCGTTTTAAAAGGATTTTGAAATCTAGTGGCTAGTATCAGGAAACTATATTTTTTTCTGATTTTTTGATGTTTATGGGAGAACCAACCTGCCAATGAACAAGTTTCCTTTCTTTTTTTTCTCTCTTATTCTAAATTGCAATATCAGTTTTCAGAAGAAATTTCCTATATTATAAAACAATGAGGAATTTTCATAGTTAGCAAAAGCAAATGCATTTAAACAAAAATCTCTCTTGTAATCCAGGATTTATGAGTATATTGAATATATAAATGCAAACAGAATCGCAAGCAATCAGTAAGAAACATTAAATTGTTAATTATAGCGCTTTATATTACCAACAGAAATTGTGTTAATAATTTTCCACAAATGATTATATACAAGGAATGCTTTGGTATTCAGACAATGACAGTAGAATGATCATTGTCAAACATAAGAGCTTTGAATCAATATACCACCAGAATTGCATTTTCAACATTATATGAATGTAATTGAACAACCAAGCATTATGCATGATGACTCTATCCTTTTAATAAAGTGTTATTGAAAAGAATATACTTTTACTTAAAAGATACCATCCATAAATTTAGAAAATTTTATAGATATTTTTTTCTCATCTGGAAGATAATGTTTATCTGAACACCCTGAAGGGAAAATAAATTAATATTGTTTTAAAAATGACTTTGTGCTCTATCTGGATCATAAGTCTTTTATCATAGTGAAAGTTAAAAATAAATTTTATCTTCATTTATTTATCAGCAAATATTAATTTAATTACTACTATACTTGGAATCAAATATAACACTCTGGGGATAAAAAATGAGTTTTATTTCTTGTTTGTGACCATTTTTGTACTATGATCATGGAAGCAGAAAGAAAAATTACAGAAGTCTCGAGGAAAAACATATTCATGTGGTTTCTGTATGCTTAAACATGCCATGGTAGATAGAATGTTTTGCAAATAAAGACCCATTACCAATTTTTCTTCACCTTGCTGTCTCCCTCTGAGGCTGAACTATGTAGAATCAACAATTCCGGTGACTATCTGGGGACAGGAGGACAGGAGGCAATCACAGCCAATGTATTTTTTTGTTTTGTATTTTTTTGGTTTAGGCTCCTTTTGTTTTGTTGTCCTTGCAGGGTAGCTGGAGGGATACTCTCTCCTGCCACCATCTGAAGTTTTCAGTAACAGTCTAAATACTATTTATTTCTGGGCATAAGAATAACACACTAAATTTAGTGTTAAGTCATTGCGAATTTCCCCTTTGTTTTCCCTGTTGTCACAGGTCTCTTTCCTATCTTCTCCCCAATCATTGACAAGTATTATTGAGTTATTTCCTGCTGGGATCCTAATAAGGTGGGCATGACTAGAACGGTAAAGCAAAATAAATAAAGTAAATTACTGCATGAGAACTTGGTTTAACCTAAGAATTCAAATCATCTGTAATCCTTCCCTAATCTCTAAGAGAAAGAGTCTTATATAAGGCAAAATAAGATATCATAGTTCATTAGAGGAGAAGTAATTACTAATGTTTAAAGATATGGGGACATGTATCAGTAGTTAGTCACAGTGAACTGGAAAGTTAAAGAACTTTATCTTTGGTGTCATAACATAGGAGATGGATGTCACACACATCTTTAGGTGAACATCGGCAGGAACTGGATAGGGGAGGGTCTTCCAGTTGTTTGTCTAACCTAGCATCACTCCAAAATTGGGAAATTAACAATGATGTGCATTCAGGCTGTGTGTTGAAACTAAGGGTCTCTTGGTCATCTTAGTTTGACAGTTTTTCCAAAAACTGTTTACTGGGTTAAAAAAATTCTCTAAAACCTAAAGGGAAATTTGTCAAGTTTTAAGGTTTCTTCTTTTTCCACCAAAGAGAATTTGGGTATTACATTCATGATAGGAGACCCCAAAAGAACTTGTGGTAAATGGTAAGCATATTCTTGATCTAATTTTGAATTTTAGAAAAAAGTATTTTTTTAGAATAGATGTGTACAAGCAGCTGGAGAGGTGGCTCGGAGGTTAGCAGCACTATGCTGCTCTTGTATAAGACCTCGGTTTAGCTCCCAGCATTTACCCATGCCTACCTACCTGGACAAGGTTACTTGATATGGTGGCTAGGAATTAAACCTGGACAGTTGGATGGTCCAGAGCATGACTTGACACTTTTATTGGAAGTAATCAGAATTTTAAATGTATTTATTCTATGTGTATTCACATCATGTATCTTAATCCCATTCATTCCCTTTCCCTTCACATCTGTCCTCTGCCCCTAACCCCCACCCCACAAAACAAATTTCTGGAGAAAAAGAGGAAGAAAATAAAATTAAAAAAAGGAAGGAATTAAAAATCTCATCATGGATGCTGTGACCAACATGCAGTGCAACTCAACAAAATATGTCATCTTTGTCCATACATCTCTACTTGCAAGTGTTCATCTCAAAGAGTCATTTGTCTGGTTGGAGGCCCCTGGTCTCCAGTACACATTTGATGCTGGATCCCCACTAGGACTCTTCCTGAGCATCCTGCTGCTGCCCTGTGTTGTGGACATCCTACAACTTTGGGTCTGTGGATCAGGTCATTTAAATGCTCCAGCAGGTCATAGATGGGGTGGATATTGGTGCAGGCCAAGTCATAACCATGGATCTGGACCTGGAAAGCGATAAGGCTGGTCTGCCAAATGTGAAATGGCTACAGCTCTTCCATGATCACAATTTCAGGGCTGGATCACCCACATCTGCACTAACAGTGTTGGTTCTATTGTGGTGTCCTAGCAAAGTGCAGGGTCTGCTCTCCTGAGTGCTACAGCTGTTGGGGCTTAGGGATGTCTCTCTCACAGGGCCTGCTCTCCACCCTGCCTCAGACGTTGATGGAAAGAGGGAGACAACTCTTCTCTGCCCATGTCAACACAAGGCAGACGGATAATGGAATCAGTGGTCTCATGTTCATGATTTTGAGGCTGGTTCACCCACATTTCTGCTGACAGGACTGGCTCTGTTGTGCTGTCCTGGCCGGCCGGGTGCAGGGCCTGCTCTCCTGGGTGTTACAGCTGGGTGCAATCAGGGATAGCTCTCCTGCTCGTATGACCACAGGGACAGCTCTTCCATGTGTCACAGTTGGTGATGGGCAGGAGAGATAGAGCTTCTTTCCTCCATCCACACCAAAATAAAACATGAGAAATTTAATTGGGGCCGCCCTCCCATGCTCAAAACTGTGGCTGGCTCACTCACACCTGCACAAACACCTCACCAGGGCAGCACAATAGAGCCAGCCAGTCCTGTTAGTGCAGGGATGGGTGAGTCAGCTCCGAAATTACGAATGTGAGACAGCTGACCCCATTACCCTCCTGTATATTGGCAGCATCAGCCAGGGAGAACTCTCTCTCTCTCTCTCTCTCTCTCTCTCTCTCTCTCTCTCTCTCTCTCTCTCTTTCTCTCTCTCTTTCTTATCTCGCTCTCTTTCTTCTCTCTTTCTCTCTCTTTCTTCTCTCGCTCTCTTTTCTTTCTCCTCTCGCTCTCTTTCTTCTCTCTCTTCTCGCTCATTCTTTTCTCTCTCTCTCTCTCTCTCTCTCTCTCTCTCACACACACACACACACACACACACACACACACACACACACACACCCATCAATTCCTGGGGCAGGTGGGTGTAGGGAGACATGCAGCCTAGTCTTGAACAAGCATAGGACTACTCGTCCAACAGGTTTCCTCAGTGCTTGGCACCTGTGGAAATGGATTCTCACTTGGCAAGGACCAGTAGTCTATAAGACAACATAGGAATTTTCAAAATTATTGCAGCTTTCTGGTTCTTTTGTCTTTCATTGTATTGGTGATTGATTCTTCGGGCAGTTTTTTTTTTTTTTTTACTTTGTCAGTGTCACATGCAATAGCTATAATTATCCCTGGAAATTCTATTTTTTTTCAAATATTCTGCTCTAAAATTCAATAGGGGCCTAATATTTCTCAAATCTTTTATCTGGAATTATTAACTGCAACTCCTAGTCCTGGGAGCTTATCTGACCCAACGGAGATAGTTAGGTACATACAAGAGAACAGTACTTGGAACATTAGCCATGTCTCACAGTTCTGGAAAGAAGAGTAGGGCATGCATCCACAGAATAGAGAAAAGGCCTCAGGAATACACATAGAAAATCAACAGTAGGATCTGGTATATTCTGATAGGAAAATGCAATGTGAAATATGGAATGGGCTGATCCATCTTTACCAAACACAGGAGCTTATATTGGTGGGAGAAGTATAGTATAGTGGGATGGGAAAGGAATGTTTTGTCAAAGTCTGCCTTTTACAGAGAGATTGAGACATGGGATCCGCTTGTATAAAAGGGAACAGTATAGAAATATATCTTGCATACATGAAATGATTTTCTGGGTTTGAATATTGTCCTTATAGCATTGTGACCATGTCTATTACTTTTAACTTTGTCACCTCAAATATCTGCCAGCTGACCTAAGTGCTGTGATAGCAGATTGTATTGGACTTGATGTTTAGCTAAGCCTGCAAAAATGCTAGACTTTGCATTTAGAATAAGGTTATGCAGGGGTGGGAAGGTGTATTGGGGAAGCATAAACAGCAACAATGGGGATTTTCAAAATGATCACTATGCATTCCTTAAATTGTGATATATTCCTTAAAGTCAAAAATACAAGCCAAAGGTAAGAAAAAATAACAAAACTCCATTTAAGTGTAAATAAAGACAGCCTGAGCAGCCGGGCGGTGGTGGTGGTGCACGCTTTTAATCTCAGCATTCGGGAGGCAGAGGCAGGCGGATCTCTGTGAGTTTGAGGCCAGCCTGGTCTACAAGAGCTGGTTCCAGGACAGGTACCAAAGATACAGAGAAACCCTGTCTCGAAAATAAAGAAACAAGAGAGCCTGAGCTATTCAGAACCACTAGAATGTAATTTACTTGGTGGTCAGAAGTTTTCCTTGCCTCTAAGGCCTTTCCCTCCCTCAGGACATGAGTAGGCACCATGCGTGTATATAGCGGGAGTACATTCATACAGGGGAAGTATCACAACACAATATAAAATTGAAACGTATTTTACATGTTAAAAGACAAATACAGAGAAAGTTATCATGGTTAGAGGTGTAACTCAGTAGTAGGGCATATGTCTAGCATGGATGAGGAAACTAGGGTTAAGTCCTAGTCTCTCGCTCTCTTTCTTTCTTCCTTCCTTCCTTCCTTCCTTCCTCCCTCCCTCCCTCCCTCCCTCCCTCCCTCTCTCTCTCTCTCTCTCTCTCTCTCTCTCTCTCTCTCTCTCTCTCTCTCACATACACACACATACACAAGCTGATTTTCTATAAATTACATATTTGTAAATGTGAATGAAATAGAGAATCATTAGAAGATGATCTCAGTGGCAATAGACTACTCCTATGGCTAAACAGAAATTTGCAGAGCGCTTCAGCAGGACAATTATTTAGGTCCAATGTGAAATCAAGTGGAAAAATGTTTGGAAATAGTCTTCACTGGTGTATTCAGTCATGTGATTCATTAGAATAGAGAAAATAATTTGGCAGAGATTAGAAGGGCTGGAGACAATGCAGAAGAAATGATTATTCTCTAAAATGCTGTACCAGTCAAAGCCCAAATACTTGTGTGTTAATTAAGACACAGATCCTACTGAGTACTAGGTTAGTGTATCATACAGGGAGGAAAGGAGAGATGCTGGACAAAGTCTTACACGAGCAGTTCACTAAGGTCTAAGGAAGAAAGCAAAGCAACCCCAGTGCCAGGTGTAATGTTGAGAAGAGAACGAATAGGATGAGAAATGAACAGCTGTGTTTAAAAGCCTGTTCCGTGATTCAGCACAAAGTCCTCCATAAGTGGAGCTTGACTTTGGTGAGCAAAAGAACAAGTGGGAAACGAGTGTGTGGCAATGCTCAGTGTGAGATTCACTCACACATGGAGGCTGAGGCAAAAACTAGAAGAAAGAAAATGCCTCAGAGGTATACCCCATGAGACCCAAGAACTGAAATCATGAAATCAGCTTTTATGTATCTTTGACTAAATGTCTGACAGAAACCATTTAAATGAGTAAAGACTGATTTGGCTTCACAGTTTCAGAAGGAATAATCCATGGTCTCCTGCCTATAAACCACTGGGAAGAGCATTGTGGTGGGAGCATTTATCAGGGGAGGGGGCAGACAGGCAGCAGAGAAACAGAAGGGAGAAAGAGAGCGGGACAGATATCTGCAAACATTTACACTCAGAGGCACTCATGCCTGAGCTAGAGCTCTCTCCCTAAATTTCTAAACCCCCCACAAAAACTATTACCCTGTTGGAGACTGCAGTCGGTACCGTGAGACTATGGAGCATATTTCATAGTACCCCCCCATTATAAGTGATATATGAAGAATGGAAACTAAGTGTCATTAACAAGGAGATAAATATATGTGCCTGTACCTCACATACGGGCAACCATGTATTTGAAGAAAGGCAGGAATGTAGAATCTTTCAAAATGGGTGGGTTGGCAAAGACTCAGCACATAAATCAATGAACATGAGAAAGCATCTTCTTTCTAGTTCATGTTTTATGCGATGTCTTTGCCCTTCAGGTTCATATTCTAACAACGTAGTCACTAACATATTACTCCCACATCAACCATGCATCCATTTTTTAAGACACGGGAAATACTCTAACAAAGAATTTTATGTGAAATGACTGAGTCTATGATAAATTATGCAATGTATAAATAGACAGCCTCGTTTCTAAACAGAAGCAAACATTCTCAAATTAAGAACTAATGACAGCCATTAACAAATTGCATATGACATACACTGTGAATTTAATCCACCTTATAAAATGCTTTTTGCATTGGCTGAGCTGAGGAAACTGCCATACTTAAATTCCCACATTCCTTTAACCACCTTCTATCCTCGCCCTCCTCACTTTTAGTAGCTACTCTTGTTTATCTCTGTAGGGTTACTTCTTTTGTGAAGGATTTTGTATTAATTACAGAGAATTCTAGGTCTTTTTGTGTGACACTATGCCACTTGCTTTGGCCAGCTTTTAACATTATTTAGTTATATATTCTTCAGAATGTGTTCATAGATGCAGATATTCCACAGTTGCATACTTATGCTTAGAACTTTAGGTACTGAGTTGACTTATTTTGGTATTTAGACTAATACTTTTTCAGGTATTTCATGTGAATTCTCCTTTTGTTTATGTTCCCTTTATTCAGTTCTGTGCTTTACAACAAAAGGTGTTAGATCTAGAGCATATTGTCATATACCTGGAAGTCTCGAAGTTCCAGATGTACACTGTGGGACAATAATTATATTTAATGGTTTATATTAAAGTTCTTGTAACATTAGTCTAAGGCATGCAAAATAGTAGCAAAATCCATGGGAGAAGAATCAAGAATAAATTTTCATTATTGTCATATATAAATATTTCAGTATACATGTGGAACAAGATAGCATACTCTTTATTATTTTTTTTTGTTTTACACTTAATAGTTAAGTATTTGAAATTGAATTCAGGAGCCCATAAATGCTATATAATCTTTGACAAGTTTATGCTTGATATTTTAGTGTTAATGATACCTATTTATTCTATATAAAAAACAATGAAAATTATATTACATAGTAAACTATGTGTCACCCATACATAGTAAGACAATTTAATTTTTGATTTTTAAAACAGCTTACACTAAAAGATGATATATTTTGTACATTTAAGAACTTGGACCCTGGGTATAATTTCAAATATTTTATTTATTTTCTTTACAAAATAATCTTAAGACAGGTGTAATTTTATACCACTTTTACCCTTTTAGAAGTTGAAAACAAATCAATAAAGCCACTAGACCAAAGCCACAGAGCTGTGAGTTATTGTGAACTAAAACTACCTTTTCAATCATAGCATGTTGGTTTCCAAATACATACTCTTAACGATCGGAATATGAGTAATTTTTGCAATAATATTTAAGTATGTGTCAGTTCTTTCACAAGTTAGAAAGACCTTAGAGAATGCTCTGTGTTTTTCTGAGAGATACACTGTATAGTACACTGCCTTACTTCATATGTACATTCTTGCCTTCCCCATTCATAAACTGGAGGGTTTAAGACTAGAATCTAATGATTTCTTTTATTCAGATTAACCATTAGCATGAACATATCAGCTAAATTTCCTCAAAAGCAGTTCAGTGAAAAATAACATGCCGCTGATTTGTGCTGTGTAATTTAAGTGCCATGTTTTAGTAAACTAAGCCCTGTTTAGCTTAGAGAAAAACATCGTTTTGCTGGTAGACACAGCATGCTGTTTCAACATTAATCATCAGCATCATCTTCATAATTTGTTCAACATAATCTAAAGAGGATGAACATGTATAGTTGGTGACTTACTGCCTTATAAATGAAATGTCTTGATTGAATCCAAAATAGTCTTAAAAGTTAAAATTTATAATAATACAATAATATTTGCTCAAAGGTAACTCTTTTGGGTGGTGGGTTGTTCTTCATTTTCGTATGTATTGCTCTATACTAACTGTACAAACTGCTCTGTTTCATTGTAAAATTTCATACATGTGAATAATATATTTTGAACATCTTCAAAACTTATTATATTCTGATATATCTCTGCTGTTCTCTTTCCTCTACTCCCAATTCTCTATTTTTTTGTATTATCTCTATTGTTTTCTCCTCTTTCTTTTATATATTTTAAGTATTATTTACATGTATACATACATATAAATATATAAATGCAACTTACTAAATCTCTTTCGCTCATGCTCTCTCATTCTCTCTCTCTCTCTCTCTCTCTCTCTCTCTCTCTCTCTCTCTCGTGAGTGTGTGTGTGTGTGTGTGTGTGTGTGTGTGTGTGTGTGTGTGTATCTGTAGGGGTAGCCACTTGGTATTGGATTACTGGATAATCACAAAAGAGGCTCATCCTTAGTGAAGACAGAATCTCTCTCCATTAGCAGTCATTAATATCTGTAGATTTTTATTTTATGGATGAGGTTTTGTGAAAGTTTCACAGTCAATTTTGGCACTGGTATTGCTGTTCAGGTCATGTTTAGGCAACCATATCGCTAAGGATACATGGTTGCAGCTTCCCTCTCTGTTTCTTACATTCTTTCTGTTTCTTTTTTATGTTACCTAAGCCATGGATGTAGGAGTTACAAATTTATCAGTTGGGGCAGAGTACTCTGTGTTCAGTAAGCTGTAGTTTGAGCACTTGTCTGTGTAGGTTTAAAAATTCTCATTCTCCATTGTGTGCCTAGTTTCAACATCCTTTTTTTTTTTTAGTTTTGTTTGTTTTTTGTTGGTTTGTTTGGTTGTTTTAGTTTTGGTTTTGGTTTTCAATACAGTGTTTCTTTGTGTAACCACTCTGGCTGTCCTGGAACTCTGTAGACCAGCCTGGCCTTGAACTCACGGAGATCCACCTGCCTTTGACTCACAAGTGCTAGGATTAAAGGCATGTGCCACCACCGCCTAACTTAATATGTGTTATTATGATCACATTGACTTATCTCCCAAGACATCAGTAAAACAGAATATATAGCTTCTCTTCTTAAGACACTTTGTAGAATGGGGGACCAGAGAAACTTCGTGACATTAAATCAAAATACCCAGCAATACATCATTATTACCAGCTCGTGCATTTCTAAGGGCTATATTACTGAAGAAATTTCAAATGCTAGATTTTAAGGCTGCTGATAATTTCAGATGCTGTAATAAAAGAAAACAGGTGGTCTGAAATAATGTCACCTGTACAGGCATGTAAAGAGGAATGTCATTATGTGCACAGCAGTGAGGAGGGGTGTCTTTGTTGTTAATGAGAGAAGATTAGAACATTCTGATGCAGATAAGTTATTCCTCTTACTAAAAACTTTACTGGATAAGGCATGGCTTATTTATATTCATAAATCAAAAGACAACCCATTAGTGATATGATGGGTTGGAGCAAAGTGAAACAGAATATGAACAGACATTATGAAAACACACAATGCAATGCAATACTTGGCAATGCCAAATTGTATAAGTAGAGGTGGAAGCTAAAAATACAGATATTGTAAAGAAACACTGAAATTTGGACATATATTATTTGTTTACTTCTGTCTTTAAAAGATACCCCGAGTGCTGTGGAAGCGATAGCTGTTAGAGGAAGGGGCCGCTTGTTAGTTCCTGGCTGCCTGGCTAGCTTAGACCCCAAATAATCACACAGAAAACTGTACTAATTAAATCACTGCTTCGCCCATTAGCTCTAGATTCTTATTGGATAACTCTTATATTAATTTAACTCATTTCTATTATTCTGTATATCGCCATGTGGCTGCATGGCTTACTGGGTAAATTTCACAGTGTCTATGTCCGTCGGCTCCATGGCTTCGCTCAGACTCAGCCTTCCTCTTCCCAAGCTATAGGCAAGCCAGTTCTTTGTTCATTAACCAATAAAAGCAACACATAGATAGAAAGACCTCCTACATCATGTATCTATGTCGTGTTGGCTATATTTTATTAAGGAGTAAAGCATGTTAGATTTCATTCATGCAGGACATAATACACGTTTAAAACAAAACTGTCTTAGTCATGTATGATCTATAGTGACCCAAGGAGAAGACATTTAAGTATGTAGTTTTTACAAGTTACAGAATCCACTGACAGTAATAGAACAGATAATATAGAATTAGATTTTCATGCTTTATTCTGTACATAAATGCAGAGGTAAACAATTGAAAAAATAATTTATTTATTTTCATTTAGTATTAGGAAATGACAGTGATGATGAGGAGAGAAATAGGTTTTGGTTTGCCTGCTTTAAATCATACTTTTGCATATTTGAAACTTTGGGTATGTTTCCCAAACCATTCATTTTTACACACATCCCACTCTGAGCAGACAACCTAGTTCCGTGACTTTCTAATCAATTACTCAATAAAAACCATAGCCACTTGGTTTATTAATTTGATACATCTGAAGATTTGGCTGCCAGGTACTATTTCAGGAACTTCTTTACATTTCCACACATCTGCACGGTTTTCTAAATTGAATCCCCTGCCGTAGTCTCTGTGGAAGAGAAGGGACATCTGAAAGCAGAATCTTTCGTTACCTGAATAAAAGTAAGGTCTTCATAGAAGCAAAAGTGAACATAGATCTTTAATATGAGAACTAGTAAGATATTGTAACTGTCTTAAGTCAAATTTCCCACATACAAATACATACTCCTGAAGCAGTAATGAAATGAATGTTTACCTAGAACCAAAATTGGAAATCTATAAGAAAATAACAATTCTCCAGCAACCCTAGTCTTTTTTATTGTCTGAATAATACTCACTTTTAGTACCATCTCTTTTCTCCAAACGGGTCTGTTAAATAACTCAGCAATGTCCTAACTCTATTAACTAAAATAGGTGTTTTATACTTACATAATGGTAACATTCATCTTCATTTCAACCTTTTTCCGTCAGATTTCCTTGCATGCCAATTCCACAACACTCCAGCACTCTCAAACTTCTCTTATGTTGCAGAAAGTAGAGAGGCTCATCATTTATCCTGTGTATTCAATAGTATATGTTACTTGTATTTGTTCATTAAGATTTTGTGCATGTCCTGGCTATGTGTGTTTCTGTCTTTCTCAGCCATCACTGTATAGTACCAAAGGTTCTTTCTTCAGCAATTTCTACGCACTTTGGGACCTTTACATTCTTCAGTGTCTCTTACTCACCACTTCCCCAAAGAATGTCATCACTGAACAAGCTTCTAAGCAATGTGACATCTTTTGATCACGTTAGAAATGATTCTCATGGTTCCTTTTTCATTTAATTATTTCAGTTGCTTTCTTCCCACACCTGTCAGATTTGGTTCTGGTTTGTTGGTAAAGATGTTCTTAAACTTTTTTCATGTTGTTGAGGCACTACACTTGATAATGCTATTTTATAGACCAATTATCATTAAGCAATTGTTTTTTTTTTCTTTGGCGGATATTTTCACCTATAGTTATCAGATCCAGGAGCCGGGTCTGAGGATGCCAAATCCAGTTTATTTAAATACACATTAGCATTTCTTTTCTGTGCAGAAATAGCAGCTTTTGTTTTCCCTCTAAAAGGATTACAAGTAAGCAATAAGTAACTTTCTTCCCAAACCCCAATAGGGTAAAGGATCTAGAGGGCCAGAACTAATAAATAACTTATCATGTTAGCTTTTGGCTTGGTCTCCATGATCCTGGGCAATTTCTGTAGCTTGCCAGATGGAAATAATTCAACATTGTGTTAATGAGATAAACACTAGGCTAAGAAAACATTTTTGGAAAAAGAATAAAAATTTGAATAATTATGCATTTCTTTTAAATGGATTAGTAAACGCCTGATTCCTTTACAGGACATCTGACTCATGCAGAAATAGCTGCCAATTAGCCAGAAGTTAAAGGAGATGCCAAATATCCACATAAATCAGACAGGCGTTTGCAAAGCCAATATCTTATTTTCAGGGTTCCTGGTGAATGAATCTCTCCCTTTGGGGATCTACTTTGCCTCAAATCAGGTATTTTACAAACCTCTCAGATATTGTGCTGAATATGACCAGTTGAGCTGCTATGAAAATCATGTCTATTTTAAATACTATTCTCTTAGCATCTGGTACATAATATTTTTAAGAGCAGGTGGCAACAACTGCCCAATTAGACTATTTTGCATATGCAGATCAACAGCCTCGGTTTAAAAGAATTTCTTCACCACCCCCTCTTGCTTCTTAGCAATGTTAAAGAATGAAATCAAAAGGTTTATACCAACCATGCTAGGGAAAGATGAGCCAGAAGCTGAACTATTATAGTAAAGTTTAAAATACCAAACTCACCTGCATAACTGGGGATATATAAAAGGAATAATGATGAAAATAAAGAATAGATAGCCATGAGATGGGGTGTTAAGCAGGACAGGGTGATTTCCTGCAAAGTCAAGGCTTAGCCCAAATATGAAGTGTTGGTGAATAAGCGAACATTTTTGCCTATGAAAAATGCAGGTTGTCTTATGCCTTGATTTGAAAATTAGAGTTAACTTTTTCCCTAGTAACCTCAAGAGAGAGAGAGAGAGAAATGGTCAACATGTAGAAGTATATTTTCAAAAGGAAAATCTGGTGCTGGGACTTCAACCCCCTGTGCTTTCTAGTTTTTTTTCTTCTTTGCAACAAGACAGGTTTCAGAGAGGCGAAAATTTCCAGGTCATTCTATCCAGTAACTTAGGAACTGCCGTGATAAAATTGGAGGCTTGGAAAGTTTTGTGTAAACAAAAACTTTAAGGTTTATCAAAAAAGCAGACCATTTCAACAAATTTATGAAAAAGTGGAAAAGGAAACAAGGAGAATCAGAGCGTTCCTTCTGAAGAGGGAGAAGATACAATTTGCTATATATAACGTGAATAAACTTACCAAAAATAAAGGAAAAGGAGAAAGAAAATAAAAGGTGATAGAATTTTGGGTAATTACTTGCAAAATTTCATCATTGGGACTGGGGAGATGGTTCAGTGGGTGAGCAGCAAGCACAGAAATGGAGTTCAGATCCCTAGCATGTGAAAAGTTTGTGCCATTGCATGTCCCTGCAATTATAGACTTGAGTGAAGCTTACGTGAATCCCAGGAGTTGTAGACCAGCAAGTCTAAAGTAAACAGAGAGCTTCAGGTCTAATGATGGACTCTGTCAAAAATAAATATATAATAAAAACCAAGATGAAAAGAATAGAAGGATACACCAGACAGCAACCTCTGACCTCTCTTTCTAAAATCTCCTTTCAACAAATGTATGAAATTTCAATATTTAACATAGAAATTACAGTATTTGATTATAATTCACTGGGTGAAACAGGGACCATGAAATTCACATTTAAAAAATGAATATGTTATTGGAGTAAGAGTGAATTTTACTTCACAGGTGACAATGGGAAATGAGCAGTAGAATGGGAAAATCATAATCTGTGAATTACTTTAGAAAATGACAGTAGAATACAAATACTAAAAAAGGGGATATAATATATTGTGGATCTAACAAGGGTGTTACATTAATAAAGTAGTTGTAAATAACATTAGTATGAAGATAAACCACCATGGCACACTATCTGAGAAATTCAAATGAGAAAAACATAAATGCACACCTAGGATGGAGTTGTCAATAACGTGGCATAAATAGAATGCACACATATTCTGATTGTGGTTAATCTTTGAAAGGAAACAAAAATCTATTAGCAAGGAATGAAACACATAGCCATTCAAATGGAATGTCCCAGGAGAAACCCAAAAAAACAAAAACCTATAAATCCAGTGAAGGAGCTTTTTAAAATTTATTTTTAATTTCTTTTTTAGGTCTGGGTCAGCTCACTAGGAATGATTTTATTTCAAATTCCATTCACTCACCTGCAAATTTCACAATGTTAGTTTCTTCAGTAGCTGAGTAACACTCCATTGCGTAAATGTAAAACATTTTCTTTTCCCATTCCTTAGTTGAGGGACATCTAGGTCAGTTCCATTTCTGGCTATTACAAACAAAGCTACTATGAACATAGTTAAGCAGCTGTCCATGTCGTAGGATGGAACATTGTTTGGGTATATGCCCAAGAGTTGTATAGCTGGATCTTGTGGTAGATCTATTCCCGATTTTCTGAGATACTGCCATATTGATCGCCAGTGTGGCTGCATAAGTCTGCACTCTCAGCACCAGTGGAGGAGTGTGACCCTTGCTCTACATCCTCACCAGCATGAGCTGTCACTTGTGTTTCATCTTAGCCATTCTGACATGTATAAGGTGGATGCACAGACTTGTTTAGCCTTGCATTCTTCTAATGGCTAAGGGTGTTGAACATTTCTTTATGGGTTTCTCAGCTATTTGAGATTCCTCGGTTGAGAATTCTCTGTTTAGATCTGTACTCCATTTATTAATTGGACTATTTGTTTTGTTTTGTTTGATGTCTGGTTTCTGGAGTTCTTTAAATATTTTGGAAAGTAGCCCTCTGTCAGATGTGGGATTTGTGAAAACCTTTTCCCATGTTGTAGGCTTCTGTTTTGGCCTACTGACGGTGTCATTTGCCTTACAGAAGTTTCTCAGTTTCAAGAGGTCCCATTTATCATCTTTTGATCTGAGTGCTTGTGCTATTGATGTTCTGTTCAGGAAGTTGTCTCCTGTGCCAATGCAGTCAAGGTTAGTTTTCTCTTCTGTCATGTTCAGTATAGCTGGTTTTATGTTGAGGTTTTGATATACTATGACTTGAGCTTTGTACAGGGTGACAGGTGTGAATCTATTTCTATTTTTTATATGTTGACATCTAGTTAGATCAGCACCATTTGTTGAATATGTTTTCTTTTCTACATTGTATATTTCTGGCTTCTCTATCAAAAATGAGCTGTCCACAGGTGTATAAATCCATGTCTCAGTCTTCAATTAAATTGCTTTGATCATTCTTTATTTTTAATTATGTACAACTGTCTATTTGTGGTTGCATGTGAATGTGATCCCCCTAGAACTGGAGTTACAGTCCATTGTGAGCTGTCTAGAGTGGGTGCTAGTAATTGAACTCAGGTCTTCTGGAAGGGTAACAAGGGTTCTCAACCATTGGGCAATTCCTCCAGTCTGTACTTGGTTCTTTTTATTTCAACTGACATCTTAATTTTATATCATAATCTACTAAAACTAATAAACTTCAAATAAAAGAGAGTTGGATGAAGAGTTAGTTGGGTTTCTTAACTCATTTATTACTGATAGCAAGTCTTATTATGACTGTCCTTCTGATTATAAATATCTAGTTATTTGCTTTAGTTGAGCCAAAGAGCCATCATGACTGTCATTAAATTCAAAAATTGCTTCCTATAAAAATGTTTGCTATTTATTAGGAATTCAGGATCATATCAAGATCAAGGCAATAGATTTTCCTATATCTAGGCCAGTTTAAGCCTCTCTCCACAATACTATTATTTCCTGATGTTTAACAGTTCCATTCTATTATACCTATGAGGACACAAAAACAGACATGGCACATAGTAGAAACTTTTATTATTATTACCCTTATTTTCACTTTTACTTTTATTATTATTATTGCATTTTTTAAGATTGAATCTCAGTCTGCTTCCCAGGATGTTTGGGTACTCAAAATGTGGTTCAGACTTGTCTCTAACTCATGGAAAACCTCCTGCTTCAGCTTCTCAAATGCAAGGGTTAGATACAAAGAGTCTTAACCCCCAAATCAGCTATTATTTTTTTTAAGTAAAACTGGTCTATGTTATAATGATAAGCAAAAGTTTGTATAACTATAAAACAATTTACCACAGCTCCTATTTTGACTTAAAAAGTTAAACAAAAATTTCCTATCAGAGAGGTTAGCTTTTATCTGAACTAAATGAAAAGACAGGGGCCTGGGGGCTCTCTTAGTGAGTGGAATATGTTATATATGGTATAGTATTTAGTATTGCTTAAGAGGAGTAATTTTAAAGGTTCTCACATAGACAAGACCATAGACATGGCAGCAAACAACAATGAAGAGAATAGTGTGTCTGGAGTCAGTGAGATGGTGCAACAGATAAAGAAGCCTGCTGCTAAGGATAAACACCCGAATTCCATCTCCGGCACTCACATAGTTGAAAGAGAGAAATGATTCCTACAAGCTGTCCTCTGAGCTCCACACATGTGCCTGCTGTGGGTATATCCTTCCCCACATAGACAGTAAGTAAATAAATAAAAGTTTCCCAAAGAGAATAATACGACTACCTGCCTGAGATTAACAGTAATAGCAGAAGTTGAAGTTGGCAAAGTTATAGAAGGACTATTACCCACTTGTATATACAAAGTAGTTTACATACTCATTTCTGACTCTGCCTCGCATTATGATCACATACTGGATAAACTCCTCAGACATAACTAAAAACAGTTTCTATAGTGGCCAGGCAAGTGTCTACAACATTGAAGAACAAAGAGATGGGTGGTTGTGCAGGAGAAACCATTTGGCTTACTGCTGTGTAAACAAACCCTTGGCTTAATGGTCCACTCTGTTCTGTGTCCCATTGCATCACTTTTGGCAATAGACTAAACCAGTACGAAAGCTGGGTGTGCTTCCCATACTCTTTCTTATATACAGGCGTGGCTCCCCTCTGAAGCTACAATACGCTGTATGCCTGTAGCAAAATACAGACATCTCTTTCAGAACGATGGAAAACATAAAGATTCAATTGGAGAAATACTAAGCAATCTTTTTATCACTGTGGCTTTCATTATGTCCATCACAGTATGAGTGTAAAAAAAAAATGAGCTGTTTAGATACAGAGACAAAATATTAGTGGCTTTATATTTTGTTACTTGATTTATTTTCTTAAGGTCCCCTGTTCTCTGGGCATGAAGGTAAAAATGTTCTTCTCCATTGAGCAAAAGACTTGAGAAATAAATTTCGACCACCTGAAGATGTTCATAGACAATAGGCCACATTTCCATTTGGGCAGGTAATTATAACCAGCTTTAGCTGGGCTCTCCAAACTGAAGGTTGCTGATCTTGCAGTACAAAAAAATATTTTCAGCTGTGGACAATTAACAAACTCAGTGGACCAGGCAAAAGTGCAGCCCTCTCCTGCACAATTCAGCAGCCAGCACTACTTTGACAGCTATATAATTACATGGACCATAAATTACGCTCCATAATCACCTTGTTTATAATTTCATTCCCTGTAAATTAGTAGTGTAATGAAATGAGATTTCATAACCACCAGATGCAGTGAGGGCTGCTCACCAGAGGCTCGAGCAATGGCTGACAGGCAACTTCTTCCCAAGAATGGAGATTTCAGTGGGCTGTTGTTCACTGGACCTTTTCGTTGGCAAGTCATCTGATGCTCCAAGCTTGGTCTGCCAGTGACATTCAAGTAGCTCCAACTTGGAAACAGAACAATACGCCAGCAGCTGTGGCGTGTAGGACACCCTCTTTGAAGTGAAACTTACTTCAACAACTTTTATGTACCCAGTGTGAGTCCCAGCCACTGCCACTCCCCCCAAACAGGTCAAGCCACATGACTGTCACCCACATTCAGAGGGCTTAGTTTGATCCCATACAGGATTCCCAGCTGTCAGTTCAGAGTCCGTGATCTGCCACTAGCTCGGGTCAGTTCTCTCTGCTGGTTTTTCCAATCATGATCTTGAAAAACCCTTGCTCATATGATCCCTCCTCCCTCTCTAACTAAGCTCCAGGAGCTCAGCCCAGTGCTTAGCTGTGGGTCACTGCATCTGCTTCCATCCCTTACTGGTTGTAGGTTTTATGATGACAATTAGGGTTGTTATCAATCTGATTACAGGGGAAGGCTACTTCAGTCACCATCTTCACTATTGCTAGGAGTCTTAGCTGGGGTCATCCTTGTAGATTCAGGGGAATTTCCCTAGCACCTGCCTTCTCCCTAACCCCATAATGGCTCCCTTCTATCAAGATATCTCTTTCATTGCTCCCTTCTCTTTTCTCTCCCCACAACTTGGTCATTTCAAGTCCTCATGTTCCCACCCGTATTCCCTCCCTTCTACTCCCTTTCCCAGTTCATGAAGGAGATCTTAACTATTTCCCTTTCCTGTGGCTCTCCATGTGTGTCCCTCTTAGGATCCTCCTTTTTACCCAGCCTCTGTGGAGTTGTGGTTTGTAGCCCATTTCCTATGATGGAACACCTTGCTCAGCCTTGATACAGGGAGGAGGGTCTTGCTCCTGCCACAGTTTGCTATACCAGACCTCGTTGATTCCCCAAGAGAGGTCTTACTCACTCTGAAGACTGAATGGGGTATGGAATGGAGAAGGTGGGGGGGTGAGGTAAGGGGAGGGAGGAAGAAAGGACACTAGTCTGCAAAATAAAAAAAGCATTAAAAAACTTTTATGTATAATAGCTTCATGTATTAACAGAGCTATGCTATCTAATGTATGCACATAGTGATTACTCAAGAGTCTTCTATGAGTTAGTCCTAATTGGACCAGTTTTCATGATTGTATTTACTGAACACTTCAGTGTGGGCCAGTGGGTGGCCTCTTTCTGCAGGATGCTAATATAGAAAGTGAGGAATGAGAGAGTGTGGTGCACAGCCAAATTTCTTAAGGTTATAATTTTTATGACATGGCATTTTAGAAAATCCTTTGTATCATTCTCAGTACTATGAAAGGGAAAGAAATATGAATGGAAACAATAAACATGCTGGTCTCAGCTCTAGGGTTTAGCCAGTAACCTCACTACTGAGACGTAACTCCCCACTATTTCATAATAAAACAGTTTTTAGAATCGATAGCGTCCAACTGGGAATTATGCATTTTTAAGGAAAAGAGGAACAAATGAACAGTTTATAATTTCTGCTGTCTTAGAGCCAAAGCTCAGACAAGTTATTTGCAAGAGATTTATTCGAACTGGAGCCATTTCCACAAGAATTGTGCTGCGAGGAAAAATACAAATTATGTGCCACTGCCTCTAACAGAGCTGGGAGGGGAAAATGCATGATTCTAGAAGCTTTAATTACCTACAGAAATGGGAGTTGGTTATGCAGTGCCTATTTTAATTACCATCTGATTAAAATTAATCCCAGCTAGGGAAGGAGAATTCGAAGGAAGGAAACTGCAGTCTGAAGGTTAATGTTTCAAATGCCACCAAGTGCAGACAGGTAAAGAAGAGGCGATCTGGCCAAAGGATACTTACCGAACTGCTTTCTGAACTTTGAAATGGGTTTCTAATTTTCTTGTTTTCAAACCTGACTTAGAATATTTCAATCAGTTAAAATTTGTGCCAATAATCTTTTTATTATTAACATTTATTCACATTTATTTGTGCATGTGTGTTGTGTGTCTGTGGGTCTGTCCGTATGTCCAGGTGCCCTTGAAGAGTTAAGAGAGACCCTGAATGTTGATTCTCATCTTCCACCCTCTATGAGACAGACCTTTTTTTTTTTTGGCTACTGCGTAAGCAAGACTAGTTGGCTTTTGGGTATTTGAGGTCTGACGATTCTCCTGTCTCCACTTCCAATGTCTCCATTAGAGGACCAGATTACAGATGTATCAACAGCTTTGTTCTGACTTTACAGAGTTTCAGCACAACTAGAGAATCAAATTATTTTAAACAGGTAAATTAGAATAGCATATAACAAGGAAAGTTTATAATATTTCCGTCCCTGAAGCAAACATAGAAAAAAAAAATTGAAGAACAAGGGGGGAAAAGCTGTTAAAAAAAACCAAACAGGTAATTTCCTATAATTAAGGCGAAATTATTCTTTTGAATCTAACACATTTTTATACACTGAGAAATTCTAAAATGTGGACAAAGAAAACTGAAAGAATCAAAAAGGGTATAAAATTAAAAAGATTGTGATGAGGATGTTGGAACTAAAAAAAAAATTCACACCCATTATTTACAAGATGGAGAAAGAAGGAATGTCCTTGTTACTATTCATATGGCAGAGGTTTAGTACCTAGAATAAACAATTACAACAAAATTAACATCAAAGTAATAACCCATTAAGATGGGTCATGCAACTTAACAGGGAATTCTCAAAAGATGAAATCAAATCACACGGGGCTATTTTTTCAGTGTTTATGGTCATTGCTCCCATATTCGCAACACCTGGGTAAAGGAAGCAGCCTAGATAATCATCCACTAATTAACGGATAATAAAAAGGCAGTAAGTACGGTTTATACATGGAGTATTACTCTGCTGTTAAGAAAAAAATGAAATTATGAAATGCTCAAATAAGTAGATAAAGTTAGAAACAGTCATTCTGAGCAAAGTAACCCAAACACAGAAAGACAAACGCCGCATGCTTTCCTCTTGTGTGAGTATTAGCTTTCAGTCTCCAGGTATGTTTCATAAATGAATATTCATGAAGGTCAGGAAATTATTAAAGGGCAATGGGAGAAAGAGCTTTAAGGAGATGGGAGATAGAAGACAGTGGTGTAGCCAAGCACTGGACTGAGTTCCTAGAGTTTAGTGGAAGAGAGGAAGGAGGGACCATAAAAACAAGGAGGGTCAAGAACACAATGGGAAAAACCACAGAGACAGCTGACCAAAGCTAATGGGATCACACAGAGTATGGGCTGACAGCTGGGGAACCTTATTGGGACCGAACTAGACCCTCTGAATCTCAGATACATTTCTTGATCTGTTGGGGAGACCCTGGCAGTCACACTAGGACCTATTCCAAGTGCTTGAAGGGCTTTTTGGAGCCCATTCCCAATATATGATACCTTGCTCAGCCTTGATATGCACAGGGGTGGGGTGGGGTGGGGCTTGGTCCTGCCTCAAGTCTGTATTACTCCCCAAGGAAGGCCTTACCCTTCTGAGGAGTGGCTAAGGGGTTGAAAGGGGAAGTGAGAGAGTGGGAGAATCGAAACTGGGGTTGGTGTGTAAAATGAAAAATAATTTCTAATAAAAATTATGAGAATAAAAGAAGTGGTAGAAGGGGTTAAAGAGAAATAATAGATATTTCCAAAGAAACTTTGTATAGGCTTATATAGTGAAACTCTACCCATAGATTTAACTGAGTAAAAACATTGAGCCCTGAATTTAACACCAAAATACACACAAGAATACAAAAATACAGCCGGGCGGTGGTGGCGCACGCCTTTAAGCCCAGCACTTGGGAGGCAGAGGCAGGCAGATCTCTGTGAGTTCGAGACCAGCCTGGTCTACAGAGCTAGTTCCAGGACAGGCTCCAAACCCACAGAGAAACCCTGTCTCAAAAAACAAAAATAAATAAATAAATAAATAGAATATAAAAATATAGCTGAAACCCACTCATACAAAGAGAAGCAGATTAAAACATTAGAGGAATAATTATATAAAAAAAAACAAAGTTTAAAAATAATGAAGAAATTATCTTGTGACATTTGACGGTGAACAGAAAAATCACTTCAATTAAAATTATTTACAAATAACTATAAAATTTTGATCACATGTGAGCAATCCGTATAAAACAATCTTAGTGTTTGATCAGGAAATGAAGGGTAAAAGATGAATGTTTAGGGGAAGAATGTTGATTTCTAGATCATTCACAGTGTTGAACAAAATTTATAATCTGAGAGTGGAGAGGTGAAGAATTTATTTCATCACGCAAAGTTGTGTAAATCCAGTCTCAGAAAACTCTGAAACGAGTAAAACATAGTAAGGACGACTGATGAAAATGAGGACTAATGAAAATACAAAAAGAAATTTAGAGTCCATATATATATTAAATTACTATAACATACAATGAGTTCATAAAATACAGATAATTAACATGAAAAAACATAATTATGTCTACACAAATAAATAAATTATAAAGTTTATAAAATTATTTAAAAATCAGTGAAAAATATATGAAGATTTGGAGGTAATGGCAATCAATTAAAAATATGATTTTCATTTGTATTTCATGCCACACATAAACTACAAGTAGACTAGAACCTCTCTACATGTTTATAAATCAGTAATGTTCTTCGAAAAGTAAAAGAATGGTATTGAATAAAGAAAAATTCTCAAAAAAAATAGAATTCAACCAGAAAGCTTTGTCTATAAAACTATATAAAGACCTCAAAGGGGCAGTTTGAAAAAAGAATTCTAGAAAATTAGCATCCTGAACAGAATATTTTTATGTTAACTTCACACAAGCTAAACTCATCTGAGAGGAGGGAATCTTAATTGAGGAAATTAGAGATCTGCTCTTTTCTGAAGGGAAATGAATGGGCAGTGGCTCTGGGGGAGAGGGAACATGGGACTGGGATCTGGGACTAGTGAAGAGAGGGAAAGCTGTATCCTATCAAAGAAGACTCTGATTTATTTTTAATTAATTATTTGTTTGTTTTTTTGTTTATTCTTCTCTCATATGTTATATCCTGACCACAGTTTCCCTCTCCCCTCTGCTCCCAGTCCCTTTCCCTACCTCCCCTTTCCCCCAGATCCACTTCTCATCCATTTTTCTTCAGAAAATAGAATCTACTTTCAATAGATAGATAGATAGATAGACAGAGAGAAAGAAAGAAAGAAAAAAAGAAGGAAGAGGAGAAGGAAGGAAAAAGGAAGGAAGGAAGGAAGGAAGGAAGGAAGGAAGGAAGGAAGGAAGAGAAGACAGTCCCTGAGCAAGAAAGAAAGAAAAAAAAAAGGAAGAGGAGAAGGAAGGAAAAAGGAAGGAAGGAAGGAAGGAAGGAAGGAAGGAAGGAAGGAAGGAAGGAAGAGAAGACAGTCCCTGAGCAAGAGAGTAAGATTGGGCTGTGGGCAAGCCTGTAAGCATTCTTTTTTATTGATTTTTATCGAGCTTTGCATTTTTCTCGGCTCCTCTCCCTGCTTCTCCCCTCCCCTTCAACCCTCTCCCAAGGTCCCCATGCTCCCAATTTACTCAGATCTTGTCTTTTTCTGTGATTGATGGGGGAGACCCCAACTCATTGTGCTTGGTTCCATCCCTGGGCTGGTGGTCCTGGGTTCTATAAGAAAGCAAGCTAAGCAAGCCATGACGAAGAGCAAACCAGTAAACCGCACTCCTCCGTGGCCTCTGCATCAGCTCCTGCCTCCTGATTCCTTCTCTGTTTGAGTTTCTGTTTTGACTTCCTTCAATGATGAACAACAATATGGAAGTGTAAGCCAAGTAAACTCCTTTCTCCCCAAGTTCTTTTAGTCATGGTGTTTCATCATAATAATAGCAACCCCAAATTGAGATAAGTTATTACCAGAAGTATACCATGTTAGGGAAGGATTGTAGAAGGACTTTGTGTTAGAAGAGTCATTGAGTGTTGAGAGCTCAGTGAACTGTTCTGTTGGAACTTTGTAGATTAAAAAAACCAAAAATCCAAAAACCAAAACAAAAAACTTTGAGAGGAATGCAGCAATGAGGCCTGATTTGTGACATTTCGGGACGAAGTAAAGAACCTACCAGGACTTTTTTAGGTGAAGAATCTGTCAGCTTGATCTAAGAAACAGCTGTGATTAACAAGAGACCAGAAACACTAAAGTAGAAACTTTGCTTTGCTGGGACAGTTGATGCTGGCTGACCGCTGGAACTGAAAAGTTAGCAGTGATTTAAAAGAGACCAGCATCATTGAGGTGAAATCTTTTGAGAAGTGTTTCTTGAGAGTCAGCACACAGAAGCTGTGTTTCAGAGGAAACCAAGGTTGGACCTAGTGCTGGGAGTTGAACTTGCTAGTGTTAATGTAAGACTTTAAGACAATCCTGAAGCCATTTTTGACAATTCTGAATCCTCTCAGCCTCTGTGCCACAGTGCTTCCTTCCCCTCCTCCCCTGGGAACCAAGGACCTACAGCTACACCCGCACATACTCAGTTCCTGAACAATTACCCATATATATTGCTTTGGTTTGGTCCCCTGGAAAACGGGGTCAAAATGACCTCTTACCTCATCTGATCTGGCAACAGCTCTCCAGTCAATTATTAGTAATAGCCCTTTCAAATAAGCCAAACAGAATAGTCAAAGAATAACCCCCCTTGCTTCTGTGGTCCCTTTAAAAGTAGACTGTACCCGCTATTCGAGGTCCCTCGGCATCCCGAATGCTGGGGGACCCTGTCATGACAAAATTAATAAAATCCTCATGCTTTTGCATCGGCTGTGGTGTATGAGATGGTCTCTGGGGGTGACTCCTTCTCGGTGTTTGGACGCTAGAGTCCAACATTAAGAGTCACCAAGATGATATTTATTTTGAAGGCATGAAGGGTTTATGGATGACAGCTGAAGCTTGGTACTGTGAGAGACCAGGAGAGGCCACTGGTGAAAGTGCAGCCTCGGTGGCAGTTCAAGGCACAGGATTAATGGGGTCATCCAGAGAAGTTGAACTTGGCACCATATGAAGAGAGACTAGGAAATGCTGTTGGTAAAAGCGCAGCCGAGTTGCAACAGAAAACCCCAGCACTTTGGAGATGCCCAAACCATGAAATGACTACTAAGAACAGCAGCAACAGACATCAGCAGAGTGGAGCCAGCCAGAGCCTATGGAAAAGCCTAGAAGATCCTGAGTGATCCCATTGTACAGTGAGTAACTGTACATCAGATGCTGAGTTATTTGTACTCTGGGAGTTTTTAGATTGTGAATTTGCCCTGGTTCTTCCCTTTTGAAGTAAGAATGTATTTAACTTACTTTTGATTTTACAAGAACCCACAGTTGAAAGGCTTGGAATCTTAAAAGATTTTGGATTTTAAAAGAGCTTGGATATTTTAAAGAGACTGAACTTTTAAATGTTAGAATTTTTAAAGGTTGTGGGACTATTAAATTTGTAAATGTTTATTTGTAATGTTGATATTGTGTGTTAGAGATGAACAAGAAAGGAATTTTATGGCTTAACAGTCATATGTTTGTGTGTCAAGCTGACAAAGGTCAATTCTCATGGTTAGTTTTTTTTTTTTTTCTCAACTTGACCCAAACTAGAGTCATCAGAAAGGAGGGCACCTCAGTTGAGAAAATATTTCCATAAGATGGGGCTGTAAGCAGGCTTATAAGGTGTTTTCTTAATTAGTGATTGATCGGGGAAAGCCATGTCTTTGGTGAGTGGTACCATACCTGTGCTGGTGGTAAACAAATTAACTATATCACTTCCTGCCTCTAGGTTCCTACCCTGTTTCAGTTCTTGCCTTGACTCCCTTCAATAATGTACAGTGATTTGGAAGTGTAAGCCAAATAAAGCTTTCCTCCCCAAGATGCTTTGGTCATGGTGTTTCATAATACCAATAATAACCCAAAGTAAGAGACATAGTGAGAGAAAGTTTTTGACAGTTTTCTAAAAGCAAACTATTAATACCAGATTTTCAAAGAAAGAAGAACCAGAGACAAGAAACTAAATGGCAGTGAGGAATAAAAATGAAAGTGTTGATGGATATAAATATGGATTGGTACATGTAACACTTCTAGTGTATATACTTTTTCTTTCTTTAGATACCTAGAACATAATTCAAAAAATTTTATATTGCTTTCAACTAGTGAATTCTTATCATTATAAAATATATATTTAGTAAAACTATTATAAAGAAATATTACTTAATTTGTAAATATGTGCTGTTATGTGACTCTTTAGATGGGCATACATTAATCATCAGCTAGGTAGACTTTTTGAGTTATACATATACTAAAATTAGTTATACTGAATGATTTACATTTGTTAGGCATTTTCTTGTAAAGGGGAAGGGTGGCTGATTAAACAATATAATGTGGGCTAGAATAAAATGGTATGTCCTTCTCAGCAGATACTGAGGTTAGTAGTCAGAGAACTGACTAAAGTGAAGAACATGTGATTCTAATACGCAACCTGCCATTCAGAAATCAATGGTGCTAAAGCAGCTGAATATAATATGAAGAAAATTTACAACGGAGAATAAGTATGATTCACAGGAGAGTGGAACCAATTCACCAGAACATGAAGCATATCCAAGTTTCCATTGCACACTTCCATTTACTGTAAAAGACACCACAGTTCCTTTTTTGACAATACATTATCTTTTTTTTTCTAATAGGCATGTATCATCTTTGAAATAAAATAAAAACTATCTTAAATATCTGGATGTAGGGATAGAAAGCAGTCATGAGATGTGGTCTCAACACCAACTAATGATTAATTGGAACAATAGTTTTTGCTGGATTACTTAGGCTCGTGTTAAGTAATGATCTTTAAACTAATGATCATTAAAACATACTTTTCTAAAAGCAAAGGGCGGTACTTAAATAAGATGATTCTTAAGTTCACTTTTCATGTTTCATTACAGAAAAAAAAAGTCAGTCACAGGATCAAGGACTTGGGCCATCAGTGACAAACTATAGAGAGTAAGGAAATGTTCCATCTTCTCTCCTTCCCATACTGCTCTCTCTCTTTGTTCTTCTGCATTATGGACCACAGTATTATTGTTCAACTGAAAGACTTTTAAGCTTCTTAACTTTCCTAAAGAAATAATGAGGAAGATTATATTTACAAATTGAAATGTCATATTTCATCTTATATCACAGCAAAACAAGGAGATTATATCCAGATGATGTTTAATAATAGGAGTATGAGTTATATTTTACCTAGACTCATGAAAATTATATTGTTCTTTATTGCAAAATTATAAACTAATGTAAATTACATCCTAAAATTTGGAAATAAGAACTAAAAAGATATTTATGGAAACGTACATGATAGTGTGAGAAAACACTGAAATGGTGCTAAAAAGTAATAAAAAGTATGAAAAGTCACTTCTGCTGTTAATTAAACTGTACAACTCTTGTGTACCTAAATGGACAAAATTATAAGGAAACATAATATTGGAAACATTTTCTTTACTGTAGCATATTTTGAATTATGTTTTGACTTTATATTATTGTTTGCTGAATTTCTGTTTAGCATTTGAGAATTCCATCTAACTAACTAGCTTTTGAAATACCTACCACTGAGCTTTTCAACACTTAATAGAGGAGAACTGAGATACCAATTTCTCTTTAATAGATGAGTACTTTCACCTTTTTATTTGTTTCAAGTGTGTTCAGAGATTCACTCCTGACCATACTCAGTAGGGATGCTTTAATGTCTTTGATAATGTGAGCATCTTTCTTTTTTAAGTGTTGACATCTACTCCTTACATTTTTCATGCAATTTGAGATTGTTCTGTTCCTTTACAAGACAACTTTGAAAGATAGGTATTTTTCTAATTGTCATAGGAGTATGTTTTTAATCTGCTTCAGCTAGATTGTCTTACATGTGATTGTCTCACTTTGGCTTTGCCCCAAAGCGGCAGCATATCCATCTGCTGACATGTCACTGTTGATACCCGAGAGTTACAAACTCTGATTCTTTTCTTGGTTACCTGGACAGTTGATAGTTCTTAACTCTTCTACTGAGTCTTAGCTTTTGCTTTATATAAAAGGTGTGTGTGATTCAACTCATTCTTCCTAATAGCTCAAAAAAAACCTGCACATGCCATATTTTTCTCAGAACCAATTTCCAGAACACATTTCTAAAGGACTGAAAATTTGCTACATGAATACACACACACATACACATGTATGTACATATGTATGTATGTATGCTTCCCTGTGGCTTTTTCAAACATCTACAGAGTCATCCCTTAAACACTTGCCTTTGTCCTACCCTCCTACTCTCTTTCCCACATTAATCTTCCATATATTATCCTCTTCTATTGTTACTTCCATGTACCTGTGTTAAACTACCTTCTTCCCTTAAGCACTTCCCACAACTGATGACCCTTGACCTCTATAGTATTCCAAATAAGCACACATTAAAAATTCAAAGATAACATCTGCATATGAGAGAGGGCATCCATTTGTCTTCCTGGATCTGTAGTACCTATCTTAGAGCAATTAGTTCCAGCTTTATCAATGTACCTGTAAACTTACATAATTTAATTTTTCTTTTATAGCTCTATAAAATTTGATTATTTATATGTGTTCTCTTTTCATTATACATTCATCAACTTATCACATCTAGGCTAATTCCATTTTTCACCTACTGTCACTAGCACAGCAATGACCACGGATGAACACATAATGTGCAGTAGAAAGTAGATGCACAAGGAATCCTTTGTGTTTGAACTTAACACATGTACATCTTGGTCACATGGTAAATCTGTTTATAGCTCTTTGAGTGACCTCCATGTGGATTTCCATAGTGTCAATACCAGTTTGTACTCCCACCAATAGTGAATAAAGGTTTCATTTCCCTATCTCCTTGCCAACGTTGTTAATTTGTCTACTTATTCCTGGCCATTTTGCCTAGGGTAAGATTTGAAATCTCCAGCTAGTTTTAATTTGCATTTCCCTAATTATTAAGGATCTTGAAGCATTTTTGATATGTTTCACCTTCTTATTATTTTTTTCTCTGTGTGCAGGTCACAAACCATTTTGAATTGAACTATTTTTTTTTCTTGATTTTTTTTTTAGTCTTTGTTAAGCCTAGATATTAATGATACTAATCCTCTGTTGGGTATATAGGTTGTGAAGATTTTTTTCTCTTTCTGTGGCCTCCCCTTTACTCAATTTACTGTTTCTTTTGCTGAACAGAAACTTCATTTTCATGAGATCCCATTTGTCAATGATTGTTGATAATCCATGTCTTAGTTATTTTACTATTGCTGTGAAAAACACCATGTCCAAATCAATTTATAAAAGAAAATATTTAATTTGGATTATGGTTTCAGAGGGGGTGGAGTCCTAGTGGCAGCAATAGCTAAAACTTCACATCTTTATCTGTAAACAGGAGGCAGAGAGGGGCACACACCAGGAATGGCATGAGTCTTTTAAAACCTCAAAGCCCACTGCCCAGTGGCACACTTTCTCCAAAAAGAAGACATCCTCAACCTTCCCAAGCATTTCCACAAACTGAGGACAAAATATTCAAACATGTGAGCCTGAGGTTCTCCTTCAAACCACCACAGTTCCCAAGTGAGTGGAGTCATACTCTGAAATACCTTACCAATCCTACATGTTGGAGTGGGCTCTCTGCCTTTTCTTCTAGGAATTTCAGTTTTTGATTTTGTATTGCGGTATCTAATTCATGTGGAGTTGACTTTGTACACAGTGAGAGATAGGACATCCATTCTTCTACACATATCTAATAAGTTTTGGTAACACCATTTGTTGATAATGCTATATTTTCCTCTACTGTGTATATTTAGATTATTTTTGTGAAAAATAGGTTTCTGTGATTCTGAAGTGTTGTATTCTGTTTCTCTTTTCTTCTTATTTTATTTATTCTTATTATTTATTTCTTCATCAAACGTTTATTAGAATGCTATTTTAATAAAGATTTATTTCTATCATTTAATGTGTATGGGTGTTTCACAAACATGTTTGTCTGCACAGTATGCATGCAGTGCCTGTGGAAAATAGAAGAGGGTGTTGTATCCCTTGGAACTAGAGTTATAGATAGCTAATAGCCTCCATTAGGCTTCTGGCAAGCAAGCCCAAGTCTTGTTCAAGAGCTACAAGTACTCTTAACGGTGAGCCTTCTCTCTAGCCCAAATTATTTCATTTCTTCATTCTCTCTCTCTCTCTTTCTCTCTCTCTCTCTCTCTCTCTCTCTCTCTCTCTCTCTCTCTCTCTCTCTCTCTCTCTCTCTCTGTGTGTGTACCTATGTATCTTTCATTTGAAATTTGTTGCTAAAGCATAATTATTTCTGGAAGGTTCTAAATTCATTCTATGTGTCTGAACTTTATTTCAATTAGAAATATGTTGCAGTCTGGATTGAGTGGACAAAGAATGATTTGGTAGTTTCCTCTCAAATCTTCTCACATAGCCAGTTGTGGCTTACCTGTTTGCTATAAATACCTTGTCAGCTATAGCTGTATGAAATTGTCTGTACATTTCCTTTAACATCTTAGTAGAAAAAAATTGGAATGTCATTAGATGTTTTGTCATTTGATGATTTGATGATGCAGTTTTGCAATTAGTTGGTATAGCTTGAAATTTTTCATTACTTCTGTTATATCTTCCCTTTCCAAACTCCAACTCCAGTTGTGAAATAATTTAAGATTTTAATAGGAAAACTTAGGAAAACCAAATTTACTGGTAGCTAGGAATTGGTATATTTTAAAAAGCATCAAAAATATCAGTGGCTTAAAATGGAGAAAATTTATGATTGCTTCTAAGTTTTATGACTCTGACTAAATTTCACTGTTCTGGTTTTGCCTAGACAAAGAAAAATAGTATTCTTTATGTAGAATACATGGCAAAAGCCACATGACACCTTTAAAAATGTGTTTATTTTGGCAGGGCTTACAAGCTCATTTTAAATTCTGAGTAGGGTGTGACTAAACTCTAAGTGAAATAATTATATAAAAGTTTACACTTCACTTCTCTGAATGAAGTATCCCATAAAAGACTGTACTGAATATGAAGTAAATGTGAAAAAAAATTTAAAATAATCTTTTTTTATAATAATGGCTTCTAGCTAAAATTTCATATAAATACACAGGGAAAGAAAAATCATTTAAACAAGATGAAGGCAATATCCACAATGTACAATTTTTTTACTTTGGTGATAAAAATAAGTGTTTGTTCCATTTATGTTTATGAATATATGAAATTACTTTTATAAGTATCTTAGTTTTATAATCAGAAGAAAATAAGCTATGTAAGTAATTTAATATTGATTGCAAAATATTATCCATCCGTATTTGTGCAGGTTGTGATATTAATGTACTTCCTTTTTTCCCATGTTTCTATGGGATCAAAAATCATCATGAATGTCTTAAACTATAAAAGGTTGAGATGAGATACTTGTACACCAAAGAGGAGACTTGAGTTAGTAATTAGCAGTAATAATCAAGGCAGATTAATGACTGTCTCAGAAAGTCCATTGCTGTGGGCCATTAACCCTAGCATAGCAATTAATTCCCAAGGAAATGCTCAGTGTTTCAAAGGTCATTCCCACGCTTAGAAAGGATTGCAAAGTAAAACCATACCAACGTGTTCACTGTTGGAAAGGAAGTACCTCTTATTAGTCAGTGACATTTACTCAGATCAGTGTGACTGTGTTATGACTGAAAAGGTGTTTGGATAACACTACCTTGAGGGTATCTATGGAGTATTATTAATGAACTAATTTCAGAATTCGTAGAGGACACTGGCTTTCTTAATGTTGTTGGGGCTTATCCAGTAAATTCCTGGCCAGAATGGGACAAAATGCAGATTCTCTTCTGAGTACAGGGACGTCCTCCTGACCAC
Organism: Microtus pennsylvanicus; assembly: GCF_037038515.1. Lineage (NCBI taxonomy): Eukaryota > Metazoa > Chordata > Mammalia > Rodentia > Cricetidae > Microtus > Microtus pennsylvanicus. The sequence continues at coordinate 29,795,100 of NC_134589.1, read as the reverse complement.
CAGTCAGTACCTGAAGTGATAGTCAATCTGCTTCTAGACTTACGACAAAACAGATGCATTGACTCATTTTGGTGCTTGATAATTCCAGCATTCAGGCTAGAGCTGCAGGCTAGCTTTCTTTGTATTTTGGCTCCTGTGCTTTCCCTTGACCTACAATCGTGCATTACTTGTGTCATTGCTTGCCAGCTGCAGACCTGGAGAGTCTTACTCTCATAGTCATGTAAGTGACATGTGTCAGGTAAATCATTTCCCCCTTTTATTGCTTCTCTATTAAATGCTTATATATAACTATATATTATATATATGCAATATTCTATGTAAATTAATATTTGTAATATGGAATATGTTAATGCATTTCCATCAATTGTCTTTCAAGAAAAATATATGCTCTCCTCTTTCTCCATTTATAAAGTCAAATATATTTAAAATGTACATATTGAAATGGCATACACACTAGCAATACTTTAATATTTCATGTTTCATAATCTCTTTTAAAATCATGATTCAAATAATTCTAAGATTAAAAAATTAAAACAGCCTATCTGGCCATTAAATGATGAATGGATAATAAAATGTACACATTTATCCAAGGAAATATTATTCATCTGTTAAGAAAAATTATTATGAAAATTTCGGGTAAATAGGGCAGGAAGCAATCATTCTAAATGATAGAAACACACAAAAGAAGATCAAATGTATGGTTTTTCTCATTTGTGAAAGTCAACTTTGAATCTGAACAGATTCAACTTTCATTTGGAATGCCCAATAGGTCAGGAAATTAGTCAGGGGCTATAGGAGAGGAAGTCTTCCAGAAAAGGGAGACCAAAGGACGTAGTGTTAAGGGCTAATGAAAAAATGGAAAAGGAAGAATTAAATGACTTAGAAAATGGAAGGGCAGAGCAGAGGAATGAATAGTAATTCTAAAAGTCTTGTTCTTATACCCATAGATTAGGGCATCTTTCAACCTTCACTAGAGAAGTTTCTTCTCTCTCTCTCTCTTTTTTCAATATATGGCAATTAACAGAGGGATCTGTAGCCAGAGAATAAAGAGCAAGAGACTTTGGAATGTTTATCCTAAATGGGACGTCGCTATCACAACCACATCTCTCAGTGCTCAGAGAGCATTTCAAAAGATGGGCTAGAAATATTGTAAGAGCCAGAGGTTTGACTACATAAAAGTACTGTTTGCTGGATACAGCAAGACAGTATCAAATATGAATTAACAACTGTCGTAACTACATACACAAGCTCATATCAGACAAAGCTCAGGATGAAGAAGGGAGGTGAACATAAATTATGCCTCTAGAGGAGTCAGTGAAAATGAATAGCCTCTGGGAGAAGATTTGGTTTTGTTGTTGTTGTTGTTGTTGTAGTTGTTGGTTTGCTCGTTTCTTCTATTTAAAGGTATATGTGGCTCCTGGTAGGTCAATTAAACTGTAGTGGAAGGTCACACACAGAAAAGTATAGGAATAACCTAATTGAACTTGATAAATAAATAGATAGGTTAGGTAAGGCAGGGCTAGATCCAAGAATAGTTGTGGTGGTGGGATGGATACAATCAAACTGCACTGTAGAAGAACTAATACAAGAAATAACTAAGGGAAATATTTAGTCATGACTAATGATGTGACAGGCGATTTCATTAACTACTGCAAATAGTTTTCAAGATAAATAGTGAGATATAAACCTCATTTTACAGGTAAGTGAGATTCAGACTAGTAAATCATCTTCTGTACGCATATAGGGGGCTACAGACTGCAACTAAAGGCGCTCTACCTTCAAAACCCATTTTCTATTTATCATATCATAGAATTATATTATATTTTTAATATCATGTATTGAAATGAATGCTTACATAAGCTTAAAGCAAAGTTTTCCTTTGTAATGAATTAACTTAATGTATCCTAACACGTATATATGATTAATAATCAAAGCATATTTCATAGCAAAATTATCCATTAAGTAATAGTGTGTATGTGTTCATAACTATCACCATTCCAAATTTTATGTGATATAAATATATATTCACCTTAGAGTAAAATAGCATAGAATGTTACCCAGCTTCTTGAAGAATATTATCTAGCCACAACAATAAGACATGAAAAACAAATGAAGAATTTCTTTGGGTAATGAAATACTGATCAGTTTTGCATATGTGTAAGCTTTTATTTATTTCTCTTTTGTAAAGGAATATATAGATAATTTTTTAAAAATTAGATATATAATAAATTAAATTTGCATATATGCAAATTTTATCTAAAATTAAGTCTTAAAAGCTTATGGATTAAAGTTAGCCTTTTTATAATTTTAACATATTGAGTGACTTTTGATTTAATCCAATATTTATTGCTTGGTTGAGATAAAAATAATAAAAATTTATAAAATAAAACTTTGTAAGTGGAAACTGTACTTTCATTCTAGGATGCCCAGATCTCAATATTAATATAGTTTCATGGAGAAACTATATTAATTATAACACTGCTTGGCCTTTTAGCTCAGGTTTCTTATTAACTAACTCTGAAATCTTAAAGTAACCCATTTCTATTAATCTCTGCATTGCCACGAGGTTGTGGCTTACTGGTAAAAGATTTGACATCTTTCTCCTTTGTCAGCTACATGGTGTCTGCCTGACTCCACCTTCCTTCTCTCTGCATTCCGTTTAGTTTTCCTACCTACCTATATTCTACCCTGCCATAGGCCAGGTAATAACCAATGGTAATAAAACATATTTGTAACATAAAGAAAGGCATCCCACATCAAAACTGTGGTTTATAAATTTCTAAATACCTTCTGGAAATACAGAGATTGTTTACTCATTGTTACTGGGTGTATACTGTTGAGAAATTCTCTCTTTCTCTCAAACATTCACATGTATGAATATATATATATATATATATGTATATATATATATATATACACATATATGTGTGTGTGTTTATTTTTGGTATATGTGGCTTAGAATATCAACATGTAAGTCACTGGTGGTATATTAACTTTTATTAAAAGAAAGAGTTTCACTATTTTTTTAGTTGCTCTGCTTTATCAAACTCCACTTCTTGAAATCCAATGTGAAGCATGTTTTATAGAGATATACAATAAAGTTGCTGAAGCAGTGTTGGAAGTAACAGAGAACAAAGAGAAAGGGAGCAATTTCTCATAGAAAACCAGTGTTAGCTAGTTGAGTCTCCTACTTTTGAACATCTAAAGGGAGATAGTGTTGGAGAAATGAAAAATTCTTAGATAGGAATATATACGACTTAGTATAGATTCTATTTTAATATGATTCTTCTTTATTTAATTTTTATTCCTTATACTGTTGTGGCCTGGGTGCCAGAGTGTACAAAGTAGTTATTAACTACTAAAACCAAACAGTTTAAAAGGGCCATGAATTTTTAAATACATTCATTATATGTGACAAATTTGTAAGATTGCCTTTGTCTGCCAGTTTTAGTCAGTAGTTTTTCTCTGTCCTTTGGTATTTAGTACTCAATGCTAATCCACAAGATATTATTACATTATTCACAGACACTAGGTGATCGTTTTCCTGCTTTTGCAAAATGTCATTCTTTGATTTATGTCTTTTCACAGATGCAATGTGACACTTGTCCTGATAGTAGGTGCATATTTATACACAGAAATGTCTCAACTGACTCTGAAATTAAGTAAAGAGTTAAACCTAGTTACTCCTTGATAACCATTTAAGTCACACACAAGGATACTACAAAACACTATATATTTTATATGCTTAGCCCCAATCAAAATGGCCTAGATAAATAAAACGTTTTTTAGAAATGCTGGATGCATACGTACAACCTAAATCATATACATCAGCTTTAATAACCAGACTCTGAAAGTTGCCAACCTTAAAATAATACTATGTGCAAGTCAAAGTCTACATGGGCATTAGCATGCAAAACATGGGCATCAACATGCAAAAGAATCAGTTTTGCTCCAACAATCATTAAACATAAACTTTGGTCTTTCGTTCTTTTACTTTTTTCAATCCCCTATTTGTTCTTGTATCCAATATCTTCTCTGTCTATGAGTCCATGATTCTGTTTCCCTACATTTATAATCTTAATTTTGGTGTTGTCTATGAATATACCTTTTACAGTAGCCTATTCTTAGGAAATGCTCTCTTTGAGAGCAAAGTAAATCACAACATTTACAAATTTTGTATCATTTGTTCCTCTCTGTGCTGTCAATGTTTTTTTCCACAATGGTTGAATTTAGTTTGTCAGTTGTTTACCAGGCTCTTAAATATTTAAAGTAAATATGCTATTACTCACCACTGGGTCACCTGTTGGGAAAATAATTCACTGAGGTTATTCAAGAAAGATGTATGGAAAAAAATGTCTAATTGATGTATAAGGAAAGGAGATATTAGCCTAAAACATGAATAGAGATATTACTAGGATCTATAGTTGGAGACAGATGTTGAGCAAAAGGTGTAGAAGATCAGGGTCTGAACAAAGTTGATCTGCTTCTTCTTTTTAATCACAATAAAATTATGTTTAATGTGTCATCTCCACAATACTTATTCAAGGCCCCATTAAATATGTAATGTAACTCAGCACTTAATTTGCCATGGTGAAGAAGGCATTCCAATGGTTGAAATACACAGAATACTTCTGAAGTATGTATTACAGATTTAGGGAAGTGTGGAAAATCAAGTAGAATGCCAAAAAAGTTAAAGGAAAAAATTTCTAAGATGAGGAAAAGCATATGGGAAGGTACCAAAACATAGAGCAAAATATTATTGAAATGATACCTGTACAAATGAAAGTGGGTGAAATGAGACAATAACATTAATTCATCACAAATGGACTTTTGTGATAAACTAAAGAAAATAAAAGCCACTATTGAAATAACAGATATACCCACATGCAAGGACATGCCAGAAAAATACCCACAAAAAATAAAGCTCAGTAAGCAATATAGTCTATTGGAAGGATCTGTGTAGAGAGGATAGACGTGTTGAATCAGCCTCCTTTAATTTTGTGATCCTTTGAGTATCAGAATTTCCAATGCATAAAATGTGAATCTATTCTGCCCTATTAGGATCCTAGCAGAACTTCATGAAGACAGAAATCAGAAGCCGTGTAACGTCAACTATCTAGCAGTCAAACGATTTTATAAATGAAAGCGATACCTGCAAGAGGAAGTCCCTGAGAGGTCTAGAATGTGCAGAGCTTCCGGCATTTGCCTAAAGCTAGCATGAGGAGAAGCGCTGTTTCAAAGGGCTCTGATGAAGAGTTTAGGGAGCTCCAGGAGACTCCCAGGAATACTTTAAGTGGCAGGTGTTCATCAACTCACTGTCAATCACTTTATGCTTGCAAATAACCTTATTACTACTCTCTTAACAAATAAGGTTGCTGCTGTTTAGACAGCAACCAACTGATTAGTTTGACTCTGAAATGTCTACTTTTTGTGCAATACTTTATTTCCATAATTGGATGACATAAAATACATAAGTAAAAAGTATCTACTTCTGAGTCAGTGCCTGGGAGATGTAAGGCGCAATACCAGGAAGTGGAGGAAATAACCCTGACGTGTGATTCTTATGGGGCAAACACTGATGCTCAGTCAACAGAGTTGAGAATCTTTGTAGCAGGGTGACTTTCAAAGACAGTCCTTAAAGTATTGTTAAGGATCAGTGTCTTCTGGTAAAAATGAAAAATGTCTGACTTAGTGTACACTAACAGGTATACAAAACCGAAGGTCTGAGTTTTCGTAAAGACAGTACAACATAATTCCTTAGAGTCCCTAGGTAAGGAGTAGTTTTGTTATTTGTTTATTAAACAACAGGTCAAAAAGAAACATGTTTCTTTCAGGCATGTTATTTATTCTCAGTCAGGAGTCTTAAATATTCAAATATATACAATGTATTTGCATTTCCTGTAATGCTACTCTATCTCTTACTTGGGATTACTTTATTTATTTTTTACGACCATTTCCTATATTTTATTACAATATAAAATTATACTTTGTAGCTATTGTTAGGTAATAATGGTATAAAAGTTAAATTTTTTTTATATCAACCCTGAATACCTTTAAAAATAAATAATTTATAGTAAGTAATTTGACTTTTTGTACTTTCCCTTTTTGGATAGGGTAAGGTATCATTCTGCATCACATTCTGGCTTGGTATATGATATGTAATCTATCTTGGCTTTGGACAAAAGCAGTCCCTATGCCTCAAACTGGTAAGTGCTAAGATTACAAACATGAACCACAATACCTGGTGGAAAAATTATTTCTTTGAATAAAACCTTATAAAAAGCCTAGTTTAACAAAATAAAAAGGATACAGCAAAGAGTGACCCTAATGTATTTTTCATTGTATACAATACGAATATAAAAATGAAAACTTAAGGTTATTTTGTATAGCACTGCATTATACAGATCAGATTAAAAGAAGAAAATCAAATATTTCTATGCTCTCACCGTTAATAAGTTCTAAGGATTTATCATCATGGTGTACATATTTAAAGAATAAGAGAAGCCACAGTGGCTAGTTCATTCTACTCATGTTAGAAGGCAGAACTAAATTATTTGTGAGGATTACATGGCTTTCCTATAGTTGTTCACATCATGACTCCCAAAGGTTGGACTACATTACCCTTCTCTCCTAACCACAAGTCATAATTTATCGGTGAACACGGACAACATCGAAAATATGGTATATTTGTCATGGAGCATAAGTATTATCTAGAAGAAACTGGTGTTTATAATAATCTGAGGGGTGGGCATTGTACTCAAAACAATAATTATATAAATGTTAAAGAAGGGCTTTAGTCTTTGGCTTTATGTAATTTGGCTATCCTTGGTCATCAACTGGAGAATTCTGGTTGAATCAAATGCCACTCTGTCATTTGTGAGTTTAAGACAATGGGTATTGCAGTTTGGATCTCAAAATTCAGACATTTAAATGGTCTTCATTCATAAAAATAGGAATGATGTTCATATTGGTGGTTGTGTGAGTAAAAAGTAGAATGTACAGTTTTATGCTAGTGTACTAAAGCTAAACTTTTACTTTTTATAGACAGGATCTGGCCTTGTAGCCTATCCTGACCTAGAACTCACTCTTTGTCCTAGGCTAATCTCAGACTTGGGGCAATCCTTCTGGCCCAGTCAAGTGCTAGGATTATATATGTATACCATAACGCATCCCAACTTACTTGTTTTTATTTGCCCTATTGTGAGAATGTTCCATTAATCAAATATTCTAAAGTCATTAGCAAAGCAGCTTTGCTGTGTCTTTTTCATCAAGATTCAAATATTTGAATGCATGGAGACTATTTTTCCCTTTGGTATTAAGGAAATATAAACAAAATCCCCGTGAAATTGATATGGTATTCCGTGTGCAGTGTACACCATGGAGACAAGGCCTGCATTCCATGCTCACAAGTAGTTTTTCCTTCTAATGCGTTATTACCATCAATTACAGGTCTGATTTATATACTTTCTCTTTCAGATTTAAAATTGACATCTACCCTTTTAGTGTTTTCCTTAGCAGCCTGGATATCTTTCTATCCACCTATAGCTTCATATTCAGAATTAACTTCATTGTGATATTTGAGTAGCCAAGTGAGAGTTCCTATTCACTAAGCATTTATGCTTAGGTATGGAGCTAAAAACAGTCTAGGCACTGTGTTAGCTAGCTCTACAGCAGCAAAATTGTTATCCTCCTCTCATGCACATGAGAAATCAGGATAAGACTCAACCTTTGGAGAATGTATCTAGGCTTGAAAAAATGAGGGATTGACAAATCTTACATGGTAATCCACCTTCAGGTAACATTTAAAGACTGTGGTATTGTTGCATTTTCTGTAATATAGTAAAAACTCAAATTTGGACAAGAAGAAACAAGAAAAAACAAAACAAAGAAAATGATTTGCTCAGAATCCTTTACTCTTGACATGAAATCTGGGTTACATGTTTCTGACAAATTACTATGAATGTAATAAGTTCAGTCAACAACATTTTATCTTATAATCCTGTCCTAGATGTCAAAAGTCTGAAGCTAGTTGTCACTGGGCTAGAATGCATATATTATCATAAGTAAGAAATCACTTTGTTTCTGCCAGGTAATATTTCTCATCTCATGGACCTCCTTCAGTTTCAAAACAATAATGAGCCCAGTCTTTCTTTTTCTGTCTTGCTCTGTCTCCCTATGATGAAACATTATGGTAATATTAGACATCCCAGATAGTCCAGAATAATATCATCATCTGAAGATCCTTTCATGCAAAGCCAGGCATAGTGGTACACACTTTAATTGCCAGCACTTGAGAGATAGAGGTAGGAGGATCTCTAAATTTGAGGCCTACTGGGTCTATATAGTAAATCCCAATATAGACAGGAATACATAGAGAGATACTGTTTTAAACAAACAAACAAAAAAATATATCATTATATGTATATACAAAAGTCCTTTTGCTGCATATGGAAATACATTCCATTTCTTAGGATTAGATCATATATATGCATATGAAAATATATGTATGCACAGTGAAGTAGGGGCATTATGCTATTTGTTATAAGATATTCTTGTTTCATAAACTTTGTTAAAATATTTCCACACATTGGGTCTGATTGTTAAAATATTTCCACACAGTGAGTCATCAGGCTCTATTCTTAGTGAATTGGAGTATATAATGCAAACACTGCAAATATGTTTAGCTCTTCTTATGCCTATCTTTTTGAGTCTGTTTATTAAGATGCTTAAAATGTCATCCCAATGTCTATGTCCATCTTTTACCTTTCCAGCCCTCTTACCCTGTTACCTATCTATGCTTAAAGAAGATAGTTCTCTAGTATTTTGTTTCTATTTTTGGTGTGGAAAGTCCTTCTATGTATGTGTTGCTTTAATTTCTTAATTATTAAAGAAGCTGCTTGTGCCTGTGATGGGGCAGAATAGAGCAAGGTGGGAAATCCAAGCAAGGATAGAAGAGAAAAGAAGGCAGATCCAGGGAGACACCATGTAGCTGCCTAAGGAAACAGATGCCATGGGACCTTACTGGTAAACCACAAGCCTCGTGGCAAAATACAAAATAATATGAATGGGTTAATTTGAGATGTAAGAGTTAGTTAATAAGTAGCCTGAGCTAAAGGCCAAGCAGTGTTTTAATTAATATAGTTTCTGTATGATTATTTTGGGTCTGGGCAGCCAGGAAACAAATGAACAGCCTCCATCTATATATTTCTTTAGGCAATGTCTATTTATCATGCAATTCATATTGCCCAGTGCCTATTTTTCATTCAGAACACTTCTACAAAGTGTTTCAAGACTCTCCCAGATAAAATCAGTTTTTTCCTCTGAGGATGCACAGTAGTTAGAGTAAATTTTCACATTGCAAAAGCCTATAGTGCTATGAGAATCATCTCAAGGATTTCTCTTTTCTATATACAGTGTGAATTCTAGGAAGAAAGGTAACATTCATACATTTTTTTTTACTCTTAGCTAAGGATTTAAAATTTTACTTTAGACATGGAGCAAAAAAGGCAAATTATAAACTTTAATAGTATCAGTTCTCTCAGTCAGAAGATTCAACCGGTTCATACTGGACCAGACCAGTTCAGACCGATTCAGACCAGGACAGACTGGTTCAGACCAGTTCATACTAGGCCAGACCGGTTCAGACCAGTTCAGGCAACGCACATGGTAGACATGACAAGCACGACAGGCCTGGCACGCGTGACAGAAATGACACACGTGATGGAAATGGGACGCGTGGCAGAACCGGTATGCGTGTTGGGTACAGCACGAATGTTGCGCATGTCGCACGTGTCCCAAGTGACATGCGTGACAGAAATGACACGTGTGCCAGCTGTGGCGCTCATGGCAGAAGCGGTGCGTGTGGCGGGCGTGACACGTGTGGCGGAAATGATGTGTGTGCCAGAAATGGCACGCGTGTCAGATTGCCATGTGTGTCGGATATGGCGTGTGTGACCGGTATGACACACATGACAAATATGCCCACAAACCCCATTCACCTGCTCAGACTTCTAAAAAGCCTAAAAGAGGCAGAGTTAGTGCTGGCAGCATATACCAGGAAGTTGCCATTTTGAAATGTGGTTTTTTTTTTCTGCTACCACTGAATCAGGAAGACCTCTCTAAATGAACTGCCAGCAAACAGAACCCATTTTAAAAAAAAGCGGTTATACCTTGTTGGGGTTTTCTATGTGTGTGTGTGTGTGTGTGTATATATATATATATATATATCTAGAATTCCTTTCCAATCTATCTCAGGTTTTACAGTGGATTTAGTTGACCAATTTGGTTCCAATCTGTTCAGGGAAGCTGCTTGCCTGTTTCTGGCAGCTCAAAACCAAAATAACCACACAGAAATTTGTATTAATTGCAATACTGTTTGGTCAATAGCTTAAGCATATTTCTGGCTAACTCTTATGCCTTAAAGTAACTAATTTCTATTAATCTCTGTATCAAAATATGGTTGTGGCTTACCAGGTAAAGTTCCATCTGGTGTCTGTCTCCAGCAGGGCTACTTCCTGACTCCAAATACTCTCGCTGGTGTGTGTGTGTGTGTGTGTGTGTGTGTGTTTGTGTGTGTGTGTGTGTTTGTGTGTGTGTTTGTGTGTGTGTATAAAACCAATGACAATAAAACATTCACAGCATACATCACTTCTCGCATCAGAGTAGGATGCAGAGTCAACATTGGGTGTTTTGCAAAAGCATGTCATGGTGTTATCACATTTCCCAAAATATGGTTTGAGACATTTTTAAGTCAAGTACCAACTCCACTTCTGTCTTGTAACTTGTGATGAACCAGAGGTTCCTTATAACCACCAACTTAAATTCAGCGGCAGCTTGGGAATCTCTCCTCAATGGAAACTGTTCCTTCCAAATATACTTATATTAAAAAAGAATAGACAAGGGAGTCAAATAAGAACATTGGGAAAAAACTAGATGCATCAGTTCTCATTATATTTCAAAGGCAAAACTGATTGGGGCATGCAGGGAAGATTAAGACAAACCTGTCTCTTCCCAGAAATCTTTTCATGTTGTACTTATTAGTTTTTTGCCAACTTGACAGAAGCTAGAGTCAACTGGGAAGAGGAAATACCAATTGACTGATTATCTCTCTCAGTCTGACCTGTAGACATATCTATAGGGCATTTTCTGATTGATGATTGGTGTGGGAAGGGACAGACTATTGGGAACTGGTTCATCCCTGGACTAGTTTTATAAGAAATAAGCTGAGCAAGCAAGGGAAAGCAAGCTTCCATGTTTTCTGTTACATTTACTGTCTTTCATTAAGATGTAAGGTGAAAATTAACCCTTTCCTATTCAAATTGTTTTTGATCATGGTATTTTATCACAGCAATAGAAAGTAAACGGGAGTAGATGCTCTTGACTCTCTCAGGCAGGAACCAGTGGGTATTCCAAGAGCAGTCTTAAAGTGTTTAAATTTGAATTTGTATGTAAAAGGAGAACGTGGATGGTCTTATATTCTTTAATTCTTAACATAAATCTCACTCTTGTTTGACCAGTGACAAATATAGGCAGTATAGCTATGGGTAGTTCAGGAATCAAGAGAAAATAACTATTACATTAATTTACTAAACAAGTAAATTATGTATTCAGTTTCCATTCATGGTTACCTACCAGCTAGGGAATCAGTAGAGTATCACTTCGCTAGTCATCCTGTGCATATGATCCGAGACAACAGCCTGTTCTGGGAGGATAGCATCTCCTTCTGTGCTCCTAGGTCTCCTGCAGTATTCTTCTTATATAAGAATGGTAATAACTAGCTGGGCAGTGGTGGCACACGCCTTTAATCCCAGCACTCGGGAGGCAGAGACAGGCGGATCTCTGGGAGTTCAAGGCCAGCGTGGTCTACAAGAGCTAGTTCTGGGACGGACACCAAAGCTACAGAGAAACCCTGTCTCAAAAAAAAAAAAAAAAAAGGAATGATAATAACTGTTTCTAAGTCTCTAAATTTCTCCAATAATATGGAAGATATTATTGTGAGTTTTACATAATTATTGACAATTCTACACTGCCGCGCACTGTGTCCCCGTGTGTGTGCTCTGTGCGCTGGCACCCAGTTCGCGAGCTTTGGGCAAGGGACTGGAGGTTAAAATACACAGACACACACAGACAGAGAGACAGCAACACGGGTAATCTTTGAATTCCCCAAGAATGCCCCCTTATTGTGTTCAGGGGCAGATTATATAGAGATAGCCACGCCCCAGCCAAACCCATTAGAAACCACTCTCCTGCCATCAGGAACTCCTAAAGGGCTCGTCCTCAGAGCAGCTGTAGGCACTCAGATCAAGGAACTACAAGAAATTCAGGATCTGGGGTCTCACTGCTCCCAACATCATACAGCTTACATTTCCTTCAAAACCTTTCTTAAAACATGTATCTATGCGCATTTACATTAGTTAGTATTCTTGGGCGGTGGTGGCGCACGCCTTTAATCCCAGCACTTGGGAGGCAGAGGCAGGCGGATCTCTGTGAGTTCGAGACCAGCCTGGTCTACAAGAGCTAGTTCTAGGACAGGCTCCAAAACCACAGAGAAACCCTGTCTCGAAAACCAAAACAAAACAAAACAAAAAGTACCCGAATCTCTTCGTAGTATATAACAAAGCAATAGGAATGAGTTGTTGTATGTATGCCTGCGTTATAGGTTAACTAGTACGTCTTGTAAGTCAGAATCAATAAGCACAAACAAACAAAAAACAAGATGGGAATTGAAATAGCTACGGAAGGCACAAGAACTTCAACAGCAAGCCACTGTGCTATCTCCCTTATCTGTGCAAAGTGACCAAAGGGAACAGCCCCCAAGTTCTATGCCCCTGATTGTCTCAAATTCAACCTCTCAGAGTAGAAATCTTGTTGCTAAATGTAAAGCATGTGACATTCCAGGGAAGGGTTATTCCTCAGCTTCAAAGCTGCCCCACCCACACATCAAAGAACAAGTGGTTATGGGCATTGTCTTTCTGAGCAAGTCTCTAGGGCTGAGGAGTCTTCTAAGAGCTCCACATACCTACGTTACAGCACTTAATCTTTAGTACCTCATGATTTCATTGCTAAGGAAGCTAGACTATTAGACATCCAACAACTTACCCAGATTAAGTAGCAAAGCCTATTTTATTTCACTTCAAAAGCACTAAAGTTGATTTCGGAAGTATGTCTACGGCTAGATATTTTGAAATAGAAAAAAAAGATTGTTAAATATAAGCTACAGGAAGTGTCAAGTTGAAACACTCTCTAATCTGAACTGTTAATGTTAAATTATGTTAAAAATTCAGTGGTTGGGCTGGTGAGATAGCTCAGATGATAATATGTTTGCCCTGTAGGCATGGGGGCTTGAGTGTGATCCCCAAAACTCAAGAAAAAAAAAGTTTAGTATAGTTGCTCCTGCTTAAAATTAGAGCATTGGAGAGATAAAGACAGGTGGACCACTAGGCTTGCAGGACAGACTTTCTAGGCTATGCTTTGAGTTTCAGGGCAGTGAGAGACTTCAATTAAAGAGGTAGACAGTAAATGGGGAAACAGGCCATAGGTGGTTCTTTGTCTCCACATGTACAATCAAGTGCACATGCACCCTCACAGACACTCCTGTATATGCATACACCAGCACACAGATGTGTACCTGCATACACATGCACACAGTCATGCAAAAAATATTCAGTGACACATTCATTTTTAAAAGTAAACATACCAACTATCAAAACTGAGTAAGTTATTTCTGACTACCATAACGCCTTTGTGTTAGTGAAATAACAGTAAAAACTAGATTAATGGATACCCCTGGGAGGAGAAACTCTGTACGGTTATGCATGATTGGCATGTTTATTTTACCAGCTACACAGATGCTTACATTTTGATGATTTGGGTACATTTGTTTTCTGTCTTGTGCTTTGTTTTGTTGTTTTGTTCTGACATAGGCTCTTATCCTGTAGCCCTGGACCACTCTCGAACACATAGCCATCCTCCTGCTTCACTCTCCAAAGTGATGGCGTTACAGCTATGAACCATCACCTTTAGCTCTTTTTTTTTCTTTGGACCTTAGTAATCTTTTCAGGTGTGTAAAAAGAAAGAGAAGGAAAAGAAAAGGAAAATGGACAGAACGCTAAGGATATAATTACTGAGTGAGAGAATAGAACAACAGAGAATCTTTTCCTTCATTCTCCATAGTAGATTGCAATATTAGCTTTTGAAGGTTGCTTTAGAATCCATTCTGGCTACCTTCAAAAAGTCAAATTGGGTCCTTCTCAGTGCTGACAGTATTCACTCCCATGATAGTAGACTGGATTTCATTTCCTTTGAACTGCTCTCCCAAACAGAGATTGCAATGCAGTTCTAAGGCATCTCGGAGGCACAATAAGAATTCCATTTCTATGGAGATTAGACTAGAACCTGCATCAAGGAGCAGTGAAGCTGAGCACTAATGTGTGTGTTCCTTCAAGGGCTGATGGGCATTTTCCTCCTCTTGCTGGGAAGTGCTGTTTGGGAGACTTTCATGGTTATTGTGCTTTGCTTAATAAAACTTAGAGGAAACCCTTTGTTTGATTCAGTGTCTTCATTAGTGCCCCAGTAATTAAAAACGGGCGTTGGTTTTCTTCCCTTGAGTTGTCTCCTCTATGCTGTTTCCATTTGTTGTTTCATTGTTATTTCTTTTGTTATTCTTGTATTCATGTGTTGTTTTGAAGTATTATTAGTGCTTTGTGCAAATCCGAGCAAAAAATCATAGAAGAGTATCAAAATGGTAACTGCATTGTTTTTAAGGTTTGGTTCCCATAAAGAATTTCTACAAGGATAGACCCAATTAAGAGTCCTGACAGCAACAGATGCATAACCTGAACTGGTCATCCCCTGGGATGAGATTGGTGATTACCCTTTGGTCATCAGAGAACCTTCATCCAGTGACTGATGGAGGAAGATTCAGGGACCCAAGGCCAAACACTGGGCCAACCTTAGGGAGTCCTGCTTAGGAGGCTGATTGTATGAGCATGCAGGGTCAGGGACATCATAGGAAAACCCACAGAAATGACTAGCCTAAGTCAGGAGAATTTACAGAATGTGAACCAACAACTAGGGAGCCTGTAAAGAACTGACCTAGGTCCTCTGTATGAATATGACAGTTGTGTAGCTTGGTCTACTTGTGGGACTCCTGGCAGTGGAGAAGGGGCTAGCCTTGGTGCTTTGACGGGATCTTGGGAACCTATGCCTCATGCTGGATTGTCTTGCCCAGCCTGAATACAGGAGGAGGTGCTATGTGTAAAGGCACCTTAATATGCCATGTTTTGCAGATTCCCATGGGAGGCCTGTCCTGTTCTGAGTGAATACAGAGAAGGAGTGGATTGAGGGGAGAGGCAAAGGGGTGATGGGGGAAGGAGTGGGAGAAGAGGATGGAAGAGAGGCCAAGGTTGAGATGTAAAATAAATAAATAATTTAATTATTTTTTGTTTAGCATATTTTTTCATTCTTTCTTTTCTTTTTGTTTCTTTCTTATTTTATATCCTTATTGCAGTTTGCCCTCACTCCTCTCCTCCCAGTCCCTCCTACCCACCCCTCTTCTGTTTCCACTCCCCCAAGCCTCCATTTCTGTTTAGGGAAGGGCAGATCTCCCATGGGTATCAGAAAAAAAAATGGCTTATCGAGAAAAATAAGGGTTTCTAAAGCTATGTATTCAAACTCATCCCTTGAGAAGTGTGTCTAAATCAAACTTAGAAAATAGGGAACTTAATAGAATAACATCAATGCACTGCTGCAAGTATATTGTGTGGTTTCTGTTTGTTTGTTTGTTTTGTACAGGTGGATGGATTTTGAATGCTATTCCTAGATGCTGTGCTACGTGGATCTCTATAAAAAGAATTGATACTACAGGGTAAGTAATCGATCTGAATTTCAATAATTTCAGTGGTTCCCTATTGTTTCTTTTCTGGTTCTCTATTTGTATATCTTAAAAAAAAATAATTGGCTGACAAAGATTCTGATTTTAACCAAAGTTTCTTATAGCACTTAGGGAAAGGTTATCTTCTCCTTCTTTTTTTTTTTTTTTGGTTTTTCGAGACAGGGTTTCTCTGTGGTTTTGGAGCCTGTCCTGGAACTAGCTCTTGAAGACCAGGCTGGTCTCGAACTCCCAGAGATCCGCCTGACTCTGCCTCCCGAGTGCTGGGATTAAAGGTGTGCGCCACCACCTAGTTTACATGCAATGAATGTAAAACTTATAATCAATCCTCTGCCCAGTAAACAGTTGATAAACCACGCTGTGGTTGGGTTTACCACAGTGCAAGACTGAAACACGTTCTTGTTGATAGAGTCTGTTTTCTTGGTAACAAAGTATGGAGAAATTTTAATGTTTCACCCAGTTTTAGTGGATCTGTAAATAAGGAATATCAGTAGAAATACCTTTATAATCTTTGAAATAAAAAGGGTTCTTGAAATCTTAGCTTACCTGTGTATTGTATATGTTACTTTAGGCAATTCCTTGTTTGTCAGACATAGCTTGATAATGGAATAAGTATGGGAAAAAGTAGGTTTGTAAAAGGGCGTTTTAAAGATAGCATTTGCAACAACTCCTGGGATGGCACCTGACACACATAATTACAGTTTAATGAATTTTCCTTGACACCAACTCACAAAAGACTATTAATTCAAGAGCACAGGCATGCTGACCTTTAGCACCTTTGAGAATTATGGTGGATGGCAGCTTCTCCCTTCTAATTACATGACTAATCAGAAAGAGAAGGTGTTTTAGAAGAGAATTGAAAAATGGGTTAGTAGTTAAGGATGATTGCTGCACTTGTTGGAGTTTGGTTCCTAGCTCCCAGGTTAGGCAACTTACACAACGTGAAACTCTAGGATCTAGTTCTGGTGTATCCAACACACTCTTCGCCTCTGTGGACACTGTACACAAGCACACACACACACAATCATTCACACACACACACACTAAAGTTTAGAGGAAACGAAGGTGTGCAAATCATACCTCATTCAACATTTCTACTTTCTACAGTCTAGCATTAGATGTACAGTTGAGAAACAGAATTTTTTTTCCTAATTTACAGCAGAAACTTCTCTTCCATTAAGTTCTCTGATGGAAGGGATGATGTCCTTACTAGACTATAACTATGATGATGGAAACGCTAAGTGAACACTTAAATATTCAGTTACTACTAAATCCTAATGAGAGTAAAACCCACATTAACACCTAATTAAGTCATTATGATTTGTGCCGTATGATGCATACTTTATCTTTTTGGATTCCTTAGCGTCCTTACATCTTTGAGACAACCAAGCTCATTAATATTTGCTGAACACACCATAAGAACTTTATGATGCAGTGTAGCTGACATCGTTAACCTCTTCCTATAGCTTTTGAACACTGAATGCTTTACCAAGAGAGGGTTAGTCTAGACAAAGACTGAGTTTGGATCAGACCTGATGTGGGTACAGATGAGGGATAATTTATAACTGGAATGGGTGAGCAATAAAGAATTAATTCTCACGTTGGTAGTCTCCATATTATCAAATATATCTAATTCTTGATTTCAGTAAGGTTATTCTTTAAAATGCTTTTAAATGCAAATAATTGGTGATAAGTTATATAAGCACTTTATTTTTTAAAACAAATATTTTACTACGCAGTTACAAATGTATCCATGGTGCAGCAGCTTAATCATTTCTATTTAAAAAGAATACACACCGTTACCCATGTTTAAGTCTCTATCCTTATTCATGATTTATGGAATTCAGAACTTTTGATGCAAAATATCTGAACTTGAGTGGAATTGTCTGTATAGTAGACATGATACTACACATGTGACTAATAAAACACTGATTAATTTTGAAGGTAACATTATATGTTAGTCAATAACAAGATTTTGTTGCTGTTTGTTAGAGAATTAATACTAATTAAGTAAATTCACTCTCAAATTTTTATTAAGTCCTATCAAGGGGTTTTTCTTGCTGCATGTATATTTCAATCCTTTATCTCCTTTCCTTTAACACTCTGCTTCTATCCATTTGGCTTGACCAGCTCATACTGGACCAGACCAGTTCAGACTGATTCAGACCAGGACACATCAGTTCAGACCGGTTCATAGTGGACCAGACCGGTATAGTCCAGTTGATTCTGGTTCAGACCGGTTCAGACAACACACATGGCAGACATGGCACGCATGAGAGACATGATAGTCATGACAAGCGTGACAGACCTGACACACGTGGCAGAAAATGACATAGGTGGTGGTAACTACATGCGTGCCAGAAACGGCATGTGTGCCGCAACCAACACATGTGACGGAATAGCACCGCGCTGGCCGCGGCATGCGTGTCAGAAAGGGCACGTGTGTCAGGGAGTGGCACATGTGTCGGGAACCAGCATGCATGTCGAAAACGGCACATGTGCCAGAAACAGCACGCATGTTGGAAACAGTTCGCATGTCGGAAAACACGCGCCTCAGAAGTGGCACGCATGTCAGAAATGGTACATGTGTCAGAAAGAGGCACGCGTGTCGGGGCGGCACAAGTGTTGGAAACAGTGCACATGTAGGAAACAGCACGCATGTCAGAAACCAGCAGATTTGACATGTGTGGCGGGAATGGCACGCATTAGCATTCAAAGTCAACAAAGTGCAATATAAGGTTCGAACTTCTGTAGTATAGTACTTCCCATCCTTACATGGCTTATTTTTTTCTATTACTTTACTTTCTCTTTAAAGACTTTATTATTTTTGAACTATTTATTTTCTCTATGACTGTCTATACCTATTTTCTTTTCTTTCTTAAGTGTCTAAGCACATTTTCATGCATATTGTACCATTTTAGAGGTCTTTAGCGTCTGGATCTGTCTTTACTAAGTACCTGAATCATTCTTTGGGTGAGCCAACCCTTAAGCCCAATGTGCAGCCTCGCATATGGTGTAGGCTGGCACAAGTCCACAGGCAATGGTCCAGAGTCACATCTCTGTATATCACAGTCACCCTGAGACATTAAAGGACTAGAAAGCTGTGTCTGGATCTCTGCTTGTGTGTTTTGAACATTTTGAAGCTTTCTCAGGTCCTATGTGGAAATATATACACCACATTAGATGCCATATGTAGCAAGTCTTTCTCTGTCCTCCCAGCCACTCCCAAATAATAACATGAAGACTTATTAATTATTAAACCTTGACCTAAAATTAGGCTTCTCCCACTCGCTCTTATAACTTAAAATAGCTTGCTTCTTTTTATTAATCTCTGTTCTGCCACATGGTTCAGTTATCTCTGTTCTGAACCAAATGTTTGACTTCTTTAATGTCTCCCTGGAATCTTGCTACTTTTCTTCTTCCCTGGGTTCTCTCTCTCTCTCTTTCTCTCTCTCCAAAAATCATGCCTATTTTCTCGTGCCTAGCTATTGGACATTCAGTTTTTTTTATTAAACCAACCACAGTGACACATGTTTACACAGTGTCAACAAACGCTGCACATAATTGGAATACATACTATTCCATTAAAGCTAGAACAGGAAACACTGGATCGCTTTGTGATTTCTAAATTCATTGCTTTGCAGTGCAATGTTTCCCAATTCCTTATCATTGTAACTTCCCAAGGGGAATTTGTGACATCTTGTTTCTTCCATAAAACATCAATATTATGAATATATTGTACATGTATTTATTGTATAATATATGCATGCCTGCTTAGTAGATAAAAAGAATAAAACTTTTGCTTCCGCCAAAACTAATCTTTTCATTTTTAAAGAATGTATTATTACAGCAAAAAAAGTATGAAACAGTCCATACTATTGCTTCCTGGTTAATAATATTATATATTCTCTTATAAAATCATATGTCCACTATGTGTCTGAAATTTTCGATCTGATTCATTGTTACAGTATCTTTGACTTTTCTATGAGTTTATATAAATAGAATCATTCACTTTTCAATCATCAGTATTAGGCCATATAGTGTTTTAAAATGCTGCCAATTTGATTCATCAATAGTATCAAAATCAATAGTTTATTTCATCTTTATTCAGAAGAATTCCATTGTATAGGTAATAGCAATCACAACATCTTTAGCCACATATCTTAAATTTGCTATGCAATGAAATATTATTTTAATTCAAGTGTTTCTAGTCATTAAAAATTCTGAACATCTTTTCTAATTGAACCTGTCTCTCATGTGACTTCATTGATAAAACGACTGTTCATTTATTACTTCTAAACATTTAAATTTATGTGGCAAACAGTAGCATTCAGATATCTTTCATCTTGTTGTGTTTTCAGTAAGTGATTCATTAATTGCCAATTGTCCTAGTGTTTAGAAAGATGATATAAAATTTCGAAAAGACAATTAGGTTTATTTCCTCTTCCAATTATATTGGATGTTGCTTTACAGATTTAAAATCTCTATTATTTAGAGCACAGTTAGGAATTAGGCTGCTTTAGTTAAATGACAGCAGTAAATTCTCTAAGATCTGTGACCTCAGTAGTACCATGTAGTTGGCCCTCTTGATCTTTTCCTCCCATCCAAATTTTTATCCTTATATCCTATTTTTGTAGCCACAGATAAGTGTAGTTTTCACCCCTCACCAAAGATACTTCTCTTTACAACAAAGATTTTAACATAAAAAACAATGAATCAAAGTACAGGAAGCAAGTGATGCCATGATGTCCAAATCCAACTGATACATCTACAAAACAACCCCTTAACCTTAGGCTCAGGAAACAAATTAGAAGAGAGGCTAGAAACATTTATAAGAGCCAGAACATCCAGTGTGCTGTAAGATTGTATATCTAGAATGGCAAAGGAGCTATAACCATGGATTCTCAACCAGATGGATTCCTAAATAACACCTGCACTGTTGGGAGCAGTGAGACCCCAGATCCTGAATTCTTTAACAACTTGTTTTCCCCTGATCTGAGTGCCTACAGTTGCTCTGAGCAAGAGACCTTCAGGAGTTCCTGATGGCAGGAGAGTGGTTTCTGGTGGGTTTGGCTGGGCGTGGCTATTTCTATATAATCTGCCCCTGAACACAATAAAGGAGCATTCTTGGGGCTTTGGTATCAGTGTTAAAAGGTCTGCATGCATGTCGGTCTGTATTCTTAACCTCCAGCCCTTTGCCCGAAGCTCGTGAACTGGGCAGACCAGGTTGTGGTGCGCAGCAATTGGAGGTTTCCCACTGAGATTTTGGGAACTAGGGAACTCTGAAAGGTCGCCCTCAGAAGGTGAGGGTGGATTGGGGTATGTGTTAATCCTGACGTCCTTCGCTCAGTTTCGGTTAAGTCAACCAAGAAAGAGGGGTAACCGAACAGGGTTGTCCCTGGCCGGAGGGGACGTATGTATTGGGAAAAGATAGAATGTATATAGCTTAAAAAGAAATGTGTACCGATGTATGATGTTGATTGTGTTGT
The DNA here is from genome assembly GCF_037038515.1 of Microtus pennsylvanicus. Lineage (NCBI taxonomy): Eukaryota > Metazoa > Chordata > Mammalia > Rodentia > Cricetidae > Microtus > Microtus pennsylvanicus. The sequence goes on along the minus strand of NC_134589.1, from coordinate 29,773,722 downwards.
CTTTTGTGTTCTGGACTGGAGAAAGACATTTGATTCTAGGAATTGCTAAGAAAAGTATCTTGACTTTAAAATATGGGCTTAAGAATTTGGATTGAAGGTCTCTGTGTGCTCTGTCTCTGCGTCTGTATTCTCAACCTCCAGCTCCCTTGTCCAAAGCTCATGAACTGGGTAATAGCGCACAGAGCTCAGACACGGGGATGCGGTGTGCGGCACTGCACAATACCAACAAAAATAGATGTGCTAATATAGAAGGTGAGATTTCAGAAAACCTCAATGTAGACAAAAGAAAAACTAAAGGAAACTTAGAAATGTTGAGGGAAAAAAATATCCTTCTCCAGGGGATAGCCACCCCCCAAAATGGTTATTTGATACCAAATGACCATCCCTGTATCACACACATTTAAACATTATGTGTACCAAAAAGTTGTAATATATGTTTAGTTGTGTGTGTGTGTAATAATGCATATTATATGTATATTATGTAATATGTGTATATATTACACACATATGAACATTTAAATACAATTTTCTTTATACACGCACACACATATATGTATAACAACAATTAAAGAAAAAGGGACATTGAATTTGACAAAGTGCCAGGGATCGGGACTAAGTGAGAGGAGTTGGAGAGAAGGAAGGGAAGAAAAAAATGTTATGTTTAATTTTAATTTCAAACATTTTTTAAATGGGAGAGGGACAATGTGGAAACCTAGTGCAGTGGAAACTCTTTAGAATCTATGAGGGTAACCATAGCGGTGACTCCTAGTGATGGAGGACTCCTAGTGATAGAGCCTAAACCAGCCTTCTTCTGTAATCAGGCAAGTCTTACAGTGGTGGGACAAGGACACAAACCAGGCACAAAGCCTTCAACCTACAATCTTTCCTGCCTACGAGATGTGCTGGGGCAATGGTACTACAGAACTTGTGGGAGTGGCCAACCAATGACTGGTCTAATTTGAGACCCAACCTAGGACAGGGAGCCAATGTCCAATGCTGCCTGGATAGCCAAATAGCAAAAGGTATGGCAGCCCCAGAGACCTACTGTAGAAACAAACATCACTGGCATATTACTACTACTACTACTGATGATGATGATGATAATAATTAATAATAATAAGTAATGAAATTATTTATTATGATGTTCTGCTATACTCATAGACTAGTACCTAATCTAGTCATCATCAGAGAGGCTGCCTCTGGCAGGTGATAGGAGCAGATCCAGACCCATGGGCAAACATTAGGTGGAAAGAGAGAGCCTTGGTTGGAGGTCTCCATCTGGTCCCTCCCTTCAGAACTCAGGGAAACACATGAAAGGTGGGGAGGGGGATGTGGGAGCCAGATGGTTCAAGGACACCGCAAGACTGTGGCCCTGGGGAATCAAATAAGCAGGACTTATGGTAGTTCAGATACTTAAGGAGCAATCATGGAGCGTACATGGGTTTGTGTTGGGTATTCTGTATATATGTAAGGTTGAGGCTTGTTTTTCTTCTTTTTTTTTTCTTGTGAGAGTACTCCTGAGAGTGTCCCCGAATTTTTGCTTTCTCTTGGGTCTCTTTGGCTCCTACTGGGTTGCCTCGTTCAGTCTTGATATGAGATTTTGTGCCTGATCTTATTTTATCCTGTTGCGGTTTTGTTTGATGTCCCTGGGATGTCTGCTCTTTTCTGGGGAAAGGCAGGGACGGGTGGATCTGGGATAGAGAGAGGTAGGGAGCAGAACTGGGAGGAGTGGAGGGAGAGGAAGCTGTATTCAGGATGTATTTTATGAGACAAGAATAAAAATAAATTGAAAAATGAATAGAAATAGGTTTTTTTTAAAAAAAAACCCTCTATAATTGGGTCAGAGAGTGATGTCTCGATCTCTAGACCGATAACAAGCATCAGGCATTGACTTCAGATGCCCATCACCTGTGTAAGACCTCATTCTCAGAAGTGTGCGTTTGTAATCCTAGCTCTGAGCAAGAGGAGACAGAAGGTGCCCTGAAACTGTAAGTTCTAGGTTAAGTAAGTAACCCTGTCTCAGATAAATCAGGGTGAAGATGATTTAAAAAGACAGCCAAGGGCTGGAGAGATGGCTCAGAGGTTAAGAGCATTGCCTGCTCCTCCAAAGGTCCTGAGTTCAATTCCCAGCAACCACATGGTGGCTCACAACCATCTGTAATGGGGTCTGGTGCCCTCTTCTGGCCTGCAGGCATACACACAGACAGAATATTGTATACGTACTAAATAAATAAATAAATATTTTTTAAAAAAGGAAGAGGAACTCATTTAAAAAAAAAGACAGCCAAGGTTAATCTCTGGCCTCCACACTCACACATACACAGACATGTACCCATGCATATACACACACACCCACAAGTCCATACAAATAAATGAAACCTTTATTATTGGTTTCATAGGTATCAACAATGTTTTATAATAGTTAATTCTTGTGTGGATCAAGTTATCACTTTGAAGCAGGCCTCTATTTCTAGTGTGATTCCTTGTCAAGGAGGCTGATACCTCTAAATGTGATTATAGAAATTTCAGTGTACCTAAGAATATTGTGTATTAAACAACTTTCCCCCAAATTTTACCACTTATTTATTTGTAGTTTTACATCTAAAGTTACCCACTTATAGATAAAATATCTCCTTTTTTAAAAAAATCCAGTCTGACAAATGCTGCCATTTTATTTGCATGTTTAGACCATTTTCGTGTTATTGTTGTTTTGGATGTGTTTAGATCTGAAATTTTCTCTTTAATTCTAATTTATATGTTTTATGTTCCTTTATTTTTATTCCTGTCATCTCTTTTTTCACTAAGGTGTGCTTATGAACTATATATGTATATTGTTTCAATTATTCTGTTAGCTATACTCTTTGAATCTTTGATTCATTCTGGAAGAATTTATGTTTCCATAAGGGCACTTCAATATACTTAGAGTTATTTCTAAGTCATTGATAATAATCTATAAAAATTGCTTCAGAATAATGACCTACTCCAATAACTCATAATATTTTGTCACATGCGAAATCTGTTTAAAATAGAATCATAAATTGCAAGGAATATTATTTTTCTTATCAAATGAACCTTCCTTTTGGTGATCTTAAATAAAAATTATAGGCATATAGATAGCATTCCATTTGTGTACATGTGTGTGGGTGCATTGTACATGAACACACATGTGTGAGAATGTGCCTGTGTTCATGTGTTTGGAAGCCAGAGGACATCACATACCCTGTTATTTTGCTTTCCTCCTTATTCTCTTGAAACAAAGTGTCTCCTTGTGCCTGGTATTTGATGTTTTACCTGCACTGGTTGTCCACCAAATCCCAAGGATTCTCCTGTCTCTGATCCCACAGTACTGGTGGTATAGCCTTGTACACAGGTAGCCAGGTTTGGATTTTTTTTATCTGCTTGGAACTGGATATTCAGATCAGGTATTTGTAACCACCACTCCTACTTCCTGAGCTATTCCTCCAGTCCTGCATAGTGGTTCTTAAATTCATATCTGTATCTTTTTAATAGTCTTCATTTTGTTTTATTCATTTGAATTTTAATTGATTTTCCTTTAGATAAAAGAACTCCCTTTAGCTTTCCATCAATTGTACTAAGCACTTGCTTGTAATTTCTAAAACTTTTTACTATGAATCTGTGTCTATTAATTTTACATGTTGAACTCCAGACTGATAATCCTTTTTTTATAATTCTTGAATATTTTCAAACTGTTGAAACGCATTCATCTATCTGGAAGTTTTAATTAGAGGTTAGCTCTATTGTGCTGTTCTTAGTATGTGACCTATTATTTTGTTTTCAAGCATTTTTTCACAGTTCAATTTTACCAGACAGCATGTGATAAGCTTAGGAATGGATGCCTTTTTTCCCCAGCAATTCTTCTTAATACGTATGTACAGACCATTTCAAATCTGTAAGTGAATATCTGGAAATTTCAGACATTATTTCTTTATATATGTTGATATGTTGCCTCCTTGCTTTCCTGCTTTTTTTTTTTTCCCTTCCTTTCGGAGGTTAAAATGGCTGTGTACCTATAAGAAATGAGGAAATCTATTCTTTTATATTTATTGTCTCCATTAGGTTCACTCACTTCTCTTACTACATGAAAATTCATTTTATTACTTATGTGTATGTATAAGCACTGTGTGTCAGGTGAGGCCAGAAGAGGGAATTGGAAATTCTGAAACTGAAGTTAGGATGGTTGTAAGCTGCTATGTGGGTGCTTGGAAATCGAACTGGATCTTCTGCTAGAAAAGCAAGTGTTCTTATTTGAGAAGCCTTCCCTCCAGCCATTCTCTTAATGTGTTTTAAAACTACCATGGTCCCTGCTCTACTTTCTCCAATCTTATGTTGATCCTACATAGAATAATCATTTTGCTGTTGTATTTTTTAAGTTGCATACAAAATGTTAGATGCCATCACCTCATTTTAGTTTCATAAATAGCCGTATTTTGGGAGAATTACAACTTCTCAATATAGATTCCCCATCCTACATTTATTTATATCATATTTTCTCTTCTCTCGCAAACATATTTATCATACGCAAACTATCCCCTTTCATGTTGATCACTTTGGTTATTTCTATTTATTGCACTCCCTGTGATGATGAGTCACCCTTACTTGCTTACATGTACAGCATTCACAGTTTTACACGGGAGCTCTTGTCTCGTCTCTGTTCTGCGGAACAGAAGCCAGCTGACTAGCTTGGATTCAATCTGCCAAGTCACTCTCTTCCTTCTGCAGCTGCCGCTGCTTTTGTTCTGCTCCCATTCCTTCCAGGTGGTGCATTACACCCTGGCTCTCTGTGCTGTTCTCTGAGCCAAGGATTTAAACAGAAATAGGAATTCCCCTATTCGTTTTTTGTTTGTTTGTTTGTTTGGGGGAATTCTTCAATAATTGCGCAGCTAAGCATGGCTAGTGAGTACACTCGGTAATAAATTTACAGTTCTGGCTCCACATAGTGTTTGCCATTATAATATATATCCTATCCTCACTGTTGCTGATGCTTCTGAAGTTTCTGTGCAGGTATGTTCATATACATGTAATGCTGTTCAGTATTTTATTAGTTTTGTGAATTTCATACATGCTTACAATTTATTTTGATCATATGAACCTGCCACTCCTCCCTCTAAATTTACCCAGATCCCTTATGAACTCCTGCTATCTTCTAATTTTATGTCCCTCTTTGCCTTTTTTACAGCCTAATGATTCCAATTTGTAATGTCATATACTCATGCATATGAGAAAGTCCACTGGAGCCTGGTTGATCTACCAGGACTGTCTTTTGGAAGAGGGAGAGGAAATATTCTTGAAGGATATGAATCCGGCTATGTGAAAATTCTTTCCTCTCCCCTAAGCCATCAATTGTCAATAACTTTCCAGCTAGAGTTAGGGCATATGACCCGCTTTCCATTCCATACTAGAATGTTGACTGGCTTGACCTTGCGCTGTCCTTGCAAAGGTCAACTTCGGCTGTTGTGAGTTCTGAGAGCAGTGGTCCTTTCAGAACCAGAAGATAGTGTTTTGCTCTGCTTTTCCCAAGACTGTGGCTCTTACAGTTTTTTATGCCTTTCTACAATTGTCTTTGAGCCTTAGGTGGAAGGCCAGAAATCAAACCTGGGTCACGTGTGAGAAGAACTCTAAGGAGAAACTACACTGAAAAATTGCAATTGTACCAAAATATTAAGGTTTTATAGATGTCATATTTTGTGTCAACACCCACAGATATCTGTTCTCCGTAATTTGGTCACTTGTTAAGTTCCATAACTGCAATCCATTGTACAAAGAAACTTTTTATTTTATAAATATTTTATACTTAATATTTAGCATAACATAGATTTATCATTTTACTTATATTCGTTAAAATTAATATGTTTCATTTAGTGTTCTAATTTTAATGGGAATAACAATAATTTATACACTTTGCTTGATTATTTTTCTGAGATATTTATCTCTTTCTTGTGGTTACATATAAATGTAGCAATATTTTTATTTAAACTCTATAAAATTAGTATTTTGTTACTATTAGTTTATTTTTGTCCAATTCTTTATAAAAATCAGGTGTGTTGTGTTTTTATTAATCAATTTATCTGTTTAATTTCTCTTTTCCAAGTCTTTTTTATGACGTTCAGAAGATGGTTATTCATTTCAAATAAAGGTACTATCAGTGTAGAGTTTTACACACAGTCACTAAAAGGCTAACGAAAGTTACTAATATGTGACTTAGAAAGAAGGAAGTTAAACTATTACTCATTATTCCATTTTATTTACATTTTAACCATTATATTGTGAAAACCAATCATTTAGTAAGTTTATGCTGTTTTTCAATACTTTACATATGTCCTGGGAATAGTGTGATGCTATTATGTCTCCTTTGAAGATTCTAGACATCTTTGTGTCTGGTGTCTGAATGTCTTCGTCACTAGCTACCTAGTGATGTTACTTTCTTGGTTTCATGGCCCCTATACCATGAAAGTGACATACCTAAATCTGCAAATATCTAAATTGATAATTTCTCAACCCAGAGCCAGGCTATACTTTAATTCTATTATTTGCTCCATTGGTTAAAGATTAATAATTTCTTTTTATTAAATTGAACTCTTTTGAGAGCTCTAGTATTTCACATTTAAATTCATATACAATACTAGCCTAGAGAGACTCAATTCACACTGTAATAGTATAGGTTTCCATTTTGTTTTGTGTTTTCATTCACATTAATGTCTTAACTTTTGCCAACATGTTATATAGATATTCACAAGGATAATCCTAAACTTTGTATAACTAATTTCTGAAAACCTCAAATGTTTTTGGAACATATCTGTTTTTTTTTTTTGAAACATTTCTTTTTGTAGCCCACATAGTCTTAAAACTCACTCTGTAGACCATGCTGGCCTCGAACTCAGAACTTCACTTGCCTCTGTCTCCTGAGTATTGGGATAAAGGCAAGCACTGCTACCGCCCAGCAGAACATACCTTTTCTTAATTTTTGCTCTATCTTTGCTTGCAAAAACTACCTTACTAAATATTTAAACTTATTATCAACAAATATTTATTGAGTCTATTGTTTATACACAATAGTAGATTTACCTATAATTCCCTTTTTGGATATAAACTGTGCAATTGAGGAATTATCTTGTTTATTAGTGGGTGAAGCATAGCTAGTGATATCATTTGAAACTTAAATAAAAAATCTTGGATAACTTATTGAACACATGAAGGACAAGAATAAGTCAGGCTGATAAAAGTCTCTCTGTCTCTTTTATCTTGTCTTTGTTTTGAGAATTTTTAATCTCTGATTTCCAAGACCTAGATGTGATACCTATGTAATCAAGCTAACCCCTTCCATTTCTAATCTACAGCTTACATGGTCAGTTATTGAATGCAATGATAATAGGGTAATGATTGCTAAAACTTGGAGGATTCCTGTCACATATAAGAAAATTGCGGATACCAGTTTTATTTTACAAGATTAAAAGAATCCTCTCACAATTAATGTCAGTGAAACCATATCACTGTCACAAATTGTCTGAGATTTTAGATATGTCACTAAGCTATCCTTTGTAAAGATAAAGATAAATTTATGAAATATTGGTGCATATACAAACAGTTAATGATTTATCATTTCTGCATATAGAGCCATCTCTAAGGAAAGAACAAGCTTTATTTGATGGAATAGTAACCTACTCCCCAGTAATTCATTTCTGCTTAAGACCTATAAGTATGACTTTATTTGCAAAAAGGTAATTTGTAGATGTACACAAATCAATAGCTTATGCTAGACTAGAGTGCGATCTAAATGTATTATGTTTGATAAATATATATGAAGGAAATTTGAATACAGAGAGTCTAAACTTATGACAGAAGGACATGTGAAGGGGAAACAGAGACTGGAGTGATTTGGGAGATTAGTTTATGGCTTCTCATCACCTGAGTACAGATTATGATATAATATTTAGGATTGGTAGATACAGCAATGTAAAAATTCTTAAATAGCAAAATATAAAAAGATTCTTGGTGTATATAATCATTTTACGCATTTTTCATTGGTTCATGTCTAGCAGTTGGTGAACTTCCAGAGTCTTTGAAATGAATGATAGTTACTTTCAATTTTTACCTTTCTGAGAAAGATTTGCTAGGTACAGTGGGTTATGGACTAGAGACAGTAAAATAGTGAAGTCTTTTGAATGGAGACAGTAAACTGTGTAGATTTCGACGCTTTTATTTCTACTCTATAATGATCTTACCTGGCTTTATGGCTGTGGACATTTTGATGACAATGGGATGTATGCTCAAGTGTTAATCCTCATATAGACTCCTCTCTCTCTTCTGCTAATACACAACTCGCATTCTTCTCTGCTGTCACAAACACTGCTCCTGTTCTTTTGGCAGAGTATTCATCTGCTAAGGGTGACATAGACTGGAAGGCAGGGGACTCTACTATCATAAATATAGTGTTTCATGGTTCTGGAGGGCAGAAATATGAAACCAATGTGTACATTTATTTTAATCCTTTATAGGGCATCTCTTCTTGAATTATAGATGGCTGTCTTCTCGCTGAATTTTCACATGGTCTTTCCCCTATTGCTAGCTGTGCTCTTATCCCTCCTCTTATTGAAATCCTGTGTATCAAATACTAATAATTATTTCAATTTGACTTAATTACCTCACCTAAAGGCCCTATCCCAAAATGCAGACATCATTCTCTAGTCAAAAGTCAGCTTCCCCCACATAAGAATAGTTCAGCTCACTATGGGAAACAATAACTCCTTGGGACTTCTTAGCTGTTTTGAAGCATCTTTGTTCACTTTTTTTTTTGGTACTGTAGACACTATTTTGAGCAACACGCCCAAATACTTTCATAGACTTTCTCTACCACCAATACTAGCTGCTGACATCAGACTTTGGCAGTTGCAAAGATTTTCACTTTCCTTCATCCACCCACCTACGTTGACCTTGTTACTCTGAATTAAATTATGAGGTCAGATTTCTAAAGTTTTCATTCTCTCATCACCTCCTTCCTCTGGTGTTCCCATTCCTATAATTCATGAGTCTGAGAGAGGAAACTTCCTTTTTATTGGTATGACTACTTTATCTTTACCTACCAATTAGATTAACTCTATTGATGGGTTGGTTTGGAAAAGCGCGTTCAGATATACGCAAAGTGTAAGACTATTTATCAAATACTTTAAAAGATAAATATTATTCCATTAACAACAAAGCACAGATGGAACATTATGTAAGCTCACTGCTAACTCTGGCTACTAGGGAAGTGAGTGTTGCAGTGAATCAAATAGCACAATTAGCAAAGTTTATACAAATATCCAGTGTGATTCCTCATATTTAAAGAAGAGTTATGTTACAAAATAAAGCCTTGTATTATCTTTACTAAGTGTAATTTGTGCTTTATTTTTTGGCTTTATTATCAGTCTACTAGAAGTTTTGGGGTAGGATGGATCTAAATTTGGGTTTTTGTGCACTATTTTATGATACTTCATAATATTACTACAAAAAAATAAACCAGAAAACAATAACAACAAAATAGAGAAAAATGCTTCTAAATTAACTTTCAGGGAGTTCCTCTCATCCATCTTTTCACGGCCTCTGTGGAAACAAATGCTTCTTCAAGTAAAGACAGTAACAGAACACTTAATAACTTGGTTTCACTGAGGATCTAGGCACTTATCTAAATTCCTACAGGAAATAAGATCTACAGTTTTGTAACTTTCTCTTTTATAATTTCAGAAAAACTGATCTTGTCTTTTGTGTGCAAATGTTTATGCATATTAACCATTGCACATCATATCAAATTTAATTCTAATTTAGTTAAGGTTTAATGCAAAAATTGGGATAAAATACTGCTTTTCTGACAATTTGTAGGAAGAGTCACAGCAGAGCTCAATATTCTTAGCATTGAAAGGACAGTGACCTTATTGTGGTCTATGGCCTTCATTGTTACTACATATAATGGTTTGGATAAGTGCTTCCCATGTATAAGTCTACTTGTATGTATGTATGTATTTATTTATTTATGAAAACAAGCAATCCAAATTCTTACTCCCTCTCCTCCTCCCATTCCCTCCACATACCTTCCCATTCCACCCCCTCTAGTCCTAAGAGAGGTTAAGACACCTTGCTTTATGGAAGGTCCAAGGCCCTCCCTACTACATCTAGACTGACCAAGATATACAACCAAAGAGAATAGGATCGCAAAAAGCCAGTACATATAGTGGAGATAAATCCCAGTGCCACTGTCAGTGGCCCCTCAGTCTGCTCCGTCTGTCAACCACATTCAGAGGGACGAGTTTGGTCCTGTTCCTTCCCAGTCCAGCTGGATTTGGTTAGCTTCCATTAGCTCAGGGAAACTGTTTCAGTGGATAAACCCTTCATGGCCTTGACCTCTTTGCTCATATTCGCATTCCTTCTACTCTTCAACTGGACCTTAGGAGCTCAGTTCAATGCTCCGATGTGGGTCTCTGCCTTTACTTCAATCTGTTGTTGGATGAAGGTTCTGTAGTGATATGAATTAAAGACGTAAGTATAAATCTGACCACACTGAACCTGATAAAAGAGAATGTGGGAAGTAGCCTTCAATGCATGGGCACAGGAGACCACTTTCTAAATATAACCCCAGCAGCACAGACACTAAGAGCAACAATAAATAAATGGGACCTCCTGAAAATGAGAAACTTTTGTAAAGCAAAGAACACAGTCAATAAAACAAAAGGGCAGACTACTGAATGGGACCCATGTCAGACAAAGGACTATACTCCAAAATATATCAGAACTCAAAAAATTAAACATTAAAATTCTAAAGAATCCAATTAGAAAATGGAGTACTGAACTAAACAGAGAATTCTAAACAGAAGAATTTCAAATGGCCAAAAGATAATTAAGAAAATGTTCAACTTCTTGAGCCATCAGGGAAATGCAAATCAAAACAACTCTGAGATACCATCTTACACCTGTCAGAATGGCTAAGATCAAAAACACCAATGATAGCTTATGCTGGAGAGGATGTGGAATAAGAGGAACACTCATCCATTGCTGGTGGGAATGCAAACTTGTGCAACCACTTTGAAAATCAGTATGGCAGTTTCTCAGAAAATTGAGAATCAACCTACCTCAGGATCCAGCAATACCACTCTTGGGAATATATCCAAAAGCAAAAGCATTTGTTCAACTATGTTCATAGCAGCATTATTTGCAATAGCCAGAACCTAAATACAATCTAGATGCCCCTCAACTGAAGAATGGATAAAGAAAGTGTGGCACATTTACACATTAGAGTACAACTCAGCGGTAAAAAATGATGATATCTTTCTAACATGAGGGGCTGCTCATTGGGGTTTCTGTCTCACCCGATACCCCCCAGCCGACAAGCCCCAAAGAAAATTACACAGAGTCTACATTAGGTTATAAACTGATTGGCCCATTAACTCAGTCTTCTCATTAGCTCTTGTAGCTTATATTAACCCATTATTCTTATCTATGTTAGCCATATGGCTCTCAGTACCTTTCAGTCAGGCAGGTTACATCTTGCTTCTTGGTGGTCTGGGCTAGAATGGGAGTGAGAGCTTCCTGCTTCCCAGAATACTCCTGTTCTTTTTTTTTTTCACCTCTACGTCCTGTCTGGTTTTTCTGCCTATACTTCCTGCCTGGCCAAATCAGCATTTTATTAAAATACATGATTGGCAAAATACAGATAATTCTCGTACACCACATTTTGAATTTTGCATGAAAATTGATGGAATTAGAAAACACTATCCTGAGTGAGGTAACCAAGACCCCAAAAAAGGAATATGGTATGTACTCACTCATAAGTGGATACTAGCCATAAACAAAGGAAATTGAGCTATAGTTCATGATCCTAGAGAAGCTAAGTATTAAAGTAAACCCAAGAACCCACCTGGAAATTGGAAACAGACAAGATTGCCTGACAAAATTTGTTAGCATGGGGTAAGAGAGGGGGTAGAAGGAAGGGGAGAAGGAAAGAGTTGAGAAGAACTTGAGGGAATGGGATGGTCAAGATGGAGGAAGGACAGATAAAAGTCTATTTGTTAAATGAATGTGACATTAAGAGAGCAGGGTGAAGTTCATGAAACATAGATGAATCATTAACAGATACTGCCTAGTGGGAAATCTGTGTGGCATTGGAGGCACGTACCTGGATAATACTGAGGGCCTGCCCTGCTTCTCTCCCTCTCTATGCTACCATAGTAGTAGTTTGGAGTAGTTTGCCCTACCATATGCTCTTAGAATAATGTAATGCCTTCCCCAGATGCTCAGAGCTAAGGGGTTCAATCACAGACAAGAAACTCTGATATCATGAACCAAATGTACTTTTTCCTTTTATGTCAATCACTACACTTTTATTCATAGAAGTAGAAAGTAAACTAATATCGCCTTCTACAGTGTCTTAGCTGGGTTTTCTATTGCTATGTTTTTGGTCATAAACCAAAAACAAATCAGGGAGGAAAGGGTTTATTTCAGTTTACAGTTCTTAGCACCCCATCGCTGGGAAAGTCGGGGTAGGAAGTGAAGGCAGGAAACTGGAGGCAAAAGCTGAAGTAGAGGGCATGGAGGAATGCAACCTACTGACTTTTGTAGTTTGCTTTTTATTATATCACACGACCACCTGCCCAGGGATGAAACCATCCACTGTGGACTGGATCATTCCACATTAATCATCAGTCAATAAATGCAGAATAGGTTTGTCAACAGGTCAAGCTTCTGAAAGAAAGTTCCCATTTTTCAGATGAACCTAATGTGTGTTAAATTCACAAACACACACACTCACATACACACATGAGAACACCCCAAATAAAAGACAAAAGAAAGAAGATAGATAGATAGATAGATAGATAGATAGATAGATAGATAGATAGATATAGGTATATTATGTTAAATTTATTATATGGAACATTTTCCATAAGTGGCTCTATGATGCACAAAAGAAATAATCCTATTTTCTTTAATATATATATATATATATATATATATATATATCCAAAAGAACTTCACCATAGTATCTGTGAAACAGATGATAGTATGTGAAATTTTCCTGAAAGAATGTATAAGCCAAAATAAGTGATGTTATATAGCGAACCAGCTGCTTATACAATACATCTAGAACTAGAGTAGATCCTTCATGTCCAATCTTCAGTGTGGTATCTAACATTTTATATATGTGTGTGTTGAGATTATATATATATATATATATATACATTATATGTAATATATATGTTTTACATTATATACAACATCATATATATGTATATAATGTTTGTTTTTTAAGTAAGTCAGGGCTATATTTAATTATCTATGAGAACAACTAAGACCATTGGGAAACTTTGAACAAAAAAAGCAATTATTTGTATGTTTTCAAAATGCTTTCAACTCATTTCTCTCTTGTGCAACTCTAGGGTAAACTCATTTATTGCACTTTTAAGTTAACAAATGATATACTAACATTGAAAAATGAGAAATTGAGTTTCACAGAGACTACATTACTTTCCCAAGGTCTATTAATTAGTGGTTAAGGTAAATGTTGAAAGTTCTAATGCGCTCAACTGGTGATCTGATAGACCTATAACCAGGATAACAAATTTGATCCATGAGTATAAAACAAAATAAGTCTATTTTATAATGACTCCCAGTCAGTCAACTGAACAATTTGTGTGTTTCTCTGTCAACACTGAGATAATGGACTTTGGATGATGTTACCTCTCAGGGGACAGGTTTAAAAAATATAAGTGATAGCAAAGAACATGATAATAACAAAGTTTAAGCATAATTCTATAGGGCTAAAGGCATGATGTTTAGTTTGTACTTTGATACTTCCTTGGCAGATTTAAATTTCACTATTCTAATAAGAGTACTATGAAGTTATCATGATCATCATTAGGGATATATACATATATATATATATATATATATATATATATATATATATATTCAATCTCTATGACAATTCTGCAAAGACTCAACAATATGATATGGCCTTTACTTTCATTTTGCTACTGCAAATTTTTTTTTGTATAGCAGTAGAACACACTGTTTACTTAAGTGTGTTAGATAACTTTTCTTTTTGAATCTCTGATTGTGCTTTAGAAATTCAGAAAAGAATTAGGAAAACGCTTTGTTCCATTAGACAGTCTAATTATGTGGCTAGGCAGCATTCATTCCTGCAGTACCATCGGTGACCACACTCACAGGATGCTCAGTTCACTGATAACACCAAATTTCAGATTTCGCCATTTACAGTTAGGCGGTTTAGAGGCTTAAAAGTTTTTGTGTCCCTCATCAACCTCTCCTGACATACTTCTGTTCCCTTCTCTTTCCAGGTATGCTTTCTCTGTGTTCATTGGTTATATTCTGATAATCTGAGAGGTCCTAAAATTATCTGATTGATGACGGTCCTGACAGAATGCTATGCTATACAGAACGGATGTTAGTCCTCGGCTGTGTGCTGTGAATAAGGAGGCAGAAGGGAGCACACAGACGGTTTTTCTCCTATTATATTTGTCATCGCATGTAGTTATGATTAAGGAGGGTTTGCTATTTGATAGTTCTAGTTAAAGGCTTTCTTGTGAGTTGGATACCTTCCCCCTAAAACCCTATTACAATACTAGCAATTATTAATAATTTAAATAGAAAATAAAGGCAAGCATACGTAAAACAAACACATATGAAAAACCACAACCTCACAATACTCATGTGAGATAAAACAATAGCATTGATCGTGTGCTATATTGTGTAGGTGGAGTTAATGCCAGAACTCCGTTTATGCTGAATGCTTCCGAATCTGTAGAAGTATAAATAATCTTGCAGATCTGTAGAATTTATTTTAACCTTTGTATCTGCAGCTTTGTAGTAGAGTTCTCTTGAGGATTTCACTGTAATTAATACTACTGCTTGCCTTGACCTATTTCCACCTCAACATTTCTGTTTCCTAAGCTTACCTGAGAAACAGAAGCCTAAAAGCCTCTCACTAAATCTCAGCTAAAACCCTACATAGTTTGCAGCAGTGGGACTTAAGAATTCTCTCATTCCAAAAAACCCAATTCTAATGCTTCTCATGTAACAATTTAACCACCTCTCTTGCAGTAAAGAATACTTTAATCTATGTTAAGGTATGTTACAAATTGTCTCAGGATGGTTTTGTTGTAGTTACTCCTTTTCCCCTCTGATCACTGCAAATCAGCCTAGATCCTGCAGAGCCCTTCAGTACTTCACAGAACACTTGCTCGATTCTGATTCTTGGTTGAATAAACCAGAGGTCTTGGGAAGCTTCATTGCTGTAGATGAAGGTGGAGATATTAGAAGACATAACAAACTCACTGAACAATGATTGACAAATGAGGAAGAACGCAAGTACATCTATCAAAGTTTTGTGGTAACTGTGAGGGAAAAAATAACCAAGTCGGTTACCAGCTAAGCCCCTAAGATATTCAACAAGATGAGCACAGTTTAAAGATTTAAATTCCAGATATTACTAATATTGTGTTTCAAGAAGGGTTATTCAAACCGTAATACCATCTTTGATGATTTGATCAATACTAGCTTAAACGAAGATAAAACTACCTTCACAAATGTCAATTTGGTGCACAAAAAGGTCAATTCACAGGCTTCTCAACAATTTCTCCTAGAAGAAAAGCATTTTACTCGGCTGCTTGGAGAGAGATCAATGTGAAGACATATACTCTCTGTTTGGGTGAAACCTCCTCCAGAAGAAAATATACCTACTATGGGACTTAATCCAAGGTAAAATACAAAAACCACATACATAGGGAAGGATTAGTTACTTGGAGAAAAAGCATGGATTGTATGTCTCCAGCGAAAAGACACCTTTCCAGCGTAATAGAGAGATGCAAATGGGCTGGGAACCAGACACTTACCTCGAGTACTAAGTGACAGAGTACCAGAGACAATGGAAATGATGACATGCGCATGCTCAGGATACTTATTCAAATAGTTGAAACTCACCAGGAAGGTAAAATAAATTAAAACAATGCAGTAAATGGGAATTCAAAGGGTGGAAATGGGGCCTGGTGACCCATGGTAAAAGGAGAAACCTGGTTCTCAAATGTTTCTTTCTCACCTCCACACACTTAGCAAGGAACATGTTAACCCAAAGTCATACACACACACACACACACACACACACACACACACACACACAGCAAACTATACATAAATAAAAAAATAATTTGTTGCAAATTAAAATGCCACTAAATATTTTTAAATTTATTTATTTTGCATCCTGACTACAGTCCCCCCCCCCACGTACACTTTTCTCCTCCCAGTCCATCCCTCACCCTGACCCTTCATTTATTTCTTCTCCATTTCTATTAAGAAAAGGTCATGGAAATCAACAAGGCAGGACATATCAAGCTGTAGCAACACTAAACACCTCTCCTTGTATTAAGACTGGGCAAGGCAACCTACTGATGAATAGGGTCCCAAAATCCAGGGGAAAAAAAGAGTCAAAGACAATGGCTGCTCCCACTGTTGTGAGTTCCACAAGAAGATCAAGCTATACACCCGTCACTTATATGCAATACAGAGGGCCTAGGTCAGTCCCATGCAGGCATCTCAGTTGTTGGTTCAGGCTCCTTGAGCTCCTATGAGCCCAGATTAGTTGATTCTGTAGGTTTTTGTGTAATGTCCTTGACCCCTTTGGCTCCTTCAATCCCTCCTCCCTCTTCTCAACAGGATTGCCTGAGATTGGCCAGATGTTTGACTGTGGCTCTCTGCATCTGTTTCCATAATTTGCTAGATGAAGAATCTTCTGATGAGAATTGGACTAGACACCAATCTGTGAGTATAGCAGAACAGCCTTAGGCACATTACATGCCTTTTTTTTTTTTCTAGAGTCATGTTTGGATATATCTGGTCTCTGGGCCACCCAGTCTCTGGGACCTGGCACTCCAGGCAGTGTCATAGGTGAGCTCACTCTCACTGCATGTGTCTGAGGCTGGAACAGTCACTGGTTGGTCATTCTCACAATCCCTGTGCCACACTTACCCCAGTACATCTCCTAGGCAGGGCAGGTTGTTGATTGAACATTATGTGAATGGATTGGTGTCCCAATCCATCCACTGGAAGTCTTGCCTGGTCACAGGAGTGGGCCGTTTCAGGCTACTATCCTCTGCTGCTTGGTGTCTTAGCTGGGATCATCCTTGTAGATTTTTAGGGGTTTCCCTTGCACCAGGTCTCTACCTCACTGCAAGGTGCCCCCCTATCCAGTTCTCTTTCAGGGTTCTACCACTCCATCCCTCCCACACTGGATCACTTATGTTCCAGCCCCCACCCGCCCCCCAGACCACACTAGAAATCTCTTCTATTTCCCCTTACCAGGGAGATCCATGCACCCACTTTGAACCCTCCTTGTTATGCAGTCTCTCAGGATCTGTGATTGCAGCATGGTTATCCTTTACATCTGATATCCACTTAAAAGTGCATACATACTGTTTGTCTTTCTGGGTTTGTATTACCTCACTCAAGATATTTTTTTTCGAATTTCATACATTTGCCTGCAAATGTCATGATGTTATTGTTTTTAACAGCTGAGTAATACTCCATTGTGTAAATGGATCACATCTCCTTTATCCATTCTTCAGTTGAGGGATATCTAAGTTGTTTCCAGTTTCAGGCTATTAAGAATAAAGCTGCTATGAACATAGTTGAGCAAGTGTCCTTGGGGTATGATTGGGCATCCTTTGGGTATATGCCCAAGAATGGTATCGCTGGCCTAGCTATATACAGGCCTAGCACATTTGAGGCCCTAACTTTAATTCTCATCCCTACAATTATTACAAGTACTCACTGTGTGTTTCTATGTGTGTGTCTAATATATATTTGTGGGACATGCTTATATGTAAACACACATGTATGTGTTGGTGTGTGTGTGTGTTTAGAATACTGGTTAATGGACAGATTGAGAAAACAGACAGACAGACACAAACACACAGAGACATCCCCCTCTGTGCACCCAGGAAGACAAAAAACAAATCTTAGCTCATTTGGTTTATTGGACAATTTAATAATGCTTTAATGAAAATCAAGGTTGTTCCTTTCTGTACTTTCTCACATTTTGTTTGACCATCAATATTCCTGAGTGTGTATGTAAATATATAGATATATAAATCAAACATATCACATATATCATATTTTAAAACATATCATATAGATATAGTTGATATATTTATTATACATATATATATTAATACTCAGATCCAACCCCTGGCTCAAATGTTACCAAATTTACCACTGATTTGTGACTCCCAAGTATCTGTCTAAGTATTCCCATTCATTATTTCAAAAGCAACCTAAGAACTCCTGTTTCCTTCCCTTTAAGTTTCTTTGCTTTGTGGTTGCATAAGAAATCACTGCAAGCTAATTCAGAAGAAAACAATGCAGGTGTGCTATTTGCTTTCACATCTGGAAGCTTTCACCCGGAGCTTCGGCCCACACTTATACCAAATCACACGCCAATGTGTACCAGGGCTGCAATAGGGACTCTTGCAAATTTATTTAGGATTTTAGCATAATTCACTTATTTTGCAATAAGTATGAGATTTCTTGTTTTCTTACTTACTGAAGTGTCCCTCTTAAATGACAGAAGACACTTTCACATCTTAGTTGACCCCTTCACACAACGCTGGTTTATATTTTCACAGCAAATAGCAAAATCTTCAACCAAGCAAGTAACAATCACAGACATCTAACCAAAGGTGCTACCCTCCCATCATATTCCAGAGGAAATTGCACACTGGGTATATACTTTGGAGCCCTCTTAGAGTCCTCCTTTTCCATTCCAGGACACGCTCATTTTTTTTTTCTTCTGACTGTGACTCTCATGCCATTCTCATTTTTTCCCTTTTCAAAAAGCATACAAGATCAGTGTTGTAAGACACAAAGGGATTTAGGGCATAGTTGGCCTCTTTGTTTTGCCAATAAATACTCATTCTTTAGCTAGTAATTCTGTGAACATCATTTTCCCATAATTATCCTTGTTTTGGGGTATCTGGTGCTGTTCTCCCTTGGATGGTGAAGAGAGATGCCCCTATCCCATGGCGTTCTTTAATAGAGGATTGAAGTTGGACTATCGATCCCAGGCTTTTTAATGCTACTTTTTTTTTTTTTTTTTTTACTTTCTCACTGCTTCTACAGCTTTCTCAAGGGTATTGTTGGGGTCAGCCTTAACCTCCACATCCAGGATTTGTTTCATTTTGTTTTGTGAGGGCATTGTGCTCTGTAGCTTAGGCTGGCCTTGAATCCCTGAGTCTTGCTCCTACAATCACCAGACTGCTGGATTTACAGGCACGTGCCAGCACACCTGGCAAGCTTTAGGGTGGATCTGGAAGCTAGCTGGTTATCTTAATTTTCAAAACTGCTCTGTTGACAGTTATTTTTATCTAACTGTGGCCTTTTGTTTGTTTATTCTTGTTCCTTTTTTTGTTTTGTTTTGTTTTGAGACAGTTTTTCTGTAGCTTTGGAACCTGTCCTGGAACATGCTCTGTAGATCAGCCTGGCCTCAGACTCACAGAGATCCACCTGCCTCTGCCTCCTGAGTGCTGGGGATTAAAGGCATGTGCTACCACCATCTGGCTCTACCTATAGTCTTATTGACTTCCTGGCTACCAGTTTTATCTATGTATTAATTACCCCAGAAGTTTAGTGTTTGTTGCTGCTTGTTTTTTATTATAAAATATTTGAAACATTGCTTCAGGTGATATTTTTAGAGGATAACATTTTAAGAAATTTCTGTCCTAATTCTTCCTTTGATCATTTTTGCATATTTTACTCTATAATTTTATATAAAAAAGAGAATATCATCATATTTGACATGGACAGAACTTGTGTCTTGCACTGTTGTGTTTAGTATTTCTCATCCTGTATCAGATATGTACCTTAGTTCTGAACACTACCATCTTATCTATTCTAATTCCATTCTAGAATCTTCTCTTTGTGATAGTTCAGTCACACATGCACACACACACACACACACACACACACACACAGAGACAGAGAGAGACAGAGAGACAGAGAGAGAGACAGACAGAGAGAGAGAGAGAGAGAGAGAGAGAGAGAGAGAGAGAGAGAGAGAGAATAAAAAGGAACAAATGTATTCCAGTTTATCGTGTGGGAAAATAAGATTTGAAGACCTGGTTTTGGTGTTACAGTTTCTCCTCCTGTTATAGTTGGAAAATGCAAAGACAGAATCCCCCATAAGACATATGGCCATCATGACACTGCAAAGAAAAATTATGGCAAATTAAAAATACAACAACCACTTGAAGATACAAGAGAATTATTGAATTAATGAAAAACTGTAGAACATTTTAAAGTTAAGATTTAAGGACATTTGAAAATTGTCTCAACAGTTTTGTAGCTTGTTCTATTTGTGGGACCCCTAACAATGGGAAAGGAAAGGAACTGTCCCCAACGATTTGACTAGCTTTTGGGAACCTATTCCTCATGCCGGATTGCCTTGTCCAGCCTAACTACAATAGAAGGTGCTTAGTCTTACCACACCTTGATGTGCCTCACTTTGTTGACAACCTTGGAAGACCTGCCCCTTTCTAAACAGAACAGGGGAAGGGTGGATTGAGCCAGGAGGTATGTGCGGGAATGGAAAGAGAGGAGGGATGAGAATCTGCCTTTCGTATGCAAAATAAATAAATATTTATTTTGAAAAAGAAAGACAATTGCTTCAAGAAGTCACTGTAATTCTTAAGGCCACTTTGCTGTCCTCTATTTTAATACTCTTAGGTTTTACTCTAATTCCTGTCTGCTGTACTTCAATTACTGTCCTAGACTCTTCTCATTATCTATGCCTTTTTATTTTATGTGCATGAGACTACATTATTAGTCAACAAGAAAATGATTGTTTTCTTATCAGATATTTAATTCCTCTAGTTAAAGCAGAACTGTATTTTACAGTAAGGAAAATTTCTCATCCATCTCTTCAGGCTTTTGTAATTGCTACTTAAACACTGATTTAATATTTAATATTTGGATATTGTTGATAGCCATGAACGTAAGCATATCTAGGCTTTCACTGGTAACAGACTGCACCAACCAATAACCATCTTTGTTGCAGGGTGAGGGCCTGCTTGTTCATCCTGCCGGCCGCCGGGTTATCTTACATCCGAAATAACCACACAGAAAACTGTATTATTAAATCACTGCTTGACCTATTAGCTCTAACTTCTTATTGGCTAACTCTTACAACTTAATTTAACCCATTTCTATTAATCTGTGTATTGCCACATGGCAGTGGCTTGCCAGGAAAGATTCGGCATGTCCATCTCTAGCGGTTCCATGATATTTCTCCCTGACTCTGCTTTCTTCCTCCCAGAATTCGTTTCCGTCTTCCCTGCCTACCTAAGTTCTGCCTCAATCAGGTCAAGGCAGTTTCTTTATTCATTAACCAATATGGGCAACATATTGTAGAAAGACCTCCTACACCACATCTTAGTTATTATTGCTGAAGACAAATTATATAAAAATTATAATTAATAGAAATATTACACATTTATTTTTAAAATGTGGATTTGGGGGTAATCTTAGGTAGGGAAATTTGAGTACATGATGTTTAATCCTTTATTTTAAACACTGCAGAGGATATGTAAAACAAATTTCATGAATAATTAATAACTATCAAATTATTAAATAATTCATAACTATCAAACAATACCAAGAACATAATCATTCCTGAGAGGCAATTACACACAAATGCACACAAACTCTCTCTCTCTCTCTCTCTCTCTCTCTCTCTCTCTCTCTCTCTCTCTCTCTCCCTCTCACTCTCTCTCTTTCTCTCTCTATATCTATCTCTCTCTGTGTCACACACACATACATGTATGTAATGTATGTATAGTATATATACACATGTATGGGATGTGTGCATCTATATCTATATCTATAAATCTTTTTCAAATGAATCCAAGTTTATCTTTAATATGTTTGTTCTTATCTGTTTGTTAAAGTAGTTCCTTATTTACTGAAACATTTCTTAACATAAGAAAATTTCTACAAGACAAATGAAGAAATTTCAAGAAAATTATTAGAAAAAGAGCAATGTTCATAGTAAAATAAGATTCATCCAAGGATAAATGGGATGAAAAATTGTATTCTAAATACTTTTCTTTGAGAGGGATGGAACATTCAAATAACTGCTAAATTAGTTAGCAATACCTCTAATATTTAATAACAACCTGTTAAATTACAAATTTAATTTGATTATTTTTTGAATAAAAAAAAGCAGTGAAATTGGGCATGGTCTATCTTCATTCATTGCTTCCAAACAGACATATTTGTGACCCCCCCTCATTTCCAAGATTTCTTATGCTAAATTGCTGGATAAAATGTTGCATCCTTGCATGGCTGCAGTGCAGACCTGCCTGGGGTCGTGAGGAAATAAAGACATGAAAGATAGGCACATAAACAGAACACTGAGTTTGGGTGGACTAGGCTCTGTGATAGAAAAACCTCAGAACTCCAAAAACTCAGTGTGTTTATTATATAGATTTGGAAAGAAAGTCGGGTTATTGTATACAATTAAACATAGAGGCAGGTTGTTTCATACAGATAAAAAGGAAACAGAGTGTATAGTATCCATATGGATCCAGGAGACAGGTTTAGATAATCTCGGTAGTCACAGTCTATAGGGCAGTAGTCTTCAGGCTGTAAATATCCGAGGAAGAAAGCCGTGGTGGGCATCTTCACACGCCATTGACTCTCATACTTGAGCCCCCAGCAAAGGGTCTTCCTGCTGAGTCTCACCCCTGGGTTAAGACTCTGCTATTTTCCCAAGGGTCTGAAGTTAGGGTCTTTACCATTGTTACACCATGTCAAACATAGATGATAACTCAGAAAGCCAGATACATTCTAATCACATACACCAAAGATACATTGTATTTTATATACTACTGTATTAGACAGAATTCCTAAAGCTATGGTTCTCAGCCTTTCTAATAGTGCAACCTTTTAGGGTTGTATTGACCCACCAAACCATGAAATTATTTCCTTGCTACTTTTTAACTATAATTTTGCTACTGTAACAAATCCTAATGCAAATATTTGATATGTGACTCCTGTGGGGCAGAAACCCACAGACTGAGTGAGAACTGCTGCTCAAAAAAAAAAACCAGAATAGATATAATAAATATATGCCTATTAGCAGGGGATTATTTTTTAAGACAGCATGTAGTCTGGCTAGCCCAACAATGGCTGGTTAAAAATATAAAGGCTGACTCCAGTAATCATTTAGTTCACAAGGCTAGATGCCTCAGGAGTCCCAGTCTTGTGCTGGAGTCCTAGAAAGCTTTTGGAGACCTGTTTGTTTTTATTATACATTGAAAGCCCAAAGAATCAGGTTTAATACTAGCTGCAGAAACAGGGTAAACAGAGTTATCAAATGAACTGAGGGCAAGCAGACAAAAGGAGAAGTTTCCTTCTTCCATGTTCTTTTATCTATGATGTCACTAGAAATTGTGGCCCAGATTTATGGTGGGTCTTCCTGCTTAAATTTTTCAAATAACTTGATTAAGGAAAATTTGCCATATGAGTGCCATGCAGCTTGGGTCTTAGTTAATTCCAGAAGTAATCAAACCAACATCCAAGACTAAACATCATGATTTTTAACAAACTAGGTTTGAAGTAAAGATGTGAAGCAGAGCAACAGTTAAAATGCTAGGCATATTTCTTTGTAATAGATAGATAGATACATAGATGATAGATGGATGATACAGAGAGAGACAGATAAATAGACAGATAGATACATAGATAGATGATAGATGGATGGATAGATAGAGAGATAGATGGATGATTGATAGGTAGATAGGTATAGATAGATAGATGATAATTTTTAGGTATGACAAGTGTTTTAGGTCACAGGTATTGCTTAACTGTTTGTCTTTAGTTTCAATATATTGTTATGAAGTTAGCAAAGTCTTATTTTCAGTACAAATTTTCAGTATTTTATTTCACAACACCCAAATTTTAATCCTCAGTGCTATGGAATGCAATTTTATAGAATGATGCTATTAAGAGAAAAGCAATATTGAACTTTTCTGGTTCCAAGGAGATATTTACATGTGTAACTACCTTTTGTATATACCTTTGCAAAACATTGTTGTTAAATCAATGTGGTAAATTATAGAAGGAACTTCAAGATGAGATAAATGATGTGAACTGAGATAGCAATGCTGCTTGAACGAGAAAAGCGAGATCAGATTAGATCAAAATGTTGTCATTAGTAAATCAGTAGCATAGCAATCAAGTTACCCAGAGAAAATGAATAAGAAGTGTAGGTGAATAATTGAGTCATCAAAGGCACATCTGGGGATACTCCTGGAGTGTTTGCCAAGTGGTCGCTGTCTTACTTGGGAAATATTTCTTCTGTATATTCCAAGAGGCCCATGGTATTTAGCTATAGGAAGTTTAAAATGCTCTATGGCTAAGGTAGTTTACAAAATTTGTAGTATTTCTTTGGGTGAGTGGGTAATTAGGTAAATGATAGATAGATAGATAGATAGATAGATAGATAGATAGATAGATAGATAGATAGATAGATAGATGATAGATAGATAGATAGATGATAGATATTTTTCCAATTAAATATAATTCAATTATATTCTTGTTAATGCTGAACCCACGCCATTATCCAAATCCATAAGAATGTGAATTTATGAGTTTAAAGAATGAAAATAATTATCTGCTTTAAGAGCATTGCCCATACACATATTCTACATGTTGGACTTTCTAATTAGTTAATTTGGGTTTTAATTCAGTTCCTTTCAGTTAGAAAAACTTATCTACACATTTGGGGCCAAGTAGTAGACAAATTTGTGAGTAAAAATAATAGATTAGTAGAAACAAAGAAAAAGTTCAGACATTATAACCTGGATTTCTACCTTAGCTGCCTCATTGCGTGTGGCTACAGTAAATAGCAAGCAATTAAAAAGAAAGCATTAAAAGCGCCTTCTCCATCATCATTGCTGTAGTCTCTGATTTTCTTAATTAACCTTTTTATTACAACAACAAATTGTTTTGCTTACCTGCATCCCAGTATGCAAATAATCCCTCATTTATCAGACAGGCTACTGTATTGCAGAAGGAGAGCGGAGGGTAGTTCTTAGTACTGTTGTTGATGTCTGGGGCAGCATAATGTTAGCAGTCATTGTTGTGCTGAAAAATGACTGGAAGTGGACCAGCAGATCTGAAATTTAGCCCAATGTTTAAATCACCCAGAGAACTTTTAAAAATATATGTTGACGCCTATGGTGCACCCCTGGAGATTCTTATTTAATTGGTTCAAGGTTTAGTTTGGGTACCAAATGTTTACAACACCCAGTAATTGTAATAAATAATTAAGAATGGAGACCTCTGCTGAAACGAAAACCTTACCACAACAAAAACAAATACTTAACAATAGACAATGGTAGTGTTTCTTCAGTGAATGGCCACAATAGCTCTATCCTTTTAACTATTTCTTTAGGTACTACAGAAGTCTTCTTGTTTTATGTGGAATTAACCTTTTGTTATTAAGTTCAGCTAAGATCGCTGATGCTTTTAAACTATGTATTTGTCTTCTAGTATGTGAAATGAAATAGACCAAGGAAGCCCTCCCCCTTTTGTTTTGATTTTCAGAGATAGTTATGTCATTAATACTTGCATTGGATTTCTGGTCCCTCTGTATATATCTAGAAAATACTGGGATCATGTTGTACACTTCTTTCTATACTCAGCTTCTATATCCTTTTAGGACTTGAAGTGAAAGACCAACTTAGATAAAGGACTTCAGGCTGATATGTAATCCATTGCTTCTCAATTTAATGAGATCATTGTACAAAGTGTAAGAAAATGATACGTTTATAGAAAACTACTTTTTTGTAGTTTAGCATTTCACATTTTATTTATTTATTTATTTATTCTTAAGAAAATCATCTTTTCTATTTTACATACTAATCCCAGTTCCCACTCTTTTCTCTCCTTCTGTTCCCTCCATTTTCCCCCATCCTACCACTCATCCACTCTTCAAAGAGGCTAAGGCTTCCCACTGATAGTCAACAAAGCTTACACATTGCTTTGAGGCAAGACAATGGCCCGCCCCCATGGTATCTAGACTGAGCAAGATATCCCTCCAAATAAAATGGGTTCCAAAAAGTCAGTGCAAGCAGTAGGGCTAAATCCTGGTCTCACTGCCAGTGATCCCACAGTATGGCAGTTTCGCAGAAAGTTGGGAATCAACCTACCTCAAGACCCAATACCACTCTTGGGCATATACCCAATGGATGTTCATTCATACCACAAGGACAAGTGCTCAGCTATGTTCATAGCAGCGTTAGTCATAACAGCCAGAACCTGGACGCAACCTAGATGTCCCTCAACTGAAGAATGGATGGGGAAAAAAAAAGACATTTTGAAATTTGCATGCAAATGGATGGAACTAGAAAACTATCTTGCTTATTAGAAAAAAAATTTGACTTTCTAAAAGAAATGTCAAATGGACATACATCATTGTTTTTTAAACTTTTAGAACATGGGTAAAAATAATTTGGTGTAACATCATTATTTATTTTGAAGAGTTGTTGATTTTAAATTAAAATTTTCACTCAAGAATTTGATGAAAATTTTTGTCAAAAAAATTCACAAAACCTGAAAGATTTCTAACAGCTCTTGTTTTATCATCACTCACATTTGAGCCTCAATTATTTGTTTTGTTTTCTAAAATTTATGGAAAAGTTTTGTCGTCCTTAAGTGACAAACTAAATATTACCAACATTTCACTTTATAAGTGATCAACTTGAGAGTCTTGTTTTGCTTTGGTTTGGTCTGTTTATATGAACACAGTTGTGTAACAAGGAGTGACATATGAATTTAGGGTTGGTAATACTTTGCTGTAGGAATTTCTACAGCCAGTAGCCTTTAAGTGACCTGCCCACTTGGGCGTGGCCTCTTATACTATTTATGCATATGTAAAGCGTGCATCCAGCCTCTTTTCCAGCTGTGGGATTTGGTTACTGTTCTCCATTCCAGCAGAGGATTGTGATTTGTGAGTCTACCCCTAAATAAATAATTCTCTATTATTTTCAATTCTGAGCTAGTTTGGGATTTCTTTTAAGTGTCCTTCTTCAATGTTTTGTGCCTTTCAAAAGTCAATTTCTGATTTTCTTAAAAGTATTTCAAAGGATGAAAGAAAAGTCTATCTCATGCTCACAATAATACTTAAAATTAAAAAAAAATATATTAAATGTCTTCCATCTCGAATGCCTCAACTATTCTAAAAAGGTAATCAAAGATTCCTAGTGAGAATTATTGAGTTAGTATTGAACATTATCTTGTGACTTATTCCTGATACTGGTTTTTCAAAATGTTCTGTATTTGTCTCTAGATCAGGAGAGAAAGATTGTTGTGGTAATGAAGAGATAGCTTAAAATGTGTTAGTTACTGAAGAGTGAATACTGTAAGTCACCTATGATTTGCACAATATTTGTATTGTAGAAAGCATTGAAGTCCAAAACTACTCTACTTTCCTATTTAGTAAATTTGAACGATCACCTTCATTTTCACTTGTAAGAAGACCAGAGCTCCAACAATATATTCAACTCCAACTGAACATAAATTTTTCAGAGTAAACATGTTGTCAAAGGTGGCAAATTCCAGGTCAAGCTCCTCCCATCCATCAACCTTACTGAATTTTGGAAAGGTCTCCTCGCTCTGACCTCACCCAGATGCTGACTTGTTTTAATGTGGGTGATTTAAGAAACAAGTACTGTTTTTAAAGCTATGATTTATTATTGATATAAGAAAGAAATGTACAGCTGAATCTACATAATAGCTTTACCTTAAAAAGTTGCAAAATTTATCAAGACTTATAAGTTTAATATTCGTTATTAAAGATGTTTGAGATAACATGGGCTTCATCCTAACTTTGGTAATATAGAAAGAAACACACAAACACAATTACATGCTCTGGAAGTAACATCAGGTTTGCTGGTAACACAGAAGAAAGAGGAAAGAGTTCTGAGAAAGAGGAGTTTGGTTACTGATGGGAGACCCTCTTGAGATTTTGATTGCTTCTTAAAGACAGCTGGCAGTGTTTAAGATCACAGCTCCTCCAAAACTTTAGACTTGAGTGGTCCTGATGAGCTTCAGTGATTGCCCATGTAGCACAAGCAGGAAAGGAAAGCTTTAGAAAGTACCACTAATTTCTAACCTAGAAATTAGTCTAGAGCTTCTCAAACATATGTGTAAATCAGTCATCTAAGGACCTCATGGAAACAAGCTGTTAATTTCTACATCTAAGCACAAAGGCTGTGTTCCTCAAAACTTTGAGTGATGCTGATCCTGCTGAGGCAGCCAATCTATCTATAGGACCAAATCCAGACTTCGCAGGCAAACCCAGTGACAATAATGGAATTATAACCCAGAGTTTCTATTCTACGTTCAGGGCTAATCTCCCAGATGTCTCCAGGATATTGCACTGATGTTTGAGTGATAGCTAGTAATCTTCAAGTGGGCAATAAAAATCAATATAGGAAAAGTAAAATTGTAACCTCAAGTTAAGGGAGAAATTGGAGGGGGGAGTAATAAGAGCATTAAGCAGAATAGAAGGCTACCAGGTAACATATGGGCAGTAAGAATAAATATTGATTTTTGGAATTTCAAAACTTTTAGATTGCTTGGGGAAATATGTGACGACTCAAAACGTAAAAAATATCAGGCTTGGAGATGCAGTCCTGTCAGCTCTGTGCTCAGAGTGCTAGAGAATATATTCTGCACTCAAGATCATTCTGGGATGGATAGTGGATTTGAAGCCTGCCTGGAATATATAAGATCATCTGAAATGAGTTAACACAACAAAGAATAAAAGAAAAATTTTAATTCAAAGGTTTATTGATTAGTATTAAAACTGACCCTGGAAATATGGCTCAGTGATAGAGTCCTAGATCTTTGGGCTATCCAGTCTCCAGATGTTGGACATCTAGGCATTGCAGAACATGGGCTCCCTCTTGTAGAGTAGCCTCAAGATAAACCAAACATTGGTTGACAGCTCCCACAAGCTTTGTGTTACCATTGCCCAACACATCTTGAACACAAGACAGATTATAGGTCGAAGATTATGACTGGATTGCTGTCCAGGTTTCTCTTTCCACACACAGCCTGCAGAGTACATTCTCATGCCAAAGAAACTAGAATGTAGGGCTAAAGGTTCTGGCAGCTGCCCACTTTATCTCTGCATGTTCAGTGGAAGTTTTTTTCTCTTCTTCTATAGCTTGGTTATTCACTCTCCTGAACATTGGCTTTTCTGGACAAAAGCTTTCATCTATTTATCTATTTTTATGTGTATTGGAGTTTTGCCTGCATTCATGTCTGTTCAGCACTTGCATGTAGTGCCCAAGGAGGCCAGAAGAAGGCATCAGATCCCCTGGAAATAAGATAACAGACAGTTGTAAACTACCATTTGGGTGATGGGAATCAAACCTGAGTTCTCTGGTAAAATGCTCTTGTCCACTGAGCAATCTCTGCACCCCAAGTTTAGCTTTTTTTCAATATTGAGTCATATCATCTACAAATTGAGATGATTTAAATTTCTGCTTTCTTTACTGATGTGTTCTTTTTGTTTATCTTCTCTAAATGGTGTGTACTAATTTTATATAATACTAATTCTGAAAATGAACACACCTGTGTTCTTCCTGATTTTAGAGTAAATGACTAATTGATGTTGGTGTTGACTATAATTGATATATATATATATATATATATATATATATATATATATATATTCTGAGGTAATATTCTTCTGGATCCAACTTTGAATTTTTTTCATTTATTTATTTATTTATTTATTATTTATTATTTATTTATTTATTTAAGATTTCTGCCTCCTCCCCGCCACTGCCTCCCATTTCCCTCCCCCTCCCCTGATCAAGTCTCCCTCCCTAGTCAGCCTGAAGAGCAATCAGGGTTCCCTGCCCTGTGGGAAGTCCAAGGACCACCCACCTTCATCCAGGTCAGGGTTCAAATTTTGTGCAACATGTTCTGGATCTTTTGAGATGTTAGAATTATTTTTACCCCCAATTTTAAGTTCTGTTCACTTTGTTATTATTACTTGCACATGTTGAATTATCACTACATTTCTAGTATGAAACATATTAGTACATCAGCATTTCTGTTGTAAAGGTTTAGTTTTTAGTACTTTCTTAAGGATTTATGCATCTTTCGCTATCATGGAAATGTAGTTTTTACTATTTTGGATCTCTAAATTTTGGTAGCAGAGTAATGTTACATATTTAGACCTGTGTTTAGAATGATGAATAATTGCCCCGAGGAAACTCCTGAAGCCCCCTTTCATCTTTCTTTGAGAAGTAGTAGTATTGCTTTTATGTGTGTGTGTTTGTTTGTTTATTTATTTATTTATTTATTTATTATATGTGCCAACCACAGTTTCCCCTCCCATTCTCTCCAACAACCTTTCTTCTTCCACCCCCCATCCACTCCCTCTCCATCTCCATCAGAAAGGGTAAGACCTCCCATGGGAATCAACAAAGCATGGCATATCAAATCGAGGCAGAACAAAACTCCCCCTTCCTTTGTATAAAGACCAAACAAGGCATCCCAGCCAAGGGAATAGATTATAAAGAGTCAGTTCATGTGTCCCACTACTAGGAACTTCACAAAAGACCAAACTACACAACAGTCACCCACATGCAGAGTACCTACGTTGATTCCATGTTGGCTCCCTAGCCATCCGTTCAGAGTCTCTGAGCTCCCAAAAGCTCAGGCCAGGTGTCTCTGTGGATTTCCCTCTCATGATCTTGACCCCACCCTTTCTTATATAATCCCTGAACCCTCTGTTTAACTGAACTCCTGGAAGCCTGTGGATCTTTTTATCTGCTTCCATCAGGTAGTGGATGAAGGCTCTATGACAGTTAGCATAGTCATCAATCTGATGACAGAGAAAGGTCAGTTCAAGCACCCTCTCCACTATTGCTATGAGCCTTAGATGGGGCCATCTTTATGGGTTTGTTGGAGTTTCCCATGCACCAGGTTTCCCCCTAACCTCTTAATTCTCCCCTCTATTAAGCTGTCTTTTACATCACTCTTCCCCTCCATCCTGCCCCCAACTCATCCATCCTGATCCCTCATGTTCCCATCCTTGTATCTCTTCCCTTCTACCCCCAACCCCCATCCCCAATTGACCCAAGACATCTCATCTATTGTCTCTTCCCAGGGAAATCCACATGTCCCTCTTAGGGTCCACCTTTCTTTGCCTCTCTTTTTGTCTCTTAGTTTCTGTCTGTCAGTCTCTTTTTCTCTGTCTCTCTTTCTCTGTGGCTCTCTCCTTTCTTCTGTTCTCATGTCATCCCTCCTTCTCCTAAACATTTCAGTTTTATTTGTGGTGTTTTATTTTACTAAGATATCTGTTACTATTTTAGACTGTCATTCTACATCACAGAATTCACAAAATAAATACTTTGAATTTTGTTAGACAATTGGTAAATCTTCATTTCTTTGGCGTAAGACACTAAGACACATTCATGTGTCTTTTATATTGTCATGTTTTGTTGAAATTTTATAATCCTTGCTGAGTTCACAGATAAAGTCACAGCACTTTCTTAGCCTTTACTGACTTTATCACTTCAATTCATTTATTCTCAGATTTTAGTTTCCTTCATCCACAATATGTTATAAGGAATTCTTTCTTTATTTAGATTTAGATTCACAAAAAAACCATTCTCAATCATAGATGTTTGTCAGCTGATACACTATTTGGACAGAATGGTAGAAAACTTCTATTACACTATCCACAGTGATGTGGGAGTGTCATATCAATCTGTTGATTTCATTTGGTTAAGCAATAAAGAAACTGCTAGGCCCATTTGATAGGCCCACCCTTAGGTGGGAGGAGTAAACAGAACAGAACGCTGGGAGGAAGAGGAAGTGAGGTCAGACTCCACAGCTCTCCTCTCCGGAGCAGACGCCTTCAGAGAGACGCCATGCTACCTGCTCCAGGGAAGACGCACGCTATGAAGCTCCAACCCAGGATGGACTTAGGCTAGAATCTTCCCGGTAAGCGCACCTAGGGGCGCTACACAGATGATTAGAAATGGGCCAGAGCAGTGTTTAAAAGAATACAGTGTCCGTGTAATTATTTGGGGCATAAGCTAGCCGAGCCAGGCGGCTGGGGATTTGGGGACGCAGCCCCGCTGCCGCCCCTATTACTACAAATGACGCCCAGACGTGTGGCTAACTGAGTCCACAGAAAGCCTGAGAAAGCTTGGGAAAGAGTAAAGCATGTTTTCTTGATTGTGACAATTTCTCTGGTCTACTCTGCTTGCTAGAGGCAAGCAAGCGCCTCATCTAAGAGAGGCTTCCTGACTCAGCTTTAGCTGCAAAGCCTGCAGCTCATTAAGAGGTCCTGCCACGAAACACTTAAATGGTGTTGACGAAAAGCTGAACACATGCTTTTCGGTTTTCAGCCGTAGCAGGAAAAAAGCTGCGCTGTTTAAAAATGCCGGCTTTCTGGGCCATCCTGCCAGGGCAAACTCTGACTGTTTGAGGCAGGAGGGCCGGCTACAGAGAGAGGACTTGAGTGTTGTCTGTTGTAGTTTGCTGGCTGGCAGGGACCTTGAAATGCTATAAACATGGCTACAGCCAGTACCTCAGCCAAGAGGCTGAAAAGCTAAGGAATGGACTGGATCTAGCTGGCAAAGCCACGCCTTTAGTCCTACTGATATTGCTTGGTAAATTAAAGGCTCTTGTGGTCAGAAAAAGAGATATACAGTAAAGAGAGATTCAAAGACAGAGAAAATTTCTGAATGGTTTAAAGTGTGTTAAAAATATATGCAAGCTGAAAGTTGAAGTTCTTAAAGCAAAAAACAAAAAAAGGAAGAGAGTTGTTGTGTGTACACACCTTTAATCCCAACACTTGGGAGGCAGAGGGAGATAGACCTCTGTGACTTCAAGGTGTGGTAGCACACGCCTTTAATCCCAGTGCCTAGAAGGCAGAGACTAACAGATCTCTGTGAGTTCAAGGTGTAGTAGCAAACACCTTTAATCCCAATGCCTGGGAGGCAGAGACAGGCGGATCTCTGAGAGTTCAAAGACAGCCTGGTCTACAGGGTTATTCCAGGTCAAAGATATACGCTCAAAAAGCAAAAAGTTAACCTAGGAATGTCACAGTTTAAATTCTTAAGCGCCTAGTGATTTAAAGGCGCAAATCAAAAGTGCTCCTGGATAGTAAAAAATTGCAGATTCACAATAGGACAGATTCAGACCACTAAATGAGTCACACTGTTGGATGAATGTACGTAGGCTTGGGAGAGAGAAGAAAAAGAATATAGAGAATAAAGTTAATGGTTTAAAAAGAAAAAAGTAAAGTCTTTAAAGAGACAGAGTACAGATAGTTACAGATATAAATAAAAATAAGCCGCGTAAAGATGGAAAATTCACAGAGAGTCTGGATTCTTTGTATTATTGTGTTTTCTTTAAATTTTTTGACTGTGAAGGAGCTAAGTACAGAGAGATATTTCATTATATGGGCTGCCAAGCTAAACCAGAATGGATATAAGGGTATTACGATTTCGAAATTTGGATCTAAGGACATGATGCTTTGGAAAGGAGTTTCTTATTTTGTTTTCACAGAGGATGAGACCCTGTTCATTTCTTCTATTCCGATTTGGTATGATGGACCACGTCCTCCTGAAGGGTTGCTGTGAACATCTTCAGAAAATTGCTTCGCTCAACTGCCAACTGAGATGAACCTGGCACACAGGTTATACCATGAAAGACCTAATTAACGACGCCCCCATTCAGCAGGAAGCAGTTTGGAGAGAAAAAACTGCGCCCATGTTCCCAAATATAGTTTATAAATGTTCTTTTACATTTAAAGGGGGAAATGATATAGGTATGAATAATTTGTATTGATAGAGATTTACGGTCAATTTTGTTACATGTATAAATGTTTCTGATGTAATTTTTACTTGATAACTGTTTTGTTATATGTAATTTTGCTATGTTAAGGTTAAAGCCTTCCTTTTTTTTGTTTAAACAGAAAAAGGGGAAGTGATGTGGGAGTGTCATATCAATCTGTTGATTTCATTTGGTTAAGCAATAAAGAAACTGCTAGGCCCATTTGATAGGCCCACCCTTAGGTGGGAGGAGTAAACAGAACAGAACGCTGGGAGGAAGAGGAAGTGAGGTCAGACTCCACAGCTCTCCTCTCCGGAGCAGACGCCTTCAGAGAGACGCCATGCTACCTGCTCCAGGGAAGACGCACGCTATGAAGCTCCAACCCAGGATGGACTTAGGCTAGAATCTTCCCGGTAAGCGCACCTAGGGGCGCTACACAGATGATTAGAAATGGGCCAGAGCAGTGTTTAAAAGAATACAGTGTCCGTGTAATTATTTGGGGCATAAGCTAGCCGAGCCAGGCGGCTGGGGATTTGGGGACGCAGCCCCGCTGCCGCTCATATTACTACACAGCTGAGCTCATTCAGATTCAAATCGGTCAGTGGCTGATTATAACAGCATTCCTAGAAATTACAAGTCACATGCTTCCTGTAACATCCTCATTATGCTAAAGCTACTTTAAAATAGGACTAATAGAAATTTACTTTGTTATCAGTGGCTTACAGTGGTGTGCTTGTGCGTGCATGCATGCTTGTATGTGTGTGCATGTGTGTCTGTGTGTTAAATGGGGCTGTGCTTATCATGGTAATGGTATGATCATAGTTACTGTTTTCCTGTTCTACTAATCATATGATTAGTTTACATATCTGAAATTATTTTTTTTATGTATTTAGCCAAAATTGGCTTACATTCTCAATATAAGAGACAATGAGGTTCCTAGCTATTGTAGAAGCCAACACAACAGCATAAACTGTGTTGGTATTTATGTCTTTGTTAAAGAAGAAGTTCTATATATGACTCTAGAAAGCTGATTCTCCTTAAATCTTTCTGTGCAACACTTCTTGATTTAAACCCTTTTTCTTTTCTGCTTTTCTTTGCCAAGATATAATCATGGAGAGAATGTGTTTGTTTACTGTTTTGAAAGAAATGACCTTCAATGTATCTGAGAATCTCTCTACATGGTTTGTTTAAGCTATTTATCAGTCTTAGTAAAACCATTGGATAAATCACTATTAGAGGAGTTGAAACTTTTTACCTTACTTTTACAAACATACAAAAGCCAAAGCAGGTTTATTTTTGCAGAATTATAAGTCAATGGCTAGGCAGTTTCATTGTTCAGTTTGGCGGCTTGAACATCTGGCTTTAGTGCAATTCAATATATCTGCTGAAATAAATTAGTCAAACATACTAGGATCACTATTTCATCTAGTTACCACGAATGTTATCTTGTGCCCATTAAAATAATGCATTGCTGTGTCTGCAGGAATGTACAGAGGGACAGATGCAGAGAGAGTTTATAACATCACAGAAGCAGTAGACCTACTTGAGTTCATGCTTTCCCAATTTTTACTTACATTGCACACATGAAAAAAAGTATATTCTCAATAATATCCAACAATAAGGGCTTTATTATTTTTATTTAGAAAGAGAAAAGAATTATTAGTTTGCATGATATAAAGTAAACCACAAAAGCAATTTCAATGAAAGCATTACAGAACTCTGCCCTAATACATGTTTTAGTAGCCAGAGTCAATAGCATATTATGATCATCTCTGCCATTCAGAGCCAGATTATCACTGAGTCAGTGATAGTGGTGATGAACAGTCCAACTTTCTGCTTAGCTTCTTCATATTGCCTGAATCTAATTTCAGAAATGTCTTCACTTTATAGATTAGAAAAGTGAATATCTACATTTACTCTTTTATTCATTCATTCTCCAAATACTTATTTACTGTTTAATATTTGCCGGTAGCTGCTACTGGGCCATAGTGGTAGGAATAACCTATTCATCTTCTTTTATATGGAGCTTTTATTCCAAGGAGTGAATGAGAAAACTTTGGTCAACAGTTATATGGGAACATTTCATCTACAATTTTAGATAAACATCAGTGTTTTTGAAAACACAGATACAATGATAATGCTACAGAAGGATACAGCAGGAGACAAAAAAGGGAAAGTACAGAAAGACGTTGTTAAAGGTGGGCTATATATGCTCAGTGCTAAAACTAAATAACAGTATTTTCTTGTTTATTTTGTTGTTGTTTTAACAGAAGACACAAGCATGCAGAGCACTATAAATGTTTTCAACAAGATAAAGAATTCCTTATATTTTCTTTGGAATATACCTTTTCAGTTAAAGTATACATTAGTTTTAGAGACATTTGTATTTGCACATCTAAGCCAACAAGAACTGTCTTAATGGTTAAATGATATTTTATATTCTGAGAATATTATTAAATATTCCTTGGTCAGCAATCCATTTGCTTCCATAGATAACTCTTCAATGTGATATGGGTATTAATATTTTTTGACTGATGACAAAATAGAGTTTTAATTAATTAATTAATTAAAATTTCCACCTCCTCCCATCCTCCCATTTCCCTCCCACTCCCCCCACTCTCCCTCTCCCTTGCTCTTCAGTCCTAAGAAAAGTCAGGGTTCCCTGCCCTGTGGGAAGTCCAAGGCCCACCCCCCTCTATCCAGGTCTAGGAAAGTGTGCATCCAAACAGACTAGGCTCCCAAAAAGCCAGTACATGCAGTAGAATCAAAACCCGGTGTCATTATCATTGGCTTCTCAGTCAGCCCTCATTGTCAGCACATTCAGAGAGTCCGTTTTGATCACAGGCTCATTCAGTCCCAGTCCAGCTTGCCTTGGCGAACTCCCATTATATCAGTCCCACCATCTCAGTGGGTGTATACTTCCTGACTTCCTTGCTCATGTTCTCCCTCCTTCTGCTCTTCATCTGGGCCTTCGTAGCTCAGTCCAGTGCTCCAATGTGGGCCTCTGTCTCTATCTCCATCCATTGCCAGAAGAAGGTTACATCTGGAAAGAACTCCTCAGCACAAGAACAGGGACTCATGGAAGTCCAAGGACCCCACTGACAAAAGGGCAAACTTGGGGGGTGTATTAATATTTTTAAAAACATATCTTCATCCTCTTCTGAAAACATTTTCTAAAAGGGCACTGGTGGGAATGAGATTCAGTACATGTGAAATTTTTCCTTGGGTATATACCTTTAGATTGTATCATTATGTACTTCAGCTTTTATTTTATAGTAGTATCATTTATTTATTTTTTTAATTGTCATACATGTATAAAATGCATCCTGGTTATATCTACCCTCCTACCTTCATTCTTCACTTCTAACCTCCCCAGATCTCAACCCAACAAGTCTCCTTCCCTACTTCATGCCCTCTTGTAGCACAAGTTCTAATAGGTCTTAAGAATAAAGGCTCAGAGTCAGATATAGGGAAAAATGATGAGAGAGCAGAGAGATGAAAAAAAAAAAAAACCACAACCACCTTACCTACTCAACTTCTCAGCTGAGAAGAGACTGAGCTCCTGTGGTGTGTACCAATGTGAGACTGACTAAATCCATGTAAAACTAAAACAGCTTGGAAAGCAATTCAAGATAATAATAATAATAGTAAAAGTTTAGCCTTATTTCCTGCTGGCTGCATGCCGTAGTTCCCTTACTGATTCAGCAGTAGCAGAAAAAACAAAAACAAATAAACAACAACAACAAAATTACATGATATCGAAATGGTGGCTTTCTGGTGTGCTGTCAGCACATCTCTTCCTCTTTCAGGAGACTGAGCATTGAAACAGGTTTTATAAGCAACATGTTACTAATTGCTTAATGGTGTGCCATAGGCCTGCTACATGCATATATAGACCTGTGTAGTGCTGGCCTTTCAGAGGCAGTGAACATGCCTACACCATGTTGCACTGGTTGGAGCCAAGAGGCAAAGCCACAGGTTATCATTTTAAGAAGACCTGGGCAGGAAAGGATTTCAGATACACAATAAGACAGATTCAGACATAAAAGCTCTCTAGTGTATTTAAAAAATGTACATAGGCTTGGGAGAGAGAAGTAAAAGAGTAAGAGACAATGAATGTAATATAAAAGAGTACAGGCAGACATAGATTAAAGGAATAAAGATAATAAAATAAATATTATACTTGTAGAAAAAGTAATAGAGTAAGAAAAATAAGCCACGTAAAGATGAAATATATACAGAGAGTCTGGATAATGTATATTATTATATTTTATTTAATTTTTTGACTGTGAAAGAGCTAAATACAGAGAGGCATTTCATTATATGGGCTCCTAAGATAAACCAACATATATGTTTTAAAAATATCTTGACTTCAGAATTTGGGTCTAAGGATTTGTTGCTTTGGAACACAGGTTCTTCTTTTGTTTCCACAGAAGATGAGAACCTATGCATTCCTTCCGTATTAATGTGGCTTTATTGACCAAGACCTCCTGAAAGGACGCCATGAACACTCCAAAAAATTACTTTGCCAAACAAAAAAGAGGAAGCAGTTTGAAGAGAACTATCCCCAAATTACCTAAATTATTGTTTATAAATGTTTATTAAATTTAAAGAGGGATATTCTATAAAGATTTGCGTTTGTATGAAGCTTGCAATATTGATACAAATTTAAGGACAAATTTGTTATATATATATATATATATATATATATATATATATTTCTGCTTTTGATTAAGGTATTGTGTTTGTGAAACTCATTTGAAAACGTAATATATAATTAAGAAATATAGATTAATATATAGTCATTTATAATGGTCAAGCTTGTAGTCATTTTAGTAAGGTTTTCTATATAGACAGTGATATATTTCAGTTAGATGGGCATTCTTCAAATCTTCCAGAGATCCTCAGATATGGCATATAAAATGTTTTAATAACTAAGGAGTTTTCATGACAATGACTCACATCTGCTCCTGGCAGCACCAATTACTTGAAAAGGAAGATGGTCATCAAAGAGGCTCCTCTTGGAGTTTGTTAGCCATTTGGGCAAGAAACTGCTCTTGCCTAGACTACTTGATGTTATGCTGTATGAACTGGACAAGCAAGACCCACAGAAAAATGACTGAAGAAGCTGCCTAAAGAAGGTGAAACAGTCCTTAAAGATTCCTCCTTCATTAAAGAGTCTGCAAGAATTTCTGAAGTACACAGAAAAAAGGGACTGACAAACTGCCAATATAGGTAGAACTGTCTGTGAAAAATGTCTATCAGATACTATGGGCCTGTAGGCTGAAGATGGGTGTCTGCAATGTTACAGAAGACATTTGGGTGACTGTCCAGGTAGCAAGATATCTCTGTCAATTCTAGAGTTTTAGAATTTGCTTACAATGCACTTCCTGTTCACTTAGGTAATATTGTATCCTTCTGGAGTCTTTGATGGAGTTGAAGAATAGATAGTTATAATTACAGTTTTCCTTAGTTATGATAAAAGGTAAAGTATATATAAATATTGTAACTGTAATTCTTATTTCATACCTGTTTTGTTATATGCAATTTTCCTAAGCTTAAGTTAAAACCTTCCTTTTTATTTAAATAGAAAGGGGAAAATGGTGTGGGAAGTCCTGTATATGTGTTGCTTTTATTGGCACTAAAGAATCTGCTTTCTGCCAATGGCTTAACAGAATATACCAGGCTGGAAGGGATATATATATATAGAGAGAGGTAGGTAGGTAGAGTCAGAGAGATGCCATGTAACCAGAAACTTGCCAGTAAGTCCCAGCCATGTGGCAATGCACAGAATAATAGAAATGCATTAATTTAAGATAAAAGAGCAAGCCAGAAATACACTTAAGCTATTGGCCAAACAGTATTGCAAATAATACAGTTTCTGTGTGATTATTTTGAGCCAGAGCAATTGGAAAACAAATGAGTATCCTCTCTCAACACTCCTGTCTCCTCTTGCCTTTTGGCTTCTTTTCTCCCTCCCGTCATATCACTTCCTGTCTGGACAGAATGCCAGACCTCTAAGGTAAACTAATGGATAGCTCTGCCCTCTGATTTTCAGGTAAGGTTTATTTGTACAAACAAGATATCACCCTACCCTCTGTCTTAATTTTTATTGCTATCTCTAGGATTATTATTTTTAAACCGAGTCGAATTGTTGCTGTCACTACGCACATGAGTTTAGGACCATCCACTATGACATGGATAACATACCAGTAGCCACTCCTCCAAGGAAAAGTGAGTCTCTCTCTCCCCTAAAGTCATAGCTATGAGCATAGCTGCCTTACCATAGCTTTCATTTTTAACTATGATTGGTAAGAGTCCCAATTCTTCCCCAGTCTTTCAGTGGCTATGATCAATCATGCAAATGCATGTGTTTGTCAATTGAAAAGTAACACATAGTAAATCATGGTTGTTTCATTAGCATTTTCGTTGCAATTGTGCTCAACATTTTTTTTCACTGATATTTATGCTTTTCCTATCTCCTTTTTTCTATAAATAGCCAGTACTTATTTTTATTTATCCTTTGTTCATTTGACAATGTTTTCATTGGACAAATTAAAACTCTACATAGCTTTCCAGAGCTCATTTTCTAAAGAAATATTCATCTTACATAAACAGAAATAAACTTAACATTTTTTATTGATTTTGTTGCTCACAAATATATTCAAGACCTTCATATTTTTACCTTTGTGAAAATCATGGGTCTTAAAATGTATTTCGAGTAATTTTTGCAGAAATGTATCTGTGGTATAATTTTATTTCTGTTCTTTAGGTGTGAATGTGTCAATTTGGTTTCCCATTGGAATACCAGCATTGTGTAATATGAAAGAATCTTTAAAAGCATTTTACTTTCACTTCAGCAAATATTTCTACATTATTTTGAAGATTTGACTTTATTTCTTCTGTATCCCTTCTTTATTGCCAAAGTTTTGCTTTGTTTTCCTTCTCTTTCTGGGTGTATTTTCTGGTGCTTTTATTGTTGAGAAATAGAAATCTCTTCATTTTAGGTGGGTCCCATTTATGGTAGGTTTTAATTAATTCAGCTCAATGGTTATTGTGCTAGCTACTTTTTATAATTCCTAGCTATACATCTGAGGGAGTATTAATACCAGTGATATATAAAACTACGCTAAAAAAATCAAGCACAAGACAACCAAAAACCCACCCAATAAATGTGTTAGCAAAGTTAACTGTTTCTTGGCTAAAATATAAAATAGAAATGGCCAATAAGCATAAGAAATCATTCACAACATCACTAGCCATCAAAGAAGTGCCAATTAATACTAAATTGGGATTGTATCTCTACCCAGTCAGAATAAGAGTGTTTAGAAAAATGCTAACGAGGAAGAAGACAAAGGGAACCCTTAAACACTACTGGCAGGAATTTGAAGTAGTCCAGCCACTTGAAAATTATTATGAATGATCTTCAGAAAACTAAAAATAGAGACACCCAGGGATCAAACACTGCCACTCACAACAGATTTAAATAGACATAATGTAGAAATATTACAAATCAGTATTTACTACTTGACTTTTCTTAATTTCAGTGTCTGCCCTAATAGGAATAGATTTTTCTAAAATATCGTTTAAAGTTACTGTATTTTTCAGCCATAAACAAGAAAAACGTGGCTGTGCGGTGGTGGTATGCCTTTAATCCCAGCACTCAGGAGGCTGAGGCAGGCGGATCTCTGTGAGTTCGAGGCCAGACTGGTCTACAAAGCTAGTTCCAGGACAGGCTCTTTTTTTGCAGGGAAATAAATATAAGTGGAGATAATCATATTAAGCAAATCAAGCTAGTCTAGGAAAGATTAAATGACAAGTTTTCAGTAATCAGTGGGTCCTAGATTTTAAACAGATATAAAATAATTTGTATACACAGATGACATGAAAGTACAAACAAAACTTTTTAATGGAGCAAAAGAAAAGTAGTATGAGGGATAAAGGCTTCTAAATGGAACAGAACAGGGTATGAGGAGATTATGCACAAAGTATATATATGCTTGCATTGATATAATGTTATACTACCGGTTTTGACATATTCAATTTTATATAGACTTTTAAGCATCACATTTAATTAATCTCATTGATAAATGGATTTATTGAATCAACACTTTGAGTTCCTGTGATCTGCCCACCCATTCATTTCAAAATGTGATACCCTTTGTTTATTTTCCTCCAATATCTAATCTAGTTTGACTTTTATTGCTCAAGGTCTTAATATTTCTGATCCTTTGCAGTCATTATTTCAGGGATGTAGGAATTTAACCATGAACGTTAACTTTTATACTAATCTTCATTCATGAGCATTTTATCGAATAGAGATTAAGGGCAGGATTGTAAATATAGCGTAAGTGAATATCACAATAAACACTCATCAAATACAAATAAGTGTGTCAACAATGTTTAGGCTAAATGGAAAGCCTTGCCTAAATGTAAGGCAACTCCTCTATGCCTTTTCATATTGATTATCATCATATTTAAATTAACATACCAGGTTAGTTCTGTTATTATTTCTTATTTATTTAAAATATTATATTTTTAAAATAATCTTTTCTCACTTTATATGCCAATCCCAGTTCCCACTCCCCCTACCTCCTGCTTCCATACCTTTCCTCCAACCCATCCCCATCCACTCCTCAGAGAGGATAAGGCCTCCCATGTGGGGTCAACAAAGTCTAGCACATTACTTTGTCTAGGTTCTCTGGGATTGTGATTTGTGAACTGGTTTTCTTTGATTTATGTTTAACAACCACTTATGAGTGGGTACATATGATAATTGTCTTTATGGGTTGTTTCCAGGATCTGGCTCTGACAAACAATGCTGATGTGAACATAGTTGAGCACATGCCCTTGTGTCATGATTGAGCATCCTTTGAATATATTCCCAAAAGTGGTAATACTGGGTCTTGAGGAAGGTTGTTTTCTAATTTTCTGAGAAATCGCCTCACTGACATCCAAAAGGGATGTTACAGTTTGCATTCTCACCAGCAATGCAGGAGTGTTTCCTTTACCCCACACCTCTCTAGCATAAGTTGTCATCAGTGTTTTTGATCTTGGCCATTCTTA
Organism: Microtus pennsylvanicus; assembly: GCF_037038515.1. NCBI lineage: Eukaryota > Metazoa > Chordata > Mammalia > Rodentia > Cricetidae > Microtus > Microtus pennsylvanicus. The sequence continues at coordinate 29,730,732 of NC_134589.1, read as the reverse complement.
CAGGTATGGAATCTCAGAGTTGTTTTGATTTGCATTTCATGGAACTAAGGATGTTAAACATTTCCTTAATTGTTTTTCAGCCATTTTAGATTTTTGTTGTTGTTGTTATTGATAGTTCTCTGTTTAGGTCTGTTCTCCATTTTTATTGGATTATTTATTATTTTGATGACCAATTTCTTGAGTTCTTTGTATATTTTGGAGATCAGACCTCTGTCTGATGTGGGGTTAGTGAAGATCTTTTCCCATTCTGTAGGCTGTCGTTTTATGTTGTTGACAGTATCCTTTGCTTTACAGAAACTTTTTTGTTTCAGGAGGTCCCATTTATTAATTGTTGTTTCTCAGTGCCTGTGCTACTGGAATAATATTTAGGAAGTGGTCTCTTGTGCCAATGTGTTCAAGTGTACTTCCCACTTTCTCTTCTATGAGGTTCAGTGAGGCTAGCTTTTAGTTGAGGTCTTTGATCCATTTGGACTTGAGTTTTGTGCTTGGTGATAGATAGAGTTTTTTTTTTTTTTTTATTCTTCTACATGTTGATATCCATTTGTGCCAGCACCATTTGTTAAATATGCTTTCTTTTTTTCCATTTGGTATTTTTTGCTTCTTTGTCAAAAATCAGGGTTTGAAGGTGTGTAGATTAATATCCGGGTCTTTGATTCAGATCCATTGGTGCTCCTGGCTGTTTTCAATACTGTAGCTCTGTAGTAGAGTTTGAATTTAGGGATTGTGATGCCTCTAGAAGTTCTTTTATTGTAGAGGATTGTTTTGGTTATCCTGGGTTTTTTGTTTTTCTGTATGAAGTTGTTTCCCTGTACCTGTTCCCGTGGAGTTCACTGTCTCAGGTCTGCTCTGGCCCAGGTAGCTGGCTCAATCCTGGACTGCAAATGTCCCTAGACTGAATCTGTTCCTGCTCCCATGGAGCTTGCTTCTCAGGCCCACTCTGGCCTAGGTAGCTGATTTAGTGCTTATCTCTTCATATTTAATGTGATTTTTCCTGAATTGTTTTGGCATCACAATAATTATCAATTTTAGACTATTATTGAAAGTAATAACTATCATTGCTTTTTAATTTTTCCTACATAATGAAAATGTTAGATCATTTTACATTTTTATTTACATCTTTGGGTAATATCTTTTGCAAATCTCCAAATATAGCTCTTTTACTTACTTTATAATTTGAGTATCACATTTCTTAATATTACTGCAGAAGTTATTTGTTTATTCTGACTATTTTTTACTTATACTTGTAGCCTTCTACCCATTCTATAGTTTCATTTTAAATTCTAATATGAAATTTTGTACAGAGAATTTAAGTTGAATATATTACTATTTATTGGGTGTTTTATATTGATAGTTGCTGTTTGTATTTTGGGTGATGATATTTACTAACATTTCCTTCTAGATATCTGTATGCATTATGTGAGTGTATACATTTACATACCTTAGCTATATGGTCCATAAGTAGTTGAGTTTTGCTTATGAACTGAAGCAGGGGTTAAAAGTCATTGCTTTCATACTGAAATTTTCTGTGAACAAGGAATATTCTGGAGCTATCTGTGGTAGTTTAAATAAAAATGGCCCCCATAGGTTCACAGGGAGTTAAAATATTGGGGGATGTGGACTTGTTGCAGTAAGTGTGGGCTTGTTGAAGGAAATGTGTCACTTGGGTTGGGCTTTGGGGTTTTCAGAAGCCCAAGCCAAGCCAAATCATCACTTTCTTTTTCTGCTGCCTCACAGATGTAGATCAAAATTCTCAGCTACCTCTCTAGCAGCATGTCTGCCTGTATGCTGCTAAGTTCCCCACCATGATGACAATAGATTAAGCCTCTAAAGTGTAAGTGAGTCTCTATAAAATGTTTTCCTTTATAAGAGTTGTCATGGTCATGGTGTCTTTTGACAGCAATGGAAAGTATGAGTAAGACAAGGTTTCACCTCTACAACACTATAAATGCAGGTTTGTCAGCGATGAAGGCAGCTATTTTCTAAATAATTTAAACACTACATGGAAAAGAGCAAGAGGAGTAATGGGAACCTTGTTCTTGTTGTCAATAAACAGATGATAAAGTCTGTTTAAAATACATTTTTGCTTAATACTTTTGAAGTAAAAACAGTTCATTTTACTAAACTCCAGAGGCTTTGTGAAATAAACCATATTTAACAATTCACTAGCTCATACATCAGTCATTTAAAGAGAAAAAGAGGAGATTCAAAAGAATAGTATTCATCAAACCTATGCTAGAGCTGTCTCTAAAATTATAGGCTGCTATACTGGCTGTAAGCCAGGTAGCTTTATAACTGGGGTTCAAAATAAAAGCTGTCTTTGATAAAGAAAAATAATAATTAAATATGATTATAGCTATTTTGTTAATAATGAAAATAATACTTTCATATAAAGTATATTTTACCATTATACATTTATTTTTATAGAAATAAATTTGTACAGCGATTTTCGAATTTCTTTGACACAGTAAAAACTTGTATGAAAGGTTTTATTTGTATATACAAGATACATGCCATCATATACTACATACCATAATTTATAGTAAATAAACATGAATTAACCTAGTCACACCTTGAATAATTATAATCATGTTTATATAATTTCTATGTCAATATATAACCATACATTAAATTATGGGTGTTTTTGCAATTATTAACTCAGTTTCAAGTGTTTTTTCCCTTGTTGCCATAATCAAATATGTACTCCTGCCCTGTAAAACTCTCCTTCTGCAACTATTCTGCCTTCCCGGGGGCATGTTTAGTGCTGTTTCCTCCCGTGTTACTCTGACATAAGATACTGCTGCCTCCTCAAGACCCAATTCTATGAATACCTGAAAACCATTGCTGTTTCTTCATGTTCTTGGTAGCTTTCATCTCTGTCATACACCTAAGAACCCATAACTTCCTGACTTTATCACATAAAGTAATAGCCATTGGGGCACCCCACTCTCCAGGCCCTCCCCATGGGACAAAGCCCAATAGCTCTTCCCCAACTCCCTTGGGCTTTTCTAGCCAGCTAGCAGGGTGTTTTTCTGTGGCTAGGCTACTTCCCAATCCATCTACCTGCCATACATACAACTAGCTTCACCCCGCCACCAAACCCGCCTATTCACCTGCAATCTCTCTGGAACTCTGAAACTCACTTTGCGCTAACCCTGAGGGGACCTAAGAGGTTAGTGAACAGCCACATGGCCAGATGCCCCACTCTCTAGGACTTCACCAGTGGGACAAAAGCCAGGGGACCTTCCTCAACTCCCTCAGCTTGTCTGGCCAGCCACCAGGGAGGTTTCCTGCAGCTAGGCTACATCCCAACCCATGCAGCTGCCATACAAATGACTAGCTAAACCTGCCCCCAAATCTGGGTATTTACCTGCAACCTCTGTGGAACTCTAAAATTCAGCTTGTTCTAATACTGAGGGGACCTTAGAGGACCAAGATGCCAAGACACTGCAGGCCTCATTTGAAGGAAGAGATGAGTAGGTTCCAACGCAAGTATTCCTCCAACAACCTAATAAGCAACACAATAACACCAGAACCCATTGAACACATAACAGGAAGACTTGATCAACCTAACCCAGAAGAAGTAGAAGAGAATGACTTTAAGCTTAACTTTATGAAAATAAGGGAGACCTTTAAAGAGAAAATGAAAAACTTCCTTAAAGAAATGGAAGATGGGACAAATAAAAAATTGGAAGAAATTAATAAATCCCTCAAAGAAACCCAAGAAAACCAAGAAAAAAAAGCATTCAAACAGGTGAAGGAAACAGTTCAAAACTTGAAGACTGAAATAACGGTAATAAAGAAAACACAAACCAAGGAAAATCTGGATATGGAAAATCTGGGTAAATGAACAGGGACTACAAAGACAAGTATAACCAACAGAATACAAGAGATAGAAGAAAGAATCTCAGGCATTGAAGATACTATAGAGAAAATAGACTCATTGATCAAAGAAAACATTAAATCCCAACAAATTCTTAACACAAAACATTCAGAAAATCTGAGACACCATGAAAATCTAAGAATTAGAGGGGTAAAAGGAGGAGAAAAACTTCAGTTAAAAGGCATAGAAAATGTATTTAACAAAATTATAGAAGAAAACTTTCCCAACCCAAAGAAGGATATCCCTAAGAAGGTACAAGAAGCTTACAGAACACCAAATAAACTGGATCAAAGAAAAAAAATCCCCTTGCCATAAAATAATCAAAAACAAAACCTACAGAATAAAGAAAGAATATTAAGAGCTGCAAAGGTAAAAGCTCAAGTAACATTTAAAGGTAAAACTATTAGAATTACACCAAGCTTCTCAATGGAAACCATGAAAGTCAGAAGGTTCTGTATAGATGTGCTGCAGACACTAAGAGACCATGGCTGCAAGCCCAGACTACTATACCTAGCGAAACTTTTACTCACCTCCAATGGAGAAAACAAGATATTCAAAGACAAAAACAGATTTAAACAATACATATCCACAAACCCAGTCATACAGAAAGTACTTATCCCATCAATGGACAAGTCAACCAGACAGAAACTTAACAGAGAAATAAGAAAACTAAAAATGTAATGAATCAAATGGACTTAACAGACATCTATAGAACATCCCACCCAAATACAAAAGAATATACCTTCTTCTCAGTACCTCATGGAACCTTCTCTAGAATTGATCACATATTTGTTAACAAAGCAAACCTCCACAGATAGAAAAACAATGGAGTAAAGTTAGAATTTAAGGCCGGGCGGTGGTGGCGCACGCCTTTAATCCCAGCACTCGGGAGGCAGAGGCAGGTGGATCTCTGTGAGTTCGAGACCAGCCTGGTCTACAAGAGCTAGTTCCAGGACAGGCTCCAAAATCACAGAGAAACCCTGTCTTGAAACAAACAAACAAACAAAAAAAGTTAGAATTTAACAACAATACTACTCTCAGAAAGCCTACAAACTCACAGGAATTGAACAGTCAACTACTGAATCACCCCTGGATCAAAAAAGAAAAAAAGAAAGAAATTAAAGTCTTTATTCAATTCAACGAAAATGAGGGCACAACATATCCAAACCTATGGGATATAATGAAAGGAGTGCTAAGAGGAAAGTTCATAGCACTAAGTGCCCACATGAAGAAAATGGATAAAACTCACCTTAGAGACTTAACAGCAAACCTGAAAGCTCTAGAACAACAACAACAAAATGCAGACTCGCCTAGAAGGAGTAGAAGACAGAAAATAATCAAATTGAGAGCAGAAATCAACAAAATAGAAACAAAGAAAACAATACAAAGAACCAATAAAACAAAAGCTGGTTCTTTGAGAAAATCAAGAAGATTACAACTATGTTCATAGCAACATTACTTGCAATATCCAGAACCTGAAAACAACCTAGATGCCCCTCAACTGAAGAATGGATAAAAAAACATGGCACATTTACACATTAGAGTACTACTCAGCATTAAAAAAAAAGTTACCATGCATGCAAATGGATGGAATTAGAAAACACTATCCTGAGTGAGATAGCTCAGACCCAAAACATGAATATGGTATGTACTCACTTATAATTGGATATTAGCTATAAACAAAGGACATTGAGCTTATAGTTCATGATTATTGAGAAGCTAAGTAATAAGGTGAACCCAAACAAAAACATACCCACCTGGAAACAGACAAGATTGCCTAACAAAATTGGAAGCATGTGCATGAGGGGTAGAAGGAAGGAGAGAAAGGGAGGATTGAGAACGTGAGGTAATGGGATAGGCAAGGTGGAGGAAGGACAGATATGAGAACAGGGAAAGAAATATCTTGATCGAGGGAGCCATTACAGGGCTATCAAGAAACCTGGCTTTATAAAAATTCCCAGGAATCCACAAGGAGACCCCAGCTAAGACCCTAAGCAATAGAGGAGATGGTGTCCAAACTGGCCTTGCCCAGTAGTCAGACTGATTATTATTGTAAATATCACTGTAGAATCTTCATTCAACAACAGATGGAAACAGAGGCACAACCCACATCAGAGCACTGGACTGAGCTCCTAAGGTCCAGTTAAAGAGTAGGAAGAATGAGAATATGAGCAAAGAGGTCAGAACCATGAAGGGTTCATCCACTGAAACAGTTTGCCTGAGCTAATGGGAGCTCACCAACTCCAGCCGGACTGGGAAGGAACAATCATAGGACAAAACTAGTCCCCCTGAATGTGGCTGACAGTTGTATGGCTGGGGCAGACTGAGGGGCCCCTGGTAATGGGACTGGAATCTATCTTTACTGCACGTCCTGGCTTCTTGGGATCCTATTCTCTTTGGATGTATACTTTGCTCAGTCGAGATGTAGTAGGGAGGGCCTTGGGCTTTCCACAACGATGTGCCTTACACTCTCTTAGGATTAGAGTGGGTGGGGTGGAGGGTGTGTAGAGGGAATGGGAGGAGAAGAGGGAGTGGGAATTTGAATTGATATTTTTTAAAAATTTATAATAATAACAATAATAATGAAATCAATAGCCATGAGTTGACATTGACCCAAGATCCATTGGTTAGAGTCATCTATGTATCTATCACTGCGATCAAGGTTAGCTGCCCATAGTGATCATGGGAACTTCGTTAGAGAAAGAATCCTTTGGAATAAGGTCCCAAAGTGTAACTCAGAAGCCTGAAGAACTTCCAGTTACTAATATGACTGACATTGCTGAATAGAGCTGTGCCAATATATATTGATTCATAGAGTAGCCATCTAGGAGATTTTCACATCTAAGAGAAGTTTTCACCTAAAGACTAGTTCAAGGTAAACTGAAAGCACACTGTCACGCACCTGAGCTCTAGCTGATCCATCCCTTCTATGGAAAGGACTCACTCTGCATCTTCATTTAAAGCCACCCCCCAAAAAGTTAAATTGACTTTTGTTAGTGATATTGCTATAATCATTTCTTCTATATCTGACATATATTATTTTAATGAAAGAACGCAGATTTAAAATCAGACAGGCATGATTGACCATGAAATGGAACCAATGTTATAAACCTGTTTACATTCAGACAGCATATTCTATGACATTTCTTTCTTTCATTCTTTCCTTCCATTTTTTTTGTTCATTTTATTTTATTTTTCCTTTGTTTTTTTGAGACAGGGTTTCTCTGTGTAGTTTTGGTGCCTATCCTGGAACTAGCTCTGGTAAACCAGGCTGGCCTTGAACTCAAAGAGATCCACCTGCCTCTGCCTCCAGGGTGCTGGGATTAAAGGCGTGTGCCACCCGGCTTAATGTTAATTTTTATAATTTGTTCTTTGGGTATTTCAAATATGTGCATATACAACAAAATGTATTTATAGCTAGCACCCATTTTCCCTTTGCATATCTCTCCAACATGCTCCCCCACCAAACTTTATGTCCACTTTTCTTCTTCTTTTTTTATTTTAATAACACACATATTCAATTTATTATGTCCATATGTCCAATGTTTGGGGATGTCCACTAGAGAATGGGCATTAACCAGCAGCCACCCTCACTCCAAAGAGTAATGATTTCTCCTTCTTCTCAGCCATCAATAAAATGGCAATAACAACACAGTTGGGGGCGGGACATGATCAGCTCTTTCCTCGACCATGCTAGACTTTTAGGTATACCTTTAGACTTATATTGTGTAGTTAACTGCAGCTGCTGTGAACTAGATATATTTTAGGAAAGGGAAAATTCTAACAGAGTTATCCTGTGTGGATGGAAAAAACAATATCTTCCCCAAAAGACATTGGTTATTAAAGAAAAATTATAGCGCCAGATGTGAAATACCATCCTCTGAGTTATTGGTCAGAAAGTTCTGAATGGTTTTTATTTTTTTGCAAAGCTTTGACTTCTATATCTGCACACCCTAAGTTACATTTGATACACATCTCTGTGGAGCAAGGGTTAGCACCATTTGATTAAACTTATGGGAATGGTTGTATATTATTCTTCTGGGTTAAACAAGCACCTGTTTCAATTTAAATGCTTTTATGCTTGTAATAATGTAGAACCCATTTACTATTTTAGCACAAAAACTATTCTATATTCTATATGCTAGCAGAGCAAATAAATTGTTTAACTTTCTAATTTAATTTGTCATATAATATTGAGAAAGGAAAGTATGACATATTCTTCCATGACCTACATGCCTTACTCTTTTTTGCCCCAAGCAATGGAAACTGTTAGAATAACTATTGGTATCTACTGTGATCAGATCTGTGTATTTATACCTTTATGTCACTTAATATATATGCAGCCTTGTGATTATGAGCATATATGTAAAAATCACGTCATAGTAGATAGTTAATGCATCACTGCCCACATTCAATCAAATATCTTAGAGTCAACAAATTCCCAGCAAGCATATAATCTTACTATGTCTGCCCTTGCTAGACACTAAGACAAATCTTCCTAGAGGGCAACCATCTTATGAAACATAAATATGACAAAGGCATATGTAATTTGATAGTCAGAGAAATGTTTCCTGTTTAATTATGTTAAAGTATTGCATGGGAAATCATTGTCGATGGCTATTTCATGCCAAGGCAAAACTTTGGCATATTTTATTTTCTTTTAATTGATTTTTATTGATCTTTATGTTTTGCTCTGCTCCCCTCTCTGCCTTTTCCCTCCCCTTCAACCCTCTCCCAAGGTACTCAAGCTCCCAATGTACTTAGAAGATCATGTCTTTTTCTACTTCCCATGTATATTAGATCTATATATGTCTCTCTTAGGGTCCTCATTGTTTTCTAGGTTCTCTGGGAATGTGATTTGTGAGCTTGTTTTCTTTGTTTTATATTTAAACACCATTTATAAGTAAGGACATGTGATAATTGTCTTTCTGAGTATGGGTTACCTCACTCAAAATGATGTTTTCTAGCTCCATCCTTTGCCTGCAAAATTCAAGATGTCATTATATTTTCTATGCTGTGTAGTACTCTATTGTGTAAATAAATGTACCACATTTTTCTTATCCATTCTTCAGTAGAGTGGCATTTAGGTTGTTTCCAGGTTCTGGCTATGACAAACAAAGCTGCCATCAACATAGTTGAGCACATGTCCTTTTGGCACGATTGAGCATCCTTTGGATATATACCCAAAAGTGGTATTGTTGAGTCTTGAGGTAGGCTGTTCCCTAATTTTCTGAGAAATTGCCACACTGACATCCAAAGTGGTTGTACCAGCTTGCATTCCCACCAGCAGTGCAGGAGTGTTCCCTTTTCCCCACAATCTCTCCAGCATAAGTTGTCATCAGTGTTTTTGGTCTTGGCCATTCTTACAGGTGTAAGATGGAATCTCAGAGTTTTTTTTTTGTTTTGATTTGCATTTCTCTGACAACTAAGGATGTTGAGCATTCTCTTAAGTGTCTTTCAGCCATCTTAGATTCCTCTGTATATTTTCAAAACCACAGAAGCGTGTTCCATTTTGCAGCTCTGAAACAATATAGCAGCCATCACTATTTAACACTTTAAGTTATTTCTATAACTTTAAGTCAGGCATCCTCTGGGTCTTTATTATAGATCATGAAGTGTTTTAACCTAAATTTGACCGATCTATAGGAATTTACTCAGATAGCAAGTTAACACTTGCCTCTTCTTTCAGATCATCACACACTCCTCTGATGCTTTTCTCTTTACTTCCACTAGCCAAAATAAATAAATAAATAAATAAATAATAAATTCAAGACAAGCAAACAAACAAAAATGATCCACTGAAGGCTCATGTTCATTAAAAAACATTCTGCCTTAAAAAATAATATTAATTGGAACTCACCAACTCTGGTTAGACAAGGAAGGGCCAGTATAGAGCCAAACTAGACCCTCTGAATATGGGTGACAGTTGTATGGCTTAGACAAATTACGGGGCCACTGGCAGTGGCACCAGGATTTATCCCTACTGCTTCTACTGTCTCTTTGAAACCCATTCTCTTTGGATGGATACCTTGCTCAGCCTAGATATAGTAAGGTCTTGGTCCTTCCTCAAAGCAATGTGCCTTACGCTCTCTAAGGACTGGATGGTCGAGTAGGGTGGAGAGGTCGAGGGAATGGGAGGAGGGGAGGGAGTGGGAACTGAGATTGGTATGTAAAATGCAAAAAGATAGTTTTTTTCAAAATTAATATTAAATCTCTGAAGATGATGAACAATACAAAATTATTAGGGTTTTGTTTGTTGACCTTTCTTTAACACAAATACACTTGAATATTCTTTCTGTTTGCAATGCCTGTCAAAGTATAAACAAGACCTAATGAGACTTGTGTTTGATTAACATTTGTTCTTCTTTTCGGCCCACTTTCCCTCAACTTTTAAGGACAAGTGTTCAGTTGTAAAACCTGGATGTTTTCCATTAGCACATGTAGATTTATTGACTTTTCAAATTGGCCTTTAGCCACTAGTCTTATGCTTCTCTGGACTGGGCTTCCTTAAAGGAAACTTTAATGTAATTTAGTCTAATTGAAGACAAGAAGACTGCAAAGGAAAGGGGAATTGAGTTCCCACTTAAATAATCTTTCTCTGCCGAGATTCAGGATGGACAGTGGTCTTCTGCTGAAGTCCAGTCCCTAACAACTGACACTTCCCAATAAGTTACAGTTCATTTTAGAGTCAGCAAGTGCCAGTGCCTTCCAGTTATTGTCAGTGTCTTCGTGCTTCTCGTATTTTGACTACTGCTCCTGCACAGAACTCAATTCCTTATTTGCTTTTGAAAAACTTTGAGTTTCCAGCTGGTACTCTCAATAGAACAAGACACACTGGTAAATGTATTCTACCTCCAGGCACCTGGGCTAGGTCTTCAGGCACAGTTCATGTAATTTAATTATGTTTATTAACATTTTGAAAAATTCAGTTATATATCTGTTCTAGAGGTAATGCCCAAGACCCCATCGTTAAGAAACACAACAGGTTAGGTTTAATATATTTTGTTCTATACACATCTATATTGGACCAACCTACTTATTAAGTAAAACCAAGAGAAATAGAAAGGGGATAGATTAGGAACAAATACCAAAATTTCTGGCAATGGCATTGCTTAATATGTATTCTCTGGCATTTCAGGGCCTTTATCACTTATCCAAGTTCTGTTTTCCGATAAATGTAGCATTTCATGTTGGTTTCCCCCACCAGACAGGTATTCCCTAGTACACTTCCATCTTTCAGAAGCCTTTTATGTTGTGATCTTCTAGCTCTTTTCCATGGCTTTGTTTTCCCAAGCTGCTTTTGTCTTATTCTCTTATTTCTCAAAGTTTTGTGTCTTGCACCTCATCTCAACTTCTCTAGTGCTCACTTGATTCTGATTTGGTGCATGGTGTCATAAAGCTAATCTCAGCTGGGCAAGAGTGAGGCATATCATTTGGACGGAAGATCACTCACTTGTGACTGATGATGCTGCGTCAAGAAGAATATTCAGGTGACATGCTCTGACCTTCTTTTGATTATCCAGCACTGCTTCTGCAATAATTCCACCAGGATGTGTCAGAAGACACCACAAATACATCCTGTGTAATATCCCTTTCTGTGTCACCATCCTACATTGAACAGAAACTCTCCATTTTAGCTAATTGCCCACCAAGGCCATGGAGGCATTCAATCAGAATGTCCCTAGTCACTGTCATAGTGACTTTGCAGACATTTGGCTCTTCCTTCCAAATCATTCTGGCACTGTTAGAAGAATAAAATTGAACCTAATAGAATAGTTGCGATACTTATTGAATAATGATGTGTAAAGGGGTTGTGAGTGTTTATATATTTGTAGATGCAAGGTCCTGGGTGTGCATATTAATGTGAAAGCCAGAGATCATTTTCTATTGTACTTTTCTTCAGTAGCCACCCACCTTGTCTTTTGAGACATGGTCTCTCACTGCAACTGAAACTCTCCTAGACAGCTAGACAGGCTAGCTAGTATGCCCAGAGCTCCTTCTCCTGCCTGTCAAGAAGCAAGACTACAAGTGTGTGCCATGGCATCATGTCCGACTTCTTTACAATGGTCCTAAGGATGATGTTCAGGTCCTTATACATGCATGATAAGTACTTTAGTAACTTAGTTCTCTTTCTAAATCTCTGGAATATGCTATCCTTAATGTGGTTACTCAGATCTTACCTCAGAGGTGAGTAAATTCTTCTGTAGTAAAAGAAATCCAGGTTTCAGATAAAGAAAAAAACAAAAAAGATTGAGGACCCATGATTTTAGACATTATTTTTTGTTTACGAAATCATCAGACTGTAGTATATTCTTCTGTAAATGTAATAAGAAAAATTATACTCACTAAGTCTTCGATGAATGTCTCCTTTAATCTACCATACTCAGCATCAGTGCTGAGAATAAAGAAAGGAAATGGGAATGATAAAGAATGTGTTTTCTGTGTGAAATGTACAGCCAATCACAAGCATTTACAGAATGTGTGCTTGGATCAGTCCTAGAGGAAAGCCTTGAGGATGATAAAATTGTGCCACAGGGAGGACAGGAGAATGTCCTCATGTAAAACACGCATGGTGTCCTGGCTGTAATGGGATTTAATAGTGTGTATTTCCTGTTATTTACATGTGAAATTGTTAGAAATACTGTGTTTTCAAAAGCAAGTTCACTCTCTTCTTCTTCTGGAGACAATAATACCTAACACGAGTCAGTTGACTCTAGGCAAGAATAAGGTTCCTTACTAGAGGGGCCTTTGGCTTCTAGAGGTCATTTTGGCTTGTGGATCCATCTTTCACTTTTCAAAGGCAATAGTGTTGCATCCTCCAATCTCTTTCTGTATCTTTCTCCCACTGGCTCAAAACCTTTAGTGACTTTCCTGTCTACTTCTTAAGAGAACCTTTGTAGTTACAGAGGGAAAAGTAGGATCATCCCAAATGTTCTTCCCATCTCAAAAGCCTTAATTTAGTTAAATCCACAGTCTGAAGAATTCTGTTTACCATAGAAAGTATAGAAGGAACTTTCTTGTGTTAGGACAGGAAACCTTTGAGTGCACTTGATTACTTTTAACACAAATAGTGGCTTTTTAAAAATAAAGGAATTAACTTAGGTGCAGACAGGAAAGGCCTTCCAATCAGAGAGAAACTAATAAAGATTCAGGGATGAGAGTACTCTCAGAAATTGGTGGTATAGATACTGGTGACTGTTTCGTTACAATCTTAGGGAGAAATAAGCAAATATCTATTCACTGCAGATACTGAATCAACTGCAGACAAGAATGATGTCATCACCAAGCACGATGACCCTGTAAACTTGATCTCGCTTATTTAGAATAATTTGGATGAGGGATCACATACAGCAGAACAGATCACTCATAGGCAGCTGTATCAGTAGAGGCCACCTCAGGATGGGTGACAATTCCTGGAGGAAGAAACTCCTTATCTCTATGCTTGATTTGCAGGTATCTTGACATATCAAATAGTCTCTTTCCCTGAAAAATGCTTACTGCTTATATAATCTTAAGAACAGAGGAGCCTTGTGAATCTGAAATTTTTGAGGGACATCCTAAGAATTTTGAACTGGTTACTTCTGGAATCCTAGCCTTGCTTTACAACTTCTGGATCTTAGTAAGTTTTCCTCTAGGGTGGATTGTTTCAATTTGGAGGAAAAGGCTGCACAAAACTGTCCTTCCTCCACCCCCTGAAAATAAAAGAGAGATGGTAAAAGACATGATTAGAATACTAATTCAGTGAATTGGATGACAATGATGTAGGTACTTGGGGAGATTTCCTCTGACATATTTAAGGTGGTTCCAAAAGAGAAAACATATATTCCTAGATGATCACAGTGGTGCCTTCACTGCTTCATGGAGAACAGCTTCCAAGAACTCACAGAGAGCAATCAGAAGAGTGTTGTCATATTGGACAGGAAGATAAGAGCAGTATCACTAAAAACATCTCAACAGTGAGATCAATGGACTGTTCACATTCTAAAATCTTCTAGGCAGTAAATATATAGAACTGTTGAAATTTAAATATAATATATAATGAAAATTAGGGACAGTGGCACATGCTTGTAATCTAAGCATTTGAATGCACATGGCAGGGGGATCATGAGTATATGGCCAGCCTGGACTACATGAGGAATTTGAGATCAGAATTTGCTACATAGCAGGACTTAATCAACTTAATTAATTATGATATATATATATATATAGATAGATAGATAGATAGATAGATAGATAGATAAAATAAAGTATAAACACTTAGATTACTATTTTGTAATATCATCTTAAAATTCTGAAGGATGGAATAATCTTATGCATTATAAGAATTATTTGCATTAAAATTCTTAAGACCTCTTTTCATTAATTCTTATGAATCAGTTGCTCTGAACTTTAACACCTGATAAAATAGGTTATAGAACTCAATTTTGTTTTCCATCAATGACATGTACTTGTCAAAATTCAATTTTAATCATTTTTAAATTAGTGTGGATGTATCACTGATGAACTATGAGTGCAAAGGAGATTATATGTACATATAAAATTATAAAAAAATCCAATAATGAGTACAAGTTAACTACCTGTGGGGAGCTTCTGAACCAAAAAACCGAAAAGTATTACAGTGTGTGTGCTGAAGCCTAGGAATGCTGATTTAGTTCCTACACAATTGTTTTCTCCTTTCTTCTCTAGTGAAAAGGAACAACAGAAACTTAACAGGACAAATGCACAATATAGCTTAATATAAAGTTCCCATTCTGCACATTCAGACTCAAGTGAAAGTGTTTTTCCCCTTTCAATGAATCGCAAGCATAACACTGGCATACACTGTGAAGTAAATTATTTATAGCATTAAATTTCAAAGAATACATTTGATTTCTAGTGTAGGTAACTTTGGGAAATAGAGACTTTCCTTTATATTTAGATTTTTATTGTACTAATATCTACTTTATGAACTAAAAATATATGAACAGGGTAAGGTTTAGCTACTTGTAATTATTTTATTGCTAATGCATACATACTTGAAGATTCGTAGTAAAAGAGGTGTTTCATCTTCTTGAAATAGAGAGAATTACTGATCCATTAGAAAATTCTACCACATTTCACACAAGCAGACATGGTGGATCACAGCTACATAAATAGTCTTAATAATTCAGTAACTGAGAGACAAAAGGTTGCCCTAAGTGTGAGGACAGCTTAAGCTACGTAGTGAGTTCCAAACAAACCTAGAATATGGAATGAGGAAGTAAGACTGTCTCAAAAAATTATATAATGCGGATTGTTGAAAACACATCTAAAAATGTTCACCTTGGCAATACAAATTAAAGTAAGAATTCTCTTTCAAAGGCAATATAAGCAAAGATTAGCCAAATAAAATATGGAAATATGCTTTGTAGAAAGTAAGAACTCACGATGCTCTTGGGGTTGGTACTTTTCCCCTAATCTTTTCTGAATGCTACATAAAATATTCATTTCATTTTATATAATGTGTCCTTTTCTGTAACATATCCTGAAGGCATACTCAAAAAAGCACAAAAATATGTGTATTTAGTGTTTGCTTCATGGTTGTATACAGGTAGAAAAGGTGCGGCAATTCAAAAATAGACCTATTTAGTAAACAATGTCAAATAAAGGCAGATTTTCACTCAGAAAACAGAAACTTGGAAATGTCAATTTTAAATATAAGTTTTAGCATATAAAATTAAAAATGTGTACAAGCAGATTTAGAGGAAATATGACAGCTTTTTGTCTTGAGTGAGGTTGTTTATGATGTCATGCATTGCTTCATGGTTTGACATCAGAGTAAAGGAGGAAAGCAAAATCCCAATACCCATGGCAGAATTGCTCTTCCTTGTCTTACTTTTGCACTATTTTAAGGACTTAGTATAGAAATGTGGTACAAATAATGTAAACACGTAGAAGTATTTTTTAAGAATAAATTATTTACAGCATATCATATCAGATATGATTTGATACACTTAGGTTGGAATCCCAGTTTGTCTGCAGGACTAGAATTTGTAAAAATTAACCTCTTTGGGTAATAAAATATTGAAGGCTTTGGAAAGTGTTAAATTTACATCAGAAAGGAAATTCTATTTTTGTGGCTAGAGTCTAACATTAGGCTGGATGATGGCATATGAATATGTGTAATAATTTTAAAAGCCACCTGTTAGCACTTTGGAAGAAGTAGGAAAGTGCTAAAGATAAATGCACTAATGAATCATTAATTAAACATGAAACAAATACTTAGTGATGTTTCCCTGATCATCATACTTCGACAGGAAGAGTATTGTCTCTTTGTTTAATTTATTAATGACTCCAAGGTGGCTGGAAATTGCCAGTTAATACTAGACTTTCACTATTTGTTGAATGAATGAATGAATGAATATGTCTTATGTGGCAAACCTTGTAATGAATAGTGGCCTTTCAAAGGCTAAATAATATTCTAATGAATGTCAACTTATTGCTGATGTAAATATGATACCATTTGGTAAGTTGTAGTCACTGTTAGGGTGAACTCTACACTGAGCAAGTGGGAAACAACCCTAGAATTTGTTGCATAGTTGATAGACATTCTTTAAATCAGAAATGAGAACAGTGTTTTGGGTGAAGACTGGATGTTTGTCAACAAAAAGAAAGAAAGAGAGAGAGAGAGAGAGAGAGAGAGAGGGAGGGAGGGAGGGAGGGAGGGAGGGAGGGAGGGAGAAAGGAAGAAAGGAAGAAAGGAAAAACCTGGGACATTTGCACAGGAGTTTTCAAACATTCTCTCTGTGGATCATGTAAACATGTATCTATCTCTTAACTCCATTAAATGCTTCTTCCTATATATTGTGAATCTTCTTCAAATGTAACTTATGCAGAAATGTGTTGTTGTTGCCAGGTACAGGGTGATTAAAGAGTTATGTGTTACATCAGTATAGAAACAATGTTAATATAGAAGAAACAATACCTGTCTGGAGAACATGGCCCCCAGAATCAAAAAACAGTGATCATGGAAGCTCATAGAGACTGAAGTGGCAATCAGAGTCTGCATGGGTCTGTGCTAGGGTCTCTGCAAATACGTTGTGGTTGTTTAGCTTGGGTTTTTGTGGGACTTCTGACAGCAGGAGTGGGGGTGTCTCTGACTCTTTTGCTTGCTCTTGTGTCCCTTTTCCTCATAATGGGTTGCTTCATCTGACCTTGATATGAGGGTTTGTGAAGACTACTATGATACAGACCTCTCTCCAGAAACATATCGTCCTTTTTGTTTGTTTGTTTAAGTCAGGATTTTCTCTATGTAGCTCTGTCTTGCAGTCCTGGAAATCAGGAACTCAAAGAGATACAACTGCTTCTGTCTCCCTGGGTACTGGGATTAAAGTCACATACCACCAAAGTGTACCAAACAAGGAAGTTGACTAGATTGATAATTCCTATAGAAGCTACTAATAACGATATCAGCATGTCAGTCTCCGCTGATAGTTACTACATTCTGATTTTCTACCCTATTAAACCCATACACACCCCTGAGACATGTGCACATAGATTCCACTCCTGTGGAGAGACCAATATTATTCATTGTTCAGAATAAAAGGCAACATGTATAATGACAAAATGATTATTCTCTTCCTAATAACAATTGTTAGAATAATAAATAGTTCTAACATAGGAACCCCTGTCTTCCTGAAATATCCCCAACAAAAAACAAGGTAATTTGAAGGTAGAGTAAAATCTCGGGCCATTAAAATTCTGAACTAGAAAGTTCTATGTGAATACCAGAAAGTGGGATCCCCTGTGTTCAGTGAGAAATTTAAACATAAAATGCTGTTGTTGGTACTTGCTAAGGCTATGCAGCTACAATGAAGGAGAGAAAACTGCAGCAATTGCATTCACTGACTTGTTTACCTGTGGATGAAGGATGGACACCACCAAACAGATATTCTTACCCAACGCTCCAGTGTGATTTTTCCTACATTTTTGTTTAAAATGCAATGCGCAAGAACTCACATTACAAGTATCTGAACACCAGTGTTTATAGATCACAACAAGGCATTTTTTTCTAGAATGTTGTAAGTATGGTTAATCTAATGTTATCAAGCCGTTTCAGTAAAAGTTGAAAGAAATACTTGAAAATTATTGTTCACAGTGACCTTTCCTGATGTAGCTATAAGAATAACTCAGACATCTGTATCAAAGCCTTCTGCTCTTACCTAGTACTTTGTTTTACAAATTGGTGTGATTAGATATTTCAGTGAAGGAGTGGGGCTTAAACTTCAGGGATTTTATGAATTTTAAGTTCAGGATGGTGTTACATAAAAAAAAAAACAGCAGCAACAAAAATGACTACACAGAGCATCTAGATTTTAGAAAAGTTAATGCAAACAAAACCTGTGATAAGGGAAATGGCATTTTTATTTTGAGATTTTTATTTATGGCTTTGCTATATCTATATTTGCATAATACAGGCAATAAATGATAGTCATTCATTCTGTTTCATCCTATATTTTGAATCCATATGGAAATCTAATATTTTATAAGCTACAGACACATACAAGTGCACGTATGTGTGCATGCACTCATGCATGTATTGTAAGAGTGTAATTGAAAAATTATGAACAAAAGACCAAGCGATGGTGAGGTACACCTTTAATCCAAGCACTCTGGAAGCAGAAGCAGATGAATCTATGCAAGTCCAAAGAGCTATTTCCAGAGAAGCAAAGGCTACACAGTAAAATCTTTTCTTGAAAAAAAAATTAATTGATGTTAACCTATACAGGAAACAATGTTCCTCAGAAACCTTAGATTAACAAATAAAAAGATAAGGGCCAGTTGTGGAATGCCTGCTACAGTTAATGCTCAGAGGTCTCCCATAGACACCCCTGCCCCAAATGATACAGGCTATTTTTATTGCTCTTGCTGAATAAACATAACTTGAGTCTATAACCTTGCTGCTGAAGATACCTCATAAATTTAGTTACTGGATTTTGAGAAATAAATTTGAATATAAGCAAAAAGCTTCCACCCTGCTGGCTAGTTTTCATAAGTCCTAAGGGTGGTAAGCAGACTGCTTGGGGAAAAAGTCATCAATATTTTTTCCTACCTTTTAGCAGTGAGAGTTTCAATAGCAACTGGCATGGTATGATATGTCCTTAAGTACAATAATGGTAAAAATGCTATGGGGGTAACTTACCATTTTCTCGTTTTATTTAAGTATCCACTACAGGAAGAAGCACAGGCCTTGTACTATGAATTTTGCCAAGAACTCATAGTAGTGAGGCTCATAAGTCCATGGGTGACCTTACTATTGTTCGCTTGCTCAGGGACATAAACATAGACACCATGAGAGTGCTTCTTAAATTCTGATATCTCGATCAGATTATTATTATTATTGTAGCTTCTTGACCTCACCAGAGAAGCTTCTTTGTTCAGCAGATGATGGATAATATAGAAACTCACAACTGATCAGAGTGCAGCGAATAAGTGTAAATGAGGTGCTCAGCCATAAATGGGATATTAATAGCATTTCTACTCCTAAGACTCAAGGACCATTGCGGAGGAATGGGCAGAAAGATCACGAGAGCCAGAGGTCAGGGAGAACTAGAAGAGTGTATCCAGATATGACAGGAATGTAGCACTCATGAACTAACAGCTGTGGTTGTCTACGCAAGACATGCACAAGATCTAGCTAGTCAGCATTCCGGCATGTGGAGGATAGAGAGCCATGGACTTTTACACCTAGTTGAGAAGAAGTTGACAGTAAATGGATTCTGAGAGAAAGAAGAGTCAGTTTTCTTCAATGGTGTGGCCCCTGGTAGGTCATGACACTACAGTAGTTGTTCCAACTACTCTGAGTATAAGGGCAGAGCACATTGGAATCAGTGGAATGCATTAATAAAATAAAAGTATTTGAGGTTACCATGGATTCAGAGAGGGGTGTGTATCTGGAAAGAGTTAGGAGGGTTACTGGGGTTTGAAATTCACAAAAAATAACCAAAATATTATATTGTCAAAATAGCCAAAATCAGATTCTTACCTTTTTGGCATCTTAACTTACCTGTGAAATACTGGTGGGATTAATCCAGCCTTTGTACTTTAAATGTAAAGGGTTTAACTCAAACAAATTTTCCTTACTAGAAGATCCTACTCAACAGCATGACAGTAGTTTTGTCACACATTTTGAATAACCTTTTAAATACTTTAAAGCAGTTTAATCATTAAGTTGGTAAACAAGTCTTGGTTTCCACATTTAAACTAAATGACCCAGGCAAGGTGCTATCTTTTCAGATTCTGCAGAGTATTAAATAAAGTTCATTTATTTCGTGCTTAGAGGTTCTACCATTTCTTCAGCTTCCACATTTTGAATTCTTCTCACTCTGTTCTGAATTTTTTTCTCTCAAATGTTAATGATTGCTTCATTCTTTTCATTTCCTGAGATTGAGTGTGGCAAGTAAGATGGTGATTCAGTGAACAAGGGCCTCTCTTGTATTCTAGCTTAACTTGAGATTAAGTCTCTTTATTTTAAATGTGCAATTTATCCTCTTTTCTAAAGTGATTTTTCTCCTTGATTGTAAAGTTAAGAAACAAATTCAGAGTGAAGTAATTGTATTTTTATCTTTAACACCATGCCATCTGTTCTGATCAGCCCAATTATATCTTCTTTATTTTTTGTTTTGCTCTTTAACATTACTTTTATGAATAAAAATCCACTAGTTTTGTTATGATTTTGGCAAGTCATTTTGAGCTTTGAACAGTTCAAATTAACCATATTTATTAAATGTATACTTTTCCCCTTAATTTTTTTTGCATTTTTGAAGTGACACAACTCTTCAAAACATTTTCAAATTAACATTTAAACAATTAAGGTTTTAAAAACTGCCAATTCTGTATGCAGCCCAGATATATAATATAAGCTAAACTTACTGTTTCTTGACTCATTCTAAACTGGGCCTTCCCTGAACAGTTACCAAGGTAACAGTTTTCATTCAGACCTTTATATTTATGCATTTTTCATAATATACACAGTGATACACGTGTATACCAATTGCCAAATATTTTATGCATACTTACATGAACATTGTTCAGAAAACTGACTTTATTACATTTGAATGTGTTATATATCTCTTTCTACTTTTCTTTTCTGTGGTGCTAGAGGTTGAAATTTAAGAGCAGGACCTAAGTTCTGGATCATATATTTATTGAGGTATGTTCTTAACTCTAACCATCCTTTTATTTCATTAAATGTCCCATCCATTGTCTTTTTATTGATGAATTACTATAGTCAAGATACCATAATTAGCTTAACAATTTCATGATCAAATTGTTATCATTTTGAATTTAAAAAAAGTAACTACTAAACTATTCTTGAGACTAGAAGGACAGTGTTAGCAGAAATCTGAGAATGGGAGGAGAACTGAATAACCATGCAGTACCCCACCCAGCACTCTGAAGAACTTATGTGGCCACTTGGCTATGGATAAGATAACCAAGGGGTCCTCAGAAACACAGATACTCAGATATTCAGAATCTGAAAGCAGATCAAACAGGAAAAAGGAAATATACAAGAGCTTAAAATTTTATAGACTATAAGGCAGCAGGTGATGTAGATGAAACAGAAAACCTGTAAATGGTTCCCCATGATGCCTTGATAAACTAACTTTGTTGCCTTATCTGCAATTTTATATCTTTAGCTATAGATAGAAATGAATATAGATGTACATAGATGTAGATATGGAGATAAATATAGATATGTATATACCTATATATTCATATATTATAAATATATGTTCTTGTCTTATTATTTTCTTTTACAGAAAATATTTTTTTTCTTTTTAAATTTAATCTTTGTAAAAGAGGAAACAATCTTTTTTCATTTTACATAACAATCCCAGTTCCAACTCCCCCATTCATCCCATTCCCTCTACCTTCCCCCATGCCTCACCACCCATCCACTCCTGAGACTGGAACAGACACATTGCTTTGGGGAAGGTCCAAGGCCCTCTCTTTTATATCTGGGCTAAGCAAAGTATCCATCCAAAAAGGATTGGTTCCCAAAAGCCCAGTAGAAGTAGTAGAGATAAATCCTGGTGCCACTGCCAGTGGCCCCGCAGTCTGCCCCAGCCATACAACTGTCACCCACATTCAGAGGGTCTAGTTGGGTTCTATGATTGTTCCTTCCCTGTCCACTAGAGTTGGTGAGTTTCCATTAGCTCAGATTGATGTAGGATTCCCATCTGTATACTTTGGTTACCATTAGTGAATAAAGAAAGCTGGCTTGAGCCTATAGCAGGGCAGAAGAGAGATAGGAGGGGAAGACTAAACTGAATGCTGGGAGAAAGAAGGCAGAGTCAAGAAGAGATGCTGTGTAACCGCCAGAGAGGAAAGATGCGGGCTGCCAGCTGGAACCTTGCCAGTACGACATGAGCCTTGGGATAAAATACAAAATAATAGAAAAGGGTTAATTCTAGATATAAGAGCTAGCTAGTAATATGCTTAAGTTATTGGTCAAACAGTATTGCAAATATGATGGTATCTGTGTTGTTATTTTGGAGCTGAGCATCCGGGAACAAAGAAGCAGCCTCCTACAACATCAGGTATGCTGTTTCAGTGGGTGTCTCCATCATGGCCTAGATCTCTTTGCTCATATTCTCACTCCTCCCACTCTTCAAATGGACTTTGGGAGCTCAGCCCAGTGCTCCACTTCAGCTCTCTGCCTCTATTTCCACCAGTTGCTAGATAAAGGTTCCATGGTGATATTTAAAATATTCGTCAATCTGACTACAGTGCAAGGCCAGTTCAGGCACCCTCTTCTCTGTTGCTTAGTTTCTTAACTGGGGTCATCCTTGTGAATTCCTGGGAATTTCTCTAGTGTCAGGTTTCTTGCTAACCCCATAATGGCCCCCTCAATCAAAATATTTCTTTCCTTGATCTCATTTCTGTCCTTCCTCCACCTTGACTATCCTGTTCCCTCAAGTTCTCTTACCCAGTCCCCTTTTCTCTCCTCTTCCCCTTCCTCTTCCTGTTGTACCCCAACCCCTATGCTCCCAATTTTGTCAGGTGATCTTGTCTATTTCCCCTTTCCAGGTGGATCTATACATGTTTTTTCTTAAAGTTCACTTTGCTACTTAGCTTCTCTAGGGCAATGGACTATAGGCTCATTATACTTTGCTTTATAGCTACTATCCACTAATGAGTAAGTACTTACCATGCTCATCTTTCTGGGGCTGAGTTAACTCACTCAGAATGTTTTTTTTCTAGTTCCATTCATTTGCATGCAAATTTCAAGATGTCCTTGTTTTTTTCTTTTTAACGCTGAGTATATATTCATTGTATAAATGTGCCACATTTCCTATATCCATTCTTCAGTTGAGGGGCATCTAGGTTGTTTCCAGGTTCTGCCTGTTACAAATAATGCTGCTATGAACATAGTTGAATGAATGTCCTTGTTGTATAATTGAGAATCCTTTGGGCATATGCCCAAGAGTTGTATTGCTGGGTCTTGAGGTAGGTTTATCCCCAATTTCTGAGAAACTGCCATACCAATTTCCAGAGTGTTTCTACAAGTTTCCATTCCCAGTAGCAATGGAGGAGTGTTCAGCTTACTCCACAGCCTTTCCAGCAAAAGTTATCATTGGTGTTTTTTATCTTAGCCATTCTGAAGGGTGTAAGAGGGTATCTCAGGGTCATTTAGATTTGCATCTTTCTGATGCCTAAAGATGTTGAACATTTCCTTAAGTGTCTTTCGGCCATTTGAGATTCTTCTTTTGAGAATTTTCTGTTTAGTTCTGCATCCCATTTTTAATTGGAATTTAATTGTCTAATTTCTTGAGTTCTTTATATGTTCTGGAGATCACTCCTCTGTCTTATGTGGAGGTTGATTAAGATCTTTTCCCATGCCGTAGGCTGCCTTTTTTATTGACTGTGTCCTTTGCTATATGGAAGCTGCTCAGTTTCAGTAGGTTCCATTTCTTTTATTGTTGTTATTGCTTTCAGTGTCTGTGCTACTGGGGCTATATTTAGGAAATAGTCTTCTGTGCTTATGCATTGAAAGCTACTTCCCACTTTTGCTTCTATAAGATTCAGAGGGGTTAAATTTATATTGAGGTCTTTAACCTATTTAAACTGAGTTTTGTTTATGGGGATAGGTATAGATCTATTTTAATTCTTCTACATGTTAACATCCAGTTATACCAGCACCATTTAGTGAAGATGCTTTCTTTTTTTCCATTGTATAGTTTTAACTTCTTTGTTAAACATCAGGTGTTCATAGGTGTGTGGATAAATATTCTGGTCTTTAATTTATTTAATTCGTCAACCTTTCTGTTTCAATGCCAATACCAAGCTGTTTTCATTACTGTAGTTCTATAATAGAGGTTGATGTCAGGGGTGGTGATGCCTTCAGAAGTTCCTTTATTGTATAGAATTGTTTTGGCTATCCTGGATTTTTTGTTTTTCCATATGAAGTTGATTATTGTTCCTTCAAGGTCTGTGAAGAAGTTTGTTTGGATTTTGATGGGGATTGCATTGAATCTATAGATTGCGTTTGGTAAGATTGCCATTTTATTACGTTTATCCTACATATCCGAAAGCCTGGGGGAATCTCTCCATTTTCTGGTATCTTCTTCAATTACTTTTCTTCAAGAACTTAAAGTTCTTGCTGAACAGGTCTTTCACTTCTTTGGTTAGTATTACCCCAGGATATCTTATGTTATTTGTGGATATTGTGAAGTGTGATGTTTCCCTGATTTCTTTTTTAGCTTTTATAATTTGTATATTGGAGGACTACTGATCTTTTTTAAGTTGATCTTGTATCCTGCCCCATTACTTAAGATATTTATCAGCTGTAGGATATCCCTGGTAGAGTTTTGGGATCACTTATATATACTCTCATATCATCTGTAAATAGTAAATTTTGACTTCTTCTTTTCCAATCTTAATTCCCTTTATCTCCTTTTGTTGTCTTATTGCTTTAGCCAGAATTTCAAGAATTATGTTGAATAGATAAGGAGAGAGTACAGAGCCTTGTCTTGTTCCTGATTTTACTGGAATCATTCTGAGTTTCTCTACATTTAGTATGATGTTGGCTATTGGCTTGCTGCATAGTGGGTTATTTTTTTTTTATCAAGTTTAAATATGTTCCTTGTATCCCTGATACTCCCAAGACTTTTATCCTAAAGGGATGTTAGATTTTTGTTGAGTGATTTTTCAGCATCTCATGAGATGATCATATGTTTTATTTATAAACTTATTTATATGGTGGATTACATTGATAGATTTTTGTATGTTGATCCATAACTGCATCTCTGGGATAAAGCCTACTTGATTGTATGGATGATTTTTTTGATGTGTTCTTAGATTTGGTTTGCCAGTATTTTATTGAGTATTTTTGCATCTATGTTTATGAGCGATATTAGTCTGTAATTATCTGTATTGGTTGAATCTTTGTATGGTTTCTGTAACTGTAGGGTAACTGTAACCTCTTATAAAGAGTATGGCAATGCTTCTTCTGTTTCTATTATGTGGAACACTTTAAGGAGTATAGGCATTAATTCTTCTTTGAAGTTCTTGTAGAATTCTGCAGTGAAATCATCCATCCATGTACTTGTTTTGGTTGGGAGATTTTGGTGACTGCTTCTATTTCTGAATACAGTTTCCCCTTTTTCAACTTCTCCCAGAACCTCCCCAATTCCCAACCTATTCAGATTCACACCTTTTATTTCTCTGTCTTATTAAAAGGATTATTTTATTTTTAAACACGTGTATATGCATGTGTACATACGTAAGTGTGAAGATACCCACAAAGACTAAAAGAGGGTGTTTTATCCCCTTCTGCTAGTTACAGGCAGTTTAGTTGGGTTTGGATATTGAGAACTGAAACTCTAAAAACTGGTATTCTGCCAGGACCCCTTAACTACCTCCCTTCTTTTCCTCCCACAGAATTCACATTGTCAGATGACTTCACAGGCAATAGAATCGATGGAAATGCAGGGTAGGATAAATACATTGTAGTTCATGTTCAGGGGTGGGCAATTGCAGCCTACCCAGGAGAAAAAGCCTTGAGAAGCAACAAATGCTTCATGAAGCTATCCTCACACTAAAGGTTCAGAATAATCTATAGGAATGCTTTATCAAATGACCGGTGTTATTGTTAAACAATTTTTGAAGCTTTATTTTTTAAATTTATTTTATTTTTGAAATTATAATGTAATTTCATATTCCCTTTTCCTTTCCTCCTAATTAACCATCCTATATTTCTTGCTCTCTTTCAAATCCATGTTCTCATTCTTCATTAATTGTTGTTATATACATATATGCATATACATATATATTACAAAATATAATCTTTTCAGTCTTCATAATGTTACCTGTTTGTGTGCTTTCAAGGTTAACCATTTGTTATTAGATAACCATTTGGTGTTCTCATCCCTAGAAAATACTTTTGTCCTGCTTTCAGCGTTTCTTAGCTGCCTGTAGTTCTTTGTGTAGGGTTGAGGACTCATGGCTATGGTTAGACCAACTTTTCCAAAGGCTTAGACTCTTCAACAGGAGGTTTTTCAACACTTCTTGGAATTAATTGTGACATGACATACTGTAAAATATACAAACATGTTTGCCATGATAGCCATGATTTTCCCTTAGCATCTATGTGATAGGCATTTCCTAGAGTTATTAGCAACTTTTCTAACTGAACCAAATATAAATCTAAAATTTAAAGCTAAAAAGTATTTTTTTTAAACAGATGGAAGTAGTGGGTCCTTTAACCTCTTCCTTTTTGCCTTAAAGCCTATTTTTTTTTCTCTCTGAAACTTTCCATACAGGGTTTGAGAAAAGACAGCCAAAAAAAAAATGAATTCAAGTGACAAAATCAGTCTGTTTTCAATGCTGCTCTCAGTGCCGTCCATACTAGAATGCCCCAGGACTGAATCTTCTTCTGTGTGAGAAAGAATCTCTGATTCATTCTCCAAACCAGAAACATTCAAAGGGGGATTATTCCAAAAATAGTAAAGCCTTGTAACCGGGTTGCCATTGCATTGCCCTATTCATTGCACTGCAAGCCTGGTTCTATAGCACTGTAGCTTAAGCGCTATCAAATGCATTTTGTTTGATTTTGACACAATGTTGGAATGAAAAGAGAAGTCCAGCGGTAAAGTGGAGCTTTCAACTTTGCTGTCCTTTTTGGCCCGAGGGTACAAGTGTACTCAGCGGTGTAAGACACGGTGAGATCCACAGCCACAGGCAACTGGGTTGAAATTCAGTAAGCACCTCATGGTCTGATAACTTCTCAGTCTCTTCTTCAAATCAGCAGAGTATACATGCCAAACTGAGGGCTATAGCAAATAGATGTGTGAGTGTGTAAGAAAATAGAAGAATGGAATATAAAAGTTCTCATTTGTGGGGTCTTGTCTATGTTCTAATATGCATACTGAAAGATGTAGATGTGTCACATGCTGCTAACCCTCCAATCTGGGGAGTGTGTGGTGGGTTTCTTCTCTCTCATCCTGTTAAGATAAGGTGACTTCTTCTCACAGCTACTGAACATCCTAAAAATGTATGTTGACATGGAATGCAAGCTTACTTAATGCCACCAAATTAGGGCTTTTGAACTATTTAAAGTATAACTCACAGTTATTTAAAAAAAATGTGTTTTTCGAATGGCCCAACCAATATCACTAACTATAAAGAATACACAAACACACAAACACACACACACATACACACACACACACATACACACACACACACACACACACACACACACACACACACACACACACACCTATCTTAGTTATCAAGGCATAAAATTTAGTATCAGGTTACAGTGGTGGTCCTGACTGACAACTGTTTTCATGCCATTAGGAAATAAAATATGTTCTTCTTATGTTCTTCTTTTCCTGCAGGAACAAGAACAAGAGGAAATGTGCCTAACTTAAGGACACAGTCGTGGTAATGACAGTGCTCAACACCAACACTGTCAATCATAAAAATGATCAAGATTTTATTAGTGACTCAAAACCCCTAACCTTAGATAACACAATCTCCAAGCCAAATTTTTACATAAAGTTGGATTCTAACTGAAAAAATATTGTATGGCTGTCCTCCTCATATATTTGTTTTTATAAGTTTTTTTGGTTTTTAACACTTGAAGATTTTTTATTAGAAAAATAATGCTTCTAAGTTATCATCTAATGAGGGAGTAGATGAACATGTAGTTTACTGATATGAATTCTAGCGAATTTCCCATAATAATGCAAAGATAAAGCTTATAAGCCTTCAGTAATAAGTAGACTCTGTCTATAAACTGTTAATCTATAACTCGAGTTTCTGATGACCTGGAATATCTGATGGCACTACACACAGATTGTGTATAGATATTTATGTCAGCAAAGGACCCATCTACTTAAAATAAAAACATATTTTTAAATTACTTGAAAAGCAGAGGAAGACAAATGGAAGTGTATCTCTTTGTTTTGATGATATGGTTCTAAATGGCAGGCATTCTAGTGTCAAAATATAAAGGTGTGGGGTTGAAAAGATGGTTCGGCAGTTAAGAGCACTGATTGCTCTTCTGAAAGATGCAGGTTCACCTTCTAGCACCCACATGGCAGCTTAACCATCTGTAACTCCTTCTGATGCCTTCTTCTGGCTTTAGTGAATACCAGTCATGTACATGGCACACATACACAGAGGCACAAAACAGACACGTAAAATAAAGGGAATAATCCCGTTTTAGAAAAGGACAAATTTGTGGTAGTAGAAACAGACACAGAGTATCTGTAAAAAGTCTGATAAAAAAATTCTCACTGAAGACTCTCCTATAATGTATGCATTGTCTTCCATCCAGTAGAATCAACCTCCACATTGTGCTATCAAATGTACTTAGCAGTAAGCATACACAGATGCTCCTTTTTCTTTTCTTTTCTTTCCTTTTTTTTTCTTACCATAACTTAGCTTTCTCATTCAATGCCCACACAATGTGCGTGAACTACATGGGTAATTTATTCCCAATTTACTGTGAGGCATTGCATTCTGAGCTGAATCTTTGCTTGAATATTCTACTGCGTATAAAATGCTGAAGTGAATCGGATTTAAATGGAGTGTGGGTTTGGAGATGGGAGGAAATGCTCTTCGAAATCATGTGGAAGTAATAAACAAGGTTACAAAGTGAATAAATTTAAGCAACCCATAGGCACAATGACAAGGCTATAAAATCACAGGTTTTATTGTTGTGTGTGTGTGCCCCACAGAGAGTGTGCCTCCATATAAATAGACAGACAGGCAGAAATGTAATGAAAACAAAGTCAAAGCAAATGGACATATGTCTTTACGTTGGTAGAATATTTATGATATTCACTTGTAAAATGTTCTGAAATTTTACATGGTTTCCTGTTATCTGTCCCTTACAATTCTATAGTCATGTTTTGTGATTGCTTTACTGACTTCCTCAGTTCAAGAGAAAGAAAGTGAATACGTCTCAATCCTGTGCCATTGCACAGCAGGGATGTTGCTGGCAATAGTCAAATATTTCATAATTAATTTGACTGCTGATATTAGTTATTGATACGTGATGATAATGATGTCATTTTAAAGTATCAGAAATTGTACAACTGCTCCCTTCCTCTTCTGTTGGAGAAAGGTGCTAGTTTGTTCCCAGCTGCTTAGACCAAAAATAATCATACAGAAACTGTATTAATTAAATCACTGCTTGGCCTATTAGCTCTAGCTTCTTATTGGATAACTCTTACATTTTAATTTAACCCAATTTTATTAATCTATATATGGCCACATAACTGTGGCTAACTAGCTAAAGTTCTGGCATCTGTTTCTAGTGGGGCTATATGGCGTATCTCTTGCTCTGCCCTTCTTTCTCCCAGCATTCAGTCTAGCTTTTCATGCCTAGTTCTGTTATTCCCTGCCATAGGCTCAAAGCAGTTCTTTATACATTAACCAAGAAAAGCAACATACAGACAGAAGGACCTCCCACAGTATTTTTTGTTTGTTTACATTTAAAGGGAGATATGATATAGATATGAATACTTTGCATTGGTAAGGATCTTGGTTAATTGATACAAACAAGGACAATTTTGTTATATGTATATTTCTGCTCTTGATTAAAGTACCATGCTTGTCTAGCTCATTTAAAAATGTAATGTATAATTAAAAATATAGGTTAATAGATAATCATCTATAAAAGTCAACCTTGTAGTCATGTTAGTTAGATTTTCTAGATGTATAGAGATACTTCAGTTAGATAGGTATTTTTCAAATCTTTCAGAGACCTTCAGAATACGCCATTTAAATGTTTAAGAACTTAAGACTTTTCATGACAGTGAGACACATCTGCTTCTGATAGCACCAAGCTACTTCAAGAAAATGATGGGCATTGAAAAGACTCCTTTCAAATTTGGTTGAGCATTTGGCAAGAAACTGTTCTTGCCTCGTCTGCTTGATAAACCGGACATGCAAGACCCGCAGACTAATGACTGCTAAACTTGCCTAAAGGTGAGACAATCCTTCTGGGTTCATGCTTCATGAAAGATTCTGCTCTACATACTGCAGGACACAAAATATTTGATGGACAAACTGCCAGTATAGGTGGAATTGTCTTTGAAATTTCCTGCTTCATGAAAAGTCTGCTAGATACTATGGATCTATAGGCTAAAGATGTATACCCCAATGGAACAGAAAAACTTTGAGTGACTAGCCAGGCAGCTAAATGTCTCTGTCAATTCTAGAGTTTTGGAAGTTGCTTACAATGCACTTCCTGTTTACTTAGGTAATATCATATCTTTCTGGAGTCTTTGATGGAGTTCAAGTATATTGTTAGTTATAGTTACAGTTTTACTTAGCTATGATAAAGGTTATAGTAGATATAAATATTGTAACTGTAATTCTTGCTTAATAACTGTTATGTCATATTTATTTTACTATGTTAAAGCCTTTTTGTTTAAACAGAAAAGGAAAAAATGGTGTGAGAGGTCCTTCTCTCTATGTATTGCTTTTATTGGTTAATGAATAAAGACCTTCTTTGAGCTAATGGCAGGGAAGAGCAGAACTAGGCAGGTAAAGCTAGACTGAATGCTGAGAGAAAGAAAGGCAGAGCACAAGAGACATCATGTAGCCCTGCTGAAGAGAGACATTGGGACTTTAGCTGGTAAGCAACAGCCACATGGCCATACACAGATTAATAGAAATGGGTTAAATGGGTTAATATGTAAGGGGTAGCCAATAAGAAGCTATAGCTAATAGGCCAAGCAGTGATTTAATTAATCCAGTCTCTGTATGATTATTTCTGGTCTAAGCAGCTGGGAACAAACTAACACCCTTCTCCAACACTCTTCATGTATCTTTGCCTGTCATCCCATGACTTGAAATCACACCTGTGCCTACAGTCACATTAAACTCTTTTCTGAAAGTGTAACCCAGTCTCCAAAGAGAAAAGTTAAATCTGCTAGTATTTTTTATTGAGTATTAAGTTTGCTTGGAGTTGGAAATGTGACCATTTGCAAAATTCCAATCCTGGCAAAACAATAAGGTGTGTTTACAGTGATGTTAAAACATTTCATTGAATTGTTGTTCCAGCTCTTATTATATATACAAATTTTAAAAAACCTTTAGTAAGAAAAATTGGGTCATTTTTCAGTTGTTTTTGTGCTGAATTTTAATTGAACAAGCAGACCTACCAGGGGTTGAGACTCAATAAAATTTTAAACAATTAAGAGAAATGAACAGCAACAAAAATGTTACTAATGGAATTTAAGAGAAATAACAGATAATATTTTAGGATGTTTATTACAATCTGTGTATTGCTTCATATGTTTTACATGAATCTACTCATTGAGTCCTCACAATACATTTCTTGATTAATTTGTAGTATTATTCTCATTTTAGAAGTGTGATTCAGGAGGCACAGAAAGCTAAGTAAATGATATCTATACTGTGTAATAAAAGGTAGAAACAGAAGATAAAAACAGGGAAATACCAGGGTGTGGACATGGAAACTGGTTTTTTTTCGATCTCCTGTGACTGTGTTCAAGGACAACATACCTTGTCTACATTGTGATAGGGGCAGAATTATGAATTGGAACAACATACTTCAGGGGACTCTGCAAATTCTATCACTCATTCATTCACTTTATATGATTGATTTTCAATATCTACCTGTATAAAAGCATTAGTATGTACTAAAGGTGTTCTCTGTCCTAAACATATTTAAAAATAATTAAAATTATATTTATACTAAAAACAAAACAAACACCATTGGTATTTAGTAATTTCTACAGGGAAGGCACTGTTAGGTTGTTTTTTTTTTCATTGAACTATTTTTAACCTATATATAATTATTTTTCTAAGTGCCTATCATATTTTACATGAAATTTTACTTTATTAGTAAATGTTACACATTCAAAATAATAGGATTCATTATGGCAGCCAGTTCTACAATGTCCAGAGAATTTTTAATAGCTGGAGTAAATCCAAAATATTGAATGTGGTACACATCTGTAAAACTTGTACTTCAGAGGCTGAAGCAGAAGGATCCCAAGTTCCCCATCATCTGGGCCCACAAAGTGAGTCCTTGTTAATGAGAAGGAAGCATATCAGGAGGAAGAGGAGGAGGAAGAGCAGGAAAGCATGATTTTATCTCCATTCTAGTTGTAATTAGCCATTTCACGACTTACTTTGTTTTAGGTTTTGTTTTCTTCATAAGTACTTGCAGAATGATTGTCTGTTTTTATACTAGAAAGTTATTCTTACTTAAAATATTTTCATTGAGATTATATATTGCTGTTTAGATGATGTATCTGCTCTGTTGTTCCTGAGTCATGGCATAAAGGGAAATAAGCTATATTAACATACAGGTTAATGATAAGAAATATAATCTGAGGATCAATATTTATCGTTTCCCCCTTTCTTTTCTATGTTTCTAATGTCATTGTAATGCTAAGTCTGGATAAAAAGACACCCTAATTACACAGGCCTAATGTTTTCCCCAATATATCTCAGTTCATAAGAGAAGTCATATTTTACATTACTCATGTATAAGGGCATTGTTTTTAATTAATAACAGATAAATAATAATGCCTTTGGATTTATAAAGAATAAATGTAAAAGCAAACAAAATGATGTATGATTTGAATATTCCATTTTCATGTTAAATGCTCAGTGGTAGAATAAACAACTGTTCAAAAATGATGGAATCAAATATTAAACCTATTTTTTCTCTTCCAAATTTAATAAATGCTGTCTGTTTGACCTTTTATTCTTTCTATTGTCCTCTCACAGTTTCTCTTTAGTACCCACCATCCTGGTCTCGGTCTCACAATCATGTCTATTATATTTCTTTGGCATTGTTTATTTTTGCCTCTATTATTGTCAAGCACAATATACCAAATGAGTCTCCATGAGGTGGTTAGTTGGGCATTGGTACTTGGTTTGGAAATAGTTTAAATGGGATTGTTTTTATTCATTTGCAAGTTTATAGTAAATTTTATTTAAAAAAGAAATCCGTAAAACATAAGGTGCCTTTGTTTTGTGTTGGTGATGGTAGTGTTGGTAATAGTGGTGCTGTGTTCATTTTGTTGATGTTGTTGGAAAAGGGGAAGCCAATCATCAGACTCACTCAGTAGTAATTAGCTTTGGCCATTAGGCTGCCCTCTTCTACCTTATATAGAGATCTCTGATACAGTGGTGGGGTTATGTGTAATAATGGCTTTTCACAGTCGCATTATCATTCTGTAGCTAGTGTTTTCTGTTCCCTTAGTATTTGTGCTCAAGAAAAATATTTTATAGGTTGCACCTCATTAAACTCAAATGAGAAAAAAAAACAACTAGCTAACAGGTGTTTTTATACTTAAGAATAACACATAGTTCATCTGACTTTTATACCATACTTAGGCAAAGAGAGAATTGCATTATCTGATATAAAAAGGGCATTTGGGTGTGGAAACAATTTGGGAGTTAGAAGACTGAGAAATAGAGAACCACAAGGGTCAATATTAAAGCTATTTTTTCCCTACTTTATATGTTAATGGCCTGGAAGAAGCACCACCTCCCAAAGTGCCAAGAATAGCTGAGAGAGCAAAGTCAAGGTGAGAGGTGCCTATGACAGAGCAAGTTACAGGATACTAGGAGGACAGGCAATTCGGAAGGAGGTAGGCGTAAAGCCTCGGCTTTGCAGTTTCATATAAAGGACTGTAAAGTAATGAGGCTGGGGATGGAAAACAGGGAAGTTAATAAACACCGCAATAGAGGCACGCTACAACACTCCAGTGGGTGGCAACCAGGAGTGGGCTGAACTGGAAGAGCTGTGATGGGGTTGCATTAAACCTTAGGATTCGAATCAAATCAAATTAACAGGCAGTGGAAATGGATCTTGGAAGAATGCCGGTCATAAAGCTCCAAGCGACATGGCTAATTCATCAAAGTGTAAATGCCTGGCTTCAAAGTTGGGTCAGGGTGAGGGGATCCGGTGATGCTAAGCTGAAGTGAATTGAAGACACGCTCTTCACCGTAACTTCTCTGCTCTGTCTTTCTTGAATTCAGGGGAAAGAAAACAAATAGCCTGCCACCCAGCATGGAGGATTGCGGTTGTGTTTGTATTCTCCAGTAATTGTTGAAGAGTGGGAAGTGGCAGCTGAATGAGAAGTCCTTCTAGCATCCCGAACAGAGGGCAAGTGGCTAATTGCAGGATTCCCAACTGTTTCCTTTAGAGTGATTAGGAAACCTCCTGCGAGGCTCTGTTGAAATTAAGGGGGCAATCCGAAGGCTTCGTGTCTCTTCTATTCTCCAGGTCACAAAACTTCATTTTCAACAGTGAAATACTACTTCCCTAAAATTTTTCGTTGTTTCTTAATTTCATTCCTATTGCTCAGGAACATTTGAATAGAAAACTTAAATGTTCCCTTAAAAATATCAAAATCAGATTTCCTCTTCTCTTTTAAATTTAAGACTGCGAGAATATAATTTGTGCATATAGATGCTAGACAAACAAGTATATGCTAGTTTTTCCTATAAATTTCCTAAATAATATCAACTTTGTTCTGCCTCGAAACTATATTGTCAGGTGATTTCTTCTATACAACAAAGCCAAATTTCTCCTGGTGGACCATTATATGTTATAAGCACACCATTCCCCTCTTTACTGGGAAGCCATTTAAATAAATTCCAAGAAAGATTTTAACTCATGAAAAATAATGACTTCTTTCCAAATTTTAATTAAAGGAAAAATGTTGAGTCTCTCTTGCCTTTGAAATGATAGCATGCTAGTTGCCAATGATTTGTCAAATGAAAAGTTGAGTGGAAAAAGGAGAGTTTGGAAGCTGCTTCAAGGTGGACAAGGCTAAAAGCCAATCATGCTCTGAAATGTTTTTGTAATTTGTTGTTTGTTTGTTCATTTGTTTCTCCTTCTTCTAGATTTACAGAGTTATATCTGTGATGGTTACCTTATTAAGCTATCTCAATAGGAACTCAGGGGCTTTTCTAAACCCATTTTTATTCAAATGACTTCTTCAAGCTGAGAACCTAGTAATTGTTAAATTTATACTCTGAGACATGGAGAAATACTATGTTATAATGACAATAAACACTGACATTCAAAATAGAAATTTTCCTCTGCAGCTTCTGAAAGTAAGTGGTAGAGTAGATCTAATTAACCCTAGATTTGAATTTCTGCTAAATAAAACAGAGACAGCATTGATTAGTCTAAAAAAGAAGCTAGTATAGACTTCTCTTCAGTGAGGCATTTTAGAATGAGAGGATCTCAAGGTCATGATTGGACATAAGGATGGAAGGGAGAACTTTAGACAAAACCTGTATAGTACACCAAGAATAAAGAACGGAGAGATTCCCAATTAAAGCCTGGAGAAGAAATTTATTAAGAGTATTAAGAAATTTATTAAGAGTCTAAGAAGGTGGTGAGGAGAATGATAATAAATACCCCTGAGAAGCATGGGAAGGCCACTGGCTTCTTCAGAT
Organism: Microtus pennsylvanicus; assembly: GCF_037038515.1. Classification (NCBI taxonomy): domain Eukaryota; kingdom Metazoa; phylum Chordata; class Mammalia; order Rodentia; family Cricetidae; genus Microtus; species Microtus pennsylvanicus. The sequence goes on along the minus strand of NC_134589.1, from coordinate 29,694,914 downwards.
AGCAGGTTTCAGAGCAATCTGTCAGAGAAAATTCATTCCTGAGGCTTCTCCAGATCAAGTCCCAAAGTATAAGGGAGAAGTATGACTCTTTATAACTCTTAGAAACCTTAGGAAATTTGACATCACACAATTTAGTTCAGCATGGAATACACAACAAAGACTACAAAGACAATGGAGAAGCTAGGTCTTAAACAGCCATTCACAACAATAGAGTCTGTCCCTGAGAAAGGTACAGGAAAGCATGGTCTTGTTCAGACTTTAAAATGTGTTCTAAATGTACAGGAACATATTCTAAAATGTTCCAGATTTAATTCTTTACAAAGGATGTCCTTGTAAGCACAAGTGAAATTGTGCATTTTAAAGTAGGTTCCCTTCCTCACTCAGGATTTGTTTTGGTAGATTGCTTACAGCTTAATGAGTATAATATATTTGATCCAATTAGATAAGCATCTTCCCTCCCTACCACTCTCATATACCAGACACAGATCATCTATCAGCCACGAGGCCAAGAATCCAAATAAAAAATTTGAAAAACCAAAAAAAAAAATTTGACTCTTGATGTAACATGATACATATTCCTGCTATAACCCAGAAACTACCCCCATTATCCAGCATAAAATTACAATTAATAATGTCTCAAAAATAGTTATCAATTCAGTTTTCTCATAGAAATGATCATACCTTGCCTCCTTTAACAAAACCTTGTATATTTTTATGGATATGAGGATTATCTAAAGATTATTAAATTTTAGACATATAACTAATTGACTGAAACTGAATTCTTTCAAGCTCTGATATTCTGTACCACAAACTGTTGGAACCCAATAAATAATTGTATAAACATTCACACCATAGATATTTTGGGTCATGTATATGATTAGGTTCTAGCAAAGTGGATATTAGAAGTGATGTAAAATTATTTAGGCTGAGCATTAAAATTGCTGTGTGGCATTATCTAGCCCTTCCCTTTCCTAAAGCATTTATTTTAAATAGGCAAACTTCAGGTATCTGAAATTCTGAAATAGAAGGACACTACCTGCAAACATTGAGTTGATGTGATCATAAACAATCAATATAATAGTCAATCTAGAATATCCTGTTATATACATTCCATTATCATATAGATGAAAGGTTACTCATTCTTTATGGAGACTATATTGTTCTTAACAATGCAGTTTGAAAAAGAGAAACCTCTTTAAAAAGAGAAATGATGATGGCAGAAGATACAAAATAATTCCACACTACTTCAGAATTATGTACAGTAAAGGTTTATTTATTTAGGGGAGACTCACAGATCACTGACCTAGATCACAATCCTCTGCACAAATGGGAAACAGGAACAGAGTCTAGCAGCCAAGAGTGAGAGCCAGAAGAAAGAGAGTGAGCACATGGCTGTACAGCTGCTTTTATACTATAAGAGACTATGCCCAAGTGGGCTGATATCTTAAGGGCCATTGACTAAAGGAGCTGAAGAAGCTCCCACAGCACACACCCCCTTGTGTTTAAATAATAGCGTTTTAAACCAAATACAAACTATATACACTAGGAACAGATAGCAAGTATAAGATTAGAATTACAACCAGCATAAACAATATTAATTAAGGAACATGTGCTAAGTGTTTTCACAAACATTCTATCCTAAGGAGTCTAAGTCTTGTATGAGAAATGGCTTTGCTAGATCATAAGATGATGGTTATTATGACTATATAATCTTTAACCCCATTGAAGACCTGAGAAGGGAGATAATATTACTTGAGGAAGCAGGAAGTGAAATCAAGCAGATTTCAAAATGTACAGTAGATGACAGAGACAACTGGCTATCTGAGCAATCACCCAAAGTATTATTTGCAATGTTGAAGCAACCAACTTTGGCTAAGGATTAGAATAACTGACAGACCATTTTTAGAGGCAGAAAAAATTTCAAAACCATCTTTTTCCTGTCTTGGCAAGATTTGACAGTCTCTTTTTTTGTATCCTGCTTGTCCAGTCCAGACATCATACACTCTTTCAGTGGTTGAGGCATGGGCAGTTCCTCGCCCAAAGACCAGTTATGCCAAGAAGAAAACAAACTCCAAGTAGAGTGTCTTCTATGCTCAACACTCTCTTGAGAATAAATTGGTGCCATAAGGAGCAATTTTGTCTCACATCAACAGAATCCTAAGTTATTTAAATGTCTTGTTCTAGAGATCTTTGAAGTGGTTGAAGGTTACCTATCTATCCAGAATACAATCTCTATGTATCTAAATAACCTACTTAGTCTGATTAAAAGTATAACAAACATGAATGTCTACTGACTTAATACCTAAATAACTTAATGATTAATACTTCATATTAAAATATTAAACAATATTCAGACAACTGTGCAGTAAAAGAGGACAATGACCTCAAAATGTAAACAATGTATAAATACTGTAATCAGAGGAAGAAATATATAATGCAATATGATATATATCCTAAAATTGTATCAATATGCAAAATATCTGAAACAGAGTTAGAAACATTCATGCATATAATCTGACAAAACAACTTTGCATAGGTGTACAAATATTGTAAATAGAAATAGGCACATATTCAATATAACAAATATCATTTGAACTTGTATCAATTTGTATCTATTATGTATGGACAAATGTAAATTGTCCATACATAATAGCTCACAAGTATTCACTCTATTAGTCACTATTATTATTAGTGTAAGTTCGTACTAATCTACCTATTATCCCATGCAGTTTTCCCTCTTTTTTTTTTGAGATCTCCAAGTCTATATAATTTCTACCCTAACCCTACACAAGTAATAATCAACCTCTGAGTGCCCTAAATGGTGTTCCTAACCAGGAGGACAAACTTTGTTGGGAGAGGGGTCATCATCTTCTAGGATTGCTTTCAACTATCATGGAGGTAATGTTATTTCTATGGGATCCTGTAAAAGTAAAATGATGGTTGAGTTTTAATATTGCTGTTTTGTATCATTGTAAATGATCTCTGAATAGTCAATAGGATATTTTTTGGTTCTTATTTGGAATTCTTGCCTGAATATTGTACGAAAGTGCACCATTTCCACAGCTGGTACTAAAAAAACCAGTCTCATAGTATTGCTATAGTGCTATCAGCATCGTGATGCAATATCAACCAGGCAAAGTTGTTCCACAGCTGGTACTAAAAAAACCAGTCTCATAGTATTGCTATAGTGCTATCAGCATCATGATGCAATATCAACCAGGCAAAGTTGTTATTGTGGGGCCCCATCTTCTTCCTGGAAGCTTCAAAGATTACTTCAGGAAAATCTACTGTTCATTGTTGAAAACTTAAATGTCATTCATGTAGACATATGTTCAACAAAAGATCTGATATAGACAAAATGGGCATGGAGAAAAGTAAAATATTTACTTAAAATTTATCTTCTTTCTATCCCATAACAGATGGCTCCTGACATGAGACAGAAATTCTAATTTTTTCTGTTAGCAACATGCTTGGATTTAGTGAAGGATCATCATCTAACTCCAAGCCAGCTCTGATTTTCAATTAGAGATGTATTCATGTGCAGATAATCAAATTTTACCATGCAGATTATACAGCATCATAAGCCAGTTTTCTCTTTGCTTGTTGATTCTTTCTGGATAGCTGTTTTCATTGTTAGGCATCTTGATGTCCAAGGTCTCTAGACTCTCTGAAGATAAGTATTTTCCTGGAAATACAAGAACAGAACCTTGCCCCAACCCTTATGAGATTTTCTTACCTCCTCTATGATTGTCACCTCTGTGGATGAGCTGTCATTTCTCTTTCTCAGGAGGCTAGTCTGTAGGCTAAATATGTGGCTCAGTGGTCAAAGAGAGCTTGTAGTGTTCTGAAGAACCAGAATTCAATTCCCAGCACTTATGTCAAGTAACTCACAAATAAATCTGTTGTTTTCCTCTGTAGGTATCTGCACACATGTAGCATGCACATGTACATGCACACACTCACTCATGCACAAATGCACATGGATTAAAACTAAATCATTGAAAAAATCTATGTGCTATGCCAAGAACACACATAGGGACATGCTTTTATAAAATAGGAAGCTAATAAGTTACTGAGGGATAAAGAAAGTTTTGAAAAGTATCACAACATTTTAATCTCAAGATAATTTAGTTGATAATTGCTAAAGACCTACTAGTTAAAGCTACTCTGAAAACTATGTAATAACTTTTAATAAAAACTTACAATAATTAAAGAAACTCTGCAAATTAGGTGACACTATAAATATGCAATGTGTTCTAATAGTAACTTGAACAATTTAGGCATTTGAATAACGTTCACATGTGTGGGTTTTCTAATCTATGACTGTGAAACAATAACATTTCAGAGTCATCCTTCCATTGCAGTTATTTGCTGCTGTCCTACTGTTGTGTGAGACTTTTCCAGGTAAACCTGAGCGAATATCTGGTGACTGCAGATAGGAAAAACTAGTTCTATCCAAAGTCCAGGTTACCTAACCAGTGAGTTTACTGGAGTTACACATAAGAGCATGGACTACTCAAAAAGCCCACTCCTACATCTGTGATGGTGCATGTCCAGATCACTTTGTACATACTGCAGATAATTCTACAGGTGTGAGAGTCTCCCCTACTACAACAGTTTTTTTAACAACTTATATAATGTTGAGAACAGAAGGAGCCTGAGTCTGGTAGGTTTTGTGATTTCATGAGATTTATTATTTTGTTTTCTAAGCCTTAAGGATCCTCCCTCTAGGATAGCATGTTGTAACTCAAAGAAATTAATTCTAATGAATCTTGCTTCTATCCTTGTGTTTTAATAGTACTTTTCTTTCTTTTTAAAAATTAGAAATAGATTTATTTTCTTAAATAATATATCATGTTTACAGTTTCCTATTCCTTTATGCCTTCCAATTCTTCCCTACCACTTCTCCCATTCAAATCTACCCTTTTCTGTCTCTCATTAGAAAGCAAACATAATTTAAGACAAAATAGTATAATAAATACAAAATATAAGATAAAACAAAACAAAACACATCAATATAGGACAAAATAGACAAAGAGAAGGAAAAGAGCCCAAGAAAAGGTAAAAGGAACAACTATAGACACAGAAGTATAGTGAGGGACACGGGCTGTGCCCTGCCACCTGGCTAGCTTAATCCCCGAAATAAGCACACAGAAATTGTATTAATTAAATTACTGCTTGGCTCATAAGCTCTAGCCTCTTATTGGCTAACTCTCACATCTTGATTCAACCTATTTCTAAAAATCTGTATGTCACCACAAGGTCGTGGTTTACTGGGAAAGATTTAGCATGTCTGACCTGGTAGCTTCATGGTGGCTTGACTCGATCTGCTGCTTTCTTCCTCCCAGAATACAGTTTTGTCTTCTCCACCTATCTATTTTCTGCCCTATCAGGCCAAGCAGTTTCTTTATTGATTAACCAATGAAAGTAATACAAATACAGAAGGACCTCCTACACCACAGAAGACCCTCTCTATATCTGACTTAGCCATATGACTTTCTTTAACTAATTAGACATAGGGGAAACCTTAGTAAAGTCCATATTTATTAGGTTTGCTTTCTCTTTTTTTTTTTTTTTTTTTTTTTTTTTGGTTTTTTGAGACAGGGTTTTTCTGTGGTTTTGAAGCCTGTCCTGGAACTAGCTCTTGTAGATCAGGCTGGTCTCGAACTCACAGAGATCCACCTGACTCTGCCTCCCAAGTGCTGGGATTAAAGGCGTGCACCACCACCGCCCGACTTTCCTTTGTTAATTTGAAAGACTAGCTCTTTGATGAGTGTAGATGTGTATATCTCCAGCCTTAGCACTTAGGAGGCTGAGATAGGAGTAGTGAATGTCTACAGCCAAAATGTGCAACAAAGAGATGCTCCCTCAAAAGAAACCACATCTCAACAAGGTGGAAAACCTATCTTGTTCACCAGTAGCTATGCATCTGATTGAGACCATCGCAGACCACTCAATCTAGCTAGATGATAGCCAAATGACTGAAGAAGAGATAGGGGAGGTAAAGAATTGAAACTGGTGTGACTGCCCACCTAATCATTAAAAGGGGGTGTGGCTATTTGTTTTAGACCACTAGCTTTTATGATGAGTAGTTATGCAAATACCAAAGGAACATAAACATTCTTTCATAAATGTGGATGGGTTTCTCTACAGAACAGTGTCCAGCAAGTCATTGGACTGTATTATTTTCTTCGCCCCAATATTTTCTGGTCCAAGTTTCCACACATTTCATCAGCCCTTTAAATTTACATGGGAACTCCTCCAGTACTTGTCTTGTCGTAAACCTCACTCTCTGAACAGGCAATAACTGTTTCACTTGTTCTTCATTTGATCTCTGTTTCCAAACTCATACCACTCATCTTCATAATTACATGAACTCGCTGCGCATGAATATACAAGCTCTTTCAAAGCTCTTGTATGTTCATCTAACCATCTTTGTCATTAATTTGTCTTTTATCAATACCACGTTTTCCTGCTCTCAATGGATTACAATTCTCCATTTGGCAGGCTTTGCCTATTCAGCAGTTTTGGACACAATAAATTTATGATCTGAGTGTTTAATTTTTCAATCTTCTATTTAAAATTATTATATTTTTGTTGTTGCTTTATTCGCAGCAGCTTGTTTATATCACAGCTTGTTTTAATTGATTTCTAATTTTTGAATTAAAATATTATAATTGCATAGATCTGTGGGAATTATGTGATTCTCAGTACATGTATACATAATGGAAAAAAAACTGCCTTTATAGATTAGGTTAGTCCAATTTTCTTAGGCACAGATTATCTTTAATGGAAATAATAAAGTTTATAACAAAGAGATATTACAAAGGTAAAATACAACAACATATATAAATGTGTCAATCATAGTACCAGGTATGTACAAATAGTCAGTAAAATTGACATTTCCTATTCAGTTCTTCCTGTGGCCAACGGAGAAGATTCTCTTTGACCATATTTTTTAAAGAGTGAACAGAAAGGTAATTTCTATGCAAATGTTGATGAAATTTGCCTAGTAAAACATAATTCTCTGCTGGCTTGCATGGGAGAAGCTGCAGAATAGAATGTAGATGTAATTACCCTGGTCATCCAGGGGATTGTTTGCTCCAGGATTTACAGCTCTACAGAGCATGCTGCTCCTAGACCTCTAAAGAAGCGAACTGAAGCAAATTAGGAAGGCTCAAGGTTGTTTAAGGAGTTGGAGCCCGGGTAGCCATGAAAGAAACAAAGGGAGTTAATTAGACAGCTATTATCACTGAGAGTTTAAATGGTGTGTAAGTGCGTGGGTTAACTCCCAAGACCTTTCTTATACTGACACCATACAGAAAGTTGTGAAAGTGAGAAAGTACTTTCCAACTCAGTGTGCTCCATCTTTCCTATTTTCCCGGCATCTCTTTAGCTATCTCAGATGGTATTTCTCTTGTTTCAATAGATAACCCAGTGTATTCTGTGATCTTCATGTAGACTTCTACCTGTTTCAGAAACTTGACTGAGAATTCCAAACAAAACAGAAAAGAAAGGGCCACCACCTCTTTGCAAATATAGCAGATATTGTGTCTCTGCATTAAAATTGGAATGGAAATAAAACATGAGTCATATGCCTGATAATTTTCTTCAAGCAATTGTTATACCCATAAAAATAAATAACAGCATTGTCAATAATAAAATTGATCTTTGTTCATACTATAATGAGAATATACAGACACTACTGTAAAACTAGTTCAGAGAGACTCACAAGGGATAACTCTTGAGAATAAGAGTTAAAAAATTATCTTACAGCTTATTTTAAAGGAACAGAAGAGGGAGAAGTATCATGGAGTGTGTGGAGGAAGAAAACATGACTGCCACGGAAGTCTGAAATACAAGTAATCCATTTGTGAAATTTCCAACCTGTAGCGGCAACAGAGGCCAAACCAAACATCTCCATCACCAAAGCAAGCCACTTCTTCTAAGACTAGGTTACATTTTATCGAGTTGCTGTCCAAAAGGGCACTTTTTTTGCTATGTTTTGTCCTATTCTGGCTTATTTTTATTTTATCTAATACATTATTATTGTTGCTAATGTTGTTGTGCAGGAGAAAAGACATAAATATTATGGATTTGGGAAGAAATAGAAGTGGAGAGGATCTGAAAAGACTTGGGGGAGAGGGAACGATAATCAGAATATATTGCATTTTTTAAAGATCTGATTTTAATAGAAAAGAAAGTAGACCCTGGGGAATGAGTAACTGCCAAAGATAATGATAGCTGTCATTCATATTGGTATTTTATGTTTAATTTTATCAATTTCCAACATTTAACTAAACTTGTATATGAACTGATCTTTGTTGAAATATGTAATGTATTATGTTCCCCTTTATGGACTCTGACTGATAGAGTAGGTGACTCAGTATAAGCCCATGTTTTGTTTTGTTTTTTTTCTGTAATCAATCATCATAGATAAAGCTATAAAAATCTTCCAAATCTGAAATTATAGAAAAGAATTATACCTAATTAGCCGCCAAGGTAGCTCAGTGGTTAAAAGTTGAGCCTGAGGCCTAATTGGTGGAAGGGAAGAAGCAACTCTTATAGGTTGCTGGAATCCTCAAGTCTCCTCAGGTGTATGCATACAATGTGCTGACCAGTTTATGTTAACTTGGCCAAAACTATGGTCATATGAGAGGAGGGACCCTCAGTTGAACAAATGCCTTCACAAGACCAGGCTATAAAAACATAAGGTTGTAGAGCTTTTTCTTATTTAATGACAATGAGGGAGGTCTCAGCTCTTTGTGCTTCCCTGGGCTTGGTCTAGGAGAAAGCAGGATGGGGAAGCCAGGGTGAGAAAACTAGTAAGCAGCCTTCCTCCATAGCCTCTGCATAGCTCCTGCCTCCAGGTTCCTGCCCTGCTTGAGTTTCTGACCTGACTTCCTGCAATGATGAACAGTGATGTGGAATAGTAACAAAAATAAACCAAAATAAACCCTTTTCTCCTCAAGTTGCCTTTGGAAATGGTAGTTCATCATAGCAATAGTAACCCTAAGACACACAACCACACACTAAGTGTTAATAAAAAAAATAACTATAACTGAAAACTCATAGTTTCATTGGAAATCCTCCAGTTTTAGTAGTGATTTCTGTAAGAACATGCTAACTCCTGATCAGGTCATCTACATATTATTACATACAGCCACTGATCTAATGTTTTATATAATAAACTCATTTAATTCATTAATCCTAGTTGGCGAATCATTATTGTTATTTTTGTTTCTGGGGTTTTTGTTTTTGTTTTCATTTTAATCAAGAGAATAGCCTCACACTGTAGCTCAGTTAGTAGACAGTTAGGTTACCAAGCATGAGGTCCTGGTTTTGATCCCCAACACTGCAGAAGATTAGTTGGCTTAGTTCATGCTTGTAATCCCAGCAAAGGAAGGAGGCAGGAGGATCAAAAAATCAAGACCGTAACCAGCTACATATCAAAACAAATAAAATGAGGAGGAGGAGAGAGAAGAGGAAACTGAGATATAAATAAACTAACATGTTTTGAGTGCTCATTAGAGCAGGGCTTTGTGTCTACTCATCTCTTGGATGCACCTACAGTGAGAACTGGCAGGCTCTCTCTCCAAAGGGCTATATCATAAATGTGCCCAATTTTGTCAGCCATGTGGCATCTGCAGCAACTACTTCTCTTGATTTTGCACCACAAAGAGAACCACTGACAAAATGTAAATGACATCTTTACCAAAAGAGGTAGCAGGCTGGAGCTGTCCCATGGAACATAATTTGGTAACACTAATCTAAATTACAATTCTAAAGAGATGATTATCATATTTTAAGAGTTCAAATCATATCAGATATTTGTTATACTATCAATTTACCCTGTTAAAGTTTTATATATATATATACATATATATGTATATATATATACATATATATCGACAAGTTATTCATAAAATTATTCTATAACTTCTAAAATTGTTTATCTGTGAGTACTTAAGTGTTTAGGGATGTTCTAGATATGTTTTCCAAAGCTTTCATTTTTATTTTATTTTTTTGGTTTTGTTTTTTTTTTTTTTTTGGTTTTTCGAGACAGGGTTTCTCTGTGGCTTTGGAGCCTGTCCTGGAACTAGCTCTTGTAGACCAGGCTGGTCTCGAACTCACAGAGATCCGCCTGCCTCTGCCTCCCGAGTGCTGGGATTAAAGGCGTGCGCCACCACCGCCCGGCAAGCTTTCATTTTTAAATTGATATATCATTGAGCACATATAGACTGAATACTTCAATAGATTGTCTATTTATAATATATTTTGTAATGATTGAAGTATCTAATGGGTATCCATGAATCATGATAGTGTGCATACTATATATGTTATTTTAATTTTGAAACATATGAAACTGTTTTAATTCAAAGGTACTTGGGCTGTGCAACCTTTTGCCCCTATCAGAAATTCCACAGTGGCACACACTAATTCCAACACTCAGGAGACAGAGGGAGGTGGATCTTTCTGAGTTTGAGGACAGCCTGTTCTACAAAGCTAGTTTCAGGACAACCAGCACTGCACAGAGAAAACCTATTTCGAAAAACCATAAAGAAAAAAGGAAAAAAAAATCTGGATGCTTTCTTTCTATCTGGAGTCTAGGTACTTCAAAGGAAGAAGATGTGTATAGCCTAAAAAACGGGGTTTTCCTGTCTTCTGTATTTTTCATTGAAATTTGAAAGCAATTTTGTTTTTTTTTTCAATTTTGTTTTTTTATGGTTTTTGTTGGATTTTATGATTTAAACAAAAGTCATATGCTAGGAGGGGATCTGCTTTACTGTTTTGTTTTTTTTCTGGAATGCACTGCTTTCTTCATCTTCAAATGTGTGTATCTACACTTCCAGATGTGACAGCCCTTTCTGCTTGTAGCTTTGGTTATGCGACTGAAGGGATGTTTCAAGTGTTGCAATTCCAGACAATCTGTTTTGATTCATTACTGCATAATGGATAGCAGTTGGAAGTTTCACACTGCCAACTCTGCTTCTGCATCCTAATCATGCTAGATATTTAGTCTGCAAAGGGGGAAAATAAAACCCATCACCAAGACTTTCCCTTCTGCATTACATAAGGATATAGACATCTCTGGTAATAAATTTACTCTGACAGCTGCTAAAAGATTTACCAAGCTTGACAATATAAGCAAAAGAAAAGAAAGGAGGGGGGAACTAAGGTTGATTATTTCTCCAAAACATTTATCTTTGAGGGACACATAAAAAATATAGTACATTTAAGTATGCATACGAGCAGGCATACGAAAACACTATTTTGACTGTCACTTTGGGGTCTGTCTTGTACGGTATGTTGTTAGCACACTTCCCATTTTTCATGAGGAGAATAAATGATTTGAAAATGCATTAGCTGCATTTGGAATACAAAGTCAGTCTCTGCTAGCTCTCTATGGGGAGAAATGAAAGTTCCCATGGAGAAGAACAAAGCCAAAGCAACCCCTCTGGCAGTGATGTTTAGAGTCAATCTGGTGAGGGTGATGCCATCAGCAAAAGAGAAATGCTAAGTAGCTCTCTAGTGTTTCAAACAGATTAGCTCTCACCGTTACCGGGCAGATGGGAATCTGTCCTGCTTGCAGTCTTAATGCTTCCCTGGTGTTAATGATGTTCTGAAGGGGTCTGGAAATGGAAATAAATGGATGGCTTGGTAGCTGCCTGGAGCTTCCTTAAGTGCTGGGCCTGCAGGGTATCAATTGTTTATTTGGTGGCTTTCAAGTTATAGAGGTGCATTGATTGGCCTAAACACTGTAGTGTATTACTGTTTCTTATCTCCACCCAAGACTACTTGCCTCGTCTCATTGAGAAGAAGATGACCTACTTTATTACAGAGAACATAGCTTTGCAGTGGGATTGAAATATGATTGACTGAACGATATTGATTTTTTTTCACTAAACTATGTTTCAGAATTACTTTTGAGCTGATTCTGGTCTCCGTCGCTTTGCGGGAATGAGTTGGAAAGAAAGCATTTAGTAAGAGAGGCATGGTGCTTTGGGCCCCTGGTTCTTTTTGGAGTAGCTCCCCAGTTAGCATCAACACAGCATTATATTCTCCTTTCTTCCTAATTTCTTCTTCTTTTTCTTTTTCATTTTATTTTCCCTTTCTTCCTTTGCTATTTCTGCCATTCTTCCTGTTTGTCCTTCTTCTTTTTGCCCTTCTCTATCAATATTAATATCTCTTTTGTTAAACTGATATCCAATGTGTTTGGAGAGGCAGCATTAGTGATAAAATATTATTGAACAACAAATGGAACATAGAGGCCAGATAATGGTAAAGAATACAGATACAGGGAAGTCTGCTGTGAAACCATCTCTCCTAGAAATGGCTGCATAAACAAGAAAAAACAACAGCAATACTAGTGGATAAATTAATATGGATAGGAGATTTCACAGTGTCCCACCCCTAGACATAAAACTACAGGCAACTAGTGACTACTGAGAGGAGATTTAGCTTTAAAATCATATAGACATGAACCAAAAAACAAACTCATTAGAGTTTGTGTAGCTGTACACACACACATACACACACACAATCACGTCCGTAACAATAAAGAAAAAGAGGCTATCAATTTGAGAATGTAGAAATATGGGAGACTTCAAAGAAGGGTTGTTGGAAGTGATTAGGGGGAAAATAGAGGGGAGAAACTGATGTAATTCTATTCCAATTAAAATCATTAATAAAATGAGTGCAGAACACAGGTCGCCTTTCATTATTGTCATGTCACAATGCCTTCCTACCAATGCTAGAGTCAGAATTCATGTATCCTTCCTTTAGAATATTGATTTGTTTACCTTTGCATGTCTGTCACCAAAATGCTTTATAGAAGTGACTTAAGGAAGCATTTATTTGGACTTTTAGCTTCATAGGGTTCAGTCCACGATTTCTTACCTTCGTGTGTTTGGGAAGAACATGAAGGTAAGTAATGGCTGGAGAAGTATCTGGCAGATGGTAGGTGTGTGTTTCCTTACAGATAGAAAGTTCAGAGTGACAAAATGTGGCTAGGGATACTTGATCCCTAAGACTCTGTTTCATGTATCCTACTGCCTCCAGCTAGGCTCCACCTCCTACAGTTTTCCATAATATGACTAGCAGCTAGGGAGCAAGTTTCTAAACCTTGAGGATGAAGGAAACATTTCACATTAAAATCATAACATCATTGGGAGGGGCAAATACTCACGGATCCCACGTTTATCTCATGTCTGTAATTTTATTTTGTTCTTCCACAACTGTCCACATCATCTTCAGTTTAAAGCATTCTCTCTGACATCCTTTACTAATCACATTGTTCCTTTTAGTTCAACAGTAAAAAAACTCAAGTATAATGTATGCGATTTTTATAAGTCAAATTAGCAATTTTAAAATACTGTATGTGGATATCTATGACACATGCTTTTAATTTTCCATACTTACCTATAAATAAGTAAACTCTCGTTTTTCAAACATTGGTAACCGAATCCTCCATTATTTGATAAATATACAAGCATGTCACAAACAGATAAAAATGTGGTTATTTATCAATCTTTATTTAAATTTAATATACTTTTGGTTTATTTCTCTTAAGGGATTAGGGAAGTGAACCAATTTTTAGTTGCCTGGTCCCGATATTGTATTTCAACAAAATTATGCTTCTGGTTGCGATGACTCAGTAGGTAAAATGTCACTTCCATATCCATTAGGAATATTGCAAGTTCAGCTTTGTGCAGATACCTACAGCATTTGTGATCTCATGAGTGCAATATCTAGATCATATGCAGCACATGTTTTGCCTTGTGATCACGTATAACAGTGCTAATAAAAGTTGAGCATCTGAATACCTCTTATTCATATTATTTTGAGACATCATATGTCAAAACAAGTAATTAAAGAGTTATCTCTTAAGAGTTCTTGCTGTCCCTTCCTCCACTTCTCTGATAAGGTCAAAAGCTGCACTAATATGGATACAGAAAGACAAATTTAGATAGCAGTTGAGTTCTAGGTATGCTGAGTAGAATAATCATAACAGGTTCAACAATGGGGCCCATGAGTTTCTCAACCATGTGATCTGAGCTTGATCTACAGTATGAGGCATATGTTTCCTTCCATGGAGCAAACTTTTTTTTAAAAAAGAAAGGATTAGTTATCACCATAACACTTGTGCTTGTATTGAATCCATAGGCTTATCTTCTCATGATAATTATTATTTTCACTCATGGATTTTATAGCTAGTTAAGACTGTTGATGGCTATTCTCTCCCCCAAGTTTGTCCAGCACCTTCTGGTTCTATGAAAATTAGCCATCAAGGAAAACATTCCTAATCATTATCAACTCGATTTCTCCACATCCTGTGACCAAATTATGTGGTGCCTAGAGCAGCATTGTTTTTAACAACCAAGCCCTGTCAGGCAACCAAGATCAGTGGCAATGGGTCATTGCTTTGGAGGGAATCTCTGGAATGCTGCTGACCAACAACTGGAAGAGAAGTACCTGACAACTGGCATTGTACACCCAGCTTCACACAGGGGCTAGTGATATAAACTCAGGTCTTTGTGCTTGTATGCCCTGTATTTTAACTGTTGATATTGACAGAGGTTTCTGTCCCTCCTGGTCATACAGCTTTTCAGTTTCAAAGAAACACACAGAGGCCTACATCAATTATAAACTGATTGGCGCAGGCTTTTTATTAACAAACTCTTACATCTTAATTTAACCCATAATTTTTGTCTGTGTTAGCCATATGGCTTGGGGCTTTTTGTCATTGAGGTATTCTTATCTTGCTTCCTCTGTGTCTGGGTGATGATTAAAGACTAAACTTTTCTCTTCCCAGAATTCTCCTATTCTGGTCACCCCACCTATACTTTCTATCTGGCTACTGGCCAATCAATGTTTTATTAAACCAATACAAGTGACAAAACTTTACAAGGTACAAGACCATTGTCCCACAGTAAGTTGAGGCATCTTGGCAGTATCAACATTTTTATGAAAATATGAACGCAGTGAGGGTTGAGATTATGTCTTTCAGTCCATTGCCACATAATTAACAGATATACAAATACCCAATGGTTTATATTTACTGTGTAAATCCTTTATCCTGAAAACTAAAGTCACTGAGTTGGCAATACACAACTGTTATTTTAAAACTCAGAAAACAGAGACAAGATCACAAATTTGTGATGCCTACCTCAGCTATTTGGTGAGTTTAAGGCCAGTCCAGGTAACGTGGTGAGCTCCCAACATAGAATAATAATGGAAATAGGACTGATAGCATAGGTTAGTGATCCAGCATTTGCTCAACATGCACAAGTCTCTGGGTTCCATCCCCTGTACCTGGAAATAAATAGAATCAAACCTAAGTGTGACAATGAAAGGTTATTGTCATAGAAGCCACACAAAACTTTAGATTGAGAAGACTGTAAATAATTTAGCACAAGGGAAATTCTTATTTAATGTATATTATATTACCATATATATTATTTAAACAGGAAGCATCATGGACTTAAACTGGTATTTAAAATCATTAATGACCTTTTTCCTCCATCAAAGCCTGTGTAGCATCTTCTGGTATGATGGAAGTCAGCCATAGTAAGAAACATTCATTGTCAGTACCCACTAGGTTTCTCCTTATCCTATGACCAAAGTGTGGCATATGCATTAACAGTCTTACAAACAAGCTCTTATATTAAACGCACAGGATTCTGGTTTGGGAAGGTTTTTACATTTCATAGATTCCAGACTTTTAGTAGCTAGTTTCCTATGAATGTGTATCACTATCCTACATAACCTCTAATCTGTATAACTGATGCTTGTACCATTAAGAGTGCCCAGAGGTTCCTCACAAAAGTGCAACTAGATTTACACAATATCCCAAGTCTGACCAGTAAGAAGTGGGGAAGCCACAGAAGAGGCTGCTTATCATGGTAAACGTAAGTTACAGTTCAGAAGAGCCCAGGTCATCTGTAAGGAAACCACAACCAAGAGATGACAGATGAGATGTGAAGTATACCAAACATGTTAGTGTTAATGACTAGCTGGTTGAAAACAGTCATTCACACCAGTACTTGCATGAATCAGCTATGAATACAGTGGTTATTTTACTGTACAGAGTCAGGGTAGGATAGATCTGTGTTGAAGAAAAAGTAATAGTTATCCATAAATACCATGAAGTCACTCTATGAAGAAATGTATACTCGTGTACCAAATAATTATTCATTGACTTTAATGTATATGTAAGAAATTGTTCTGGGAGTTATGAAGAATTCCTTATGAAATGCGACCTTTAAAGTGGGAAATAGGAAAGTTCATAGGAGAATGGCATTCAAATTAATTTGAAACTTATAGGTAGAATTTTTTTCTTTCTACCTACTATGAGAAGATTTTAGCTAAGGCAAGCTCAGCAATATATTACCAAGAAAAATCCCCTTTTTAGGTGTCCCAATCTATATGCAAGAAAGAACAAGTACAAAGTCAGGAAACAGTGGGTCAGAAATTAAAATTCTCACAAAAGGAAATCTAAGAAAAAGGGGTCACATGCAAACCAATATCAATGTAGGATTCACAAGAAATTTGCAATGCATTGGCCAGAGCAGGGGCCGAGGATGGGCTCTGCCAGGGCTCTTTCTGAGTAAAATGTTGCTGAAGAGTTGTCTTTATCCTTGATGGAGTTCACACTGCTGTGTCCCTCTCCCTACTAATGTCATCCAGCTCCCTCAGGGCTTGCTCTGCTGTGGTTGCAATGCTGAGCTCCTAGGGAGCCGATTGCTTTCCACAGAGGAAACTAGATAGTGTCTCTCTGTGACAGTAGCTCAAACAGCGGCTCCATGGGAAGGGATTCCACCCCAAGCACTTGAAGGTTAGGCAAGTGCCAGACAAAAGCCCATGAAATCCCAAGCACTTGGCTCTACAAAAGATTAAGACAGTAGGGGATTCAAATAATGAAAGCCCTGAAGAACCCTTCTGAAAATTAGAGGAGGCTAAAAGCGAAACTAAAAAATAACATCTTTTTAAAGGGGGAAAAAAAGAAGAGGTTCAATAAATTTCTATGACCTCTTACTGAATTGTAAACATTTGAGATGATGAGTAAAGAGAGGAGGGAACAGTACAGACAAAAAGATAGATTAGGTAGTGTCTGCAACTGTGCAGGGTTTGCCAATCCAAATTAAAGTGTAGACCAGACTAGTAAACCAGCTCAATTGCTTTGGGGACTCCCTGGAGTGTGAAAAGAGTCGGGGGAGAATAAGGAAGATTACCTGTGTTACGAGGGAAAAAAAAGAAGAGAGCAAATTAAATCTCTGAGAGTTTGCTTTTCTCGGTCTGGAATTAGTATACTCAAACACTGCAGAAGAGGTTCCACATGATGCCTATAAACCCAAGATGTGGGTGAAAAATCAGGGTGACCATGCCCAAACATTGGGCACTAATGCCCACTATTTGCAAAGATCTTTCCTCAATTTCCAGCTTGCTAGGGCTATGAAAGTCTAGCTGGTCACATTCTGGTCCCGTGAGTCAGTGGATAGGACAGCAGAATATTCTCACTCACTGCATAATAGGACTTCTGTCTTGGTGTTTTCTTCAGGCTTATTTTACTCCTCTTCCCTCCCAGGCAGCTGCACAGGAATGTCACAGCCAGATAATAAAAACGGGTTCCGTTTCTATTTTCCTTCCTCATTGAAAGCTCAAGCTGCCTCTCATGGAACCGAACCAAATACCTTCTTTATTTTTGAGGCAAGATTTCCCTTTGCAATACAAGCTGACCTCGATCCTGTGACCCTCCCTCCCCTGGGACTTGGCCATGATTATAGATGTATATCACACACTGGCTCCTAACACAATATCTTTCAAAGCCTTCATTGCTCCCTCTCCCTCCCTTTGCCACTGTCCGGGGACTTGATTTAAGCAAGTCCTGAATAACATTGAAGTAAAAGCTGAATTCTTTTCTTTAATTAAATACTGAGTCTGAGAGACTTTAAAATTATTTCATACAAAGTCAATAGAGAGGGAATTAATATAGCAAGAATGTACATATGACGCAAAGATAGGAGACCATTGGGAGACAGGAAAGAGGAGAAGAAGGGAAATAAAAGGGAGAGAAGTGGCTATTGTGTTAGCTTGAAGCCATTTTGTACTATTTCTAAATTATTCTGTGACAGTTTTCATGCCTTGATCCTCAGTTGCATGTCAGTTCATACGTTTCTGTTCCTCAATACCAAATGAACACTCATTATAGATATGAGATTAAAAAGAGCTAGCTTCCAGCTGGAGAGATGGCTCAGTGTGTAAGGTTTCACTCTGTAACCTTGAGAACCTGCTTTCAAACCCTCAGTTCCCACCTCAATATTTGTATATGGCTGTTAGTGCTTGTTATGCAATCAATGGCAGGCAGAAACTGTCCAAGAGCTCAATGGCCTGCCTGTCTAGACAAAATGGCAATCTTCTTATTCACTGACAGACCGTATCTCAAGGAGTAAGTTAGGGAGTGAAAATGGAAGACATCTTATATTCTCCTCTGGCCTATACATGGGCATGCATGGGGACAACTCACACATATTCAAGCACACACATGCACAAGCATATATGTACACACACACACACACACACTGATTAGTTTATTCCAGTTCTTAGAGATCAGTTTCTTACTTGCTAAGGAGTACATTATCATGTCTCTTGATCATAGAACAGGTGAAGAGCCATTTTAAACCTTCTGGAATTTGGAATCTGCCTGCTATATTGTCTCTGAATCTGAATCTCCAAATGAAGCACTAGTGATGAAAATTAAGGAGGAAACTCATTCTCGAGAAAATGAAGGATCACGGGTACTGGGGAAGAATTAAATCCCAAAGGGAAGGGTACCAATACACGTCTGGGAAAGGTGACCTTGAACTGGTACAAAGCTTGGTGAGACATGCTGCAGCTAAGCTCTGTTTGACAAGGGGGGCAGAACAACCTTGGAGTTTTGCTAGTACTTCCTGACAATGTTCCAGACTTAAATTTCAACATCGGTTTTGCTTTAATCACTCTGCATGGAATTCTAATTCCTAACAAAGGGAAGTGAGTTAGTGGTGGCCTTAGATTTCAGGAATAACTACTCAATCTTTTATATTCATATCAGATAGTTGTAAATCTATCGTCTTTTACTTTAACTTTTGATTCTAAAATATCCTATTTCTTTTCAGTTAGAAGTTTGTATCACTTAACCAAATGTATATTTGAATGCTTTTTCTGTAGATTATGATAATCCCATTGACACCTCCTATTTCTTAATCTTTCTTCTCATTTAAGTATGGCCACATTTGAATATTTAGCTCCATGGATAGTATATGACATCCTTCGTACCTCAAGTAAATAACATTACCTAAAGCATGACAAAACTGAGGTGTGTTGTAGTGTAGTACTTGGCTTTTCATGGATCAATAAAAATTAACTGGATAAATTAGTAATGATTCACCTTAGATTCATATGATAGCATGTGTCTCTACTTATATCACTTCAAATTATAACTGTCTCTATTGTGAGGACTAGGTATCCTGTAAATGAAGAGGTAAGCAAATCAAAGCATTAACTAGTGAAAGGGAATTTCAAGGGGAAACACATTATAATGACTGTAATATAGGATCAAAGGAATAGAACAGAAAACTAATGAAAAGCATTTGTAAATAGTGTAGCACATCACAACCCAGAGTACTAAGTTTTGTTTCCCTAAAATCATGTATGATTTATAGTTTTCCTTTTAATTAAATTGAGTTGTGGCTAGGGTTTTTACAACGTGAACTTGGTGCTGTATATTATATTCATAAGACATGCACAGATTCCATCAACAGCCAGGTGTTTTGTGGCACCTTTTCAAACTGCTCGCTGGCACATGTGTGTTTGTGTGTGTGTATTTCTTTGAGATTAAAAAAAAAATCTTGTCATTTCTTATCCACTTGACACCTACCTTTGATCCCAGCTCTCTAGAGGCAGAGGCAGAAGAAACATTGTGAGTTCAAGGCCATCTTGGTCTACAGAGAGAGTTCCAGGCCAGCCACAGCTGCACAGAGAAACCCTTTCTCCAAACAACAACAGCAGAACAAAACACCTTGGCATTTCTTGAGTCCCCATTGCTTTTTTAACTTAAGACTGTCATATAAGCTTCGGTCAACTAACTGTTCAAGTTCTATTAAAAAACAAACAGCAATTGTAGTGAAAATTTCAAACTCATCCCTTTTGTGTTTTAATCATGCTTGGTCTTTCCCACAGATCTGATTCCAGCTTAATGTGGGATTCCCCTCTATATGCCGTGCATATCGTTGGTTAATAAAGGAACTGAACTGCTTTGGGCCTATAGCAGAGCTATAGGGGAATGTAGGTAGGCTGGGAAAAATAAGCTGAATCCTGCGTGAAAAGAGGCAGTGTCAGAGAGAAGCCCTGTCAGAGACAGACACCAGAACTTTACCTGGTAAGCCTCAGCCACATGGTGATATACAGATTAATAGAAATGGGTTAAATTAATATCCAAGAGTTAGCCAATAAGAAGCTAGAGCTAATGGACTAAGCAGTGATTTAATTAATACAGTTTTTGTGTGATTATTTTGGTTCTGGGTGGCCAGGATGAATAAGCAGCCTCCTTGCAAGACCTGCTTACCATTTAGCAAGAAATAGCCAGTCATCCAGGCTACTGCTGTCTGTTTCTCTGGTGCGCAGGCACACCATATGTGTTCCTCTTTGCAATTACGGCACGTTGGTCTACCGACACACGTTAGTGAAGTGTTTACATTCTGACAGGGAGTCCTGCCATCACTCTCAAAATTACAGGCCCTCAATTTCCTGAATGCCTTGCTATAGAAAATCTGCAGAGTTAAAGACTAGGAAAAGGACAACATAGAGCGTAACAGCAGATACCTGATTTCATTGCATTGTACCATAGTGGAAACATCAATCCTGTTTCCTAGGGAAACCACAGAAAGTCCTCACCAAAACATCGTCTCCCATTCAAATGCCAAGTCGGCTTACAAACTGTTCTGGAAATCTCAATCTAACACTAAAGGTTTTTTCCGGAGGTTCAGTCTTATAACTCTGCCAGGCTAGAGACTGTGAGAAAAAACGTAATGGGTGACAAAGGAGCATACTGGGAGGAGTCAACACTGGTAGTGTGGGAGGAGAGTTAGAAGAAAGGGATGAACGGACATACTTAGCCATTTAACAGATAGTTCTTAAGCATCAGGCTTTGTGTTATATACCAAGTGTTATTACTAAGGCCTCCATTAAACACACACACACTCAGCCATGCCTGGTAACTCTGTTAATATCATGCTTTAAAAAAAAATATCATGTCTACTGTTTCCCCCTCTTCTTCACACAGGCCTCTTCCAAGCATCACAATTTCAATTTCTGCATGGTAGAGAGCTCCAGCTTAGACTTCTTATCCCGGGATCTAGATTTAATTTAGATCAGTCTTTCAGCATCATAGAGACGAGAATTAAGCAGTGCTCCCATCTCTCTCAGCACCAACCCTGCACTACCTTTCAGCTCTAGAAAATGACTGAAGACTTCACTCTGTTCTCACCCCACCCCAGACTGAACTGTTCAGTGACTTTGACAGGAAATGTCAGATTCCTGAGTTTACTCTCATTGGTTCCTGCTCTATTAGTCCTTGATCAATAGACCCACCTGTAGAACACCTGTTCTCCTCCCCGCTCTCGAAGTCTGCTGTGGCTGCTTCAATTTTCTTCCAGGCTGCTGTAATATCGTTTCACTTACCATTTCTCGCAGTCCATCTGTTAAAATGCTGCCACGTTGGTGTGCTAATATGTGTATCTGATCAGCTCACTCCCCAAACTTAATAAAACCCCAGCGGCAGCTAAGGCAATTAGATGAATGCCAAACTTTCACAACAGCAGTCGAATCCCATCACGGAATGAAGTTCACACAATCACGAGGATGCAGGTTTCATCTGAATAGGAGTTTATCTACTGATCTGTTTCCAGAACGTAGTGACAATTCTTGATATATAACACAAAGCTGAAGTTTAGGAACTGTTTGTTAAGTGAATCACTATGTTCGTCTCTACCCTTCCGTTCCTTTCCTATACCCCCAATGCTCCAAGTATGCCTTCTTGTCACTACAACCTGGTTTCTGATAAGGTGAAGCTCACTCCACGTTTAGATGTTACTAATTTCTGTTATTTTTTTACATTTTAAAATCATTTAATTATTTACATATCATGTACATGTATTTGTATGTTGGAGGGGGACATGCACATACCACATCGTGCATGTAGAGATTCTTCTGCCTTTACATGCGCCTTGAGGGGCATCAGACTTACACTACAAGGATCTCTCCCCATTGAGTGACCTGGCCTGTCTCAATTTACCTGTCTTTTGGGAAGTTATTTAAAAATATTTATGCTAACACTATAAGCTCTATACAGCAATTACTAAAATATATTATTACATAATTTTACTTTAAAATTTTGTGTGTATAGCTGTTTTTCCTGCATGTATATTATATGCTACGTGCATAGCAGGTATCTGCAAAGGCCAGAAGAGGATATTGATCCTGTGGAGCTGAAGTTACAGTTAGTTATTAGCTACCATATGTGTGCTAGAAATTAAACCCAGATCTTCTGGATGAGCAGCCAATGCCCTCAAACACTGAGACATTTCTCCAGCACCTTATCTAATATTTAATGCTAATGTCATTTGTACATTTAGAGGCTTTGTCTTATCTTGGTTAAACCACAAATGCTAATCAAAACCTAAGTATACACATTATTTAACATATACTTACTAAATGAAAGAATAAACATGCATATAGGTGGTTTCTAAGGTCAGTTGCAATTGAAAGTCAAATATTTTAAAACAATATAAAAGGTTTTTTAAGATTATTTAAGGAAATCTTTTTAAGAATATTTGAAGAAAACACAAAATATAATTTAAAAATTGAAACTATGAAATTTTCAAAAAGTCATATTCTGTCTTTTTTAACTATAGGGTGCCTGCCATACAGTAAATCAAGATGAAGGCTGAATTCAGTGTCAACATTCAAAAGAGTTCCAGGTAAATATATATACAGGTTCCAGAAGATGTACTATAAATGACATGTATAGTGGTTGAAGAATATTCTTTAAAGCAAGAAGAAAAAAACAATTCTGATCCTACTGAATACAGATCAATCCTAAACAAACCATAGATGGTACATACAGTTCTGCTGAAAGGATAAAATGCAGAATTACACATTCCACTGACCACCTGTTACTTTCTCTCCTGAAAATGATTCTCTGGGGAAAGTTATGCATTATTCTAAATGAAGCTTTATAAATATGGCTCTAATCTGAACTACAGGATAGGTAGAAGAAATAACGTTAGCAATCCACAAGATAAAAATACAGGAGCTTTCTAACTATCTTCTAGATGTGTAGATGTAGCTACTTAGCTTTGGCTTCAGAAGACAACAGGGTACTCTGTCACGCCTTCAGGCAATGCAGAAGGCTAATAAATAGGATAAAAGTCTATAAACTTTCATTTCCCAGAGAATACAGAGATGCCTTCTCAAAGGTCATCATGCCTCCCCTTTCAAAGATGTTTTCACTGAATGTTTTAAACAAACCTGAGAGGTTTCATGTTTTCATACTAGAAAATCTGGAAAATGGTGAATAGTGTCTTGGGAATTGACTATGGATGGGTACCGGTGTGATGTTTTTTTCTATACTTCCAATATAGGTATTAGCTTCCAAGAAACAGAAGGCAGAATTTTAATGTGGTCCCCAAAGAAAGGCTTCTAATAGTGAGATAATTAATATAGGATTTATATTAATTCTTTACTCTTCTCTTTAATTTCTTTCTTTGCTTGTGTGACTTTTTATTCTATCTGTTCAAGAATTACTTCAATCTTGTCTTAGTTAATAACATACTTATAACATGCTCACTAACACACACACATATACACACACACACACACACACACACACACACTAAATCTGTATTTTTTATGTTTGTCTTTACCTGAGGGTGCCTTAAAGATTCTCCTTAACTATCCATAAAATCCTTCATGTCCTGGCAGTACTCAACTGACCAATGAATTTACAAGAGAAATCTTCCTTAAGAGAAATCTTTCTTGTTATCATCATTCTTTGATTTTGGGTACAGAGTTCAGGAGACACAACTCTTCAACCAGTCCTAACAACCCTAAACTCATCCTGATCTGCACAATGCAGACGACTGAGAAGACAGCATCAGACAGAGGCCCCTTTGCCTTCTCTGCTTGCTTCTTGGATGCTTTTTCCCTGTGTCTTCCTATTGATAAACTCCCCCACTGCCATAGATGGAATTAAAAGCTGCCATTCAGCTTAAAATGTTTTTGACAAATTTGGAAGAAATGTCTCTCTGAGACAATCAACTTTGTCCTTCAGATCCCCAGAAACAGTTTAGAAAAAGCAGCATGTAGGAGATTGTAATGGCCTGATCCACTCTTACATCGTCACAGATGTTTTCAGATAATGGGATTGTGTGTCCCATGCCAAACACTCCTATGTGGCTGCTCCATGTTTTATTTTAATCTATAAATTATGACTAACATATTTGGATTGCGTTTTCAGAAACAAATTTCATCCCAAAAGAACACCTTGAGAAAATATCCTGGCAAATAAAATAAACTATTTTTTAAATAGATCATTTTAATTTTTTAAATGGTATGATTACATTCAGTTTTTTCATATTTTCATATTACAATAATTAGTAATTGACAAACAAGGCAACATTTGATTTAAATAAAAATTAGGCTTAACTACCAAAGCGTCCAATAGAGTGTCATTTTCAAATGTATTCTAATGATGGCAGAGTTAGATGATATAAAGTTAATTGGCTTATATAATAGGAAAATAATAGTAAGTGGAGAAGTCTCCAGTAAATCCAAGGCCTTAATTTGACAGTGCCAAGATACTTTCTCAAATGGCGATACAATTCTTTGAAATTATATGCTTTATACTATATCCATTTAAGGAATTAGATACAAATTCTGAGTTTTTTCTCATTCAAATCCGCTAAAAGCCTCCAGTTTCACTTGTTTAATGAAAACAAGAGATCAGTTTTCTCAGTATGATGCTGTAAAATTGAAGGGGAAAGGGTACCCTATGAGCGACCAATTCTATCTCCTTTCTGAGGGAGTCTGTTTGTGGTCAAAGACTTGTGTGAAGTTGGCATTAGCTCTGTAATAGTGTCTTTCTTTTTTTAAGTACTTCACAGATTGCACAGAATTTCACAAAAAAAATAATTTCTTTATTTTTAAACACTTTTGGAATGTTGGTGGCAAATTATACCATAAAATTTTCATCACGAAACTGCTACATGTGACTAAGACACAGCTAGAATACTGGAAGGATAGCTAGACAGTTTAAAAACTGTGTGTACACCTAAAAATTGACTCAACAATTAAATATAACTTCACTCAAGAAAGTAAATTTTATTTTTCCTCCAGAGTATGATTTTATATGGGAGCTAATATTTCTGACTTCATGTGTTGGTCACAGCTGTCTAACTATAATTGCTCTTTGTCTCTTGTTCAAATCTATTAAAGGGAAGGGAATTGGTGAAGCAATAGTAATCATGCACCCTGAATAGCCGTGGCTCAAGGCTGTGAAGCTCAGCAGAAAGGAGAGTAAGGGAGATGACAAATCATAACACAGTTGCCCGGGCTTTCTGGATGTTCTTTTTGAATGCATGATTTTTATATAAGAATAAAAGTAAAAACTAAAAGTGGTTTAACTTAACACATGGAGCCACATGTGTTAAGTTCCTAATCAGCAGAACTAATATAAAATTTCTAAAAAAAAAAATATGGCTCCCCTGGGGAGGATAGGGAAAGTTGGCATGAAGGCACATGAGGTGGCTACCATGGATATAGACTTGTTTTATTTTGTTAGGAGATGCAGATAGCATGGGTATTCAATTGTCAAAACTCACCTAATTGTACATTTAAGGACTTTTAAATGATTAAATTTTTTAAATTTGATTTCAGCAGAGAGGAAAAGCTTTAAAGCATTGTGAAAATATATTTTGCTTTTCACAGTGGTATGTGGTGACAATTCCAAACTAATTTTCTTGTATTCTAGACTTGACATGGGATACTTACAACAATGTGATTCCCTTGGAATGGAAGATGAAACCAAACTCGGGTAAAGAAATTGAAGTATATCCTGTAGCACGCGCAAACACGTGTGCAAACACACAAACACACATACATATATGTACAGTCAAATACCAGTGAATATAAATTATATAGACAATCATAGCTATGTTTGACAAGGGGACCTAAAAACATTGGCATCTGAGAATCAACGAATATACCTAATTTCCAATTCTTATTTTCTGAATATCATTCTGCAAGAAAAGAAATGAATGCTTCTGTGTTTACCCATCTTGGAATGTTTTGCTGTGCCAAAAAGTTTAAAATGTAGACACAAAACTAGTATAACAGAAAAGAAAAAGGAAATTCTGAGCATGCTGTGACACCTAAAGTATAGAAGATCCCAAGGAATGAAAAGCCTCATAAAAAAAAAAACAGAGCGCTTAAGTAGATGTATAGTTAACCTGACAGCTAAGTAGTTAACTTTATACACACAGTGTAGCTCTCTGCCTGAGTCAGTAGAGCCTGCTTTGGCAGTGGAGAATGGTGAAAGCAGTGTTTTAGAATCAGTCACAGCGCTGAGATTAAGTATCTGTTGAGTGAGAAATCGGTGTCACACCCTTGAAGACCCAGTTAACACTGTAAACGAGTAAGCAGAAGAACTGTGGAAGTGGGATGGGGAGGAGTGTCGTTAAACTGTCTCTGGTACACATCTCCCCCTTGCAGTAATGAACACACAGCAGCCCCGACGATCTGCACAAGACATGCACACAGTAAAAGGGTGGGAACTTAGGAAAAGAGAACATGAACTTCTCAATGTGTGCAGGAGAGAAGCTAGTTGGAAGAAATAACAGGTACTGGATGAGATGGGGGTGAAGTAGGATAGTATTGTGGGTGAGAATGATTACTGTGCACTGAAAACAAGTGTAAAATTGTCAAATAATGCAAGCACTGAGCTTCAAAGGCTTTAAGCTTGTTAGTTCTAGAAAAGTATGCAGCTTGTTTGTTTTAGCAAAGTTAGTTCTAGAAAAGAGGGCTCAGGGAATATCCCAGGAGAACAGAAAGATTGAAAGAACCAGACTACCATGGAGGATGCAATGAAACAATCTCTGCTAAAAATGGCTACGTAAACATCAGTGGAATAGTAGACATAGTACCCTGGAAGGAGAGAAATGGTGTGGGCTCACAACCCCAGACACAGAACTGTAGGGAACTGTTGACTGCAGGATGATGGAGAATTAGCCTCTCCCAAAGAGGAACCCCTTCAACAGTTGTCCAATGAAGAATGGTCAGTCCTAAGACCATGTACACACAAATAACAAAAATGTACTATATATATATGCATATATATATATATATATATATATATATATATTGTGGTGTGTGTGTGTGTGTGTGTGTGTGTGTGTGTGTGTGTGTTTGTGTGTGTGCTGGAACTCATGTGACTTTTTTGAGGGACAAGGCATGAGAATACCATAAACAAATTCTTCTTGTGGCAAGGCCCTGGAGAATCTCACCCATTTCGGCAAGGCCAATGGATAGGTCGCTGCATGATTCTCATTATGACCCCAGGAGCAAATGTACTACCTGCTCTCCTTGCTTTTTTTTATATAAATACAAACCATATAGCTGGTTGCCTCTAGGTTCACTTTATCAGAGCTATGGATAAAAAAGCTATTACAAAAGGAAAACATCCCCCTCTCCTTTGTGTGAGCCAGAAGGGATATTGTTAAAAATATGCAATGGGATACTTCACCCTCTCTGAGGAGGGGACGGTGCTGGAGTGGGGGGAAGGTGTGGAGAGTGGGAGGAGGTTAGGGAGAACAAACTGGGATTGGTATGTACAATAAAAAAAAGAACCGTTTAAAAATAAAAGGAAAAAATAAAATAGATCTAACTCTGTCCCTAAAGCCTTTGATGTTTCAAGTGTGACCACGCATTCAGGTTTCTTAAGAACAGGATGCTTGCTGCCTTTCCAATGTACCCTGTGAGGAGCCTGAAGGAGTCACAATAGTTCATGATAATATTACAAATTTGCATAACTCTTTTGGAGAGAATGATTTTAACCACAAGAGTCTAGGAGAAATGCTAATAGCAGATCATGTCAGGCATTAATGGGAACAGTCTAGAAACAGGGAATGAAGCAGAATCATAGAAACCCATCATGCCCTCCATTTCTAACATCTGTGCCAATACTGTAGGTAGTTGAGAGGAAGGGAACATGAGAAAAAGGGAAAAGCAGTGCCAACTATTGAGAGTAAGCTTTTAAGTTATGTTGCTCACAGGATGATAGGGACAAACCTGGTATAGTCCCCACAGGGAATAGAGTAGTACACAATAAAGAATAAATTGATCCAGCTTCAACTGGTGAGTCAATTCTGTGAACTTAGACTTTATCAGAGCTAAACATTAACAACTGGAGGCAAACTGTGTCTCACCATGCATGACTCTGTAACAGTAAATGCTGCCATCTGGGCAAACTGTCCTTACCTACAAGTGGCCCTAGATAGCAAACTTCCTTGGTTGTTTGCAATACTGCTTATAATTTAACATCAGAGCCACGAATCAAGTAGGTAATGGTTACTGGTGGGAAATTTGGGGGAACAGAAGGAGAATGAGGTAAAGTAACAAACTGGCAATTATTGTAACCATTATTAAATATATAAGGAAACAAATTTGATTGTAGAACTGTTCATACAAAGTATTGGAACTGTATAAATAAAAACACCCCAGGTTATC
Organism: Microtus pennsylvanicus; assembly: GCF_037038515.1. NCBI lineage: Eukaryota > Metazoa > Chordata > Mammalia > Rodentia > Cricetidae > Microtus > Microtus pennsylvanicus. Next base: position 29,666,093 of record NC_134589.1, on the reverse strand, counting down.
CGGGGCTGCTTATTTGGAATAGGTGGTCATAGTTTCTTCACTGTGCCGACTTCACACTTCCATCCCAGGTTATCGAACCCGTTTGGAATTAGGCTTCCAGCACACATGTGCACGTGCGTGCTTACTTGCGTGTGTGTGTGTGTGTGTGTGTGTGTGTGTGTGTGTGTAACAATATCAAACAAAAAGAGGCTATCAGCTTGAGAGGGACATGGTGGAAGGAAAGACCATGGGAGGAAAGAGAAGGGGAAAAGCAATTATATTTCAATTACAATCATATCTAAAAGCAATAAAGATAAGTTAGACTCACTTAGTAATTAGAGAAATCATAAGTCTATACTGACAAAATAAATGTATAGTGGGTGAAGGACCATGATCTTATAGAAAAGTGAAATGGAATTTTTTAACTTTGGGTTTTTGAATACCAATTTTTGTTCAATTTGTGACAGGATTTCTCTGTGTATCAGCCCTGATTATCCTGTAACTCACTTTGTAGACCACGCTGGTCTTGAACTCACAGAAATCCACCCACCTCTGTCTCCCAAGTGCTGAGAATAAAGGCATGTGCCACCACTGCCCAGCTGAATAGCAACTTTAATCAATGGATGTTAAGATGATAATTTTACTAAGACATGGGTACTTTTGATTCTTTTTTTGTCCTCTTAGACATCTTGTTAGCAAAAGCAAATATGAGTTTTCTATTGAAAAAAATCTGGGATGGACTGCTTAACTCAAGAGAGCAGAATTAATATCACCTAATTTGATCATGCAACAAACAGAAAAAAAAAATGTTTCTTGTTAGTGCCCCTATCAGTAAAATAGTCTGTGAACATCGCAAAGAAACATCAGAAACACTCCAGTTAATGGAAATGTTCTATAATATTTAGCTAGCCTGTGCTCACATAACCACATCAAAGTGAAGAAAGACACAGAAAGGCTGGAGAAGTCATCCAAGCTATGATGATGAAAGAGACAGGACAACCATGTTAGGGTATGAGATTGTGGCAAGTCATCCAAGATATTCCGGAGGCAAACAGCAAACACTTGATTTAAGCTACATAAGAAAGAGTGCTGAGTCAAGGTCACAATTCAGTGTGTTCATTTCTATACTGTGATTGCATAGAAAATGCTCCTCTGAAATGCTCTAAGTAGGAACTGAACCTATGATCTGTATTGATAGGGCTCCCAAAAATCATGTATACTGAAAGAACAATGAAGTAATAGGTATTATTGAAAACTTATAGTGAATTGTTGCAGGGAGGCTGCTTGCTGTTTCCCTGCTGCCCAGCTGGGTCCTGGCAGCAGGTATTGCATTGGTGCGTCTTGCCCAGTGGTTGGAGTAGCTGTAATCCAGGTGGAGACATCATGGTGTCCCATAATCTTTGGGTTACTACTAGGATCTAGGAGTCTCTGTCTAATATAATATGCTTTTTAATTATTATTTTAAATGCCATATTCTGCAGATCTCTGAAGTATGAAGGCTGCCTAAGTATATCTGATTAGATAAACTTTGTTTCTAGTTACTTGTTTTAAATTTGACTTTGAAAACACATACAGGGAATAAATAAGGCTTATTCCTGTAGTTGTTTGTATTAGTACTTCAAGAATAACCGACTAACTTGTATTTCCTAACAGTCTATATTAAGTTAGCAGCTTTCATAATAATCGAACTCCACACTCTGTAATGACTTTGAATTGCAGCTAATAAAGAACTGAATTAGTCATTCCAAAGGTAAAAACAGAACAAGTTTGTATCTACTATTAATACTCTCTCCTGCTAAGGCAAGGAAAAGGTCCCAGATTAAAATGGGAAGAAGAGGGAGTCTATGGGTTAGCATTGCTCGAGGGTAATCTGAGACACAGGCCTACTTTACTGCTGATCTGTAGAACCCATCTTGGCACATGTGTACCACATTGCCCTGGGAAAGCTGCCCTGTTTCCCCCTTCACAAGTACTGGTAAGTAACAATGACAAGACCCAATCATGGGTCCCATCTCTCCAGGGGCTCAAGGGGGTGATACTAGGACCTCAATACCATTGGTCAAACACTATTGACCCATTCTTGAACAAAAGTTGTCAGTCTGTTGATCAGAAGCAAGAACATTAGGGGCCTATTAGAGTTGAAAGTAAGGTGGATAAACAATGAGCCAGTTGAACAAGTTTCCAGACCATCCAGCTTCTGCATGAGCATTCTGTTCTCTATCGTTAATCCGTTTTCTTAACAAGGCCATTGAATCTCTAATTATCCCAGAGTGACTGACATAGAAATGAGATTCTTCCCCCAGGGCAGCACATAGGCCTCCTTGTTGCAAGAAGAGAAGGTCCAAATCTCTTAGTATCAGTACAAAAATTTTTGAATCAATTCATCCAAATAGCTTAAACCCAACAAAGTTAGCAAGGACAAGGAGGCCAAGCATACATTTTAAAGCCTGAACAGACCTTGAACAAGGGAATACATTTTTAAACCATCAATTAATATTTTTAATGCTTGGTCCTTTTCCATGTTATAGTGATCCCATTTTGACTCTTCTGCTTTGTTTTCTTCTCCTTGTCATTGTGTCGGGGGCTCAGACTGACAGAGTTACAGAGAAAACTTTTAAATAAAGCCTGGGTCTAACGAAGAAAGAGCCATAGTCCAATTCTAGAGACAGCTTTTCCATAAAAAAAAAACAGCATATAACAACTTTAACATTATCTATACCAAAAAGTCATCTGAATTTCTGGTAACCCAAATTCAGTAGCCAGAGCTCAGTGATAAATTCTGAAGTCCAGCCTGTAAATGTGGCCACAGCAGTGATGGGTGGCAGAGGCAGCAGAAATAGTCAAACCCTGTCTCGAAAAACTAATAATAATAATAATAATAATAATAATAAACAATCCACAAATTGTAACTTGTGCTTTTATTTAAGCTACTTCTACTGTGGTTGATTGTTTATAGAAAAGCCCCTTGCTCTTAGGAATTGCTCTGTTTACTTAGCTAAGTGATCATGATCAGTATCAGCGGTGATAATTCCTCAGGTCTGGGATCCCACTGCACCATTTAAAAGACAGGAGAGAAAATTATAGCATAGGAAGCAGAAACTAGACATGAATATATCATGCTTTCTTTCTCTTCTTGAGTTTTTCACTTGAGTTTCATAGCTAGAGGTAATACAGTGGAGCTATATTTGAGCATGGTTGGAGTTAATAAAGCTCTTAATGTGCTTTTAAATATGCAGAAAATATGGAAGACATTTATGATATAAATCCTAGAGAACACAAGAGTGATATATTTTCTTTACTGTGTTTTTAAATTTTTAATTTATTTTTCAGATATTTTATTGCATTTTATTTTACTGAAAATAGATTCTTCTCTCATATGATATATCCCAACCAAAGTTTCACTTCACTCCTCCCAACTCCTTCACCCCCCCCCACCCTCCACCTCCTCCATCCACCTGCCAGCCCATCATTTTCCCCAGGTCCACTCTTCTTTTGTTTCCATTCAGAAAAGAATAGGCCTCCAAGAGAAACACACACACACACACACACACACACACACACACACACACACACCACTACAAACAGGATACAATGAAACAAGGCAAAAGCCCTCATATCAGGGCTGGACAAGGCAATCCAATAGCAAGAAAAGACTCTCAAGAATAGGCAAAAGATTAGATAGATCCCAGACTATGCTAAATGAGGTGAAATTATGAGGACATGTGATGATCACCACTAATTTAGAAAATAAGACTATTAAATGCATAGTTTACCTTGAAAGCCAACACATTTCATTCTTGGCTCTTAGAAGTTTATGTTTTTCTTTCTTTTTTTATTATTTATTTATTAAAGATTTCTGTCTCCTCCCTGCTACCGCCTCCCATTTCCCTCCTTCTCCCCCAATCAACTCCCCCTCTCTCATCAGCCTGAAGAGCAGTCAGGGTTCCCTGCCCTGTGGGGAGTCCAAGGACCTCCCACCTCCTTCCAGGTCTAGTAAGGTGAACATCTAAACAGCCTAGGCTCCCACAAAGCCAGTATGTGCAGTAGGATCAAAACCCAGTGCCATTGTTCTTGACTTCTCAGCAGTCCTCATTGTTTTTCTTATTTACAATATACAACCAATTATTCTGTCTGAAATTTCTGCACATACTAACTCATTCATGTATTCAGAGTCAAGTGTCTATTAAGACACAAAATAAATGTTTTCACCTAGCACACAAAATCAAAGACATTATATACTGCCAAGATGCAGCATAAAACGCACATGGGAAACATTCCCGTGCCAAAGGGAGGAAATAGGGAAATAGTGAGGATTCTTATCTAGATCAGTACCCAGAATGATAGCATTAAATCCAAATACACTGCACTGGCATCTTTTGCACAGTGTGGTAAAGCACTGACCTAGCTAATGTCTTAGACGATCCAGTCCTCTGTCTTTACTTTACTTTGTCTCCTGTCATTTCCTCTGCCATCAAGAAAACTACAACCAATATGTCAACCTTGTACTTCCAGAACTGTGGGCCGAAATAAGACTATTCACATTATTGAGTTAGCCTATTTGGGGGTATTTCATCATAGTATTGTAAAGAAGATCAAGAAAATAAGAAATCAGTGGGGCTGATCTATTGGGAGCTCACCAAAGCCAGCTGGACTGTGACTGAAAAAGCAGGGCATAAAACCGGACTCTCTGAATATGGCGGACAATGAGGGCTGCTGAGAAGCCAAGGACAATGGCACTGGGTTTTTTTTTTCTCTATCCTGTTCTTTTATTTATTTATTATTTATTTATTTATTTATTTATTTATTTATTTATTTATTTATTTATTAAGTATTTCTGCCTCCCCCCCTCATCCGCCTCCCATTTCCCTCCCCCTCCCCCGAACAAGTCACCCTCCCTCATCTGCTTGAAGAGCAATCAGGGTTCCCTGACCTGTGGGAAGCCCAAGGACCGCCCACCTCTATCCAGGTCTCCAAAGGTGAGCATCCAAACTGCCTAGGCTCCCCCAAAGTACTCACTCATATTTGGTTTCTAGCCATAAATAAAGGACAATGAGTTTATAATGCATGTTCCTAGAGAAGCTAAGTAAAAAGGTGAACCCAAAGACAAACACATAGTCATCCTCATGAATATTAACCTTCATCAGGTGATGAAAGGAGACAGAGACAGAGGAGCACGGGACAGAAATCTCAAGGTCCAAATCAGGAGCAGAAGGAGACGGAGCACGAGCAAGGACCTCAGGACCGCGAGGGGTGCACCCACACACTGAGACAATGGGGATGTTCTATCGGGAACTCACCAAGGCCAGCTGGCCTGGGTCTGAAAAAGCATGGGATAAATCTGGACTAGCTGAACATAGAGGACAATGAGGAATACTGAGAACTCAGGAACAATCGCAGTGGGTTTTTGATCCTACTGCACGTACTGGCACTGGGTTTTGATCCTACTTCATGTTCTGGCTTCGTGGGAGCCTAGCCAGTTTGAATGTTCACCTTCCTAGAACAGGATGGAGCGGGGAGGACTTTGGACTTTCCACAGGGCAGGGAACCCTGACTGCTCTTCAGACTTGAGAGGGAGGGGGAGAGGAGTGGGGGTAGAGGGAGAGGAGTGGAGGGACGAGGAGAGGAGTGGGAGGCTGGGAGGAGGCGGAAATTGTTTTTTTCTCAATAAAAAAAGAAAAAAAGAAAAAAAATAAGTATATCTCAGAAAAAGAGCATTATGAAATATAGATAGGAAAGAATTAGGAAATAAGTGAACAATATTTTTAAGCTATAATATGTCACAAATTACATTAAGTCTAAATATCCTAAATGTGATAATTAAAATAGATTGGCAGCCACTTAAAATTGTGATCCAACCAATTTCTGTCTATAAAAGTTAAATTCAAATACAAAAATAGATGCTGACTGAGAGTAAAAGTTCTAGTTAACAATACAAAAATAAGCAATGAAAAGTGAGTATACTCAATATGAATACAGGTTTATGCAGGTCTTATGTACTATAAAGGCAGATGAAAAGCATGCCTCTTGGATGCTAGATTCAGTTCCAGTTCCCAGTACATGTAGATGAGTGCAGATCACTATTCTTTCTTTGAGTTTATCCCCAGATAAATAAACCTTTGTTACATTCCATTCTGGTATTTTGTGAAACTCTATTGTAAGTCAACAAATTAGCACCCACTATCTGGGGCATGGATCCACATAAGATCTAAAAAAAAAGTGTAAGAAAAAAAAAAGAGGGCTTCCAGACCTTCAAAAATGGGAGCCAAGTACAGCTTCTTGATAGCCACATTTTGTCATATAGGCTCTGTATACTTTAACGGTATATTGACATCAAAATTTGAGTTTAAGGATACGTTGCTTTGGGAAATTTTTGACTGAGTTTTCTGTCCCACAAGGTCCAACAGCCATTTAGCCACAGAGAAATCACACAGAGGTCTACATTAATCATAAAATTATTGGCCCATTAGCTCAGACTTCTTATTAACTCTTATAACTTACATTAGGCTATTATTCTTGTCTATGTTAGCCACTGCTTGGCCCATTAGCTCTAACTATTTATTGGCTAACTCTAACATAATAATTCAACCCATTTCTATTAATCTGTATATCACCACAAGGTTATGACCTACCAGCAAAATTCTGGCATGTCTGACTCTGGTGGCAGCTCCATAGCATCTCTCTCTGACCCTGCTTTCTTCTCCCCAGCATTCTGTTTAGTTTTCCCTGCCTAGCTCTATTCCCCTATGCCTCTACTATTGGCCCAAAGCAGGTCCTTTATTAACCAATGAAAGAAGCACATAGACAGAAGGACCTCCTACACCAGGAAATATGTTCTGCTTTTGTTTCCACAGAAGATGATAACCTGTGGATTCCTTTCAGACTAATGTGGTTTTATGGAACAAGATCCCCCAAATCTCAATGAACCCCTAAAATACTTTGCCCAACAAACATCAGGAAGAAGTTTGAGGAAAAAAATGCCCAAATTCTCAAAAATGACTGTTTATAAATACTTCCTGAAGGAGTTTTCAAGGCAAAAAGTGACACATGGCATGTTCTAGTGCTGCCTTGCCCTGTTTCTGAGCTGTTTGAGGTGGCATTATGCAGAGATGGGTAATGAAGTCTTGAACATTTTTACAGGTACTAAATGTCAGGCCAGTGCTAAAGTTGAACTCAAGGATTAACAATAAAAATGCTTGAAATTGCACTTAACTTCCTTTTAGCTCAAATAACACAATAACAAGGCAGCTAAAATGTAATAGCTTGACAGTAGGGCTAAAGTCAGGTTAAACTCAATCTAATTAAGCTATGACTATGCCACAATTCAACTTCACAGAAAAAAAAAGGGGAGAAAAAGCCAGAGCAACATTGCAACAATGAGAAAAATAACAGAGGAGACTACATACTAGGAAAAGAAGCAATGATGACACTTTAATCACCACACTTATTTTATATTCAGTATCTGTAATATAATAAAAACCCGAGTGTTAGAAAGAAACAGAGAAATATGACACATAATTAAGAAAAAATATACTTTGCAAGGCATAGTCTGTAGATGACCCACTGGTAGAAATTCTAACAAGGAATTTAAACTTACCAATAATTACATGTATACTGCAATAGATAGATAAATGTGAAGTAGAAATGTTGACTGATGAGAAAAGTATGACTTGAAAATAGCACAAGAAATTAAAGAATGTTTCTCTTACTTTCAAGAGACAGCGAACAAGAAGGGGAAAAAGATCCCATGAGGATCTTATACCACAAAAAAGGAAGGCTTAGTTAGTATGTGACCTATTCTATGCAATAGGAGTCACTTTTTGGACAAAGTGACAAAAGTCAGGCTACTTAACTGTCCCGGGGGCAGGGGTCTTGATGTGGCTCAGGAGCCTTCTCTCCTTAGGGTGTGAAGGGACAATATAGTTTAATAGAATAAGAGTGGTACAGTCAAGAAAAGGGAAGAAAGCAGATTCTTCTAGCTTGATTTAGTGAGCTCCAGATTCAGTACGGGGTTGTGTTTTAATAAATGAAATGAAAGAGAAAGAGACCTTCTGTCAACCTTGATTTTCTACAGGCATGTGCAACACACTGTGCCCATACACATTCAAACACTCATAAAAACATAAAGAAAACAAGTAAATAGTAACAACAATAACAAAAACAACACACACACACCATCCAAACCACCTCCCATGAACCACCATCCTGGCTGTCTTGAGATGATGATCATTCAGATCATTGCCTGACAAAGATTACTGTCTCTTTCTATCATGCCAACCCATGGTCCTCCCTTCATTTTCCCTTCTATAAAGCCTTCTTGTTCTCTACCGATCATTGAAGAAAAACCTTAGACCAATTTTCTTAGACTTCTCTGCTCTCCGTGATTTGGCATACAGAAGAAACCTCTTTTCATGATTTAGCCCCTGCTTGCTTTGGAAAAGTTGGCCTACTCTGATACTTTGAGACCCCTCCAAAGGTGAGGGTTTTTTCCCTTAAAGCTCCAGTGAAATGATTATTGTGATACAAAAATTATGATCCCCTAACACTAAGTAAGTCAACACTAAGAGTACTACTAAGCAAACTGCATTATAGCATTTTACATCAGTGAAAATAATATTCATTGTATGTTACTTTGAGAATCAAAAGGTTCTAAGAAAATTCATATGTGATGCTAAAATACTGTCCGCATTCCTCAGTGATTAAATTTCTGTTTTAAAAATAGTTAAAATTTTCATTGATTATTTTCACACGTGATCATAGAATATCATGACCCTTGCTTTTTGGGTGAGACTGTACTGTAATTGTCTATCATCATGGGCACACACCAGATTGGGATCATTACCTGACCCTGGTTACAGGTTCACAAGGACAATCCTATGAGATTGTAGTGGAGCTTTGTAACCACCAGTGGAAGAAAACTGTTTTCTGTAAATTAGATGAATTTAAAGCATAGTTCTTTACTTACAGTCACTTACTCCCCCCTCTCGCCCTGTGTGTAGGTGTTGTAGTTTATTATTAAAGAACCTTTTGTAATAAAGATGATTCGTTGACATATTTTTATTGTTGAATAACACTTCCCTTAAAAGTATTTTTGTTACTTAGCTATGTGGATGTACACATGCACACACATGTGTATGTATGTGCTTGTCATGTAGATTTCAAAAAATAGGAAAGGTATATGGTTTATAAGATTAGAAAGCTGAAATTTCTACATAAGTGGAGCATTACGTCTGTGTCGGAAAATATCACTGTGAAAAATGAGATGAAAATGCTTTTGGTTTCAGAAAACATAAATGAGCAAATAGCTGTAAAATCTAAGAACTGCATGAGAAACCAATTTGAAAGTTGAACAACAGAAAAGACATCCATTATTCAAATTGCTATCACCAGACAAGTATAAAATTTATTTGATGTAAACATAATTTCTGAAAGGTAGCTAAGAATTTCCCTCTCCAGATGAAAAATGAAACTCTTTCTCCAGTGTGTCTGCATACAACAGTCTTATATTATTACATTATCTGTGCTTCCCAAGTATTGTATGTCCTTTGATAGAATAGAAATGAACATGGATATCTCTTTTTCCTTTCTAAGAATAAATTAAATAATGATTTCATGCATAAGACTCCTATTGATGATAATGGAATTTCTGATTTAGTGCAGCAAAATACCAGCATCTTGGATAATCTGGACATATCTTTATTCTTTGCTGAAGAAGCCTAGAAGAAATAAGTATACAATAAATAATGATAAAACACAGTTTCCTAACTATTGAGACAGATTTACAAAAATTAAAAATAAAGAATATTTCAGACCTGAGAGATTGAGGCAGCAAGCTCACAATCAAAGCCAAGACCTGTCTCAGCTTGAGAGATCATTGAAATTTAGTATAACTTTGTTTCAAAACAAATAGACATAGACAGATTACATGGATGATAGAGAGACAGACAGATAGATACTAGATATGGGAGATAGAATATAGATAAATGATACATAGACAGATAGATTATTGATAGATACATAGATGATAGATACATAGATTGATACATATGTATATGCATGAACACATACATATATACATGCTTACATATATACATATGCACATGCATGCATACATACATATACTCATAAAGGACTGAAGATACAGCTCAGTTTGAGAGTGTTAATCTAATGTACTCCAAGATCTCTGTTCTGTTTCTAGTACTGCCAATACTAGCAGGAAAAAAAAAGAAAGAAATTGCCAAGTGATAAAATTTGAATAAATCAAGAGTTCATGGAATGAAGGGCAAATGTCAGTAACAAAAATTAAAAATCCTTGTGTGGAATAGCAGATCCTATTTTTCAGAAAAGTCAACTACTTGACTAATAAACAATTGCATTAAAAAAAAACCCTGAAAATTTCCCTAAGGCTATAGAACAAGTACAAAAATATATCCATGCAATACAATCCACAAAAACTCAAGAACATCAAACAACTGTGATCTTTGAAACTTGTTCCTCTCATTTTCCCCTGAACTGCATGAGTTGAAGACGCTCTAGCCTGGAAGCTCTGCTCTAAGAAGTGTGGAAGGGATTCCTTCTCTAAGATCCAAGTCTTGGGGTCTCTTTCATCCTGAAAGGGAATGACTACACTGGCCCCTCCCACTCTACTCTTCTCACTCTGATTTGCTAGAAGCTCTCTGTGGGCACAGCAAGAGGATAAAGTGCAAGAGGCAAAAAAAAAAAAAAAAAAAAAAAAAAAACCAACACTGAAGTTCCCTTTGTCTATTCCCAGCTTGCTTGTAGAGCTGACCTACTCCATAGTACCCAGTTGTAGAGACAAGGAGCAATTCTAGAGACATGCTGTGATGTTTCCGTGTAAGAGAAAAACAGCTTTTAGGGAGAAGAGCTCTGAAGCACCGTACCTCTGCCACAGGCTCAGACTTATTTGCAATATATCATGGAGATATACCTGTACAACAGGGATGCATTTAGTCAGATGCTGATAGCTCATGGAGCAAGTGAAAGGCTACCATGCCAGAAGTTAGAGGGATTTCCTAACATCTTAGAGAAACTGGGAGTCAGGGTATCTATACACACACTAGGTTCCAGCTATTGGAGATTAATTGGAAAAGGACATGGGTTATATTGCAAGCATTCTCTAAGATGGATGTTGCAAAATTAATAAGTCCCAGAGACAGATATTTGTGTTCAAACTGAAGATTAGAAAAACAAAACTGCCAAGCCACCAGAGAAATCTTACCTATACCAAGGTTGTGTGACTGCAGACTGAGCCCTGAACCTCTGTCTCCTCTCTAGTGCTGTGGTTAAAGGTATGTGACTTCCTAGTACTGAGATTAAGGGTGTGAGCCACCACCATCTAGATCTGTTTCTGCAATGATCTTGTGTAGCCCAGGGTGGCCTTGAACTCACAGGGATCCACGTGTTTCTATCTCCCAAATCCTGGGATTCAAAATATGTGACACCACTCTGTCTGACCTCTAGTGGCTTAGTTTTGCCCTCTGACTTTCAGGCAAGCTTTATTTATTAAAACATAAATAATATATCACTATTAATGGACACAGCACCACCTATACAGAGGGAAAGGTTCACTGTCACACAGGGCTAAAAACACAACCTTCTCCTAAACACTCTGGATTTAACATCAGGTTACTGTCATACAGAGTAGACTTTGAAAACGCAGATTTTAAAATAAAATCCCTGCCTGTCATTCTGGAAAACTTTGCATGTCTCATGCTATGCATTCCCAGGATGTACTGATGACAGCCCCTCCAAACTCCCAACACCTAGCTAAACATGGCTTAGAAAGAATCGTGAATTTTTTGAACAAATTGTGATGGCAGACACTAAGGCACAATACATTCAGTAACAACAAACATTTAAAGGAAAAAGGCAAATATTTGACAAATAATCTGCTAATACTGACTTAACAACTAATATCACAGAGCCTGAATAAAATATAAAATAAGATACAAATATGATGAATGTATAGTTCAAAGTTATATATTTTTGGATAAAAAGGCTTCTCAGGATTGGGTAGAGAAAGTCACTAAACTCAACCAGCAATGACTAAGTTAACATAAAAGCTACTCTAGTTTAAGGAGTCTCATATTACAAATTTTACAATGTATTACTTTACATATCCAAATTAGCTTAGACCTGCAGAGAAATGGGAATACTGATCATAGATATCAAAGAGTTACAAGATAGTTTACGAGATTTTCTCAATGTCAGAAAAAGCCCTTGTGATACAAGTGTAACCCCAGAGTTCAGATCCCTGCACCCATGTATAAGCTGTGCCAATGGGTGTTTTTTAAGCCAGTGCTATTAAGGGCAGTATCATTTCTTCATATTCTTTCCTTCTTAAGAATGAAAATCCCTCTATCAAATATTAGTAGATACAGGGATCCAAAGCCAATATGCTGGAGAAACCACTGCAAAGATTACACAGAGATATAGAGAAATCTATATCTATAGAAAGAGAGCATGCTGAGACATGGTGAGTAGCCTTTCAAGTGATACAAGCTTCAAACTCTCAAGTTCCCACAGCCATTGCAAAGTCTGACATAAATGAGTGGCCTTCTCTCACGCCATCCAGACCCCTAGCAGAGTAAACTTCATCCTTTCAGATAGAGAGTCAGGAGGCTGTTTGTGATGCCAACGTGCATTTCTGGGAATACTGACTTGATGGAGTCCACTGTTTTATACACTGATGCTGAAACCATCTCATTTCTCATCTTATCATAGTAGATACCTTATGGTATTTACTTATTTAGTATATATGTGTGTGAAGGTGTTACATGCATGTGTGTGTATAGCATTCAGAGGCCAAAAATCTGGTGTAATGCTGAGTTATTATTCATCTTGTTTTTGAGACAGAAACTCTTACTGAACCAAAAGCACCCATGTGTGCTAGGCAGACAGGCCAAAGCTCCAGGAAACATCCTATTTCCCCTTTTCCCAGATGCTGGGTTTATACATGCATAGCACCAAAACTAGCTTTAACATTGTGGGAAAAGTGCAAACTCAGGTCATTGGGCTTCTACACCAAGTTCTTTACCCACAGAATTATCTTCATGGCCTATATTTAATTTATTTTCAGAGTCATTTTAATTGAGAAATTAAGAAGTGGGTTTTAAGTTTTAGCAGCGCCTTTAAGGCATCAACCATGCTAGACTGTCACTGAGGAAGTTGATGTGTTTCTTCATGGGAAATGTAACATTTTAAATAAAACTAGTAATAGAATAAACTTACCTTAAAAATGTACTCTGTATATTTATTAATCTATAAAAAGTATAAATCAGGAACTAGTCTCATTTCATATAATATTTAGAAGTCAGAATCTGGAAGTGTGGGATACCTTTTGAACACAGAGTAATAAATAATATGTAAAAGATTTTATCATCTCATTGGAAGGCTTTAAGGTTTTAACTTCAAAACAATGCAGATAGGAATGATGATCCACAATTATAAGGATCACAAAGAGATAAATTATTTTAAACTTACTATCATAGCATACGCATTTATAGGTTTTCTGAGCAAAGCAATATTTCTATTTTATTATTTTTACTTTTAACCATGCGTATGCATGTGTCTGGGTATGTGCATGTGCCCTCAGCCGATGAACGTGGTCCTTTGGAGCTGCTATGCTAGACAGTTGTTAGTTGCCTGAAATTGGTGCCAGGAAGTGGGCTAGGGTTCTTTGCAAGAGCAACAAGCACTCTTAATGACTGAGCTTCTTCTCCAGTCTCCAAAAACAGCTTCTCAAAGCAAACAAAGGAAAAAAATATATTAATAATGTCACTTTCTGGGCAGTTTCATATATGTATTCAATTTTCACTTCTTTTGTGTAACTGATAATAACTATGTTTAATTAGGCCAAGAGCTTAATGCATGTCAGCCTAACTAATTAAGTTTTAGCCCACACATTCAGAATATTCCATTATCTCATGAAATAAATAAGTTATATATTTATTTCAAATATAATTATTGATTATTGAAAAATAATGTAATGACACAAGGGAGGTACAACTAATATTTGATTTGCTGATCTGTAATATTCTCAGGAAGTGAATCTAATATAGGTGCAATAAAGTTAAATTACGAAAGTGTTTTATTTCCTGAGAACTCAGTGGCAGAAGCTAAATTAAATATAGATATTAATGTTCTTGAACCAGAAAGACAGGATTGTAAATCCCACGGCATATCCAATCCAACGATTGCAAGTTATGTTCTGAAAACTGTTCCACATAAACCTAACAGCAAGAAATCATCTACGGAATAAGGTATTATGGGAAGTTAGCAACAGGGAGAAATCCAAGCAGACTGAAAAATTGAAAATCTTAGGAAATAAACAAATGCTTTGGTATATCCATAACTTTCAGTTCATACATGAAAGAATCAGGAATATGCTTTCATTTTCCTGTTCGCACATGTCCTGATTGCATTAACTGTCAGCTTGACCAGCCTAGAATTAACTGAAAAAGAGTTTCCATGGAGTCTTCTTTAGCTTGGTCCATGGGCATGTTTCTAAGAGGTAGTTTTGATTGTTAATTGATGGAGGAGAATGTAGACAGACCACTGTGGGTAGCACCATTTCCCGGGAGGTGGTCTTGAGCTCCCTATCTATACCTGAGCTGGAGAGTGAGCCAGAAGATGGTGTTCCTCGTGGTTCCTGCCTTCAGATTCCTTCCTGACTTTTTTTAATGATGGACTGTGACCTAGATTTGTGGGACCAAATAATCTCTTTCTGTCTCTTATATGCCTTTGGTCAGAGTATTTCATTGTAATTACAGGAAGGAAATGAGAATGATAGATCTGAATTCAAAGACTAATCAGCATTTAAAGCAGGTTATAGCTGTCATAGCCGGCTTTTCTGCAAATTGTAGTGGATTAGTCCTCCCACTTATGTTCCTAGTGTTTTTGTTTTGTTCTTAATCGTGATTAACAGATTAGTTTATCGTATGTATTTTTTTCTCATATGAGCTGAATCAAGATTTCTGAGATAAAACCGTACTCTCAAGAAACACGAAGTATGGGGCTAGAAAGTGGCTCAAGGTTTAAGAGAACTTGACAGTCTTCCAGAGAACTTGGTTACAATTCCCATCAGTCATGTGGTGACTCACAGCCATCTCCAACTCCAGTTCCAGAGGATCCACTGACCCCTTCTGGTCTCTATAGGTACTGCATGCACATGATGCATAAACATGTATGTAAGCAAAACATTAATATACAAAAATAAAATGAGAGGGTGAGAAAGAAAGAAGCATGCGATATCTTTGTAAGGACAGAAGCACATATGACTACCAGTGTCCACGTAAAAATACAAGGCAACTCGAGGAAATAAATCAAATGAGGGTAGGTTCAAAGAATGTTTGCTGGAGGAGGTATCAGGATCTGTAACCTAAAGACAAAAAAGACTAAAGAAAATAGACTAGTTGGCTTCTGAAGCAACAGAAAGAGTTAAAGAAACAAATTTCGTGGAATGATTAAACTGCAAGTAAGGAAATTTTAAGTGCAATACAAGTGACCCAAAGTGACAGATAGGTGTGTAATTTGTGACAAATGACATGTTTTAACCACCCATTCAATACTCAAATTTCTGAAATAAAATTGGATAAAGGGTGGAAGACACTATTAAGGACAGAAGCATGGGAAACATGGCCAGAATGGATAGGGAGGGACAACTGAGAATCAGGGTCAGATGGAATGCCTGAGCAAGAAAGTGAATAGGAAGTTTCACATTCATGCCTTGTGGAGTTTAGAAGCCAGACAATGAAGACACGGCACTCACATTCACGAGTTTCGTTCAAATTTCTGTGGCGTGGGTATTTTCTCGTCTCAAAGACAGAAAAATGACAATGGGAAAAAAAGTTAAGTAGTGATTCTCCAAGTAAAGTTTCTCCCTAGAGACTCCTCTTTTCCACATTTGGATTCTCGTGTTGAACCCCGTGAGAGGCGTCAGAGCACTGGAGTCAGATCCTGCAAGACATGATACAAGTGTGCTCATTAGAAATGTCATTTCCCTTGTGATGCCGTACAGGGAAGATGTCAGCTAGGAATTACAAGATGTAGCCCCAAGGGAAAAGTTTTTCAAATGCTGTGTTTTTCACAGGTTAAATGCTATTGTGCTCCGAGATCTAGCTCGTAATTAATGCCAACCTATTGCGTATGCAAGCCCAGGTTTGTTTTATGGAAGCAACTCCTATTATTTTAGTTTGCAAGACTCTACCTTCCGCATACTTTAAATTAGCTACTGCTCTCTTTTCCACAAAGCAGATATAATGCTGACGTATTATGTAATAGGTGATGCATTCTCTGCCTGAAATAGCTCGTCTCTAGTTAGTAAGTGAAACAGGAAGCTGAGGCATACACACTATTTTGGTTTAGTCACGACAGCTCAGGTGGCACTTGGCTGACATCTATTGGAACGATCACAATGCTCTCATGCTTCACTGGTCTAAGTGGCAATTTGCTATGGATTCAGTCCAAATTTTGTTCCATTTATTTTTCCTCAGCAAGTCTTTTTTTTCTCTCTCTCTCTTGCAGCCTGGCATCTCTAAACATTATGGTGTATATGGATTTATATTGTTTGGCCTAAACATAATATAGTAACCTGTGTTGACTTACTCAAAATAACCAGGTAAAGTTTAAAAAAAATGCTCATGAAAGACATAATTTAAGTTAGTATAAAAATCTACTTCTTTTGCAACTACTAAGACTTTCATCTACACTTTGAAAGTTAATACTGAGATATGAAAATTTCAGAATTATATAGTCAGTTTTTCCATTGAAGTATTCAGAATACCAAAGGAATATAATTCATCTATTAATTTATTCAATCATTAGGTTAATAAATATACATATCAAAGTCCATAAATTAGTGATCAATGAATTACACCCAGTCTCCTATCATTGATCTCCTATCCACTTTCAATGGAATGATTCTCTAAGATTTTCAAATTGCAATGTTTGCTTAAGAATCTAATTCTGTAGTCTAGTCAGAGAGAGAGAGACAGAGAGAGAGAGAGAGAGAGAGAGAGAGAGAGAGAGAAGTTATGAGCAAAGGGGCCAAGACCACGATGGAGAAACCCACAGAAACAGCTGACTCAAGCTAGTGGTAGCTCACTGACCCAAGACTGACAGTTTGGGAACCAGCATAAGACCCAACAAGCCCTCTGAATTGGGTGACAGTGTGTGGCATGGGGAATGTGGGGCCACTAGCATTGAACCAATATTTAGCCCTAATGTATGAACTGACTCTTTGGAGCCCATTTCCTATGGAGGGATACCTTGCTCAGCCTAGATACCACAGAGAGGGCCTTGGTCTTGTGTGAAGAGATGTGACAGGCTTTGTTGACTCCCCATGGGAGGACTTACCTTCTCTGCGAAGGTGGGGCATGGAGTGGGGAGAAGTGGAGGGAGCTGGAGGATGGGAAAAAGAGAGAAGCGGGATTGGTATGTAAAATAAGATTGTTTAAAAAAAATAAGAAGAAATCTTGTTTAGTGTTTCCAAAGAAAAGCGCATCTCAGTACTTCCCTGTAAGGTGATAGCTGATTGTAACTCAGTTCAGAATGATTTCGGCCTACAACCCCTTGGAACTCTCATGTTAGTTTCAAGTCCTTCTCTGTGCAAGCATTTCTTAAATCTGTGATTGACATTCTTAAGTAAGGTATTCAGTTTTGTTGCACTTCTGACCTTGAGATAGGTTTTCTTGTTTGTTTGATTGATTGGTTGCTTGGTCTTTTTTTTTCTTTTTTTCTTTTTGGGTCGTTACTCTTTGTTTTGTTTTGATTTGGTTTGGTTTTGGTTGTGTTTTTGTTTTGTATTGGGGGTTCTGTTTTTAATTTTATTTATTTATTTTTTAAGACAGGGTTTCTTGGCCTAACAGTTATAGCTATGCTGGAACTCACTTTGTAGACCAAGTTGCCCTCAAACTAACAGAAATCTGCATGCCTCTGCCTCCCAGTGCTGGTTTTCAAGGCATGCACCACTATGTCTGGCAAGCAGATAGGTTTTAATGAACTTTGCTAAAAGTAGAACATACCCGTTATTCTTATAAAATGGCTATTTTATGTTTAGGAAGGATCAGTATTATAGTCTGTGTACATTGTTTGTTGAATTAGTGTGCACATATGCCTCCAGGGAGTGGCACGTGGCAGAGGGCATACATTCAGAAGGCAGTGGACAACCTTTGGCGGTTTGATCCCTCTCTCCATATGTGAGTCCAGAGGACAGAACTCACACTTGCCTTCAGACTTAACCAACTTGACTTCAGAGTTACTGCATTCATTTTCTTTGCCCTTCTTGGATTTTAAGAGACAAGCGCATATATTTAAAACATGTGGACATGGTGTACATATATAGTTTCAGCACTCCGGAGGTAGATATACTACTCTGTGAGTTCCAGGTCAGCCTGGACTAACTACCAGACTTGAGGAAAGCTTCAGACATACTGTAAGGCACAATAATAAACAAATTGCTTAATAAACAAATTTAAAAATAGGAAGAATAAATTTCTCATTTTTGATATGGAAGTTAATCTTTATTTCTTGAAACCTATCTAAACTAGTCCACTAGAATAAAGGGGAAAAAAATCACACCAGACAGATGGCTCACTAGGTTCCAGTAACTATGTCCGATGTGACCAGAACCACACAGGGAAGGAAAAAATCAGCTACAACAAATTGCCTCTTGCCTCTCCATGTGTCTTATGGTACATGTGCACACAACAAATACATAAAATGTAACAGCTTTTTTTAAAAACAAAAAGAAAAATCTCTTACACAGAGGAAGTAGTAGTAATAGGTAACAATGTAGATAACCTTCATCACCGAGTAAATTACAATGTAAGCAGAATTGTAGATATTTAAGTATGCCATTCAATTCTGCATGTTGAAAATGCCTTGGTTTTCCAAAATCAAGCCACATACTGTGCTATAAATGTTCCCAACTGTAAGCCTAGAAAATTGTAAATCTCTGTTTTAGGATAACTGTTATTCTGTTTTATTGTTTGTTTCTCTTTGTTTGAATGCTATATCCCTTCTAAACTTAATTGCAGCAAGCTGAGGACATAAATTAGTATTGACTTTATTGGCATTCCAGGAATAGCTGCTATGACACTGAATATTTCTAAGGCATTTTTAAAAGACTTATTTTGAATAAGAATTTCAGGCGGATTCCCTCCATAAAAACAAACAAAAAAAAATAGAGAGAGGGGAGTAAACTGCTACCTTCTCATTGATGAATTATTTTGCACATGAAACCGATGCAGTCCTGGTGTGGGAACCATAAAGATTATTGAGATACAAAAAAATGTCATAAGCTGCTGTGATATTCAACTTTAGTGACTACTTATTTAAACTAGCCTTCAAACGCTTTACTGTAATGTATCAAGTGGGAATTTTGCCTAAACTTCCCTATGTATTTTTTTTTTTTTGTCTTTGACATTAGATGAATCTTACTTTTGTCTCATTGGGAAGATGGGAAACTTAATTGATTTAACAGTCAATAATCATATGTATAAAAGATATAAAATGCATCTGTTATTTTCAGTGTACACACACCCCACAATGTTTTAGTAGGGCTGTTTTTAAATCAGTACAGCACTCCCTTTGCCTTGAGACAGAAAGGATATTACCTTGGCCACATGCTGCTAGGTCATATTAAACTGACTGTGATAGTTGAGTCATTCCCTTTTTTACATAAGCACCCAATAATGGGGCTAAACTACTTTTTAAAAGGTAAGAGAAAAGGACATAGGCTCTTTCTCTATTCGATATCAACTATGATGATAATTACTGAGAATAAATGCTGAGCTCTTCTTATGAAGGTAAATATCTGGCATTTCTTTTTTCTTATTCTTAAAGTAATAAATAAATCCTTGTTCCCCTTACTTCACAGAAGAGAAACCAGGGCTTAGAAGAGTGAATAATTTAAGACCATACAGACAATAGGTAATAAACCAAAAGCTCACACTAACTCATTGAATTTGGAGGCTTCTCTATGACTCTGTTATTTGATAGAAGGTCCTGTACTGTACTTTGCATATATTCAGTGGTTTGTAATTGGTCACCAATATCATTCATCACAGGGAAGAAGGTGATAATGTTAAGACAAAAGAGAAGATACTGCTTTATTTTTTTTCCTGTTGCTGTGTTAAAATTCTCAATATATATATTTGCCAAATACACACACACACACACAGTAAAAAAAAAAATGTTTATTCTAGCTCACAGTTCAAGGGTGCACTCCATCATGGCTGGGGAGTAACCATAATAGGAGCTTGTGGTAGCTGGTTCATCACTTCCACCATCAGGAAGTATAGTAGAAATGAATGCAAGCTGATGCTCTGCTCTCTTTCTCCATTTATACAGTCCAGGAATCCCAAAAAGACTTCATGCCAACCACAGTCAGTGTTTTTCCTGCCTCAATAAACATAGCCGAAACAATTCTCCAAGGATCTATCTCCCAAGTAGTATTAGGTTCTTTCAAATTGACTATTGGTACTCAGGATCACAGATAGCATTAGCAGCAGCTCACTGGGGAGGCTCTTGAAGTTTTCTGGGCCTGGATTTACTCTCCTAGAATTGACACTACCATTATAAATGACGACACTTGGTCAAGAAGCCTGATCCAAGCTAATGCAGCCCCGAAAGAGAAAAATATTAAAATATTCCTGTGTATCACTGAAATAGCAGCAGATGGGTGTTCAGACTCAAAGTTCTCGAATACCTGAGCAATTTTTCAACATATTTCATGCCCTTCAGTTCTGTTCTTCTGCCTTTGGGTTGCCCCGCTGTACTATTTTCCTCACTTATTTTCTGAAGGGTCACCATTGTCTGTGTCTTTCTGCTCTCTTGTGTCTTGTCAAGTCAAGGGGTCAGTAAAGTCTTTCTGTGAGGAGTGAGGTTGTAAATATTTTAGATAATTCTGGTCTAGCAGTCTTTACAGTAACTCTTTCTCCCAACTCTGTGATTTGAACAGAGTCTCAGATAATACATAAACACATGGATGTAGCTGTATTTCTATTAAATCTGGCTTATAATTACCATGAGTTATAATGGGAGGTTGGATTCAGTTCACGGTTGGGGCTAGAGAGTGCTGACACTCAGGAGAGTTCATAAGGATGCAGACATGCTTCCGTAGATTTATAATCTGCCACTGTTAATCTGAACACCTCAGATAGTGAGCCTTTCTGTATTAAGTATTCAGAGTACATAAACAGGGCCGCCTGGTAGCCCGATGATCCGGGGACTGGGATGGGGTGGGATGGGGGTAAGGGGAGATGGGGAGAGAAAAGTGAGAGGGGAGGATGGGGGGAACTTGGGGAAACAGGATGATTGGGATAAAGGAAGGCTGGATAGGGGAGCACGGAACCACAATTCTTAGTTAAGGGAGCCACCTTAGGGTTGGCAAGACATGAACCTAGAGTGGCTCCCAGGAGCCCAAGGAGATGTCCCCAGTTAGTTCCTTGGGCAGCTGAGGATAGGGAACCTGAAATGACCCTATCCTATAGCCATACTGACGAATATCTTGCTTATCACCATAGAACCTTCATCTGGTGATGGATGGAGATAGAGACAGAGACCCACACTGGAGCACTGGACTGAGCTCCCAAGGTCCCATGAGGAGCAGAAGGAGGGAGAAGATGAGCAAGGAAGTCAGGACCATGAGGAGTGCACCCACCCACTGAGACAGTGGGGCTGATCTCTTGGGAGCTGGACTATGACTGAAAAAGCATGGGATAAAACCGGACTCTCTGAACATGGCAAACAATGAGGGCTGATGAGAAGCCAAGGACAATGGCACGGGGTTTTGATCCTTCTTCATGTTCTGGCTTTGTGGGAGTCTAGCCAGTTTGGATGTTCACCTTCCTAGACACAGATGGAGGGGGGAGGACCTTGGACTTTCCACAGGGCAGGGAACCCTGACTGCTCTTTGGACTGGAGAGGGAGGGGGAGAGGAGTGGAGGGAGGGGGAGAAGGGTGGGAGGAGGAGGAGGGAAATGAGAGGCTGGGAGGAGGCGGAAACTTTTTTTTTCCCTTTTCTCAATAATAAAAAAAAGTATTCAGAGTAAGTGGGTGTTTACTTAGGTGGTCTGTACTGCTTGATTCTTCTCATGTTATGACTTGCTGTTCCCAGCTACTGTTTCGGTTTTCTGAGGCTGTGGATTTCTTGAGGGGTTAGATGTCACTGGCAGAAGGGGGATTTCACTAGACATTTGCTTCCTATCTTCATTGCTCTCTGGACCCTGGAATTTGAAGTGCCTCAACCTCAGATTTCTCCCACCATAATGGACTTGGAGTCTAGAAAACCATGAATCAAAATATTTCTTCGTTTCTTTAAGTTGTTGCTGCTAAGTATTATGGTCACAATCATTGAAAAAATAAAGAAAAAAGAAAGTAAATGATGCCCAGACCTATGGGACTTATTAAGCAGGACTTGTCCCATTGTGATAAGACACCAAGTATGTCTGCTGGTGCTTTCATGATGTGAAGCCACGCAGGCTTGGGATTGCATTTGAAGCTTTTCCTTGGCGATATTCGATTTAGGTATTTTTTTAAAGATAAGAACCAAAGCTTTCATATTGGAATTACATATGTAAAGGTTAACATTTTAAATTTAATAATATTTTTTGAATTCACATTTATGGAGTGACACATTTATGGTGTGTGGTGATTAAACTGAGGTCATCAATATTTTCATTTTCTTCAACATTATTTTACTTCTATGTATAAGGCACCCTCCTATTACTCCTCTACTTATTTTGAAATATGTCATAAATGAATAAAGACACTGCTAATCGACCACAGTAGGTGTTATAAAACACACACACAGATGCCCCAGGTGAAAGGGACAACCTGGTACTGGCATTTACAAACCACAATGACTTTTATCTGTCTCTGCTTCTATCTGCTTCATTCGTTTCTTTGTAAAGATGCCTTCCTTCCATTTACATTCACATTGCTAAAAATATTAGTTTACTTATTGTTTTCATTTTTTGTTTGGTTGAGCCAGAGCTTCCCGTGAGCTAGGTAAATCCTTCACCCAATGGTGAACTCACAACTTTAGTTTCCCTCTGTCATTTTAAAAATCTGAGTTTGGGTTTTACTTTTTTTTCCCATGCTTGTCTTGAGCTCTGGTCCTCCTGACTCTTCCTCCTGGGTACTAAAATTACAAATATGCACCCTTAAACTTGGCTGTATGAAATTAGTCTGTGACATTACTGTCTGAGCTTATTTTAAGGAATGCAAAAGATACCAGATTCTTTTCCTAAGCTCAAGTACTAAAATACTGGGGAGGAAACTGACTTTTATAGTTTAAATTTCATACAGATGCTTAGATCATATATGTGTGCTCAGAAGACTGAGCTGAACTAAAATATGGACATTTCTGAGATTGGGAGATGTACTAATCAGCAAAGCCATTGATGTGTGCATGAGCATAAGAACCTCAGCTCCCACAGGGAAAAAAATCTGAGCCTTGTATCACATGTTGCATGTGTTTGTAATTCCAGTGTTAGAGAGGCAGAGACAGGTGCAGCCCTGGGCCTCACTGGCCAAGGAATCAGGGAGCCCTAGATCCTTAAGAAAGAACCTGTTTAAAACAAAGGGGGGAGGGGAGAAAGAAAGGGTTGGATAATACCTGAGAAGAAAAGTAATTCAAGGGTATCATCTGGTTTCCAGAGGTATACACACACACACACACACGCACATGCACACACACACACATGCACATGCACATGCCCACACACATACACATGCTGTTTCTACAATAAGATGTGGGCGAGAGACAGATGGTAAGTTTTAGAAAACTAGGGCTAAATAGAAACAAATAAAAACATGGATGTCTACAATAAATACACCTGGAGTTAAAACACAAAATAAAATACGTGCTTTTTATTTGATAAAATAAATTTGGTACCATGTCCTGACATAAATATTCATAAAGGCTACCGAGTCTCATTATTATATAAGCTGAACAAAGTTGCTTTAAAAAATCACTTTATGAACAGTAGACATTTTAAACAATATTTACTCACCTAAGGAACAAGTTGATCTTTGGGCATTTGTGACACTCCAGTATAATAAAAATAAAATCAAAAATAAATTAATTAAGGCTTTTGTTCCTCCATTAAAAAATAAAATCCCGCCAACAAAAAGTTACTCAAGCAGAACAGGGGCCCAGTGCCCTTGGGGACACAAGTATCTTATGTCTTTCTGCTCTGGCACCTCTTGTCTGTATTTCTCATGTCAGAATCATAAGTGTACTGAGCCAGAGGAAGGGCTATGTTAGTTACTTCTCTTAACTCTGAGCAGGAGGTTTTCTTTTAATACAGGATTTTGACAGATTGCAGTCCTTCATGGCAGGAGTTGGGGGCAATGGTGGTTGAGTGGCTCAGTCTGAGGGGCAGGGTCTCCAGCTGGTATCTGTTTACAGTGTTGCAGACTGAAAGCAGAGACTTGGACTTCGGGTGGGATCGCCTTCAAAAGCCTGCTTCTAGCCACCTACTTCCTCCAGCCAGACCTTGCCTTTTAAAGATGCACAGTGCTCCTCGCAATACCACAAACAAGAGACTGAGGTTTCGTATCGTGAACCTAACATGAACGTGGTGGTGGATTTTAGATTCACATAACAATACTTCAGGAAGAAGGGAGAAAAGATGCAAGACTCCGTGAGCTGAGACAATGAACTTCTTGGAGCAGACAGCTAAAAGTCTGATCCAGTAACTTTGCTAAAATCCCACAGGTCAGAAGTCAGCTGCCTTCCAGGCAGGGAAATGTATTTTAAGTGAGCATATTCTAGTTCTTAATGAGGGAAACAGGGAAGAATGTAAATCAGCCAGGCAATTAGCTGTCTCTGCCTCAGACATTCACTCACATGAATGTAATTTAAGATAGAAAATGATTATGTACAGACAGGAGATATAAGGAAAGCTGTGGATGCTCAGAAGAGGTGGAGACGATCCCTGGATAGCATGCTTGCAGAGTGCTTCAGCATAGAAAGATGGGATTTTAACTGTTAAAGGCATGAACAAGTTGGTAGAATGGAGAAAAGGCAATCCATGATGGGTATCAGAACAGATAGGAGAATAGCTGTGGTACCAGGCTCAAAGCTGGAAGACCCAACTGTGATGTATCCAAAGAGGTTGTGAAAGAAGGAATGGGGCTCAATGTTAGAAAGGTCAGACAGTCTGTTTGATGAAAGATTTAAGAATCCCATTGAAAAAGGAAAAGTTGGCTCTTGCACAGTTGGAGCACTGTTTCCTTGGTAGAATTTTAAGAGGAGAAATGTTTTGAGTGCAGTTCTGCTTCAACACTGCTTTGGTGGAGGGCAAGCTGAGCATGGTCCCAGACGCACTTCATGGTCTTTATGGGCCACAGACCCCTGTCTTCCTGGCCTCTTCCTTTATTAAAAAGAAGCATAAACATATTTTACTATGACATAGATATATTTTGTTTTCACATTATGACATAGATATAATAGAAAATATGTTAATAGTAAATATGAAATACAGGTGATTTTTTTCCTGATTCTTAAAGAAATTCAATTATTTTCCTGATATCTTGAAAACATCCTTGTTGAAGTGGTGCTTGATCGATAATGTAGCCCTGTCTTTCCTGCTGAGGAAATCCATGATGCAAGAGACACTGAAGTTGGAAGGTAAATTTGGAACTGATCACCTGACAGAGATAAATGGAGCATAGAGAAGATAATTTTAAAACTAATAAGCAACAGTAATTATCAGAAAATGTAGATTATTTGATAAAGAAAGTGAGAATCGTAGACAGCACTAAGCTTGCCTCAGTTAGTCTTAGCCTGTTTGTGATCAGATGAGGTTCGCCAATCCCAGTGTCTCTCAACCACTATCTTGCTCACAAACATCTACTATCTAATGTTAAGTAGGCTTGAACTGAACTTTCCCATGTGGTAATCCCTGACCTATAAAGAGAACAGACATCATTGGATTAATTATTATTTTGTTAAAGTCCTTGTGTTCCATAAATATTCTGGTTAATTAACATTAAGTCAGAATAAATAGATGAGAAAGATTTTCTTCTGTTCTGTAGATTATTGGTTGATTCTTCTTCCTGAATTCCTTTGCAGGAACTTTCTGAACTGATGTATTTTGATTTGCCAGCTCTTGCTTTTGCTTTCTGTGCTCTTTGACATCCTTTGCCCTTAGCTGATCATGTCAACAACGATTCCACCTCAGACTTTTTGCACTTGTTCAAACTCTTAAAGTTCAGATGCCTATAAATCTAAGGGGGCACACTTCACATTTAACTTAGCCCACATTTTAATTCTTAAGACCACTTTTCTGAGCACCTAGATAAAATAATAGCTCTAATTCATCTGATTATAACTCTCACTCTCTATCTGTTTTGATTTCTGGAAAGAAAAACAGGTATTACATCACTTCTTTTCAATAATAAAATCTCAATATTTATAAAATATTGACTAAACACACAACTGGTTCCAAATAGATGTTTTTTAATTAGCATAGCACTGGTTAGCCCATTTTCTCTTTGTGTCCCATACCAAAGACATTGACTCAGTCATGAACACTCTGACATCACTGACTAGATCTAAAATTTTTATTTATTTGTTTTCTGGATTCTAAATAATAACTGATAAATCAATTTGGTAAACAATATTAATATTTAAACTAGTCTTTTTTAAAATATTTGTTGTATATGGGGGAGACAATTGTAAGAATAATCAAGTTATGAATTTCTGTGGTCACAGCAAAAGACTGGGTAAACTGTATGGCAAAAACAACCACTTCTTAAATCACATCACGCTGGTAGCTCCCTATGCCCCTCTGAGTGAAACTGTCTCTGAAGCTTTCCTTGATTTAAGGAGCACAGCAAATAAGGAAACATAATTGGTACTTGGAAACTCTGCATGAGATGAGGCAACTGCAAAAATCTGATTTCGCAAGTGTATGAAATTCTTCCAACAACCACCTTTAATAAAAAACAAAGCATTGAATAACTGCCTATTCTAGTATTGGGTCTGTTCTGACCTTTGGAGTTGCGTGTTATTTAGAAATCAATGTTTCACTCATGTTTAATATAGAATGCTATGAGAAGACACAAATAATAGCGTTCTTGCTAAGCTCTACAGCAGGTAGCAAGCTTCTTACTTGGTTTGTTCCCTTGCTTATTTAGGAGATTTTTAAGAAGGCATTCCCATCATGGTTTCTTTCTGTCAGGTAGCTTATTAGTTTGATGCAGGGGAAAGTGCATATAGCAGGGATACAGAGCAAAGTTTTAATTTTTCCACATTATGTGAAGTTATTTGAGATAACTTTAAGTATATATTCATTTATGTCTTCATGCTTAAATATGTATTGACACTGATATACAAATCTGTGTAGGCCCAAAATGTGAGCCTGTTTCCACATTTACCAAAGGACAGAACAGAATAAACCTCTAGCCCTGCAAGGTTATTGTGGTTTTACCTCAAACAAAGATCCCACCTAGATTTAGGTTCTCAAGGTTATTGTCAACAGGTGTGACTAATAGCCAAGTCTTGTATTTCAAGAATAGAGAAGTAGATACTTTTTCTACCTCAAACAAAATTCTCAGGATCTAACGAAGTTCCAGTTCCCTTAAGGAAATAACACTGGATTCCACCCAGAAAGTGTTTTGCTTATGGGATGTTTTTGTCTGGGGTGTGAGTGTGACTTGTTTTGTTCTAGCACTGGAATGTTTAACTACGGGTGTAGCTCATCACCTTCAACTGATCTGTTCATTTCCTTATACCGTGTTAATGCAGTTTTTGTCTTACTTTTCCTTTTGTGGTCAGGGGTATTTTAAGCAATTGGAAATTAAACATGGGTGAATTCCTGTACTCATTGGAATGCCCTCCTGATACCATCCTATATGTTTTTGTATTATTATTTTTAAGCATGTCTTTGTATTCTTTACTATATCTCTAAATTTCAATGTCCCTACCCTGGCAAGTGTAGTAGGGGACTGCTTGTTTGTTCCTGGCTGCTCAGCCCTGAAATAATCACACAGAAACCATATTATTTGCAATACTCTTTGGCCAATAGCTTAAGCGTATTTCTGGCTAACACATATATTAAATTAACCCATCTCCATTAATCTGTGTATCACCACAAGGCTGTGACTTACCAGGTAAAGTTCTGGTGTCTGTCTCTGGCAGGGCTATTTGGCTTCTCCTGACGATGCTTTCTTTCTCCCAGCTCTCAGTATAGTTTTCCCCACCTACCTATATTCTGCCTTGCTCAGGCCTAAGACAGTTTCTTTATTAACCAATGGTATTCCCAGCATAGAGAGGGGAATCTCACATCAAGCAAGAAGTATTTTTGTTGAGGCTGGTCCATGACACAAATCTTTCATGGTAGGTAAAATAATAGAATACAAGTAAATATCTAGTTCAGAAATTAGAAAACAAAAATTCTCAAACAGAAAAAAGATACATAACCATCAAAAACATGCTAAAGCTATAATTATAGAGAAAAACTTACTACAGCCAGCAAATAGTTATATCTACAATAACATAAAGCTGTGTTGATGTTAATACATGACAGAGTAACCTTTATATAAAGCACAATTTTAGGAAATCCATGTCATTAACAATATTAAGCAAACTTTAGCAATTCAGAAAATGTGTACATAGCAATATATAAAACTTTAAATCTTTGAGTTTAAAATAGACTGAGACCATCTTTAGCAGAGTTATCTACACATTTCCCTGTTTGAATTCAGTAGCTAATCAGAATTGCTCCACTTAGGGTCTACAACCACAAAACTTTGACATGGGCTCTTTGATGGTTCTGAAACTCACGAGTGTTTAGGAATCTGCTATGCTTCACTGAGCTCTCCTTTGCAGGTTTTCTGAAGAGATTGAAGAAACGGAGAAGCAGGATTTCGAGGGTTAGTATCCGATTCATTCTCGGCACTATTATATGGGCTGCCAACTTCCCATAGCCAAGGTGTTTCATAGCCAAGCTGTGGATGTTGAAGTAGAAAAATATTTACAGAATATTTTGATGGCAAGAATGAGGTCTGTTCTTGCTTTGAAGACTTGGTTCATTTTATTCCAATGTAAAACAATCAAAACAAAACTGGAAATGAATAAAATATCAACTTTTAAATTTTAACTTTAGAAAAAACTTAACCAGCCAGGCGGTGGTGGCGCACGCCTTTAATCCCAGCACTCGGGAGGCAGAGGCAGGCAGATCTCTGGGAGTTCTAGGCCAGCCTGGCCTACAAGAGCTAGTTCAGGGACAGGCACCAAAGCTACAGAGAAACCCTGTCTCGAAAAACCAAAAAAAGAAAAAAACTTAAACTTTGACAGAATATCCAGATTTTCTGTTTGGCTCAGTATAAACAACTGACAGAAGATGATTTTTCTCGGCTTGCCACTTAAGCTTCCAAATGTTTTCATCTTCCTTGTAGACTTTTGTTTTGTTTGGTTTTTGTTTTCCTTGCCCTTTATCTTTCAAAATGAGCTAATAATCTTTTTGATCGAATGACTGCTTTTCTGATTTATTGTTAATTTGTTTTCTTTGTGTGTGGCCATGGACATGTGAGTGTGTATGCCAAAGTATGGGTGTGAATATCAGAGGACGACTTATAGAACTAGTTTTCTTCTTTCCTAATATGGGTCCTGGTATAGTATTCCTTCACTATCTCCCCAAACACACACACACACACACACACACACACACACACACACACACACACACACCACACTCTTCCTTGCTTTTTCTTACTTAGTTTTACCCTCATTGGCATTGATACCCAGTTTCTGACGCCTCTTATAGAAAGTCATTACTGTAGATTGAACAGATAAATTCCCTCAATCTCCTAAACTTGAATCTCTCACCCAGAAATTATCAGTTGAATATGGCAATGTATTCTGACCGATCTATTTATTTCCCATTATATCAACCAGGCCACTTTGCAAGCCTTACTAGGTATTTTGCAAGCATGCCTGGAATCACTTCACTTCTCTCATCAAAGTGTTTATTTCTGTGTCACTGGCGAGTTTATACACAATATAGAGTAAGTGAAAATAGTTAATAACATTTAGTAAAGTTTACATTGTATTTGAAAACACCATTTTAAAGATATTTGGGACTCCATGGTAAACACAGGTAGTAACGTGCTCACGAAGACAATAGACGGTAATTACCACACTGAGACTGAATCTAATAAGAAGAATTGACACAGAGCCTTTGCTCATAGGACAGATGCAAATGCTTTCGTGTATGATCCAAATCCCCTAGAGATACAAACTTCTTCCTATCCATCTACATGTTCCCTGTGAATCACCTGAGACTACTTTCCCCTGCCTGAAAATGTGCAGTTGCAGTCTTTCTTTGTTCTTAGGGTTTACCTCTGTCTGGAACACTTTCCCTCCCTTTCCTCCGTTTGAGATCCCACTCATCTTTGAAGGTGGATTCAAAGCCCTTCCTTTATCCACTGAATCAGAATGGATTGCTCCATCTCCTGCACTCCTGCAGCATATCAAGTTTTAATTTGTATAGTGACTTACTTATCAGTCACTTCCACCAGTGGCATCAAATGGGAGGGTAGACACTGAGGTGTCCTGCCAGCACAGCAGGCCACGAAGAGCACAAAATTAAATCCTGTTTCTTGAATAGATGAAAAACATAATTTCAACTTTTTTCTTGACTTGCAGACAAAATAGCAGTTGGGGATGATATTTTATCTTCATTTTCTTAACCCATTGCTCTAGAGGCCAACACATGAGGAAAAGATAGCTTTTTCCCCAGTACAAATTAATGTGAAGAACTGAGGTCTCAAAACCATGTTCTTTCTCAATTATCCATTAATCAAAATTACAAGGGATAACTATTTCTGAGTTTGGAGTAATTATATGGGTAACACTTCTTAATAAATTTAAATTGAATATAAATTTATCTCTTAATAGATCATACTGGCGAATTAACTGCGTTTTGTTTCTCTGTGATATTTTGGTCACCGGGGCTCACAATTTCAGCCTCGTAACTGACGATTCAGTAGTCCATCATTTTTTAGGAATCCCAGGAGCTTTGTCACTCAAACTTCTGTAGTAAAAAAATCAATGGGAAGTAACTGCAATTTGTGAGGAGAAATTATAATAGGTAAAAGTCTTATAATGTTGCAAAATGATGAAATAGCTAAGCCTGCAGCTTAATTTACATTTTATTAAGGGAAATAGTACAATTTGAAACTCCATTACTGTACTGAATTCTTTCCCTCTTATGCCAGCTATGAGCACAGCTGTTTCTATGTAAAATGGTTCCACTCATAGCCTGTCTTCAGAAAACTGCTGAGCATGCTGGCAACCCATGAAGAGGAAGCTGATAAAGACAGAAAACCTAAACTCGATTGGGGAGCAAAATGCTGTAAACGAACAGGAAGAATAGTTAGTTATACGTGTTGAACCATTCGTGGACTTGGAGTATCTGAATGTTAATGTTAAGACAAAGAAAATTCCTGACTAGAGCAAAATCCTCGAGGCACATTAAAGACCAGAAGTCTACTACTGGGAATTCCTGCTATGAGATTGCTAGGGCTGTCTTGACCTATTCATGACCACCCACTCCTAATGTATGAGGACTTTTAAATGTTCTCTAGTGGGAAGAAGCATTGTTTTTAGGTTTAAGGTTCTGAGTTTTATCAGATGCATCAACAACATCACCGCCAAGTTACAGACTATCCCCATCATGCTCGGGCAGTTCCTTATTTAATTACTAGCCTGGTCTCTTTTCCACAGGGATTGTCTATGTTTTCAAAATTTTTAAGCAAATAAGACAAAAAAGTTAAACCAAAATGTATACACACCACAGTCCCTTTTATCTACATTTAATCTACCATATATCACATTTATCTATAATTAACCATTCATCTACAATTTTAGGAACCAAAAGTTTTCACTCTTTGAGTTTTGGCATGATGACACTAGTAAATAGAATGGATCTTTTTGAGTAAAGCTTCAAGGACATTGGTTATAGTAAGTTTAATTATGGGATATATATATATATGCATATTTATTAATTTCTAGTTACCACTTTCAATTTTCTATATAAGTTATACACAAATAAAACCTTTAACACTTCCTTCCTTGGGAAGCAATACTCGTAGAAAATTCTTTAATGGCCTTAAGTAAAATTATAAATTCTTAAAATAAGCTGGAAGCTCTATGACCCTTTGCTGTTTCCTCTTTGCCACTTGTTTCTTGTTGCACTGGCCTCCTTGGTATTCCAAGACTACCCAGTGTATTTTTTAACCTCAGGCCTTTGTAGCATTTGTTATATTTTTTGAAACACATTAAGATGTGCAAGTGGTATCTTCTATTCAGGATTTTTTCAAAAGTATTGTCAATAAGTTATATCCTGATCACTCAGGTTTTTATACAGCAACCTGTCTTCACTTTATTACTAAAGTGAAAGAAAACATAGATCTAGCAATGTTTTCAGTTTTTAACATAATTTTGTCTTTTGTTTTGAACCAGTAGGGACATTTGAGTAATCAGTTACTTTTACAAAGTAGAAATCAAGATAAAGCAATCAAAGTATATATAATTTGGAAAATACTGTTTATTTATCTGTCGTGATGTCTCACAATATAGCACAGTATATCTTTGCATTAGGATAAGCTATCCTTTTGCTTCAAACTCCTCATTGTTGGTATTACTCCTCATTGGTGGGATTCCAGCTCTGAACCACTGTACTAAGTGTATAAAGATATTTAAATCCTTGGCTTCATGAGGCTATTGAGAATTATGCGCATGATAAAAATACATCAAAGGACTGTACAACAATGCTAAATGACTTTCAGAAGCTATAGGGGAAAAATGAAACAACAAAGTTGGATGAGGAATGAGAATGTCATGTCTGTGATAATGAAGAAAAAACAAAGTACCAAAAGAATAAAATATAGGGACTACAGTGATAAGATATGCTGGATATAGCTTAAACATAGTGAGATCATATAAATCTGTTGTTCACATGCTTTTAAAAGCAAAAACAGCCCCCGTATTAGGTGATAGTTTTAAAATAGAACCCTTGAGAAATCATAACCTATATAAGTAAAGTAAAACGAGGATGGGTAATGCACCTAAGATTAGCAAAGTCGAGAATAACCTGACTGTGTGGTTAAATGCACCTAGGATAGTTGAGGAAGTCTAATGGACACTGACTTTGCAGCTATCTGCAGTCTTTAAAAATGACTATTTCAAAATAAAATCTTTGTAAATATAATTAAAGCCCATGATTATGTAGGATTAGTGGGTGACTTAATAAGTTTTTAGAGAAAGTCTTGGCTATGTAGTTAAGACTATCTTTAAACTCACTTTGTAGCTCAAGCAGGACACCATTCCTCAGGCTCCTGTATCCTGAACATGGAGATGTGTACTACCTGGATTGGCGGTAACAGGGCTTTGAGCACAACTGCAATGGCAGTTTATAAAGAGGAAAGAGGACAGAAGAAAGTGTAAAAAAGGGAGATCAGATTTAGAGTTGTGTTGTCGCAAGTCATACAAAGCTCACAGCCATCAAATGCTATGTGACACAAGAAAAGACTTTCCCCTCAGAACTTGAGAGCGAGGATGACCCTTCAGATAAGTTAGTTTCAGATTCCTGAGCTTAAGAATTCTGTTGTTTTAAATTACCCAGTGTTTTGGTAGTTGATAATGGCTTCCGTTGAAAACTAATAGATGGTGGAAAATAATATGAAAAACAGACATAATAAAAAAATAACTAAGGGAAATTTAGAGTGGTCTAAAAGTAAAATATCATTCTAGTTGTCTGACAAATCTGATGAATAAGTTTATTTTTTCTATTTTTTGTTTTTGATCTTGTTTTTCAAGACAGGGTTTCTCTGTAGCTTTGGTGCCTGTCCTAGAACAAGCTCTTGTTGACAAGACTGGCCTCAAACTTACAAAGATCTGCCTGCCTCTGCCTCTTGAGTGTTATTTTTTTTTTATTTTAACATGTCTCATAATAATGTCTCTGTTTTAAAATGTTTCTACAAAGAGACACTACTAGGTAAAATGAAATTAGGAAAAATATTTAGATGAAACAAATTCTATTTTATTTATCTGGGGTAAAGCAAACACCATTCTGCAAATGTTTATTTTAATTTTTGCTGCATTTGTATTCTCAATTGTTGTTCTCAACGTAGATCGACAGTCATGGTTCAGAAACTGGAGAGACTACGGTAAATACCTAACAACCATGAGAACAGTGATGCATACAACCTTTGTAAAGTAATTTTGAAGAAAATTAAATTTACATCTGATTAAATAAATCAAAGTTATATCTGATGGATGATAACCACTTTTTAAAAATATTGTCCTATCATCTATCTATCTATCTATCTATCTATCTATCTATCTATCTATCTATCTACCTACCTACCTATCTATCGAGTCTCATTTTGTAGAATTCTAAGAATAACTACATAGAATTGCATTGCAGATGATTTTGCATTTTTGGAAAGAATGCCAAATAGATAGAGGGTCACCTCTAACAAATATGCCAGTTGCAGTTTGTCCTCAGTGAGGGATTCTTAGATTCCTCCTGCTGTTTTTATAAGCCACACTTTCAACTTCTGAGTAAATTTGTTATAGGGACCTATGATCCATTCCTTCTTTAGGATGTGGTCCTTTGGCTTTGAAAATTATTTTATTCCCTAAGGGCCCCCTAAGCTGCATGTACAGACTGATGAATGCTCAGTCCCTTATTTGTATCAATAAACCCAGATCTATACTAATGCAAATCTCTATATCATATTGCTCTTTAAATATAAACAAACATTTATAAACAATGATTTAAAGAATTTGGGCATAGTACTCTCCAAACTACTTCCAGCAAAATTTCAGTGCATCTGTCTCCAGCTCCTCTTTGATTCAGGCTTCTTCCTCCAAGCATGCAATTTACTTTCTCCACCTAGCTCTGTTCTACCCTATTAGATCAAAACAGTTTTCTTTATTCATTAATGGTAAACACAGCATACAGAGGGGAATCACATATCATTTACTAATTACTTTTTTGATTTATCATACAAATACCTCCATGGCAAGCCTATTCATATGAATCTTCTTCATGTTATGGTCTAAATCTTGGCACTCCAGATCAAGGCAAGCTATAGTTACCTACAATACAGAAAAAAAGAACTCCTGAATAAGTTCTCTATTTCTAGTATGTAATATGATATTGACTTTTAAAAATAAACAGCTGTGACTCAATTACAGAGGTTAACAGAGGAAAAGATGTATCAAATCAATCCACCATCTAATACTTGAAATTTATAAATGTTTAACACTTTTATTTATAAATAGGATTTAAGGATATTTTTTTCATGTTAATTTCAGTACCAAAATGTTGGTTTGGAAAGTAAGCAATGGAATATAAAATATATGTTTAATGTTTCTGTATTATCTATATTTTAATACGTTAGTTAGTAGTATTTATATAAATTAGTTTAATTATAATTTAGCAATTAATTATTTGATAGTTAAATTATTAAAATAGAAAACTACAGTTCAGATGTTGATATGACTTGGACTCTAAGTAAGCGTACATTTATATCAGTTCTATGAAGTATATGAATTAACAAATAGAATCAGATATAGTTTTATTTTCTTCAGATTTATTTATTTCTATTTTATTTAATTGAGTGTTAACCTATATGTATTTGTTTGCACTAGATGCATGTCTCACTTGCACAAAGACTAGAAGAAGGTATCAGATCCTCTGAAATTGTAAATGCCAATGATTGTGAGCCAATGATGGTACCTTGGAATAAAACCTGGGTCCTCTGCAAGAGCAACAAGTGCTCTTAACCACAGAGATACCTCTCTAGTCTGTCAATTAAATACAGCTTTGTTTTATTATCTTGCTTCTTTTTTTGCCATAATCCTCTTTTTAAATTAAAAATAGCCTTTTTATTACAATATATTCTGATTATGGCTCCTCTCTACCAACTCATCTGAGAGTCTCCTCACTACCTGACTGACCCAAATATACATCATTTCTTGTTCTCTCTCATTAGAAAACAAACAGCATCTAAAAGAAAAAAAATTAAAAAGAATAAAGAAAACTAAATTAAAATGAAAACAAACCTGAATAGGACAAAACAAACAAACATGGGGGCAAGAGCTGAAAGAAAAACATGAGAAACATACATGAATGCATAAACACACATATTTGAACACACAGAAATCCCATAAACATACAAAATAAAAACCATGGTATATATGCAAAAGACCTTTTAACTCATGCAGCATGAATGTGGTGAGAAGGGAGGGCTGTAATGATTATAAAGTATTCTTTGTCTTAAAATTTCACATTAATACTACATTTGGGTAGTGAATACAATTTACTTGGTCTGCAATGTTTCTAACTTTCAGACAATAAATTTAAGCTCAAACTATGAATGGCTTATAGTTTTCATTCAATGGAGCTTTAACAATATCTATTACTTCTGCCTTACTCTAACATGCTAATTTAGTAGGAAAAATAGCGCAATGGTGTGCTACTGGTTAATCTAATACTCTGGAAAGGAACTCAAATTACTATTAGCTGTGATGCTTTTTCATTGTATTATAAATTAATGCATTGTGCAAGAAGAGTGACTTTTTAAGATATCTCCATACAGTTCTAGTAAGATGAGCATCCAAACTGCCTAGGCTCCTACAAAGCCAGTACGTGCAGTAGGATCAGAATCCCATTGCCATTGTTATTGAGTTCTCAGTAGTCCTCATTGTCCGCTATGTTCAGCGAGTCCAGTTTTGTCCCAGGCTTTTTCAGACCCAGGCCAGCTGGCCTTGGTGAGTTCCCAATAGAACATCCCCATTGTCTCAATGTGTGGGTGCACCCCTTGCAGTCCTGAGTTCCTTGCTCGTGCTCTCTCTCCTTCTGCTCCTGATTTGGACCTTGAGATTTCAGTCCGGTGCTCTAATGTGGGTCTCTGTCTCTGTCTCCTTTCATTGCCTGATGAAGGTTAATATTCAGGAGGATGCCTATACGTTTTTCTTTGGGTTCTTCTTATTTAGCTTCTCTAGGATCACTAACTATAGGCTCAATGTCCTTTGTTTATGGCTAGAAACCAAATATGAGTGAGTACATCCCATGTTGCTCTTTTTGGGTCTGGCTTACCTCACTCAGGATAGTGTTTTCTATTTCCATCCATTTGCATGCAAAATTCAAGAAGTCCTTGTTTTTTACTGCTGAGTAGAACTCTAATATGTATATATTCCATATTCTTCATCCATTCTTCTATTGAAGGGCATCTAGGTTGTTTCCAGGTTCTGGCTATTACAAACAATGCTGCTATGAACATAGTAGAGCATATATTTTTGTTGTATGATAAGGCCTCTCTTGGGTATATTCCCAAGAGTGGTATTGCTGGGTCCAGGGGTAGGTTGATCCTGAATTTCCTGAGAAACCACCACACTGCTTTCCAAAGTGTTCTTATGTACAATACTCATCACCTATGACTAGAGGATGGGTATGAACTCGACTCTAGCATACTGTAACAGCATTTGAAAAAAATCTCATGGGGTGTCCACCTTTTTCCTAGCATGAAAGAAAGTTGGAATGATGCAAACAGAAGTGCATTGTGATGGGGAAAACTGGGTTCTTTGGTAGCAATACTGCAGTAATCTGTAGAAAATTGTTCTTTTGTTCCTTTGTAGAGTTTTTATGTGGGAGACTCACAAGTCTCTCATTATGACTGGCTGAAGACAGAATGCCAGAACTAAATCGGGTTTTAAAATCTCATTTCATCAGGCCTCTTTCCTTTATGTCATAAAGATTCAGAGATCATAGCCTGTATACTTTATAAGCTAAAAATCAAGTGAATGGGGAAAAATCATTTTTGTCATGCCAGCATAAAATGTGTTGCCATGAGAGTGAAGATAATTTGAAAAGAAGAAAAACATTTTGTGTAATGGGAACTTGACTTTGATAGGTATATTATGAAATGATCCAGCACTTCTTCAATAAAACAAATGCTAAGACCTGAAGAAAAATGTGCTGCAATGATTCATTATCATCCATTTTTGACCCCTAACTGAAACCAAGGGCAACAGACAGTTAATGAGAATATCAGAGTTGAAACCTATAAGCCTGTCATTTCCATATTGTATAATAATCAAGTTGTATGGTGTGTGTGAACACTTTTGCATATCAGAATTGTAATAAAGTTGAAATTGATCCTATAGTTGGTGCCAGCTTCTTGACAGGAAAAGTCAAAAGACTGTCTTGGCTCACAAAATAGAAAGGATGAACAGATTAGCATAGCAACTACCTTGATAAATATTAGCAGCATTTGATGTATGTGTTGTGTATGGGAGAATGAGTGTATGTGTACTTGAGTATACAGGTCAGTCCTAGGCATTGTTTCTTAGTAGCCATTTACCTTGCTCATTGAGACTGGGTGTCTCAATGGATTCTGGTGCTTACCAATTAGTTCAGACTGACTGGTAAAAGAATCCCAGGGTGACTCCTGTCTCTGGTTCCCCAGAACTGCAATTCCAAACATTCATATTGAGACAAGTCAGTCCCACAGTGCTATGGGACAATAGTTTTACCCTGTAAAGATTTGTTTCTTGTACTTGTTTAATAAAAAGCTGATTGGCCAGTAGTGAGGCAGGAAGTACAGGTTGGGCGACCAGGTAGGAAGAAGAGGCAGGGCAAGGAGAACATAATTCTGGGAAAAGAAAAGAGTCAGTCAGCATCCATCACTCAGAAACAGAGGAAGAAAGATGAGAATGCCTCACTGATGAAAGGTACCCACCCATGTGGCTAACACAGACAAGAATTATGGATTAAGATGGAAGATATGAGTTAATAAGAAGCCTGAGCTAATAGGTCAACCAGTTTATAATTAATGTAGTAGACCTCTGTGTATTTCTTTGGGATGAACGGCTGAGGGACTGGGCAGGACAGAAACCTCAGTCAACAAAAGGGCACCCACATGGACAACTACATCCACATAAAGCTTGACAGAGCTTGGGTAGTAATTCTAGACAGAAAAGAATAGTGTTAAGCATGGCTTATTGATACCAGCACTTTCTCGGGTAGGCTCTCTTTATTAGACACAAAAGAATCTCATTTAAGAGAGGCTTCCTGACCCAGTTTTAGCTGCAGAACCTTGCAGCTCTTCTAAAAGGCTCTGCCACCAAACACTTAAATGGTTTTTAGGAATAGCCAACAATATTCTTCTTGATGGTGGCAGGGACCTTAAAACACCATAGAGTTATGGCAACAAATATGACTTCAGCCAGGACCTCTGCAATGAGGCTAGACTCTCAGAAAGCTAAGGAATGGGCTGGATCCAGCCATCAAAGCCACGGCTTTAATTCTAGCCATATTATTTAGCAAATTAAAGACTCAGGTGGTCAGAAAAAGAGAGATATACAATAAAGATAGATTCATATGAAGAAAACCTCTAAACTATTTACAGTATGTTTAAAAATATTTGTAGAGGGGCTGGAGAGATGGCTCAGAGGTTAAGAGCATTGCCTGCTCTTCCAAAGGTCCTGAGTTCAATTCCCAGCAACCACATGGTGGCTCACAACCATCTGTAATGAGGGCTGGTGCCCTCTTCTGGCCTGCAGACATATACACAGACAGAATATTGTATACACAATAAATATAAATAAATATTTAAAAAAATATTTGTAGACCTGCAAGAGAAAATAAAAAGAATAAAGTCCTTTAAATAAAAAAAGAAAGAGAGTAGTTGGGTATGGTGGCACACACTTTTAATCCCAACACTTTAGAGGCAGAAGCATGCACATCTCTGTGAATTCAAAGTGTGGTGGCATACACCTTTAATCCCAACACCTGGGAAGCAGACATAGGCAGATTTCTGTGAACTCAAGAACTACCTGGTCCATAGAGTGAATGCAGGGACAGCCAAAGATACACAGAGAAACCTAGTCTCAAAAAAAAAATTTAAAAATAAAAAAATAGAGTTTAAAATGTAGCTACACAAAGATGGAAAATACACAGAGTCTAAATACTGTATGTTCTAATGTTGTCTTTGATTTGTTTGATGGCTGAGGAAGGAATAATAGCTGCTAAAAGATATTTGATTATAAATGCTGCTGAATTAACCCAACAGATATATTTTGAAAATGCCTTGACTTCAAAATTGCAGTCAAAATATATGTTGCTTTCGAGAAGAGGTTTTACTTTTGTTTCCACAGGAAATGAGGGACTATGAATTCATTCTGGGTTAAGAAAAATCAGTTTTCATCAAGAAAGACCCCCTGAACAATCTACAATGGGAACAGATGGCCCAGATGATTCAACATTTCAGAGGACCACTGTTGGAG
Organism: Microtus pennsylvanicus; assembly: GCF_037038515.1. Classification (NCBI taxonomy): domain Eukaryota; kingdom Metazoa; phylum Chordata; class Mammalia; order Rodentia; family Cricetidae; genus Microtus; species Microtus pennsylvanicus. Next base: position 29,625,778 of record NC_134589.1, on the reverse strand, counting down.
TTTATTCTGACACATCCAGAACAGCCTCAAGACTGCTGGCTGAGATGATCAAAACTTATAAAATATTCCAGTCAGGAATTGACCATAATTCAAAATTTTCTTTAGGTCCCCATAAAATTATCAGCACCCCTAATCAGCAGAAAGTAGGCTAGAAACTATACCCACATTCCTTCAAAACGGATTATGAATATTTATCTTTGTTTATAGTGTTGGTTATAAGTTGTTATGGATAATGGTCAGGAAAAAAGCTAAACAAAGAAGATTAGATTGTTTTGAAAAAGAAAGGGAGAGAAGTGCTGTGGGACTTGTTTTGTATTAATAAAATGCTGATTGGCCAGTAGCTGGGCAGGAAGTAGAGGCAAGGCAACCAGAACAGGAGAATTCTGGAAAGAGGTAATGGTGTGTAGAAGTAGCTGTCATTCAGACACAGAGGAAGTAAGATGAGAATGCCTAGCTGAAAAAGGTACCAAGCCACATGGCTAACAAGAATTATGGGCTAATAGAGTTAATAAGAAGCCTGAGATAATAAGCCAACCAGTTTATGATTAATGTAGACCTCTGTGTGTTTCTTTGGGACAAAATGGCTGTCAGACCAGGCAAGACAGAAACCTTGATAAACACTACAGATCCATTCTAAATATCCACCAGCAATGTGTCAACAGACTTCTACCTAATCAGGTAGACAATACTATTTTTTCCAGTCTTACAAATAGAGTAGTGATACATGGGTGAAAATTGTGACAATGAAGTCCAAGTCAGAACATACAAAAACACTTACATACAGTCTTATGAATTAAATGCCTCTTGACTTCACATGAAAAAGCCACAAGAATTAGATTTACCAGAACCTTTATAAATTAAGAAATCTGGCAAATCTTGATTTTAAGAAAGAAAGTAGGAAGCCTATCACAGAAATAAAAATATAGACTTCTTTTCACAATACCTATGCAGTGTGCACTCAGAATTTGTGTTTATAATAGTTAGAGTCACTTAACATACCCAAATTAAGGATGAATTTGTTTTGCACAATGAGATCCTTATTCCTTTCTTCCTAAATTACAATAATAAATACAGAATAAAATTAAAAAATGGAAAAGCAAGATTCTCTCCAGGACCATAGATATGTATTGTGCTTAAGAAAGTACCCTTCCTATTTTGAGAATATTAAATATTCTCCAGTGACTATTGATATCTAAATTATTCTGTAGAACCATTGATTTAATGATCATGTATGCTATTATAATGCAAAATTGGGTAGAAAAGAACATTCAGGAAACCATAAGGTCATTTCTGCCTTTGGTTTTAGATGTTTAAGAAAATATATGTGTCTATGTCCCTCTGTGTGTTCTGTGTGTCCCGTTGCTTCGGGAAACATGAACACATGTCTACTCACTCTGCATAGGCAATCAACAAAGGTAAGGATGCCATCAAAGTCCAACTTAGAGAAGCAATGTGATTTCTTTAGTTTGGTTTTTGTATTGCTTTTATTGAAATTACTTACAGGAATATAGGTAAGGGGTTAGTTACAGAAGCAGAAATAATTTAAGACAGATGCATCAGCGGAAGTCCACCCCACCATTGGTGAGCAGCTCATGAAAGCTGGGGATCTCATTGTTTGCCTTGCAGTCAGGTCAACAGATTACAAACTGTTTTGTTTCACTGTTGGTCTGAGTGTCTTTAAGCAGCTTTGCTCCTTTTTCCCTCTCTTCCAAATCTGTAGTTCTAGACAGCTTCTTTGCTCAGAGAATATCTCTCAGTGGTCCTCCTAGTTTATATAAACTTGATAAGGGAGGAGCCTATTGAATCTGGTCAGTTTCAGGAACTTCCGGAGGCTTCCTGAGTTGTTTTCTTACTAGTTTTAATGAGTTTCCCTAAAAGAATAGAATGTTTCACTTGCCTTTAAAACATCCTTCATTCCACTGAACCCTGCAAACACCGAAAGCTTAATCTCAGAAGAAACTGCTACAAAAGTGTGTGTCACTAAGAAGCACCTTAAGAAGATAGCCCTGGTGAGTTTAAGTGTGACATACACAGCCAGAGATGCTTGAGAAGTGGCAGATCTAAGTAAGGGGTAATTTGACACGTCTGCTAATTTGTGCCAAGATCAAAGTCACTATGGATTTGAGCAGTGCCTTTCTTAACACCAAATCTCAGCTCATTTCCGAATAATCATTGGACATCTGACTGTGCACACTTTTTATGTTGATGCAAAACTAACATCAGCTATGCCTACGACAGATTTTGTTTTCTGTTCCTTATAGAACACTAAGATTCACCTAAATTCTACACATGTAAAGAAAGAAACAATGACCTGAAGGACTGGAAAACATGAAGGGCACAGAAAAGCTGAAGGCCAACACCCCAGTCCCTAGGATAAGCTGAAGGCTGCAGGACCCCTCTTTAGAGGAAGCATTAGTTAATGGAGAAACTTAAGTTACTCAAAGTTGCTGACTGCAGCCCATTCCCCCACCCATAGTCATAAAGAGAATGTTTACCACCCAACTTTCCCTATCAGTTGGGTAATATTTCAAACAGCCTCTGCAGTTAGCAAAGGGTCAGCATATGTCTGGAGGATGTAACCAGAGAAGCTGTTGCTATACCCCTTAGATAATAATAGCCTATCAGAAACTAACAGCTGATATTTGCCTAACCTTTAGCCAATTATGATATAGGATAAGCCATTTTGTACTTTGAAACTAAAATCTTGTGACTGCGTTGTGGTTTTTGTCTTTATAAACCCCTTAAGATGGTAGACAGGGTCCTTCTCCCTCTGTCTGCTGTGTCAGACTATGAGGCAGAGAACCCCGTGCTAGCCCATACTTAATAAATGAAACCTTGCTTTAGCATTCAGAAATGGGACTGCGTGTTAGTCTTCTTGGGAGGTCCCAAGATTCAGGCACAAAACACCCAGATGCAATTTAGGTATGTTCAATGTTAGAAAATCAACAACTATCTGCATGATAGAAGACATTCTTTTTAATTTCAAGGAGATATTGCTTTTGAACAGGGTTGTTTGTAAGTAAACATATAAATTGAAAAGAAAACTTCTTGGCCTGCAGCCGCAAAGTTCTTTCTGGTGAAATGTCTTGACTGGAAGGCAGAGTCCCTGGATGTGTCTAAACTACCTAATTCCACAGAGTTTCTTTAATTTCTCTGTGAGATTTAATTTGTAGTAACTTAATAAAAGAAATAGAATCTGCAGGAAGAAGCCCTGCTTAATGCTCAAAGACAGAAGCACTTCATCCCAGGAAAGTGGTTAAGCATGGAGCAGCAATGTTCTGGAGCTTTGTGACAGCATGTCCAAGTGCTTTAGTACAGGTGAGGGAGTCCAACAGATGCTCCCCACAGCACCGGCTGTCTGTATGTTGACTATTATTTTGTTTCTGTTGCTTATTTCTATCCCATTGTATTTGTAAAATCCTGTTAGGGTCATGCATGACGTTTTTTTCTGAGACAGCATTGTTTGGCTATGTGACAGGTGGTCAGAACTCTGATGTTTCCACAATGACAAAAACAAAACACTTAAAAGAGCAAATGGACTGTAAATCATACAAGACATGAAATGCTTGAAAAATGACTTATTTCTGTCTGTCAATTCCCAAAGGGAGAAAATAAATAACTATATAAGAAACATGAACAACTCGGGGTTTAATTTTTTGGGTAAATGTTTGAATTTTTCACGTTGTTGCAAACCTGTTGTCTTTATCCATTTCATAGAAAAGCCCATTCACTATATTTTGATTTGATCAATCTAAGAAATGTAGTTTATCCTTACAATCTATAGAAATTAACATTGAAGAATAAAGTTTCATTTATATTATGTTATTTATGTGTGTGTGTGTCTGTCTGTACGTGTATACATGTCAGGACATATGTGTAGAGATAGGAGGAACATTCAGGGCCTGGTTCTCTCATTCTGCCATGTGACTCCTGGGGATCCTTCATGGGGTCATTAATGGTATCAATCACCTCTACAGTGTGAGCCATTTTACTGGCCCAAGCACAGTGCTTCGTTCTACAGATGTCCACCTAAAATCCTATGGCAATTGGGAAACACCAGGAAATGAGGGATCAAGGCTGTCAACCCCTTTTGTTGTTGTTGTTGTTTCCTTTGGGGGAAATAGTGATTCAGGAAAATCCCAAACCACTTAACCATAATGTCACAAATGATTTTTTAAATTAGATAGCTTTGTCAAATGAGTTTAAAACTGAAATTTGAGCATTTTAATAAAAAGTAAACATTCAACCATTATAGAATATTAGAATTAAGAGAGATACTGAACTTTATAGTGTCTCCCCAACAGGAGTCCTGGGTTTTCACTGATCTACAACTTGTTAACCAAAATATTTAAGTACAGAAATTAAATGAACAAATAGCAACAGCTATCTGTGTGACTATGCTTTGACATCCAAATGTGTCATCATTCACCTTAAAATTAATTTCACTTTATAATTTATGGAGCTATATATTACTGGAATTATTTTTATCAATCAAAATAAAAATGAAAGAAGACTGGCAAGTGCAAATGAAAATGCAGAACAAGGTCTATCTTAGAGTTTCTATTTCTGTGAAGAGACACCAGGACCAAGCCAACGTTTTTTTATTGATTATTTTATTGAGCTCTACATTTTCTCTACTCTCCTCCCTGCCTCTATCCCCTCCCCCTTCAGCCCTCCCCACAAGGTCCCCATGCTCCCAATTTACTCAGGAGATCTTGTCTTTTTCTATTTCCCATATAGATTAGATCTATGTAAGTCTCTCTTAGTGTACTCATTGTTGTTTAAGTTCTCTGAGATTGTGGTTTGTGAGCTGGTTTTCTTAAGTATATTTCATGCATTTTAGATTCCTCTGTTGACAGTTCTCTGTTTAGGTCTGTATTCCATTTTATTTTTATTGGATTTTGTGTTCTTTTGTTGACCAATTTCTTGGGTTTTTTTGTGTATTTTGGAGATCAGACATTTGTTTGATGTGGGGTTAGTGAAGATCTTTTCCCATTCTGTAGGCTGTTGCAGCTCTTCTAAAGAAAAACATTTAAATGGTGCTGGCTTACAGTTTTACAGGTTTAATCTATTATCATCATGGTGGGGAGGATGGTTGTGTGGTGCTAGGGAAGGTGCTGAGAGAACTACATCTGACTAGGCAAAAAGGAAGAAGAGAAAATGTCACACTGGGCCTGGCTTGAGCTTCTGAAACCTCAAAGTCTGTCCCCAGTGGCACACTTCCTTCAACAACACCACATCTAATAGTGCCACTCCCTATCAGCCAATGGAGACTGTTTGCTTTCAAACCTCCACAGGGTCCAAACCGAGTGATAAGATGGTAGCAAGGACTTTCCTTTAGAAGAACACAGAGGAATGGCTGTGAGACAGCGCAATGAATCCATCCTGTTTCCTAACTGGAAATCTTTATTGGAATGTGTAAACATGGGCACATTTCAGACTCTTTCAGCCACCTCTCCAAATCCTTAATGAATTTCATGCTGGGGAATCCATGAAGCTCCATCCCGGGCTATAACAACTAAGATTTGTGTCTTCCGAGTTTCAAACAATTATTTTTATTTCATGTTTTTGTTTGTTTGTTTCTCTGGGTTTTTGTTTTATTTTGGTTTGGTTTGCTTTTACAGAAAGGCTCTCTTTGTATCCCTGGCTGTCCTGGTACTCATTTTAGACCAAGCTGGCCTCAAACCCACAAAGATCTTCTTTCCTGTGCATCTCTAGTGCTAGGATTAAAGGCACGATCACCACACCCAAACTTGCTTTTTTCTTTTCAATCAAGGATCTCATGAGGCACTCAAGGGAATGCAGAAGAATGACACAGAGCAATGACCGACCACTCAGACTTCTGCTGTCATTTGTCCCCCACACTTACAAAAGCTTTAGTACTATTTTCTATATTTCTAGAGCGTTCCCCTGTTTCTATGAGCAGCATATGTTTCAGTAAATACCACCAGAAACCAATGCTTTGCTTTATCCGCAAGGCTACTACACATCGACCATAATGAGCAAGATGTCTGTCTTCCTTCTCCAATTAAGGGGGACTGTGACTTCTACGTGTAAGTCCCTACAATTCTATGAAGAAAAATCACGTACTGTCTTCAGTCAAATTGTTTTGCAATAGTGTAAACAAAAAGATTTTAGGATTATAGGTTTGAGTTTGAGCACAGAAGAAAGCTATATATGAGTCTCTTAGTGTTTCCATGCTATTTTTTAAAGAAAGAATTGGAATTGACCAAAAATTGTCCTATGATGATCCATTTTACTTTATAAGAGGCAGTTTGTTCAAAAGACAGAGCTGGAAACCTGAAGCAGGATCTGATCTTCAATCTCAAATTTATAGTCAAATTATACCACTTATCAAACTACTGTTTTTTGATTTTTCATTAAAAATCCAGAAACACAGGGGTTTTTGTTTCATTTTGTTCTATGTTTCATAAAATTGGGCTCTAAGTAGTTATTTCTCAAGTTTGTAATGAGGCTCACCTGAGAGGACATCAATAATAATTTATTTTTTGTTTATTTAATTTTAGTCACAATCAAAAGTCAAAACTTGGGTTAATTTTTTACTTTTGCAATTGCAAACATTTGTTGGCTAAAACATAGCTTATTGAGTAATACATTTACAGCATATATGTGTGTCATGTGTGTATACAATATAGTATACCTTTGCTTTCTTAGTTCACAGACAAATATTCCTTCAGCAGCGGGTAGGGATAGGTGAGTTAAAAGAAACAGCTGTTTGTTATTGGAAATATGTTTGTCCACTGATGACACAAAGAGATTTCTACATGATACATAGGAATGATAAATACAACAAGTAAATAGAAGACTTTTCCAGTAGGACATATAACCAACAGCATAAACTTCATGATTTCTAGGTGACTGGCTGAAAGCCTTCACAAGAGACAACCACGGGAGTCCTCAGGAACTCCCCACTTCAGTAAATGAATAGGTCATAAGGATCTTTCAGCAGAATTCATCTAGTAATGCTCAAATTTCAAGTTTATGAACCTTGCAGGAAAGCCTGTGTGTTTAGAGGAGATGAGCAGGGCAGGAATCTGAGCTTTTGAACCTTGGTCATGCATAGTGCAAGTCTCTCTGGTGGAACAAAGCAGTATTTATAGGGATATCCCTTTTTAGGGTTCTCTAGTCTAAAATAACTGGCTAAGAAGTATTAAATTCTGTTTAGAAAAAGACCAGTGCATCTACCCAAACCTCAGTAAGCAAGTATATATCAGTGCCAATTGCTTCTTAGTTAAAAATGACTACTTGATATAAAAATAACAGAATGAGCCTTTTCCATTCCCAGCTATAACTTTTTAGTAAAATTCATAATGTACTTTAGAAAAGGTTTATTTTTTTGTCTTAAGCCACTGTGATAAGCTCTTTTCCCCATGATAAACAAAACCACTAATCAATGATTAGTTGCCTACATAAAGAAATAGTAACCTTCAAAATTACTTCTGTGTATATGAACATGCAGACCCTGAGGCGAGCAAGTATTACATTGCCTCTATCGTTGAAAGATGCTCATAAAAAAATACACAGAAAGGTGAGGTACATCTCTACTTTATTGTTTCGAGTTATTTAATATCTGTCTACTCATTTCTAAGTCCATGAGTCTGAATTATTTTAGCGTGCATAAAGTATACATTTGGAGATAGAAAATCTATTTTAGTTTCCTTTAAATAACCGCCGTCGGTGATGACACTTTTCATTTCGGTGTTATGATAACTCAGATGAAAACAGTTTCCATGTGGTTGATCAGATCTCAGCTCCTTTAGAGGATATTTTCTCAATTCAAGTCCAACTATAAAACTTAAAGACAAGAATGAACTTAGACACTAACTTTGTTAGTGACGGCCACAAGCAACTGCTGTTTTGTACACTTTGTCCCTCAACTTCCTATTTTTCATTTGGGCACAAAATGTTAAAGTTTTTTTTTCTTTTTTTACATTAGTTTTGTCTTGAGTAAGGGTCTCAAAAGAGAAAGAGAAATGAAAAGAGGCTTACTATAGCTGAGAATAGGCTGTCATCATACTAGTTAGTATCCTTGAATTTTATAATCTTCCTAACTCTACATTCCAAGTACAAAGATTGCAGAAATGCACCTTGTTTGATGCATTGCTAATGATCCACCGTGAAGTTCAGTGCACAGTAGGCAGGCTGGGCTTAACCTACAGGTCCTTTAAACATGCTTAAATAAATACAAGTCATCTCAATAATTTTAAGCACTTTTATGTCAATAAGCTAAATGTAAAAATACAAAAATTGTGGATTAGAATTCAGACTAAAATTTAATTACTATTTCATATCATATTTTCTTTGCTTATTTGATTGATTAAAACATGTGGGGATTTTGTCTGCCTATATGCCCGTATATTATGTGCATGCCTTGTGCTCATGAGGGTCATTAAAGGGCATGTTATTCCTGGGGCTGGAGTTGCAGATAAGATTGTGAGCCACTATGTAGATGCTGGAAGGTAAACTGGGGGTCCTCTGCCAAAACAAATGCTATTAATCACTGAGTCAACATTCCAGGCCACATGTCACAATTTTAAAAGCTATTTGCTCTCAATATTTCAGCTCATAGATCTTTTTAACATGTAGGAAAATTATAAGGATCATAAAATGAAAATTTTAGTAAGATTACTTATCATTGTATTTTTATCACATCTGTCTTCTACATACAAATACATGGGTGCACACAGAGACATGGTGTGGGAGAATTGTCTGTCAATCATGTTATAAATAAACGCTGATTGGCCCAGCAGGAAAGATAGGCGGGAAAACCTGACAGGAAGTAGAAATGATATAATGAGAACAGGAGAATTCTGGGAAGGAGGAAGTTGATTCCTCTGACTCTTGCCCAGACCACCGAAGCAGCAGGATGTGATCTGCTCCACTGAAAAAGGTACTGAGCCACATGGCTAACATAGATCAGAAAAATGTGTTAATCAAGATGTGAGAGTTAGCCAGTAAGAGACTAGAGCTAATGGGCCAATCAGCTTATAATTTATGGAGACCTATGTTGTGATTTTCTTTGGGGCTAAACAGTTGTGTGGTACCGGGCAGGACAAAAACCCCAACAAACAAGTTAGCCCTCATGTTACAGAGACAAATGTTTATTCCCTTATGTACCAGTAAGTTTTGCTTTTACTAGATTATTTGGAACAAATAAGTTTTAGCATGGAATGTCACTTTGGAATAATTTGGCATTCATGTTCTAAAAATAAAGAAATTCTTCTGAAATACCACAATATCTTAATCCCCAAAGAAATGAATTCAAGTATTTTATAATTTACATTAATAGTTAAATATCCTGATTTGAATCCAACATGCCTCGTAAGATTTTCTTTAATTGTTTGTAGTGGTCTATAATAAGGGTTTAATCAAGGCTATTGATTAACAACAAAGTTTCTCTTTTTCCTTTGTACAATTTAACTATCTCCAAATCCTAACTACCACATGCATTCAAACAGAACATAGCCCCATTCAATATCTTTCTGTCTGTCTATATATCTCTATATAACATTTAATTAGATTTAACCTACCAAAAAAAGAAAGGAAGGAAGAAAGAAAGAAAGAAAGAAATGTTCCAAAGCCATAGGTCACCAAGTAAAAACCTCAGCACCAGATGTGAGGTATCTTCTCTAGCCTTGTTGGTCAGTCACATCCTGGAGACCTCAAAAGAATAGAGATGACTCCCATTGCTCTCTTAGTTACTGCTATAACTTGATGGTAAGACCATTTTGCTGAAGGCATCCTACACTTTGGCCACAGGATATGAAGAAATCAAGTTAGTTGTGACCAGGAATCTTCCTTTGTGCTGGCTAGCTGTCATAGTTCCAGAAGATGAGATGTAGACTGAGGGAGAGAAAACATCTTCAGTAGGCGTACCTAGCTGTAAACACTATGAATTACAATAATGACCTGAATATCAGGGTAGGCCCATGTGTACAATAAGGACACAAACGGTAGATGATTAACCAGTCCTTTCAGATTGGGTTTGAATTCTGAAGCACAAGAGAAAACATATGCCTAGTAGTGTAAATCTGGCCAAGAGCCGATGGTTAGGGAACTTACAGCCCAAGAGGGTAAATCTACTATAATTATTCTGACATTACACTCATGGATTTTGCTTGTCCTAAGAGGGCTGTTAAATTCTATGTCTGCATAAAGGAGCATGAAGGTGATAAGAGCATGCTCCCAGGTTGTCCACGGAAATCTTGCTTATGGCGGGTAGTATGGTCAAGAAAGTGGGAAATATTTAGGAAGCTGTTTAAAAAGAAATTGTATCCGTGAATGGACAAGCTGTGAAAATAGTTTATTTAATAGATCAAAATCCAAGAATTAAGGCTGGGGCAAAAAGAAAGGATTCCATAAAGAAGAGAGCATCTGTGGCTATGCCTTCTTGACTTCAGTTAGACTGAAGTCACTCACTTGCTTTTCAATTGCTTTACACATTGGCAGCTTCATTTCCAGTTAACTTGAATTGTTTTGGGGTTATGTTACTACTCATTATTACATGTGCAATTGTGTCAAGTGGCATAACGGCATAGAATTAATTTCCTGTATATACCACAGCATCTGCTCCCACAAGACAGTTAAGAGAGCAAAGATCCAGTAGATAATCAGTGCTCAACCTGTGGGTCATGACCTCTTTAGGCTTAAGACTACCAGATAGTGTGTATATCACACCATGATTCATATCAGTAGCAAAATTACAGTTATGAAGTATCAATGAAAAATAATTTTAGGTTGGGGGGGTCACCACAACATGAAGAACTGTATTAAAGGGTCTCAGCGTTAGGCAGGTTGAGAATCACAATAGATGGTATCTCTAATGTAATGAGCAGTGTGCTTGGCAGGGGTTATTCCAGGAGTCCTACATATATCCTGATATTTTCTTTAACTTTTAGCACTCTTATATTTAAAGAAACAGTCAATTCCTTTTATACAATTTCTATGTAGTATGTGTGTATGTGTGTAAGTGAGAGAGAGACAGAGACAGAGGGAAGGAAGGAGGCTGGCAGGCACACAAAAACTCAGAGACAAAGAGTGTATTCAGGCCTATGCCTGCAATAATGCACAAGTAGCCATTAAAGGAACTTGAGATTTTCACCCTTGTTATCTACCATTTTGAGACAGGGTCTCCCCTTGTTGTTACCTGATGAGAACGCCAGTCTGTTTGGCCCATGAGCTTCCAGAAATTTGCTTGTTCCAACCTCTTGTAGCTCCATCTGAATTCTGAGTTTGTAGACACACTCTCCTGTGTCTCATTTTATGTGAGTTTCAGGGATTATAGTTAAGGTCATCCTCTCACTTACACGGCAAACACGTCACCCACTGAACCATCTTGTCAGTGTGTAAGTTATATTTTAATCATTTTGAAGACCTGCAATATTTTGCTGATATTATAAAATACTCTCCTTATTATTTCTCTTAAAGGTGTCTTTCAAACAGCAAAAGAGAGACAATTCTATATCTTAAAGATAGGAAAATTTCCAAGTTTGTAAGTCAAAACATAAACTTATGTAGTATATTTTCTAACATTTTAGGTAGATGATAATTTTATTTTCAAAATAGCAATATAAATTTATTTTTATAATCATCAACGTTACTTTTAGAATAATCTTTGACTCTATTACTAGAAAGGAAAGTTTTGTTTGTTTTTTTTTTAATTTAAACTAACTCCTGACTGTGATAAGGAGAAATTACATGAATAAAAATTTTTAGATCCAAGAGAAAAGTAGTGGTAAAATATCATACCTGACAAGGATGAGAGTAAGGGAAGAAGGTTCAATTTTCACTTGCAGTTTAAGGGGAAGGTGTCTATCTTGAATAGGAAAGAGTGACAAATGCAGGGACTTCATAGTCTCAGTGCCACTGGGATGCCTGGTCTCTTAATTTTACAGAATAGGAAGCAAAAATGAAAAAAGGAAGTGGATCTTGGCGGGAAAACCTTAGTTCTTCCCACAGTGACCCATTACTTCTGGGGAGACTCTATCTCTTCAAGTATCGTAATCTTTCATGACAATACCATCAAATGGAGAGCAAATGTCCAAAGACAAAGGCCCTATGAGAGAAATTTCACATTTACATCACAAAAATGGGACTTATTCAGCCCTATATTCCTATTTTGATAAAACAACAAAACTATTGGAATATGTAACTGCTTCCAGTTTTGACTGGATGTTCTCATTTCATGCTATTGTTGTGATAAAGTATCTTACCCAAAAACACAGGGGAGGGAAGGATTTAGTTGCTTTACAGTTTCCATCCACCACTGCAGGGAAGACAAAAGAAGGTGTTGAAACTGCTGGTCACACCATGTGCACAGTCAAGAGCAAAGAGAAAATAAACACTTTTTTATTTCCTTATCATCTACTCATCCTCTCTCCCTCTAGACAGTCTGGGACCCAAATCTAGGAAATCACACTTTCCAAAATAGGTTGGGTCTTCCTAAATCAATTGACAATCAATATAATCTCCCACAGATGTACTTATATCTGATTGATAAAAATACTCAGTTGAGAGTCTTGTTAAAACTAGCCAGCACAGATATATAAACTTCAGTACCTACCATGTGATAAAATATTTACACACAATATATTTATCCTCAATCTAGTTGGGTTTATTATATTACCTGCTTCGCTCTGCCTGTATTTGAAATTGGTCTTTGAAATGAAGATTTGTATATTTCTTTCCATTATTAATGCAGTTATTATGACTAGAAATTATTATTAAGTCAGGTTAAAGAACTACTATACTTTGTTTATTCTGAAGATTATGGATATGAGGTTTTGAGAAACATCTTTCATGCACATTGGGTATATCACTTTGTTGACAGAAACTAGTATCTAACATGTAGCATCATATCCTTATAAACATCAGTATCTTCTATCTTTGTTGTGGAGGAAGCCCATTTGAGAGGTAACTAACTTGGCTGGCATGGGAACACCAGGTAGTATGAGTCCAGCTTGCAACAGAATACAGAAAGTGAGTTTATCATTGCTATTATGATTTGCATATGAACTGTCCTTCACAGGCTCAGGTTCTTAGGTGCTTGTCAACATAGCAACTATTTTGGGGAGGTTATAGAATCATTGGCAGAGAAAAGGAAGCTAGAGGAAGCAGTTACAAGAAAGCACTCCTTGAGACTTATAGGCCAGGTGTACTTCTCACTCTCTTTCTTCTTCATTGTATAAGGAAATATGAAAAATGTACTGCAGCCTTCTCCCACTATAGAAAGCCCCTGCCACCACACTGTATTTACTGTGAACTGTGCCACCTCAGATCATGAGTCACAGTAACTCTTTCTTCCCCTGTCTAGCTTCTTATCAAGCATCTCATCATAGTTTCAGAAAGGTAACTAATATAGTTGTTGTATGCTTTATGTGTAGGACACATAAAGCTTTGGAAAGCTTGGTTATTTTCTCTATGAATTCATTTGCTCACTTTTAGATGTGGTGGGTATCATCTAACTAAAGGTTGCTTATGATGATTTTAAAAATTACAAAAAGTAAAATTGCAGGCAATAGTCTAAATTGGGACTTTGACAAATATCTATACCTATGTCTGAGTGAGGAAGTATGTACATACCTGATTAACTTTAATATAGCACTGTTCTGAATCACAAAGAAACAATAATGAAAAATGCTTTGACTTCTGCTACCATTAGAGCAAAGAATTATTGCTAGACACTAGAAAACTAGAATCAGGAGGACCACCTAGAATAAAATGGATAAACATATTCACTATTCAAGTGTCCATCTTGAAACAAGCAGTTATTTTAAATAAACACCAGGTGGACAAACAGTATGTTTAAATCTGCCACTAATCTGCAGACTTTATCAAAACAAAGCTAGAAAGAGAAAAAAGGGAAAACACAGCCGGATTCAGCTAGCAGATGATAAGACATAAATTTCATGGCATCAGCCAGAGAAAACAAACAACACTGTGAATATTATGAAGGAAATGAATGTTGCATTGCACTGCCTTGCTTCCTGTGTTCTATCCATGCAAATACTTAAAGTGATAAGTCATTAGAAATTCTACTACAAAGAAACATGTAGAAAGATGTCTGCTGGTTAAGAAGGCTCCATGAATGTAAGATACAGGTGCTAATAGGAATATTCCCTTATGAAATATTAGGTACATAACTTTAAAAGTTCTTATCTTACTATATATAATGTAGGTTATAAGTAAATGTGCTATATTGTTCTCTAAAGATAAAGAATATAATGCTTTTAATTTAATAATAATAAATGCTATTAATTAGACAGAGATGATATACCTTATAACTTAAGTAATCTAGCTGATAAACTATGGGCAGAATCATAAGATTTCCTGTTGCCTAGTTTTGTAAATGCTGTGGGAAATCCTACAGCCAGCAGCCTTTAAGTTACCCACCCACTTGGGAGTGACTCCTTTACTATAAATGCATATGTAAAGTGTGCATTCCCTCTCTCTTCCGGTTGCTAGATTTGGTTCCTGGTCCCTGTTTTCATGAAGAGGACTGTGATCTGTGAGTCTACCCCTAAATAAATAACCCTTTATTATACTCAATTCTGAGCTAGTGTGGGATTTCTTTTTAGTGTCCATCTTCAGTAAATGTGTACAAAAGACATACTCATTTATTGGCATTTTCTATAGTTTCTTTCTGAATAACCAGCAAAGGAAAATATGGAGATTCAAAGGCAAAGATGGAAGGAAGGGTTTCCATGACCATTGTCCAGTCTTTTTTTTTAGATTTGTACAACTTTCAAAGTTGTTTGCAGAAAACCCATTTCTTGCAGTCAGGGAGGAGATTTGAGTTTTTGAAAGGAATATTAATTTTGTTGATATTTCAGCTATAAACACAGTTGTAATTGTTTGATCTATCCAAAAAGCAGAAACTGGGAGCTAGAGAGAGAGCTGAGTGTTAAAGAGCACCTTGTTGCTCTTGCAGAGAACCCAGGTTCTCTTCTGGCACTCACATGATAGCTCACAACCATCTCTAACTCTAGTTCCAGGGAATCTTATACCTTCTTCTGATATCATGCAGATGATACACATATGCATGCAGGCAAAACACTCAAAAATCAAACAAAATAAAAAGCAGAAACTGAGGCTGAAGATTAATGTCTTCAATGCTGGCACAGATTATTCAGTTTTAAGGTAAAGGTTACTCCAAGCTTCAGCATCAGACATGCATAGCTCTGCCTGAACATCCTGTATGAATCCAACAACAACAATTTCTTTTTTATACAAACAAATTTAAAGATATCTCAAACATATTTACCTAAATATAATAAGATAGTATACCTTTCAGTATTCTCAAAGGAAGAAACAAATGGCTGATAAGCACTTAAGGAAATTTTAAGCATACTTATTCATCAGGGAAATGCAAATCAAAATTACTTTGAGATTTTATCTTACTCCGATCAGAATGGTCAAGATACATAAGTTAAATGACAGTTCAAGCTGGCTAGGATATGGTGTAAGGGGAACACCAAGCCATTGGTTATCAGATTGCAAACGTGTTCAGCCACTATGGAAATCAGTGTGGTGGTTCAAAAGATGGGACTACATCTTCCTCAACATTGAGCTTTATTATTCCTGGGAAAATACTCAAAGTGTGGTGCCTGTACCATTTGGAACCACAGTTGGGCAAGGGTCTGGGGATTAAAGAACACACAGAGATATGGGTCACTCTGGAAGCAAGAATGCCAATTTTATTGTGTTCTCAGACAGCTTATATAGCACTCTTCTTGACTAGTGGCCGAGCTCTAGCTTTAGAAATTTTTCACTTCATGCTGACCAGCTATCAGATGACTGAATCACTTCCTTGTTTTCAGGAACTCATAAGGGTAAAAACATTCCATGCTCAGAATAGCTGCAAACATAGAAAACAAGATGTTTTCCACCAGCAGGTCATATAAAGTTTAGGGTCTGAGGGTCTGCAGCTCCCAGCACCAAAGGAGCTTCATCCTATTATATAGACATTTGATTAACTTGTTCATTGCTGCTCAATTCATAATATCAAGAAATTGAAAACAACCTAGATGTTCATCAACAGATGAATAGATAAAGCATTGTATTTACACAATGAAATATTACTCAGCCATTACAAAAATAATTTAATTTACAGGTAAATCAATAGAATTAGAAAAAAAACATTTTAAGTAAGATTATTCAAACACAGAAGACAAATATGGTATATATTCACTTATATGTGGATGCTAACACTAAGTCATTTATAACCAAGCTATAATCTGTATAACCAGTTGGATAAGGAACTAAGCAGGAAGGATGAGTCTTCACAGAAAGGGGAAATAGAACAGATAGTTATGATTAGACAGTATTGGTGGGAGGCATCAAACAGGGAAAAAGAGAAAAAGGGGAGGTGAAGGAGAGCATATGGCTGAGGAACAGTTAAATCTAAGGGCAGTTTGAGCAGTTAGATGGGAACTTGGTGCCAGGAATGGATTACATATAATCAAAGGTGCCCCATGGAATTCTCTAAACAACTCAGGCTATTGCCTAAGCTATCAATGACTCTCCACAAACTGACTGCAAAGCACTATTGCTTTATAAACACCTATATAACTGATTGAACACAGACAAATCAAGTTGGTGCTTGCCTAGAGCCGTCAATCCTATAGACTAGTATTTATGGTACAGGAAAGTACTCTTTATGCTACCAAAGGATGAAAGTAAATATCAACCCAGAAACAGATTATTCCATCTATAAGAATGATCAGCTTTCAAGATATTCTTCTGCAATAGTGGCACAAAGCTTAGGGGAATAACGAATATTTGACAGGAGTTAGGGCCCACTCCATGAGATGAAACTCATTCCTGACATTTTTCCAGAGTCCACGAACCTGAAACTAGACAGTGCATGGAACTAGAAGAAAATCAGATACTACTATTTTGCTGAAGGAATGTAACAATAAAATGATCCCTAATGTTATTTCGATATACTCACAAATTGGTGCCTTGTTCAGTCATCATCTGAGACTATTTCTCAGCAGCAGATATGAACAGATTCAAGAGGCAGACAACATGCAGGGAGTGAAAGACCTTGGAACATTCAGCACTAAAAGAGAAGTATCCATCAATCTCTCTCCTCTTAGCTCAGGGAATATTTCAAAGGAATGAAAGGTAGAAAGAATTTTGAAAATAGAGGTTTCTCTGTTCTACCCCATCTCACAGCTGTTTCTAAATAATCACTCAGAGGCTTAATACGTATTATAAAATGTTTGACTTATAGTTTAGGCTTGTCAGTTAAGCCTTTTCTATTAATATATGTATTGCCATGTGGATGTGGCATTTCTGGTCTGGTGGTATCTTGCTTCTTGAGTGGCTGGCTCTCATCTCTCTCAACTCTATCCTTTTTTCTCCCTGCATTCAGTTTGGTTTTCCCACCTAGCTATATTCTGCCTGGCTGTAGGCCAAAGAAGCTTTTATTATTAACGAATGAGAATAACATATATTCACAGCATACAAGAGGGTTATCCAACAGCATTTTCCTTTTTCTGTCTAGTCAGAAAGGAAGGTATTGACTTTAACATAGCAAAATTACATACAATAAAACAATTATCAAGTAAGAATTGCAGTTGTAATACCTAGTCTATTTGTATTTGATAAAAAAGAAAATAATTATTTATTAAATCTTGGTGAGTTTAAAGGTTTATATATAATTTACCTTTGTATCGTAAGTAAGAAAAACTATAATATTCAGTATCTAGTTTTCAATTTCATTAAAGACCTGAGAAAGAAATATTACCTGAATAAGCAGGAAGTGCAAATAAGCAAAATCTAAAAGATGTGAGAAATGACAAAAATAGCTGACCGCAGAATAGTCATCCAAGGTTCCTCTGTAGTATTGGGGCATCCATCTTTGACCTATATAGGGTTAGCATATCTGACAGACTTCCTGTGAAACAGAGAATTTTGAAGGACTGTCTCACCTTGTCTTGTCAAAGCTCAGCAGTTGCCTTTCTTATGTCCTGCTGGTCCAGTTTATACAGCAACTGTTAGCAATTGAAGCATAGGCAGTGTCTTTGCCCACATGGTTAGCTTTTGCAATGAAGAAAAATGCTCCATGCAGAGATTCTTTGATGCTCATCATTTTCTCTAGAGTACATTAGTACTACCAAGTGCAGACATGTCTCACTGTCATAAAAATGTAAGTAATTAAAAGATTTTAAATGTCATATTCTGTAGGTTTTTTAGAATGTTTTAAAATACTTATCTATCTGAAATATATCTCTGTGTATTTAGAAAACCTAACTAACATCACCTTAAGTTTGACTATTATAGATAACTCCCTGTTTTTTGTAAATCTGTATTTCTTAATTATAGATTACATTTTTAATTGAGTGGCATAAACACAATATCTTAAAGTAGAAATATAAATACAGTATAACAAAATTAATCTTAAATTTATATCAATAAATTAAAATCCGAATCAATGTAAAATATTTTGATATTACCAGTTGTTTTGGGGGTTGAAGTAGATTCAATAATCTACCCTTTTCCCATCATGTTTATATAAGAGTCGTTTCCATATATATTAAGCTTCTGTTTTATTTTTATGGGATTCTTCTAAATACAAATGTATGTTTTATTGCATCTATATGCATTTCTTGTACTTCTTCTTTGGCTCTTTCTTTTTCTTTTTTTGGCATCTTCTGATTAATTTGAACTTTATCTTATTATATTTTATTATTATTCCTTAGATGTTTGTTTTCTTATTCCTAGTAATAAACCGAAAGGCTATAGATCTGGGTGGAAGCAGAAATGAAGCAGAGGTGAAAATACAGATAGAGAAAACCATAAAAGAAAATATTTTATGAAAAGAATGTATTTTCAATAAAAATAAAAAAAAACTAGTAAAAAGTTCTAGTGACAGTGAGCTACAAAAACTTAAAAGCATGTTTTTTATCTTTCCCTTTATTCTCAAATATAGTGTGGAGAATGTGGAAAGCATTTGATAAGTACTAACCTCAATATCCATGTGGTTCAGGTATCAAGTCATACAATAGAAAAGACAGACTTCTAAAAAGTAACTTTCCATAGCTTCTACAGCTTCTACAGATTATATTTAAATAACATTTGGTTAAAAACAAATGGATAAGTTTCACAATATCAATGGGTGAGAAGGACGTAAAGAAACAGAGGGAAACATGTATGTTGACCCACTACTTTATTCCTAGAACTATGTGGAGAAGAATATACTAAATGGTTTGGCGTTATAAGAGAGTAATGAAGTGGATACAGAAACTGGAAAGACCCATCTGGAAAGAGGACGGGCAAGCAGATATGGAGGTAGGTTTGCTGTGTACAGGGATCAGTGTATTGACAGGGAATTGCCAGACCTGACTGGACTGAGAACATTCTAAGCAATCCCAAATATCAGGGTGGCAAAACAAGTAGCAGTAGCTCTGTAGCTGCATTTGAATTTCTGGAGACAAGAGATTCTCAAATCATCTAGAAAATTGATGCTCAGCATCTGCATATTATAAAGATAGGTAAGAGATGCCATTCTGGGCAGACAGAAGATCTCTGAGCTAAGAAATAAGTCAGAGAACATAGTACTAGAATATCCGGGGGTATACAAACTAGACAATCAGAAAATAGAGTATGTGGATATTAGAAAATGAGGTGAGACAATTCAACTGTAAATGACATTTTTGCCAAAGAATGTAAATTAGTTAAAATTCTAGTCCAAATAAAAACAATATTGATGGCATTAAGACACTGTAGTCAACTAAAACATATGGGTCATTCAGGTAGATTCCCATGGTAAGGAATAATGAATAATGACCCCCAATGCACACACACACACACACACACACACACACACACACGAACACACGCATGCACAAAAGTGCAGAAAGGCTTTGGAAGACTACTTAAAGATATTAAATTGATATTAATGGAGTGTAATTAGCATAAAAAGTAAGCATCTGTATGCATAGACATTATTATACATTATCTTTCAAGTTAAGGAGACAGTTTGCAGCACAGAGTGAGTAATTGACTCTGACTCCCAGGTTCAGCACAGGTAGTGTTTAAATGCACTTAGCTCATAAGCAGCGTTGCCTGCAGAACCTGTCATCAAAGGGTCTACAGCAAACATTACAGAGTCTTGATTCAGAAGAATGGCAAAATCCCAAGGAGATTCCGAAACTTAAAATTCCAGGAAAATAACGCGATAATCTTGGCAAGCATCAAATTACAGCAAAACTCTGCTTCAGATCTCAAAAGTGAGTATGTCCAATGCAGGGCACTGTGATTGGGTTGATCATTTAGATAACCTGATATATTCACCTTTTTCCTATTTAAAACAAAACTTACGGTGTAATCTTTTATTTTTACTTATTTAATTTCCATAATTTAATTCATGAGTAGTGTGTTTACATTATTTCCAGTCCTCCCTCTCTCCCTATGACTACCCCACCCCCTATGCCCTTTCAAAATATTTAGCTCCTTTGAAAAAAGAATAGACATGTACTATAGAAGGGCTCAAATAATGAAAAATAGTATAAGATTTCAATAACACTGGTAAAGAATTACTAATACTTTCATTAGGTGCTTTTGCATTCTCAAGAATAATAATATATATACTCCAAGTTTAAACATAAATGGAAATAGATATTCAAAATGATGTTGTAGAAATTGGCCTTTGGCCTTTTCTTACTTCAAACACACTTCTTAAGCATCTTCAGCAAGACCAATAACATACATACTAAAATATCTCAAAAATTTATAAGGTATAGAGTTAGAAGAAAAAGCTGACGGGATAAAAGAAAAGTAATAAACTAAAAATGTAATATGGGATTGATGGGCTGTAATCCAGTTTATCAAAGAGAAAGATGCTTGGATGTAGCTTATGGGGAAATATTTGCCTCCTTTAAGTGACCATAAGTTTAATACAAGCTGACAATCTGAGGTGGGAGCTCAAAAAACTCAATGCAATTCTTGCCTGTAATAAGACTATGAGATCTTCATACTGGAAATAATAAAGCTCACTGGACTTCTAGGTCAAGGCAAGAGTTAAAATGCAGACTTTACTAATAGTCTGATGAAATAGGTGTAAATGAAATCATTTAAAAGCATTTATATGGAATATAAATTGCTTATGTACTTCATGATCCAAAACTGAAACGCCTAGTAGTAAGTTGGATATAAAATAATGTATGTAGTATTAGATTAATAGGGAAAATCTGAAAGTCTTCACAAAAAATCATTAAAACAGTTTTGCTCCCTGAAGAAATAAAGGATATTATATCTTCACTTTTATCCTTATTGCAGTACTATTCATAATAGCAAAGTCATCCAATCAAATTGGACCTTTCAAGGGATGAGTGGTTAGGTCATGGGTGCTATTGATGGAAAGCTTGCCTTATATGTACAAGCCTTGGAGTCTGGTCCTCTGAACTGTGATTTAAAAAGAAAGAAAGAAAGAAAGAAAGAAAGAAAGAAAGAAAGAAAGAAAGAAAGAAAGAAAGAAGAATAAGCAATGTACAAAAGCTAGATTACTACATAAATTTATCATATATAAACAATGGAGTGGTTTCAGTAATAAAAATTAGGCTGTCTCATCACTTATAACAGCACAGATGATACACTAATGTGATATGATTATATTGACTGATATAAGTCAAGAATAGAAAGACAAATACCACCCTGTCTCTCTTGTATTTAGAATCTGAAAATGTTGATCTTGTAAAAGTAGTGTGCTTGCTGCCAGACTATGGAAGTTAGGTATTGAAGAGGGCTGTCAGTGAGTTTGTCCAGTGGATACATCATGAGAGAAAGACTGGAGGAATAAGTTTTAAAAATCTCCTATACAATGTGGTCACTTTGGGTGAGGGTATATTAGACTCCTCAGTAAAGTTCAGGGAATCTTAATTATTTATGGCACAAAGTGTTCACTATGGAAATTAATGCACTTGTTACTTTCTATAATGCCACATGCTTATAAATATTATGATTGGAAATTTATCCACACACCTTTATTTGTAAATTCACGAGTAAACACATTTAAATAAGAGACTAGAATTTGGACCTTGATATTGTCCAACATATTTGCTGAATGATTTTTTCTAGTATTTTTTTCTAATTTTTGAAAGTATCACATACAGATTTTGAATTTATATCATTTCATCTTTCCTTCTTCCATTCCCCTGTGCAACTTTTCCCAAAACCCCAACATTTCCTTGTGTGTGAATATTCTTTTGTATATATATTTATCAGTAGACTATATATTTATCATTAAGATATATATGTATTTATACATTCACACACACACATATATATACATATATATATACGTATATATATATATATATATATATATATATATATATATATATAGAGAGAGAGAGAGAGAGAGAGAGAGAGAGAGAGATTTATCTAGGCACATAGAGAGTCTAGTGTCATTCATAAATTAATATGTTTAGGGATTAACAGTTGGATTTGAATAACTTATCAGAATGTTTCTTCCTGGAAAAAAAACTGCCCCCCCGCTTCAGCAGCAGGAGAGTAGGGGTGGAAAAATTGTGAAATTTCCCCCATTTTTGTTACCATGTCAGTTGGTATAGTGATTATGCTAGTCTTGTTTAGGCAACCATAATGCTAAGATTTTGTGCATGTGTAGCAACCCTGTCATGCCTAGAAGACATTGTTATACAGACAGTATGTCTCTCTCTCTCTCTCTCTCTCTCTCTCTCTCTCTCTCTCTCTCTCTCTTATATATATATATATATATATATGTATATATATATTGTTCCTTGAGTATTAAATTGCATTGCAGATGTACCAATTATTGCTGGAATCCCATCTGCTAAATTCTTAAAATTAACTTCTATCTGAAAGGAAAAAGTAAGATAAAGTATGGAGAAGGCATTCCCTTGGCTTTGTTCTCTGTTTAATTTCTAAATATAACAACTAAATCAAAAGTCATTAAATGACAATTGAAGGTCCTAATATAACATAAAAAACTATAAAGTTTCTGGGAAAGACAAACTATAACTCTTATATATAACTCTTATATAGCTTCAGAGACAGAAAATAAATCACCAAAATTTGAGAATTTAATAAAAATATAAATCAGATCTTGTTGTTTTGAGGTTATGAAAATTGATCAGGAAGTGTGAATGTTCTATATTTCTACTATTTAAATACATCAAATGTTTTGAAATAGTGATGAATTAACTGGAAGATTTTTCTAAGATGCAAATATTTCCCTTTTGCTCAACATCTTAAACCAAATTTGAACACACACCCCAGACATCAATCCTCATCCTGCTCACAAGGTTATTATAGAAATTCTTCTCTACTCAGCATGTACAAAAAGAAGGTCCACTGATGAAAACTATACATTAATCTGGGCAATATTTGTAGAAGACACAACGTCCAAGAAAAGACAAGAAAATTTCACAGTTATTTGCTTTCTATGACCAGTCTCACTGACAATGGTGAAATCAAGCATTTACACTCAAAATAAAGGTGGTGGTGATGATGATCCTTACTTAATTGGTATTAGTGAGAATCACAAAATTTTTTTATGACTTATATTAAAAATTGGTGAATTTATGTATTTATTTCTTTTACTTATAATTGAAAGTTGTTTGCAAACACAACATAGAATGCCTTATTTATCTTATTATTATAAAATGCTGTAATATTTAGCCATTGTTTGTTGAATACTTGTAATAGTATACTAGGGCAAGTTGGATTGGCTTAGTAGGAGAGCTTATTTTTAATTTTTCCAGAATTTATCAGGGCAGCATTTGGCATAATTCCACTCTTATAAATAAATTTCCAAGTAAATCTGACACTAAAATTGGTTCATTTGATTTCAATTTGTATGAAGATAAAATAAAATTTAACAGGATATATTGTGTCAGATTTAATGAGAATTCATAGGTATGGGAAAGACTAAATGAGGATGTGAATCCACTGACCACTGTTGAATTGTATCTTGAGATTGGCTTTAGATATAGACACTATTCATCTTTTCGTTATTTTCAGCCACTAAGTGAGGAAGACTCTTGTAAGGACAGACCTCTGTGTGAGTACACCTCCAACATATTCTTCCACTTATTTTCAACTAAACTTTATGGTGTAAACCAAGCAAGCCCAGAGTCCTTCCTGTTCAACATATTAATCTTCATGTCTTTAAACCAAGCATGCTTAGAAATTCACCAACACCCATATAAATATGCACAAGTTTCCTGAATAAAATCTTCAAGCCTCTTTTGCTATAAAGGGGCATCACTATAAAGATCTATTATGCTTATTACATGGAATAATTTTTTTCTATGGTTTTACATGTTGCCTATGCTTATTTTGGCTTTGTGCTCACAAAGATGCAAACTCATTGCCTTAATTAGAATTTAAGTAGTTCTCCCATGGAGTTATAGATTATGACAATAGGATGTGGAAAACTAATAGGGACAGGAATTGTGTGCTGAGCATCATTCACACACTGACCTTCAGCCCTGACAACCACGTAACATTAGAATGTGATTTACAAGGAGAACTGCCCAGCCACTGATCCTAGCCTCTAGCACTATAGAAAAGCACAGACTCTGTACCTCCCAGCTAACACAGCCCATCACACAGAAACTACATCAAATGCCTGAAGACAAGAGGACTCACACATGCCCCCCCCCCCCCCCCCCCCCGCCGCCAAGTCTCTTGACTAAACACCCAATCCCCAAGTCCTATTATCCCTAATCCTGGGTTGACAGGAACTTACATAGCATAGAACAACTAGACCTGGAAAACCATACCAGAAGCCAGCAGAGGCGAAGGCCAAAAATTGCTGTGCTGACTGTTAAATGGTATCTTTTTAGGCAGACAATACTCTCAAAAGGGTGGAAACAGAACCTAGAACTCTCAATACAAATCCCATTAAAAACAACACGTCATCTTGTTTTCTTATAACTTAATTCTTTCCTGAACATTGTACATGCTTACCCTGAAAAGAGTAAAAACAAGCACCTGACTGATAAATAAGGAAGTCAATCACACATATAACAATTGAATTCAATGAGAGAGAATTCCTGAAGAAAAGCAATCAAAAATGATGCTGAAATGAAAAGAAACAAACAAAATACTCAGTGAAAAGCTCCCCAGAAGATTGCACCATATGAGAAACAGAGAATAAGAGCTGGAAGACAAAATAAAAAAAATAATATTATTCGGTAAAGGTCAGTAATAAATTATATGTGATCAGATCATGGTAGAATTTTGATACGTCACAAAAAGACCAAAATTCCAAACTATAAGCACAGAAGAGCACAGTGATAAAGTCATAGAGAATATTGGCAATGAAGTTAGAAAAGAAAATTTCTTAAACCTAGAAAATGAGATGCCCATCCAAGTAAATGATGCCGACAGAATTCCATAAAACCGAGAAAAGAAACTTTCCCATTACATTATGATTTAAAACACAAAGTGAGAATATTACAACAGAGAAAAGACAACACAGTTATAAAGACGGATTTGTCTAAATAACTCCTGATTGTTCAACTGAAACAGTTAAATCAGAAGGGAATAAAGAGATGTATTCCAAGATCTGAAATACCACAACTATCAACTCAATATTACACCCAACAAAATTGAAGAATAAAAGAAAAATAGAAAAAAAGGGAAAAAACTAAAGTTTATGACCACTAAGTCAGCTTGACAGAGGATACTAAAAAAATTCTACAGTCTGAAGAGAAGGATAAACACACCCAAGAGTGTACAGGGAATAAATAAGCAATAAAGGACAGTTAATTTTTTTAAAAAATCTAAGAATACACCACCAAATCAATAAAAATATCAGGAATCAGTGCAAAATTTTTAATAATAACCTTTAATATTGATAAACTCAATTCCTCAATGAAAAGCACAGAGTAACAGATTTTATTAGCAAACAGATTCCAGCTATTTTCTGCCCCCCCATATACCTCACCAGCAATAATATTTATTACCTTTCAATAGAAGTTAGACAATAAGTGTTTTAAGCAAACAGCACTAAGAAATAAGCAGTAGTAACTCTTCTAAACTCTGATGAAATAGACTCCATAACCAAAACTAGTTAGAGCTATAAGGAGGGCCACTTTATTCTCATTGAAGAAAAATAAAAGAAGAGAATTATTATAATTTTAAACATGTAGGCATCAAAAACAAATAAATGAAATACTATTATAACTAAAATTATAAACTAACCCCAACACAGCACAGTATTTCTCTTAGTACATTTTTATGAGGTCTTTCCAATTGCAGGGAACCCATGTCTGGTATGCTAAACCTAGCTAACTAGCCTTTGGTTAAAGGGGAGTCACATGCCCCAAAGGAGAATCTACTACTGTTATAGATGTGTGTGTGTGTGTGTGTGTGTGTGTGTGTGTGTGTGTGTGTGGTGCATGTGTGTTCTAAATATGTACTCTTAGATCCACAGATAACTGTAGCTCTTACCCATCTATCAAAAAAATTTCTTAGTGTAGCAGGAAGAAGGTACAATAGAAGTTTCCAATTAATCACAATATATAAAGTATAAAGAGAGTTCTGTGGTGCTTGGTACAAATTATAATATCTATAACATGACCCCTATGCCCAAAGCTCAGAGAATACACAAAAGAGGGAGTGGAAACATTGCAAGAGTCGGAGAACTGAATGCCTTATGTGAAAGAGTGCCTTCTATGAAATCTCAATAGTGTTGTTGCCTAAATAAGATTTGAATAATGACCACATCAGACCAGTCAACATACCAATGTGAATGGGGGAAATTTTGCAAGGGCCCCATCCCTAGATGAAGTGCTCAAAATGTTGGTGGTGCTTTGGTAAGAAGAATTGGTTTTCTCCATCAAAAAATCCCCTGATAGATTATCCAACCCAATATACAACAATAACAATTATAGAGAAGAGAACCATGAATTTGAGAATTACCATCTGTGGGGAACATGGAAAAAGCTGGAAGGGGGAGAAAATGGGATGGAGGTTATGTAAATATAATTCTCAGGTATGAAATTGTCAAAAAATAAATGGTCAGAAAATTCTATTTAAAATCAGTTATCAAAACTTTTTAATAGCATTCCACAAACCTGCTCAAGATATTCAAACAAAATGGCAAGTGAAAGCTGCCTATGTTCGGATGTGGTTTCTCATAAAAATCTAATCTTAGACTGCAAAATTCAAAAGAGAAAGGTTTTAATATTACTATATAAGTAGGTGTACGCTAAAATCTAACATGCCTGAAGAATTTAAACTTTATTTTCTACCTTGTTTTTTTTTCTAAATTAATGGCATAGTGTGTGTGCATGTAATCGTAGCTTTTAGGCAGTAATAGGGTCATGACAGGCAGCATTCCTTCTATTACTGTCTCATCACACACTCCAACCACATCATTTCCTTCCCTAGCTCTTCTGTTTGGTGCTAAATCACTGAACCAAGGGCATCAGTGTCTCAGGTGTGCAGATGGAGCTCATTTATCTACTCTGCTGCTGCATTTGAATACATAAGAGTGTCCCTTTCTGTTCTCTTCTTGTCCCTCTTCAAGGAAAACCCCCAAAACTCTAAAGTTTAGGAATAACAGTTCTTTTATTTAATATTCTTGAGATTCTACTGGGAAGATATTCACAAAGCACAGATCTGGGAATAGGAGACTAAGATTCAAAACTCAATTTTACTCTGATTTTATGTGATAAAATTTCTCTGAAACATTTAAAGAAACACAGTGTCTATCAGATAGGTGTACTGTGCTATGCACATGAACCATGAAAGCTATATGTGCCGATGTAAGAGCTGATACAGTGCATACTGATGACTTAATAATTAGAAGCACGCATACTGGGGAAAGTAAGGAGGCAGTCTGCCTTTGCCTACAAAACATCCATTTCTTTCATTATGTAACAATCCATAATTTAATTATAGTTTTCATCTTATGACAGAAACTTCCTTCTTATCAATTATCAGCTTAGGGTAAGCTTTGCTGTTGTGAATAAGACACGGCAAGCATCCCTAGGGTGTTCATTCTAAAATAAACAGCTACTTAATATGAAAAATGTTATGAAGCAGTATGTTCATATTACTGTAGGGCAGTTTGTAATCAATTAGCGATAATTATTCAGCCCATCTTGCCTACTGTTGAATAACTTTCCTGAGGAAGAAAAGAACAGACGTCTGTTCTCCCCAGATAGAATGTCAACAACAGTCTAAAGAAATTATTCCACTAGTTTAGAAAAACCACTGAGTTTATTGAATTTCCTCATAGGAACATAGAAGGGGAGTTACTTGCAGGAACATAGGTGGTCCAAAGGCTGCTGCTACATCACCCAGAAGTACCCCTCCAGATCTGGTGACAGACTCATGAATCTCTCGAGATGTCTGTGTATCTTGTAAGCAGCTTGGTCACTTGGAAAGTCTCCCTAATATTTTTAAAGGGGTTTTATAGCCTGGTGGAGCAAGATCTTTGAGTGTTGTAAATTTCAATAGCTTTCTAAGCTTTGTAAGTCTGGCTAACTTTCTAAACCTTACAAATTTCACTTCTCTCTTCTGCAGGGAATGTCTCAATTGCTAGGAAATAGCTGTAGTGTTCAGGAGGCACATCTAAACCACAGCAGAAAATACTCTGCTAAAAGAAAGTCTGACTCAACAGCAAGCCTCTTCTTAGGTTTAATGTCAAACTGCAGAATATAATATTGTTTTTATCAAGAGGAAAGAGAAGATAAAACAATCATTCAATGCAGATGGTAGGGACAAGTTGTTTAGAAAATTTCATACTTGAACGAGAAAACTAACCATGCTCATGTATGAACACAGAAGATAAAAAGCATAGGTCTCTGGAATTCAAGTTTAGATGCCCAAGACTCATTGAGAAAGCATCTATCAACAACCTTCCTTCTACTGAGTTACACGCATGGTGGTTATTGTACCCGGTGTTTGTTTATGTTTTGAATCATTTCGTACTGAAGAATATAACAATTGGCCAGGTGGTAGTGGCATATACCTTTAATGCCAACATTGAAGAGGCAGAAACAGGCAGATCTCTGAATTCCACACCAGCTTTGATGAAAAATCATGTTCCAGGACAATTAAGGCCACACTGAGAAACACTGTCTCAAAAACAAAATCCAAACAAAAAGCAAACAAAAAATTAATAATAATTCAATTCACAATTCACAAGCATCAGCTTAAGTATAGTCTACCTAACCTTAAAGAGTTCTTTAAAGTCATTTTATAATTGAGGTCTTTTGAATAAACTTGATTTTGAGATCTTTGAAAGATAACACTGGAGCCTTGTACAGAAGTCAGACTGACAATCATATAACCATAAAAGTGCTTAATTTTATCTATGGATCAGAATCATATTCTGGCACTCAACGATGCCGTCACTGCTTCCATTCACAGTATCAGTTGTACTGAACAGAAACAGTAAGTGATCTCTTCCAATGACTGACAATTTCTTTGCTTGTTTGTGTGACATAGAACAGTGCAGATTTTCATCATCAATCCAAAGAAATGTATAAAGACTATTGTTTTGATACAGATAAAACAGCCCTGTGCCACTGTAGGAAATAGCCCATATTCTCCTACATGTTTGTCTTTCAAAACAGTTTTTTTTTATTTTACCTATGTTTTCAGAAAACAAAGACCTTGAAGCTGTCAGTTAGCTCTAGATACACTACAATGTAATTATTATAGGTTATCTTGTGTCTGTTATAACTGTATATTTAAAATAACTTGACTAACTCAAAACAAGAACAGATCAGTGCTGATAGGAGGATATTTAAGTATGTTATCAAAGCAATTAAAGAGCTAT
This sequence comes from Microtus pennsylvanicus, assembly GCF_037038515.1. Classification (NCBI taxonomy): domain Eukaryota; kingdom Metazoa; phylum Chordata; class Mammalia; order Rodentia; family Cricetidae; genus Microtus; species Microtus pennsylvanicus. Next base: position 29,595,966 of record NC_134589.1, on the reverse strand, counting down.
AACAAATGACTTAATTAAAGTCTTGGACAACAATGTTCTGAGAGTCTACCAATCAAAACACATCTGTGCTTGTTCAGCGCTCAAAGAGAAATTAGCTAAGAATAAATTAAATGTTAATGTATGCATGTAGATGCTTGAGAAAGACTAAGTGTTTATCACATTTGGAAAAACCTACAATAATAATATTGATACAAAATGTGTAAGTTTAAAATTTTTTTGTAAAAGTTGCTAAAATAGTCTATATTTAAGGAAATGAGTTTTCTGTCAGTATAGATTTTTTTATTGATTTTCTCCGTTCCCTTCCCTTCCTTTCACCTCCCCTTCTACCCACAGTCCCCATGCTCCCAATTCACTCCAGAGATCTTGTCTTTTTCTACTTCCTGTGTAGATTAGAGTCATGTATGTCTCTCTTAGGGTCCTCATTTTTGTCTAGGTTCTCTGGATTGTGAACTGTGGGCTGGTTTTCTTAGATTCTTATTTAAAATTATTTTATCCAATTATTTTTAATTAGGTGGTTTTATATTTGTATACAGTGAATTATTCTTTCCTCCTGCAGCTTTCTTTTGCCCCCCTCTTACTTCTGGTCTCCTCTCTGTCCAGCTAGTATTCATCCTACTTCCATGTTTAATTTTTGCCTATTAAGTGCAGGTGGTCACAGTTGCTGTGTATTCATGACTGCCACAGACAGGTCACACCTAGCAGAGGGCATTTTACATTACTCTTCCAAATATCTTGCTCCCATAGTCTTTCTCCTTCTCTTTCTGAATGTGTCCTGAGCCTTATAGCAAGTATGAAAAGTGTGCTATGTAATTGAACAGAGATTCTCAAAAGAAGGAACATACAAAGATTATAAATATTTAATAGCCTGCTCAGCATCCTCAGTCCTCGGGAAAATTGGAAAATGTCTTTGAGACTATGCCTAACCCCAGTGTCATCAGCCATTGTCAAGAAAACAAATGGTAGCAAATACCGGAAGGATGTGGGGAAAGGGAATCCTTGTTCACTCTGCTGCTTGTAGTATAAACTGGTCCAGTCATTATGAAAATTGGTGTGGAGCTTTCGTCAACAGCTAAAACCAAGTCTACCATATTGACTCAGGTGTACTCCTCTTGGCTATACCCTCAAAGGACCCTCTCTAAAGCATGACAGAGATGAATGAGCATACATGTTTTTTTGCTGCCCTATACAATAGCTAGAAAGTGAAATCAGTCTAGATTTCTATTACTTGATGAATAGATGATAAAAAAACGTGGTACTTTTATGCAAGAGAATTCTACTTAGCACTAAACAAAATGAGATTATAAAATCTGAAGGAAAATGGACAGAACTGGAAAAAACTATACTGAACAAGGTAAGCCAGACCCCAAAAGACAAATACTACATATTCTCTGTCTTGTAAAGATTTTAGATGAATGGTTTTAGATTTCTATGTTAATGTTTGAGGCAGCATCTTCAAGGGGCAAGAAACAGGAAAAGATGCCTCAGGGAAAATGGTGGGAGAACTTGGGGGAGGGGATAATGAACACATGTTATATGAAAACAGACATGGGCTGGGATGCTCGAGGTAGAAAGATCAAATGGGGATAGGGTAGAACATTCAGGAAAAGAGAAAGTGAAAACAAGGCCAACCAAAACTAAGAACATATGAAAAACCATATAGGGACCTATTAGCTGATAGGCAAATTAAAACTTGAGTTTCTTTGTTTGGTTCATTTAAAAAGCAGGGTGTACAGGGCTTCCTTACATGGGAGGATAGATAACGCTGTCCCTAAAAATTGCAAAATAATAGATCAAAAATTTAGTACAGCATGTAGGACATCTCCCTATGAATTCTTTGCCAGGATATCTGTAGAGGGTTCCAAAACAATATGGATATTATAAGTGTCCTTGGCCACCCTGTAGAACTAGATATTAAGACTTGTAAGATTCAAATGCTAAAAATAGTACATGCTTTGGATGCAGACTCAGACAAATTAAGCTGGAACTGAAGTAAGATTTCTTTCTTGGTGACTATCATTCATAGCATTAGAAGGTATTATGCAAAATGTTGGGAGAGAAAAATCATCAAATATCTATCCCTGTGTACTATAAGATTGACCTGCACAAAAAGATGTACCCACTAATGAAATGAATAGTGGGAAGCTTAATCCTGAGATGATCAGCTCTCAATTGGGCCTGAACCCCATACCCTGGGAAGGAATATGAGTTGGCTACTTTAAAGTTTGACAAAAGCCAATGGAGTTGACGTAGAGGAAGCTGCTCCTGATGGTTTGCTAAATGGGCGTGAATTTAAACTGCCTTCTAAGCACTTACATTTATGCTGAAAGACTTGAGTCTTTCACCCTGAGGCAGAGAAGCCACCTTTTAGAAGCAAAAAAAAAAAAAAGAAAGAAAAAAGAAAAGAAATATGGTCAAATCAGAGGCTCATACTCATCTAAGTGCTGAGAATAAAGACTGTTGAGTGTTTAGTCATGAACAGAAAATAAGTTCTAGGACCTAATGGTATTTCTGTGGCATTATTTCCTTATTCTAGAGTTCACATATAGAAGATGGATGTGAGACGAACCTCAGGGAAGTGTACTTTCCTTGTATGTATGAAGCCCTGGACTCCATACCCAGAATGACATGAATACAAAGAGAGTATGTACAAGGTCCCCCCAAAAGGAATTTAAATGGGGGAATTTAAGACAAAGATGCTAAATGTAGTGAATGTTGTTCAAAACTTGTAATTCTTGAAAATGGGGCAATATTTATAACCAAATGTCTACCTTATAGTATTAATTCATAGATTATTGATTCAAAGAAATAAAGTAAATCAACTTAACTCATAATTATACTAGCTGTAGGATGCTTGTAGTAATTGGAGCGGCGGGGCTGTGTCCCCAGCACCCCGGCCACCTGGCTAGCTTATACCCCGAAATAACAACACACAAACTGTATTCATTTAAACACTGCTTGGCCCATTAACTCTAGCCCTTACAGGCTAATTCTCATATCCCAATCAACCCATCTCTAATAATCTGTGTAGCATCAGTCTTACCGGGAAAGATTCTAGCCTACGTCCATCCTGGGTCAGAGCTTCATTGCGTCTGCCTCAGAGCGCAGAGCTATTGCGTCTGCCCAGGAGAGGGGAGCATGGCGTCTCTGAGCTCACTTCCTCTTCCTCCCAGCATTCTGTTCTGTTTACTCCTCCCACCTATGTTTTAACCTATGAGGCCAAGCAGTTTCTTTATTACTTAACAAATGACCTTCCTCCATCAGATGCTGGGAAGTTGCTTTGGGTATCTGCATCTCACGCTCCTCACTTCCACAATAGATATCATGGTCTTACTTATACCAGTTAGCAAAAATAAATGAATCAATAAATGTAGAAGATATAAGGAAGTATATCAAATACAGAGAAATATGTGTGTATGTGCTTGTGTGTATTTGTTAAATAAAGGCCTAAAGCTAGAGAGATTGGGAAGTAAAAATCGAATGGGGCTAAATTCCATGTCTTTAGAGACCGTGATACCACAGAACATCCCTGAGGATGAAATGCACTTATGGAATTTCTCGATATTAATACTGAGATAATCTCCCCAATTACTCCCAGCTAATTAAGCCAATGAGAGAAATCAGGAAAGGGAAGCGCCTGAACAAAGTGAAAGATAAAGAATAAATTGTCCAAGACTGATGCTTGCAATTTGGAAATCCTGGCAACAAGTTGGCCTCCTGCAGAGCCAAACATTATAGGGAATAAAAGCTGCTGTATCAAAGTCAGACAAAGCCAAGAGTTCAGGCAGTTGTTCTTGGTAAGACACGAAGACTGGGTAAGGGCTCGAAGCTACAGGAGGAAGCACCACTGTCTGTCATAGACATTTGCTAGTAGTAGAGAATGAATGGTGAAACAACTGAAGGCTGGAGAATCCTGCTCTAACCCCCACTGTAGCCATATTGCTCAGGAACAAGGTACTGATTGTACTGAATGGGGATGAATGGGGTTTTCCTATTCAAGGGAGCCATATGCTCCACAACTCCAGAGTTAACATCTGACTTTAAAAGATGCTTTGTCCTGACAAATTCATATGTGTTACAGTAGAGTGCAAGAGAGAGAGTCCATCTGCAGCTCCTGTGCCTCAAAGTTTTTGCCTGCTTGTTTGCAGTCTTGTGATTTGTCTTTGTTTGCTTGGCACACCTTTAAGGAAACCAAAGACCTTTATGTCTTCCTTCACTTATGAAAATATTAAAATATATGAGACGTAGACTTTTCCCATTCTATTAGGGTAGTCATCTTTTAAGCCATCAGACCATCTCCACATTATAGTAAATTCTCAGAAAGCTTCAGTCATGCCAGTTTGCTTTCGGTTCCTGTGATGAAACAGCCAGCCTTTAGTGAAGTACTTCTCCCAACAAGGCTGAACCTTTTCCCAACCTCCTAAACCTCTCTAATCAGTGTCACAAACTGGGGACAAAATGTCCAAACATATGAGCCTATGGGAGATCTTCTCATTCAAATATCACAGATCCTAAGTCCAAAGGAAGCTTACTAAGGTGTTAGACTTAAACAGAGACTGTAACATATTTCACAGGAGTTTTAATGCAGACAAGAAATAAATGGGGGGAAAAAGATGGAAGAAGTAATAAAAGGAAAGAAAGATGGAAGAAGACAAAGGCAATCTGCATGAGGGAAGATCCTATCTGTAGAAAGGACTCTGTATTGAAGAAGACGTGATGAAACTGCACGTCTGGCTGTTCCTTGCCTTGGATTTTTGATTTAACTATATATAGAAAATGTCAGTCCAAAGGACAGGAATAATTCCTTGAGAATGAAGCTCTGGCCTGTGTGCACTGTGTGAGTTTTTCAGCCACCTACCTTTTAATGCAGCAAATAACTCCTGAACTCTGATGTTCATCAAGGTGTCCTTTTAGTTCAGGAAAACAAAACATTAAAGACAATTTTTATTAACGCTTTATTTTAAAGAGATGCAAATAATGATCTACTGTTGGTGATTTCATGCACATGCACACATGTGCACATATCCATTATGATTATAAATGGAGAGAAAAGGAAATCTGATTAAAAGAATAACTAGTGTTGTGAGAATTCATTCAGCCAATAGCGTTTTAGATATCAGTCCATTAGGGCATGGTCTGAGGTACTATACGCACAAACAGGAAGGGTACTTGAGTGTACTTAACCTTTTTTTTTCCTCCATTTCTGCTGGGTTGGTTGTGGGAGTTCACTTCACAGCTCCCAGCTGCCACCGAGCAGAGGAATGCTGTGACTTTCTTATTGTGAGTGTTCTCCAATAAACTTTTGTTATCCTTTATTACGGGCTTTCATGGACCTCCTTTAATTAAGCTACAAGGTATAGTATTTTAAATTCAGATGATGCTATATGAAGAGTTCTCATTTGGATATGTAAATTTGTGCCAAAGTTCTTCAAGAAAAGATGGAACTCATTATGTTCTAAGTAAAAGAAGCAGGTATAAAGTAAATGGGGATAAAGAAAAGAATGTTCTCTGAATAGAAAGTTAGAAATCAGAGCTGGGGCTGGGATTAGAGGGGGAGGTAGGGAAGTGAAGCAGCGTCTGTAGGACCCTGGGTACCATACTGTGGGCTCCTCTTTCCATCAGGTGACAAGAAATATCATGAGAAGATTTTGTGGTGGAGACACGGTACCTGGCATCTTATGAATTTCAGGGAAAAACGAAGTCAAGTTTTTTAAATGTTACACGCATGATTTAAAGACTGTGGAAGTTGTACTGAAGGAGGTGTCTGTCCTCACCTGCAAGGATGAGCTCTGGAGGTGATGAGCAATCCATGATTCTGGTAATGATTTTATATGCAGCTATAATAACATCATGTTATAATGTTTGTAAATACTGAGAGATCAGAATGCAATTGTTTTATGTTTTCATAAACGTGAGTGGCATATTTAATCTTAGATGTGAAAATGCAAATTGCTGCTTATTATTTGTTTAATATAATATTTCACATTAGATTAGTTGTCTGTTAAAAGAGCACTCAATCCAATTTTGGGGGTTTCTGAAAATGTTAAAAAGGTGAAATGACAAAAATATTTAACTTGGGGCTGGGGAAATGCCTCTGTTCATAAAGGACTTGCCCACAAGCATGAAGACCTGAGTTCCAACCCCACCACTTAGGTAAAAAACTGGGTGGGGTGGTGCATTTCCTTAATCCCGATAGCATTAAGATGGAAGATCTCTGAATCCAAGGACAGTTTAGTCTACATAGAAAGCTCTGTGGAATCCAAGCTACATAGGGAGATCCTGTACATATATATGGAGAGAGAGAAAGAGAAAAAGAGAAAAAGAGAGAGAGAGAGAGAGAGAGAGAGAGAGAGAGAGAGAGAGAGAGAGAGAGAGAGAGAGAGTTTGCATCAGAGTACTCCTGGTCTTCACAATTCTTCCATCCCCTTTTCTACAATGTTTCCTGAGCCTTCAGTGTAGGTTGTTGGGTTGTAGATGTGGCAGTTGGGTTTGGGCACCCCTCTTCAGTCGGTTGTTCTCTGCAATTTGAGTGGCTGTGGATTTCTCTAAAGTTCTCTGTCTGCTGCTAAGAGAAGCTTATTTGATGTGGAGTTACATTTATCTATAAGGAGAGACAGGCCCCAGAGGATTGATGAGTTAAAAAAAAGGGTAGAAATTATGCAAACACAGTAATAAAAGTAATAATACTTGATATTTTCAAACAAAAGTTAAAATTTTAATTATTCTTTAAATAGTTTATTATATAGGAGAAAAAATCCACCTAGTCATCATAGTGAAGCTGAATCAGTGAGTTCCATATTGAATGAGAGAACCCATGTTAAAAATGAAGGTGGACAGAAATAGAGGAAAACACCCGGAGTCAACCATGGCCTCCATTCATGTACATGAACATTGTACTTACCTACCTACACACACACACACACACACACACTAAATAAAACATGTTTCAAAACTACATACCTTCAAATGAGAAAGGAAATGTAATGCATGCTATCTTCTAGAAATGAAGTAAAAGATAATATACTTAATATAAGAGAGAAATGAACTTCTACTCATTTGGTGGTTTTGATGACATTGAGTCAGCTCTTCTGAAGATATATGGGCCATTGCCCTTTTAATTGTGAAAGCCTTAAAAGCACTTCTGAATTGGAGAGGTTTTTTTTTTTTTTTGCTTTTGTTTTATCCAATATTGTTTTTACAATCTGACCACATTTCCCCTCCCTCCTTTCATCCTTATCTTACCTCCCACATCTCTCCCCCCCACTCCAATCCACTCCTCCTGTTTCTGTTCAGAAAGGAGCAGACTTGTTTCCCAGGGATATCACCAAAGCATAGCATATCAAGTTGTAGTAAGACTAAGCAAGGCAGTCCAGTATGAGGAGTAGGTACCCAAGAGTCAGTCAAAGCATTAATGATAGCCCCTGCTCCCAGTGTTAGCAGTCCAACACAGGAGCATTGACCACCCTGATTCTCATCAGAGAGACTTCATCCAGTAACTGATGGAAACAGCTGCAGAACCCACACTCAACCATTAGGTGAAGCTCAGGGAATCCTGCTGAAGAGATGGAGAAAGTATTGTAGGAGCTAGAGGGGTCAAGGACATCACATGAAAACCTACAAAAACAACTGAGCTGGACATAGGAACACACAGAGTCTGAATTAGATGTTTTTATAGGTACTCCACACCTAGAAACCTGGAGAAACAAGGCCTCCTACCCTGACATTACAGACTCTTCACTCTTATAGGTTTTTTTTTTTTTAATTTATCATTCTTCAGAAAATGTCTGACAGGTAGATAAAAGTGAAGAGGTGCAAGGACCCCCTGTCCTTTGTTGGAAAAGCGAACCTAATGTGGCCAGGTCTAAACATTTTTGAACAGGGAACACTATAATTACCCAGGCAGGATATGCTCAGGAAAACGACTCAGTATTAAACTGCTAATTGTCACCCACAAATAATAATTCCTGCATGACTCATCTAGAAATAGTGCATTTTAGAAGGAAACTGTTCTCTTATTCAGGGAAGTCATGTTCTTTTTTGATATGTATATTAGGTAATGCACACTTAGAGATGACTAAGGCAAGATATTATATGAGAAAGTAAGTAATTCATTTTAATACAACATGAGAAATTATAGGTTCCTGACACACATCTTAGAAAGCTGGGTTGAAATACTATTAAAGAAAATGGGCACCCAAGTCTTCATTTCTTCATTTACTTTTTTCCTCATCGCTATAATTAATCATTTTCCATTTATCATTACATTAACTATAATTCACTATGTAACGCTGAACAGTATATAAGACTTACCAATTTATAGATTACATATTGGTGTCATAATTAATATATAATTCATCTTTTTGATATTTTATTTTGAAAATTTTCTATTTTATGTAAACCCAACAATACATTAATCTAAAAGCCTACAATGAGGCTGGAGAGATGGTTGAGTGGTTAAAAGCACTTGACCATCTTGAGAAAAACGTGGTTTAGTTCCAAGCACCCATATAGTGCCTGACAAATGTATATTATTCCAGTTCCAGAAGATCTGATGCCCTTTTCAGTCCTTTGTGGACACCAGGTACCATGTGGTACACATATATTCATGGAGGTAAAATACACTTACATATAAAAAATAAAAATAAATATTAAGCATTAAATAAGTAAACCAAAATGCTGTGCTTAAATGCAATGTTAATAGTTGTTCAATGGAATACTCTCTGACCTCACACCAGAAGGGGATTCCATCACTTGCAACAGCGTGGATAAACTATATTCTGTGCTGTCACGTAAAGTAAACCAGACTCAGAGAGACAACTGCCACATGGTTTCATATGTGAGGAAAAGTGAAACTCAAAGGAACGAAATGTAAACTGTTGGTTACTAAGAGACAGCTATGGTCAGGGAGAGATTAGATTGACATCAATCAAAGTCTGTAAAATTTCTGTTGGGAGGAACTGCATGATTTATTGCACAACTTGGCAGCTTCACTTACCCACAGCAACAGATATGCTTGAAAACGTTCAGAGAATGAGTTCTCATCGCAAATACCTTGACTACAGAAAGACATGCTAATATTAGCTGTGTTGGCAGTGCACATACTTCCTTTCAAAGATTGGGTTCTATCTAATTAAATCTGTAAGTTGTCAGAGATAAAAATCAAATGATACATAGTACTCCGTTCCCGAAACAACACACTTTTCTTTTTCTCTTTATTGCTTTGGCAAAGAGGTCTTTTGGATGTTTATTGTGGTTTGCTTTAACCAAAGTTGCAGCCTTGTACATTTCTAAATCTCTACTTGTGAGTTTAACAATCGGTTATCTAGGGAGATGGCTGACTGTTGAATTACTGGGCCTAAGGATATTGAATCTGCTGATTATTAACTACAGTCTCCTAAATGAAGAGGTGTCTAAATGTATCCCTGTAGTGGACGGAAACTCTTAAAGGACATTAAAGCAGGGCACCAGCGTGATCAAATTATGTCTCAGAAATCTCTGACAGCATCTGAAGACTAATTTAGAACTAAGTGAAATAACATGTGAAGACCGGAACCAGGCAGGGCTCAAAGGAGATGGGAAAGGAAGGAGAGAGAATTGCCAGGCGTGGGAACCACAGAGGTGGTGAATTTGGCCTAAGTGCTCATGAGACAGTTTCCCGCCACCTTCGCCGAGTCTCCTCACGGACTTACTTAAGTTGATTATTATTTTTCTCATTCTTCACATACTAACCAGCTATTCAGAAAGCATTTTTTATTGGACAATGTTCAAGAATCACTTTCTTGTAGACCAGGCTGGCCTCGAACTCACAGAGATCCGCCTTCCTCCGCCTCCCTAGTGCTGGGATTAAAAGCGTGCGCCACCAGCTAGTTCCAGGACAGGAACCAAAAAGCTATGGAGAAACCCTGTCTCGAAAAAAATCCAAAAAAAAAAAAAAAAAAAAAAAAAGAAGAAGAATCCCTTTCTTGGAGTCAGTGGGCTAAACTGGAAACTCTTTAGGATATGCAATTTCTCCTGCTTCTGCTTCTCATTTATGTGATTTACAGGTGATATTAATTCCCACCTTAGTGGGTCACCATTAATGTTTATAGAGAATATAAAAAAGAGCTTACTGGGCAGGAGGAGAGCATATAGATACCACCGGCAAGTGTTGCCACTGCTAGGCTAATCACTAAATCAACTAAGAAAGTTGGCGGTAGCAAATGACCCATTCCGTCCAAATACATAGAAATAAAGAAAATTTAAGTAAGTGCTCATTCATCCCTAGATATCAGTAGATTTGGTGTTTGAAACTGCTCTTTTCAGTGCCCCATGCTACCTGCTTGGTTTGTCCTTAGCTTTCAGATTAGCTTTTCCTTTCAATACGAATAAAATATGTTGTGTAGAGAAGAGAAATTCTCTTTATTTCAAATAATTATTCTCTCTATATCACATTTTGTCCTAATTTAATCAGTTTTTTTTCTTTGCTCAGGAATAATTTATATATGATTTATATTTAAAGAGTATATTTGTCTTTTGTAGGATGCTTTTGGATGGATGATTATGCAGTTTTTTAAAAAGGCCAAAGCATAGAGGAAATATAATATGTTGCTCCCTTTCTCTAGCCAGATGAAGGGGAAGAGTTAGCGTCCAGAGGTGGATTGTGCTGCAAGCGTCAGAGATGATAGGGGTTGCACAGTCATGTGAATTTTAAAGTTTAAGAAAATCCATTTGAATGAGGGAATAAAAAACACATGTAGATGTCTCAACGTTATGAAGTAAGACATTTGGGTGTTGAGTAATATGAGAAACCTAAATGTTCCCAATACTTTAGATGAACTAAAAAGATGTATAAATATAAATGGAAGCATGTTTCCATTATGTGGAAATAAATAATAATTAGGTATATTTTTCGTGAGTAAAATAAACAAATAACCTAAGAAATATGATCATATATTTATTTTTAAATTTCTTTTCTTTTTTTTTTTTTTAGTTTTTCGAGACAGGGTTTCTCTGTGGCTTTGGAGCCTGTCCTGGAACTAGCTCTGTAGACCAGGCTGGTCTCGAACTCACAGAGATCCGCCTGCCTCTGCCTCCCGAGTGCTGGGATTAAAGGCGTGCGCCACCACCACCCGGTTCATGATCATATATTTATAATTTTGCCCTAGGTGATATCAGTCAACTTATTTGTACTTACTTTACTTTATTTATAGTTGTCACTTCAAAAATTTGATAATTAGGGGTGAAACACATGATTTATCTCATTGGTCCAAGTCTTGAGTGAAAGGATATTTTAATTTTGACCAGATTTGGTGGATATACTAGATTTTCCCAATTGCAAGTGAGTTCTACTGCCATTGTAGAGTGGAGGATAAACCTCTGAGATACATAGGACACAACCTATAGAAAATCTTTACCCTTGTCAAAATATTGATAACACAGCTTTTAAAAAATATTTGCTATGGAATTTTATGAAATCATTGGACTTTGAGTGCCTTTTGCCTGAGGAGTTCTGGAATTACAAATATGCATTACAACATCCAGATTCTAAATGTGTTCCAGGGATTGAATTTAAGTCAGCAGGCTAGCAAAGTTGGGGTCTTTACCCACTAGACCATCTTCCCTACCGTCACTTTTCCAGTTTTAATTCAATTAGTTTACTTCTTTCTCTATATATCATATAAGATAACAGGTGTTCTTATTTTGTCATATCTACACAAATTTCCCCATTTGAATGTTTTGAGCATGGCTTTCTTATGAGTTTATTTCCCAGGACTTCAACTTCAGTATCATCTCTTTCCCTTCTACTGGATGGGCCGCTCTTATTCTCCCTTGTCTTCTAGGTCCTTAGTCACTGAGGGGCTTATAATCTGTCTGTTTCCCTAGTTTCAATGGTTATGCTTTTCTGTTTGGTGATGACAATGCATAATTCTACAGCTTATTCTACTCTTGCCCATTATTAATTCTCATCAAAGAATCTATGTTTGTGTAAAAATGAATACTATCATATATGTCTTTGTGACATTGATGTGATTATTAGGAGGAGGAAGGAAGAAGACAGAAGAACTCAAGTAACAAAGATGACACACTTTCACGGTTGATACTCTAGAATTGGAATTGTGTCCAGTTCAAAAAATCACAGTTTCAGATAGCAAAACAGACCATCCACATTTAGCTCTTTTTTCTGCATACATTGGACAATAACATGGAGGCATTAGCATATTTTATTTCAAATGTCATCATCTAACTGTAGGGGTTACTATAAATTATTTCTAATGGGAGGTAGTTATTACTATTCTATTAGTGTTTCAGAAAGCATTAACATTAAGTGGGTGTTGAAAGAACATATGCATTTTAGCCATTTAATATACTAGCAATACCAACTGAAAGCAACATACAGTTATCTATCTATACTGAATAAACCTTTTAGCAATCTACATCATAATTGTTAAGTGGCAAACTTGAAATATGCATAAAGTATGGCACTTAGTAGTCTCATACTATTCCTTTCTCAAATCTAGAATCCATTAATATTGGGATACTCCAGTATATACTTATGAGCTTTATTTATTAAGGCATTCTAAGTTTAACTAAGGAACAATTAAATTCCTTAATTACAGTTGCTTATTTGTTTGTTTTTTGTTTTGAGGTAGAAGAGGCCACAGGCAGTATTCTAGTTACTGACTAGCACGCTGAAATTTTAATTTTTTATAGTTACTTATTCATTTATTTACTTATGTGTAGGCAAATATTACATATTTACTTATGTGTTGGCAATGCTATAGTGCACCTATGGTGGTCAGAGAACAAATTGCAGAAGTTAGTTTATTTTCCTTCCACTATGTGAATCCTAGGAGTTTTATTTAGGCCCCTGCTTTTGTGGCAAGTGGCTCTACCTACTGAGATATATCATGGGACCTCGGTGTCCCCTGCCTTGGTACCAAGTGCCTCTACCTACTGAAAGATCACATGGGACTTCGGCAAATATTTTAAGGTAAAAAGCCTCATATGAAACACATGATAGAACCTTTTGGGTGTGATCCCCAGAACTGCAATTTAAAAAGTAAATGGAAACTCAGTGTGTAAGATATATTGTTTCTCGCTTCAGTATCCCCACATACCTCAATATCAATGGTTGATAGAACTCCCCTACTACTCTAGGTCAAAAAAGAAATGTTTTGATATTTTTGAACTCTTTTCACAGAATATGCTTGGGAAGTACAGTTAATAAGACGTAAGTTTAGCATTCTACTCCCCAAAATTTAGGCAAGAGTATCATCTCAGCAAATTGCAAAACTTCTTACACTTTCATTTCCTTTAGCTAGAAAATAAAATTGGAACACAACTGCAACCACCTGTGGGATTCCTCCAAGTCTTAAAAAAAACTGTGTAGTCGATGTCCCTATTATGGTCACTCAATACATAGATCATAGTTATTATTATATTATTTTACTTTGGCTCGGTGTAATCTAAAACATTTCCTTAAAAAAAGCAGAATTTCCAGATTGAACACCCTTTTAAGACTGATAATTTTTCATGACCTAATAAAATAAATCTGGTATTTTTATTTCTATTCAAGATAGACTGTTTGATTAAGAAATACGGATTAGCAGCTATACTCCAGGGCTGCCCGTCACCGTGCAGAAGTGGTAACTTAGCACATTGTAATGCGCAACTGTTACAAACTGGGATGTGCCAGGAGAACCAAATATAGCCTGATTTTTAACGGTTTGTGTAAAAGCTTAAGTTTTACATTGCCTACATGAGAAATGATTTTAGATATTTTGAGTAACATAATATATATCATCAAAATTGCTTTCAACTACTTCATTTTTTTTCCCCCGCTGTGCTTTCTAGAAACACCAAACTACATGAATGGCTTGCATGGCATTTCATTCAGGCTGCTTCTGAGTATTCTGATGTAATAATAAACAGGAAAGTATAAAGCCATCATAACTTTTTGGCAGGGACCTAAAAGCTCCAACAGTTCATTTACTTGCCAGGATTTAATTTCACAAGATAGGAAACTGGAAGCGGATTATGGCTAAAGCGTCAGGGAACCCTGAATACAACGCAATGGCTTCTGGGAAAGAGTCCTGAAGAAAACATAGTCCAGTCTAGTAAGGTAACGACGTGGTTCTGAGGGGTGGAGTTGTGATGCCAAAGCCAGTTACCCAAAGGTAAAACATCCTGAGGCCAGGTGAGACACCTGGAAAAGGAGGAATTTCAAAAGGAAGTTTCAAAATGAACTAGAAAGCTGATTTTAACCCTGGAAAACTTTTCATCACATGGGTGAAGTCAACGCTTTTAACTGCCAGTGTGGCCCCATTCCATATCATATCTTAATATGAAGGGTTTGCGACTGTCCAACAATTTACTCACAAGTAGAGCATCGATATGTTTAGTGCTAATAAATATTAATGGTAAAATAGTAATGTTTAATGTGAGTTAAAACTAACACCCACAAACTACTTACCATGAATCTGGCACTTTTCTTAAGTGCTTCATAATTTATGTGGGATAAATGTGCCGGTATTTCTGCCCCTTCTTACCTTGCTGATGTAGATAGTATCCAGGATTTTATACAGCTGAGCCATCTGAGGCTCCTCAAGGCTAATGAATCATTTAAGAACATTCAGGTAACAATGGCTGTTTGGTTACAGAGAAGGGCCTGAATAGATACTACAAGACTTAAATTCCATCTTATTCCAAAGCCCCAGTTCTTTAGCATCCCTGGATGCTAAATTGAAGATGCACAGGGCAGATGAACCTGATATTCAATACCTCTTAGAATGTCACTCCATTTCCCCCTGCTTTTTTGGTAAAATAATTATAAACATCAAAGACTAAAATAAATCAGATTATATACTCTGAATATCTGTCTCCCTCCAAAATAACAGTGCTAAAATTTGAAACTAAACAATGAAGAGGTAAGGCATTTTATAATGATCATCTCTGGAAAGTAGAGTCCTCATAAATGGAATCTGTGTTCTCTAAAAGAGAAACATGTGAGTAACTTTGCCCCTCCACACTTAGAATACAGCCAGAGACAGTAAGCATGAACCCAGGAAAAGACTCTCACCAGACACAGATTTTGATAACTCAATGAAATTAAACTCCTTAGCCTCATGCACTGTAAGAAAGAAAGAAAAAATGTAAAAATGAAACAAAACAAAAAAAAACAAACTAGAAAAACAGCATTCTGTTATTTAGAAACTACTCAGTTTATGACATTTTGCCACAGTGGACAAAATGGACCAAAACACTCCAGGGAACTGATAGGGGTAAGCAATCCATTTATTATAACTATCCTGTGACCCCTCCACCCCTGTGTTTACTTATGCATTTTATCCAGGGACAAGTGGAGAACTAATGAACAGTAAGAACAAAAGACCCTTATGGAACTGAAATTGCTCTAGGACAAAAGAATATAATAGCTCATCACTTGCCAAAACCTGTAAAATATGCACCAAGAATGAATCCTAATGTGAATATGGACTTGGGGTGGAAATCATATGTCAATCAATGTACGTTTATCAATGGTAGCTGATATACCACTCTGGAGGGAGGTGTTGGGAGTCAAGGTGTATGGGATGGTATATGGGAAATTAAACCCCTTGTTCAATTTGCTATGAATCCAAAATTAGTCTTTAAAAATATTTTACTATTAAAAATAGGAATTTTTCAACCTTGGAGTGTCAATGCTACACAAATTTGAAATCTAAAGCTGTTAAGGGCTCTCAGACTTAGGGCCCTGTGATTCCAAAGTCTGCTTTTTTTTTTGGTTACTTATACTACTATTAAAAATTTTCCATCTGTAGTTCTTGAGACTTCCTACAGGATTTGTCAACGATTTTCTTAACGATACAGATAGTAAATGATTGATGTTTATGGACCTCTGAACTACCACATAGAAGCTCAATACTGTCACCACACCACTTAGCAGCTACAAACAGTAAAAAGTAAATGGTATGTGTGTGTTTTATAAACACATACCATAAACAGGTGCACAGTAATGTGCTGTGTGGATTCCCATTATAGATCTTACACTCTCAAAATCTATGGGTTTCGAAGGTTATCCTCAAAAGAAATCTGCACTCACTTTCAAACCATTTTAATCACCAGCAACCTAATTTTAAAGAAAGTTGTGATCAAAGTCTTGCCCCTAATTGCATATGGCTTGTCTGTCATTCACATTTAATATATTTTCTGCTCTTCAGAACTTTATACTGTTGAGCTCCTGGATTTTTTTAAAAAAATTTTTCTTTTCCGATTACCATCTCTTATTATAAAATCCAACACCACCCATGATTTGAGATTCCTCTGTATGCTGCGAATATGTTCTGTTACCATTGGTTAATAAAGAGGTTGCTCTGGTCTATGGCAGGGCAGAATATAGTAAGGCAGGGAATCGAAGCAGAGATAGAGGAAAAAGGTGGAGTCAGGGAGACACCATGTAGCTGCCAAAGGAGAAAGACACCAGAACCTTACCGTTAAGCCACAGCCTTGTGACAATATACAGATTAATAAAAATGTGTTAATTTAAGATACAAACACTAGCTAGGAACACACCTGAGCCACTGGCCACACAGTGTTGTAATTAATGTATTTTTCTGTGTGTGCTTGTTTGGGTTGGGTGGCTGGGGAAAGAAGGTGCAGTCCATGTTTACATCCCCATGCTTGTCTAGGGCTTTCTCCTTGTTTGAAGTGTTTAACCTTCAGCTTGTGTTACCTGCTCTTTTGAATTCATCTTTGAAAAATCCCACTTTGCCTGTGGCTTCCTCCTATTGAAGTATCATGTGTTAATTGTCAGCATCATTTTCTAGTTCCTTTTATTTTCTATACTATCAATACAGTGTTTCTGTTAGTGAGTCAGTCATCTCCAAGGTGGGTATTTTGGCAAAGTTACCCATTGCCTGATAGTCTGGAGGTAAAATTATTTTTATCTGTTTATTTAAAGTACCATTCATAATTTCATGCTGATGTTTTTTAATCCCATTTTCCTTTGAAGCATTCATTGAAGAGGCTCATTCAAAATTCTCTATTTCTGGATCCCTACCACAGTGAGTTGATTCTTACAAAAAGATACAACTTTTAAAATTCATCTGATGGATCTCTGAGTCTGAGGCCAACCTGGTCTACGGAACAAGTTCCAGGACAGCCAGGGCTGCACAAAGATATCCTATCTCGAAAAACAAAACAAAAATAAAAATAAAGCTCACCTGAAAGAATTATTTTATCTATAGTTAATTAACCCTTGCCTCACCAAAGTCCCCTTAATATTATCTATCTATATCTCCATATATTACAATAGTTATGAGAATCTGCAGCTTCTGTCACAGCAATGCTGACATGGAACATTGGTATGTGTTTTTGTGTTTGTTTTGCTCAAATTTTAGAATTTTGAATCTTTACTCCAATGGAACATAGGTTTCTGATGGTCTGACTTACAAACATTTTAATCAACAAACCTGGAGAAATAACATGAGTCAGTGAAGAGACACCAGAAAATAGAACGTTGGAGGTCTCTTGAGAAGCAACTCAATTTCTTGGCTAGTGAGACAACTATTATTATTGCAGAATCATTTGACAAATGAGTAAAAAGGCAGATATTCTCTTAAACATCATAGACTCTAATCGGAGGTCCTTCTGTCTTTGTGTTGCTTTCATTAGATAATAAAAAATTGCTTTGGGCCTGTTGATAGGGAAGAACTTAGGCAGGGAAGACTGAACTATAACTGGGAGAAAAAAGGGCAGAGTTAGAAGATGCCATGGACCTGCCGCCAGAGATAGATATGCTGGAACTTGGCTGGTAGGCCATGACCTCGTGGTGATACACAGATTAATGGAGATGGGTTAAATTACGATGTAAGAGTTAGCCAATAAGAAGTTAGAGCTAATGGGCCAAGCAGTGATTTCATTAATACAATTTCTATGTGATTATTTCAGGGCTAAGCTAGTTGGATGGCTGGGACAAGCAAGCAAGCCCTCCTCCTTGCAACAGAGGATCAGCCAAATGAGCACAAAGGAGCTTGTTCAAAACTCAGTAGACATTTCCTAATGCCTTGGGGCTTACTTATACTTCCTGACAGAAGATAATAAAAACAGAAGAATGAGACTGTAACACTCTGGAAGTCTAGGAATGCATTCTCAGTGATAGGAAATGTCTTTATTTTGACACTCAGTTTTTTGTGTTTTGGTTTTTTGCTGTTGTTAAATGCTCTCACTGTGAAGCCCAGGCTGACCTCAAACTTGTCATCTTCCTGCCTCAGGAACTTGTGAACTGGAATTATAAAAGTATACCACCATTGCTGGATTCCTTTGAGGATATTTGATTAAGTGTATCGAAGAAATAATTGGGAGAAACAAAGAAAGGCGGGAGAGTCATAAAATGATAAAAATATTTTTATCAAAACATAACAATATCAAAAAGGAATTTTGGATGCTTCCCAAAGGGATGACAAAATACTAGGTCGGTGACTGATGTAATTTCCATAGCTGCTAAAGAAACTTATGATTTCTAGGGTCTTAGTCATTTAAAAACATGTATAATAGATATTATTCTGCAAGTCAAATGGGAGCTCTCTTCCTAGTTTCCAGTAAACAGGCTGCCTCTATATATGAATCATGAACAAATCATATTAGATCTATTGCTAAATTTGCTATAAATTTATCTCTGACAAGGAGGGAAAATTGTTTGAGGTATTAAATTGCTTCAACCTGTTTAAAAAGTCAATTCAAATCTATTAGTAGACATGATATGGGAATAGGGTAGCTGTTTTTTCAGTCATTGAGTGTATGTTTTCTGTGGTAGCTTAACAAGAAATCATGTAACTGATTAAATAATAAGTAGTAATGCTAAGTCATCAGTCACAGGTGAAAGAGTTTCCTGTCATGTTGATCAGATGGAAATGGTGGTCTTAAAGACACAGAGGAGGATCAAATTCCACCCAACTTTGCGTTGCCCTGGGCACATCAGTACCTTCTAATACCCATGCCATCTAGATGCTTCTTCCTCCTCAAAGTAATCTCCACTGAGCTTGTTTGCAGTACATTTGGTGAAACTAAAATCCACATTTAAAACTATTTCATGGATTTTAGGAAAAGTAAAGTTGATTGCCTTATGAAGAGGTCTTTTAAAAGCAAAATCTTAGTTGCATCTTCAATTCTTTTCTGTGACTTCTGTCATTATCATCTTAATAATACTCGCTTTGACTAAGGCTATATGTAAGGAATCTCATTCAAATGATTAAATGTTACCTGAGGTTAAACAAAGCTTAAATTCTAAGGGTGTCTTTTAAGCTTTAGGATGAATTTTTCCAAGATAAACTCCTAAGCCTAGAAAGGGTACATAAGAAGTCTAGATCATCAGTGACTTTGCTTTTAGGTTATTTAAATTTGGCTATGCTGGACTTTTTCAAGAAAGATTAAAGTGTGAGATAGGTGGATACATCTGTCTGGGAGTAAGGGGATAAACTGTCTAACAGAAACCCTCGTGCCTATAAAACTACTTCTCAAAAAGATGTATAGACTTATGAGTTGGGATGATGGAAAGTTTTACAAAATATTAGATGCTATAATAGCCTCTAGTTTTCTTATTAATGGGCTTATTCACAACCTAGTTCTAAAAATAATTCAGTATAAAATAATTACCCACATTATCTAGAAAGTGCTGAGAATCTGAAGAAAAAAAGCATTCAAGACTATAGGAACTGACCTTTATAGAGAACTTACTGGCCAAAGCATGGTCAAAGAGAGCAACATCATAGTAGATCCCATAAACTGAGGCACAGGGAGTAGCTCTGTATACTGGTAAGGACCAAGTTGTCTTTTGTATAAACTGTACTGTACCTGGTTTGTAGCATTTATATCAAAGACAAAACATACATTCCAGTAGTCATGTGTAAAGACAGTTTCTGTATTTCATTTTTATTTTAATAAATAAAGCTTGCCTGAAGATCAGAGAGTAAAACAGCCACACCGACTGCTTACAGACCAGGCAGTAGTGATCCATACCTTTAATCCCATAGCCACACTAGTTTGCCATAGAAACCAAGCAGTAGTGGTGCATGCCTTTAATCCTGGCATTAGAGAAGAATATAAGATGACAGGAGACAGGTCTCAGTCAGTCTCATTCTGAAGATTCCTGGAGGCAGGATCACCATTTTGGATTAAGGTAGATGTAAGAGCCAGTGGCTTGCCTCTTTTCCTTTTTCTGGCCTTTAGGTTGAACCCCAAAGTTTGACTCTGAGTTTTTATAATCATGCTACAGTTTCTAATCCTAAATATTCATGTATCCTCCAGTGGTTGTGATTCTCCGTAGTGTTCTGACAAAATGTGGAGAAGAAAGAAATCAGGCTTCATGGGGGCCAATTACCACTCTTATGATGCAAGATTACTGCAGTCAGATCAAGCTAGGTTTCTGCTATAACCTTCTCTCTCTTTCCCCATCTGTAGAACTTTTGAGTTTTACTTCAGAGTCAGTTAAGAAAGCAGGAGCCAGGGGATGTCAGTTCTCACTTCAGAACCAGTTTTTGAGGAAATAGAATCACCAGATCCATAGACTGGCAGATAAATGATTAGAGTCCCTACTGCCTGAAGCAAGAGTGAAACAGACCTAATAGGGCTAAGTAAGCACTGGAGAACTGATGTGTGGTTCCCACAGGCATACAATCAGGCTCTAAAGGCATTTTTTTTTTTAAAGAGCTAAGTTTTATTCTTTTTTTTTCTTTTTTTTTTAATTTATTTATTTATTAAAGATTTCTGTCTCTTCCCCGCCACCGCCTCCCATTTCCCTCCCCCTCCCCCTATTAAGTCTCCCCCCAGCCCGAAAAGCAATCAGGGTTCCCTGTCCTGTGGGAAGTCCAAGGAACCCCCACCTCCATCCAGGTCTAGTAAGTTGAGAATCCAACCTGCCTAGGCTCCCACAAAGCCAGTGCGTGCAGTAGGATCAGAAACCCATTGCCATTGTTCTTGAGTTCTCAGTAGTCCTCATTGTCCGCTATGTTCAGAGAGTCCGGTTTTATCCCAGGCTTTTTCAGACCCAGGCCAGCTGGCCTTGGTGAGTTCCCAATAGAACATCCCCATTGTCTCAGTGTGTGGGTGCACCCCTCGCGGTCCTGAGTTCCATGCTCGTGCTCTCTCTCCTTCTCCTGATTTGGACCTTAAAGGATTGTCTGGAGGCATTACCATCCCTGACTTCAAACTCTACTACAGAGCTACAGTATTGAAAACAACTTGGTATTGGCATAAAAACAGAGAAGTCGACCAATGGAATCGAATAGAAGACCCTGACATTAACCCACAAACCTATGAACACCTGATTTTCGATAAAGGAGCTAAAAGTATACATTGGAAAAAAGAGAGCATCTTCAACAAATTGTGCTGGCAAAACTGGATGTCAACCTGTAGAAGAATGAAAATAGATCCATATCTATCACCATGCACAAAACTCAAGTCCAAATGGATTAAAGACCTCAATATCAGTTTGAACACAGTGAACCTGATAGAAGAGAAAATGGGAAGTACTCTACAACACATGGGCACAGGAGACCACTTCTTACGTATAACCCCAGAAGCACAGACATTAAGGACCTCATTGAATAAATGGGACCTCCTGAGACTGAGAAGCTTCTGTAAAGCAAAGGACACTGTCACTAAGACACAAAGGCAACCCACCAACTGGGAGAAGATCTTCACCAACCCCGCAACTGACAAAGGTCTGATCTCCAAAATATATAAAGAACTCAAGAAACTAGACCGTAAAAGGCTAATCAACCCAATTATAAAATGGGGCAATGAGCTGAACAGAGAATTCTCAACAGAAGAACTTCAAATGGCCAAAAGACACTTAAGGTCATGCTCAACTTCCTTAGCGATCAGGGAAATGCAAATCAAGACAACTTTAAGATACCATCTTACACCTGTCAGAATGGCTAAAATCAAAAATACCAATGATAGCCTTTGTTGGAGAGGTTGTGGAGAAAGGAGTACACTCATCCATTGCTAGTGGGAATGCAAACTTGTGCAACCACTTTGGAAGGCAGTATGGCGGTTTCTCAGGAAATTCGGGATCAACTTACCCTTGGACCCAGCAATACCACTCTTGGGAATATACCCAAGAGAGGCCTTATCATACAACAAAAGTATATGCTCTACAATGTTCATAGCAGCATTGTTTGTGATAGCCAGAACCTGGAAACAACCTAGATGCCCTTCAATGGAAGAATGGATGAAGAAAGTATGGAATTTATACATATTAGAGTACTACGCAGCAATAAAAAACAAGGACTTCATGAATTTTGCATACAAATGGATGGAAATAGAAAACACTATCCTGAGTGAGGTAAGCCAGACCCAAAAAGAGGAACATGGGATGTACTCACTCATATTTGGTTTCTAGCCATAAACCAAGGACATTGAGCTTATAATTAGTGATCCTAGAGAAGCTAAATAAGGAGAACCCAAAGAAAAACATATAGGCATCCTCCTGAATATTAACCTTCAGCAAGCGATGAAAGGAGACAGAGACCCAAATTGGAGCACAGGACTGAAATCTAAAGGCATTTTTAAATCTTGTTTCTAAAACGTCTGTCTGAAAGCATCAAAATACATTGTGTTCTACTATTCTATCCCATTTGCAATGAATAAGCTGTTGGGGAAGCATCACGCTATGGAGGAGAAAGCAGCTAAAGTTAGTTGCTCTTATGATCAGCTGAGGAGGAGAAAAATGGAAGAGGTACGGCTCCACATTCTGATGAGTTTTACCTTTCACAATCTGGATTAATTACGAATCCTTGGACAGTTTTAAGATTCAGTTCACCTGGATTCTGATAAATTACAGATAATGCATCAAATGTTATATACTATTTAGACTTAAAAGGTAGTTAAAATGCATCTTTGTTGGTGAAATGTGTTTCACAGGTTAGTAAGGCAGTTTATATTGAAAATGTGGAAGAAGTCCAATATTTTTCTGTGTCCTCTTGAAGATTCAGAAATTCTTTATTAGTCCTTGCACAGAAATCCCTGAGGAAATATTGTCCTAAGACAACAGGAAAAATAAATTAATTTTAAATCTTTCTCCACGGTTATAAAGACAGAACAGTCAGAATTGCTATTTAAAAGTACTTTTATTGGGGTTCACTAATGTAATTTCAGTGTTAAGATCTGTTTTTTTAACTCAATAACCTTATTTTTGAAAAAAAAACATATAAATACTAGCAGGACTGGTCATTATATAATTCTCTAAGCATCCTTTGTAAGGTTGATAAAGTTTTGTGATCTTAGCATATTGAAATTTATAAAAATAAAAATTCATCATCCAATACGGATTGTCAGTGGTAGACACTGTACAATTTCACTTTGAATAATAACTGGTCTAATCCAATGTGACTGAAAACTGAAATATTCAACAGACATTCCTTTGCTGTTGCTGTTCCTCATGAACTTAATGCAATTCACTTCAGTGCATTTCCCCTTGTGTCTTTTCCTTTTAGTTGTTTAAGATTGAGTTTTATGTGGTGAACATCAAACGAGTTTTCATCTTGGAGTAGGTGTGCGGTAGAGACACTGAAAAGAGAGCAAACCGATGCAGGGAATCGGGAGTGGATTCTCATGCATGTCTGCGGTATCAGTAAAACATCACCTATAGGGGTCTGTGGATTCTGATCCTCATTGTAGGAATCAAACATGAAGAAATAATTGTATTTATCAGACGTCCTATAGTACTATGAGTAAAGCAGTCAGTGTGTAGTAGGGTGCCCCAATAAATTCTATGCTAGCTATTTTATACATTGAGACTTTTATTTCCACCAAACAAAAGTTCTGCTTGAACTGGCTTAAACATAAAGAATGTATTAAATCTAAACTAGTAAAGAGGATTATGTCTTGAAAGAAACAGAGATAAAGTTCTGGCAGATTTTCTCTGTTGCTTCCGGCTGCTATTTTGCTTACTGCCTTCTTTTTCTGTGATTGGAAACTTTTAGTTCTGTGAGTCCATGGGAAATGAAGACTAAGTCCCCAAATTTTATACATCCTTCAGCTTTCATAACACATGAAAAGGGATATCTATATCCAACACCATAGAACAAGTAAGCCATAAACCTAAAAGAAGGACTCCATGACTTTCATCCTAAGACAATTGCTAGTCTAAAAAGGATTGAGTATTCACATTTAGAACAACTGTAGCAATCAAAGCAAAGTTTGTTTTCATACCTATCAACAATACACACAAACACACACACACAAACACACACAGTGTGAAAGTTGAATCAGCAGAAATCACTATTAAAAATTACACTGTTCCAGTTACCGGAGACTCAAATCATTTTCTTTGTTTCCAATCTCTCTTATAATTCTTGTACATTTCTTTTTTTAAAAAAAAATGTAGTTTTTTTTAGTTAATGTGTAGTTATATTTTGCTTGTATGTTGTACACTGTGTGCATGTAGTGCCTATGAAGGTCAAAATAGGCCATTAGATCTCCTGAGAATGGAGTTATAGATTGTGAGCCATCACATGAGTTCTAAGAACCAAATATGATTTCCCTGTAAGAGTAATAAGTGTTCTGTACTACTAAGCCATCTCTCCAGATCTATTCAATTATAATTCTTACAAGGACCTTTGCAGCATGAATATATATATATATATATATATATATATATATATATTTTACACAGAAGGGACTTCCACTTATTCACATTGCTCATGAATTTCAGATGGAAGGTTCATCTACTCTTATCAACAGTTCTACCTAGATGAAGGCCCAAACCCAAGTTTCAACAGCCAATTATGGGTGATTGTGTACTACTATCATAGAATCTAGTATTCACAGTGACTTCCTAAAGAATTTTTGAACTGCTTTTCTGGAATTGAAAATTTTTCAAGGTTGGCTTCATCATCTTAGAGGTATAGATACCTATCAATAGTTTCCTCATTCTTTTAGCCTCCATATACTCCCTTATACTAGTCTATACTCACCTACGGCTATAATAACTAGTGTCAGCCATCTTTTGTACTCTCGACTGCCCTCCGTCACATTCTTACATCAATATGCAGGTTAATTTCAGTGTCTCAACAGACTCCACACCATTTCTTTTTTGCTACATATTAGGTGCTATTTTGTCACTGTGACCAAGAACCTGACTAGAAAGAAGTTAAAAAGGAGAAAGGGGATTTATTTTGGCTTACATTTTAAGGGGATACAGCCCATCCTGGTAGGAAAGGCATGGCTTTAGATGCAAGAAGCATCGGGTTACATTGTGCTTTCAGTCAGGAAAGCAGGGAGATGACTCCAGGCTACTGCTTGACCCTCCTTAACTCACTTCCTTCAGTCAGACTCCGCTTCAAATTCCACAAATTTCCAAAAGTACACAACCAGCTGGGGAGATATTGTGCCACATGACTTTATGGGGGATGCTTTACATTAAACCAAAACAAAGAACATATGGGCCCATCCCTACCAAATAACTTTCAGACTCTTGCTCCACAGTGCCATCTTTTGATATTCTCTCTTGCATGTCAATGGGTCAATGTAATGATAATAAACTCTTCTGGGACATTTTTTTAATGTATGCTTGTGTGTACCTGAGTTCTGTGTACTACTATTTTTTAGGTGTGTACACCTAACAAATGTGCCTGCTTACATGTGTGTGTATGTGGAGGTTATGTATTTTCCTCTCACTGGATGTAGAGGAAGTTTGATTAGCTGATGAGATCCAGAAATCTTCTCTTCCTGTGATGACTATTCTTGGTGTCAACTTGACTACATATGGAATTAACTAAAAACCAAATTCATGAGTACATCTATAAGGGAGTTTTTAAACTAAAAACCAAATTCATGAGTACATCTATAAGGGAGTTTTTAAAATTAAATCATGTAGACAGAAGCTTCTGTCCCACTTGTTTCCACAGCCATTCTGTTCCAAATAATCGCACAGAGGCTTATATTAATTATAAATGATTTAGCCTATTAGCTCAGGCTTATTATTAACTAGCTCTTACAACCTAAATTGATCCATAATTCTCATCTATGCTTCCTCTGCTTCTGGATGATGACTTCGTCTCTGCTTTTCCTCTTCCCAGAATTCTCCTAATCTGGTTGTCCCAACTATACTTCCTGCCTGGCTATTGGACAATCATCTTATTAAACCAATATGAGTGATAAATCAATATAGTGTACAAGAGCCTTATGCCACAGCAAAATCACTTGAAATGGGGAAACCGACTTTTAATTTGAATCTTTTAACGTGGGAAGATAATACCTTTAATCTGGGCTACACATTGTGCTAGTAGTCTGTGTAAAGCTTGCTTTCTTTGCCTGCTTGGTCTTGCTCTCACTGGCAAGGACATTCTTTCACTGGCATTAGAGCTTTCTTCTTTGGGATTCTGGCTTATTCTACAAATCAACTGAGACATCCAACCTTATGAACTGAACAATTGCATTCTTGGAACCTCCATTGGTAGGCAATCATTGTTCGACTAGCTGAACCACAGCCTGTAAGCCATTCTAATAAATCTAATACCATATATATATATATATATATTATAATATTGGATTTATTAGAATATATATGTATATATATATATTCATTCCACAAGTCCTGTTCCTCTAGAGAACCCTGAATAATATACTCCTCCACTCCTAGTCCCGTATGAATTACTTTGCTGTTGTGATGAACATCATAACCAAAGTAGTTTAAGGAAGAAAAAGTTTCTTTTAGCTAATGGCTGAAGAGAGAAAAAGTCCATAAAAGTGAGAAAGGCATGGTATGGATTGACAGCAGAAACAGAATATTGGAGGATTATACTTTATCTACAGAGCAGAAAGAGGAAAGAAAATGAATGAACGCTAATCCCTGAAAGCCCACCTCTAATAATACGTTTCCTCCATCAAGGCTCTACCTCCTAAAATGTTTCAAGTCATATACAAACAGAACAACCAACTGAAGTCTCTTTTGAGACCCAAGACAATCACTTAACTGTAAGTTCCTAATAATAATAATAAATGAGTGAGTTAGAGAAATGGGTCAGCAGTTAAGAGCACTTATGTTTCTTGCAGAAGTTCACTCTCCCTGTTTTATGCTTGCAGTTGAGGATGCGAGTGCTTGATTAGCTCCCTGTTTCATCTGCCATGCTTGCCAGTGGTTGCTATGCTACCCTCTCCCGTTATAGATTCTTATCTCTTGTCTGATAATGGTATTTTATCACAGCAACAAAAAGCTAATAGACTAATATAGACCGTGAATTATATAATAATACAGACCATTAGATGCATGGGGCCACAGTATATTGGCACCTACAGTTTTAGGGACACATAGTTTTCCATAGTCAAAAGTTCAAATAATATGTGTTTCATTTTGAGTATGTTCAGAGTTAATTAATGTCTCTTTCACAATGCTTATATCTCATGGAATGACAGCTTTTTGTTTTTTAGGTTTCAGATTGTTTTTTTTTTTTATTGAGACTTCTTGCAAAGGAATTCTACATGGCTTCTATTTCCTTTTATATTCACAAAGTATTAATAACTGAAATAAGAGCTGCTTCAAATATCTTTCAAATTAATTTTACTCAAAGAATTTTCACTACTTTGTGATAGGATTAGCAAACACATTTGTTTAATGAATTCAGAGAATAATCTAGTCACAGAATCAAGCAGAGCTGAGTATGCTGTTGCATGCATGTAATTCTAGCTCAGTCTTAGAAAGATCAAGAGTTTTAGTTCAATCTGTGCTCCATGGTGAATTTGATGCCAGTGTGTACTACATAGGGATTCCTATTTCAAATAACAAAACTATATATACAAACAAAGGAGTAACCTAGCCTGGAGAGTTGACTCAACCATTAAAAGCATAAGTTGTTCTTTAAGAGGGCCTGAGTTCAATTTTCAGCATCCATATGGCAGCTCAAAACAATCTGTAAGTCCACTTCAAGGGGATCCAATTCCCTCTTCTGAAATTCCTGGGTATTATGCATACATGTGTTGTACATACATACACAGTCAAAATATTTATACACATTAAATAATAAATAAATCTAAAAAACAGTAACCAGTGTGCAATGGACAATTGTTTAAAATCAGAATGATGGCATTTTTAGATTATGAGGAAAATCAGTAACAACAAAGAAATGTTACTCAGCCATTCATGGGCCAGCTTTGCCTTTTATTTATAGAGAAAAATCTTTGTAGTCAATGCTTTAGTATAATATTTTGAGTTTCAAACAAGATCTACATAAATCTGTGTCACATAAAACAAACCCTATTGGTTTATATCATTAATTCACTTCTCAAACACATCTTTTCTTAGAAAAATTAATGACTGGAAAGTTTGATATCATTGCTCAAATGATTGATACTTTCCTATAAGGAAAAAAATATTGTTCTGATTCATTGCTAATTTAGAGAACTCCTGAGCTTTAGGTATGTTTTTCTCTAAATGAAACATGTAAACATAAAATGTCACATTTAAAGAGGCAAGTCCCCTTGAAACTGAAGCAAATCGACTGCTTTTATGGCTACAGATGAACTTTACAGAAAGACAAGAGTCACCAGTGATGAAGTGAGAAACAAATATATTTGATCTTGGATTTGTATGGGAAATAGGAAGTCTAACTTCAAACACCCAATAATGTGGTAAGGGTGGGTGTTTCTGGGAGCCCAGGATAGATGAGCACTCAGACACAGTTTATAGCCAAGTGAAAAATCTTTATTCCAGTTGTCTGAAACTACAGTCAAGTATTTAGGATCCAAGGGTAGTACTAAGAATTTAGAGAAAAGGGTTTTTTAATAGCAAAAAAAATAAAATAAAATACATCCTGGTATCTTGCTTGGGAGCTGCAGGGGGGAAGTTTTTATATAGGTGAACCATTTAACAGAAGCCAAGATAAGTTAGCTGGGCATCTTGACTTCAGATTCTTTAGTAGGGTTGAGAAATTTCCCAGGGCTTCCCATCAAAAAATGATCAAATCCTAGTTGAACCTAAAATGACCTCAGTAAGAACACAAAATGTAGAGCCCTTACCCTGTCCATGCCTGTCACATTTGGATATGAACTTAGACATTTTTATATTCATTATGTGCAATATTGGGGGTGTTAATTTATTTGAATATCCTAAATTTTTTGTTTCATTTCCTAGAAATTCATGCCATTGTGGCAGATTAAGTCACCACAGAATATTGACTCCTTTTCCTGTCACTTAATCTCTGGCTCACTTTTTGTCAGCACTAAGGTGGAACTTTTCAGACCTCCTGACCTCTTCATTCTGTTCTTGAGTATCTTTCACTGTTTTCTTGCTTGTCTGTTTTTTTGTTATTTTTTCTTCTTATGAAATTAATATCTTGTAAGTCTATGGATTCTATTTTCTTTGTATAATCCAAAGAATCATAAGTCATGCATAAGCCAGATGTCTTGTTATCACTAAAATGGGCCCTGAGTCCAAATTCAGTACAGTTATATACCTTTGAGCTAAGCTTTTCTCAATTTCTGCCTTGGTACTATTGCCTTCCCAGAGTAATGGCCTTCATCAACCACTTGTTCCCTCTGAAGTGTATGGTTAATCATGAATTTCTTGGTCTAGATTGTTATTGTGTCATTCACCATGATGGCTATCCTTCAGCAGCCAAGGAGTAAGAGGTATTTTATTTTATTTTTGTGGTGGGTGACTGTTTAATTGTAAATTTATGCAATATAGACAAAGTTGTTCTCCATTCTGTGTCAAGAATATTGTCCCCAAACCAACCTAAAGTCCATTGTAACCCAGCTGAGGTCCCCTAGACCCCGCCAGTAATAGTCCTTCTAGACCTTTGCAAGCTGACTATATGTTTAGTTTGCCTCTAAATGAGCCACCTGGGAATCTATGTAGAGATCTTCAAAACTATGAAACAAAAATACTGTAAACTAGAGAGCATGGAACACCTTTATCATCAAATTGCCAGAAGATGTTGATTTGCTGTAGCACCAATGCCTTTTTATCAGTCATTCTCATATGAATAGAAGATAAGAGGTTCTATTCCATACCATTTAGATGTTCACTATGTGCTAGTAATTGTGCTAAGAGTGTTGAGTGGTACTTTTATAGCAGCACTGACAAGCAAATGTATTGATGTATTACTATTCTTACTTCTGCTTGATGTTCCTATAGATAGAATAAGAAATAAAGACACAATATGTAAGGTAACTTTCTCATATAGGTAACCACTCAGATAGCTAGGAGAAGACTAAGATTTAAGTGCAAGATCACCTAGTTACTCAGCCTGGACTAAAGGTCATAGGAGACTACCTGGAAGGCTGAAGATTTTAACCTGCTAACACATGGGAATGAACTCCAGGGCATAGAAATCTACTCATTCTCTAGATTAATCTGTAGATCATGATGGCTCTGAATAAATACATATGTGCTTGCATGCGTGTGTGTGTGTGTGTGTGTGTGTGTGTGTGTAATTTGTTACAGATAAATTGCAAGTATATGTGTGACTGAATATCTTTGACATGCCAAGAAATGACAGATACTGCTTTATCCCAAGTATGAAGGTATTGCTTGGGCAATACCTTGGCTTTGATTAACAATTGCCAAAAGGAGGTGATTTGTCCCCTTCTTCCTACCTGTTTAATAAAGTAGGGTGGAGACTATAATTACATCTGAGGCATAGAAGAGTTGGCAGGATGGAAGGACAATATTTGTAGAATGAATGGAATGGTATCTGAAAACAAAGCCTGTGGCAATTAAGGAGAATAAGCCATAGAAACAGATTAACCTGGTTCATGCTGACATAACTGTAGTGATTGTTGGATGACC
The DNA here is from genome assembly GCF_037038515.1 of Microtus pennsylvanicus. Classification (NCBI taxonomy): domain Eukaryota; kingdom Metazoa; phylum Chordata; class Mammalia; order Rodentia; family Cricetidae; genus Microtus; species Microtus pennsylvanicus. The sequence continues at coordinate 29,565,203 of NC_134589.1, read as the reverse complement.
CTGGGAAATAGATTGTTTCTCTGTGCCTTTCGTTTTTCACTTATCAACGGAAAACAATTGAATGTTTTTACACTTTACCTAAATGTTCTCTGTTTTATAAGTTTTTTGTAAAAGTTAATTTATTTTCTCCCCTAGACCAAAACTACATAAATTATGCACATCTGGGTTTATTTTTGAAATATGTTGGGGAATTTTAGCATTGACCCTTTGAATTCTTAACCTATTCCTAAAAAAAAAATCGTTGATATTCAGAATCATTCTTACAGGGCTAACTCCACTCTCACTCTTCATGTACGGAACTGAGAGTCAGACTAAATATTATTTTAGTGCAGTTTAGTTAGCACTGAGATTGCTAGGTGAACACAGGAAAGCATTATGGGAAAGATGTAGAACTTCACAGCGCTTGAATTTTAATCAAGTAATTTAGAAGAAAAACACAATAAGTTTGTCACTGGAATGCAATAATTCAGTTCTTCAGGGAAGTTTTGTATTGAGCTATTCAGTGGCATTTTTTTTCTTTTTCCTTAAAAGGAAAAATGCATGTGCTAATATTATTCAGATCCGGGCAACTTCCCAACAAAATTTGCTGAGACAGGAAGATGTGTGGTAACTTTTATTTTGTGGAGGTGGGGCAATTTCCATTTTAAAATACTGTGGCGATGGAAAATTACTTGAAAATCCAGTTTGGAAGACAGAAACTTCTGATTTTATTTTGTGTGCTTTACCTAGGCAGGGTATTTAGGAAGGTGTAATACAGATAAAACGAATCAGGTCGGTCTCTTTGTTTTCTGCATTTGCTTTAGGTATTATTTTGATAAGCCTTGGGTGCATTGTTGTTTTGATTAAAATTTCTATACTGTATTCCATTGTTTCAGAAATATTTATTCTCATTCTGTTCTCCCATAAGGCCCCAGCCTCCTTGAGTTTTATGTTCATGTCTTCCTCAAATATAAACAAGTAAGCACCTGAGTTGCAGTCCTATGTGGTGAGACTGAAGCTACTTTTTGCCATTTTCTTCATCAAAGTAAATTATTGATAGGAAAAGCATGCAGGTTTCTGAGAAAACGAATAGCTGTTATGAGTGAATTAAAGGAAAGAAGGACATAAACTCATCCATACTAGCAAGTCTGAAGCCTCCCTAACCAAGGTCCAGATACAAGAAAATGTAAACAGGGCTCCTGAGATCCATAACACCACACATGTTAGGAAAGTTGGAGTCAACAGGCTAGAGCCTACCCCGAGAAGTGTATGACAGAGAAGAACAGCCCTGTATTTCACAACCTTCTAGGTGTCTGGGGAAAGTGAGTGCATGAATGAATACAGGGAAATATAGTGAAGAACATTCTGTAGGTACCATTCACAACTGACTTTAACCTCAAAGCTTTTATTCTGGTTTTCTTCTTAAAGAACCATGGTGACAAGACAAATTTCTCCATGAAATGCCGTACAAAAAAGGACATGATCAAGTTTAACCACGTAGTTCTTCTGTCTCGGCAATGTGACAAGTGAAGAGGAAGTAATAATGCTTTTGTGTACGGGTTTTAGTGATGACAGCAATCCTTGGCCCCAGAAGCCATAAGGACAAAACTCAATTTTAGAGCAGCTAGAGAACACATCAACAAAAGAAGAGGACTTTTGGAGATAGTGTTATGGCCATTTTTACATTAACTTGACCTGAGCTATAGTCATTTGTATACCTGTGAGGTACTTCATGTTCAGATCTCATGAAAGAAACAAGTAAGTATTATGTCTAGTAGCAATGCAAAGGAACTGGAGCAAGGGGAGACACAGAAGGATCATGGAGCTCAGTGAAGAAGTTTAGCTATTTGGTTAATTCTGGGTTCAATGAGAGACCCTCTTTCCAAAATAAACAAGAGAATATGTAGCAGATAATAAAAACCCAGAGACAGGTATTGGGGTTCAACCTCAAGATCAGAAAAACAAAGAAGCCAAGACACTAGAGAGCTCTTACCTCTACAAATTCTTCAGAAGGAAATAATATTAACTGAGTAAGAAGAAAGTGCAAGCAGGCAGCTTCCAAATAGGTGAGAAATGACAGAAATAACTGGCTGCCTGAACAGCCACCCAAATTTCCTCTACGGTGCTGAGGCAAACATCTTTGGCCTACAGGCCTAGCATACTTCACAGACTTTTCTGTGAAGCAGGGTATTCTGAAAGACTGTTCCTACTACTGGTCCTTACAATGTGTGACAGTTACTTTTTGTGTGTGTCCTGTTTGTCCAATTAGGACAACATACTGTCAGTAGTGGGGGCAAGGGAATTTTCTTGCCCGGTGGCTTACTTTTGGCAGAAAGAAAGTAAACTCCATGTGGCATTTCTTTGATGCCCATAATCTTCATGCTGACATCTTTAAAGATGCAATGCAAATTTGATATTTTATACAGAAAGATCTTTTTTTTTTTTTTTTGGTTTTTTGAGACAGGGTTTCTCTGTTGCTTTAGAGCCTGTCCTGGAACTAGCTCTGTAGACCAGGCTGGTCTCGAAATCACAGAGATCCGCCTGCCTCTGCCTCCCTAGGGATTAAAGGCGTGCGCCACCATCGCCCGGCGAGAAATATCTTGATAATAACCCTATGTACTTTAAATGTTTACAGGATGCTCTTAGTTCATACATGACACACTTGCAATGTAAGATTCTTTTACTGGCCAAGCCAGTCCTTTCTTCCTAACTCAAATTCTCCTTTCCCTAGGCAAACCAATGCTTGAAAATAATTATCTTAAATATCTTTATCTTTTAAAATAAACCACACATATCAAAATTAATTTTTCTTCTTTTATAACTCCTTACTTCATTATTGTTTGTCATTCGAAATCTTTATCAAATTTAAAAATACACTCTTAATTTAGCTTCTCTAGGATCACGAATTATAGGCTCAATGTCCTTTATTTATGGCTAGAAACCAATTATGAGTGAGTACATCCCATGTTCATCCTTTTGGGTCTGGCTTATGTCACTCAGGATGGTGTTTTTATTTCCATCCATTTGCATACAAAATTCAAGATGTCATTGTTTTTAACTGCTGAGTAGTACTCTAATATGTATATATTCCACACTTTCTTCATCCATTCTTCCTTTGAAGAGCATCTAGGTTGTTTCCAGGTTCTTGCTATTACAAACAATGCTGCTATGAACATAGTTGAGCATATACTTTTGTAATATGATAGGGCATCTCTTGGGTATATTCCCAAGAGTGGTATTGCTGGGTCCAGGAGTAGGTTGATCCCGAATTTCCTGAGAAACCGCCACACTGCTTTCCAAAGTGGTTGCACAAGTTTGCATTCCCACCAGCAATGGATAAGTGTACCCCTTACTCCACATCCTCTCCAGAAAAGGCTATCATTGGTGGTTTTGATTTTAGCCATTCTGACAGGTGTAAGATGGTATCTCAAAGTTGTTTTGATTTGCATTTCCCTGATTGCTAAGGGCGTTGAGCATGACCTTAAGTGTCTTTTGGCCATTTGAATTTCTGTTGAGAATTCTCTGTTCAGTTCAGTGCCCCATTTTTTAATTGGGTTGATTAGCATTTTAAAGTCTAGTTTCTTGAGTTCTTTATATATTTTAGAGATCAGACCTTTGTCTGTTGTGGGGTTGGTGAATATCTTCTCCCAGTCAGTGGGTATCCTTTTTGTCTTAGAGACAGTGTCCTTTGCTTTACAGAAACTTCTCAGTTTCAGGAGGTCCCATTTATTCAATGTTGCCCTTAATGTCTGTGCTGCTGGGGTTATATGTAGGAAGTAGTGTCCTGTGCCCTTGTGTTGTAGAGTACTTCCCACTTTCTCTTCTATCTTATAGTCATACTTATGAATATCTTGCATATCATCATAGAACCTTCATCTTGCGATGGAAGGAGATAGAGACAGAGACCCACATTGGAGCACCAGGCTGAGCCTTCAAGGTCCAAATGAGGAGCAGAAGGAGGGAGAACACGAGCAAGGAAGTCAGGACCACGAGGGGTGCCCCCACCCACTGAGACAATGGGGCTGATCTATTGGGAACCACCAAGGCCAGCTGGACTAGGTCTAAAAAAGCAAGGGATAAAACCGGACTTTCTGAACATGATGAACAATGAAGGCTGCTGAGAAGCCAAGAACAAGGGCACTGGGTTTTGATCCTACTGCATGTACTGGCTTTGTGGGAGCCTAGGCTGTTTAGAGGCTCACCTTTCTAGACCTGGATGGAGGGGGGAGGACCTTGGACTTCCCACAGGGCAAGGAAATCCTGACTGCTCTTTGGGCTGGAGAGGGAGGGGGAGGGGAACAGGGGAGAGGGAGGGAAAATGGAGGCAGAGGCGGGGAAGAGGCAGAAATTTTTAATAAAAAATAATAAAAAAAGAGCTAGAATAAAAATGTGTGCATACAAAAAAAATAAACAGAGACAGGCGGATCTCTGTGAGTTTGAGGCCAGCCTGGTCTACAAGAGCTAGTTCCAGGATAGTAACCAAAAAGCTACGGAGAAACCCTGTCTCGAAAATCAAAAAAAAAAAAAAAAAACAATAAAATTTGATTTGAATATCATGTTTTAATAAAATATTATATTTGTTAATTGCATTTGGTGAATCCTTTTCTAGATCTGCCAGAGAAAATAAGCATAATTTTGTCACTGTTGCATTATTAAAGACTACTTTTTTACAAACAATTTTAAGTTTACACCAAAATTGTAAGAATATACATAAAGATACAAATATGCCTCTACCAAAAACACTTGAGACATTAAAATGTTCAGATCTCTCACTGGTGATAGATTTTCCTATATTAACACATTAATATAATTATGTAAAGACCACAGTATACATTAGAGTTCACTCTTCCCATTCTATAATCTATACTTTGAAAACTTATAGTGGCATAGATCTACCACTGTACTGTCATGGGAAGTATATTTCTTAATTTTATTTATTTATTTAACATGCCAATTGCAGCCTTCTCTCCTTCCTCTCCTGATTCCCCTTCCTCCCTCTCCTCTGCTACCCACCTCAATCTACCTCTCCTCCATATTTCCTCAGAGAGTGGCATGCCTTCCATGGGTGTCAGCAAAGCATGGCATATCAAACTGCCATAAGATCAAGCATCTCCCCCAGTATTCAGGCTGGGCAAGACAATCCAGCATATGGAGTAAGGGGAACATTCATCCATTACTAGTGAGAGTGCAAATTTTTACAGCTACTTTGGAAATCAATATGGTAGTTTCTCAGAAAATTGGGAATCAATCTAGCTCAAGACTCAGAGATACCTAAAAAAGACTCAATCATACCACAAATGAGTTCAGTTATGTTTTTACAGCATTATTTGTAATAGCCAGAACCTGAAAACAACCTAGATAACCCTCAACTGAAAAATGGATAAAGAAAACATGATACATTTACACATGGAATATTACTCAGATGTTTAAAAAATTGGTAGCATTTTTAATCCACCCTTTATTCCCAAGAATGCCATCCTTTAATTTACTCATATTTTTGTTTATTTGTTTAGTATTTTTATACTATGGTATTATATCAAATATTTATGTGTTTGCTCTCAAACTACTTGTTGGATACAAATTCCTTAATTTCAGACAGCGACTTCTGTGGGAACAGGCCCAAGCCAGGGTCATCTGTGGGAACATGCCTGAGCCAGTGACCTCTACCAGAACAGGCCTGAGCCAATAACCTCCAATGGAACAAGCCCAAGGCAATAATCTCGATAAAAGCAGGTACAAAGGAGTCACTACTGAGGGAGTTGGTTCAGGCCAGAGATCCCTATGGAATCAGGCACAATTCAGGAACCCCCCAAGGATGTAGGCCCTAACCAGAGACCTCTGCAGAACCAGGTCTAAGCCAGGGACATCTATGGGAACAGGTTTGAGCCAGCAACCTCTGCTGGAGCAAGCCTGAACCAATGACCTCCACCAGAACAGGCTAAAGTCAGCAGCATCTGCCAGATCAGGTCCAACATAGTGTCAGCAGCAGCAGCCACAAAGCAAACAACCTCCATGGGAGAAGTCGCCAGTGACTCCTGGGATTGCAGAGCAACCCCTGGGAGCACTGAGCAACCTCCAAGGACACCGATTAACAGCCATTATGACTGGGACTATGGCTCTGACTGCACCATGAGGTACAACCATCTGATACTTGGATCCACTGGCACCTGAAAGAATGATCACCACAGACACAGCTCCTAACTACACCAATCAGAGGAAAAGATGGGTAGACTAGGTAAGAACACACTCAATACCACAAAGCGAAACAACACCAACAAAAACTAGTGGCGTACAACAGGAAGATTTGACTACCCCAACATAGATGAAGCAGAAGACAATGACCTAAAAAATAACTTTTGGAGAATATTTGAGTTCCTTAAATAGGAAATAAAAAATTTCTTCAAAGAAATTGAGGAAAGGACAAACAAAAAATAGGAAGAAATTAACAAATCCTTTAATGAAGACTAAGAAAAAGCAATAAAACAGATAAAAGAAGCTATTTAAGACTATAAAATCAAAATAGAGACAAAAAAGAAAGAACAAACAGAGTGAATTATAAAAATAGAAATTATGAAAAAATGATCAGGAACCACAAATGCAAACATAATCAGCAGAATACAAGAGATGGAAGAGAGAATCTCAAGTGCTAAAAATACAATAGAGGAAAAAGACTCATTGGTGAAAAAAATGTTAAATCTAACAAAACCTCAACATGTAGAAAAATGAAAATAGATCCATATCTATTTCAATGCACAAAGCTCAAATCCAAATTAATCAAAGATGTCATCATAAAACTAACCACACTGAACCTCATAGAAGAGAAAGTGGGAAGTACACTTAAACAGATTGGCACATGAAAGCACTTCCTAAATATAATCCTAGTAGCTTAGACACTAAGAGAAAATTAATAAATGGGAAAAATGAGAAGCTTCTGTAATGTAAAGAACATGGTTAACAAGACAAAACAGCAGCCTATAGAATGGGAAGAGATCTTCACCAACCCCACATCACACAGAGAGCTGATCTCCAAAATAAACAAAGAACTTAAGAAATTGGTCATCAAAAGAACAAATAATGCAATAAACAATGGGTTACAGACATAAATAGAAAACTCTCAACATAGGAATCTAAATTAGCTGAAAGACACTCAAGGAAATGCTCAACATCCTTTTTTTTTCTTTTTTCTTTTTTTTTTTTGGTTTTACGAGACAGGGTTTCTCTGTGGATTTGGAGCAATGCTCAACATCCTTAACCACCAGAGAAATGCAAGTCAAAACAACTCTAAGATTCCATTTTCATCTGTAAAAATGGCCAAGATTAGAAACACTGAGGACAACTTATACTGGAGAGGATGTGGAGTAAGGGGAACAGTCCTCCATTGCTGGTGGGAGTGGAAACTGATACTAGTGCTTTGGATATTAGTATGGCAATTTCTCAGAAAGTTAGGAAACAACCTACCTCAAGACCTAGAAATACCACTGAGTTGAACCACAAGGACATGTGTTCAACTGTGTTCATAACAGCATGATTTTTCATAGCCAGAACTTGGAAAGAATCTAAATGATCCTTCACCAAAGAATGGAAAAGGAAAATGTGCTACATTCACTCAATGGAGTACTACACAGTTGGAAAAAATGACATCTTGAAATTTGCAGGCAAATTAACAGATCTAAAAAATACCATATTGAGTGAGGTAACCCAGACCCAGAAAGACAAATATTATATGTACTCACTCATAAGTGGTTTTTAAACATAAAACAAGGAAATCCAGTTTATAACTCACAATCCCAGAGAACCTAGACAACAAAGAGGACCATAAGAGAGACATACATGAATCTAATCTACATGGTATGTAGAAAAAGATAAGATCTCCTGACTAAATTGGAGCATGGGGACCATGGGAAAGGGTAGAAGGGGGAGGGGAGCAGAGAAAAAATATAGTTCAATAAAAACAATAAAAATTTTAAAAATAAAAAGAAGAAAAACAAAACAAACTGAAATCACAAAACTGTCCCAAGGTTTTTGAAGGGGTCCATGTGGTCCAGGAATTCTCAACTGTCATTTACTACATGGCACATCCCTTCTCTCTGGCATGCATATAATTATATTTGTAGAATAAGAGTTGTTTTGAGATATTTTGTTGTATTCTGAGAAATAAAGCTTGTTTAGGATCCATGGGCAGGCTTAAACACTAGTTAACTGCATTGGTCTAAAGGTTTGTATAGAGAGATGACAGTAAGTGATAAGGCAGGGGAGATATAGGATCTCAGCCTTTTTGGATGGAGAAAGTGGTAGGGATTCACTGATGACTGCTCTGCTGCTTGTCTGATCCTTCAGGTTTTCACCCCATTATCTGACTCCTGGTTTTGATTGATAAAGATTAATTAGATTAATGCTTCACATGGAACCCAACCTGGATTTATGGATCTTGTTCTGTTTTGGAAGGGGGGGGGTGACATAGAAATGATAGGATAAAAAAGTATATTATTGAGTCTACTTTTAAACCAAAAATGCAACTAACAGTCTTAAATATTTTATATGGAATGAATTTTTGTATATTGATACAAATTTGAGTTTATTTTTATTATACTGCATATATATTTCTACTCTAAAGATATTTTTCTGTATTGAGACAAATTTAAAGTCATTTTCATTAGAATATATTGTACAAGGTATTGTACCTATATAGCTTTTTTAACAATGGAATATAGATTTTAGATCTTGAAAGTTATTATTCCAAACTATTTAGGATAATAAAGAAATACAGGTTAGTCACCTATTACAATCAAACTTGTTATCATGTTAGGTATGTTTTCAAGGTCAAACATAAGATATATTTTAGATAGAAAGATGGTCTTCAAATACTTCAGAGATCTACAAAATATGGAATTTAAGATATTTTAAGAAATTAAGTTTTTTTTTTATGACAATGTGATTTGTCTGCTCCTGGCCTAGGCAATCTACTTCAGAGAAGATGTTGGACATTGAAAAAATTTCATATGGAGTTTACCTTCTTTGTGGCAAAAATTTGTCAATGAGCAAGAAATTACCCTTGCCTCGACTGCTGACAGTTAGTATGCTGTCCTATCTGGACAAGTAGGACAGAAAGAAAAACTGCTGAACTTTTCCAAGACAGGGTTGAAAAGTCCTTCAAAATTTCCTGCTTCTAAAAAAGGTCTGTCAGATATCCTAGGTCAAATATGGATGCCCCATTGTCACAGAGGAATCCTGGGTGACTGCCCAGGCAGTAGCTGTTTCTGTCATTTCTTAATTTTTGGCAGTCATTTGCTCTGTACTTCCTGTTTACTGAGGTAGCATTATATCCTTCTCAGATCATTGATGGTGTTGAAGACTAGAGAGTTACAGTAATAATTTTCCTTGTTAACAAATTCAGAAAAAAACTCACAAAAGAGGTATAAAGTATATAAGGTTAAGAGACATTATATGATAGTTTTGGGTTGGTAATGCAATATATGTTAGAAAGGGAGTTAGGTACAACACTTTGGACTCACTAAGATAGAGTAGATAATGGAGTGTTTTCTCTGAGTTTGTCAAACACAAATGGACTGGACACTATTAATGTAATTCTTATCTGTATAAATTTGTATATAATTATTGTACTTGTTATATATAAGTTTTCTATGTTAGTTAAAACCCTCATGTTTTACTTAGACAAAATGGGGGAAATGTTTGTGCTCTGACAAATAAAGCTTGCTAGAAGTCAGAAGGCAAAGGTAAGAAACTAGGTAACCATAGATGTCTGGAGGTCTGTACAAAGAGGAGACAGGAAGTAGTAAGTTGGTGCACAGACAGGATCTTGGCCTTTTTGGATGGAGGAACAGAAGTAGAAAATCACTGGCGGCTCCTCTGCTGCTTCTCTGATTCTTCTGGCTTTTACCCTGATATCTAACTCCTGATTTTTATTGATAAAGATTAATTAGATTAGTGCTTCAAAGAGTGAAGTATATTTCCACAAATTTTAGAACTTGAATAGTTGACATAGTCATATATAAGATAACAGGGCATTATTTTAGTAAAATGAAAGAAATTATGCAAGTTTGAACCACCACTACTATTAAACATGTTTTCCATAAAAGCCTGAAATTTCTTTAATATTAAGAGCCTAGAACAAAAATATAGTCTGTTTACAGTTTATATTTTTGAACTCATCTGCCTTCTGCTAATATATAATGGTACTTTTATGACACATTAAATTTTTTCCTTTCTTTAGAAGAAAATGAAATGTAAACGACAGCTTCATTTTCTTTAATTCCACACAGACTTAATGTTTCTCAAATTCCTGCTTCTCTTTCCTCTATTTAGAATATTTGGATGTTTCCCCCCCATTTTCCCCAAAAGCTTTGAGTCTCACTGTATCTATGTTTGTATGTATGTGTGTGCGATATCTCCTATTGCCTAGCATAAGCAATCAAGTAAAGTTTGAATTATTCATCCAGGAAGCTAGCAGCTAAAGCAAAGAAGAAAATGTGGAGCTGGCAGTACGGGGATATTTAGAGATGGCAAACAGTGGCATAGATCTTGAACTCTCACACCTCCTTTCCAGTCTCTACTCACTCAGCAAAATTTAGAAATTTCTTTTTCTCTCTCTCTTGGAATGGGCGAGACCCAGGGTCAGTGTGAGAGGCAGAGGGTGAAGTTTGCCTACCTGCTGTGAGCCTTGTAACAATGAGGGTAGCAGCAAGGCTTGACTTTGCTGGACTTGGCACAAAAGCTGTAATTGGGTCACTGGAAGCTGGGTGGTGTGAAGTTTACATAGGCAGAACTCAGTGACAAACAGCTGAACCCAAACCTCCAGAGATGCAAAAGGAGACAGTGAATCTGCAATAGAGATACATTGATAAGTTTCAAATCAATGATTGACACTCTCTTTTCTGTCTCTTCTGCTATGCGTTGACAATATCACTGTGCTTTAAAGGAATAATGTGGAACAGACCCAAGTATAGAGTCCCCAGTGTTTTCAGAGTCCCTGAGAACATAATTCCTAAGATAAATCAATCCAAACCTTTGCACAAATTTGGAAAAGCTTTCAGGAACAGTTACATTTTATTAACTCAGTCTTCATTAGGGGACTTCTCCGGAAAATCCAATTTATCTTTCAGTACTCCAACAATTTGCCTGGGCTTCTTGCGCATGGCTGGTAAAGCTGTATGCTCAATAATTGTACGTATACATTTGCATCCTGCCATGATAATTTTGTAAGTTACCTGACCACAAAGGCTTTGCCTCTTTATTAGTGTAGCCCCTAACTATTAAGTAAAATATTTTGTAAACACAATATTTTATTTGTTTTATTTTATACAGTATTTTAGGAAACTACCTTGATATCCATTCCCATCATTACATGGAAGAACTCTGATTTAGAGTGATAACTGTAACCCACCCATTGAGTATGTGACTCATCTATATTCATATAGCCACAAATATATCTAGAAAGCACTGTAGTTTTTTTTTGTTTCAAGTTGAAGGCTCATTGCTTTATGATACAGAGTTTTGATGAAGTTTTTTGATTTGAAATGTCACCCTACCTTTGCCAATATGAGCAGATAATGCTTACTTTAACATCCAACAATGCTACCCAACAATCCATTCATTCATTCTTCAAAATCAAGTAAGATGTATCTGTGCACAAAACAAAATGTGAGTGGCTGAAAAGTTTACTTTCTGGCTATCAGGTGACATACTAAGACAGAGGAATATCCTATCATTTTTACAATTCTGACAAAGTCAATTTGAAAATCTCAAGTGCAGAACTTTATATAAAAGAAAAACACATAGGAAGGTTCAGTTATGATGCCAGCACAAAGTGAACAATTTGATTCGCTATACATAGCCAGGTCTGGAATAACCCTGATGCCAGCAAGAGGAAAGAGAGCTGGCTAAGGAGCCGTGCACATCTCTTCAACATTCTTGTGACTACTGCCAACCGTGGAGATGATGGCAGGCTACATTTTGCACTTTTGCTTTGGAAGAGGGTTCAGAACCACAATGAATCTATATAGATGCAAAATTTCTGTGTAGTAGAACCAAATGTGAGACAGACTTTATATATCTGAAGGTCATTAGAAGATTGTGCATGCAACAATGAAGAAGTTGGACAAATTTTTCCTGTCTTGTTTCAGTGAGACATCAAGTTTCAGGCTCAAAGATTACCAGCTGTGAAATCCAGTAGAATAGAGTCCTTTTTCTGACATGTCTGGGCAAAATTTATGAACTTCTATGCTCTTCCATATACATATTTTGGAAAAAAATAAGCATAATTCATCTTCAAATTTGTGTTATATTCTTAAGGATGTACATGATAACTGGATGAGAAATAAAGCAAGTTATTCATGAGTATGTCTAACAATATGTCCCTACTTTGTTTTAAGATTATGAGTGGATGGGAGTAAGAGATAGGTAGAGATTAGTAGGATGTTTTATATACATGGAATGCCTCAATATAGTAGACCATACTGGGAGAAGAATCAGATTAAAGGGACATCAGGATGGGATTTTTGAATTATACTTTACTCTGTAATTTTATTTGTTTATTTTGTTTTCTTTTTCCTTTTAATGGTAAGGATTTAAGCCGAGTGGCTTTATGTATGCCAAGCAGTCGGTCTATTACTGAGTCACCTCTCAGCCCTGCTGTGCACGTATTTTACATGGCAGTGAATAATGAGTGAACTTCTATTCTCATTGCATTTCACTGAAAGATAAGAAAACCATACTATGCAGATAGTTTATGAAAAGAGGCCAGGTCAAATTATAAGCCCTTTATGTATAATATTTTCTTTGATTTAAGTTTATTAAGAATGCTTGGAATCTAATGCAGATGCCAGAGAACTACTGACAGCAGGGAGGACAGCCAGGAAAGAAAGAATGGACCTCAAAGAAGTACAAGTCCCTTCTGAGAACAGGGCTAGGGTTATCAAGGTTAACTGGGATGATGATATGGTTGTCCCTCTGTGTCCTGACTTTTTTAAGGAACTCTTTTCAGATACTCTGCCTGCAAACTCAGAGAAAATGGTGTTAAGTCAAAATAGCTGTTTCTAGACCTGACTCTACAACAACAGACATTTATGAGCCATGTGACCCATGTGTATAAGTGTCCTGACTTAAACAGTTGGTTATATTCCTTTTCTTGCTAAATGATACGTGTGTGTGTGTGCATGTGCATGCATGTACACACATGCTTGTGTGCCCTTATAAAACACACTGAAGTCAGATGAACTGTAATTTTGACAATGCTTTCATCTATTCACTTTCTTACATATAATTTAATGTTATTTTTGCACTTATTAGGGAATGTCTAGGTTATAGAGTTGAAAACCACTGGGGGAATAACTCTGCCTTAAGACACAATATAAGACAATCAGGAAGGAACAAGTTTAAGAGATGTATTGGATATCTGTAGAAAGGTTCTTGAAAAGGCTAAAATATGAAGAGGAAAAACTGTATCTTTGTTTCAGTGTGACATAATATTTTCAAGCTAATACATAATAACAAGTATTTCGATTAAAATTAAAGTGTTTTTCATGTAAAAGTTTTTAAAATATAACATGCTATGAATCACAGGGTACTGGGAGCTGCCTAAGCATTTGCAATATCATATATTCTTTCTAACTTAACTGAACCCGTGTCTCTCTCAAAGACAAGTTTGCCTGTGAATACCACCCCATAATGTTTTACAGTCTGCTAAGGATACTTCATCTTTATCCTCAGTTCTCCTTAAGTAGTTTGACAGAAGAGCCGTTACTCCCAGTCTCTCTCTAGGAACACACTCCTAGATCCTTTTCCACTTCATTCCTCTGTCTGAAATGTTCTTGTTATCTATAGAGTGGCCCTCAGTCACTGTCCAATGACTGACAAAAGTAGACTTAAAAAAACAAAATCATCTGTAAGCCCACTACCCTCTAGCCAGGCCAGTTTCACATAAGAATGGAAATGATTGCTTCACTGTCAAGGACTTGCTGTCAGTTAGGTTTGTTGCCAATTATACCAAGTGCAAGATGGAGTTTAGCCCCTTCATTAGGGTTAGGAAAGATCTGAGACCCAACAAATGACCAAGCATAACCACCACTGTTTGCAGTCTTTTTGCCTCACTCTTGATTAGCTTCACACACAAGTGTTCGGGAATAGTTCTTATTTCAGATGTCTGTACTTGTGATGTCAAGTGCAGCATCTTCGAACAGAGCCTCTCAAGGCAGAATCTTTTAATCCCTCAACATAGCTCCACGAGTGAACTCCAGGCCCCTAATCCCCAAAGCTGCTGGCCTGCTGGTTTCTAACTGCCTGAATACATTTTAGTATTCCCCTGGACTCTTAACAACTTTTCAATTAGGGTGAAGTTTTCCACGGCATTAATCACCTTTGACAAAGTGAAGCAGAAGCAGCCAGCCTTTCTCACAACCCACGAAGCAACTCTCGTCTATGGCTGACTGTTCGAATGCATAAACAGTGTTTTCCTCTTTGATTCTGTGAGGTTTGTACCTCAAATCCAATGCTAAATTTTAACAATATAAAACTCAGCTGACCTCATTGTATGGCTCTCCAATCTCTTTGTTCTTTTCAGTCTTTTTTCTGAGCAGGTAATTAAAACATACATTTTTATATGCATGTGGAATTTGGAGTAGTTTGGAGAAACCCAGCTTTCAAATGTTCTCCCATTTGGTGACATCATTATTTATAAAAGTCCATTCCTTGATGATAAGATAGTTGGCATACACATTTATCTTTAACACCTTTAACAATTATGACAAGTAATATTTTGTGAATTCTTTCTTATTTAGGTCTTGGGCTAGTGTAGAATGGAGGCAGAACGAAGTCAATTTCATTTAGTCCTGTACATTCCCTTTTTTTCTCATTGCTTCAAATGGCCTCATCACCTATCTGAATAATTTGTGCATCTCCTTTTCTAGAGGTTTCCATTAGCTTTTCATCTCTCCTCTTCCCTCTTCACCCACCCATCAATATGTCCCTTTACTTGTATAATGTAGGCTGAAAGCAGATGCTCTCCCCACGCTCATCAGTATCAGGTCTCACAAAACGTGACATGAGTTTTTCAAGTGTCTTCCTGCAGCTATCTTGTCTCTCTGCTCTTTATTTTCCGTTGACATTCATGAATACCTAGAACTTTTTTCCAAACATTGTCTTTGACTCAGCAGCAGCAGCATCCATGAGGTGTCTTAGAAACCCAATGCCTCACATCTACCCTTGACCTAACGAATCAATTCACATCATTAACAAATTTCAGGACTTTTCTGTTCACAGTGATTGAGGGAAGCACCTATCGGTAACACAAATCTGCTGCTCTTCAGATAGAATATTTTGGATGACATTTTACCTCGGACAGAATGCAACGATGAGTGGAACAGATACTCTTTCCTATGGCTCATGAAGTTGGAAGTATTCTGACACTGACACGTTTTTGTTCTCCTGCGTTCTCCTTTTGTTCTCCTCCTTAACACAGAGACCTCAGCCACAGAAATGATCATTCTGTTTTATCACATCCTTTGAGGTCTTAGCTTTTATTGTTCCATCTGTTCAAAAGACTTCCCCTTCAACCTTACATGTCTGGCTTGTTCCTATTCTGGGGGTCAGGACAGTTCTTGTGTGAATGTTTAGGTGTATACACCTGTATAGGCAGATATGTGTGTTTGGGTGTGCATGCACTCAGGGAGTTTAGAGATCACTCTCAGGCATTTTCCTCAATGATTTTACACTTTTTTTGTTCTTTTTTATTCCCCTCACTGTTGCCTGGAAATTTCTGACTCACCTAAGTTGTCTGGTTAGTGAGCCCTGGGGATCTGCCTGTCTCTGTAGTACCCAGCCATGACAAGGTTAATAGGAACGGACCACACAAAGGAAGTTCTTAATGATCCAACCATTATCACCTGC
This sequence comes from Microtus pennsylvanicus, assembly GCF_037038515.1. Lineage (NCBI taxonomy): Eukaryota > Metazoa > Chordata > Mammalia > Rodentia > Cricetidae > Microtus > Microtus pennsylvanicus. Next base: position 29,549,324 of record NC_134589.1, on the reverse strand, counting down.
CAGTGTAGGAACCAGCCATGAGAAATTTAATAGAGGCCTGAGTCTCAGTGGTTTACCCTGAGGCAATACCTGTGTTGCAGGAAGGACCACAAACGAGATTACCCAGGCACTACCCAGGATGAGACCATCCAAAGGAAATTCCTAACATTCCAACCATTGTAGATAGGTTGTATATAGAACCCTGCCTATACACATTCACCAGGAAACCCAGAGACATTGTAAGATAATCAGGGGTCCTAAACCATAGAAATCCCTCACCCCACTTTTACTACTATAAAAAACAAACCCTAACTGAGCTTGGGGCTCTCTGATCATTCCAGTATGTTGGACACACGGAGAGTCCGAGTTTGCAAACTTGTGTAGAATAAAGGATCTTTGCTTTTACATATAGGACTTGGTCTCCTTGTTGGTTTTGGGGCACTTCGCAAATATGGGCATGACATCTCTATTTTTCCATTGTTAGAATTTCACCACACCCAGATTTTACTTGGTGCTGAGGATGAAACTTAGTTTTTTAGGTTGTGTACTGACTAAAATATCTCCCCAGGTCATCTTTAATTTTTATGTTATCTTATGTATCATTTGGTCAATGACAATGCCCTTTAATCACTGAGAAGAGAGTAGTCACATGATCCACCTCTGTTTTAAGTGCTTAGCTTTAATTCTCTGCTTGACAGTTTATTGGCATCTGACATGTTCTCTGCCTGTTTATTATACCTTTCCTCAGTTCTACAGGGTTCTTGTTAGTCTTTTTGTTGCTGCTGCTGTTCTTGTGTTTATTGACAGCACTGAAAATATGTGATCTTCACAACTAGTAGGTATCCAAACAATGAATATTAAACAAAATTGACAAAAGAAGAAATTGATAAGAAATAGGGTATGTTGAGAATATTTGAGTAGGGAGCCCAAGAAATGGTCCTTAAGACTTTTGAGAAGGGATGAAGCTGAAATATCTAGCTACCTTAAGTTCAGAGTTTGAGAGCATGGAAGGACTTCATTGCTTGGAGAGCAGTTTCTTAAATAGTATAAACATGCTGGTTGTAGACTTTTTTATTTCTACGCTGTTTCTAACAAAAGAAATTCTGACTTTTTAATTTTCTTTTAAGAAAAAAAATTCTTTTCATACTTTAGCAGAATTTAATATGACCCATACTAGGGCAAATGGGTCTTTGAAGCAGTACTCATGCAGAGAAAAATATATTCCAGCTAATAGCCTTTGATATGCCCTCTCTGGTGTAAACCAAAGTTTCCAGAAAAACTCGACTTTATACTGAACTTTCCGTAAAACAAGTTAATTAAAATTTCAATGATTGTGGAAAGTTCAGGATACAGTAAATTCAGAGCCTAGTTATATCATCCATATATTTATCCCCTTAATAGGGGTACCCATTAAAGAAGACCATTCAGACATATTCCATAGCCAGGTGAAAGTCATCCATATCCAGTTGGAACTCATTCAGGTATTTGGGACCCAAGTGTAGCACCAAGCATTTAGAGTAAGGGGATTTAAAGGCAAAAATCGCATCCTGATAACTCCATAGGCAGCTGTTGGGGGAGAGGATATATGCAATCAGGGAGTGTAACATGAGATAAGTAAGCAGTTAGTTGGAGGGAAGTGTCTGCATTGACAGACTGTATAGCAGAAGATAAGTTAACTGGGGCGTCTTGACCTCAGTTTTCTAGAATATAGAGTTGGGTAAAATTTTTCCTTGGGACTTCTCATGAAGGAGATCAGATTCTACTTAAGCTTGAAATGGTCTCAGCAAGAATGCAAGATGCAAGAACCTCTTCACTGTCATTTTCTGTTACCCTATTAACCATTTATTTACCCTCTTCTGCATGTGACCCGATATCTTTGTGATTATTAGCTAAATCCTTTGGAATGTACAACAGATCACTAGTTTCCACCACCCAAAAGGCTAAATATATGGTCAGATAGTGTCTGAGGTCTATGGCACAGACTGTCTTAAGTTGCTATAACCTATTTATTGATATCTCCATCAATGTACCTTAAAAGGTGACTTGATTTATAACTTTCTGTGTTTCATTAGTATAAAAACTTCATAAAACTGTTACCACATTGAAACCTAAAATTTGAAATAACCTGTATCTGCAATCCAGGGCCATAACCACTCACACTTGGCTCCAGCATAAACTTTTATGGGTTTTTATGTCTTGTTTGTTTTTTTTAGGTTTTTGTTTCTTTTGTGTTTTTCTTTGTTTATGGGAGAATTGTGTTTCTGCATCTGCATTTGCTTTAGCCCTGTAAGTGTTCACATGGGATCATCTGACTTATCTGTAAGGGTCAGAAAAGTGGCATAAAGGTTAAGAGTCTCTAACAGTTACCATAGAGACAATGGAAGGTTAGCTCTGCCACTAATTACTCCCACTTCTCATTCCCTAGTTTTGACCCCAAACTGGGGGTCTTAAAGGGCCAGGAAATGGAAGTTGCAGAGAAGGGCTAGCTATTCATTTAAATCAGAGAAAACTGACATGAGAAAGAAACTACTTCATGAATGGTCCATTTATGGAGACCCATTCTTGTATTTTCACCAGATGAAGAAATCTTAGGGACACAGTTCACCCTTCATATTAATGGGAACTATTTGGTCTCAGCATACATATATTCTATGACTTCTGTCCCACCCTGTTTCTTAACATCAGCTGAGAAGCATGTAAACAGAATAAAGGTAGGTTTGCTGTTGGCTGCCATTCCCTGAAGCTTTTATAGAAACTGCAAGAGTAGAGGACCAAAGAAAGTTGGCTGACTAAATGGGAAGAAAAGAAATCAGTGTTTTATCTAAGGAAACAATGTTCAAATAGTCCAGGATCTGGTGAACAGATACTGTGGAAACTCTTTGGAAGTGTCCCTGGAGAGTGGCATCACACCACTTGAGATGCTATTAGGATCCACTGCCAGGAACAAATGAGTAATCATTTAAATAGATCCTTAATTGGGGGGTGTGCAGCATGGTCAAAGGGGAGAGATTAAACCACTTATTAACAATTAGTTTTCTGAAAGGTACTAGGGGATTCTTAGGCTGTCATCACGGAATAGAAAGTAAGAATTTGCATACCCATTCTAATGTTGATTACAAACACAAAAGATGATTGTCTCTTCTTGGCAGCTTTCTGCATAACCCAGTGTGAAGGTAATAGAGTTTGAAATAGGCCAAGTGAAAACAAAACAAGCAAACAAAGGCATGCATCTAATCACTAGCTCTGCAGTATTTACCGCTTTGTGTTTATGTGGGGATTGGGGCTAAAGAAAGATGCAGTGTATGCTAGCCAAAGAAAGTGAGAAAATGTTTGCTAAGCATAACATACCAAACGAGCATGAATATTCTTTGTTAAAATCAATTCCAGTAAAGTTTTTAAGATAGCAAATAAAAGTGGATATATAAATAACATAATAAAATCATACTGATTATTAGTAATATTAAACTAGAATTGTGTATCTGATTTTTTTTTAATTTGTTTTTGATTTTTTTTAATTTATTTATTTATTAAAGATTTCTGTCTCTTCCCCGCCACCGCCTCCCATTTCCCTCCCCCTCCCCCAATTAAGTCTCCCCCCAGCCCGAAAAGCAATCAGGGTTCCCTGTCCTGTGGGAAGTCCAGGGAACCCCCACCTCCATCCAGGTCTAGTAAGTTGATCATCCAACCTGCCTAGGCTCCCACAAAGCCAGTGCGTGCAGTAGGATCAGAAACCCATTGCCATTGTTCTTGAGTTCTCAGTAGTCCTCATTGTCCCCTATGTTCAGAGAGTCCGGTTTTATCCCAGGCTTTTCCAGACCCAGGCCAGGTGGCCTTGGTGAGTTCCCAATAGAACATCCCCATTGTTTCAGTGTGTGGGTGCACCCCTCGCGGTCCTGAGTTCCATGCTCATGCTCTCTCTCCTTCTGCTCCTGATTTGGACCTTGAGATTTCAGTCCTGTGCTCCAATTTGGGTCTCTGTCTCTGTCTCCTTTCATCGCTTGCTGAAGGTTAATATTCAGGAGGATGCCTAAATGTTTTTCTTTGGGTTCTCCTTATTTAGCTTCTCTAGGATCACTAATTCTAAGCTCAATGTCCTTGGTTTATGGCTAGAAACCAAATATGAGTGAGTACATCCCATGTTCCTCTTTTTGGGCCTGGCTTACCTCACTCAGGATAGTGTTTTCTATTTCCATCCATTTGTATGCAAAATTCATGAAGTCCTTGTTTTTTATTGCTGAGTAGTACTCTAATATGTATAAATTCCATACTTTCTTCATCCATTCTTCCTTATCATACAACAAAAGTATATGCTCTACAATGTTCATAGCAGCATTGTTTGTGATAGCCAGAACCTGGAAACAACCTAGATGCCCTTCAATGTGTATCTGATTTTAATCTTGGTTGATGTCTTGATTGGATCTGGATTCAAATACAAGATGTGCTTCTGGGAAGGTCTGTGAGGACATTTCTAGGAAATATTACCTGAGGGTAGAGTAGCCAGTACCTTCCCAGGGATAGCCTGGATGTCAAGAGATCTGAAGAAAGAGCAAAGCTGCTTGCCTCCCTTTCCTTCTTGTTGGTTAGTGTGTTCTTGTTGCAGCTGCTGCTGTCATCCTTCAGTGACAAGCCAGCATCTTCGGGCTTGCAGCTCTGAAGACCAGCAGCCCTCCAAAAATTCCCAAGTCTTTCCTGGAACTGCTGGGACAGTCAGCCTCAATAGACTGAGCAACTACCTGGTCTCAGGATTTCCAGTGTATACATGACCATTGTTGGGATATCCAGTCTCTTGTTGTGAGCCAATGTAATACACCCCATTTACCCATCCCTATTGGCAGTGTTTCTCTATAAAACCCTAATACACTGCATAAATTTTTATTATCTTCTTAGGGAGCAAAAGAGTGTTTAATTTAAAGTTGTGATAATCCACTGATATCAGTTAATTTCCTATAATGTAGTAGTAGGGGCGGCAGGGCTGCATCCCCAGCACCCGGCTGCCCCCACGGCTAGCTTTACCCGAAATAATTACACGGAAACTGTATTCTTTAAACACTGCTTGGCCCATTTCTATCTAGCCTCTTCTAGGCTAGCTCTCGCACCTGGACTAGCCCATTTCTAATAATCTGCTGTAGCCCACGAGCTGGCTTACCAGGAATGATCTTAACCTGCGTCTGTCTGGAGTGGAAGAATCATGGCGACTCCTTCACTCACCTTCTTTCTCCCAGAATTCTGTTCTGTTTACTCCACCTACCTATGTTTTAACCTATGAGGGCCAGCCAAGCGGTTTCTTTATTGCTTAACCAATGAAATCAACAGATTGATATATGACACTCCCACATCACTGTAACTATGATAAGATGCCATGACCAAACACAAATTATAGAAGGAAATGTAATTTGGCTAATAGTTGTGGTACCAAGTCCATCATGGTAGGGATGCATGGTGGTGAGAGACTAGGAATTAGACAGAAGTCCTTGGTAGTCAGGCAGACAGATAGGATGAGGGACCACAGCCAAGAAGGCTGGCTTCTTTCTCATCATTCTCATCTGAGCTTTTTGTAGCTTAAAACAATGGCCTTATGGGGTTTTTCTTCAGCCCATAGGCCTCTGCTAATGAGCTGGCTCAATAAATTCAAAGCAGGATCAGAATGCTTATACAATAACTGTGGGCCAATCAGCCATCCATCCCATCTTTCTTCAAAATGACAAACTGGCCAACCCTGAGTTAGGGGAGGAAACTCTTCAGAGTCTCAGGCCTGCAGAAGAGAAAGGAATTTCGGTTCCCCAAACCCAGCCTATGCTTTGCAGAGTATCTTTTTCTCTGTGTCTGCTATATGTGTGTGTTTCTTCACTGCCCCACCCCCAATAAAATAAATACCTTCCTTCATCTGCTGATTTTATTTGCAGTACTAGAAATGTCTCCACTCCTCCCTGTTGCACTTGAGATTTTCCATGCTTTTTAAATTCTTTATCTGGCAGAGAAAATGAATCCAATCAAGATCCCTAAACATTAACAGTGGCGTGAAGCTGAGAGATCACAGGTTTACCTACATGGAAGAAGCAGAGAGAGAGAACACAGGAAGTGAAGTGAGGCTATGAACTCTCAATGCCAAACTCTAATGACACTTTCCTCCTCCTGCAAGACTGCACCACAGCCCCCAACAGTACTGTTATGGGGCACTCGCCAGAAGTGACTAATCAACTTATAGTCAATTAATAATTTTTATTTAAGCTGGTTGGGACTACATTTATGTTTTCAAGACCTAAGTGTAGTCCCGAGCCTTTAGAGAAAGGGGCTCTTAAGAACAAAACCACACCCTGGTGTCTTGCTCAGCAAGTGCATTGGGGGTTGGGGGAAGTTCGCATAAGGGGTCACCAGGCCTGGGATCAACTGAAGGTCATTGACTCCAAAGAAATGACCTTCAGTATTATCCCACTCCTGAAGACACCTTCTACTATGCTGGCATTCTGCCCCCCGCCCTCTCTCTCAAGTTCCCTATAACAAAATACCATTTTTCTAAAATTCATCCTCCATGGCCCAGAAATTTCATTATTTGAATCTGAAAGACAACCCCCCCCCCACTCCATCAAAAAAAAAAAAAACCCTAGGTAGAGGTAGCTTTGGTGGCTGTTGAATTTCCAGGACCTAGATCCATTACTCTCAAAGACAGCAGAATATTCCAGCATCATTTTTATAAGTCATTTATCCAGCACACAGATTAGAAACCCATAGATGCTTGGCGAGGATAGGAGAAATATTGTTTTAGGACCCCCAAGACCATTCTTAGCACAAAGAAGATTAATTTGACCTAGAGGGTCAGAGGGCAATGGATAAGAAACAAAGACAGGAGATAGAGGATGAGGGAGAAGGGAAAGAGAACAAGGGGGAGGGGGCAAAAATATATGTGCCAGAGGACAAAGGACTGCCTCTGGATAGAAAGGAGACAGACCTGGCCCATAGGAAAATTCCACCTTGTAAAGAAAAAGGGGAAACCCTGTATTAACATGAAATATTTGATCTAAATTAGTCATATTAATTAGGTGAGCAAAAGAAGACTTTTTATTGCTAGACTTCAATACTTTGATAGATGGACCTGGATAGTCAGCCTCAGGAAGAAAAAGTGGACAAATGAGGGGATAGACCTTGGCAGTTAGCTTTAGAAATGAGAGAGGATTGAAGGGGAGAGGAGGGGAGAGGAAGGGAAAGGAACAGATAAAAATGTATAACTCAAGAAAATTAATAAAAAAAAGAAACGTAATCTAACAGTTTTTTGACACAGCAGAGGGAATGGGAGATTAGCAAGGCCTGCCAGTGCTACTTGCCCAGTGGACTGGTATCTCTTCAAGCATAGTTCATTTTAAATTTCTCTGTTAACCAAACAATATCATGAAAAAAATGACTCTCTTAAAGCATCTAATTTTTAAAAAAATGCTTGGTTAGGAAAAAGAAGCAGACTATGCATTAAAGAGTCTGGATATGCTGATAGCATAGGGAACGCAGTATGTACTAATTAATGCCTGGGTACTGGAAACACTGACTGACCTCCTAGACTGAGCTTTGGCACGGTCCCAGCCTCTGCTGCAAATAACCCTGCGACAGCAGGTCCCCAACTTTTCTGACAGCATCACCTTGCAACACTAGCCCCCCAAATCTTCTGAGAGCATCACCCTGAAACACTAGCTCCCTAACTCTTCTGAGAGCATCTGCTACCTGGGGAAGACTCTGTCTAGCTTTTCCATGCCCATTTTCCCATTTCCTAGTTTCATATCAACCATTAAGATCTTTTCAGTGTTCATCTAAAAAATACAATTCAGGACTCCACTATTGCTTTCTGACTTGAGTCCCTATCTTTGCTGCACTTGATGAGAGAGTGTGACCGTTAATCCAAATAAACCATTTTCTCCCAGAGTTTCTTTTGGTTAATGTTTTATCTCAACAACAGAAAGCAAACTAGGACATTACCAAATGTTAACCTCTGGCTTCCACATTATTTATGGAGACACACACATCCACTCACACACAAGCAAACCCCTCTCCCACACAAACATACTGAATGAAAGAAAGAGTAAATGAGTGAATATGTTTTTGTTCACCTTCCTCGGTTTTTACTGCATTAAAAACTTTCATTTAAAAGCTGCTTCTGTGATGCGCTAAGATGTTCAAATGCTAGATGAGCTGTAAAACAAACTATTAACGGTCTATAATATGGTACTTTGTCAAAATGTTTAATCTCAGTGATATTTATTTTAAGTGCCATTATCAGATTCCCCGTGGAAGAATGATGTTGGTCGTTTAGTAAAGTGTAGTAACACTCATTGCATCAGAGGGAATAACATTTAAATATACAACATAATGGGAAGAGCTTTGAAATGTAGAATTTAAATTGGCATGGCCAAAGCTCCCTTTTTTTCCTGGCCCTTAGAATGTAGGATCCTTTTCCCACATGTAACTTAGTATCAGAAGTGAAGCGGCTCTGATTGGAGTTATCTCATAACTGACAGTCGGTCCAGTGTAATGCTTCCAATTATTTGTGCACTAACTAAAGTGTGTGAATGGTCAGACTCCAGAGAAACCCTTTCTAATTTAGAGCATCTACATTAATGGTTCTTCTGGTATCTGTTGAAGGCACTAAAAGGCTCTCAACATCAATATAACAAAAACGTTTTGTGTTTGAATTCATATTGTAAAGGATGATATGCTGTAAACCTTGCCAGGGCAGTTGGAAGTTGATATGGAATATGACTCTCTAATGTCTTAAGTGACTACAAAGCCCTTTTGCAAATTTTCATCTTCTTTCACCCTTGAATATTACTCTACAGCCTGCATACATGAGTCAAAGCTGGCACTGCCTCAACTCTCTGATGTATGGAAGTTGAAGCCCAATGACTTGCACTTTTTTTAGAAAAAAGCCCTTCACTGAGACATCATAGGACAATTTAAATTTTCTAGGAAGTGGGGAATGAAAGAGATCTGGGCTTGAAGCCTCCTCTACTGCCAATCGCCGTACAGCTGAGAATATGAGACTTCCTCCCGTGGGTCCAATGACTGCATTCTGAGAGGTAGCAATTTGAGAAAGTTAAAGACATGGGGTCTGGTGTAAGATTCTTTGGGTTTGACCCACAGTGTTCTAGAAGCTAAACACATGCAGCTTCTCTGTCCCTGCTGGTAGCCTTTTGTATGTATTAAATAGGATTGCCAAAATAAAATATAGAGAGGATTGAACAGCACAGATAATTTCATCACAGCTATGGATGTTCAAGCATGGCATTTTGGGATCCTCATCTCTGGTCCCACTTGAGGACCTTTTCAACTTACACACAGTCGACTTGTTGAGCTCTCCCCCATGTGGTTTTCTTCTGTTGGATACACACTTGTGTGCAGATGTCTCTCTTTGATCTAAAATGTTTTTTTTTATTCAGAGTATCTGAATAGTAACTTTCTTTTGGGGCTTTGGGGTCCAGGAGGATAGAATTTTTTTGTGGGATGCAAGTATGCCCATAACATTTATTTAATTGGAAAATAATAAACTATACTTCACAAAGAAGAATAAATTAATTAAAATACTTAAGAACTTAATAATTTAAAGGTTTTCTATGCCTGCCACTGAGAGTTTTGGTAGATGATCTATGGTTCTTGGAGAGAAATTAAAACTCAAGTGTCTCTCTCTCTCTCTCTCTCTCTCTCTCTCTCTCTCTCTATATATATATATATATATATATATATATATATATATATATATATATATTAAAGTAAGTATAAAATAAGATGTTCCATTTTGGCTTTTTCAATTATTCTTAGTGTGTTTATCCCTCCATTCTTCTTCCTCTGTATTATTCTTTCTATTTCCTCACACTATTAAGTCTCCCACTCCATTTCCCCCCATTTTCCCCTCCATAAGACCTGTGTCCTACTACCCTCCCCTCACAGCCCTCACTCATGCCTTTTTATGCTTTATTTCTGAATGTACTCAAGGTTATCTATTCACATTGAAAACTTCATAACTATATGGGCAAATACAAGGGAATATGCAGTTTTGTCTTTCCATGTCAAAATTACCTCACTCACTGTAATAGTTTGAATTCTCTCCATTTACCTGCAGATAGTCTGGATAGTCAAAGGGACTCCTAAAACAATGTAGCATACAGCCCAAAGGGACTCCTAAAATAATATAGTCCATTGCCATCACCTTTTGTTGCCTCCCAGAACCTAAAGGTAAGATCCTACTGCTGAAAACACCATACACCTTTGACACAGGACTTGGATGAACACAGCTGGAACTGACCTGGAAGCCTTCTCTCAAAGGACTTTCTCATAGTATCTGAAGGTTCTGTGCAAGACGTCAAGGGGGAAAAGAAATCAATAGTCTGACCCAGCTGTAAAACCTATGAACCATAACAATGAGTATTCTGGCAAGATATCCCCAACTGTGCAGTAAAGACACATTTCATTGGGGCAGCTAACAGTTATCTGATTTTCCACAAGACTTACTCAAATGAAGAGAATTATTGTCTTACACTGTAAATCTACCCAACTTCCTGTGGTTGTTGAGGTCATGAACCCTAGTAGAGAACTTACTACTACCCCTTTCTTAAGTCAGTATAATTTCTAACTAGTTTACTTATTTATCATCTCAAATTAATTATAACAACTGGTGTTTTATTTAATAAATATTGTGCTGTATACTTTGCATTCATGGAAACTAAATTTCAAATTCAATGATTTTCACCAAATTTGCCAGTCTATAGATGATAAGTCAAGCCTCTCTGATGTAAAACTCAATAGTTTTATTTCTGTATGCATTTGTTTTTCTTTGGTTACTGAGCAAAGGAAGATGTAAATACAAGCCATCTTTTTATATTTCTCTACAAAACCAAATCCAATTGGATTCCTGGAAAATTCTCTGCGCATATTTACTTCCTTGCATACAAATGAATATTTTACTTGTCTTCCAAGTCTCCCTCACCAATTTCTTTTTGCAAATTTTCCCACTATTTTATGAACATAGATTCATATGATTACCTATCAACTTCTCTCAGTAGACTGTAAATCCTGAAAGAAAAAGGTTGTATCTCATTCGTTTTTATGTTCTGGAAGCTGGTCAATATAAATTTGTTTATTAAAGTGGTTGAACTACAAATAAAACTACCCACATATAACAAGTCTCCATCATTGATTTGAGTTTGTTGGTTTTTAACATTGTAGATTTGTCAAGCTTGTGTTTGAGCAATTGGTTAGTGTAAAAAAAAATCTCTGGTCAGTAACTGGACACTTGTGACTGTTTTTCATTCTTCTCTCATCCTGACTACAGACTCCCCACCTTCCATTCCTCCCCACACCTCCCATGTTCCCCTAAATCCTAGATCCACTATTCCTGTTTCCCAAAACAGCAGGTTCCCAGTGATCAAAACACAGCACAAAAAGTTACAATAAGACTAGGCACAAACACTCATATCAAGATGAGAGGAGGCAACCAAGTAGGAGAAAAAGGGTCCCAAGAGCAAGCAAAAGAGTAGGAGACACCCCTGCAACTGTTTAGTTAGGGTTACCCCCAAAAAATTCTATATTGTTTGTGGCTATTGTGAAGGGTATTTTTTTAAATTTCTTTCTTGTAACAGTATTTTAATCTTATATACTTATGAGTCTACTTAGCACAGAGAATAGATGACATTTTTGGGAAAGACACTTTCTGAGTGTCTTAGAATAATGCCTTTCAATAGGACTCAGTCAAATTCAGCATGGAAATTACAGTAAAGGTGGTCCATTTATTTCTCATTGGTGGTACTTAAATGCTACTTATGCAGTTATTAAGAGTTCTGGGTGGGGGAAAACAGCCATCAATCATTCCACACAGATCTATGGAACCAGAAGAATCAGAAAGTCAAAAAAGTTTTGGTTAAACACTGCAAGCAGTATATCAGCTGTTCTATAAGTAGAGAATTGTTGTATTGAGGCCACTTGTTCCTGGGTGCTCAGTCCCAAAATAACCACACAGAAACAATATTATTTGCAATACTGTTTGGCCAATAGCTTAAGCATATTAACTCATATCTTAAATTAACCAATCTCCATTAATCTGTGTATTGCCGAAATGCTTTGACTTACTGGGTAAAATTCTGGATCTGTCTCCAGCAGTGCTACATGGCTTCTCTCTGACTCCACATTCTTTCTCCCAGCATTCAGTTTAGTTTTCCCTGTTTAGTTTTGCTTTACCCTATCACCGGCCCTAAACAGTTTCTTTATTGACCAGTGGTATTCACAGAGGGGAATCCCATATCAAAGAGTAAACAGAACATAGTATAAGAGTGGTTGATACAGGGGAAAAAAGATGCTTGGTTGACTTGAATCACTATTTTGAACAGTTTCTTGGCTTGAAAAAAATATAGGTGAGAAATGAATTCTTATAGTTATGTCAACAGACACATCTCTTTAAGCAATCTTTAAGGGTGCAGCTCCAAGTACACTGTTCACCCTAACACTTAGCTTTTCTTTTCTAGTATTTTTTTTAATTTTACAATAGATTTTTAATTAAAATGTATTGGCATCTCCTTCCCCTTCCATTTACTCTTCTTTCAGTCTTTTCCAGCCACTATCCTCTGTACCCTCTCATTCTCTTCCCCAACTCTCATGTTGACAGGCTCTTTTATGTTATATATATATATATATATATATATATATATATATATATATATATGCACAATTATATAGAAATGGAACTTGCTGAGTCTGTTTTTTGTTGCTGGCATGTAAACTGTTCCAAAGCTGGTCTCTCTGCCTTGGGTATACAATCAAGGGCTCATCCCTGGAAGAGGTTAATTCTCTTCCTCCCAGGAGTCATTTTCACTTGATTAGACTGGGTTATTACTATGATCATATCTCTGATTTATTGGTTTTGTGAAAATATGGAAGTTAATGAGTGAAGGGATCGTCATTTTGTTGTTCTTTTAATTTCTGCATGGCTCTGAATTCTCTGTGTTAGAATTATCATGTGTTTGGGGCCAAGGTCTCTCACTGAATGTGAAACTGGCCATTTCAGCTAGACTGTCTGCTCAGCAACCCCCAGAGATCTTCCTGTATCTATCCTCTTAGTGGTGCATCTGGAGAAATGTGATGTTGCATCCATCTTTTTACTTAAGTGTTGGGAGCCAAATATAGCCCATGTGATTGTGCAGCAAGGGATTTATACACTGAGCAATCTTCTTAGCCCTGGATGACTACTGTTGATAGAGATTGAGTAATGGGGAAAAAAACAAAAACTGCAGTATTGTGTATATACATATGTGATAATTTGGTAACTAATAGAGGTTCTTCTGGAGGAGAGACACAGGTTGTGGGACCCACTTTATAAAGTAAAAACTCAAAGCAGATAGTGGATTGGAAAGATATGTTATGTTCCCTGCAAATTTGTAGAGGGCTGTTTTGAGGTTTCATTAACTAGCATACTGGGTACTTTCATAAGAGAGAACTTAAGGACAGTATGATAATGACCCCCAGCTTAATAAGATTCTAAAGTTCTTTCAGTGTATGATACCATCATGTTTAAAATGTAATCTCATTTATGCAATCTCATTTTCCCTGAATGTTTGTACTTTCCAAGATGATATAATAAAAAATATCAGCTCAAATGACTTACTATCCATACTTATATCAGTTTTGAGAAATAAGAGGCAGAAAACAAAGATCTCTAACATTTGTAAAGGGCTAAACAGTGGTCAACACTTTGCAACATAACCCAGTATTTCAAACCTCTCTTCTTCAAGTAAGGAGAAATTATATCTGTATCCATCTTTTAAATTATATAATGGAAACTTGGACGTATTAAGTAAATTACTTGAGTTTATTTAACTTTTAAGGCCTGGATTAGACAATTAGATCCCAGACATTCTAATTTCACAATCTTCTATCATCTATGCTGCGTTTAGAGCACCATTACATGATAGGGTTTTAGAAGTCATCTACCAACATCCTTCTTTGGGGTCATTTTCTTAAATAAAAGTTGAAGGATTAGTGAC